>NC_136932.1:30260012-31460012 GCF_949752795.1 Hyperoodon ampullatus
AAAATGTACACCCCCGTTTTCCCAAGATTAAAGCAAAGTCTGGAAGATATTACTCCTATCTGTGCCGTTCTGAAAATTAATGGGGCTTTTTTAGCAAATGGAACAACTGGATATCCACATGCAAAAAAGTGAATCCTGGCAAAGACCTTATAGTCTTCACAGAACTTTACTGAAAATGGTTCACAGAGCTGAATGTAAAATTCAAAACTCTAAAACCTCCATGAGATAACACAGGAGAAAAACTATATGATTTGGGGTAGAATGAATGATGACTTTTTAGGATCCATAAAATAAATCTTTGATAAGATAGATTCTATTAAATTTAAAAACTTCTGCTCTGTGGAAGACAATGTCAAGACAATGAGAATACAAGCCACAGCCTAGGATAAATTATTTGTAACAGATTCATCTGGTAAAGTACTGTTACCCTATTATACAAAGAACACTTGAAACTCAACAATATGAAAACAGAAAACCTGATTAAAAAGTGGACCAAAGGGACTTCCCTGGTGGCGCAGTGGTTAAGAACCCGCCTGCCAATGCAGGGGACACAGGTTCAAGCCCTGGTGCCACAGAGCAACTGAGCCCGTGCGCCACAACTACTAAGTCTGCACTCTAGAGCTCGCGTGCCACAACTACTGAGCCCGTGTGCCACAACTACTGAAGCCCATACACCTAGAACCTGTGCTCTGCAACAAGAGAAGCCACTGCAATGAGAAGCCTGCGCACTGCATCGAAGAGTAGCCCCACTCACCGCAACCAGAGAAAGCCCACACAGAGCAACAAAGACCCAACACAGCCAAAAATTTTAAAAAATTAAAAATAAAAAAATTTATTTTAAAAAAAATGGGCCAAAGACCTGAAGAGAAACTTCACCAACGGAGATAAACAGATAGCAAATGAGCATATGAGAAGAAGCTCTGCTTCACATGTGATCAGAGAAATGCAAAGTAAAACCATGATGTGATGACTATACACAATTATTCAAATAGCCAAAATCTAGAACATGGACCACACTACATGCCAGCAAGGCTGATAAGCTGTCATGACACATTGCAATTACCTGCCACATGCCGGCAAGGCTGTAGAAGGAAAGGAACTCATTCACCACTTGTTGTAACGCAAGACGGTGCATCCACTTTGGGAGACATTTCAGCAGTTTCTATGAAAGGAAACATGCTCTCACCATATGACCCAGCAATCATACACCTTGCTATTTGCCCAAAGACACAGAAAACACAGGTCCATGTGACAACCTGCACACAAATGTTTATATCAGCTTTATTCATGGTTGACAAAACTTGGAAGCAACCAAGATGTCCTACAGTAAGTGAACAGATAAATAAACTGTGGTTCATCCAAACAACAGAATATTATTTGGCAATAAAAGAATGAAAAGACATGGAAGAGGCAAGCATATTACTAAGTAAAAGAAGCCAATCTGAAAAGGCTTCATATTGTATGCTTTTAACTTTGTGGTATTCTGGAAAACACAAAACTATGGAGACAGTAAAAAGATCAGTGATTGTGTAGAGCTCGGGAAGAGGAAGATGGATGAACAGGTGAAGTCAGAGGACTTTTAGGGCAGAGAAATACTCCTTATGATCCCTTAATACTGGACACATGTCATACATTTGTAAAGTCACGTGAAATGTACAAGAGTGAACCCTAAGGTAAGCTATAGACGTCGGGTAATTGCCATGTGTCATGACAGTTTATAAGCTATAACAAATGTGCCAGCTGAGGGTAGTGATGATGGTGGAGGTTGTGCATGTGAGGGTCAATACGTATATGGGATAGCTCTGGACTGCCCCCCCCATTATGCTGTAAACCTAAAACTGCTCTAAAAAAAAATAAAGTCTTGGGCTTCCCTGGTGGCGCAGTGGTTGAGAGTCCGCCTGCCGATGCAGGGGACGCGGGTTCGTGCCCCGGTCCGGGAAGATCCCACATGCCGCGGAGCAGCTGGGCCCATGAGCCATGGCCGCTGAGCCTGAGCCTCTGGAGCCTGTGCTCCGCAACGGGAGAGGCCACAACAGTGAGAGTCCCGTGTACCGCAAAAAAATAAAAAAATAAAAAAATAAAAAATAAATAAAGTCTTTATTTAAAGAAAATAATGGATGAGGCTGCGCTCTAGAGCCCACGAGCCACAACTACTGAAGCCCGTGCCCTGCAACAAGAGAAGCCACCGCAATGAGAAGCCTGCGCACTGCAGCAAAGAGTAGCCCCCGCTCACCGCAACTAGAGAAAGCCCGCGCGCAGCAATGAAGACTCAACGCAGCCAAAACTATAAATAAATGAATGAATGAATGAATGCAGGGAGCAGAAGTTTAAAAAAGAAAGAAAATAATGGACATAAATGTTGTCTCCAGGAAGCACCAGCCTCCTTTCAGTCAACACCTTGACCCTATGGAGTAGGACCACCGGCTCCTACTACAGCCTTGGCTATACACAAATACTACTCTTTGCATAAACTTACTTACAGTTCATACTCTCAAAGGGCATAACTTCTGGACCCGTCTCCTTGACCTGAGCACATTCTAATACTCTTCACAACTCCGCCCAGGTATTGTTAGAGAGCCCCAAAACTTCAAATCTATTTTCCTGGCTAATGTCATACAAATGGGGACTTGGTGATGAGCCAGGTTACAAGGAACCTTTATATACTTTTACTTGTGTTTGTTCTTCCTACTCCCATAGTAAAATGTTTTATTCCATTTAGAGTGACTTCTGCCATATTCTCTGAAAGTCACTCACCCAAAGTTCCCTTAATTTGAAGCCAGAGCACCGCAGGGACAACTGTAGTAACTATATTTTCCTATTTCTGTATTCTCAATGTTCTGATTTGGGGGGCCTTGATCTTGCACAGACTGCCCCTTCCTGGGCTGCAAATTCCTGCAGATATCAGACACCTTCCTGCAGGTGTACCTCTGATATACAAGCCACCAATCCAGAGCATATCTCTATTTTCTATCTCTCTTACAAGCTCTCACACACCTTTCCACATTCCTCCTGACCTGGATCACCCCAGGGCCAGGTCTCAGACAACCAGGGACCACACATGCCCAAGAGCCTGACAAAATTATTCAAGTTATCCAGGACTAATTTTACTCAGCATACCTACCCTGCCTCATCCATTCCAAAACCCCACTTGTCCCTGTTGTATTTGGAGTTTAGTCCAGTCTGCCTCGTGTTGCAGTAGTACTGAATAGAGTCTCACTTGCTATTTTTATAAGTTTTATAATTTGTTGTTCTTTAACCCAAGCTCTTTGCTTTCAAATTACACTGGTGGGGCAGGCATAGGATAGAGTTTCCCATTCCCAAAGTAAAAAAGCAAAATGATGTAAACAAGGTGTCAAGCAAGTCAGAAAGAAACAGAGCAAATTCTATTGGATTTTACAATAAGAAAAAAAATGTATTGGCTCTATCAAGGAGGAAGAAATTTTCCTCTACGTTTCTAGGTCCTTCTGGCTGGTCTAAAATTTAAGTTGACATGAAACAGATTAAAAGGAAAAATTCCAATAAACACTCAATAATATGTATACATGGGAGAGACCCAGGAAACCTGAGTAACTCACCTTAAATATCATCTTAAGCTAAAGACGAAAGAGGAGGTTGGGGTTAGTGGTTTGGGACTTCAAAGGGGAAGAAGGCAATTCACATGAAAATGGAAAAGTAGATGTTTGATAAATAAATATTTGCTGGGCCAGTGGAGACAATGGGACACAGAGTGGACTCTGATCTCTAGGCCCTGCTGAGTCTCCTGGCCCCCACACCACCACACCTAGCCCATGTTTTTTGCACATATTTCTGCTGACAGTTCTATTTTGGTAACAGGTCCTCTATCTAAATTCTATAGGTAGCTAAGGGGGAGGTCAAAATTTCTTCCTGACTCTTCTGTTCTTAAAAAGAATGACCTTAATTTAATCCTCAAGATAATGAGACACACTGGGGTGGCAAATTTTGCTCCCTTTCATCTGCATGCTCTGTCCTCTGGGCCCACCTGTCTGTGACCCTGGCACCTCAGCCTGTGCCCTCTGAACACCGGGTGGCAGTAGCAACCAAGTGAGCCACTCCGTCTGTCCCTGTCCTCAAATCAATCTTTCTCTACTTCATCCCATTTGGTTACTTCAGTCCAGAGCAACATTGTGCCTGCTACTGTCAGACTATCAAAACCCTTCTTGGCCTTCTATGCAATTCATGAGATTCAGGTCATCAGACAAGAGGATCCTCCGCAGGCCTTTCCTGCATGACCACATAGCTATTCCTGGTTCTGCTGAGATGGTTGACTGTATGAATCACATGCATCAACCCTTTAGTAAAAGTTTTTGCAGGCACACCCTTGGCTCTATTTCAAAAGCAGGTTATCTGGATAGACTGAGATGTTTCCAAAACTTGAGGATTTCTTTCTGCTTTTCTTAATAATTTTCTCTGCAGTTTACTTTCTCTTCTCATAACTGCAAGCATCAAGAAGAAATCAGGCCATTCTTTCTTCAATACTTTGCTTAGAAATCTCTTCAGCTAAACATCCAAAATCATCACACTCAAATTCTAGTTTGTACACGCAACCTAATACTATTCAGAAAAGTTTTCTGCCACTTTATTACAAGATTCACCTTTCCACATGTTTTCAATGGCATGTTCTCCATTTCCATCTGAGATATCACCAACATTCATTTGTTTATGCTTATATATGTATTTCTAAGATTACAGAAGTTTCTCTCAGCTTTCCTCTTTCATTTCTGATGTCTCACCATAATCTCCATCAATGTACATTTTCTACCAACAGGTCTTCCAATCTGTCTGAGCTTTTCCTATTAAGCACACCAACACCAGCCTCTTTTCATTACCCCAATCTAAAAATATTTCCACACGAGTAGGTAAGTGTTAAGCAGCCTTCCTCTTCCTGATACCAAAATTTTTATTATTTTCTAGGGCTGCCATATGAAATACCACACACTGAGCAGCTATATGCAATAGAAATTTATTATCTCACAGATCTGGAGGCTTGAAGGAAATGTGACGTGTCGGCCAAGTCGATTTGACATGTTGGCCAAGTCAAACATAATTGTCCCTCACAGCCCTGTCTGTCAAGCCTCTCTCCGTGGCTTGACAATGACCAGATGCAATCCAGAAAGTGAAAAGACAGCCCACATAATGGAGGAAAATATTTCCACATTACATATCTGATGAGTCTTTATTTATCCAGTGTATATCAAGAACTTTCATAACTCATCAACAAAAACAAACAACCCAATTTTAAATATGGACAGAGGACTTAAATAGACCCTTCTTTGCGCAAGACATGAAAAAATGGTCAACAAGCAGATGACAAGACAGGAGGGAAATGCAAATTAAAACCACAATGCAATAACTCCTTCACACACTTTAAAATGGTTATAATCAAGAGAATTAAAAATAACAAATGTTGGCAACAATGCAGAGAAATTGGAACCTTTAAGCATGACTCATGGAAATGGAAAAGCATGCAACCTATGTTTACAATATGAATGTGCAATTACCATATGGTTCAACACCTCCACTCCTAGAGACCCCAAAGAACTGAGAACAGGTGTACGTATATATTGATAGCCGCACTGTTCACAAGAGCCAAAAGGAAGAAACAATGCAAACGTCCATCAGTGGGTAAATGGATAAACATAATGGGGTTGATCCATAAACCGCCATGTTATTCTGCCATGAAAGGAATAAAGTGAAATGGTGCAGCCCCTGTGGAAGATAGTATGGCAGCTCCTCAAAAAGGTAAACACAGAATTAACATATGATCCATCAATTCCACATCGGGGTATATACCCAAAAGACTAAAAGCAGGGATTGGAAGAGATATGGGTACACACACACTCACAGCAGCATTAATCACAATAGCGAAAGGTGGAAGCGATCCAAGTGTCCACTGATGGATGAGTGGATAAACTAAATGTGCTATACACACAAAAGAATGTCATTCGGACTTAAAAATTAAGGAACTTCTGACACGTGCTACAACATATATGAACCTTGAAGTCATTAGGATAAGTGAAATAACTCCATCACAAAAGGACAAAAATGATATGATTCCACTTATATGAGGTACCCAGAAAAGTCAAATTCAGAGAGAGAAAGTAGAATGTGGTTGCCAGGGGCTGAGGGGAATTCGTGTTTAATGGCTACAGAGTTTCACCAGTGAAAACTGAAAAGATCGGAATGTGGATGGTGAGGATATTTGTACAACAATGTGAGCGTGGTTAATGCCATAGAATGGTGTACTTAAAATAGTTTAAATGGTAAATGATCCGTACATTTAATCACACACACACAAAATAAATGAAGTACTAATACATGTTACAATACAGAAAAGCCACCCAGATCCTACTCATCTTGTGTGCTTTAAATCCATCAAGGTTGTGAAAATGAGGGAAAGTATCAGTAATTGTTCCAGAAAAAGAAACCTGGATCAGAATGGGAAAAGACGTTTCCCTAGAGCTGGAGCAGCTGGTGAAAGTTGAAGTGGGCCTGTGGATTGGACCGCAATGTGGAAACCATCATAATTTCCTCATTTGGAGGTTCTGTGTTGGTTCCCTGGAAGAGTGCCCCCGTTTTGGGTAAAATGCACTGGAGTATTTGTGTTCAGTGGCTAAAGCAGTAAAGCAAGGAAGTCTGGGTAATCTGAGTGTGCAGCTACACGGTACCCTGTTCTGCTATTACAAGTTTCTGTAGGTTTGGAGTTACTGCAAAGTCAATAACTTTCCAAAACACCATGTCAAGACCACACCAGAAAGGCAGAGAACATATTACACTTTCTTATAGAGGCCAAGCCTTAATCCAGATCCGCTTCACACAAAGTCATGAACCTAACTGCCCTTATAGGAGTCCGCATGGAATTGACAGGCACTGTGGGAAGACTCTAGTGGGAGACACTGTGTCTTTGGTGTTGTGGATGACCTAAATATGATAGAAACCGTGGGATTTTCGAGTTCCAGTTTTCTACCTCACTCTACCAAAAAACTATTGGAAATAATAAAGGAACTCAGTGAAGTTACAAAATCAATACACAGAAAATCAACTGCATTTCTAAACACTAATCATGGACCATCAGAAAGAGGGAAAAAACAAACAAACAAACAAAAGCTATTTACAATTCCATCAAAAAGAACAAAATACCTAGAATAAATTTAACGAAGGACGTGAAAGACCCGCACACTGAAAACTTTGGTGAAGAAACTGAAGACACAAATCAACGGAAAGGTATCGCGTGCTCATGGAATGCAAGAATCCATAGCGTTAAAATCTCCATTCTTCCCAAAGCAATGTACACAGTGAGCGTAACTCCTACCAAAATTCCAATGGTATTTTTCACAGAAACAGAGCAAATCCTCCTAACATCTGTGTGGAGCCACAAAGGACCCCGAAGAGCCAAAACGACCCTGAGAAAGGAGAACGGGATGGAGGCATCTCGCTCCCTGACTCCACACTCTGCTGAGAAGCTACAGTCACCAAAACAGTGCGGAACTGGCACCAAAACAGGCACACGGTCCAGAGGGACGGGACGGAGAGCCCAGAATCCACCCCGCACGCGTGGGGCCCGTTAATTTACGACAAGGGGGCCAGGGACACACCGAGGGGAAGGACAGGCCCCACAATAAATGGTGCTGGGAAAAGTGGACCCCCCATACCACATGCTGGCTACACAGCACACCGAAGTGACTAAAAACCCAGCTTTCCACACCAAGCCCTTCCTGGGTCGCATGAAGACGGACCCCCGTCAGCCGTCAGTCGCCCACAGGAAGCTTCTCCCCACTTCTTCTCACCTTTTCCTCCCGGCGTCGCCTGGGTCCTCAGGAAACTCAGCTTCCGTGGACACAGCCCTGCGTCGTCCCGAAACCGAAACCCCAGCGAGTCCTAAGGAGGCTGAATTCCTGTCAGCAGAGACGCTGAGCCAGCGTCTCAGCGGTGCCTGAGGAGACACAACTCCTCTCAGCTGCTCGCAGGGAGGGGGAACACGCATGCGCCCTGGGTCAGAGAGGCCCGCTCAGCGCCACCGTGTGGTCAGTGCAGGAACTGCAGGCCGCGCGTCCCTCACAGTTCACGGGTCACAGCGCTCCCTGCAGGCAGAACTGCGGAACCCATTCAACTTTGGGCGTTCACTGAAATGGAGACTGTGTCCCACAACTTCTCCAAAAATAGTTAAGGAACCGTTAACTGGAAACCGTAGGACATGAAATGGAGGTAGACACGAACTTTACAACTTACGCCAACTCATTCAAAATTATTCTTAGACACATTTAAAAGGCACAACTTCAAAATTATAGAAGAAGGGCTTCCCTGGTGGCGCAGTGGTTGGGAGGTCTCCTGCCGATGCAAGGGACACGGGTTCGTGCCCTGGTCCGGGAGGATCCCACATGCTGCGGAGCGGCTAGGCCCGTGGGCCATGGCCGCTGAGCCTGCGCGTCCGGAGCCTGTGCTCCGCAGCGGGAGAGGCCACAACAGTGAGAGGCCTGCGTACCGAAAAAAAAAAAAAAAAAAAAATTATAGGAGAAAATCTACATGAACTTGTGTTCGGTTAGGTAGATCATGAGCTTTGAGTTTTAACACACAACACGAAAAGGAAATCCACAAAAAAAGAGCAAGTAATAGCATGGACTTTATAAACTTAAAGATTTCCACTCTGTGAAAGACCTTATTCAGAAAATCAAAAGACAAGCCAGAAGCTGGGAGAAAAATATCTGAAAACACATATCTAATAAAGGATTTGTCTCAAATATACAAAGACCTCTAACACAAACAACCCCACTAAAAATAGGTAAAGATATGAACAGACACCTGGACAAAGAAGATATACAGACAGTATAAAAAAATATGCTCAGTATCATACACCATGAGGGAATTAGGAATTAATACAACAATGAGATATCACTGTACATCTATTAGAACTGCTGAACCCCAAGAAAATGACAATACCAGTTAATGCAAGGTGAGGAACAGCAGGAACTCTCCCTGCTTACTGGTGGAATGCATGTTCAGCTAATTTGTAAGACAGTTTGGCAGTTTTTTTCCAAAACTAAACAAGTCTTACCTTGGGATCCAACAATCGTGCTTCCAGTATTTAGGTAACTGCTTTGAAAAACTATATCCAAACACAAACAAGGATGGAATTATGCATAACAGCTCTACTCATAATGGCTAAAAACTGGAAGAAATCAGGATGTCCTTCAATAGATAAATGCATAAGCAAACTGGGGTACATCCATGTCATGGGGAACAGAATATGCCACCCCAAAATGCTCTTAGGTGTAGGGATTATTTTGATCTGATTGGTTTTTTATAATAAAATGACACTGAAGAATTTCAGAAAACTGAGTAGAGTTTGCCCTTTTTGAGGGACATTTACATTTATAAGGGAAATCTCCATTTCAAGGGTGTGTCCCTCTGTGTAGAAAGATGATTAGATAGAAGGATGATTAAATAGAATAGAATAGAAGGATGATTAAATCTCAAGAAACCCCCATCAGTGGAGAAGTCCTGAGTTAAATCTGCATAATAACCATACCCTTGTTTACTGTGCATTGCATGATAACCTGTCATAACTGGCTTCTCCCCTTCCCCAAAGTCTTGTTTTATTTGTTTGTTTTTAGCTGAAGATGGTATTTAAGGTGATGGCTTGGTCCATTTCAAGGAGTTACTCAGTTTTCCTGGGTATCTCCCATATATGCAAGAGGTATGAGTGTTACTAAAATTCTGTTTGTTTTTCTCCTATTAATCTTTTATTACATGGAGGATCTCAACCAAGAACCTAGAAGGGTAGAGGGAAAATTGATTTTCCTCCCATGCACATACAACGGAACACTACTCAGCAATAGAAAGAAATGAACCATCAACCCACGGAAAGACATGGATGAATCTTAAGTGCATATTGCTAAGTGAAAGAATCCAGTCTGAAGAAGCTGCATGGAGTATGACCCCATTTACAACCCTCTAGGAAAGGCAAAGCTACATAGATGATAAGCAGACCATGTGTTGGGGAGTTTTAAGTATTCCATGTGACACTTTAGGACGGATACTTGTCGCTATGCATTTGTCCAAACCCATAGATTTGTATAGCTCAAGGGGTCAATCATAATCTATTCAAATTTAGTTATTTAGGGTATAGGAGTGTTGCAGGATGGAATACATAATGTGACAGAGTCTAACTGTATTAGAAATATATGGAAACAACCCACTGTAGGGGATGGGGTAAAAGGTGCTGACCTAAGTTACCTGTGGAAATGAATGGAATCTGTAGACTAAAGGCAAAATGGTCCATATATAAAGAGTGGGCTCTATTTTACGAAGTTCTTTCCAGGGTGTAGTAGCTAACAATTCTGAAACCTCTGCACATGTAACCTGGAAAGGAGCAATGCACACATAAATGGCAGATGGTGGGAGCCAGGCTCCTTGCTGTGGGCGTGGGAAGTTACAGATAAGCAAGGGGAGAGTCTCTGCCCTCATAATCCTGGATCTGGGCTTCCTGGAGGATGCTGACTGGCCGGGGGAAACACACAGATCTTTACCCTGGGAAGGTCCTGCAGAGGTAGGAACATCACACCGCAACTTTCCACCCATGTGGGCTAGAAAAATTCAGACCTCCAAAATCAGCCAAATGCAGCTTTTAAGACATTCTCGCCCCCAGATAAAGGAGCGTGAGGGTCTTGAATTACCCCTAGGCTGTCCCAGAATCCAGGCCCTGGGGGGTGGAGCCAGGATGGGGGTGCCTGGGCCTCTGACCACCAGCTGGTTGGAAGGAAGGAGACCAGTCCTGAGGGCAGGGGTTCCCTGAAGTCTGTGAGCCCAGGAGCCCCGATGGGGTTCATTCCCAGTGGGGACATGGGCGGGGCCTGCAGTGGTTCTATTTTCCACCCGGGACCTTCTGATGAAGCCACAGCAGCACTGGGCCCAGACGTCTCCTGGTGGTGTCTCAAACTCTGACACAACAGCTTTACAAGGAAATAAGAGAATGTGCTTCAGAACCTTCCAAAATGAGGGTACTTCGTCTAGGTACTTCAGGGAAGAGGTACAGCAGAGGACATGGAGAGGGGTCTGTCCCAGGAAGGCCCCATAGGATCCGGCTTGGTGACACTCCCCGACCCCATGAGTCCTCCCGCCTGGACCTGGACCCCTGGAGCACCAGAGAAGCACTAGCTGAGTGCTTTTGCCTTGTAGCTGATCTTTCCTTTCTCAGACATGACTTGGAGTCTTGGAAAGAAATGCTGATTCTGTGAGATTGGCTTTTTCAAGTGGTTTCCTTCCCTCTGGTCCTGAAGCAGAAGGTTGGGGCCAAAGATGACTTGATGTTACCAGGGATGGGCCAGAGTGGGGAGAAGTCGGACCTGGGGCAGTTTGCTGCCCTCCACCTCCCGGGGTTAATACCCCCTCAGTTCACCTAGAACTGGAATTTCTAGTCATCCATTTATGACAGGAGGAGGTGGGGTAGCGGGAGGCCAAGGGGGTCATTTCAGCACCACGGATGTCTCTTTGTGTCAGAGCCACACACCCAGGTAGCTCCGCTCTGCAGGCTGGATCCCCTTAGAAATTACATCTGGGCTCACAGATTGTTAGTTCTCCATTCCAGCTTCCATGCCAGCGACCCATCTGGTTGTGCTCAGGCCGTGTACGTGCCATGGACAGAGGCCAGCCCTGGGAGTTGATCGCCACCTGGCAGCAGCAGGAAGTGTGACTCGAGCCATGGAGGGGAGTTTATAGGAGGTTCTCAGCTACAAGCCAAGTCACTGGGCTGTGAGTTGCTGCTCCATAAGTCGTGGCTTTATTTTCTGGAAAACTTACTTCTGGGGGCAGCCTTCTCTGTCAACTCAGATTTTCAAAAATATCTACTTTGATTTGCTGCCAACTAATGTAATATGATAGAACCCAATTTGATCTTATTAACGTTGATAAGGCTGAATTAGCTAACGTCAGGCCCACTTCCAAAACGCACAAATGTTGCCGAGGAGGGGACCCAGGGAAAGCACTGCATTGGAGGCCTCGTCTCTGCTGCAGCCCCCGGAGACCACTGATGCCCTTGTTCCTCGGACAGTGAGAAGGACACCAGCTTGAGTCATGGCTGCCAAGCACCTGGCACAGAGCCTGGGAAATCCCTTGCCCACCGGGGGCCATGGCACACATGTCTGCAAGATCAGGCCACAGCTCACTGAACAATAGTGCAAGAACGGCTCTTGCACCCAAGGAAGCAGCCCTGACACCACTTGCCCTGTCTGTTGGGCTTTTTGATTTCTCAGATCCGCTACTCAATTTCCCAGTCTCTTCCTCTGGTCACCGCTGCCAGCATGCCTCTCCTACAACAGCAAATGCCTCCTGCCTTCCATTCTCTGTGCTCCAGCCGTGCTGCAGCTGAACTTTTTATAACAGAGCGCAGAGAACAAGTGCCCTGTGAGTGCACTGTGAGCAAAGTGGTGGCCTTACTGTGACCGTCGGGATGTGGTGTGGCTCCTTAGGGCTTCCTGGGTGTCTGGGTCAGCTGCACACGGGTGTCACCTGGTCACGTGCACGTACCTGAGTGCCTGCTGTTCCTTGCCATTGTTTGTCTCATTAGACAAAACGTCTGATCTCAGGGAGGCCGCACACCTGTACGCCAGGTGACCATCTCCTGAGGTCCACAACCGTGAGGGACAGATGCCACTGGGGCCTTGTGTCTGAGTCAGACAGGGAGCCGAGGGCTTCCCTCGTGGCTCAGTGGTTGAGAGTCCGCCTGCCGATGCAGGGGACACGGGTTCGTGCCCCGGTCCAAGAAGATCCCACATGCCGTGGAGCGGCTGGGCCCGTAAGCCATGGCTGCTGAGCCTGCGCATCCGGAGCCTGTGCTCCACAATGGGAGAGGCCACAACAGTGCGAGGCCCGCGTACCGCAAAAAAAAAAAAAAGAGAGAGGGAGCCGACGCCTCCAACACTGCCCACTCCCTGAGGGCAGGGCATCCCACCTCCCTGCCTGGACTGGGTGTGTGTCTTCCACAAGGAGAGGAGCCCACACGACGGACCCTTTATTTGGAAAAGATAAGCAAAATCAGGTGAAGCAATTTGATACCTATTAAGATGATATCTTCATCCCGAATAGTACTCGAATGTATTTTTTAGAAGGTTAAAGTTATTTATTATAGCTTAAAAAATGGAATATCCAGCAGCATGGCACTAATAAAGGAACACTCTGGAAGCTTTGCACTCCAAGAGAAGACGCTCACGTAACGGTGCTACTGAGATGAGAAGAACACAAAGACTGTAGAATAGATGTGAACAGGTGCCTGGTTCTGCATGTGCAAGACAAGTCACGTGACAACTGTGGACCAAGTCTGGGGACAGGCCAGGGGTTCTGATGGCAGGCAACAGTGACCTCCAGTAGGGGCCAGGTTTCCATGGGGAACGCCCATCTCCCCCCAAACCTAGATGTGCTTCCTGAAATCAGTGAGCACAGGAAGGTAGCGTAGGAGACAAAAGAACTCATTCATGGGCTCAATATCCCCAAGACCATTTGGCCTTTGTCCTCCAGCCGCAGATCTAAGCATCTATTAAACAGGAGCTAAGCAGGGCCAGAGCCAAACACAGAAGCTGCCACACAGTAGGTGCTCAATAAAGAACCATTGAATTCATGGAGCTGCTCCTAAGTGGGGTCCGAGTAAGGGATCTGACACATCTCACCACTCTTTATTGACTGAAAATGTCAGCCTGCTAACGAGGTCTAGGTAAATTAATTATAGAATTTAACACATTTATTTTAAAAGGCATTGCAAAGAGTGTCTTGACAAAGAACATACAACACCTGTCACGGTCATTATCCTAAAGATCGACTTACGTGCATTGTAGCCACTTAATAAAAAGCTAGCATTTACTAGATGTCAATTATTAGCAGGTGACAGCTGGAAGCAATGTTCTACACATGCGTATCTACTCACATGCTAGAGCGTGGATACCACCATCTCTCTGGATGCAGCAAAAGACACACAACATGAGTTGCCAACTTATTTCTAGAAGTTCCTGCTCACATGGTGGGGGCACGGGAAGAAGAGGAGAAAACTTTAAACTATGGTCCTTTATTCTTAGAGACCTCAGTCCCCCAGCCACAAGGGACATGCTTCGTTGAAATAATGGCTAACGTAGGTAAAAATGAAAGAGGAACTTTGACTTACCCAGGAAAGTCCAAATCAGATGTTTTCCAGTTTGAAAGCATGTGAAGCAGGTGTTTTCAGAGTAGGTGTGCATCTGGGACCAGGGTGGGTGTCCACCAGCATGGAGGAGATAGGCCCAGGGCAGGGGGGACATGGGGCTGCTCTCCCAGTGGCCTGCAATGGATGCCGGTGCCCCCAAGACTTCACTGAGACCCCAGCCACCCACATGGAGTAAACCCCTCGAGGCAGACTCTTCAGATGTGGCCCTCAAGACAGCACCAGGCCGTGTCTGCACCCTCCAGGGCCCTTTGAGGAGCTGCAGCTGAAGGAGGTGATGATGTCTCTCTGCCACTCCCCACACAGGTCCTGCACCTCATCCCCACAGCCTTTGCTTCTCTCTGCAGAACAAGCTCCCTCTTGCCCACAGGTCCCTTCCAAGGCAGCGATGCTGGGAAGTCTGGTGCTCAGACCCAGAAGGAACCAGCAGGGAGGTTTTGTGGAGGCATCTGATGATCTCCCCAGATTGAAAACGCTCACTTGGAAGAAAAGGGAACTCCTATGCACTGCTGGTGGAAGTGTAAATTGGTGAAGCCACTGTGGAAAACAGTAGGAAGTTACCTTAAAAAATTAGAAATAGGGGCTTCCCTGGTGGCGCAGTGGTTGAGAGTCCGCCTGCCGATGCAGGGGACACGGGTTCGAGCCCTGGTCCGGGAAGATCCCACATGCCGGTGGAGCGGCTGGGCCCGTGAACCATGGCCGCTGAGCCTGTGCGTCCGGAGCCTGTGCTCCGCAACGGGAGAGGCCACAACAGTGAGAGGCCCGCGTACCGCAAAAAAAAAAAAAAAAAAAAAAATTAGAAATAGACCTACCATATGACCCAGCAATGCCACTTCTGGGTATATATCCAAAGGAAATGAAATCAGTATCTCAAAGAGATATCTGTGCCCCATGTTCATGGCTGCGTTACTCGCAAAAGCCAAGATATGGAAACAACCCGTGTCCGTCGATGGATGAGTGGATAAAGAAAATGTGAGATATGTATCTATACATATATATATATATATATAAATATAATGAAATAGCTGTCCAGGAGGAAGATTTTCCTTTACGCTTCTAGATTCTTCTGGTTGGTATAAGAATTAAATTGACATGAGGCAGATTAACAAGAGAAAATCAAACGAAGTTTAATGACATGTGTACATGGGAGAGACCCAGGGAAACTGAGTAACTCGCCAATGGCCAAACCTTCACCCTAAATACCATCTTCAGCTAAAGACCATAGAGGATGTCGGGTAGGGATGTGGGGCTTCAAAGGGAATGCAGACAGTGCACCTGGTGACAGAAAAGCAGATGTTTGGTAAATCACCGCTTCCTAGGCCCTGCAGACACAGTGGGACGCAGACTGGACTCTGGTCTCCAGGCTCTGCTGAGTTTCCCCACCACACATAACCCACGTTCTTTGCAGATTTCTGTGGTGACAGCTCTGTTCCAGGAACAGACCCTTTATCTAAATTCTACAGGCAGCTAAGAGGGAGGTAAAAAAAAAAAAAAAAAACACTTCCTGAGTCTTCTGCTTCTTAAAATAATCAGCCTAAATGAATCCTCATGCCAGAGAGATACATTTTGGGATGACAGATTTTGCTCCCCTACACAGTCAAGGACTCAGGCCCCCTGGCCGGCAGTGCTCTTCACAGATGTACATTTCTAGCCCCAGCACCTCCATTTCCAGGTCCCTTTATCTGAAGCCTTGGACAGGGGTCCTCTCCAGGCGCCTCTATGAGGCCTCCTTCGGGGAGGAGGGGAAACCTTGAAGGCACTTTCCCCACTCTGACTTGGTACCCAGAACGTTTCCACTCTGAGCCCACCCCCTCACACCCACCCTCATCCTTGGGTCCGTAGAACCGACAGAGCCTTTTGCTGGGCCTCCCCCTGCGGTAAGACGACCCCTACGAGGCTCTGCTCTGCATAGTCCTCAACAGGCGCACCATTTCCTGGGGGAAAATGGAACAGCTGTAGATGCTTGCATCGTTCATCACAGTAAGTGATTAAAGCTTTAGCACTTCCATTTGTGGCTTGTGGCTTTAATCGCTTACACCTAACAGCTCAGTTCCCTCTCAGCTGAGCTCCTGGCGCTCCGGACTTGCCCTTGTGCCTGTAGCCAGAGACAGCAGTCAGTTCGCAAGGGCTCGTGTGATTAGATTAGGCCCACTGGGGTCTTATCTCTCCAAAGGTCATTGATTAGGAACTTTAGTTACACCCGCAAAATCCCTTTGCTCTGTAAAATGACATAATCACAGGAGCAGCAGCAGGGGCAGCCACCCTGGGAGGCAAACTTCTCCGTGTTGCCAGCTGTCCACGGAGGCCGCTGTGCACTGCCTGCTGGGCCTTCAGCAGGCTCCTTATATCCTGTGTCCCAGCCCTCAGACTACCCGGGGACATACTTGCTCACGGCATGATCAGGATGACCAGAACAACCAAGGAAAGATTTTGAGCAGTATTGAATTTATGGGCTTGGCCAGTGGCCGTGCTGCAGGGGCCACACAGCTGGGTGGTCCCCTGGTCCAGCAGCATCCCCACGAGAGCCCCGGTCCCCTACAAACATCAGATGACCTAGGGCAGCGCTCATCTACTGAACTGAGCGGTTAGTGCCTGGAACTCTCAGCAGGACAAGATAATTTGTGGGCCATAATTTTATACAATTATACCAGATGCTTCTCTGTACAGATCAACACTTTCATACCCTATCTGTCCTGTTCGGTCCGTACAGATTCACCTCATGTTGTACAGCGGAGGTGCCAGTTTGACAACTGTCCTGTTATGACGATTTACATCCAAACCACGTGTAGGTGATCATGCCAGGAAGAGTCTTCCTACTCAGGTGAGCGTCTTTCTCTAGAGGCAGGGGTGGCATGAAGGAAAATTTACTGGTCAAATCCATACACATTGTAATATGACTATGTACCGCCGAACGGCTCCTCAAAAAATAGCACTCATATGTACTCAAAATAGCGTAGAAGTATATATATTTACCCATGGTTTGACCACCCCGGGATATTGCTGATCTTCTCAGTTGTTACCCATCAGACAGGTAACAAGCACTGCAAGTAGCTTTAGTTTACATTTTCCAGGTTGGTAATCATTTCGTCATTGTCCAGTTGGGAAAACAGAAACCATACCAGTTAGTCTAACAGAGACCAGTGCACGTGGGGAGCTGGAGAATCACGCAGGGGGGACCCGAGACAAGAAAGACCCCACTCGGGGAGCTGGCACCGCCCGCGAGGCCGCAGGAACAAAGGACAGGGCTCCGGGCTCGCAGAGCCCATGCCCTTGGGGAAGGGCCGTCACCTGGCTGCGCTGAGACCTCTGTGGCTGGGCAGGCAGAGGGCTACTCAGAGCCGGGACGCAGACCTTGGAGAAGGTCCTGCCCAGGCGAAAGGTGGGATTACAGAGGGTCTCGAAGAAAACACAGGAGTGCGTCTTCTTTCTGTTACAGCATCTCTGAATTTGGTGTCAGAAAAGCGTTCTCAAATGGGACCCAAAAAATGAAATAACCATAAAGTAAAAGATTGCTAAATTGGACTTTGTTAAAATTAAGAACTTTAGGTAAAAACAATAGACACAAATGGGAACGATGTATTTGCAATGCATGTATCCCATAAGGGATTCATACCCAGAACGTCTAAAGAACTGCTACAGATCAATTTTCTTTTTAAAGAGAGCCCAATTAAAAATAATCAAAAGTTTGAACAAGCCCTTCAGAAAAGATGATATCTAAATGGCTAAGAAGCCTCGGACAGCCAATTCTACAGCATTACTGTTCAGGAAATTCAAACGAATATGTCATATACAGCACACACATCAGAATGACTAAAATTAAACAGACTAAATAAAATATTTTAAAACTGGCAAGATAAGCATTGCTGATGGGAGTGTAAATTAGTACAACAACTTTGGAAAACTGCTTGGCAGTATCTATACAGCTGAGCATTCATACATACCCCCTCTGACACAGCCCGGCAGAGATTATGGCTTATGCCCACGAAAAGACGTGCAAGTACGCAAAAGCTAGAAAAATTAGACAATTAAACATTTTATGCCAGTAATCAAACAGATACATATATTTTGATATATTCAAACAATAGTGCATAGCAATGATGAAATGAATGATTGCTGCATGAAATAATATGGATGACTTTCACAGACGTAACCTTGAGTGGAAAAGCTCGATATAAAAAAGTACCTAATGTGTGTTTGCATTGCTTGGAGGTCCAGAAACTGGCAAAGCCCAGTAGAGAATACAAGTGTGGCTAGTTTTGGGACAGGGTGACGTTCATTAAGAGGGCTCAGAGGGCCTTCCTTTACCTGAAGCACCGTATTGTCTGCTCGGTGTTCTAGCTTGAGTCCTTCTCTTTGTTTCTTAACTCTTCACATTCATCAGTATTCCAGCAGACTTTATTGACTCTAAGCTAATTTTAATGGGAATACTTCTGTTTCATAATTTCCGTGTTCAAAGAGAAACATGCTTGATCTTATTCGTATGATAAGATCAGCCTATCCCTACTTATTCCAAAGCCGTAAAAACTTAAGGATGCATTTATAATTGCAAATTACATTAGAGATGACGGGGTGGGGGTGGTGGAGGCGTGAGGGGTCACCTGTAAATACTGATGAGTACATGTCTAATTGTTGCCAGCAATTGGATGAAGAGACCACATTGCTGGGGGGTCGTCGATTGTAACGGGCTCAGATACACTTTGATTCCTTATCTTCCGAAAGTCGTTCTTTCTGAACAGCCAACTTATTTCTGTGAATGCAGAATTTAGTAAATAATGCAATATAAAGGACAAAGAATAAGCTTAAAGTTGGTGTTCTCAGTAGTATATTCATTCTGGGTTGTTATTTATTCTATCCAATATAACCCCATTGGACCACCCATAAAGTTAATACTGAGTGGATATTTGTTGATTTTCCACCCTGCTTTGAAGAACAGCTGTGTCCTCTGATATCTCATTGCTGAGAAAGAGCACAAACTCTGAGTGCTATAAATACTGACGACTCGGCACGTTCATTAAGGGTGGATGGGTGTGCGCAGGTCCTGGAGTTCATTAACCAAGTGCTCAAGAAGCAAAGACACGAGAAAACCTTGAGTTTACTGTCCACAGACCAAGCAACACCATCTAGTGACTAATGATTTCCTGCCCTCTGCTGGTTCCAGTAGATGCATTCCAGGAAAAAGGCTGCAGGGTAGAATTTTTCTGGATGTTTCCTCTTAAACACAAAACAAGCACAAATAAAATAAAAATATGACAATTCTTGATGTATATCCTTAGTCAAATATTCAAAGAGCAGAAAGCATTCTGATCCCATACGAGATGTCAGATCTACATCATTTTGCCCTTCACAGCATTCGGAGTCATCAAAACGTTTCACCCAGAATCCAAGGCTTCCAGCTAACAGTAAGCTCAGAATGGCGCCGCCCCTTGTGGGAGTGGCTTTCTCAGGCTCCGTGCCCCACACAGCGCCTCGTCCCCAGAGGCCCCAGTAGAGGAACTCTATTCAAAGGCAGAAAAACAAAAGAGAAAAAAATGCTGTCTGGCCCTCTGTTCCACTGGCTGTGCATCTCTCTCTGTATCTACATCTGTGTGTATGACTCTATGTACAGATGTGTGTGTACATGTCTACCTGTCCAACTGTTTTACTGTCTGCCTCACTTGTCTGTTAGTCCACCTGTGTCTCTCGATCCATATTCCTGCCTGTCTTTCTCTATGTGTTGTCCATCTGCCTTTCTGTCTGTCTTTTGGTTAATATATCTGTTTATGTGTCCGTCCTTCTGATTTTATCTCTTTGTCCATCTATCAGGCTGCATGTTTTTTGTTCTGTCACTTTATCTGTCTCTGCTTTTTCTGTCTATCTATCTATATATATATATATATATATATCTTTTCTCCTCACTGAGTTGTCCCGTGTGTGTGTGTGTGACGCATATATTGATAAAAACCTGCTCTTTGCTGGGCAGGATACATGGACCCAACACCTCTCCTTGTCGGGCCGTCCCTCCAGATCCAGGTGCTGCCTGTTCTCTGAGCCCAAATCCGCCAAGTTCTACCCCCAACACTCAGTTACTGGCCCAGCTGCTCCCACAGGCAACCCCCAGCCTGACTTCTATCCCCACAGACTCCTGTCTATCCTAGAACTCGAGCAAGTCTCCATCTGTGACTGTGAGGCCCCTTCACGTTGGTGCACACATCAGGGGCTGCTCTTTTGCACTACTGTGTAATACGACGTACACTGTTGTGTGTGTTTAGTGCATGCGTTTGTGTACATTTTAGGTGTGTGTGCATGTGTATGTGTGGGTCTGTATGTGGTTATGTGTGTGTGTTGGAATGAGGCCACACCACCCTTTCAAACACTTTCCAGCTAGCCAGTAGGTTCACAAAAAAATGTCGGTGTCTGCAGTAGCAGCTCCCATCTGGGCCCCGGGCATCCCAAACCACTTTCCACACATGCTGTGGATCCCTCCCCACGGAGCCCGCAGGCAGCAAGGAGAGGCAAGAGGCCTCAGCGGTTGCCATTGCTGCGCATGGTTGAGTAGGTTGTGAATGGCACCCTGGGGTTGTACAGTACACAACCTCGGGCCCTGCCCTGGCCCAGAGCTGTGGTCTCCAAGCTCCAGCTCACTTTCTGCACTGCGCCTCACTAGGGAATAAGAACAGTCCCAGGCCTCAGCACTGAAGGAGCATTGATCCAGGAAGGGAAAGGAAGAGCCCTTCAGCATGCGGGCCTGACTCAGGGCCTCAGAGAGCATCATTCCTCATGTGTCAGAAACTGAGGTTTCAAGGAGGGTCTGGGGCTGGCAGGTCACTCAGAGAGGATGGTGCCAGGATCCAGGCAACTGGTGTGCTCCTTTTGGTCCAGCCAAGCTCTCTGCCTGCTGGAGGAGCCTTCGTGCAGTACCCCAGTGGACCCATCAGGGTCAGGGAGCCCAGGTCACCCAGAACCAAAGCCCAGGGGACTCTAAAAGTTTTGTGCAGGTGGAGAAGGGTGAGGGAGCCCAGGGGACCAGAGAGGAGATAACTGCAGTCCTCCAAGTCAGCGATGACAGTGGCCTGGACCAGGTGGTGGCAGCGGGATGGAGAAACGTATTGGGGCTGAAAACAAATTTTAAAAAGTTAAAAGGTCAGGGTATTGCTCTAGAGTGGGAGGTGAGGGAGAGAAAGGGTGCATCAAAAATGAGGTGCAGAGATCTGGCTTGAGCACTGAGAGGCCGGCCCACTCCTTCTTTTCCTTGAACCTCAGTTTCCTCATCTGCAAAGCATTGTTGAGATTCTAAGCTCTAACCATCCTTGTCCGCCACTCATCGCTGAGTTCCCCCATGTGTATGTGCCATGGATATGTTGATAAACTTCTGCTTGTTTCTCCCTTCATCTGTCTTTTGTCAGCCCACTTTGCAGGGTACCAGCTGCAGGACCTAGGAGGATAGACGGGAAAACAATCTTTTTCCTCTCCTACATCAGAGAGGGGCTACCTCGGCTCGACACCTCTGTAGGGAACACCGGCCACCTAAACTCACACCCGGGATGGGTTATAACCATATGAGACAGCCAGGGCAGGGGGTCAACACACAAACCTCCAGGGCTCCATCCCCCAGGCAGAATAACAGCAGTTCTCAAGGTGAGGGAACTTGTTAGAAATGCACATTTGGGGACTGCCACTGGCCAGATGAATCAGAACTCACAGCGCTGTGAGTTTAAAGAAGCCCTCTGGGAGGTTCTGATGTAGCCCACAGCCTGTTTCTGTATGGCCCTTTAGCTAAGAATGGTTTTTGCATTTTTTTAATGATTGTGGGGTGGGGGCAGAATCAAAGGAAGAGTCATAATTTGCGCCATGTGAAAAATATATGAAATTCGGATGTCAGCGTCCATAAATGAGGTTTTATTTGAACACAGTAACTAATAACTAACGGGTTTGCTTTCATGCCACCACAGAGCCACACTGCTTCCAGAGACCTCACGGCCACAAAGCCTACGGTATTTATTCTCGGGCCTCTGCCGGCAAAGTTCCCCTGTCCTGCCTGACAGCAGCAAGGCTGTCTCCAAACCACTGGGCCTGCAGGGCCTGAACCCGGGCCCGCACGCCCACCAGGGCTCAGGGAAAAACCCAGGGGCATATGTACTGGGACGAGAAACATGTCCATCTCCGTGTTGCTCACCTCAAATAGAAATTGGCCATCCTCTTCCTTTATGGATGGAGGCGATTCTGCTGCCTGCAGAATGGTGGGGGGGGGGGGGGGGGTTTCTTCGTCAGTGACTTTCTGGGACCCCCGACAGTGAGGCTGTGCTCACCACCAGGAAGCTGGCATCAGCGGTTAGTGAGGAAATGTGGTTATTAATATCCCACCCATTTTTTCGTTTGTATTTTGGTAACTGCTTTGCACGAGGATGGGTTTCCTCTGCAACCGTAGGTATTTCATTTTGTGCATTTCAAAATGTTATTCTGAGAAGAAGACCACAACATAGAAAAATTTTAAAGTCTGCAGGAAGTGGCTCCCCGGCACCTCACAGCCTGAGCTGACACGGAGGAGGCCTCCTGGACCCTCCCAGCCCGGCCAGCCCTGCGGCAAGGCCCCAGGCCACTCGCAGGACAGGCCAAGAACAACTACTGACATCTTACTTCCCGTGGTTCTTTCACATCTTGCAGGAGCAGCCAAAGCTGAGCCCGTACAGGGTTCCAGGCACCGGCTGTTCTGGGTGCTGGGGCTCCGTCGTGAGCAAGATAGAACCGAAGTTCCCGCTCCGGAGAGGCTGACCTTGCAGGAGGAGGAGGGCGATGCAGCAAAGCTGCCAGGGAGGCCTGAGGGAAGCTGAGTGCTGGGGAAGGAGGCCGGGCCCTGCGTGGGGTCCACGGGCCCTGGGTGGTCTTCCCTGCCCCAGCCAAGCTGCTCCTTTTGCTTCTCCCTGTGCTCTCCTACCCCAGGGCCTTTGCTGGTGCTGGTCTCTCTCTCTCTCTCTCTGGGAAGCTTCTCCCCACATACCTGGCAAACCTCTACCCACCCTTCAGATCTCAGAGGAAACGTCACTTCCTTGGAGGACCCCCACCCCCCGCCTTGGTCCCTGCAACAAGGCCTCCCCTTGCTTTACCCATGGCACCCTTTCGTGTCCCTCACCCAGGGACCGCGCTGCATCGCTACTGCTGCAGCAGGCGTGGCTTGTGCGCCACCTGGACCCCTTTACCAGGATGAGCCCGGCGCCCAGGCACTGTGTCATTTGCTAATGGCTCTCAGCTGCCCCCTCCCTGGAGAACCATTCTGGGCCAACAGGAGCCACCCTGGCCCGAAATGGCTGAGAGGCTGGACCTCCCCGCTCGGCAGGGTGGCAGTAGCCACAGGCTGGCTGCTGAGGGCACAAAAGCCCAGCCCCCGCCGGCAGGTGGGACAGCTCACATTCCCGAGCCCAGGGTCAGGCCAGCTGGCCGTCAGCTGGACCCACCTCGGCCCTTCAGCTCCTCTCCTGCTTCTGCTGCTTCCTTGCCCCTAACCCCCCAGTGAATCACACGCACACGAATCCCCGTTGCAGGCTCTACTTCTGGGGACTCACACTGTTGAACGCCTGTCCCCTGAGCCCCTAGACTGACATCAGGGGCTGGGCCTGTCCTGCTTCTTCCCAGAGTGCCAATGCCTGCCTGGCACACAGTGGCAATTCGTAAACACTTGTTGAAGGAATGGGTGGAGCTCCCATCTCTCACATAGGGAAACTGAGGCCCAGAGATGGCCGGTCGTAAGCATTTAGGAGGCAGAAGGCCTTCGAGACCCCAGTCCAGGCTTGGGTAAGGATGGCCCGCTTCTGTGCTTTCTCGGCAGCACTGAGAGGGAAGAAAGTAGGGCCCGGAGCCCTCAGTGGGCTCAAATCCCCTGTAGCACCAAGCTCTCCACCCTTCCTGCCCCAGGCCAAGCTGCTGTCTCCTCAGCGTGGCTGGTGGCCGGGCTCTGGCCCAGGTGGGTCAGTGGGAAGGTGAAGGGGGGCGCTCTTCTCTGGGTGGTGAAGCCCCCAGGGCCTGCCCTCCATCCACCCACCATCTGTCAGACGAATACCCAGGGAGCACATCCTAGCCCTGCTCTTGGCACTGGGCACCCAGGAGTGGACGAGAGACACGGCCATCCCTGCCCTTGGGGAGCCTCTGCATGGGGGCCGGGAAGGGTGAGAGGCAGGTCTGGGGGAAGAGGGATCCAGGCAGAGGGACCAGCCCTTGCAAAGGTCCTGGGGTAGGGGCAAAAACGTGCTCTCGGGCCTCCCTGGTGGCGCAGTGGTTGAGAGTCCGCCTGCCGATGCAGGGGATACGGGTTCGTGCCCCGGTTTGGGAGGATCCCATATGCCGCGGAGCGGCTGGGCCCGTGAGCCATGGCCGCTGAGCCTGCGCATCCGGAGCCTGTGCTCCGCAACGGGAGAGACCACAACAGTGAGAGGCCCGCGTACCGCAAAAAAAAAAAAAAAAAAAAAAAAAAAAAAAAAACGTGCTCTCAAGGAGCTAAAGCGAGGCAGGGTGTCTGGAGCAGAGGAGGGGGCAGGATGGGCAGGATTCCAGGGCTGGAGAAAGAGCGGGGACTTTAGTTCCAGTGTACAAGGAAGACAGGGCGGGGTTCAGGCAGCGGGGTCAAAAGGCCTGATTCTGGCTTTGAGACCCCTCTGGTCCTGGGTGGAGGGTGGGCCGTGGGGGGATGGGGGTGTCCTTTGAGGCCCCACCGCTCTGACCTTGGCCCCTTGACACTGAAGAGAAGCCCACTTCCGACTTCTTCCCAAGTCGCAGGAGGTGGACCTGGGGAGGATAAACCGGGGCAGACCCTCTGGCCGGGCCATCCCTCCAGGCCGGGAGGGCGAAGGCATCTGGGTCAAAGGAGCAGACGTGAAGTCCGCAGTGGGGGCTGGGGGCTTGAGGCCTAGCTCTGACCCCAGCTCAGATAACTACCCTCCCATTGCCCTTGGGCAAGGCCCTCACTGACCCTGAACTGACTTCCTCAGGGCCCTGATCCTGATTCCCCGCCCACCCCACGTGTACCAGTTTTCATGCGGATTCTCTCATCCTCAGGGAGGCAGGAAAGAGCAGAGGGAGCCCGTGGTGACGGCCACACACAGAGGGGGCCTGGCTGCGTCGCCCCTACCCGAAGACCTGTGTTCAAACAGGAGGGCACGGGTCCAAAGCACTCGCTGCACGAAGGGCTTCTCTCCTCCATTCTTTTCAACAAGTCTGCGAGCTGGCGGTTGTTAGGCACACCCTTTTCCACCGATGGAGAGACTGGGGCCGGGGGTGGGGGTGGGGGCAGCCACTACTCAAGATCACTGAGCCAGCGTGCGGCCTGGCGTCTGGCCCGGGGTCCCAGCCAGGACGGGCCCCAAGGGACTCCTGAGCTCTGGCTGGGGCAAGGTCCTCCTGCCCAGAGGCCGGACCTGTCAGTGCTGTGGAAATAGCTCTCCGGGGAGCGGGGGAGGCCACAACCGGCTTAGACTCCGGTATTGGGGTCGCAGGGGAAGCTTCAGGGCCAGGCAAGGAAAGCCCCGCCCACACAAGGCCGACCATCTCCAGGTCCGACTCACGGGACACCCGCCAAGAAGTCTTCGCAAACACCCCAGCTCCTCCCGTCACCCGGCTTCTTACCCTGTGGTCTGGGATGTCACCTGGACCCCACGGCGTGAGGGCCCCGGTCCTTCACGGACACAGAGGAGGTCTCCACTCAGGGAATGTTTGGGCAAAGGGAAGGACTCTCTCCCTGGGGGCTACTTCCAGAAGCCACCAAAGCCCTCGGGGCGATGACGTTCTCCTTTGCCTGGAACAGGCTGTGCACGTGCACGCTGCTCTCCCCGACGGCGGCACCTGCCTGCCCTCCGGCGCCATCGCCCCATCGCCTGCACGCCACCCAGCTTCCTGTCCATCGGTGAGAAGCAGGGCTGCCTCGAGCTGGGGGCCCAGACCGCGCCTGCCCTGCCCTCATCAAACCCTTGCAGAAGAAAGGAAAAGGGAGGCACGTGTCCGGGAAGGGCAAGGCAGGGGCGCAAGTCCAGGCAAGGCGAGCGGTCTGGCACACTCGGGCCGTGTGGAGAGGACGGTGGTGGCGGGGGGCGGGAGGTGACGGCGTCTGCGACAGCCTGGAAAGCACGCGGGGGCCCTCGAGGAGGCCAGTTCTGTCCTCTCTCCCCTCCCCCGCCGGCCTCTGGGGAGCCCCCCAGCCCAGGACACGGCCGGGGGGGTGGGGGTTGGGTGGAGGCAGCACCAGCACCAGCACCCGCCGTGCCAGGCGGAGCCTTTCAAACACACGTCTGCACGCAGTGGCACTCCGAGAGATCAAAATGGTTTAATGCGGTCTAGTCTTGTGGCCTACGTCTTTAGATACTGCTGTGTATTGAAAATAACATGAAAATTCTCCAGTTTCACCATTTAAAATAGATTTGACATCGATTTGACCTGTGCAGGGGCCTCCTTCCCAACAGGCCCCCTGCCCCCGCCAGGATCCTAGGGCTGCAGGGACTGGGTGGCACAGCACCAGCAGGTACGGGGCAGGGGGGGTGGGGAGGCAGGGGGCGCCGTGCTCTGAGACACTCGCCCAGCTGGACACACGACCTCCGGGACCCGGGCGGGTCCGTGAACGCACACACACCACCCCCAGCAGGCAGGCAACAGCCCTGCTGACGGAGCCCGGCACACACAAGTACGTGCGTTCGTGGACAAATGCACACAGGCCTCCTACATGCAACTGCGTGCAAACGCTCACCTTTGGAGGCCATGTCCTCACATACGCATGTAGCTGTCACCTTGTGCCCAGGTACACAGAAGCCTCACCCTGTCACACGTGCTCCACACCTGCCCACGTGGACAGAATCGGGGCAGAGGGCTGGTGGGACCACGGCTGGTGTCCGTCCTGAGTACTGTGTGCCCAGCCCCACAGCCTGGTAAACATTTAAACCAACGCCTGCGTATACAACGAGCACACAAACAGACCTATGGAGAGATATACACATAACTATGTGAGCCTGTGTGCATTTACACACATGTATACACCATGTATAGACACCAGCAGCCCAGGTTCACACGTGTACGGAGATCGTCGTGGGCACACATCTGCACAGCACTCCCGTGTACACTTGTGCACTTACAGGAAAAGCCATAAGTAGACACGTTTCACTGGCACACGGATGAGATGATTCCACACAGGAATTCACACCTCGGTGCTCACACACGCATTTTGTCCCCAGGCCCCTCCCCACGTAAGCAGCTCAGTGTCTCAGGGCAGAGGGCGCCTCAGCCAGCTCCAGCCTCTGCACCACTGGATCCAGGCTGTCGAGAAACTTCCTGGAAATACCACTGCCGGGGGCGGTGGGGTCGGGAGCAGGTGTGTACACCCACCCGCTCAGCACACAGGCCACACGTAACACACACACGTGCTCGGCGCACACACAACACACAGCACACCACACACTTGCTGGGTTCACATGTTCCACACCCCACACACAGGCACACGCACCCCAGGGGCCACGTGATCATGCCTCTGCACACACGGCTCCTCCCATCCGCCCTCCCGCTTCAAGGGCACTAGAGAGGGAGGCTATTTTGGTCTTTAGCACAAGCAATAAATAAATAAATAAATAAATAAATAAATACACACAGAGGAGGCAAAAAGAGGGCAGCGGAGTTTGAAAACGCAGCATCTGCCTTTGGTGAGAGATGAAAAAGGCAGCTCGGGGAGGCCCTCCTGCAGGGTCTGCGGCCTGAGCCGTCCAGCGTGGGCCTGGGAGGGGGACAGGCCCGAGAGGAGGCGCCCCAGGCCACCCGAGACAGCTAGGGCCTTGGGGGACCCAGGGCCCCCGGGGCTCTGCCCTGGTGGGGTGAGTGGAGGGCTGGCCCAATGGGACCATGTGCCAGTCCCGAGCAACCAGGGCCACCTGCCACCCACCTGGCAACCACAGGGACTCCACATCACCGCCCAGGACTAAGGCTGAGGAAGCAGGGGCTCAGGCCGGGAAGGAGCAGAGGCCTGTCCAGCAGATCCTGAGAGGAACGAGGCCTCTACCTGCCTCGGGCTGACCCTTCTGACTCTTCCTGACCGGAAGTTAGAGTGGCATCTGAGGCCAGGGCAGGGCTTTCTGGGTGGGAATACAAAGCCGGTGCCCGGACCCTGCACGGCCCCTGACTTCTGGGCCAGGCCTCTCGCTGTTGCAGGGGTTGGGGGAGGGGAGAGGCAGAAGCCCCCGCCGCAGCCCCTGGCCTCTCCCTGCCCCTCGCCCATCTGCACTCGGCCTCTGTCTCCTAACTTGGGCCGGAGCCCTGGCATCTCCTGATGGTGAGCTGTCCCACGGCAGCCTGGGTAGGCAGGCTGGGGCTCTCTAATGACTGACCGGCTTGGTCATTTGTGAGGACAACACTCTCAGCAGTCCTGGAAAGGGCTCAGGCGCCGCCCTGACAGCTGTTTCCTTCGCCAGGAACGAGCCTGCGTTGGGCAGCTCTTGGGCTGGCAGAGGAAAGAGCCAGTGACAAATCAGGGGGCCCGAGCCGCCACCTGACCGAGGTGCCCAGATGCGTGTGCTGACCAGCCCACGGCTCTCCTAGGACGTTCCTGTGCGTTCAGCACCAGGGCACAGCCTGGCTGAGCCCCACCCAGGCTCACCTCTGCTGCCCACCCTTGGGGGGATGGGGTGCCGGCTCGGCCTGGCCTCCGCAGACAGAGGGCCAGGGTGGAGTCGGGGGCAGCAGGGAGGATGGGTGAGTCCCATAAAAACAGTGACAACTGGAGCCAGACCCCCCCCCCAGGGTCTCTAAGGCACAACTCATGCTGGGGCCCCGTGGGGACAGGGCTGAAACACTTCCTTGGAGTCGGGGAAGCTGGCCCCCCTTCCCATGGAGCCATTTACCCCTATGTTCCCCAGCTGCCCCTCTCCGGGGAAGGGGGTGGAGGCCACGGGGCAGAAAAGGAGGGAGAATCTGGCGGGCTGGGGTCGTGGAGGGTGGGTAGGGCTGGGGGTGGGGAGCAGACCTTCCACCGCAGGCAGGTCCCATCCCGGCCCTGAGATGCACCTCAAAGGAGGTACAGAGTCAAACTTAAAAAGCTCAGACTGGATTCTTCCCGGCCCTGACTCCCACCCCAGTGACACTGAAAAGCTCTTGTTATGATCATTAACAAGGTCTTGGTTTTGCCATCCCAAAGGAAATCCAGTTCACCCCGTGAGCATAAAGCACAACGGGGTGGGGAGGTGGGGTTGACCTCCGTGCTTGCCCTCAGGCCGTGGCGTCAGGCAGGTGCACGGCCTTCATGGAAGAGAGGCCAGCCCAGCCTCGGGGACCTTCTGGAAACCCCACCCAGCTACTTGCATCCTGACAGACTAATGGAATTCTAATTGTCCTTTCCCACCCCCCCTCAAATTATAAAACTTTTTTTTCGATCACATGTTAATTTTTTTTTGTAAACAGTCTTAAACTAAGGTCGAGAAAGCCCCAACCCGGTGTTTCTCCCCAAGTTAAAAACCAGCGAGGCGCACTGCAGCCCGCCAGCCTTCGCCCACAGGGGCCGGGCAGCTGGTGAGCCGTTTCTGGACAGGCTGTGGCTCCCCACCTGCGGCAGAAGCCCCCAGCTCCTGTGGCCCGGCCCCCCCTGGAGGCCACCTCCCCGCCCCCAGGCCTGCTCTGGCCTCAGAGGCCACTCAGGCCACCCACTCTCCCACCAACATTCCCAGGCTGCTGTGAAGAAACATAAAACATCTAAAACGCTACTGAGTCTGCAACCAGGGCCCAAGCCCATTCCGCTCTGGCCCGGGGCCCTCGCAGGACTCAGGGCCTTTCCCCGGCGGGGCGGATGCTGCACCTTGGCCGCTGGCGGCTCAGATCTCGGACTCCCGTCTGTAGGGCCGCTGATCGAGGGCGGTGCCGGCCTGGGGTCTGTCAAAGTCGCGCCTGGCCTGGGGGCCGTGGCCGTCCTGCTCTCCGTCCGCCTCGTCCTCCTCGTCGCGGCTCAGGAAGGCCAGCTCGTTCTCGTAGCAGAAGGAGTTGGCGCTGGGCAGCAGGAACTTGTTCTCCACCAGGTCCTTGGCGCTGCAGCGGGGCGTGGACGGCACCTCATACGTCTTGTGGAAGTGCGAGTAGTCGATCTTGTACTGGTTCTTCTCCTCGAAGAGGACAGGCTCGAACCGGTGGCCCCACAGGATCTCGTTGGCCAGGTAGGAGCTGCGGGCCTGGGTGGTCATGGCCGTAGCCTCCACCATGCCCTCCAGGATGACCACGATCTCAAAGTCGTCCGTCTCCAGGTCCTGCCGGCTGATGCCAAAGAGCGGGCTGGCCTCATCGATCTCGTGCAGGATGGTGATGGGCGACACCAGGAAGATGCGGTCCAGGCCCTTGTCGAAGCCAACGTCGATGTCGATCTGGTCCAGCGGGATGTACTCGCCCTCCTCCGTGACCCGGGGCTTGATGAGCTGGGCCCGCACGTGGGCCTCCACGATGTGGCTCTTGCGCAGGTTGCCCACGCGCCACATGAGGCAGAGCTTGCCGTCGCGCAGCGCCACGACCGCGTTGTGGCTGAACAGCAGCGTCTGCGCGCGCTTCTTGGGCCGGGCCATCTTGGCCATGATGGCGCCGATCATGAAGGAGTCGATGATGCAGCCCACGATGGACTGCGCCACCACCATGAACACGGCCACCGGGCACTCCTCGGTCACGCAGCGCAGTCCGTAGCCAATGGTGGTCTGCGTCTCAATGGAGAAGAGGAAGGCCGCCATGAAGCCGTGCACCTGCAGCACGCAGGGCGTGCGGCCGCGGCCCTCGGCCGGCTCCAGGTCCCCGTGGGCCACGGCGATGACCCAGAAGATGACGCCGAACAGCAGCCAGGAGGCAAGGAAGGCCAGCGAGAAGATGAGCAGCATGTAGCGCCAGCGGATGTCCACGCAAGTGGTGAACATGTCGGCCAGGTAGCGCTGCGACTTCTCGTCCATGTTGGCGAACTCAATGTTGCACTGGCCGTTCTTCTTGACAAAGCGGTTCCGGCACCTGCGCCGAGTGTGCACCTTGCCGTTGCCGAAGCCATTGGCGCCCGACATGGTGACCAGGTGCAGCCCGTCCTCCTCGGACGACACGATGCTGTAGGGGTTGGCACGGCCAGATGCGGTCATCCCGGGGGCGGGGGCGGTGGGACCCCAGCTTGCCCCCGGGCCGGCTCCAGGTGGGACAGCTCCTGCAACAGAGGGGACAGCAGGCTGGCAGTGAGGCCGGCAGAGCAGCCACCCGACCTGCGCCTCCGCCCCGACCCAGCCTCACCCCAGCCAGCTCCTCAGCCACCTCCACTCTCCCGGCTGCTCCAGACGGGAAGCCTGGCTTCTTCCTCAGTTTCCCTTTCCCCCACCAAGGGCTCTGCCTGCAAAGATATTCAGGGTCCAGCCCCTCCTCCCACCTCCCGGCCTGAGTCCCTGGCATCACCCGCCGAGAGCAGCATGACGGCCACCACACCAGCCTCCCCACTCCCACACCGGTGCCAGTGCCCACGGCAGCCGCCAGGAGTCAGTGCGCCCTCCGCTGGGACCCCTCGGACCTCACCTCCAGTCTCACCCTTGCTCACCCCCAGGGCCACCCCGACACCCTCCTCCCAGGCCCTGGCTTCTAGGCCACAAGGGTGTCTCAGGGCCCCCCTGCACCTGGGCAAACTTTGCACCCCACCCAGGACCCCATGGTAATCCCACTGCACCGGCCTCTGACCTCTTAACGGTCATAATAACAACAGCAATGGCTCGCTGGGGCTGCACCCACCATCCCACCACGAGGCCGCGAGGCCCTGAGCGTGGGGGCGTTTGCTGTTTGCTCACTGCTATCTCACCCCCAGGGCCTAGACCTGGGCATGACAGACGCCTCAAGCCGGGCCCCACCCATCCTCCTGAGGCTCACGCTCTCCCCACAGGTGCCCACTCTCGCTGCCCATATGCTGTGCCCGTGGCCACCCCATCACCAGGGAGCTCGCTGACCCCAGACCTCAGCCCGGCGGCCTCCGCCACCCCGCCTTCCGCAGCGCTGAACAAGAGCAGGTGGGGAGCCCTCAGAAGAGCCCTGTCCTCAGCCCCCTCGGCAGAGCACCAGGCCGGCGCACGTCCTCACACACGGGGCACACTCCACGGCACCACTCCCCGTTCTCACGGCTGGGGGCAGGCACCCGGGCCCCAGAGGCGCAGGCCGGTGGCAACCCCTCCCCCAGTGCCCTGCCGGCTCTGGGTTGGTCTGTCAGTGCCAGGTTGAAGCATCCGCAGACCGGAGACCCCGACACCACTTGGCCCCGCGGGCACGGAGGCCGTCCCGCCATCCATGCTGGGTGCCCCGCGGGAATGGCCTGGCAGGGCGCCAAAGAGGTGGGCCTGCGCCCCCTACGGATGGACCCCACGCCCCCCGACCCCCATCAGTCGCCCGACGAGGTCAGAACTAGCTGAGCCTCGGGGTGCTCACGTGTGATGAGACACTGAGGCCCCAGAGAAGGTCCAGGGCGGCCAGGCCAGCAGAGGGGAGGCGGCAGCACTGGGACCCAGCCCTGGTCTGTGGGACGGGGTGACCTCTGACCTCTGTTCCAAACACACGCGGCCAGCCAGGCTGCAGACCCCTCCCAGGGCCTGCCCGGTCGCTGGAGCCACTGGATCCCCAGGCCTGGCAGGTGCAGGGCGCTCCCTGCTGCCTGGCCCAGCTCATCCACCCACAGGGAGAGCAGGCCAGACCTGTCAGCAAATGCTCCTGTGTCACCGGCTCAGAAGCCCAAGGAGGTAGCTACCGTGGCTACTTCTACACTCTGGATGGCGGCTCAGAGAGGTCAAGTGACTTCCGCAAAGCCACACAACCACTAGGCAGGAGAGCTGGGCGCAGAACCACTTCTGTCTAACACAAGGCCTCCCACCGTGGGGACCCCAGGCTCTGCGGCGGCCTCTGCTCAGGCTGCCATCCTTCCCCCACGGCTGCTCCAGCTGACAGCCTCACCCTCGGTCTGAGGAGCTGAGGCCTCAGGCCATAGTGGTGGACACAGCTCCTGCCTGGTCCAGGAGCCGGTGGTGGTGGGAACCCTGTGGACTGTGCCAGGAAGACAGCTCAGCCCTAGACTCCTGGGCCTTCCAGGGGGAGGTGGCCAGGTCTGGGGCACGCAGATGCCAGCAGCAGGCCACCAGATCACCAGGGGCAGGTCTGTGTGGCCGGGAGGCCTTGAGGGACGTCCAGCGGGTCATGGCTGCCCCAGGTGGGGCTCTGAGCACCTCGAGGTCTGCAGGGGACAGAATCGCAAGACTCGAAGGCCAGAGGAGCCCAGCCTGGCACACTGCTCCCAGCAGCTGGGCAGCCTCCCACCGGGCCAGCTCGCAGACAGGTGGGCGTGTCACAGTGACCACTGGCATCTCTGCCTGGGCTGGGCGCCTGGGCCACACCCAGACTGTGCTGCACAGGCCTGGGAACCCCTCTTCTACTGAGCTTCCTCCTAAAGCCACAGCGAAAATCAACAGGTCACATTCGCAGCCGCTCCCCCACTTCTCAGAGCTGGAAACTGGTACTCAGAGCAAAGTCACCTGTGCAAAATCCCCTGAAGCCAAGGAACAGAGACACAGCGGGCGGCTCTGTGTGCACGCGTGTGTGCACACGTATGCGTGCATGAGATGCCAAGGGTGGGGGGAGTACCTCGCGGGTGCTTGGTAAACACACCACCACAGAGAAAGGCCAAGAAGAGGATCCACAGTAGCAGCCCCGGCACCACAAACTTGCCAAACGTCCAGGGACCCTCTGCACACGCAAGTCAAGAAGGTTACAGGGCTCTGCGGTCTTTAAGGGCTCGGTTTAAGAAATGTGGGAGACTTCCCTGGTGGCGCAGTGGTTAGGGCTCTGCGCTTCCACTGCAGGGGGGCCCGGGTGTGATCCCTGGTCGGGGAACTAAGATCCCGCAAGCCGTGTAGCGTGACCAAAAAAAAAAAAAAAGAAAGAAAGAAAGAAAGAAAAAGAAATGAGGGACAAGATTCTCAACCAGCGACGTGCGGTCCCATGTGGCTCCTGCTCAATGGGTGCATACGGTTAGATCAGATAGAAAGGAAATTAGATTTGCTTTGCGGGAAGAGGCTTTAGCAAGCAAGGAGGCCGGCTCCCCATTTTATAGATGGGAAAACTGAGGCTGAGACTTGTCCCAGGTCACAAAACACCTTGTGGGCCAGGATGAGATAGACAGTAAAGACAATGATTAAGGCTACGCTGGTCGGACACCCAGGTTGGCCAGTGGGGGTCCCAGGTGTTGCTGGGAGGGAAAGGGGAGAGAGGCACTAGGGTCCCCTACCTGAGCCAGCCTAGGCGACTTCAGCACTGGAGACTGGGGGTGAGGCAGGCCCAGCAGGCTGGACCCAGAGACCCCGAGGGGAGGGGGAGCTGTCCCGAGCCCGGCGTCTCCAGGGCCCGCGTCCCTGCCCCGCCGACCACAGCGCTTGTGCACACAGCCTCCCGGCACCCGGCAGGCTTGGCGCACCAGCAGGGCCTGGGCTGGGAGCTTTTAGGGAGGCAGCTAACACATGACCTGAGGGCCAAGAGTCATCACGAAGTGCCCCCGGATGGAGCGGGACACCCCATGCCAGGTCCCCCGAGGCTCTGGGCCTCAGGTTTCAGCAACGTCCGGAGGAGACCAGGGCAAGGCCAAGAAAGCACTGACTAGTCAGATCAGTGGAGGGGGCACCGAGGAGGAGCTCAGTGTCCCCCTCCCTCGGGAGGCCTCCCAGGCGGCAGGACCCCTTCATAGGGATGAGCGAGTAATCAGCATTTATCAAGTGCTTACTACCTGCCAGGCGCTAAGAGCTCAAGTAGCTCACATAATCCCTTATCATGACTTTCTGGATGAGGAAACTGAAGCTCAGAAAGCTTGAGTCACTTACCCAGGGTCACACAGCCTTTCAGGAGTGAGCTCCTAGTCTGGGAGGGTAGGAGAGAACTCAACCCCCCCATTCCCCTAGGCCCCAAGGCCAGACTGTGGACATGACACTGTATTCCAAGCCTCAGTCCTCAGGGTCCCTGCAATGCCACATGGTGATAAGACACAAATAACCCCAATCTGAGCACATGAAAGCAGAGGTAAGACCCTCACCAGCACCCCTGATCTATGGCCATTCAGGCCCTGCTTGGAACATCCAGGGACAGGGCACTCACTACCTCACGGTCAAGTCCTTCCAAGTCCATGGTCTCTTGGAAGAGTCCTTAAAAATCACTTGTTTCAGGGAAAGCCAGCATGCAGCCACATACACCTCCTCCCCAGCCCATGCCCAAGGCAGACATACTAATCTGTCACAGAGCCTTTTCTCACTGCACCCTGTGGTGGCCTCAGCATCCTTATCCAGTTATTACCCATCAGACTTAGCACAAGAGCTTGCAAAATCCAATCCCTCATCTGCAGGCGGGAAGACGGAGGCTCCAAGAAGGGCGCCCTTGCTCAGTCACACAGGAAGTGAGAGGCATGGGCCAGGCCTGGAGGGTGCACTGCAGTGAGACAGGGCAGCTCAGGGGCAGCAGGCTCCAAGGACTGGGGAGCAGAGGTGGCGGGGGGGCACTCCTGGTCGGGAGGGGAGAACAGGCTGGCACCTCAGGGTCCAGTGAGGAGGCTGAGGCTGGCTGGGGAGAGCCAACAGCTAGCCTGGACAGGAGGTGGAGGGTTAGGGGGCCGACACTTCTGTCCTCACACTCTGGGGAGACAACGGCCATCTCCTGTGCCCGCCCACCTTTCCCAGACACCTTCCCTCCCCCTCCCCAAAACATTCAGCCGGCCTCAGTCACCCATGGCCTGCAAACGTTTGGGGTCAACACCGTGCAGGCCTTCTGGGCCAGGCCTCTGCAAGGCCCCTGTGAGGCCTGAGGAGAGACGTGTCGCGTTGTGCTGGAGATGGGAATGGCCGGTGCTTGGCTGTCCCCAGGCCCTCACCACTTCGAGGCCCACCTGCCCAGTTTCCAACCACCAACACCAGTCTTTCCACCCGAAAGCTTGCTCTGCCCATGCACCGGCATGCCAGGGAGTTTATGCCCCAGGAGCAGCTGCCTACCACGACGGGCATACTCGGGGCACCTGCTCTACTCGGCCTCCCAAGGCCCCTCAGCTCCTGGGCCCCCCTCACAGGCCACGTGGCCAACATGCTCCCCGTCTCCTCCAAAGCTTCCTCCCCCCTTCCCTCCACTCCTCCCCACTATGGGGTCAGTGGGCAGTCCAACCACTTCCCCAGTTACCCCAGCCACAAGCCTGGCCTCCTCTCTCTCCTTTAGTCCCCAGATCCACTCCCTTCCCAGGTCCTGTGTATTTTATCTCCTGAATGATCAAAGCTGTCCGCCCGCTCCTAGCCCACAGACACCTCCTGTCCAGGCCACTCCTATCTACACAGCAACAGGCTCCTGAGGGTTTTCCCGTGGTGAGCCTTGCCCTCTGTGGCCCAACCTCCCAATCACAGCCAATGGGAATGCTGGAAATCCCCCTATCAGTCAGGAATCATCAGAAGCCCACCGCTTTCATGAAGCCCTTTTACATTCTCTGGCCCTGGGCTTCTCCTCTTAGGACCAGAAGCTACTTTCCACCTTGTGTGAGAGTTGGCCTTGCCCGGGCCCCATCTCAGGCCAACCTCAGAAGTCCAGAGAGGATGGTGCAGGCCTGGCACAGTGGGGGCACCCAGGAAATGCTCAGTGTTCAGACAAAGACGAGGGAATAAGCTGCTGAACAGAGGGATGGATGAGGAGATGGATGAATCAATGAATGAGGAGACAGTTACACGTACAGGTGGGTGGTCAAGCGTGTGGATGGATAAATAGGGCTGACGGACGGGGATGGATGGATAGAGGGTGACTAGAGGGATGGTTCGTTTAGGTGGGTGAAAACTGGTTAGATGAGTTGGGCGAATGGATTAGTGAATGGATGAATAGATGGACGGATGAGTGGATGGATGGATGGACAGACGGACGGACGGGTGAGTGAAGGGACAGATGAGTGGATGGGTGGATGGACGGACGGACAGACGGGTGAGTGACTGGATGGATGAGTGGATGAATGGATGGATGGATGGATGGATGGATGGATGGATGGATGGATAGATGGATGGATGGACAGACAGATGGACGGGTGAGTGAATGGACAGATGAGCGGATAGATGGATGGATTGAGTGGATGGATGGATGGGTGGGTGGATGGACAGGTAACAGATGGATGGGTAGGTGGGTGGCTGCATGGCTGGTGGGATGAATGGATGGAAAGATGGCTGGCTGGGTTGGGGGGGTGGGTGGACAGTTAGATGGATGGGGGGATGTGTGGAACCAATGGACGGATAATGGGTGAATGAGACGTCAAACAGGTGGGTGGATGGGTGAGTGGGTAGGTGGACACAGAGATGAGTGGGTGGGTGGAGGCACAGATGAGCGTCTGGCTGGACGGATGACTGCGTGGACAGGTGCATATCCGTGACCTTAATCTTACCTCTGGAATCCTATCTTCTAAGTAACGGTGCTCACCAGGCAAGTGGCTGTCTTCAAGGCTGCACTAACAGCGGCTGCCATTTCCCAGGCACCAGCTGGAGGGGACTCAGCGGCTGGAAGACCCTAAAGTTAACAGAGCACAGTTACCATTCTCCTTCGGGGAGCTCAACAGTCAGAAACCTCCACACAAACCCCCATTTCTGCTTGCTTTGCCCAGGACCCCAGGGGAGGTAGAGGGGGCCTCCAGCCCATCCCAATGCCCCAAAGCTTCACAGCCCGTGAGCCTGTCCATAACAACCCTTCAGAACCAGAGAAGGGCAAAACAAGGTGGGCCCCCAGGGAAAATGACCGCTGGTAGCTACTGAGCGCCCACTGCATGCCAGACACTTGGTAGTTGCTTCACGGACGTCAACTCAGGTAAGCCTCATGACAGCCCCAAGAAGTTGGACCCACTGCTGTTCCCGTTCCAGAGGCGTGGGCACTGTGGGACCTCTCCTCAGGCCACAGAGGACCTCGGGGCCCAGCCTGCACGCCTGGCCACCTGCAGAGCCTTCCCGACGCACCCCCAACAGGCCCAGCTGTGGGCGGACGGCCCCCGCCTTCCACGGCACTGCACTGTGAGGTCAGGGCAGAGAGCAGCAGGGAGGGGCTCGGGAGCCTTGGAGGTGAGCCAGCCCGAGATGCCCCGTCACCTCTGCCCTCCCGGCCACGGCATCCATGCAGGTCACCCTCTCACAGCCGACGCCGGCGGGAGTCCACAGTGACACTGGATTTTCCGGCTGGCATTAAGGGAACTGCTGTGAGTCAGCCCACATCACAAGCCTCCTGGGGCAGTGCCACCAGTGGGTTTAGGAGCACACAGACCTGGGTTCAAGTCGCAGCTCCGTCCCTCACGAGCTGTGTGACCTTGGGTGCGTCACTTCCCGGCTCAGGGCTTCTGCTCGCTCTGGTAGTGGTAGCCTGGCTGGTCCCTCTTCACTCCAGGCTCCCACCTCAAGACGCCCAGTCCTCAGCCCCTGCTTCCCCACCCTCATTGTTCCTAGAGCAGCAGCCAGCGGCCCTGCCGTTGGCCCCTCTCAGCCGTTTCCTTCTAAAGCCAACGGAGGCTCCATCCCAGACCCCCATCACGCAGCTGGACTCCCCACGGCGAGGACCTGTTCCCGGGTCACTGACCTCTTGTCCTTCCCCTGGAGTGGACACCCACTGTGCCCGGCCCTGTGTGCTGGGCTCTTGGCTTCAGTCATTCCAACCTTCGCAGCCCACCCCGAGGGACAGACGGGGAAACTGAGGCTGAGGGAGGTGAGGTCACTCGTGCCGGGTCTCCGAGAGCAGAGGAGGTGTCACAGGGCCGTGGGGAGGGAAGGGGGCGGTAAGCAGGGGAGCACCTGCCCTCCCCACTTCCCGTGGTCACTCAGCCCGCCTGCCCCAAGCCCTCTCAGCCTCTGACTCCCTGCTTCCTGGAAGGGGCTTTCTCCTATGAGGGAAGCAAAACCAGCTCCATTCTACACAGAAGGAAATGGAGGCTCAGATCAGAGAAGGGCCTTGCCCAAGGTCACAAAGCCACGGAGTGAGTGGCAGCTTGGACACAAGAGCCCAGGATCTGACACCCCATCCAGCGCTCCCCCTGCCCCTGCAGTGGCCATGGCCCACGAGACGTGACCCCCAACCCTCTGAAGTTCACCAAACACTTTCCTGGGTGGCGGTCACAGTCCTGGACAGGGGAGGCCGGAGCAGGGGCAAGGTCTGCAGGTGACAGGGGTGACTGGATGTGACAGTGAGACTGTCCCTCAGCCTCCCAGCAAGGGAGGGGAGCCCCCTGCTCCTTCCCCAGGGCCGTCCTGTCAGCCAGGGGCGAGGCACTTCCCTTTCCTGCCCGGCCTCCCCACGGATGTGCCTGTGAAATTCAACTTGGGGAGCAGGTGTGCGCTGAGCACAGGCCCGGCACCACGTGGCTCCGTCACCACCATCACAGCCTCCCCCGGAGCGGCGGGGCCCAGGGTCCAGTGAGCTCCCAGCCCTGCATTCGAGGCCTGATCACTCCCCAGCTCCCAGGGGGAACTTCCCTGGGCCTCAGGCTTCTCATCTGCAAAATGGGTAGATCCCACCTGCCTGGGGAGGCTGTGAAGAAGGTAGACCGAGGCCCTGCCCCAGGGTCCGGTGCGCAGCAGACACATGGTAAGCACTGGTCCTCCCAGTGTTCTCTGAAAGGTCTTCCTGCTCTGACAACCATCGGGATGCCCGACACGATGGGAAGCTGGGGCATCCCGGACCCTCCCGTGCAGTCTGCTGTGATGCTCTCAGGATGCACCCAACAGGCAACAAAGCAGGAGAGCCTGAGCTCTGAGGGTGCAGAGGCCTGGCTGCCCCGCTCCTCTGTGCCAGGGGTGTCATCGCTGGCAGGGGTGCCCAGTAAACGCTGGCCACAGCAACCACAGTGACCACGGCCCCTCAGGCCCCTCAGATTCCATGGCCTGGAGGAGACAGGCTGCACGCACTGACCACAAGGATAGGCTGCACCAAGCAGCCGGGAGGGACAGGTGTCCACTCTCTGAGCCCCGAGGTGAAGCCAGGGCAGGAAGTGCTGGCCCCCACGGTGGATGACAGGTCATGCCAGGCACCAGGGAATGTTTCCGAGGGTATTTTTATCTTGAGAACATCCTTCCCTGGGGGGTAGGGGCAGGAGAGAGACAAGGTGTCCTTGGCCCCAGGCCCCTGGAAGCAGCAGAGGACACAGACCCCTGGTGCCCTTTGCTAGAGTGGCCATTACAGACACTGCCCCATCCCTGGGATTCCTTGGGTCCCAGGAGCAAATGGGACCTGGAGGGTCTTGGGGTTTTCTTGGGGCTCCCAGCTCTGCTCAAACTCACTGTGTGACCTAGGGTAGGCCCCTGTCCCTCTCTGGGCCTCCCTCTGGCAGGCAAACTTTCCTGAGGGTGCCAGGGACTTGGCGATGGACCAGGAGTGCCCACCTGCAAGGGGCGTCCCCGCCGAGCAGGAAGACAGCGAGTTAGGCAGCAAACACAACAGGCAGGGTCAGGGCCGCGGGCAGAGCCCTCGGAGCCCAGGGGACGCATCTGACCCAGTCCCCGGAGAGAGACCGCTGAGACTGAGCACAGCGCAGTGCAGGGCACTCAGGGTCCCCCAGGCCAGGTGCATACCGGCTCTGCTCTTCACACACTGGGCCTCGGGCAAGTCCCGCCCAACTCTGAGCCTCCCTGCTCCTACCTGCCAATGAGGGGGCTGGCCCTTCCGGTCCCAGAATTCAGGATCCTAAGGATTTGGGGCTGAGGTGGGTATAGAGAGACAGGCAGGGGCACCCCTTGTCACCCTAATAACAGTGAGGGCGGAGGTGTGCTGAGTGCCTGTGTGCACAGGCCTTGCACCGATGCCTGCAGAATCGGAGGTTCGGAGAGGCCCTGTGAGTCATTTTAATGAGCTTGGACTTGACCCCAAGGGCACTGGGGTGCCAGAGAAAGTATAAATTCTGAGGCAATATGGCTTGCGTTCAAATCTTGTCTCTGTCCCTTCCTGGGTGACCCTGGGCAAGTCATATAACCTCTCTGAGCCCAGTTTTCTCACCTGTGAGATGGGATTAAAAATGTTATCTGGGGCTTCCCTGGTGGCGCAGTGGTTGAGAGTCCGCCGGCCGATGCAGGGGACACGGGTTCGTGCCCCGGTCTGGGAAGATCCCACATGCCACGGAGTGGCTGGGCCCATGAGCCATGGCCGCTGAGCCTGCGCGTCCGGAGCCTGTGCTCCGCAACGGGAGAGGCCACAACAGTGAGAGGCCCGCGTACCGCAAAAAAAAAAATAAATAAATGTTATCTGTCGATGAGGTCATGATGGGGTTTCATCAAGTTAGTACAAGGAGCTGGAAATTTCCTGGTCCCCCACGCCCTCCCCTCATCACATCTCTGAGCCCCTGACTCACTCTGAAGAGGGGCCACCGGTCCCTGGAGGGCCTGGACTGGACCTTACCTCCAAGCAGGAAGGAGAGACCAGATGGACAGGATGGGAGGGACCCAGTGAGCAAAGGCACCATGGTGTCTATTTTTCTTACAGCTGTAATTTTTCAAGCTTCAAGTTAATTCAAGCCTCAGACATTTTCTAAGTGTGCAGAAGAGAGCATGGACCTGAGATAGTGACAAGAAACATCCTGGGACAAGAAAGACCATGAAAAAAAAGGCTGGAAAATTTGCCAACATAAAAATATTTATGATATTGCTTATCAAAACCCACTATAAGCTAAATAAAAGGTAAATGATAACATGTTTGTTATGAAAAGGATTGATGTACTTAATATATAAAGGGTTCTTATAAATCAACAAGAGAAAAGGACATGGTAGGAATGATCGTGTGATCCTGCGATCCTCAGTGGGTGACGTCTCAGGAATGTCCACACCTCGAGCCTCAGCATGAGCTGGCCCCTCACCATGGAAAGCCCCTCTCTGCCTTTCATCTTTCAAGCTCAAAGGATGCCTCCTCCAAGAAGCCTTCCAAGATTTCCCTGGAGCTGCTGCTGCCCCTTGCCAGGTCCCCACATCTTTCTTGGACCCCTGGAACCAAATGCCTAGCTTCTGCTGAGTGCCTGGCATTGCATCCGAGAATGTTCCAGGTGAGATGGCCCAAGCGTCTCTGACCAAGGAGGAAGTAAGTCACGGAAAAGAGCACTGTGTCCACAGTCACCAGGCTATGAGCCACGGCTCCAAGCCCAGCATCCAGGGGTCCTGCCTCTGTCCCTCTGCATCCAGCCACCTCCTTCCTAAGAAGCCCTCCCAGCCAGGGGCTGCCTAGCTTCACAGCAGGCTGGGCCCAGCATGAGGCCTGCCTGGCAAAGGCCAGGCAGAACATGGCCTGACCCCCGGCCGCTTGCTGGGGGAGCACAGGGACAGTTGTTTTCTCAGCCTCCCTCCTCTTCCCCTCCTCACTGTGTAAATCTGGCTTTATTCTGGGAACAGAAGATTCACTGGGAGGGCCTGACAGACCTCTGAGGGCTGGGGTTCACCCTGGCATGGGCTGGAGGCTGTGCTCTGAGATCAGGAGTCTGGGAAAACAGGGTGGGCTTCCGGACGACCCACCACTCCACCCAGGGTCCCCTTGCCAGCTCGGCTCCGGCAGCAATGCCAAGGCCTGGGGCCTCCACCCGCACTCGGCATTCACTCACTCAGTGGACACCTACTGGGCCTCCACTATGTGCAGACACGGTGCTCAGGGCCGAGATCCAAGTGGGACAAGGCAGACAAAAAACATGCCGGGGAGAAAAGAACCCACGTCATTCCAGAGACAGGGTGGGCATAGGAAGACCTCTCCGAGGAGGTGACATTTGACTCGGGGCCTCAAAAGGAGAGAATGTGGGAACAGCAAGGACAAAGGCCCTGAGGCTGGAATGTTGCTCCATGTGTTCAAGGGACTCAAGGGAGGGCAGTGGGGACGGAGCCGAATGTGCCAGAAGGGAGAGAAGGTGACAGGGGAGGGAGCACTCAGAGGGAGAGCCATCCTGCCTGGGACACACAGCCTGACGGCCAATGGGGGCACCCGAGCCTCCTCTTTCTCATCTGCCAGCAGCAATAACAATCCACATCCCAGAAATGGCTTTCAGAGGAAACACTTCCACCTCCTGCCTTGCACGAGACCGAGGCTCAGTGTGGTAAAGCACCAAGCTGGAGGGCGCCTGACCTTTTGACCCACCACAGCCTCCCACGCTTGTGACCTCAATGCCACACACGTTTTTCCAACCCCACAACTTGAACTATACACATGAACACTGTGACACGTGCTACCTCAGCTCACACTATGCTTCCTTCGGACAGTCGCAACAGACTGGGGCTCAGAGAGGGTGAGCGCCATGCCCAGGGCCACAAAGCTGGTCCACCCAGAGCTGGGTGGGAATCATCTGAACCCAGATTCAGGGCCATGGGAACAGAGACCCGGGAACTGACCACACATGTCTGGCCCTGATGTCTCCAGGAGAAACCACGGTCTCTCCAAGGGGCTCAGGACCACCTCCTACAGGAAGCCTTCTGCCTGGCTGCCCCTCCCTCATGGCTAACTGGTGCTGCGGGAAGGCAGGGGCTGCTGAGAGCCCAAGACTGGTGGGGCAGGGGCCTGGTGTCTGGATCCTATTAGGCCCTGCTGTGCTGTGTGACCTTGGCTTGAGCCACCAGCCCTCTCTGAGCCTGCGCCCAGGAAGAGGAGGCATATTTGCGGGGGGATGGTTCCTGGTGCAGGGGGTGTGAGCAGCAGGTCTCTGCCCCAAGAGCAGGAAGGGTGGCCACTGAGAGCCCCAGGAAAAGTCTTCTCACACCTGGAGCTTTTATTTAGCACCAACTGTGTGCCCCTCTCAACAATCCTATGAGACACTTCCCGAAGAGGAAGCAACAGGGTCAGAGAGAGAATGCAGTGCCCCAAGGCCACAGGCCAGTCAGTGCCTGGGGCTGCGCCGTCCTCAGGCAGGGAGTCCTGGAGAGGCTGTGTGCACCCAGTGGCCGGGGTGCATGGCCAGAAGCCGGGGGAATGGTGGGGCTGCTCCCGCCTTCACCTTCACGCCAGCACCACCAGCGGCTGGGGGCCGGTGGGACACCCCCACACCTGGTCCCGACCTCCGCCAGCTCCAGCTTGCCCTCCTCCACCTCTAAGGCACGTGTTTACATGACTAATGCCTGCCTCAGTTTCCACATCTGTAAAAGGGGCCCAATTCTACTGCCTGCCTAGTACAGCTGTTAGTCTACGCACAGGGCGCAGAGCCGGGTCCAGCACACAAACGTGCTCGTGGGTGAACACATCCTGCATGGACACACGGCCTGGGGTGTGGGTACGTGTTATTCCAGGAGCGTTGTGGTACGTACACACCTGGCCTCACTTTGTTTCCCCAGAAACAGGTTCTGAGTCAAGGATTTGGGGGCAGGTAGTTTACCTGGGAGGTGAACCCGGAGAGGTGACCAGGGAGGGGCATCAGCGGGAAGCGGGTGCCACGGGAGGCGGGGCTGCAGTGGCCTGGAGTCTGGATGCTGTGTTTCATCCCACAGCTGTGCAGCCGCAGGCGGCACTCACACAGAGACCAGGGCACAAGGTACGAAGCTGGCAGCCTGCTGCTCACACCGGGCAGCGCATGTCTGTGCGTCCCTGCTCCCCCACGGGAACACACGCAAAGGCACGTGGGCTGTGTCCTCACGAGAATGCATCTGTGCCTACGTCATGCCGAGGATGGACACATGGGGTGAGTCTCCGTGCGCCTGCTCCTGCACATGTGTATGCGTACGTGCGAGCTGTGTGTGCGCACACGTGTGCACAAGGTATGGCACAGGCATGCACACATGTTCAGGCTACGTGCGTGTGCACGCACCGAAGCCCCTCACCCAACCCTGGCCGTGGCCGTGTGGTGGTGGAGATGGTCTGGTCACCTTGGTAACTGGCTGAGCTGGGGCAGCCTTGCTTCAAAAGAAAAAAAAAAAAAATCAAACCACTGAACACAAAGAAGGGAAGGAGCTGGCGGGTTGTGAGGGTGAGGCTCAGCCCCAGCCTCCGCTCACGGCTCCCACCGCAACCCGGCCCACCTGTCCCGACCCAGCGAGGGCTGCCACAGCCAGGACCCAGGTCCCAGGACCCAGCGGGCAGACAGCCCCTGGTGTGGGGGGTCCCTTCAGAGTCCCGGGGAGCCCACCCAGGATGGCAGCAGTCAGGGACTGGGTGGGCCCCCCGCTCTGCAGACTCACCAAGCCCCGGAAGAGGGCATCCTAGACACCGGGCACTTTGCAGATCAGCGGGCACTGGGCCGGGCCACACACAGTCACCCTCTCTGGACAGTTAACACACTAACTGCACGCGCTGCCTCGTGGCCAGTGCATTAGCCCAGGTCGTGTGATGATTTATTCACGAGCTCCTATCCCCTTCCCATCCCCGCGGCCAGCTCGCCAGCCTCGCTGCCTCTGCTGGGTGGGGAGGGAGGGCCCGGCCAGACGCTTCCCTATCTCGCTCGCAAACATTGCACGCTATTTATATCTCATCAGACAGCGTGCACAGGGATGAGACCGCCAGTGCTCCGCGCCCCGCGAGCAGCCAGGAGCTGAGACCCCGACACGGGCTGCGTCAGGCAGAAGTGCGAGGTGCCCACACCCTTGCTCAAGAGCCTGGGCCGGGCCTGCACTCACATCTACAGGGGCTTTGCCCTACCTGCCTCCCTGTGCCCTGAGAAAGCCCTGTAAGGAAGAGTCTGCAGTTGCCCCCATCTGACAGGTGAGGAAACTGAGGTTTGGAGAGCTGAAGTGACTTACCCAAGGCCACACAGCCTGTAGGATGCAGAACTGGGGACTAAACGCAGCCAAGCAGCCGCAAAGCCTGGGCTTTTACTGCGCAGCATTTGACCTCCCTAACTGAGTCCCAGAGCAGCCCTATGAGGTGGGCATCATTATGATTCCTGTTTTACAGAAGAGGAAACTGAGGTTCAGAGAGGTGAAGTGACTTGCCCAGGGTCACACAGCCAGGAACGGAAGCCAGATGCGTGACGCTGACTGATAATGTGCTCCAATCCATGCCCTGCGCGACCCCCCCTGACGCTTGCAGGGAACAGCCCCAGGGGGATGAGGATGGCTCAGGGCAGTCAGTCCCCACTGCTACCTGAAGCAGAAGCCATGTGGGGCCCCTTCACGTTGTGAGGCGGCCCTGCCTCAACGCCCAGCCCACCTTCCAGACACCAGGGGAGGGCAGCTTGCCTGGTTCTGGTACCTCCAAGGACCCAGCTACCAGCACAGGGACGAGTGTGAAGGGCCCTCAAATCCTAGCGCTGACCTCTGGTCATCACCCTCACAGAGAAGGTGCCCCTCGCCTGGCCACATCAGCATTAGAGCAGGGAACTCTGGGAAGCCCCTGCCGACCTCCACCCCCTGGGCATCCCCTGGCCCTGGCTTCTCCTGAGACCCTGGGAACGGAGCCAGCTAAGCTCCGGAGGGCAGTGAGGCCACCTCCCAGCTCCTGTGTCCTCATCCGTAAGACAGGCACCAGCAGGCCCTCTGAGGGTGGGGTGGGCACGCAAGATGTGGCGCCCAGCACAAGGCCTTCACACGAGAAGCCCTCAGCAAGTGGTCATGGCGTTGGCTTTCACGTCGTCTGCAAAGCACGAAGCAGCCCACCTGCTGAACCACAGAGCTGCACGGGCTTTGCGGGGTGCCAGTTCTGAGTTCCAATTCCAACTCTGACTCCTTGGTTGTGTGTCTCACGCACCTGGCAGCCCCCCTCTGAGCCCTGGTGTCCCTGCCTTGCCCATGGGCCTGTCCAGGTGTGCTCCGGCCTCAGCGAGCACTTGACAGCCAAACAGACCCTCACCCCACCCGACTCCAAGGCCAGGGCAGCTGGCACCTCTGAGCAACACCTCGGCCTGGGCCTGGCCACGGGGGCCCAAAGAGCGACCACACTACGTACCCCTCACCCCCAGCCTGGAGTCCTGAGCCTCTAGATCTGACTGTCACCCAGCACAGGGCCGGGCGCAGCAAGGGCAGATGGCGGTAAGGAGTGCGCATGCTCTCTGGGCACCTACCACACGCCTACCTGGAACCCGGGGACTTTACCTGGATGCTTTCATTTAAGCCTCATGAGAGTCCTGCTTTGACATCGGAGGCAACCGAGGCACAGGAGGATGGCCTCTGAACATTGGAGACCGTGTGGGCTGCAGCCCAGACCCCACCCCCTTCTCTGTTCTGCCTGTGGGGTGGCAGGGGAGGCCAGCACTAGTGACCGGCAATGCCCTGCAGTGGGGACGGCTCCCTTGACTCTCGGTGGGGATGGTCCCCTTGACCCTCGGTGGCACCCCCGGCCCCGAGCTTTGGGAAGCCACATCCTGGCCCAAACGCAGGGCCTTCAGTGCTCGGCGTGGCAGATGGAAGGTGGAGTAGTAGGTGCGTGGGGGCTGCACTCCCGGCCTCTGAAGCCTCATCTGTATAATGGGTGGTAGGGACAAGCCCGGCACCTGGCCAAGTGGGCACTCAGCCATCAGCTATGGAAGGGAGGGCTGAAGGGGCCCTAACGGCCCAGGGTCCACCAGTCTCCCGCCACTCAAGCCTCCACCTCCTACTGGCAGGTCAACCCAGACAGGGGTCTGAGGCCCCCAGAGGGGCATTCAGGGTCCCAGCACCAGATTGATGGCCATCGGACAGTGACGGCCCCATAAGCAAGGAAGAAAAGGCACTCCAGGCCTTGCACAAAGGCAGGGAGTCGCAGAGACTCTGTGCCCACAAGGAAGGGTGGCAGAGGGGCGGGGGTGAGCAGGGCCAGCCCTGCGAGTAGCCAGCGATGCGGGGGCAGACCGCGTGGGGCCCTGAAGCTGGGCTTCTGACGGCTGCCCCATCAGCCACAGCCACACTCCCAGACAGGCTCAGAGGAGCACCTTGGGCCCCAGAAAATCCCGTAACCTTTCTGAGCCTCATGCTTTCCTCTGTAAACGGGGGTAAAGAGAGTACTGGCGCCTTCTGGGGTCACCACAGGAAAGCAATGTGTCAACATCCACCGAAGTCCAAAGCAGCACGAGCTTCCAGGAACGTCCTTTCCTGAGACCCTGAAGCCCACACTCTTCCTCCAGCAGGGGGGTCGGGGGGATCCTGAGGCGGGGTGACAGGGGAGCCATAGAACCCATGAGCCGGGGAGACGCTGGGAGCAGAGTGATGGGACAGGAGACAACGAAAGACACGGGGACCTAAAAGTTACCGAGGGTCAAAGCAGCGCACGGGGCGGCACGGCCCTTCCCCACCTGTGCCATCGGTCATACCCACCTCACTGGTCACAGCGCAAAGCGCACACACTCCTCATGCCCGCTTACACACTCAGACACGCGCCTGCCACACAGTCAGGGTCCTGCACGGCCGCAGCACACACAGCCAAGCACCCCGCACTGTCCACACCCGTCTACACGGTCTGCCATTCAGACGGCCTGACCCCACCTACACGGCTGGTCCCAGGCCCACCCTCTGAACCCACGTGCTTGGGCTCCACCCCCTGAGGATGCTGTGCTGTAAGAAGGGGCACAGAAAGGAGGGTGGGGGTCCATGAGACCCTCCACTCCTGCAGCACCAGCCCCCAGACCAAGGGGAACCAGGTGGCTGGGATTCCCTCCATATCCAGCCACCGGCACAGCCCTGATGGGAGCTCCTGCAGGCCCCTCGGAACTGACACGCTGATTAGGGGGTGGGGCATCAGCTGTGCCCCCGCCTCCCACCCGGAGCAGCTGCCGCCTTTGTGGGGTGCAGAGGGAGGGGCTCCTGTCCCCTGCCAGCCTTTCTGTCCTCCCAGCAGCAGGCAGACCCCCCCCTTCCCTGGGGAGTCCATGCCTGCTGGGCACACACACGTCCACATCTGTGCCCCTCAACTGAGCACACACTGAGCAACTACTGTGTGCCAGGCCTGCGGGACCCCGGGGTTCCCACGGCTCCACTGGGACCCCGAGTGGGTGGCGTGACTCCCACGGCACGCCCAGGGACCCGGGGCTCGGGGGGCTCAGCCCCTCGACACAGATCACCTTGGTTCACTGCGATCCACTTTTATGAGGAGACACGTGAAAGAGACACGAGCCCAGCTGCAGCCTGCCAGACCCCGGCCAGCTCCTCCCCAGCTCCATGAGGGTCTCTGCTCAGACGGCCCTACCCTCTCACATGTTCCCTGCTCACTAATTCAGGAGTCTATGCTCAGTTGCCCATGGACATGTGAGGGCAGGGATTCTCTTTTTTTCTCAAGAGTGGTTTTTAGAGCGGTTTTAGGTTTACAACAAAACTGAGGGGAGAGGGCTTCCCTGGTGGCGCAGTGGTTGGGAGTCCGCCTGCCGATGCAGGGGACACGGGTTCGTGCCCCGGTCCGGGAAGATCCCACATGCCGCAGAGCGGCTGGGCCCGTGAGCCATGGCCGCTGAGCCTGAGCATCCGGAGCCTGTGCTCTGCAATGGGAGAGGCCACAACAGTGAGAGGCCCGCGTACCGGAAAAAAAAAAAAAAAAAAAAAAAAACAACTGAGGGGAGGGCACAGAGATTTCCCACATACCCCGATTTCCCACTGGCAACAGCCATCAATACAGCGGGACCTTCGCTGCCATCAGTGAACCTGTGTTGACAGGTCAGCATCGCCCGAAGTCCACAGTTTACCCCGGGGCTCACTCTTGGTGCTGTAGTTTCTGTGGGTTTGGACAAATGTACAAAGACTTGTATCCACCGTGACAGTGTCACACAGAACAGCTCACTGCCCTAAATATCCCGTGCTCTGCCTGTCCATCTCCCCTTCTCCACCCCTGGCAACCACTGATCTGCCTGCTGTTTCCATAGTTCTGTCTTTTCCAGAATATCATATAGCTGGAATCGCACAGCATGTAGCCCTTTAGGACTGGCTTCTTTCACTTAGTCATACGCATTTAGGGTTCTTCCATGTGTTTCCATGGCTTGACAGCTCATTTCTTTTTAGTGTTAAAAGATACCGCACTGTCAGGATGGACCACGGTTTATTTATCCATCACCTACTGAAGGACACCTTGGTTGCTTCCAAGTTTTGGCAATAACTAATAGAGCTGCTATAAACATCTGCCTGCAGCGTTTGGTGTGGATATAAGTTTTCAGCTTCCTTGGGTAAATACCAAGGGTTAGAGTTAGGGTTGCTGGGTCATACGGTAAAGTATGTTTAGTCTTGTAAGAAACTGCCAAACTGTCTTCCAAAGCGACTGCCCCATTTTGCATTCCCATCAGCAGTGGTGAGTTCCTGTTGCTCCACATCCTCACCAGCCATTCTAAAGGTATGTGGTGGTATCTTACTGTTGTTTTAACTTACCTTTCCCTGCTGACAAATGATGTGGAGCATCTCTTCTTTTTTTTAATATTTATTTATTTGGCCACATTGGGTCTTAGTTGCGGCACACGGGATCTTCGTTGAAGCATGCAGGATCTCTCTCTGTGGCACATGGGCTTCTCTCTAGTTGTGACGTGCAGGTTTTTCTCTCTCTAGTTGTGGCACGCGGGCTCCAGAGCACGTAGGCTCTGTAGTTTGCGGTACGCGGGCTCTCTCGTTGATGTGCACAAGCTCAGTAGTTGTGGCATGTGGGATCTTAGTTCCCTGACCAGGAATCAAACCCACGTTCCCTGCACTGGAAGGTGGATTCTTTACCACTGGCCCACCAGGGAAGTCTCTAGAGCAACTTTTCATATGTTTACTTGCCATCTGTATATCTTCTTTGTTGAGGTGTCTGTTCACATCTTTGGCCCATTTTTTCCTATTGTCTGTTTGTCATTTGTTCTCTATTGTTGAGTTTCAAGAGTTCTTTATTTTGGATAACAGCCCTTGATCAGATGTGTCTTTTGCAAATATTTTCTCCCTGTCGGTAGCTTGTCTTCTAATTCTCTCAACATTGTCTTTCCCAGAGCAGAAGTTTTTAATTTTAATGAAGTCCAGCTTGTCAATTATTTCTCTCATAGATCATGCCTTTGATATTGTATCTAAAAAGGCATATCCATACCCAAGGTCATCGAGGTTTTCTCCTACTCTATCTTCTAGGAATTTCATAGCTTTGTGCTTTACATTTACATTTATGAACCATTTTGAGTTAATTCGTGTGAAGGGTGTGTGGTCTGTGTTTAGATTAACTTCTTTGTGTGTGGACATCCAGTTCTTCCAGCACCATTTGTTGAAAGAGTATCCTTGCTCCACTGTGTTGCCTTTGCTTCTTTGTCAGCGATCTGTTGACTATATTTGTGTCTATTTCTGGGCTCTCTACTTTGCTCCATTGATCTTGTCTGCTCTGTTGCCAACCCCACACTGTCTTGTTTACTGTAGTTTTATAGTAAGTCTTTTTTTAAAAATAAATTTATTTATTAAAAATTTATTTATTTTTGGCTGTGTTGGGTCTTTGTTGCAGTGCGCAGGCTTCTCATTGCGGTGGCCTCTCTTGTTGTGGAGCACGGGCCCTAGGCACATGGGCTTCAGTAGCTGTGGCATGCAGGCTCAGCAGTTGTGGCTCACAGGCTCAGTAGTTGTGGCACATGGGCTTATTTGCTCCGTGGCATGTGGGATCCTCCCGGACCAGGGCTCGAACCCATGCCCCCTGTATTGGCAGGCGGATTCTTAACCACTGCACCACCAGGGAAGTCCCTATAGTAAGTCCTTAAGTCAGTTAGTGTCAGTTCTACAACTTTGTTCTTCTCCTTCAGTACTGTGTTGGCTGTTTTGGGTCCTTTGCCTCTCCATATAAACTTTAGAATTAGTTTGTCGATATCCATAAAATAACTTTCTGGGATTTTGATTGGGAATGCATTGAATCTATAGATCAAGTTGGGGATAACTGATGTCTGACAATATTGAGTCTTCCTATCCATGTACATGGAATATCTCTCCATTTATTTAGTTTTTCTTTGATTTCATTCATCAGGGTTTTGTTGGATTTATACCTCAGTGGTTTATTTGGGGGGGGGGTGCTAATAGAAATGGTATTGTGATTTTAATTTTAGATTTCACTTTTCACTTCTTTACTGCTGGTATATAGGAAAGTGATTGACTTTTGTACATTAACCTTGTATCCTGCAACCTTGCTATAACTGCTTATTAGTTCCTGGAGTTTTCTTGTCAATTTTTTCATATTTTCTACATAGATGATCATGTCATTCGTGAATAGAGACAGTTTTGTGTTTTCCTCCCCAATGTGTATACCTTTTATTTCCTTTTCTTGTCTTATCTCATCAGCCAGGATTTCCAGTACGATGTTGAAAAGCACTGGTGAGAGAGGACTTCTTTGCCTTGTTCCTGATCCTAGTGGGAAAGCCAAGTTTCTCATCGTTAAGTATGATGTCAGCTCCAGGATTTTTGTAGGTGCCTTTATCAAGTTGAGAAAGTTTGCCTCTATTCCTAGTTTACTGAGATTTTTTACTGCAGATGGATGCCGGCAGGGCTTTGCTTTGTCCCCTGGTGTGTCCTGGTGCTTGGAGGAAGTGCCAGCCCATGGCAGGCCCTCCGTGATCCCCTTTGGAAGGGACAGGTGCAGGGTGTAGGGAAGGGGCGAGCAGGGAGAGGGAGCCACCACAGCAACGGCCTTGGGTAGGTGAAGGCAGACGGGCCAAGTGGCCGTGAGGGACAACAATCCATCCACAGGAAAGGGATGGAGGCATGGTGAGGGGATGCAGGTGGCGGGAGGTGGGAGCTGCAAGGTTCTCCTTTGACTTTCTCAGTAATGAGGAGGCCACACTGTCAGCAGAGACTCCAGGACCCTGGAGAGTCTCAGGAGGCAGGGCCCCGGGACCAAGAGGGCAGGTTCTGGGTGGAAAGGGGGGAGGTCTGGGGCCAGAGACCTAAGCTTGGAAGCAAGAGAGGGGTCCATGAGGCCCCAGGGCAGTGCAGGCTGCAACTGGACTCAGGGGCTCACGTCCTTTAAGTCTGGTTTCCTACATGTCCAGGAGGGATAAGGTGGGCTCAGGAGGCAGATGGCGGAGGACCAGGGCACCAGGGGTGGTTCTGAAGGGCTCTCTAAGGTCCACTGGCTGGACACTCACCCTAGGAGGTCTCCTGCTGGGCCAGGCCAGAGCCCCTCCCCTGGGGCACCTTCTCTGCTCCACAAGCCCCAGCATCCCCACTTCTGCAGAGACTTCGCTCAGGCCATGCGGATGCATCTCCCCCGGGTCCAAAGTCGAGCGGTGAGTGAATCGGTGGCCCTGCTGTCTCCCCAAGCAGCAAAGGTTCGCGTGCAGGTCTGTGGAAAGCCCAGCGAGCCCACAACGCAGCCACGGGAGTTGGGGGGGAGGGTGCTCCCGGGACACGGGGCTCACGGACAGATGTGAGCCCCACCACTGCCTAAGAAATGGACAGAGGGGGCATGACCCTCACACCGAGAACTTTAGCAGGGCCTTGGCCTAAATCTTACACTTGCATGAGCCTCCCAGTACAGAGGAGGCACTCAAATAATGGTCTGTCTTTCTATCCTAGTCCTGTGAGGGTAAAAACGAGGGAGACTGGACCAGCCCCATGTCCTGTGGCTGAGGTCACAGGGGATGGAGGGTGGCAGGTCATTCAGTCCCTGCCTCCTTGGGGCCTCAGTCTCTCCACCTGTAAAGTGGACGGGACTCTGAGAACCCCCCTCCATCATCTAGACTTCTGAAACAGTTCTAACACCGGGCACACACAATCACAGTTTGAACGGGGCAGGCTTGGCCCCATTTCTCAGAGTAGGGAAGTGAGGCTCAGAGAGGTGAAGCTGCTTGCCTGGAGTCACACAGCAGGGGGGCATGGGGGGCTGCCCCATTTCAATCCAGGCTAACCTGGCGCATGCCCAACACTGCACCTCCCAGATCCTCAGCCCAGGTCTCGGCCTGCCCTCAAGGGAGAGCCCTTCTTAAAGGCCTCTGTGCCTTTGGAGGCACTGGGGGCCCAGCCGTGGGGCTCCCCAGTCTGGCCGCCTGCCTCCCTCAGGACCCCACCTCTCAATCCCTGCTCCGCTCCCGGCCAGTACGTTTTGAGAATTAAATGAGATGATGTTCGGGAAAGCACGGAGCGCAGTGCCTGGCACCAGAAGACACCAAGTAAACAGTCATTTTCATTATTCTTTTGGGTGCCAAGTCTCAGTGAAACATCGTGGCACTTCCTGAGAAATAAAGGCACCCAGTGACACCACAGGCTGCTGAATTCACCACCAAGGCGGGCATTTTGCTGAAGCCCCCAAAATATCCTGATGGTTGCCAGAAGCCAAGGGAGGGGGCCGAGGACACCCAGGCCCCCGGGGCACATGGCCTCAGGCCAGGGTATCACGGTGGTTTGTCAGCACACCAGCCATCTCCAGACAGACTCTGCCTGGTGGCCCAGGGATGGGGCCTGGGCAGGGGGGCCAGCAAGGGTGAAACCCAGCCCTCTCCCTCCAGTGAGGAGAGGGCTGGGGGGTTTTTTTGTTTGTTTTTTTAATAAATTTATTTATTTATTTATTTTTGGCTACACTGGGTCTTCGTTCCTACGTGCAGGCTTTCTCTAGTTGCAGCGAGCAGGGGCTACTCTTTGTTGCGGTGCGTGGGCTTCTCACTGCGGTGGCTTCTCTTGTTGCAGAGCACCGGCTCTAGGCGCACGGGCTTCAGCAGTTGTGGCATGTGGGCTCAGTAGCTGTGGCTCGCAGGCTCAGTAGTTGTGGCGCACGGGCTTAGTTGCTCCACGGCATGTGGGATCTTCCCGGGCCAGGGGTCGAACCAGTGTCCCCTGCCTTGACAGGCAGATTCTTAACCACTGTGCCACCAGGGAAGCTTGCAGGGAAACCAAGACACCTGAGGAGGCCCCTCGGGCTCCAGGCGCAGACGGACTGCTAGAGATGGGCTGGGCTGCTATGCGATCTCTCTGAGGCTCAGTGTTGGCGTCTGGAAATAGGGCAGCTGCTCCCCATCCCTGGGGCTACCCATGAGGACCCAACAGGATGAGAAAGGGCCCCGCATATGGCAGGGGCACCCACCCAACTCCCAAAGACCTCAACCTGGGGGAGGGCAAAGGTCAGGGAAATAACCGCTCTGCAGGAGCTGGCAGCTGCCAGGAAGGGAATGACAGAAAGGTGTTTCAACAGGAAAAAACACTCCACTGGCTCTAAAACAGAGGCAGTGGAGGCCACGGCGGGACCCAGGCACGCTCAACTCTCCAAGGGGTGGGGACCTCCCCTGGAGGGCGCAGTGGTGGTAGCTCTAAAAGCTACAAAGGCACAAGCCCTCCGACCCAGCAGGGCCGCTTCTGGACTTTTTGCTTGGACAGTGCTGACACAAGGACCTCAGTACCCAGGTGATCATAGCAGCGTTACATGAGATAACAGCCAAGGGCTGGAGGTGCCCCGGAACGAAGCAGGCTCACTGAACAGAAATGCAGCCCAATGCAGGGAATACTGGGCAGACCTTAAAACCATTCTGCTGATTGATGTACTAATCAAAGGGGTCGTCTACTACGCCTCTCCTGTGCGTTTCCTTTGATCGCTCCCAGCAGCCTGATGGGGGGGGAAGAACCGTTAACGCCTCCATTTTGCAGATGAGCAAACTGAGACACAGAACAGTCAAGCAATCTGCCCAAGGACACACAGCTGGTAAGCAGCACAGACCAAGCATACCGTATATGCTTGTGTCTCCAAGATATGTTGCTAAAAAATATTTTTTTCTTAAAAAAGAAGTCAAGACACAGGGCAGCGTATCCAGGTTGACCATGTGTAATGGGATGAGTGATGGCTCCCCCAAAATATATATGTCCACCCAGGACCTCTGAACCTGAGTTTATTTAGATAAAGCGTCTTTGCAGGTATAACAAAGGATGTGGAGATGAGACCATCCTGGATAAGGATGCCCTCAATCCAATGACAAGTGTCCTCATGAGAGGGGAGAAGACACAGGGAGCAGAAGGCCACGTGAAGACAGAAGTGCAGACTGGAGGGATGCCAAGGAACCCCAAGGGTCACAGCAGCCACGGGAGCCGGGAGAGAGGCCCGGGGTGGATTCTCGAAGGAAGCAACCCTGCCAACATCTTGATTTTGGACTCTGGCCCCCAGAACTGAGAGACAATCATCTGTTTTGTTTTAAGCCCCTCAGTTTGTGGTGACTTGGTATGAAAGAAAGTAGTACAGACCCCACCCGCTCCCCCTGTCATCCCACTTCTGTGTTCTCCTCTAGACCTAGCTGATGGACCACCCCATAGGACGGCTGCCCCTCGCAGGGCAGTGCAGACGTGTCAGGTGTGTGGTTTTGTTCAACCACCTCCCCTCGTGTCCCCAGTTCCCAGAGGAGGAGACTGAGGCCAAAGGCTCGGGTCACAGCTCCCAGGGGTGCTTCTCCCCCTCCACTCCCCATCCACCAGTGCTTGATCTGTGGCAGGGTGAGTGGGGGACCCCTGAGGCCCACCAGGAGGGCAGCTGGGTCAGGACAGGACCCAGAGCCTGGTCACCGGGCTCTGGAGCCTCAGGGCTGGGGCATCTGCTGTAGGATTGGAGCCAGACCCCGCAGGTGCAGCAAGGCTCTAGCTGGCAGGGCCGGCAGAGGAAAGGAAGAGGGTGGCTCGGGTCTCCTCTGCTGTGAAGCCCCGAGGGAGGGCCTGGGCCGTTCCGTAGCTGTCCGGGGACTTTTGGAGGCACCCCCCCCAGTGGTCCTGAAGGCTCCTGGGGCCCGGGGTGGAGGTGGGGGCAACCTGGCTGCCCCAGCCGGGCAGGTGCTCCCGACAGCTTGAGGCACAGCAGGCCGAGGTGATGGGCACGGGCGAGCCTCCGGCCTGTGTGGCAGAGGGGCCGGGGGCAGGGAGAGCGGAGGCTGCCCTGGCTGCCCTGACCGCAGAGCTGAAGTGGAAAAGGGATGAGAAAACAGATGTCCAGACGGGGCATGATGTTCACGCCCACTTCACACATGGGGAGACTGAGGCTCGGAACCAGCACAGGGGTGACTAACACCCTCTCAAACTTAGCCTCTCAGACCCTTTCCACAGGGGCTCTCAGTGGAGCCAGGCGGGGACGGTCCTTCCGATTCCTCTCAAACCAGGTGACAGGAGTGACGGTGCTGGCACCCGACAGGAAGCTCAGAGGTGGGTCGGTGGGGGGACCGAGCCCCCAGCAGAGGCCTGCCCCTGCCGAGGACCTCGGACGAGCGCCCTGGCCAGTGCCTTCCCTGCGGGGCTTGAGCACAGCACTGGCCTCAGCCTCGTATTTGTCCACGCTGGGCCGGGTGGTCCCTGAGGCCAGAGGGGACGGGGCCAGCCCAGGGTCAAGGACTGGGCTGCAGCAGGGTGACCTCCCCGTGGTGGCTGCACTGCTGGGGAGACCGAAAAGTGCGCGTTCCCAGGCTCCACCCCAGGCCCCACCCCAGGCCCTCGGAACCAGAATTTCTGGAGACAGAGCCAGGAGATCTGGATTCTCCAACTGCTTCCTGAGGGGTCTGAGGAAGGAGGTACCCCAGCAAAGATCCAGCACCTCTCCCGGGACTAAGACACGCCAATTCTGCAATTCCAGGTTCTCTGTCCCAAAGAGGCCACAACTCCATGACTCAGAGCCCATTGCCCAGGAACTTGGGTGGCTGAGTGCTTTCCTAGACTCCACAGCTAAGATTCTAGGGTCCCAAGACCCTGACTCAGCCCTCAAGTCAATCAAAGGAGAGAGGATGAAGCCCCTGAGTATGGGGCCTGGGGCACCAGCAGGGACAGCAGGGATGGGAAGATGAGAAAACACGGAAACAGGGAGGGGGAGAGAGACAGAGAGAGGGCACTGCAGCTGCTAGCAGGTGTGCACAAACTACATCCACATGTTTGTTAAGCACTCAGACAATCTAGAAGGTTCTCTAATGACAGTCCCCTCAAGAGTATAAAGCTTTGGGGTGGGGGTGAGGGGGAGACAAGGTTTGAGAAAAAGAAATTCATTTTCTGTCCTTACAATCCTGTGATGCTTTACCGTGAGCATGTAACACTCTTGTCATTAAAAACTGTGATAATTAGCAAGGGAATATGACAAACGCTATGCTTCCTTAAGTGTCTGTTCACGGGTTTCTTTACCCTCCCCCAATCCAGCCATCAGTTCCCAGCCCCCAGCCCCAGGCACAGGGTAAAGCACAGGTACCTGCTCCAGACTCAAGAGTCAAAAGCATGAATAATGCTGAATTCTGACCTCCTCAGGGCCTGTGTCACTAAGATTCACCAGGCAGAGACCTCTAGGGCTCTCGAGAAGGGAAGGGAGAGGCCAGCAAGGAAAGACATGTCCAGGGGCTGGTCCCCAGGGCGTTGTGCAAGGGGGTCCAGGGCCCTGCCCACACCCTGCTTCCACAAGGCCACGGGCCAGGCCCCTGCGAAGCCCCACCTTTGAGCCCCCTCACCTGCCCCGGATCCCCGTCCCCTCGGGAGTCGCCGGCGTCCATCTGCCTCTGCTCGCTGCGCGACCCAGCCAGGCCCCGTGCTCTCTGGGACTTGCCAACCTCTCATCCTGCGAAGGGGCCGGATGGAGCCAGCTCCCCGCGGGGCCCCCAGTCCTCCTCGCCCCCCACCCCCGGCCCGGCTTGGCCTGGAACCAAGAGCCCACAGGCACAGGGTCGGGGGCAGGGGGGTGGCGCGGCTGCTACCTCCCAGAACGCCAGCTGCTGGCAGCGATTTATTTTTGCCTTAAGTGCTGGAGAATTGCAGGGCTGAAGCCGCCAGCTCGGGGGGCTTGGGCTGCAGCTGGAAGGAGAGGGAGGTGGGCAGGGTGGGGGGCACACAGCCCCTCCGTGACCTCGGCCATTCACACACACGCACACGCACACACACGCGTGCGTGCACACACACACAGAGCTCGGTACCTCGCTATCTCCACATGCCACCCCCCTCCCCGCACCAGCCCAGCAGCTCTCCTGGGGAAGCCACCAAGCAGCTGTGAGCAGGCTTCGGGGGCAGAGGGTCCGAACCGCTGTCCCCCACCTTGCTGCCGCCTCTGGCTGGGGCTGTCCCTCTTGGGCCGCAGGCTGCCCACGCGCACAGCGGGGACGCCCCTCACAACGTGGGGGCCACAGCCCCAGGCGAGCTGAAGGGGTCCCGGCTCCGCCCCAGAGGGGAGCTCAGGAGACAGAGCCTGCCCTGCACCCAAGGGAGATCGACAACAAACAAAATAAAACATAACGTGGCAGACGGCGTTGAGTTCTACGGAGAGAAAAGCAGGAGAAGGAAGTGGGGAAAGGGAGGCTGCTGTGTTGCCCAGGGAGCCAGGAGAGGCGCGGGGAGTGGGCGGCGTCTGGGCAAGAGCTGAGAGCCATGAGGGAGGGCCCCGTGGAGCTCTGGAGAGGGCAGCTGGGGGCAGACGGGGCAAAGGCCCAGGCAGAGGAGGCCTGGCGCATCGGAGGCACCGCGGGAGGGAGGCCGGTGGCCTGGGCGGAAGTGGGCAGTGAAGGCAGCAACAGGGCCAAACCGCGGGCCCGGCGGACCAGGGTGAGGAGGGTCCAGACCCCGAGACCCTCGAGGCCACGCCAAGGGAAACATGGCTGGCGCTGCAGGGCTGAAGGCTAATCAGGGGCCGGACCAGGGTCCCCAGGGCGCCCACAGCCTCACGCAGCCTTTGCAGCTGCCACTTCAGCAGCTGGGCAGGAAGCCTAGAGATGCAGAACATGGGTGGGGTGAGAGGAGGAAGTGGGTTGGGGAGGGGGTAGAGCTGACACACTAGGAGGGGGAGGCCCTCTTCTCCCATAGAACCCTCGCCTACCCTCTCTGGGCCTCAGTTTCCCCCCTGTCCAAGGGAAGGCTGGACTGGATGGCAGATATCAAGGCTCTGGCATCGCAGAGGCTCACGTGCCCTCCTTCATGGAGCCCCGCCTTTCCGTACCCCATTTCTTTGAGACTCCCCCAAAGGCACGCACAGAGGTGCACACTTCCACTCTCCCATCCTGGGTGCTCTCAGAAGCCTCGCCACCTGGCGCTCTGATCCTACTTCACAGATGATAATCTGAGACCCAAGAGAAGAAGTGACTGGGCCACAGTCAGACCCCCAGCCTCGCTCACCCTAGCTGTCTGCCCTAAAGTCTCCCCCGAAAGAATGAGAGAAGGGGCCAGGTCAAGGGCCAGGTCTCCATTTACTCAACACCCATTTATTAGGCGCCTTCTGTATGCCAGACACTGCACTGGGGCCACAGCTGAGCAGCAGGGCACCAGGACCTCCACCCCAGGAGCTCACAGCCCCACCACAGCCCCCAGTGAGGCCTCAGCAGCAGAGAAAACAGCCCAGACACAGACCCACCAATTATTTACTGAGCACCTACTACATGCCAGGCCTTAACCAGGTCCAGAGGACACAGCAACCTGGGAGCTGGGATGGCAGGCAGGCACCAGGGCCTGTAAGGGACCAGCCCTGGGGTGGTAGGGGGGGCAGCCCCCACAGACAGCCTGGCACACGGATGCATTCTGCGCAGGCTGTCTGTGGGATGCAGGAAGGCGGGCTCTGGGTCCGAGCCGCGTTCCAGTCTCTCCCAGAGCCTCCCTGGGCCTCACGGAGCTACTGCCATCCTCTGCACTAGCAGACCATTAGGAAATTAAATCAGCTGGCAGAGTGCTGGGCCCTCGGCCAGTGCCCAGCGAGGGTTCCAGTTCTGCCCTCGGCCCCAGATCCTCTGGAAAACCCTCCTGCCTGGCCAGCCCCACCCCCAGCCCCAGCCCCACGGCTCCTCTGAAGCCTCCAGGCCTCCTGCCCTGCCTGCGGCCCAGTTTCAGGCTGGCTTTCTTTCATCTCTGGCCTTCCCCTGGCTGTCTCCCTGCCACACTGCCAACTCCCCTGGAGCAGCCATCCCGTGGACCGAGCCCACACCCCGCACACCTTCCAAGTGGCCAGCCAGCCTCTACCCCTCTTGCTGCCCACGAGCTGCCTCTCTCCCAGCCGGCCCGAGGCAGGGCTCCAGCTGCAGCCCCAGGGCAGGCGCAGGTGTGCCTAGGCATCACTCACAGCAAAAGCCCCAGCCGGGACCCAGCAACAGCCAGTTGCACCTGTCGGAGGGACGGCCCAGCCCGAGCTGGGAGCAGTGAGCCTGAGAGTGGACAGCAGGTGGGCCCCGAGGGGGCTCCAGCAGCCTCCGGCCTGGAGCCAGACAAGGGCCACAGTGGTTGCTGGGAGTGACAATGCAGTTGCTTCCACCCTAGACGCTGTGCCAAGGCCTCCTGGTGCCGAGCTTGGTGCTGCCAGCCGTGGCCCAGGGCACCGGAGGCCTCGCCAGGCCAGAGGAAACTGCCCACAGGCAGAGCTGGTCCCAATGCTGCATAACTGCAGGGCGCTGCTGTCACTGTTAGTGTTGTTACTGTTACCACTGCTGTCACTATTATTTCACTGCCTCAGGGCCCCCAGTGTTACCTTGTCCTGCTCTGGGCAGACTTGAGAGGAGGGACACCATGGCCCTGGGGCAGGAAACCTGGCAGGGCAGCCCTCTGGCCTGGAGAGAGCTAGGTGGAGGTTTCTGCTCAAACACCTGACTTGCTGTGTGGCTTTGGGTAAGATCCTGCCCCTCTCTGGGCACCTTTTCCTCACAGCACAGCACAGTTCACTGAACAGCCTTCCACCAGGCACATACCTCGAGGAGGGGGTCTCCTCCTAAGCAACCTGAAGCCTGACGGGGGTCTGACATGGCAATTGGGCGTGGGAGGGGGTCCAGGGATAGACCAACAAACTTAGGCTCTGCCCCTTTGCCCGAGGGAAGGTCCATCCCCTTCAGGGCTGGGAGGGGGCTCTGCCGTGCCCTCATCTGGAGAGGGGGGCACAAGGAGGGAGTACAGGACTGGGAATTCAGGTCTGCCAGGTGAGTACCAACACCCAACATCTATAGACCGCCCAATATATGCGCTCAGCGGTACACCCGTAGAGAGCAGGGACCTCCCCTGTTGTCCAGCATGCTGGAGGCCCCTTCTTGTCCCCAAGGGTGCCCAAGCAAGCCCCTGCCCCCTTGCACCCTGCTCTCCCTCAGGGGTCTGAGGCCCACATGACTGGAGCCCTTCCGAGGCCCCCTCCTGGAGCTGCCCACACCCGGCCCCCTAGCTGGAGGGGAGGGGCCGCCAGAAGGCTGAGGGGTGGATCATGCTGAGGAGTTTCTTTGGGGGTCCCAGCGCGGTGAGGGTGCTCTTCTCACAATGGGGGAAGGAGCTGGCCGCAAAAAGACCACACGCCCCCACCGCTCCTCGGGTTCTCCCCTCCCTGGCGCTCTCCAGCCACGTGGTGGCGGTCCAGGGCGGAGACCTGCGATGAGGGGCTGCAGAGGAGCACAAGCAAAGGCTGAGGTCCGAATGGGGCGGCAGCTGGGGCCTGGCCGTCCTCTGCACCTAGGGAGCGGGCGAGGGGTAGGCTGGAGGCTACCGCCTTCTGGGTTCGCACCTTCGAGGAGGCGGCTGCTGATTTCAGCGGCGTGTGGGCGCCTCTGCGCTCCCCGGAGACGGAGCCTGCGAACCCGGGCTCCGCGACGCGGATATGGGGGGCTGGAGGTCCCCAGTACTTTATTCCAGGGTCCGTCCTGGGCACGGGGAGCAGAGAAGAAAGGAGCAAAGGTCCCAGGCAGTGTAGGGCTCCCGGATGAAGAGCTGCTGGGGAAACGGGGAGCAGGGTGGCCCCGGTCCCAGCAGATCCAGGCCGCGGGGAGGCAGGAGAACCTCCCAGAACCAAAGACCACCTCCAAAGAGACACTTTCCTGTGACCTCCGGTTCTGAACACAGGTTTTAAAATGTTCACATGACATGTGCACACTCCATCGGAACAGGCAGCACAGACACCCACTGGGGCCTCAAATCCCATCTGAAGCCCCACAGGAACTCCCCACCCAGTTGCCGCTGGTTCCCCCGCCCCGCGCCCCTCCCCGCGCCCCAGGACATCCAGAGCAGACGTCAGCACTGTGAGGGGACCCCGGCCCTGAAACCCGCGGGGCCTCTCAGCCAAGCGACCACCCCTGAGCGATCAAGGCCGACTTCTACGAGCGAAAAAAGGTGCGGCTGGACTCCTCGGCTGGCTCACTCGCCAGAGGACCACACCGTTTCCAGAATATCTTTACTCCAATAGAGCGCAGGAGGTGGGAAAGACGGACGACTCCAAGGACCCGCAGCCTTTGGGCCTGGGGGCATTTTCCGGGCCGCCCGTAGTCCGCGCCCCGCTCGGCACCCCCGCCCCGGTCGGGGGGTCTCCGGGGAAGGTCACTCGTAAGACTGACGCCGCCTGCGGAAGCGCCTCCTCACGCTCCCTCCCGAGCCCCCTCGTGCGAGGCGTCCAGAGGGGGGCCGAGGGCGCCTCAAAGTTTCCCGGAGCGCCCCCAAGCCGAAGGTTAGCAAGGAGCAAAGTTCCCTGGCGGCGGTGGCTGGAGACATGGCAGAGGAGAAAAGCTCGCAGTCAGCATTTCCTCCTAACGCTCACCAGGGAGGGTGAAGAAGAAAAAAAAAAAAAGCAGAAAACGAGAGGTCGACCAGACCCCGCCACCCCACCTTCCCAAATGCTGCACCTCCTCGCGCTCGCTCGGCCGGGAAGGGGGCCCGCGAGGAGCTGGAGCCGGGCCCCCCGGCGCTTACCTCGGTCAGTGCCCCGGGCGCGGCGCGCTCCGCTTCCTCCGAGCTCCGGGCGGCCGTTCCTGGCCCCGGCAGCCGCCGCGCTGCCTGCATCGCCGCCGCCGCCTCAGGGCAGCCCCCGGGGGCGCTCCATGCTGAGGGGAGCGTCGGTGCGGGGCGCCAATCGCCCCGGTCCGGTCGCGGGGCGGGGGCGCGCGCCTGGACGGCGCCCCCGGTCGCGGGGCGCACGCTCCGGTCTGCGCGGCTGGCGTCCGTCCCTCCGTCCCGCGGCGCGTGCGGCCGACCCACCCCCTCCCCCGCCGGCTGTTATCTGATCCCGGGCTGGGCCGGGCGCGCTCCCCCACGCCCAGGCGCCCCGCGTCTCCACGCCCGCTCCGGCCCCTCCGGCCCGTCGTCCTCGCCCTCGGCTGCCGTTCCCGGGAAGGCGGTGGCAGCGGCAAGGCCCGGAGAAGGCGGGGAGAGCGGAATGGAGGGCGAGGAGGCGGCGGGAAGCTGAGGCTCGGCGCGCACCCAGCTCCGCGCCCGGCTGTCACCAGAACCCAGCTCGGCAACAACTCTAACTCTCCGCGGAGAGAACGCCCGCCCCGCGCCGCGCCGCGCCGCCGCTGCCCCCGCCCACCCAGCCCAGGCCTGGCCCGGCGGCCCCGGCCCCGGCCCCCCTCCACACACAGACACACGGCCAGCCACTTGCGCACTGGAGCGCGCGCGCGTGCACACACACACACGCACACACACACACGGAGGCATGTCCTCCCAGAGACCCACACAGGTGCATGGCGAGCGCACACACAGGAAAGGAAATCTTGCACACACACGTGTGCACACAGCCGAGTACACAAGCTCAGGCGTCTGGATCCACACATACAAAATGCATGCCGTGACATGCATGATGGTTGCAGGTACAATACACACTCATACATGCACGTGCAAGGGTGATAGCTGCAGGAGGGCACATGTGCACACAGGTCCCAGCTTGAACATTCCCATGGACTCCTTTCCCGTTGCACCCCAGGCATGCACACTTGGACACAAGCGTTTCCCCCTCTTTAATAGCATCTCTCTCCTCATCTTGTGCTCTGCTTGGGTTTTTCCTCTCCTGCTTTCTCTTTGTGCTCCTCCCCCTGCCCTCTTTCTCTGCAGACCTGACCCCCATGTGACCCTCTTCTCTCGCCACCCCTGCCTCTGCCTCTTCCCAGCCTGTCCCCACAAGCCCTGCCCTCCAAGCCTCCTGGGGCCTATTGTCTGGGCCTCAGATCTCTCAGCCTTGGGCAGGGCCCAGGCCTTTCATCCTGGCAGACAGACCTGCCCAGCTGGGCCTTGGCCTAGGGAGACCCCATTTTATCACCAGTCTGACCCCTTGCTCAGCTCTGGGGCCACAGATTTCGGCCAAGGAGGCAGGTTCGTGCTCAGCGCGCAAGCCTCAAAGGGCTCTCTGGCCCCCTCGGCCTCCAGCTTCCCCTTTAATGTGAAATATAATTATGTGTCTGCACAGCAGGGAGACTGGCTGCAGGATTCTAACCAAGGAGGACGGCTTTCTGGCCACCGCCCAGATCGCTGACAGCTCAGGCAGAGTGGTCTGCAGTCCCCACCAGCCCCAGGCTCCCGGCCCCAGGCAGCTGGTGGGTTTGGCCTGGCCGAGGCCACCCGGAAAACTCACCCCAGGCTGTCCAGGATTGGAGCCACGCCAGGTCCTCTGTCCAGCTGTGGAGGCAGATGCCCTCGCCTCTCCGTGCCTCACTTTCCTCGCCTTCGTCCTGCAGCTGCAGTGCGAACTGAGGACGGAGCACACCTGATGCCCTCGGGAGGCTCACGGCTGGGTAGATGCTGAACGCTGACCAAGTGCTCACCCTCGAAGACACTTCATTGTCACCACGACAGTGACCCTGTTTCACAAGTTCAGGAGCATATCTGTCCCCAGTATGAGAGCCCCTGCCCCTTGCCTTGACGGCTGCGAGGGGCTGCGGCGGAGAGAAGGGGCATCCCAGTAGATTCCAGCCCCATGCCCCCAACCTGTCCTGCCCAACTGGTACGCAGTGTCCTGGTTTTCTCCTCCTCAGAGGCCAGCTCCCAGGGGACCAAAAGCTCTCAGGAAACTTTTCCTCCCTCTCCCTCTCACAGTGACCGAGGAGGGAGTGGCTCAGCTCCCCAGCCTCCCCTGCCCAGTTTCCCAGAAGACAGAGGACACGGTTGCACCGTAGGAGGAAGGGGCCCCAAGACACCCATCCTGTGAGACCCCACCCAGGGTCCCCAGAGGAGCCGGGATGCCCCTCAGCTGGGAGACGTTTCCAGCAAATGGTCTCAGCTGGGGAATGGACAGGAGTACCTTGGGGCAACAGTGGGTCTAGGATTCTGGTAGCTCTTGGGACAAGGGGGTGTACCCAGGGCATCCCCAGCCCCAGAACAGCCCCCCACACAGAGCCCTCACCCAGCTGCTCACCAAGAGGGCCAGCGTGAGGCAAGCTGGTCATCCCCCTGGGCCCCAAGCCTCCCCCAGAGCCATTATCAGACCCATTTCAGAGACAGCGAGTATCTTCCCCAAGGTCACCCAGCAAAGAATGTCCCGCAGAGGTGAGCCTAACTCCTCAGGCTGCTGGCCTTCAGGCTCTGCACCCCTCCCTCCGGACCTACCAGCTGGGTGGGAACTCAATTCCTAACCCTAAACGCACCCCACCAGCAGTCGCTATGTTCCCCGGACACACAGTCCTTGACTGGACAACAAGGGGAACCAGCTTCCTGGGGTGGGGGTGGGGGCGACTCGCCCTCGTCCCAGTGCAGGAACTGGAGCACAGAGGGGCCCAGGGCTTCCGGTCTGTGGGCAGAGGGCTCTCGGCCCTCCCAGGGCACTGCCCAGAGCAGTGGGGGGCATCACACCTTCCTGTGGTGTGGAGGAAGGCCAAGCAGGGCCGGTAGAGGGACCCTGGACATGTTCCCTGTGAGGTCCCACTTCCTTCTCTGTAAAATACCCCCCCTCCCAGGAGGGCATGAGAAGCCAGTGAGACAGAGGAGGTAGGTATCCTGCACACAGCAGGAGTTCTGGCTACAGACGGCCCTTCCCAGCACCCTCTGAATGTGCCCAGCTTTCCCGAACCCTGAAATTCTCTCCTCCTCTCCAGGGTGGGGCCCAGGCTCTCCCAGCCCTGGGCGGAGCACACAGTAGCTGTTCAAGGAAACATTTGCTGAGCTGGGCATTCTCAGAGCCACAGGCCAGGAGGCAAAGAGCCCCCGGTCCATCTGGAACCACTCCTTCATTTGAGGATTGTGAGGCCTAGAGATGGGAGGCTGCTCCCGAGGCCACAAAGCCATGAGGAGCAAGGGTGGGGTGGGTAGGGGGCCCCCCGCAGACTGGGGTTTACTGGTCTGAGTGGCCACAGGCTCGGAGGTGCCAGCTCCTGTAATACTTGTATCTTAATATGATGACACCAGCATAAGTTAACCACTGACTGAGATGTGAAAACTGGGCACTCCACCCGTCAGGCTGCTGCCTCGATGCCCCCAAGACCCCTCCGAGCTCCACAGCCCCGAGGGCTGCCTCCTCCCAGGAGCCTGCCCGGGTTTCTCCTTCCTCAGCAGGAGAACCTCGCAACATAAAATGGGCTCATGGCCTCCCAGGGCACGACTGAGAACCACAGTTCCAGTGCGTCCCCTCCTCAGCCCCCCTTTCCCAACACACCGGCCAGCCAGCCAGGCCTCAGACACCACCAGCTTGGTTCTGCTGCTGGGCTCTCTCCCCAGACTGTTCTTCCTTCGGGGCCAGCTCAGGGCCCCTCTTGGAGGGGCCTGCACACAGTCTCCCATCCCCCGTTTTACTTTCTTCCCAGCTGGCCACTTTCTGCGGCATCTCGTTTACTGTCTGTCTCCTCCAAGGTCTGTCAGCTGTATGAGGGCAGGGGCAACGTCCGCCCAGCAGGCTCACAGCCCAGGGACCCAAAAACAGTGGGAAGGGATTGCCTGGGGAAGACATGACAGGTGTGCAGGCCGAGGCCCTTTGTCAGGGGTGCTGCGGAGACATGATGGCAGGGAGAGGTCAAGAAAGTGACAGCCTGCGAGCTCCCGGCCCTGCGCTCACCCGTCCCCAGGCACCTGCAGGCCCCGGGCTGACCCTACTGGCATTGATCTGAGAAGAGCAGAACTTCAGGAATGGAGGGCAGCCCTGGAAACAGGACACTGAGTCCCGCCCACCCCGTCAGGAAGCAGGCATCGATCTCAGCCTGGAGCTGGCCGGCTAACGCTTCCCTCCTGCACAGGCTCAGCACGTGGCCTCCTCCCCGTGCCCCTGGAGCTGCAGCTCTCTGGAGGCCAGGGGGCAGCACCCGGGTGAAGGCCGCTCGATCCAATACCTTCTGTGCGTTGGGCGGGTGCTGTCCTGGCTGGGCCACTTTGGAAGCATCAGTGGTCCACATTCTCCCGCTGTTTAAGCCCCTCTCCTGAGAACCTTACCCACACCTACCCATGCCCTCTACCATCTGCTTGCTGGAGGGATGGCTGGGACCACAGCCGGCCCAGGATGCAGGTGACCCAGGCTTGGCTGTGAGCTTTACTGTGATTGGTTGGGGGTGTGGACATGTGATCAAAGCCAGCCAAGGAGAACTGGCCCTAAGACTTTGGCTGGATCAGCTGGGAAAGGAACTCTATGCCCAGGGGCTGCTGGGGACACCTTTGCCCCAACATGGGCTGAGCCCACCTGAGAGAACCCCCAACCCAGAGGAAAGCAGAGGTGAGGGTGCAAGAAACAGACTCCAGACATGGCCTACGGGGCCCTTTAGATTCATCCCTGAACTTCGAGTTTTGCAACGGCAATAATCCCTTTTGTAACTTGAGAGATTTTTGAGGTGGGTTCTAAGACTCCTCTCCACGCCCTCGAGGGGCTGCTGGTGGATGTTAAGAAGACCAGCAAGGCCTCCACAAAGCCCCGCAAACTGTCCGGACCTCTCTTTCCTCTTCCTTGGCAGAACCGTGAGGGTAAAGGACTTGGTGCAGGTGAGGCCACCTGCTGCCCTTCCCGTTCACCCTTCCTCCAGAGGGGCTGGGATGGCCTGCAGGCCCCAGGATGACAGGAATAAAGGGCAACAGAGGGAGAGAAGGAAGTGGCTTCAGCTCTCAGAGTTAAAAATAGCTTTCCCCAGGGAGGCCTCCCCGCTGGGATAACCCAGCCAATTACCAGCCCCTCCACTCCAGGTAGGCACTGCCCACCTCTTCCCTGCGCCTGCCCATCGAGGTCCCCACGGATGGGGCCTCTGTCCCCAGGACCAGCCCCTCACCCCTCCATCCTACAAGGGGGCAGGGCTGGAGCCCTCTGCCTCGGTCTCTTCTCTGAATTGGGCCTGACTCCGAAATAGAAGTAGGTCTGTAAGGCCTGACAACGGAGAGTGAATTGGCGAAGACACCCTGTCTCCCCTTCCTCGCGGCCCCTCGCAAAGAATCAAGAGGCAGCATAGGGCCTATTACATGATCCTATTTATGTTAAGAAAAACTACAGATATATTTGCATCAGCGAAGCAAGAAACCTGGAGGTTCGGAGACTTTTCCCCTCATTCACTTCTGTGTGGAAGCAAATGTCTACACCTGCTTCCTGAGTGTTCTTGGTTCAGGCCCACCTGGTGGGTCCCTGCCCCTGTGCTCTCCCCGCTGGGCACCTCAGCAGAGCTCAACCTCCACTCCGAGTAACAAGAGTAGTTTGCACACTTAGGACAGGTGGGCTTCTGGGCTGGTTTTGTTTTGTTCTTTAACTTTGTGCAGAAAGCATTGATCACTTCAGCATTTTTTAACTCAAGTTATCATGTAAATGTAATAAAATGACGGGGTGGACGAAGCTCCCTGGTGTCATGAGGTCCAGTTCCAGGGATCAGTCTGGGTGGAAGCTCCTATTTAAGGAGCACCCACAGCCTGGGCTCTTCTCAGGGATGGGGGGCGGAGTGGGGGGAAGGAGGAGACTGGGTTTCTGGGGCCTCGGCTCCTGCCTTCCCCATCCAAGCCTCCGTTTCCTCTGCTGTAGAATGGGTACAGTGCTGCCCAAGTACAGTGCCTGGGGCTTGGGAGGCCCTCAGGGAATTCACTGGATGAGTGGACAGAGGACGCAGCTCTCCCGGGGACAGTGCTCGGACGCGCCCAGCACAGTGGGGGCTCCTGCGACCTCCCTGGTGCCCCGCCCTCCCAGGCCGGGTCCCACACCTGCTCTGGGCACCCACAGCCTCCCAGCCTTCCCACATCACATCACTGTTCCTCTCCAAGCCTGCCTACCCCTCAAACTGGGGGCTCCTTGAGGCCAGAGGGGGCTTCTCCCCTCCCCCAACACGTCCCACTTCCAGCTTCCGTATCTCGCTCTCCACCGGAATCAGCGTCACCTCCAGCCTGGGTCACCTCCCTGCCTCAGCCCAGGCCCTGACATTTCAACCACGATCTGGCCACAGCTGGCCAAGTTAAGAAGACACCTCCCTTGATGCTGGGAATTCATCCCACCGACGTGCTTGCACACGCGTACCAAGACATACCTCAGAAGTTTCCGCTCTGTAGGAGCAGCACTCTGCACTGCTCCCTGGAGAGGTGAGGACACCATGGCACCGGTGTGGGGGGCACACAGCTGTGTGGAGTGAGGACTGGGCTCCATGAGGACAGAGGTCTGGTCTGTCAGCCACAAGACAGCACTTAGTAGCTGCTCAATAAATATTTGTTGAATGGATCTAATGAGGCAAATTCTTTAAGATATAGTGAAAAAGCACAATGCAGAAGAGAGGGGATTGAATGCCATCACTGGGATTTTATTTAAGCAGGATATGTACACACACACACACACACACACACACATACACCCTAGGATGTTGGATAGAATCTTCTGGAAAGACACCAGAAACTGGCTTCCAAGAAGAGAATTGGGAGGTTAGGGGACAGGACGGAGGTGAGCCGCTCTCTGTGAGTTCGTTGTGCCTTTACACCACCTTCAAGGGTTCTGTGCGCCGCCCCCGCCCACCACATTGATTCATTTAAAAAATAGCCCAGAGCTGAGGGGAGAGGGAGACTCCCCACTCTGGGGCTCTCAGCTGCCCAGGAGGCTGGTCCAGAAAGCTGCCCTGAACCCGCCCCCTCACTCCTCCCCATGACCGGCTCCTTCCGCTCCAGATTGCCTGAGGAGCTGCCTGACCCCATCCTGTCTGTGGGATTAATAAACACTCTGTGATGACCTGAATCTCACAGAAGCTCCTCAGGGACAGCCCCGCCTAGTGCCAGGGGCCAGGAGGACCCGCTGGTCTGAGGGACGTGCACGGCCCCCCGGTGGTCTATAGGGTCCTGACACACCTTTGTCCCCCTGTTCCCTTGGCCCGGGGTGCCACCCCTACTGGCATCGTAGCAGTAGGTTCAGTGCAGGTCTCTGTTCAGAGCTGGAGGAATCCCTCCCACCAGGCTGGCCCATCCACAGCATGGGGACGATCGTATCGCCTCCGTCTGAAATCCATTAGCCTGCCTAGGGATGGGGATGATAAACACAGAATCGGCTGCATATCCACGGAGCCCAGCCCAGCCCCAGGGAATGTCCCCCTGAACACAGGGGATTCAGTAACGACCACAGATCCTGGGGTCAGACAGGCTTGGGTTAAAATCCTGACACCATCACTTACAAGTTGTGTGACCTTGGGCGAGCCATTTAACTTCTCTGTGCCTCCGTTTCTTCCTCTGCACAATGGGGATTATACTAGTGCCTGCCCTGCAGGGCTGTGGTAAGGATAAGATGCAGGAAAAGCACTCACCCGGTGTCTGGCGCAGTGCAAAGCCCCCATAAAGACCAGAGATCATCACTTGTCACCGTCCGTCACCGAATGTGGCATTATTGGTGCTGCTGCTCTTCCTGGCAGGGAGGTCAGGAGCAGGCGAAATGTCAGGGATGGAACTCGGGGCCCGTGTGTTTGAATGGGAAGAGGATCACTATTTTTACCAGGCACAGCTGAAATTTACCATTTCCTTCAACTGTAAATTGAGGCAGCAGATGCCGGTATCAGCAGCAGCGCCTAGGACTTCATCACCAAGAAAAGTCACAGATGCATTCATATCCTGCTCTTGGTGTTACAGACCTCTGCGAATGTCATTTACATTCATCTCTGGCCCCAAATTATGGTTGGGATTAAATCTGCCACTCAACATTGTCATCGATGCGTTCACAGAAAAGCACACATCTTACCATATCACAAATGTGCTTTTTAGCCACTGTGATAACTGGCTCCTTTGGAATCCTGGGTGTTATTTGATGCATTTAAGACCAAGATTCTAAGGAGGGGTCAAAGGCACAGGAATGGGCCAGAAGCCCCCAGAGGGACGGCACCACGATGGTGCTGGACCCACCGGCCACACTCCTGCCGAGACTCCACAACTCCAGTCCTAGGCCTGTGGCCACGTGCCTCAGAGCCCCAAGCTCACCCTTCCTTGATCTGGGCCTTGCACATCTATCTGCACAAGCTCCAGTGTCCCTACGCCCCTTCAGGGGGTCAGACCAAGAAGGGGATGTCTGAGCCCTGGGGCTGGGGGCCGGGCGGGGGTGTTGTCATTGGGGGTGCCCTAAGAGGCCTCGCACATTCACTCCTGGCCTCGCCATTTCCGAGTCTGCCGGGGAGCCCTCCTCCCCAGCTGCAGGTCTCAGTCCCTCCCCGGCATCTGGGCCGAGGCTTCTGATGCCTCTGGCTACTCCAGAAGCCTCTGGCTACTCCAGAAGCCCCTGGAAAGCCAGCACCTCCAGCACCTGACACTGGCACTCAGAAGATGAGGCAGGGACAGTGACGAGAGGGTCTGGGCAGGGGAGCCCCTCCCAATCAGGAGGCCGGGAAGACCCATGAGTTGTCCCAATAAGGGGCTCTGGAATGGAGCAGGTGGATTGCGTGGAGAAAGCAGCCCCCTCCTCGAATTCCCAAAGCAGGCAGCTCAGCTGAACATCGAGACCCAAAACCCCTGCCTCCTGGGGAGGCCCCAAGACCTCAGGGTGTCTCAGCTCATCCTTGGGTCCCATACACTGAATTCTCCAGGCAGCCTCTCCACCCACATCTCCATTCTCCCAGTTAGAGCATCTTGGCCATCTTACGTTGAGGGAAACCAAGGCACAGAGATGTGAAGTCCAATGTCACAGCCACGGAGTAGCTGACTCCAGACTTGATGCTCATAACAGCTGCACTGCTCCCTTCCCCGAGGAATGAACTTTCAGGGTCCAAGTTCCCCGCAGTCCTCGGGTACCTAAAGGTCCAGCATTACTGCATGAATGGGAGCGGGGAGGGCATCGGGGGCAGAGAGAACAGTAAGGACAAAGGGTTGGTGGTGGGACCAGGCAGTGTGTGTGGAATCAAGGTCTTTTGGAGGCCAGAGCTCAGCCTCTTTCTGCTCAGTTCTTTCTGCAGAAGAAGGAGCAAGCTTTCCTACGACCCTAGCAGCTCAAAGCCAGACACAGCTGCCGTGAGGGGCAGTGAGGACCATTATTACAAGAGGTGTGCAAGTAGCCAGGACCCTTCGGTCCTTGAGCAGCAAGCTTCAGATGTCTGGGCGGGGACTCGGGTCAATTTGTCTTGTGTGTGTGTGTGTGTGTGTGTGTGTAGTGGAATGTGTCCATGCATGGCCACGAGGTCAGTGCCCAGAGCTGGGGCACCATTGTCCTGGGATCCCTCCTGGGCCTTCAGTGGAGCCAGGGCTTAGGCACAAAATGGGTGCACTGAGGGAAGCAAGATGCGGAATTCAGGCTTTTGTGTCAGCACATAGCTCACAGTGGGTGAAGCAGGCACTGCCCCCCAGCCGGGCCCTCCATCCTGGGTGGGGGCCCTTTCAGCCTTGCCAGTCTCAGGGGCTCTGAAGGTTGGGCACACCCCTACCCCCAGCATCATTTGAGGAGGGCAGAGGGAGACTGAGAAAGGATTTCTGTCGTTTTGCTTTAGAAACCGTTTCGGTTTATGCCTGGCTGTGTCATGCACATCCTTAGGGGTTTCTGCCTCGGGAAAAACCTGGACCACGAACCATTTCCAAATGGAAAAGATAAAGTTCCTGAAGGTGACAGTGGGTTATGTGGGTTAGGCGTGGAGCTGGGCAGCCACTTCCAGGCACCTGCCCTCCTGCCCACCTGCAGTCTCCTTCTTGCAGGTTTGGGGTATCAGGTGAGGGGCTGATGTAGGAGCTGTCTCCACCTGGCTCCTGGGGCTCATGGGCTCTGAATGCCAGCCCTTGCCTGAGCCCTGGTCAGGGGCAGCCGCCAGCTTCCTGCAGCCTCCACAGGGGTCACCAGGGGTGAGAGGATGGGGTGAGAGCCGGGAGGGCAGGGCTGAGCCTCTGAAAGGCCCAGGAGAGGGACTTTTCTGCTGGGGAGAAATGGCCCTTTCCTCACACATCACAGACTTGGCAGCCTGTGAAACCCTCTGTTCAAAACCCTCCCACATCCCCCAACTCAGCCACAGCCTCAAGAACTCCACTACCTCTCGGATCTTATTTCCTATCCCCTCCTCTCACACCTCCTTGCTATTCCTAGAACACACCAGGTCCTGCCCACCCCAGGCCTTTGCACTTGCTGCTTCCTTTACCAGAATGTTCTTCCCCCCCATCTCCGCATGGCTCACGTTTTCACCAGCCTCAGGTCTCTATTCACATGTCTCTTCTCAGGGATATGCCTTTCTGGATGTTTACTTAAAACTGTACCCCTCCGCGCTCCATCACCCCTTTTCCAGCTTTACTTTTCTCTATACCACTAAACCCCACATGATATGGTGTGTAATTTACTTATTTGTTATGTTATCTCACCCCAAAGGCAAGAACATTTGTCTGTTCTATTCTCTGCTGCATTCCCAGCACCTAGACTTACCTGGGAAAATAAAGCTTTGTTCAACGAATAGAATCTTCTTAATAAAGCTGCAAAGTAGGCATCCACATCCCTGTTTTAAAGAGAAGGAAACAGGCTCAGGGAGAATGACTTGGCCAGAGTTCCCGGCAAGGACACGGCACAACTGGTTGGAATCACGGTCAGTAGAAGCTGAGCACCGACTGCGTGCCACACACTTGACATTCATCATCTCACAGTACGTTCCCAATGTCCCAGGGAGCGAGCTGGGCGGCAGGATTCCTGTTGTACCCATTGGACACTGAGGCTCGGGGCTCTGAGGCTATGGGGCTGGCTGAAGCACAGGCCCTGGCACGGCGGGGCCAGATGGAACAGGCTCCCTTTCTCTGCTGCGAATCACGCCTGTCGCCCTCCCACCCACACCCCCTTTCCTGTAGGCAGGGCGCTGGGTGGCAACCTGGCTGTGGGTGAGCTGCTCTCACTACCTCATTCCTATGGGGCCAAACGACGCTGTAAACATCAGACTGGAGCCTACAGGTCTTCACAGAGACTTCCTCCCCCAGAGGCCAGCTGGAGGGAGCTTCAGAGATGCCCAGATGGGTTGCCTGTGCCCAGAGGGTGCCTGCTTGTGTGGTGGTGACCCCATCAAGAGCAAGGCAGCCCTTAAGGCTAAGCTAACCCAGGTACCAATCTGGCCTCAACTTCTCCTCAGCTGTGAGGCCTTAGTAAGTCATTTCACATCTCTGAGACTCGGTTATTTTCGTCTGTAAGATGGGGACATAAATGCCTCCCTCACAGGGTTGTAATGGGAATTAAATGCGATTGATTGTGTGAAATGCAGGCAGGGCACACAGGAATCGCTCAGGACATAATAGCTGCTTCTTCTCATCCTCATCACACTCATCCTTCTCCGAGCCATCTGTTCACCCACCCAACCACTCATCGATTGACCCATCCATCCATTCCTTTGTCCGTCCATCCATCAACTCATTTGTCCATCTGTCCATCTATCTACCCCCTCATTCACCTACCTTTCCATCTGTTTCCTTTCTCCGTCATTTAGAGCATCAGTTTTTTCATTCATCTCTCACCCCCATCTGACCGCAACCTTCCTCGTACAAACCCTTTCTCTGCCACTAGCTGAAGACACAGTCAGACCCACACTTCAAACTTACCTGGGTCTCCACCTTCTGGACCCAGTGGAGGCCTTGGGGCTGACATGGTGGAAGAGGGCAGAGGAGGAGGGAGGGCCACTGCCCACCCTCAGCCCTTCACACTCTTCTCCAGCTAAGCCCAGACTGGCAACTAGAGCAGGCAGGGTGCCCTGGAGGCAATCCATCCATCAATCAATCAACCATCCATTCATTCAAGTCACAGTTGTTGGGTACCCACTGTGTGTCGGGCACTGTGTCCCCTGCTGGGAACACGGCAATAACAAAACAAACAGAGTCCCTGTCCTTGAGCAGCTGAGGCTCTAATGGAGGAGACAGGGAATAAACAAACTGAGTGAGGACTCAGAATGTCAAGTGTTATGGAGAAAAATAGAGCAGGGGCCAGGGGGGTGTAATTTTAGGTTGGGCCACAAAAGTTTCACTGAGAAGGAGGTGAGGGAGGGGCCATGAGGGTAACTGGAGAAAGAGCAGCCTGCAGAGAGAGCAGCATGTTCAAAGGCCCTGAGGTGGCACTTGCCAGGTGAGCTCCAGAAGCCCACGGGGCTGAGCAGAGGGGGCAACAGGGCTGGGGGCTCAGGAGGGGCTCCTCTGGAGCCTTGAGAAATCTTTGCCTTTGTCTCCGAGGGAGACGGAGCTATGGGAAGGTTTTGAGCTGAGGGGTGACCTGAGCTGACTTAGGTTCCAAAAGGGAGGCAGGAGAAGCCTCTGGAGCAAACAAGTGAGCCTGACAGGCAAGGCCCCTTGGCTCCTCCCCCCAAGACACTCAAGGGGGCTGGTGGCTGTAATTGTGGATTATCATCCACAGTTCCTGGAAGGTGCTTGAGAATCTGTCTCTCCCCATTCTCCCCCACCCAGCTTCAGGGGCCTAAGGGCAGAGCCTGTGTCTGTCCAGGTGTCCCCAATGCTCAGCAAGCTGTCTGGTGCACAGTAGGAGCTGGGGAATGTTTACTGAAATAAAGAAGGGAGGGAAGAAGGGGTGATGTGAACAAGACAAGAAAGGAAGGAAGGAAAGAGGGAGGGAGGGAGGGAGGGAAGGAGGGATGGAGGGAGGGAAGGAAGGCAGGAGGGAAGGAAGGAAGGAGGGAAGGAAGGAAGGAGGGAGGGAGGGAAGGAAGGAGGGAGGGAGGGAGGGAAGGAAGGAAGGAGGGAGGGAGGGAAGGAAGGAAGGAGGGAGGGAGGGAGGGAAGGAAGGAAGGAAGGAAGGAAGGAGGGAGGGAGGGAGGGAAGGAGGGAGGGAAGGAAGGAAGGAGGGAAGGAAGGAAGGCAGGGACAGCATAAAGGTCTCTGCTCTTCCTCCTTGCCCTCCTCGTCTTCCCTGACAGCTGAGGTCCCCACTGCTCACCTGTAAAATGGGACAATGCCCCTACCCAGGGCTGCAGGTCTCAGGGACCCAGGCAGCCTCAAGATGCAGCCTTTAGCTTTCATGGGCCTTTGGGGACATGTGTGTTTCTCCAGCAGAATCCTCTCCTGCGGCCCCAGCAGCTGCATCCAGGCTGCTGACCGTCAACCAGAGACGGATATTGGGAAAGACTCCAAGAAGCCCCACCCCTGCCTCTGAGCTACAGGGCTGTTCACACATTCTGCCCCCAGACCGTCACAGCTGCTGTCGGAAACACTGAACCTTTTTAATAGAGCTCAGCGGCCCCTGGAGGCCTCATCTTGGCCCCAGGACTAAGGAGACAATCACTGTTCCCATTTCACAGATGGAGAAGTGGAGCTCCCTGGGGCTGGCTCCTGAGAGCCCCCAGCAATGACTCTCCATCAGGTTCCCATATCCCAGCCACCATTCTATTCCCTGACATATTTACGAAGGCAAAATCATGTTTTAAAAACTTAGTGTGAAATTTAAAATTTAATTGTAAAATGGAAACCATAATGTTGAGCTTTGCCTCACTCATCCTGCCACGGGCCAGGCTCTGTTGGGGGCAGAGCCCCCGAAGGTGCCTGCTCTCTGGCCAACCGCTGTGGAAACCTGTTCGGGGCCTGTGGGTTGGAGATCCTGTCTTTCCCAGCACAGGCACTTCAGTATTCCGAATCTTCAGTCCAACCCCCGCCCCAGTTGAACAGATGAGGTAAGTGAGGCCCTGGCAGGGGTTCATTTACCCAAGGACATACCAGGGACTCCTGCCAGTAGGTGAAATACACAAGATGGTTTACTGAGGAGAAAAGTTGAACCAAGCCAGGAAAGAAGACGTAAAGTTCTCCAGCTATGAACAAAAGGAAGGTGGAGGTCCAGGCAGCGGGAACCTCCCAGGCCTGGTTAAGAATCAGAGTGGCTCAGAGCAGGGAGCGGGCAGGGCCTGAGGGAGGCTGTGGGGCAGGCTGCCAAGGACCACCCAGGCTGGTGGGGCTGGGGCCTTATCAGGAGGTCGCTGGGGGGCCATGGAAGGTGGTAAGCTGGTAGTGACCCAGACAGAGATAAACTGGGGTCTGTCCTCCCCAGGGGGCCCCCCTTTCCACCCAGCGCCATCAAGCACAGAGGGTCTGGCAGCCTCTGGAATCCTCACCAAAGTGTCCCCCATGACGCCTGAAATTCCTCCACCAGAGGCTCATGAGGGAGTGAACTGTGGGGCAGGAGGACCCTCCTGGCTTCGCAACCAGAAGGAAGGACGTCCAGCCCTCCTGCCCCCCAACACCAGCGTGCCCCCCCCCCACACACACACACATCAGCTTTGCCAACGTCTGGGGCTCTCTGCTTGCACCGGCTGGCTCGGTGTAAAATAATTGAGCACCTGTAACAGTTTTTCTCCTCGAGCATCCCAATCAGACACCACTCGACGTTCCTCCTCCCTTCAAGACCGTCTTGCCACCCCCCGCAACCCCGGAGGCAGGGCAGGCACATGGCCAACCCTCCCACGAGGGACGCTGGGCACAGGCCGCCCCCCGCCCCCCCGCCATGAGGGATGCTGGTAGGGGTGGGCCCAGGGGGCTGAGGCCACAAGGCAAGGGACCAGGTCTCCCTGAGCTTCCTGCCAGCGTCTAAGGCCAAGATGCTGCGAGGCTTCCCGTTCTAGCCCTAACTGGGAGAGTCTAATTCTAAGATTCCTGGGGCTTCTAATTCCTGATGACTGGGAGTCCAAGCAAGTCCAAGCAATCCCCACCCTCCGCTCTCCCTGCTGGCTGGAGCCCGTGAGGCTCACCAAGACACAGGCAGAAGCCACCCCTCAGCCTCCCTGCTGGCCCCTTTCCAGCCACATACAGCCAGACGGGTCCCAGGAAACCTGAGCCGGATCGTGTCCCCCATGCTCTGAGCTGGCCAGCAACTGTCCTGTGCGTAACAGGAAGCCAGACTCCTGGGTCCCCTCAGTCCTCCCTGTGCCCTCTCCCACCTCTCTCTCTCCCTCTCACTGGCTTCCTTGTTTCCGTCCCCACCTCAGGACCTTTGCACTTGCTGTTGCCGCTGCCTGTAGCACTCTTCCCCTAGCTCTCCGCTCACCAGGCTCCACACCATCCAGGCCTCAGCTCCATGGTGTCCTCCTCGAGAACCTCCCCGCAAGTCCTCAGACCACAGAAGCCACCCGCCTTTGTCTCACGTGAAACCATGTTTCATATTCTACATGGCACTTTCCTTTCAAACATCGTCCCATTTGTTCCTTCACATGTTCATTTTTCATCCCCCAGGCCAAGAATATTTGTCTCTTTCACTGCTGTGCTCAGGGCCTGGCATACAGTGGGTGCTCAATAAATATGTGTTGGTAAATGAATGAATTCTGTAATTAGGGGAGCCTAAGTCTCGTCCTCGCACGCAGGGCGTGATAGAACTTTGTTGGTTGTTAGCTCAATGGGCGTTTGTTGACTGACTGCCTGACCTGGCACAGCTGCTCCTGGATAAAAGGCACTTCACATATGCTGGAGGGGAGAAAGCAGAGAACAGCGGACGACTCCCACTTGGCAAAGGGACAGAGGGGACTTTGTGCTGAGTTGCTGGCCCCACGACCCACACCTCTCTACCTGCCATCACCACCTGCTCCGTGGGTCCAGCCACCGGCTCACAGCTGCCAGGCTCCCCCTTGCCTTTGTCCCCCACAGCCCTGTACAGGCCAACCGGTCCTTGACCAGAGATGGGGGCCTGTGAGGCCTGCAGGGGTTGGTGTGAGGGTCCAGAAGCTCTGCCAGGAAGTGCCGGTCCTAAGGCTGGACTGAGGGTTGGGATGGGGCTAATGGCCAAGCAACTGCGACCTGGTGGCCGCTGCTTCCCCGGGGGCTATTCACAGTGTTGATGGGGCTAAGCTGCCCCCCTCCAGCAGCAGGCCTTGCCCTCCTGGGCTGTTAAGTGGATAAGTGGCAGGGAGGGAAGGAGAGAGCAAGCCCCACCACCACCACCCTGGTACTCAGGCAACCTAGGGAGTCTAGGAACCAGCTTAGAATGTGGGGGGGGATGACACTGCCCTCCTCCCCCTCATTTCAAGTGAGAAAACCGAGGCCCGGTGCACAAACCTGTTTCCCTTCGTCCCCTCCCCTCCAGCCCCTGTGATCATGGCTCACCCCTCCTCTCTGAGCTGCAGGAGCCCAGCCACAGACCCTCAGGAACAGCTTCCAACCCAGGCCAGAGGGGGACATCTGAGGACAACTTACCCGCTGGGCACTGTAGCTGCAGTGTCTCGGGCCCACAAGCTTCTAGGATGAACGGTGGAGAGTGAGAGAAGGGAATAGGTAACCTGGCAGGGCCTTGAAGCCCAGCTAAGCTTGAAGGGTGGCTTGGATCTGTCGGCAGTAGGAGATGAAGAGGGGGGTTTGTGCTGGGAAGGTTGGGGTCGGATGCCGGAAAATCCTCTAGAGACAAGAGAGGAATGTAGAGACTGACACAGTAAATGATGGAGAGATAAAACAGATGGACATGTGGACAGATGGATAAGCGGACAGATAGGTGAGTGTACGTAAGGGAAGGATGGACAACTTGATGGGGTGAGCAGGTGGGTCAAGAGGGAGGGATGGATGAACAGGTGAGTAGACAATGAACAGATTAATATTCATCTTTATACCAATTCAGTCATAGAATGTAATTTTCATTGTTTTTCACGGAGGACGGGGCTCACAAAAGCAAAAGTGCCTAGGGTGCTTAAAAGTCATAATGGGGCCCCAGAGGAAGGCCTGATGACTCACTGGGGGCCCTGTTTTCTTCCCCACCTCCCTCCAGCCTGGCTCAGCCTTCAGGTCTCCATTTCCCCACCTCCAGGGCCATGCTCAGGTGGTTTCTTCTGCAGGGGACACCCTTTCCAGAACCTGCACCACTCACCCTCTCCTCCTCCGGGAAGTCCTTCAGGGCTGGCTCAGCACCTCATCTGGGCTCCCACAGACCCTTGGTCTTGTGTTTGAAACAGTCTCCACCCAGACGTGAGCTCTGGGCGCCGTGATCTCTCCTCAGGGACGGAGGCCTAAGGACAGGAAATAGCCCCTGTTACCCCAACATTTCCCAGACACTGGTCATGTGCCCAGTTGCCATGCAAAGAGGAGGTTAGTGGACAAGTGTGGCCCAGGGAGGCCACGAGGCAGCCACTGGCCACATCCGGTCAAGCGATGGTGGCAGGAGGAGGTTTGGAATTTAGCAGGTGGATCTGCAGGGTTTACTGAGGGGCGAGGGGAGGCAAGCGGTGAAATCCCACCTCAGGGCTTTTGCACCTGCTGTTCCCACTGCCAGGAATGCTCTTCCCCAAACGGATTCTCCTGCAGTCCTTGGCCTGTTAGTCTTTGCTCGGCTGTGACCTGCTCAGGGAGGCCTTCCCAGACTCCTTGATTTTAACCTGCAGTCCCTCCGCCCCAGCAGTATGGGCCCCTCTCTCCTGCCTTTTTCTTCTCAAGGCACTGTCTCCTCCTGATTTTCATTAATCCCCAACTTGAATGTCAACTCCACGAGGGCAGGGCTGTTGTTCTGTCACCACTTGGTCCCTAGCCCTTGCACAGGGACTGGCACACCATAGGTGCCCAGTAAGTGTCATAGACTAGGGAAGACGGACAGGGAATGGGTTTGAGGGGCAGAAGTCAGTGAGCACAGAATGGACAATCATTCATTCATCCAATTGCTTCATTCGACAGCATTTATCCAGCGCCCACTATGTGCCAGGCACTGCTCTGGGCACGGAGGGGTGAGTACATCAGACAACGTCCGTGTCGTCCTGGAAGCAATGCTCCCCAGGGAAGACGAGACATAAACATGCCAGTGTGGCCATGAAAAACAGGACGGCTCAGGCGTGCTCAGGGCCGGGAAGGAAAGGAGCAGAACACGGGGTGCTACTGGCTGATGCCCCAGGCCTGGCACACCGGGGTCAGCGCAGGGTGGACCCCGCCTGTCCTCTGCCTGGACCTCACTGGGAGAGCGCTCCCGACGTTCCCCAGACATGTGGGAACGTGGTGCACCCACGGCTGGTGTGCAGTAGCTGCTCTGGCCACCCTGGGAGCCTGGGGGACCCTGCTGTGAGAAGCCCTTGGGCCCCAGCAATGCAGCCAGCTCCATGGTTCCTGCTGCCCCGCCCACTCACGGCATCTCCAAGTGGCAGGCGGGAGGCTGGGCAGCAAGTGCACCCACATGTGTCTCTTTGCTTCTTCCGGCCCCTCAACCCCAGGCTGGGAGGGCCAGGTGCCCTGCTCTGGCGGTGGCTCAGGCTCATCCCTGAGATCTCCGGGGCTGCTGTGAGGATCGACCAAGGTTCAGGCAGCCATGTGGCCTCAACACCACGGGCACAGAGTAAGAATAGATTATATGTGCTCTCTCCCCTCCCTGCCAGTGCTGTGCGACCTAGGGTGGATTTCCTCCCTCTCTGAGCCTGGAGCTAGTTGGTACTTAGAGGGAGCTCAGCCAGGATCCCTGAGGTTCTGGGATTTCACCAGTTGTGGTGAGCAGATGGAGTGGGACATTCTGCGGCCCCCAGCTGTGCCCCAGAGCTGCCCCTCTCCATGGCCACAGTGGCCAGCCGGCACAGGGCTGGCACAGAGGAGAACTTTGGGGGTGTTTATGGAACGAATGAGGGAGCAGCATGGGAGCTGGACCCTCCCAGAGGGAGCTTGCTGGACACACAGAGCCTGGGAAGAGCGGTGACGGCTGGGGACAGCTCCAGCTTCGTCTCTCGCTCTTGACGCCCCGTGTGATCTGCAGCTGTCATACAGCACCTGAGGGCCTCCAGTTCCCCCGTCAAATGGGAGAAGCAAGCCCCATGTGCCTGCGGGGCTGCGTGGGGGAGATGAGGGCCCTGGTCCTTGGCTGCACTAGTGCGGGCCTCACGCCTCTCCGAACCTCAGTTTACCCAAGTTCTAGGCAGGAGTGGACCCACACTTCTGGCCTGTCGCCTCGAGCCAGGATGAGTGCCCCCACCCCAGGCAGGGAGAGGGGCCTGGATGATGGGGGAGGCGAGGCCGAGCCCAAGCCCAAAATAGCCTGAGGTGGCAGGATGATGGAGGTGGCGGGGCTGGGCAGCTTGGCGGTGATGGATGGCTCTGCATCGGCGTGAATAAAACATCTGCCTACCTCCGCCCTGGGCCCAGTGTTCGTGAAGGCCTCGTAGGCTAGGGTCGCCCCGCCCGCTCTTCCTGGGTCCTCCCTTCTCCCTCTCCTGCTTGACTCGCCATCACCCAGAGGACAGGTGGACATGCCAAGGCTCTCACAGGCCTGTCCCTGTCACCTGCTGCCCAGCTGACAGCCTCACTGCCCCCTAAACCCACCCTCCCATTCACACCTCCTTGCCTTGCCCGCAGTGATTCACCTGTCGGGAGGCCCAGCCTCTTTCTCACCTGGGGCAATAACCCCCCATCTCAAGGGCCCGATGAAGTCAGTCTTTCAGGAAGATTTGCCTGCCCCTGACATGGAGGGCCACCCCGTGTGATGGCTGGCTGCCTCGCCCAGGGGTCCCTCCCTCCACCCCCTTCCACTCTGCCAGCTCTAAGAGGTGCAAGCCAAATGCAGTCTACCTGGAGGTGCCATTTTCACCAGCAGATTTCCAAAGACCTCAGCAGGGCACGGGGAAGTGGGCACCACACTCATCGCTGGTCAAACAGCCACCACTCCCAGAGGGCCATTTAGGCAAGCTCACCAGAAACCACTGACCCACTGAAGACTTTAGCTCATGAATTTCCTTGCACATGTGCGAAGCACCTGAGCAAAGATGCTTGCTGCAGCCTGTTTGCAAGAACAAAAAGTTGGACAGCCAGGATGCCCACTGCAGGGCACTGATGGGACAAACATTGGTGCCCTCAGACACAGAATGTTTCAGAGCCGATCGCTCAGGATAGGAGACACTTCCAAAGGTAACAAGTGAAAAAAAAATATAAGGTGCGGAACAGCATTCGAACATGCTATTTTTCTGTTCAAAATGAGAACCACAAAAAAGACTTTGTATCAGTGCTGTGTGTGTATGGGAGCCTCCGGAAGTACACACAAGAAACCCAGTGGTTGCCTCTAGAAGGGAGAAGTAGGGGGCTGGAGGAGGCATCCACGCTGTTCCCTCAGACTCCATCCCCATGTGTCCATTACAAACTCAATGTAAAAACTGAGTAAATGTAAACCTGGTGACCCACTGACCCAGGGATTTTACAATGGTGCACAAACCCTCTAGAAATAATTAAGACATGTGAAGTTGTAACCTCAGGGTTTGTTTTAATGGCTAAGAGGTAGAAAGGGCCCGACGTCTGGCAGCAGGGGACAGTGTCTGGCATGTGTGTGGCCGGGCTGTGACAGCCTTGACCACCATCCACATGGGACCCAACGGCATAAACGGCGCCCCGCACAGCCAGTGAGCAGGAAGACAGACTGCAGGTATCACAGAAGGAGGAGAGTGAGATGTGCTCAGGTGCAGAGAGAAGTGTCTGGAGGGCAAGCTTAGCCCTGGGCCCAGATCGTTGGTATCTTCTCCTTGTTTTCTCTGTGTCTTTGAGAATGTGTATGGCTGGTGGGGGTAAAAGGACCTACCCCAGAGAGTGGTAGACACATATACACGACCAAACGTAAAACAGAGAGCTGGTGGGAAGCAGCCGCACAGCACAGGGAGATCAGCTCGGTGCTCTGTGACCACCTAGAGGGGTGGGATAGGGAGGGTGGGAGGGAGATGCAAGAGGGAGGGGATATGGAGATATATGTATACATACAGCTGATTCACTTTGTTATACAGCGGAAAATAACACAAGAACGTAAAGCAATTATACTCCAATAAAGATGTTAAAAAAACGGCCCTACCCCAGGCTCACTGCCCCCCAGGCAGAGCCAGGCCCCCACGGCACCCCCGAGCTTACCCTAGCACAGCCTGGGCTTTGCGGGCAGGGGTCATCAGCAGCATCGCGTGCTGTCCTGTGCGTGACCCTGCAGACAGGTCTCTCCTGCGGGCTCCTCCAGGACAAGGCCACACTTGACCATCACTGTCCCTACCACGGGGCTGGGCACCAGGGAAGGACCCACCCTGCAGGCTGCCGTCCCTGAAGCCGGCCGCTCCACTCACATTAGCAGCCCCCACTCTGGGCTCAGAGACAAGCCCCCACCCCGGCCCCGCACAACCAAATCAGCCTCACAGAAACACACTCCCACCACAGCTCCCAGTCTCACAACCACACGGAGAAATTGGTCGGGGGACAGACGGGGGCTGCGAGGAGCTTTGAAAGGCTAGTCACCCACACACACCACATCGCGCCCCTCCTTCCACAGGCGGGGTCCTGCCGGCGCCCTCTGAAGACCCGGCCGCGCAGAGGTGGCGGACTCACGGCCTCTGGGGTCCCACCTGCCGGGCAACCCCAGGCAGAATGGGCACGTTCAACTTGAGTGCTTGGGACCCACTTGGCCCCCGAGTTCCAAGCTTCTGGGAAAAGAGGAGGAGAGGAAAGGAATGAGGGGCTGAGAGGGGCTGGAGGCAGAGCACAGCAAGGGCAGGTGCTGTGTGACCCCAGGCAAGTGGCTCAGCCTCTCTGGGCAGCCTTGTCAGAGTGTGTAACAGGACCCTATGAGCTCAGGGGCCAGGCCCTTCAGGGTTACCAGAGCTGCTGAGGTGAGAAGTTCCTGCCACTGAGGGCTGGCCTCAGCTACAAGCCCTGGGATGCAGAGTTGAGGCCACAAAACAGACCCTCTGAGCCCCATACACCTGGCCCTAAAAATGGGCGGGGCTCAGGGAGTAAGTTAGGCCGGAGGGCTGCGAGTCTCTGGGTCCGTCAAGAGTGCGGAGGGGTCCCGGGTCCAGGGCCCGGAGCCCCGCACACCTACTTCCGAGAGGGCAGGAGAACGAGGTCGAGGCAGGGTTGCTGGCTGGGCCAGTCTTCTTGCCCAGAGACTGGAGGGCCGGGGTCTCCCTCCCAGCCGCCCGAGCTGCTGTGTGGGCAGTGCCCAGCCCTGGACACTGGACCTCAGGGGGTGTCTGCTGGGGCTGCAGGATGCACCCTGCGCGCATGAGGCGCCACTGAGGGGCCTCCATGGGCCGTGCTCAGGGCAGGGGGAGGGGGCTGGCTCCTCATGACATCCTCAAGCCTGCCTGCTGAACTTGCCCTGGTCCCACCCCCTCCAGGAGAGACTGGAAGTGACACCACCAGGTGTGACATCATCAGAGGTCTGGCAGCTGGTGTCTGCAGCCCTGACCCCCTCACTGGTGGCCTTGAGACAGTGCATGTCCTCCACAAAGCTGGTTCTCTCCTCTCTGAGGTAGGGTCACCCCTGGAACACCAGGACCATCGAGGTGAGCCTGGAGCCATGGTTGCATCAGGCCCCTCTCTGCCCCACTGGGCAGGGCTCTGGTGTCCACCAGATGGAGGACACCAACAGGATGGACACCCCCCAGGCCTGGAAGTTGGGCCGCAAACTACCTGGAGCCCTCATTCTCACCTGTCCCTGCAACAGGGCCGGGTCGTGGGCAACTTCCTCAACCATGCCCACCTCAGGGCCTTTGCACTCACCCTCCCCTTCCTGGAAAGCTCTTCCTCCAGACCTCTCACCGTGTTCAGATATCCACTCAGGTGGTACCTGCTCTGAGAGGGCTTCCTTCCCTGTGTTATTCGCCTTTCCGTTTCCCAGTGTTATTCCCACAGTGCTCCCCTCTGCCTGGCATTTCACTATGTCTGTTTCCCCAGTAAGAACATCAGCTCAGGGCTACCGGACACGGGGCGGACAACCCCTGCCCGGAATCCTGAGCTGCTCACCAGGCCCATCCCCGCCCCTCGTCCTTAGTGGGTAACCCCACTGGAGGCCTGTTTCCCCACCTGCACAGTGAGGGGAGTGGTAAATACAGCCCCTCGGGGACACTCAGGGGCTCCCTTGGCCAAGCCAGGGGGACAGACTCATTGGTCAGCTTGATGTTTATCAAGTGTCCAAGGCTGATCAGAAGGGTCGGGGGAGCTGCAAACTGCGTGGGGCCCGGGATCTGGAAGAAGAAACGTCACCGCCACGGTCCCAACCACGCTGGCGCCGCAGGCGGGGGGCTGTGCCCGTGCCGGCGGGTCTCCTTCCCTGTCACCTTGAGGCTTCAGGGAGGCCAGGTGAGCTTGGGCGACACCTCTCTTTGGAGGAGGAAGGGGATGCAGAGACCCCTCCCACACGCGCATCCCGGGAGCCTGTCCGGAGTGTCAATCACACCCTAGCCATTGAGCAGCCAGGGCCCTGTCCCTGGTGTGTCTTGATGTTTCTTGGATGCCTCTGCCTGATGATGAAAAACCTACGCGAGGCTGGCATTCTGCTGCAGAATCTGCCCGAGGTTTGTTCTCACAGGAAGTGTCACAGCTTGCCCTGGATTTTCAAGGAAAGCCGATGTCCCAGGAAGATGGGCCGTGAGTGCCCTGCAGCTTGGCTTTCTCCGGGGTAAGGCCGCCCTGTGACACACAGTGACAGTGGGAGAGCCAGGACTCGGGCGTCCCGTGGGCCTTGGTTACTGGCCCACAGTGCCCCTGTGGTCCCCGACCTCTCTGTCTGTGACCTGGTTCCTCAGAGCCCTGGGTCCCCGGCCGCAGTCCCCCGGATAAGGGAGGAAGGAGCAGAGTGCAGCCTGCTGGGGACAGAAGGAGGTTGAACCCTCCAAACACCAGGGACCATGACCCAGCAACGCCCTCCAAGGTCTGTGCCTGAAAGAACTGAATCCCGTGTTCTCACAAAACCATCTGAGAGGGGCTTCCCTGGTGGCGCAGTGGTTAAGAATCCGCCTGTGAGCCCTGGTCCGGGAAGATCCCACATGCCGCAGAGCAACTAAGCCCGTGTGCCACAGCTACTGAGCCTGCGCTCTAGAGCCCACGAGCCACAACTGCTGAGCCCGCGTGTCACAACTACTGAAGCCCGCACACTGCAACAAAGAGTAGCCCCCGCTCACCGCAACTAGAGAAAGCCCGCGCACAGCAACGGAGACCCAACGCAGCCAAAAATAAAAATAAATAATTTTTTTAAAAAAAAAAACATCTGAGAAGGTTGAGAACGGCACTGCCCACAATGGCCAAAGGGGGGCACAAACCAAGTGTCTGTCAACAGAAGAACGGACACACAAAAAGTGGTCTGTCCACACGGTGGAATATTACTCCACCCCGGAAAGAATTAAGTTCTGGCCAGGCTGCAATGTGGATGAACCTGGAGACCATTATGCCAACTGAGACAGTGCAAAGGACAAAGACCATGACCCCTTACACGCAGCATCCAGACCAGGCAAATCCACAGACAGAAAGCAGCCTAGAGGCTGCCCGGGGCTGGGTGGCTGCTGGGGGGCACAGGGTGCTCCTTCTGGAGAGCGAAAACGCTCTGGAACTAGAGTGTGGAGACGTTTGCACGACACAACATACTCGACGTCACTGAACTGTACACTTTGGGTAATTTCATGTCATGTAACTTTTACCTCAATAAAAATGGGGGAACCACCAGGGCCACGGCAGGGCCGCGGCACCAACAGCAGGTGACACGGTGAGCAGACGCCCGGGTGCAAGTGCCTCCTGCCACCTGCCGGCTATGTGACCTTGGGCACGTTCCTTCCCTCTCTGAGCTCCCATTCCTCCACCTGTGGGGAAAGGAGAACACACCAGCTCCAGGACTGAAGGGAGGACAAGTGGGCGTGTCTGGAGCAGGCCTGCTACCACATTACCACCACCAGCAAGGGCCACAGCACCTGAGCCTGGCCTGCCCTGGGTGGGCAAGGCTCCCAGCTGCCCCAGACCATGTCTGTGGCCACGGCCACCCCGCCCCCAGTGGCCAAGATCTGAGCCACAGCGGCCGTCCCTCCGCATCCTTGGTCAGCTGGCATCTCGTCCCTGGGCTTTGCCCACCCGTCTGGGGCTTTGCCCACCTGTCTGTGAAGGGACCAGACACCAGCCATCTGCAGAGCTCCCAGCCCCAGGACCTTTCTGTTCCCGGAGCCTCACGGGTTCAAATCCCAGCTCCCCCACTGGCCAGCCCTCCACCCTCGGGACCCAGTTGCCACAGTCAGTGGCTCCCTGCCTCAGTCTCTCCACCTGTAAATGTGGGTAATAATTGCAGCCACTCTGTGGGGTGCAGGGAAGCCTGCATGAGTCCTGACTCACGGCACTGGCTCCATGGGTGTGGGTCAAACGTCTAAGTCTTACAACCCCTGTTCTTCAGGTGAAGAGACAGAGGGTCAGGCTGGAATATGCAATGGGGGCCACAGGCTGGGCTGCTCCATGCCGGGCAGACTGGCTGTGCTAAGCCCAAGTCCGCCCAAGAGTGGAGACTCAGGCGGGCTGGGCGGAGAGGGGAGGCCAGGAAGGAAGGGGGCTGGGGGGAGAGGGCGGGGGAGGGAGCTGGCCCTCACACGCACACACGGACGCACACACACACTCACACACGGACACATGCAGAAAGAGCTGCCCAAAGGGGACGGGCAGCGTGGCCTGTGCCGGGGGCGGATTCAGCCCTACCAACCATGCTTTATAAATTTTGCATCATCTCAGCTATGAATAGCTTCCTCCACAGCAAGACAGACAGTTCAAAGGAAAGAGAAGTGCTTGCAGTGGGGGGCGGGGGGGTGGGGGGGGAGGAGGGGGGACAAGGGAGCCGCAGGATGGGAAGGGCCAGGTGTGTCTGGGCCCAGGAGGGTGCAGCGGGAGGCCGGGAGACCCCATCCTCCCCTGTCCTGTGGGGCTGCAAGGCCACTTCTCAGACGGGCACACTGAGGCCTGGGGAGGTTACCCTCCACCGAAGGTCACACACGCTGGCCTGGTCCTGAGGTGAACACATGAAGTGGCCAGCGAGCTGATAGGGAGGGGTGAGCGGACAGGCTCGAGGGGGCTGGCCGGGGCCCGGGGCAGCCTCCACCAGCCACTTCATGGCTGGGGAGCCTTGGGAAAGACGCAAGACCTCTCTGTGCCTCAGTTTCCCCAATAGTAAATGTGTGATGATAAAACTACCTGCCCCACAGTGGGTGGTTGAGGTACAGCCTCCAAGCCCCCTGCCCAGGGTTCAAGTCCAGCCCTGCTGCCCACCAGCCGTGGAATTGTCCCCCTGCAGAGCGGCCCCATGTGCTTGTAAGAACGAGCCTGGTGCAGCATTAGAGCCACGTGCATGTTTATCACCGCTGTTAGTTTTCTGGTCAGCGAAACGTGAGGGGGCCCCTCCCCCACAAAGTCACTGCTAGGCAGCCCCACCGGCCACCAGGGTGTCACCCCAAAGTGTCCGAGGCACACGTCCGGTCCCCGCCGGGCCAGTGCCGGTTGAGGCCAGGGAATGCGGTGAGGGGACACTCGCCGCTGGTGGGGCTGGGGTGACGGGGCCACATCCTCGCGTTCCTGGTTCAGGGGCCTCAGGCCATCGCCTCGACCCTGCGCCTGGGGAGCAGGCTTGTAAACTAAAGGGTGCACCCTGCCTTGTCGGGTTTCCGTGGGAACCAACACCCAGCACCACATCCAGGCCAGTTATGAACACGCCCCTGACAGCGGCTTCACCCAGCGTGACACGTGCCAGGTGCTGTTTAGATGCTTGATGTGTCTTAACTCATGTCACCTTCAAACCACTCTGCATCCTGAGGAGATGCCCTGAGCGTCCTGACAGGTGGGGAAACCGAGTCCCCGGGGAAGCGAAGGGTTCACCCAGGACGTGGGCTTGTCCTCATTCCTCTGTCCCCATGCTGGGTCCTGGCTCTTCATTCAGGCACTGGGGGACCAGGGTGAGACTCGTCCTGTCCCCAGGCCTCCGCCCCTCAGCAGCGATGGCTCTGAGGGGAAAGAGCAAGACCCAGGTCCCTCCCGGGCTCTCCTCTCGCTGGCTGGGGAGGTGAGTCCTGCGCCCCTTCTCTCCTCCACAGGACATGGGCCAGCAGCTCCTGCTGCAGGACCGAGTGAGGCCAAGTGCACGAAGCCCTTAGCAAGAGCCCAGCTGACGAGAGTCGTCTCTGAGACCGAGGGGAGGCCGGGGGTCCACAGGGCCAGGGCCCTCATGGCCCTCTGAGCAGGCCCATCTGGGGCTGCTGTCCCCACCGTCTCCTGTCTGCCAGAGCCCTGCCGGCCAGGCAGAGGAGACCCCAAGGGAGCAGAGGTTTGGGGAGTGACCTTCCCCAAGGAGAAACATGGCTTCTCCAGGCCCTCAGAACCGGCTCCCCGAGCACCCGCCAGCCACAGGCCCTGGAGCCTGGACGGTTCCCCGCCAGGCAGCTTGGGCTCACGACTCACCCCGGCTCCCCGCTTCCAGCCACACGACTGTGATGGGTGGCTTTCCCGTCCCCCATGTGGCTGATGGCATCGGCCCCACAGCAGAGCTTGTTGTGGAAGCTCAGGGCCATGATACAGATGATGCGCCTGGCTGGGCCTGACATTCCGGCCTCTGAGGCCAGTCAGTGAGGTGAGCAGGGCCACCGAGTCCGACATTCCTAGGGCCACACCTTGACTCACTGTGTGATCCTGGGCAAGCTCTTTGCCTTTGCCTCGGTCTTCTCATCCGCAAAACGGGCTTAATAACGCCTAGCGTGGGATGCTGTCGTGAGCAGGAAGGGAGGTGAGACCAGGGCAGCACCCAGCAAATGACGCTGGCGCCATCATTGCTGCTGCTGCGGCTGGCGGGGCCCCTCCATGCAGGGGACGCCAGCATCCTGTCCAAGGGCCTGCAGCTGTCCTCAGGGAGAACCTTCCCTCACCCCCTTCTCGGCATGACTGACACAACAAACATAGCAGAAGGGAAAGCAAGGTTATGAGTCGGCTGGAGAAGTCAGCAGCAGAGCCAGAGCAAGCGGGGCTGGGGAGCAGGCCTGGCTGGAGGCCCTCACTGTGCCTGACTTGGGGGCTCTGAGGGGGTCCAGTCCAGGCACACACACCTACTGAATCACTGGGGTCAAAGCCGGTTGGGCCACGACCAACCTCAGGCTAAGTGACCTTAGCTGCCTGGGCCTCGGCTAATAGCCCAGAGCCGACAAGAACATCACAAACACCTGTGGTGAATAATAAGCACAAAATCAGCACTTTTTATCTTATAAAGCCCGGTAGAGCTTATTTCCCACATCCCGCCTCCATGACCTCATTTCTGTTAGGTCAAAACTTCCATCAGGGCTTCCCTGGTTGAGAGTCCGCCTGCCGATGCAGGGGACACGGGTTCATGCCCCGGTCTGGGAAGATCCCACATGCCGCGGAGCGGCTGGGCCCGTGAGCCATGGCCGCTGAGCCTGCACGTCCGGAGCCTGTGCTCCGCAACGGGAGAGGCCTCAACAGTGAGAGGTCCGCGTACCGCAAAAAAAAATAACAAAACAAAACAAAAAAAAACTTCCATCAACTTCTAGCACCCTAACTTCTAGTCCCCCCTCCAACTGTGTCTGCCTCTTCCATCAAACCAGAGCTTCTGGAGAGCAGACACTGAGTTTGATTTCTCTGTGGCCCCAGCAACACCCAACATAAGGCCTGAGAGCTCAGAACATGTTTACTGACTGACTGCATGATGGCTTTTCACCACATGTAAATTGCAAATATGGCCACACATTCTTCGCAGTGACTGCCGTCAGGAGATGGACTCTATCTCCCGTTGCTTTGAATCGTGAGCTTTACAGTAGCTGTAGGATAGGCAGAGGTGAAACCGGGCCGGGACTAAGACTAGGTCTCCAAAAGGCCTGCAGCTTTCTGCCTCGGGTCAGCTGGCCTGGGCTGGCCTGCTGGAGGGCGAGGGGCCTCTTGGAAGTGAGGCCCAGGCACCCCACCTGAGTTGGCCAACAGTGAGCTAAGCCCAGTGGAGAACAGCCGAGCCCAGCGCAAATCACCAGCCCACAGATGGTGAGCAAAATAAAAGCACTGTCGTTTTGCACCCCTGCGTTTAGGGGATGTATGTTACAGCGCAATAGCTGATTGGTACACATCATACCCTCATTTCTCAGGTGAGGAGATTTGAGGTTTCAACGGGCCAAATCTCCAGGCCTCATCTCCATCTGCAAGGGGGCATCCTACCCACTGTCCCATCACACGGAACTGAGGGGACGCAGCCGCAGTGAATGAAGAGTGCGCACCCTGGGAATGGACGGCTGTGACAGTTCTGCCAGCAGTTTGGCAGCTCACTGAGGAAGATGTGTTGCTGCAGATAAAGCTCACGCCAAGGGCACCTTCTCAGCCCTCCTAATGTTTTGCACTGGCTGTTCATTGGTCGAGGGGCAGCGTGGCCCCAGCAGACAAGGGTACAAGGACCAGCATCAGTCCCCGCCCCACTGATTTTGGACCAGCGAGGAGGGGTCTTCTCCTCCATCTGAGAGCTGGCTGTGGCCTGCGTGGGGGCAACGGGAAGGTGAGGAGGGGAGCTCAGAGCCTGCCTTGCTTCCAGCTGGCAGGCAGGACCTCCCATGCACCTGCAGCCCCGGCCGCACCAGGCTGATCACACTTTCTGCACCTGCCACGTCTTTGCAGCTGTCGCTTCCTCTGCCTGGTGCACCCTTTCCTCTTTCCTTGTCAGACCATGGCCAACTTGTGTGCCACCCTCAAAGCCCAGCCACGTCAATGTCCTCTTAGGCCCTGATTCCAGGCAGGATCCATCTCTCTGTGTCCCACCCCCAGGCCTGGGCCCTGAGCTGAAATAAACAGTTCAGCAGCATCTTTCCCGCCAGCATGGAAACCTCTGTCCACACCACTCTGTCCACACCCTGTCCTCCAACCCCACACAGGCCAGGTCCTAGCAGGGACTTGACTTGAATTAAGGTAAGTTAGAGGAAGTAAAACTCAGGCACCAGCTCTGACTACACATCTCCAGGAAAATGCATTTCCCCGGCACCGTGTCCACTCATTCCAGCCATCTCAAACCCGGTCATGATTGTGAGTCACTGGGTAAGGTCCAGGGGGGCCTCAGACTGCAAATCACACTGTGTGGATGGGGCTCTGGAACCTGTATTTTAACACGCCCTCTCTGCCTGTGCCCATGACTCCTACCCACGGCCAGGGCTGGGGAGGGCTGGGCTGGAACAGGGGTTTAAACTGGGTCCCAGAGCACCCTCGGATCCACAGGGGTGCCAGGTGCAGGAGATGCAGGCTCCCCCCACCTTGAACCTTGCTCCAGCTTCCAATCTGTTTTACATATCAGGGCTTGGAGCACGTTCTTTCTTTTTTTTCTCCATGGGTTTGTTAACTTCCATGCAGTGTGGGTACGACTGTAATTAGGATAAGCACCTTGGAAGCCATCTGACAGCATCTGCTAAAGATGCCCATAGCCTGTGACCCAGCAGATCCACTCTTGGGTGTGAACCCACAGGAAGTGAATCCACTAGAAGGTACACAGCAGAGCATTACTGATGCTTTATTCGGAATCACCCTAAACTGGAAGCAGCCCGTCAAGAAGAGGAAGGGTGAACACACCGTGCACATCCACACGGCGGCACACAGCACAGCGGCGACGCGGACCAGTCACGTGGACCAGCGCTGCAGACGCGTTCCCAGCGAGGGACCCAGATGCAGAGCCACACACATGCCTGCAAACGGGCCCGTCGGTTCTCGGCGATGCCGTCGGAGTGGGGCTGCCTGCGGGGTGCTGGGGCCTGACCTGGGTGGTGGCCACGTGGCGGACGCGTGAACACGCTTTATTTAAGCAGAACCATGAAGAAAAGGTTGACAAAATGAGTCCACTTAACCCTGGTGTTGTGGAGACACCTGCCCCAGAGGCTTTCAGATCTGGGTTTACTCTGGCTCTGCCCCTTCCCAGCCACACAGCCTCGGGCCTCCCTCTGACCCCACAGAGACTGCAGGCCCAGGTCAAGCCAAGTCAGCCATTGGAAAGGGACACCACCATCCTCCGAGTGGACCCCCAGGCCCTGTTGCTGCACTCTAGCCACAGCCACCACCGGCCCTGCCAGCCTGGACGTCCAGAGAGCTGCTCTCTCCATTCCTCCAACAGACCTGGCTTATTCTTCACCACAGGCGCTTTGCACCTGCCCTGCCGGGACTGCTGTCCACATCTCTGTCCACTTCATGTCACCTCTTCTGGGGGGCCCCAGATGGCTCAGCAAACCCTGGGAAAGCTGCCCCTGCCTCACTCCCCCTGTGACTGTGATTAGGATGACTTGTTTCTCTGCCATCTACTCGCCCTCCCAGCCTGAGCCCCCGGGGCAGGTCAAGTTCGGGGCCGCATCCACAGACAGCCTGCTCACAGCGGGGGCTGCTGGACGCGTGCTGGTTGAGTGAGTGGACAAGAGAGTGAATCAGTGCGTGTGGAGCCAAACTCAGAATCTCCCAAGACCACAGGCGGCCGGGAGGTCTCCAGGGAGCAGAGGCGGTGATCGGTGGGGCAGGACGAGGGGTGGGGCTGGGCCTCAGTGAGAACGGGAGTCGCCGTGGGAAGCCGCGGGCTTCAGGACTGAGAAGGGTGCTGCCCTAATGGCCCCAGAACCAGCCTTGCCTGCGGGATCGCGGCCAGGAGCGCAGCCTGGAGCCGCCCACCTGGGGTCAGACGTCTGCGCCGCGCCCTCCGGAGGGGAGCTGTCCTGTGCAGGCTGGCACGGAAGGTGCTCAGAACAGAACCGGCTGCACAAATGTTAGTGCTTTTGAGTGTCTGCCGTGGGCCATGGCCAGCTCGCATCCACCCCCAAGGCAGTGCTGTGACACCATTTTGCAGATGAGGAAACTGAGGCCCAGGGAGGTAAAGCAACCAGCCCGAGGCAGAGCCGGGACTGGAGCTGGGTCCTCACTCCAGAGCCCAGGACTCCACCCCGCAGGCGCTTTACCTCCCAGCTCTGCCCCACACACAGCGCGACCTTGGCCACGTCACCACCCTCTGGGCTCATCGCCCCCCTCACCCCGACTCTCTCAGGAGGCCCAGCAGCCCAAGGCCTCTGCCCACCGCCAAGCCCATTCATCCTCCTTGACAGCCGGCCGGATGCCGACCTCTGGCTCTGGCCAGTGAGGCTGAAAACACACCCACACAATGTTTCCATTGACTTTCCCTGGCTTACGGGCTGGGGTCTGCAGCTGCTTCCAGCTCTGACTCCAGAGGCCCTGCAGGCTCTGGAGGAGCCAGGCCGGGTGACACCCTGCCTTTCAGCCCAGGGGGACCACCTCACCTCTCCTCCCCAAGAAATGGGCTTGCGTCGCCCTGCCCCATGAGGGTCCACATGGCGTTTCCCTGGACGCATGTGCACCCGGCTCCCCACACCGTGGCCTGCAGTGACACAGATTCAGTGTGACTCAGCAGAGGATGAGGGCAGTGGGCACTGTGCTGCTGAGTCAGTGCTTGTGCTCTGGAGCAGGGCCTCAGCTGGATGCCTGAAGAGGGGTCAGGACATTGACCAGAAGCTGGAAGTCCAAGCCAGAGGGTCCTTGGAGACGCCAGATGGGAAGCTGCACTTTCTACAGCGCTCGAGGTGGGACCAAAGGTTCTGGAAGCCGTGAGCCCAGTGCACCGGCCAACCCACCCACGGGTGAGTGTTCCCCAGCTCCCCACCTGGGCGGAGACGGAAGCGCCTGAAGCCACGGGGCCTCACCCTCCACACACACACCCGATCCTCATCTACTCACAGGCCGTCCCGAGCAGACCCCTCGCTGACCCTCTCAGAGCCTTCTCCCTGGATCCCTGAACCCAGACCTTACTCCAGCTGTGCTGCCCATTACAGGAGCATCTAGCCACACGTAGCTATTTAAATTTAAATTAATTAAAGTTAAATTTAATAAAAATTCAGTTCCACAGTCTCACTAGCTACATACAGTTTAGTGCTCAGTGGCGACGTGAGGCCAGAGGCCACCACACCGGGCAGCACAGATCCAGAGCGTTTCCACCTTCACAGAAAGTCCTCAGCTCTAGAGGATGAATCCTGATGGGTCTAAACCAGTCATAGAATCCCATTCCCCAGAGCCAGTGGCTGGTCTCTTCTACTAAACAGGGAGACAGAAGGGAAGACTGAGAAAGATGATCCTCCTGGTACAAAGGGATGGACATGGGAGGAGCAGACACTTTACACATTGGTTACGCACCCCTTGCCTGCAGCCTTTGAAGACTGTAGTGAAAGGATGTGAAGGCTGGAGCTGAGGCAGCCTTCTTGCAGCTATAAGGCAATAAGTCTCAGAACAAAAGCCAACACACGGCAGGGGGCAAAACAGAAGGATGGAAGGAGACTGGGCCTCCACTGACCAGTGGAACTAGCTGCCTCTGAACTTTTCTTTGTATGAGATAATTCCATGTGTTTATTATTCAAGCAGCTGTAGTTGGGGATTTCTGTCACCTGCAGCTGAGTACTTTCTAACTGATAAACTATGAAACAATACCGGCATCCGACTTCCAGGCCTCTAAGTCATTCCTTCTAAGTGAAAGGTCCCTCTTCTCAACTCTCTCCAAATCCCAGCCATGTTTTAGGGCCCAGATCAAGAGCCACCTTCTCTTAACATCCCCCACAAAGTAGGAAGTGACCCCTTCCTCCTGTAACCCATAGGTTGGTCCCCATCTTTCAGCACTTGGCACCAACCCACGGCAGGGCAAGGACAGGGTCACTATCCATCCTCATGGAGCTGTACCCCCAGACCCTACAAAAGTGCCTGGCGAGTAGCAGGCACTCAATTAATATTTGGTGAAGAAAGAATAGATGCTTTGGGACTTCCCTGTGGTCCGGTAGTTAAGACTCCACACTTCCACTGCTGGGGGCACAGGTTCGATCCCTAGTTGGGGAACTAAGATCTCACATACCACTTGGTGTGGCCAAAAAAAAAAAGAATAGATGCTTCATCTTAGCATCTCCACCATGCCCTACACGTGGTGTATGTTTACACTAAAGTTTGTGAAGAAATGGAGAAATTCAAAGTGAGCTGTCTACCCCTACCTCACACCATCTACCCAAATAAAGCCCTGGTCAATTAAAGGGTCAAATGCAGAAGCAAATGGTTCATATTTTTATTTATTTCTTTAAAATTCTATGTGGAGCCCATTGATGAATGAATGGATCAACAGAATGTAGTATATGCATACAACAAGATATTATTCAGCCTTAAAAAGGAAGCAAGTCCTGGGACTTCCCTGGTGGTCCAGTGGTTAAGACTTCCCCTTCCAATGCAGGGGGCGCAGGTTCAATCTCTGGTTGGGGAGCTAGGATCCCACATGCCTCTTGACCAAAAAACCAAAACATAAAACTGAAGCAATATTGTAACACAGGAGTCCCCAACATTTTTGGCACCAGGGACCAGTTTCATGGAAGACAGTTTTTCCACGGACCGGGGCCGGGTTGGGGGGTGGGGGTGGTGGAGGGGAGGGGGGTGGTTTCGGGATGATTCAAGCACATTACATTTATTGTGCATTTTATTTCTATTATTATTACATTGTAATATGTAATGAAATAACTATACAACTCCCCATAATGCAGAACCAGTGGGAGCCCTGAGACCCCTCTGCTAATGAGAATCTGTATTTGCAGCCTCTCCCCAGCGCTAGCATCACTACCTCAGCTCTACCTCAGACCACCAGGCATTAGATTCTCGTAAACCTAGATCGCTCACACGTGCAGTTCACAGTAGGCTTCGCACTCCTATGAGAATCTAATGCCGATGCCGATTTGACAGGAGGTGGAGCTCAGGCGGTAATGTGAGGATGGGGAGAGGATGTAAACACAGATGAAGCTTCGCTCACTCACCCACCACTCACCTCCTGCTATGTGGCCCAGTTCCCAACAGGCCACAAACTGGTACCAGTCCGTGGTCCGGGGGGTGGGGACCCCTGTTGTAACAAATTCAATAAAGACTTTAAAAATAGTCCACACCAAAAAAATCTTAAAAAAAAAAAAAAAGGAAGCAAATCCTGCTACAACATGGGTGAACCTTGAGGACATTATGCTGAATGAAATTAAGCCAAGCACAAAAACACAAATATCATACTTGTATTCATAGAGATAGGAAGCAGAATGGCAGATGCCAGGGCCTGGGGCGGGGGGTGAGGAGTTGTTTTATGTTGGGGACAGAGTTCAGCTTTGCAACATGAAAAGAGTTCTGGGGACTGGCTGCACGACAAGTGAACGTACTTAACAGGAGTGAACTTACAAATGCACTTAAAAATGGTTAAGATACTCAACATTACGTTACATGTATTTTACCACAATTTTAAAACTTTTAAATGATACGTGGGATATACACATACAGAAGGGTACATAAAATGACAATCCAGGTTAAACCAGAATGCGAGGATGAGCCCCCGTGGGCCCAAACCATCTGAAGAAATAGAGCATCATAGTCCCTGTGAAGCCCTGAGCATCCCTGCCTGATTTCACCCCATCCCTTAGAAGAAACTACCCTTTAGACGCTGTGTTCACCACATCCTTGCTTTCCTTTACACTTTTGCCAGGCGTGTTCTTAAACAATAGATAGTTCAGTTTTGTTCAGCTATAACCTCTACATAAATAAAATAAATAAAGCAAATGTGATATCTCTTCTGACACTTCTTTTTCTCCTGGTTATTTCTGGGGTAGGCATGATTATTACTATTATTTGTTAAACTTGCATTCATGTCATAGACTCTTTGGTATGTCTCATAGATTTCACAGTTAAAAATAAATACATACAGGCCTGAATGTACAGATTGAAGTTCTTAAAAAAAAAAAATAAGGGAATCTAGGTAACTGTTTTTATAATCCTCATCTGAGGAAGGACTTTCCAAGCATCACACCAAAGACAGAGCCTCAAAGGAATAGGCCGACATGCTGGATGACAAAACAGTTAAAAACGTCTGTGGATAAAATATGCCTGAAGCAGAGTCATAAAGGCAAAACAAAAACTGTGAAAAGTATTCACAACATAAGGCAGAAGAGATTAACATCACCACTGTATGAAGGGCCCTTCCAAATCAGCTAAGAAAAGATGAACATGCTCCCACACTGCCGGTCTTGATATAAGTCGGTCGCATGGTTTAAGAAGGCAATACGCATTGATATATATCAAAAGTCAAAAGAAAAGTTTAGACCCTTTAACCTAGTAATCCCACTTTTAGGAATTTTTGCCTTAGAAAATAACCAGAGATGGGTACCAACATCATATAGAGGTCCTTCACAGTCATACCTATAATGAGGAAAAATGCAAGTGCCCTAAGTGCTAAACAACAGGGGATGGTCTGAATTATCAAGACCAGTGAAATCCTGTTTCAGGGAAATATTGCTGATTTATGAGTTAACTTTAGAAGCAGGTTATGCTCTGATAGACGGCTGATTGGGAAACAATGTGGTGCAGTCGCTTTGGAACACAGCCTGGCAGCTTCTTCTAGGGTCAAATATGCATTTGCCACAACACCCAGCAATTCTACCCTTAGGTATTTACCCATGAGAAAGGAAAACACAACCACACAAAACTTGGGCACAGATGTTCATAACAGCTTTCCTCACAGCAGCCCAAACTGGGAAGAACCCAATTGTCTGTCCGCTGGGGAGCAGTCATGCATACTGTGGAGGGCTGCTTGGCAACAAAAAGGAACAGACTTTCGGGTAAATCTCAAAAGCATCACGTTAAGTGAATGAAGCTAGACATAACAGGCTACATACAGTGGGATTCCATTTATACAGCATTCTGGAAAAGGCAAAACCACAGTGTCAGGAAACTAACCAGCGTTTGCTAGGAGCCAGAGGTGGGACTGGAGGTCGACTGCCAATTGGTCAGAGAGAATTTCGGGAACGAAGGAAGTGCTGTTCCTTACCTTGATCAAGGCGGCGATTATACAGCTGTCAACACTTATCAATCTCATCAAGGTGTCACTTAAAATTGGTGGATTTTATTATCCATAAATTATGCCTCAATAAAGCAGACTGTTAACAGCCTTTTTGAAAAGAATGTTATAAAATAACATGGCTGGGGACTTCCCTGGTGGCGCAGTGGTTGAGAATCCGTCTGCCAATGCAGGGGACATGGGTTCGAGCCCTGGTCTGGGAAGATCCCACATGCTGCGGAGCAACTAAGCCCGTGAGCCCCAACTACTGAGCCTGTGCTCTAGAGCCCGCGAGCCACAACTACTGAAGCCCACACGCCTAGAGCCCATGCTTCGCAACAAGAGAAGCCACCACATTGAGAAGCCCGCGCATCGCAATGAAGAGTAGCCCCCGCTCGCCGCAACCAGAGAAAAGCCCACGTGCAGCCACGAAGACCCAATGCAGCCAAAAATAAATAAATAAATTAACTAACTAAAAAAAAAATAACATGGTTGGTAGGGCCTCAATTTTGTGTGAAGAAAACCAGTACACATCTGTGTTGGTTAGGACAGACTAGGATACGCTGGGTGACAGAAGCCCACAGTCTTGGTGGGTGAGACAAACTACGCTTCTCAAACTCACGTCCCAGCCTAGAACAAGCTGGCCGATGGTCGCAGCCGCTCTCCCCTGCATGCTGACTACAGCTGGCATCCAGGCAGCCTCCACCCTCTTGTGCAAAACCTGAAGAGTTTCTGTCCACAAGGCGGAGGATGGAGGAGCTCCAGCTCCCACCTGTGTCATCCTGGAATTAACACATGTCACTTCTGCTCATTGCCCATGGGCCAAACAAGTCATGCGGCCCCAACCCAATGGCCAGGGAGACTGGAAACACGGGCCACCAGTGAATGCTCGTGGCCTCTGCTGTAATCCTCCAAACACGCCTGCCCCCTCCTTCCTACACAGAGAACACACCCCTCGTCCCGTCCAGCACGGCCTCCAGCTCAGAGCAAGGGATCTCTGGGGACGTGCAGTGGCCACTGTCTGGGCGGCTCCTCTTAACTCCAGAGCCTTGTGAACTAAAACAGTGGGTTATCGACCCTCTCCACACACACACACGAGATACAGGCATCAGACAACAACAGTAAGATTCCCATCTGGAGCCCATCAAGACACTTCCAAGTTCAAAGCCACCAGGCACACTTTGTGCAGCCCCGTCTTGAGGCATTAGGCCCTGAGCCCTTTCTGCGCCGCGAGCCGTGTCCCAGTGGGCCCTCGCTCTGCCTTTTGGGGGTGCGCCTGTTTCTCTCCTACCTCGTTTCCCTTCTTGGCCGCATCCGGAGTGACTCTCCTCACCGCTCAGCCCACTGCCCGTCTCCAGGGAGGGTGAAAGTCCCCACGCCACCTCATCCCATTTCAAGTCTCCAGTCACCAAGGCTTCTGCAGGCCAGGAATGAGATTCCATTGGAATTACACTCCCTTTGGAAACCTAGCAGGTTCTAACCTGCTCGCCTCAGGTCTGTTCCACGCACCAGTCACTACACCTGAACTTCTTCCCAAGAAATAGTTCTCACCTACGCAATTTCCCTTTATCATCTATGGGCCTCTTTCCCTAGTTACTGGTTGAATCTATCTGAAACAGAGCTGGGAAGGCCAAATCCTCACTCTAACGTTTACCCAGTGAGAGATGTGTCTGGGTTTCTGGCCCAAAGCCTTTTAAACCCCACTTGACTGTCAAGAATCAGGAGGCCCCCGAGTGTCCCCGCCCTGCTCTGTCCTGAACCTCTGACTCACCCCAACACCTTTCCATTCCTTCTGAGCTGATTTCCTTCCTGTAACCCTTGCCAAATGCAGCTGATGGCAGCAAAGAAACATTACCAACCCCTTCTTTTCCAACTTCTCCCCGGGAACTATGAACTCAGGAGCTGTTCCATGCACCTTCCCAACCCTCATAGGAGGCTGGTCTACAAATGGTTTACCTCTGCAGACGCAGCTCTGTCTTTCCAGCCCCAGATGTCGGTGTCCTGGCCGCCTGGCCACACTCAGCTAGGCCAGCGCCCCCCGCCTCGGGTCTGCAGTGGCAGCATTTCTCCTCCGTGTTGGTTTCTCTGTGAGTCAGAACAGGGAAGGCTGTGGAATGAGCCCCAGAGTTCAAAGGCTCCCCACTCTAAAAGTTCACTGTTGGCTCCCACGTGGTCTGGCGTGGCCTGATGGGGGGCCCGGGCCCTCCCGACACAGCTCTGCCTCCCAAGAAGACCACAGCAGTGATGGAGGTGGAGAGACCGTGTACGCAGCCTGGGAACTGGGAGGGCTTGCTGCACACGCCCAGGTGTGTGTGCTTGTAAGCGGGCAATGTGTGAAGGAGCTACGGCGGGCCTACAACTCTCAACACAAACTAAACTCCCCTCCAGGGCAGGGCCCTCCACTGAGGAGGAGGTGCTGAGAACAGAGTCCAAAATGGGCAGAACGGAGACAAGAGGGGCCAAAAACTAGATATGAAAGGTGCGGGAGTGGGGAAGAAAGGAAGGGATGGAGGGAGGGAGAAAGGAGGGAATACAAGACCATTTTGTTTTAACGTTTCATGAAAACAGCAGAAAAGGAAACTAAAGATTATGACGCTGGCCCAGTCCTCCTCTTGAAAGTTCTGAAAGGCATTTCAGATAAAAATGAACAACAGAAAAGGTTACGGGGGCTTCCCTGGTGGCGCAGTGGTTGAGAGTCCGCCTGCCGATGCAGGGGACGCAGGTTCGTGCCCCAGTCCGGGAAGATCCCACATGTCTCGGAGCGGCTGGGCCCGTGAGCCATGGCCGCTGAGCCTGCGCGTCCGGAGCCTGTGCTCCGCAACAGGAGAGGCCACAGCAGTGAGAGGCCCGCATACCGCAAAAAAAAAAAAAAAGGGGGGGAGAGAGAAGTAGGATTCAAGAGAAAGTGACTACGTAGACAGCAGGCAAAGATCTAACATGTATAACACCAGTCACAAAGGAGTCCAAGTGTTTAGTCGAACGCTGAACACTGTAATTTAAAAAAAGAAAAGAACTTTCCGGAAATATATAAAAACTTGAAACAGCATTGGGTATCTGGAAAAAGTGATCCAGAATAGCCAACAGAGAGGCATATTCTACAACATATTCTATGGCTGGCTTTGGGAATTCAGGCAAAAAAAGATGAAGTCACTTCCAGGAAAATCAGGTTGTCGTCAGACTCTCCGACATGAGCACTTCCTGCCAGAAGCCCCAGGGGCACATCTAGACATCAAGGGCGGGAGCAGAGTGGGGCAGGTCCAGCCAAACTGACTTTCAAGTACGAAGGTCGTAAACAGTTATCAACAGGCAAGAACTCTGGGACGTTATTCTCACATGTCCTCTGAGGACCCACCAGAAAACAGGTCTCAAACAACCAAGGCAACCAGAGAAACATAATCCTAAGGTCTGACTGTGAGTACTAAATGGGTAGAACACATGGGAACTTACACAGTTAAGACCAGTGATGGACACACCAGATAGAGTATATCTGAGGGAAAGTGGGAAGAACATGGAGAAAATAGAATAAGCTTACTGACTGCCTTGTAGTTAAAGTCTGAGAGTAAAAGGATATTAATTCAAATCAGATGCTGTGCACAGAGGATTGTAGCAAGTTTCAATATCGCTCATAGTCGGAAACCAACAGACAAATAAAAGAGAGGACCAATATGGTGTACAGATATTACTGTAAAAGTAACAGTTGCAACAAATATAGGAACCTTTCCAAAGTACCAAAAAGATAAAGCCCAATGAGAGAGAGAGAAAATAAAAACCACACTGAGGGCTTCCCTGGTGGCGCAATGGTTGAGAGTCCACCTGCCGATGAAGGGGACACGGGTTCGTGCCCCGGTCCAGGAAGATCCCACATGCCACGGAGCGGCTGGGCCTGTGAGCCATGGCCGCTGAGCCTGTGTGTCCGGAGCCTGTGCTCCGCAACGGGAGAGGCCACAGTGGTGAGAGGCCCGCGTACCGCAAGAAATAAAAAAATTTTTTAAATAAAATAAAATAAAAACCACACTGAAAGACAAATTGTTTAAAAGTCTTGCACGGGTAGGTGTAAATGTAACATAAAACACCATGCAGAACTGAGGCGAAACATATTGCTCGATCGGTCTTAACTCACCTATTAATAGAAAACAGATTTTCAGGTTGGCTAAGAAAGGAAGCTCCAAAGCTGGAGTGACCTCCAGAGCCCGCCATCCAGGGAAAGAGTGAGGTGGAGGGAGCAGCTGTGCCATAGGGGGAGGTGCACGCGGTAGGTGTCAGCTCGTGTTCCAGTGTTCGAAGCTCGGGGGAGAGAGTTTCGATGACCTATTGCCCCACCACCACCCCATGGCTGGCTCAGACGATCAGTTCACCGTGTAAACGATTTCGTGTTCAGGAGCCCAGGCGGGTCCTTTTCCACATGGCGTTGACGGAGATCCCTCACTGGCATCCAGCTGGAGGACAGGCTGGCCTGGAGGCTGGGCTCGCGGAGACTGGACTGGTGTGTCTACACCTGGCTCTCCAGCACAGGGTCTCCGCGGAGCGCGGCTCTGCGGCGTGTACACCCAGCTCTGCTGAGCCCCCAGCGCCTGTCAGCCACACTCTGCCAGTGGCTGGAGCAGGCCCAAGTTCCCCAGAGTCAAGGGGGGGTGGACAGAGACCACACTTCTCAATGAGACGTGTGTCCAAGAATTCGTAGCTGTGTTTCACAACTACAATGGCCACCAAGGATAAACCTTTTTTTTTTTTTTTGCGGTATGCGGGCCTCTCACCGCTGTGGCCTCTCCCGCTGCGGAGCACAGGCTCCGGACGCGCAGGCCCAGCGGCCATGGCTCACGGGCCCAGCCGCTCCGCGGCACGTGGGATCCTCCCGGACCAGGGCACGAACCCGCGTCCCCTGCATCGGCAGGCGGACTCTCAACCACTGCGCCACCAGGGAAGCCCTAAACCATTTTTTTTTTTTAATGGTTACAGACTGGGGAGAGACCCTCAATAAGGGTGATTATCACAAACAGCTGAAACACATAAAATATCTTTAAATCCATGTGTTCCTAATTGTTTTTTTAATCCCTACTTGATCACCACTGGAAGACCAACTTAATCAGAAAGCTGTTACAGGGACAAGGCAAGCATATATCCTGCCTTTCTTCTATAAAACCGCACCACCAGGTAGCCAAACACTGCGGAGGGCAACTTTCTCTCCGAGAAACATTTCAGCTAACAAATGAGGCAGGGATGGTAGAATTAGGATGTCACCAGTTTGCAACCACTAATAAAGTAGTGAATCCAGGTGCTGAGAATCAGCAGCTGCTAACACAGCAGAGACGGTAGGACGCCGCGCCTCCCACTGGGGGAATACAGTTTCCCCAACAAGTAAGTTACAAGGAAGAAAACACGGGCTGAGCCTTTAGATGAAAGATACTTAGCAGCTACATCAGGCAGTGTGACGTGGGGACCTTATTCAGATCCTGATTCAAACCATATTTTGTTCATTTTGACATTTAGGAGACAATTGTAAACTTAGACTGGATATTTGCTGATATTAAGGAATGGTTGTTACATATGAAGGTCTAAACAATTATATTGTCTTTTACGTCATAACCTTTCAGAAATACACTCTGAAATATTTGTGGATGAAGTTACACAATGTCTGGGATGAACAGGACGACTGTCCCAACAATTTGGGAGGGAAAAAGTGGCAAGGGCAGAGATGAGACCAGACTGGTGTGTGCTGATCACTGTTGAAACAGGGTGCTGGGTGCCTGAAGGCTCATTGCTCAACCAAATGTTGTATACGTTTGACCCTTTCATAATAAAAGCTTTATGTATGTAAATTTTTGCACAATAAAAGCATATATAGAAAAAAAGCCTGGAAGGATATAAATCAAAATGCTAGCTGTACACCTTAAACTCACACAATGTTATATGTCAATTGTATCTCAGTGAAAATGAATTCTAAAAATGCTAGCCATAAATACTTCTGGCAGATGGGATTATAGATAAATTTTCTTTTAAATTGCTCATTATCTTCTAAATTTTCTACAATGAACACATAGCACTTTAAAAATCTGGTAAAGAAAGATTAAACCAAACTGGCTCCCTATCGCCCGGGCTCTGCAGGCGGGTGGGCTCCTTGGCAAGACCCAGCCAGGAAGCCATTTGGCTGCACAAGCCGTGGCCTTACAGGCAAATGTGGTTCCCTCCGCCCCACTTCTCTTCTGGGAATCGTGCCCGGGGAAATCATCTAAACCTGAAACGCCGGCCGACCTGCCTGCTCGAGGATGTCCACATCGGTGCAGTTACTGGGGTGAAAGCTTGGCGTTGGGGGCCACATCCCGCGACAGGGGTCGTGTCAGTGAAGCACGGACATCATGGCGATGGACCGCTGGGCAGCCACCAAAACGGAAATTGGTGGACTTAACGCTGGGTGAACCGAGGATGCACGTCTGTACGTCTGTCAGGAGTCCAGTTTTGCAAACATACGTGGAAAATGAGCGGAGCCCTTATCAGCTTCATGGGACACGCTGTGAGTATGAAGCGTGTTAAGATGCCCTGACCCTGGCCCCTCATGGGGCATCGGCTTTCCCTGAGATCCTCCAGAAGCTCTCAAACCCAGCCTGCTCTGGCCTGTGTCTCTCACATCTCCAGGTCAGCTTTGTCTTTTGCAACTCTCCCCTCTGCCCGCGGACAAGCCCCGCCCAGGCTGCAGTGGGGCACAGTTCCACCCAAGAGTGGACGCTGGTGGTTTCCACAGGGAGGGGACCCTCCCACAGGCCACTCCTCCTGGCCCCTTCCTGTCTCTGCCTGCCCAGTCCCAGCTGCACCGCACAAGCCCTAACCTCCCCTGCACCCACGGCCCTCCCGAACAGGAGCCCCTTTACTGCCACAGGAACCTAAGCATATTTTCTTAAACAGAGACCATTATCTCTGAAGGAAGAATTTTGTTCCAGCTTTAGAGTAATATTCTGTCCTCCTTACGTGTGCTGAGAATAAACAGACTTCCCCCATTTCTATCCCCCTCTTCCTAGGCCATACAGCTAGCCCCTGAAGCTCAGGTGGGTGCTGGGCTGCCTGTATGGACTACACTTCCCAGCCTCCCTTGCAGCGTGGTGACCACGTGACTGAAACAGGATGTGAGCCAATGATGCGTGTGCCTTTCAAGGGAAGGGATGTGCCACCTCTCCACCTCTCCCGCCGTCCTGCCGCCCAGTACTGTGGGCTGGTGCCGGGGACCATCTCGGGTCATGTGGATGAAGGCATCAAACACCCAGGATGGAAGGAACCTAGGCCCTGCTCCATGAAACGGCCCTTTTGCTACAGACCACTGACCCTCAAACTGTTACAGGAGAGAGAGATGATCGTCTATCTGGTTTAAACCAACATTAGCTTGGTTTTGTTGGTGTTTTTAATAAGCCGCCAAACCTCGATCCTAACCAATAAACTCGCCTGATTAAAATGCCCCCAAGGCACCCAGTGCCAGCAGGCTGTCTAGTCAGATTCTCCCAGAAGCAGAACCTGAGGCAAGGATTCAGGTGCCAGAGCTTCAGGAAGGAAGTTCTCCCAGCAGAAACCAGTATGGAGCAAGGGGAACAGGAGAGAGCAGCAGAGGCCCACCGAGGGTGCACTTCTGTCCTGGCCATGGCCCGACCCCAGGGGACTCTGCAGTGTCCATCACACCTCTGAGTTTGTGCTGCTCCAGGCGAGAAGCTGGGCTCTCCTACTGTAGCAGATGGGCTGGAGGTGCCCAGGGAGGCAGGTGTCAACTCCCAGGCATGCCAGCCGTTCAGGGCAATGCAGCTCCGGGGGCCTGAGGGCCACTCTCTGAAGCAGGTCTGAGATGTGAGTGGCCAGCTGCCAGGCCCAGAACAGTGGGGGGACCAGATATGAGGTTCCCTTGCAGGCTCTGGCAAGGCGCCAACAGGGCTCCACACACAGAAGGAAGTCCCCCAGAACTTTTGCGATTCCCATCCTGTCAGCCTCTCCACCCTGCTCACACTGTGGCCCCAGACGAGGTGAGTAATGGCCCCACAGACACTTCCCTGGGACCCTTAGCCAAGAGTGCTGGCAGATGCCACGACACCGGGGATTTGGTTGCCCAGTAAGCCATGCTGGCCTTTGCCCTGAAAAGGCAACAAGTCCCAGCACAGAGAGAATCAGAGAGGTGCAGCAACTTGCCCATGGCCACACAGCAGAAGTGGAGAGACTGAGGTGGGTGGGCCAGGGGAGGGGCAGTGTAACAGAAAAGCCCTGAGAGAACCCGGGAGAAGTAGACCCCAGATTCTGTTTAGAGCCAGGACTGAGCTGATGGGGAGGGGACAGCGCCGCGGTAGGATCCCTGTAATGACTACAGGTGTCACTTACCGAGCACATCTACGGACTGAAAACCTGACCTCGGTTAGCGCCTGCGTCCCCACCCTCATTTGCAGAGGTGCTCCCTCTCAGGCAGCAGACACTGAGGAGGATTTAGGTGCAAGGAAATCCTGGGAAATGCCCACAGGAAAGCGAGACAGGGCGTGTTCTCAACACAGGTCCTCTGAGCGCGTGGAGCTGCATGCAGCTGGGGCAGCTGGGGGCCGCGAGGGCCCAAAAAATCTCGGGGGCAGGGGCTGAGGCGGCGGCGGCGGCGGCGGCGGCACCGGCACCGGCACCGGCACCAGGGAGGGGTCTGCGAGGCGGGGCCGGGGCCTGTGGGGCGGGGCCGGGAGGGGGCGGGCCTGGCACCGGGGCGGGCCGGGGGGCGACCAGGTTGCAGGGGCGGAGCCTGGGGCCGGGGCGGGGCCGACACTTTGCACCAGCTGAGGCTGGTACTTTCTTCCTCACAGAGTCGAGGGGCTTCCTGTGGCCCCTCTGGCCCTGGGCACAAAATCCTTACACTCCTTCCAGCACTTTCTCCCTCTAAGTTCTAGAAATAGCGGGAATTCCCTGGCTGTCCAGTGGTTAGGACTCCGCGCTTCTACTGCCAAGGGCCCTGGTTCCATCCCTCGCCTGGGAACTAAGATGCCACAAGCCCAGCGGCAATAAATGAATAAATAAAGCATGCCAGTGTTTGAGACCTGTGTGCCTCCTTTATCTGAACAACTTCAAGAATTGAGTGACGTAGAGCTTTTCATTTGGACATTGGCATTTTATCTATTCACTTGATTAACCCACTTTGGGGGAGGAAGGTCACTGTCTTCAAACACCTGAGAGGGGAAGAGCAGTAAAGTGCCAGATCCCACCCGGATGGAGTCAGCCCTGGGGGACTGGACAGCCCCACACTCCCCTGTCCTTCGGGCCAGGCTTGCTGGATTTGGATCCCAGGTCTTCCCCTTACCAGCTGTGTGGTCTTGGACAGTTGCCTAGCTTCTCTGTGCTTTGGTTTCTCCATCTGTAAAATGGAAAAGGTAACAGAAGCCACCTCCTAGGGGTTCAATGCATAACTCCTGCAAAGAGCATGGGTTGGGGATGTGCCTGGCACAGAACGAGTGCTGGAAACATGCTGACCAACCTCTGGTTCAAGGCAGCAGATTCGGTGTGGGAAGCAGACTGGGACATGGATATGGCCACCTGTGTGACTGGGACTGGATGGAGGGAAGCAGGGGGCTGGGGGGAACCCTGCAAAGGAGGTGACCAGTACCTGTGGAAGTGAGTTTTGAGGGATGAGTAGGAGTTCGCCAGCAAAAAAGGGGGTGTAGGAAATATGTGTGTTGGGGTGGGGTGGCTCTCCTGCACCCAAACCCCTTCTTAGTTGGGGGGGATCCTTCTGTGTAGAGTCCCCAGTGGGCAGGGTCCTGTTTCCCACTGCAGAAGCTGAAAGGACCAGACTTTGGTCGGGTCAGGAGGCCACTCCTGCCTGGGACTTTGAAGCTTAATATCTGGGGCAATGACGACAAGGGAGTCCTGACCATATTGGCCTTGATGCCCAGGCCCCTGTAGCCCCCTTAGCCCCTGAAAGTTCTCTTGTCCACTCTGTAAGCCCTGAGATTGAGCCAAGAAATGCCCCCCTTTACTTATGGTGGACAGAGTCACTTTGTGTTGCTCGCAGCAAAGAACTCTGTAGGGAAATCCTGGCAGAAAGACCAGAATAAGCAAGAAATGGAAGAGAGCGATTGCATGAGTGATCCTGTTCCCCAGGCCCTGCACCTGAGCCCCACCCTCCTCCCCCAAGCTTCCCTTATTGAGACCATTGCGATCACACGGGGGCAGGCTGGATGGGGGTCGGCCTCTCCAATCCATTTCACAGCCAACAACGCTGAGCCCTGAGAAAAGTGGTGACTTGCTGAAGGTCGCCCATAGAGGGTTAGATGCTCGCCAGGCTCTGCCCTTGTTCCAGTCAGGGGCTCCAGCACCCCGAGATGGGCAGGTCCGTCCCCACCTGCCACAGCAGCCTGTGAAATCCTATAGTCCCAAGGACAGACCTTGAGACCAAGGTTTAAAAGGCAAGCCCATCTCGGCCACAGCCATACATCCTAGGGGGACAAGGAGGAATGAAGCTTTGTTTTAAAGGCCACTGTGAGACGGGGAATGAATTTGGAACCATGGAATACAGGGACTGAGGCTCATGATTCACACTCTGGGCCTGGCCCAAGGGGCGGCCCAGGAACTGGAGGGACAGGTTCATTAACTGGGCACCTACCGTGTGCCAGGATCGTGATGGGTCTTGAGCTCTCCAGCATTTCGTGGAAGCCACCTGCTATCCTGTACGATCAGCATTAGTACCCTCAAGCTCAGGGCTGTCTGACCCAAGCGCTGGGGGTGGGAGGCATGGAACAGGGCTTTGAAGCCAAAAAGACATGAGGACATTTCAGAAAGGTGATCCTCTAGTTATTGTTGTTCTTCATGTAAATCCAGTTGCATCTCTCCCCTGCCTAAAAGCCTACCACGACTTCCCTCACCCCCTGAAAATAAAGTCCAGAGTCTTTGACATGGCTTTGCGTGATCTGCCCCCAACCCCTGATTCTCTTCGGTGGCAGCAAGGCCCCTCCCACCCCAGGGCCTTTACACAGGCTGTTCCCGATCTGCTCTGCACCCCTCACCTACATGATTCCCAGCCCTCCCGCTGCTGCCCTGCCTGCTCACTGGGAGTCTTCTGAGGCTGTGGGCCGCCCCCCAAGACAAGCACCCCGTAAGGGTCCCCCCCACCTCGTGTGTCTCCTTTTCACCCCACTGAGCACAGATTATAATCCTCTGAGCCGTGGATTTTCAAGGGAGGCAAAATTTGGTTCTTGGGGGACTGAAAAAATAGATGTTACAATTACTTGTGGCCCCACATGACAAAATCTTATTCATTAGTATTGTATCTCTCATTAGGGAGAAATTAAATAATTTACTTAATTGTAATTAAGTTTAATTAAGTGATTTAATTCAATAAGTCAATGTTTCTCCTTAGGGAATGATAATGGGAAAAAAAAGTGGGAAATGTTGCTGTAAGCATTTATGAGTTTGCTTATGCTCTGTCTGATGCCCTCTGAGCTCAAGGAGGGTAGGCCAGGTCTGTCTAGGTCCTGCTACAGCTCTAGTTCTAGAACACTGCTGGCGCACAGTAGGTGCTCAGGTAACACCTTCCACGTGCCAAGCCCTGCAGAGAGTAATCCAGACAAGGCTCTGCCGTAGAAAGGTGGTGCTGGGCCTCCCCTCCCTGGATTCTGTGGGCAATAGGGAGCCATGGAGGGTTTAGGAGCCAGGAAAGGAGAACTTCTTGGGCTGGTGCATCCCCAACCAGAGCTGGCAGCTGCTGCTGCATCCCAAGCCTCTCCCCACCCAAGTCCCGCCTCCAGGCCAGCCCAGGACAGAAATAGAGCAGCCCACGTCTTCTGCAAGGCTGGAGGGGGTGGATGCAGCTAAACCCAGCTCGGCAGGTGGCTCACTCAGGGTGGGAGTTGGGGGTAGGGTAACTCCTGGGTTACTGGCTCACTGTCTGGTGGGCCTCAGGCAAGCCTGGACCCTCACAGAGGCTTTGTGGCCTCCAGGAGAGCCTGACTGCCCTGGGCCTGAGGATGAACGAGCTACACTAAAAATAGCACAGCTGATTTATATATAGACCCTCCCACCTGGTTTCCAAAAGGATTCAAAACGGCTTTCACAAGAGGCAAAGAAATGAACATTTAGAGCGTGCCAGAGTTTACACATGAGGCTCCCACGTCACAAGCCTCAGGGAGTAGAACCAGGACAAGAAGAATCTCAGATCCCTCTAAGAAGCACATCTGAATGAGAATGAGCTCCCCATCAGAGGCGGTGTGCAAGCAGAGGCCTCAGCCCCTGGCGGGGGTGTGAGTGGGGAGGGATCCCTGCACCAGATAGAGGCTTGGCCAGATGCTAAGTCCCTGCTGGGAGAGAAGATGGCACCAGCCCTGCTTTCTCAGCCACTGCCCCTGCCCACAAAGCAGTCAGGAATGCAGCCGGAGGTAGGGCTGGTGGTAGGAGCCAGGTGCTGGCCCCTTCCCCTTTTCCTGAGCCAGAGTTATCCCGACGGACTTAAAAACTGGAGCAAGGGTGGGGGGATGGGTGGGTAAACCTACCGCTCCCGGGACTGCTGTGCTGACATCCGCAGTGACGCAGGCAGCCCTGCCTCAGACCCCGATGTGGTCCCAGCTTTGGTGCTGCTCGCTGTGTGGTCTTGAGCTCATCGCTTCCCTTCTCTGACGCACAGAGTCCCCGTTCAGTACAACCAGGGGGTTGCCTCGGCCCTAGAGAGCCCTCCTGGGACCCACAGCCCCAAATAAATAGAACTGCAGTGCCCACCCCCACCCCCAGCCGAAGGCTTCGCACAGATCTGGCAGGGCCCTGCTCTCTGGGCCCCATTGCATTGGTTCTGGGATCGTTCTTGGGGCCGGAGGGCACCTTCCCTGCACTTGCCCTGTTTCCTCTGTCATTTCCTGACCCTCGTCCATGCCAGGCTCTGAGCAAGACAGACCCATCTCAGCCCTAGAAGAGCTCCCAGTCTAGTGAGGGAGCTGGCCAGCAGACAAGAGTGTGAATAAATAGGTTGAGGAAAACACAGCAGGATAAAGGGACAGAGAGACAGGGTGGTCAGGGAGGCCTCACTGAGGAGATGGCACCTCTGAGGAGGTAAGCAGAGGTGTCCTGAGCCAGCCAGGAGGATGGCTTGGGGGAGAGCATTCTGGGCAGTAGAGGACAGCTAGTGCAAAGGACCTGAGGCAGGTGAGCACAGCATGGCTGCAGCACAGGGAGCAAGGGAGAGTACGGGCAGGGGGGTGGGGAGAGGGCTGGCTGGTGGGGGCCATGGGGAGGCTTGGACAGAGGGAGGCGGGAGCCACAGCAGGGCTCTGAGGAGAGGGGAGGCCGAGCTGGTGTCTAACAAGCAAAGCCGCCTTTCCTGGCCTCCAGAAGGGAGTTCGCCAAATTCTCCCTCAGAGGCCACCACCTGCTCCCAACCAGGCCCAGACGCTGTATTTTTAATGCTGGCGGTCGAGGAGGCTCTCGTGGCTGTAACTGAAACAGAAAGTCCAGGAACCTCCACCATGTGGCTGGCTGTCAGTCCAGGGAGACTCATTCACCCCAGGTCTGGGATAGGCCCCTGTCTGCCCATCTGGTCCCTGTGCCCATGACCGCCACCCCCCCCCCCCCAGCCAAGGGACAGGGAAGGGGGCCCTGCCACTTGGGGCAATCACGGGCTGAATAAACTGTCAAGGGCCTGGGCACTGGCATGTGCTTTGTAAATGTCAGTGACCTGCACACTGGCTTCTCCCACTTGGATGCCTGGACACCCTTTGTAAAAGCTGAAGCGTCCCCTAAATAGTACCTGAACCTGTAAACAACCGTGTTTGCACTAATGCCGAGAGGAATCTACAAACGCTAACGTTCTAATATGGCCAGGGCTTGGCAAACTGGGAACCCCTTGCTGAGCTATAAAGCGCCTCATAATCCTGCGGAGGCCCTGTGCACGATAAATTACTCTGTAAGCTGTGTTTTGTAAACAGCTCTGGGCTTTGTAAACCGCAAAGTCCTCTGGACACTGCAGATGACTTGCCAGCTGTAGAGCGCCGTGCACCCAGGAGGACGTGCGTCAGGAGTCGCCCTCCCTCGGCCCCGGGCTCCCCTCCGGGCCTCCACGCTGAGGACGGACGCACGCGGGCCGCCGGCTAGGCTCCGGGCCGGGGCGCAGAGCTGGGCGGCGAGGGTCCCCCCCGACCCCTTCCCCGCAACCCAGACACCGCCCTCCCCAGGCCCAAGCGCGGGTGGGGCTGGGGGCGGGCGCTCCGGGGCCGCGGGGTCGAAGCGCGGGCTCTGCCGCCTCCTGGTGGCCGCGGAGGGAGGAGGGGCCGGGGCCGCGGCCGGGACTTGGGTCCGCTGGTCCTGCGCGCGCGCGGAGGACACGCGTGCGTGCGTGCGTGTGTGAGGCCGTGTGTGCACACGGAGCCACACTCGCACGCAGGGCTATCCGCCCACGCGCGCACCTTCAGGACTCACGCCCTCGTCCTTTCTTTCGTGTGTTCATTCACTAGTGTTTTCATTGAACACAGGTTGAGCGCTCCCCGGGTGCGGGCACTGAGCACACGATGGTGGCGGGTCCGATCGGCCCAGATAAATCAGAGAGAGGTTAGTACACCGATGGGACCAGGTGCTGGGCCTCCCTGGGGAAGTGACAGGGGAGACAGGAACCGGCGAGCAGGGGGCCACAAGGAGATGGGGGAGCAGCGTTCCACACAGAGGGCACTATCAGTGCAAAGGCCCCGAGGTCAGAACAGCCTTCACGTGGGAAGGAGGTTGGAGCTGTTAAATGCTGTGCCAGGGAGGGTTATAGGTAGAGGCTGTCCCAGACTGAGGCTAGCTGAGGACGAGAATTGGACTCTGCCTCTGGCTGAACTGAGGCTGGGAGGACTGGTGGACGAGGCAGAGGGGAGATGGACCCCAGAGGGATCCGTGTCTCCTTGTGGGAACACACCCATTTCCCTTGGAGGACTAGCAAGGCTAGTCCTCAAACCTTGGGATGTAGGGAGGCTGACTCTCCTGTGTTGGGCCCTTTTAGCCTGAGATGGGCTTGGGGATGAGCATATGACCCTTCCTAGCTGAGAAGAGCCAGCCCTGGGACTTCGGTGGGAGCTCTGGGCCCCTTTGCTAAGCTGGTGGGAGCCACTGAGTCCTGACATGGCCCCATGTGGGGAGTGTGAAACTGAGGCAGAGAAAACAGCTAAGGCAGACTTAAGTTCCACAGGATAGTAACCTGGTTCCTGGATCCCACTATGCCTGAAGCCAGACACAGTTCTGCTTACATGAGCTATTAAATCCCCTTCTGCTTCAGTCTGATGGAAGAGGGCTTCTACCCCATTCTGCCCCAGCCCAGGCCCCAAGGATGACAGAGCCAGACCAGATCTTGCCAAGGATGCCTTTTTCCAGCTGCCCCACTCCCTCTGTAGGGGCTACTACCTGTCCCCAAGCCTGTTTCTCCATCTCACAAGCCATGTGGCTTTGGGCAAGTGACTTCGGCTCTCCGGGCCTGTTTTCTCATCTGTGAGCTGGGAATAATGACATTACCCCTCAGTGAGGTGACGGCCCAGGCCCAGGTGCAGCACCTGGCAATGCACTCGTCAATGCCAGGGGGACAGGGGGCCCCTCAGGGGACTGGGCTTGTGTTGCCGCTCTGTCCAGTGTTCAGCAAGGGCCTGGCAGCTCGTCACGGCCCTTGGGGGCAGCCTCGTGTCCTCACATGTGGAAGTGCAGGGCCCCAGCAGGTGAGAGGCCCCCACTCCCCTGATCACGCTGCCGTGTCCCTGTCCCGGGGGTAAGGGGTCCCCCCTCCAGGGCCACCAGCCGTCACTGAGCAGGAGGAGGGCTCGCCGCTATGACACACAGTCTCACACGACCTTTTGTCCCACTTTTTTTTTTTTTTTAAATTAAAACAGCAATCAGGCAACTGCCCCAACCAATCAGGGACAGGACCCTGGACGGGCAGTCCTTTCTTCAAAAAAATATATTTTCTTCTTTTTTTTTAAAACAATACCAAAAGCAAATCCACAGCCCCCGTCGAGCCGGTCCCCAAGGAGAGTGAGTTGGATGGCTCCCCTAGCGCCTCTCTGAGCAGAGACCTTGGGCCCATCCCCCTAGACCCCAGCCTGAGCAGAGAGGGCAGGTCTTAGCCTGCTGGTCCCCTAGCAGGTGACAGAAAAGTGATCGGCTCCAAACCATGCAAGAAAAACCAGCCGAACCCGCAAAGCGAAAGAAAAAAAATCAAGAGGATAAATTAAAAAAATAAAAGTGAAACAACACCCCTAGAGGCGGCAGGCAAGGGCGAGGTGGCCCCGGTGCCCTTAGAGCCCTGTCTGCCAGTGCTGGGGTGAAGGCCTCGGTGGCTCTGGCATCTGCCTCATGGGGGCTCCAGGGGATTCACATGGCTCATCCCCCTACTGGGTCCCCCTACCAATGCCGGGACAGAGGTGTGGCCAGCCTGGGCCAAGTGTGCAAAGTCCATTCAGTCGAGAGATAAAAAAATATACAACTTGGGTGGCATCCAGGGCCGGGCCAAGGCAGTGGCCTGTACAAGGCACCACTGCCTTCTCTGTGAGGGGCGTCTGGCCCCTCCAAGTCCAGAGTCTCAAGAGTCCTTGGAGCAGCAGGGGCAGAGGCACTGGAGGGCCCCGATGGTCTGGTTCTTTGGCACTTGGGACCAACAGCCTGTCAGGCGGGAGCAGCCCCCTGGATTCCTCCCGGGTGCCCAAGGCCAGGTTGGCAGTAGCTTATGGGTGTGGGCAAGCACTGCCGCAGAAGAGGGCTGCGGGGCACCGCAGGGCCAGAGTGGGTCCAAGGCCCCACCGCCTACGAGTCCTCTCCCAGGATCTCCTTCACAAAGGCAGCGATGTCGGTCTTCTTGGTTTTGTGCGAGGTGAAGAAAGGATGTTCCTGATGGGGATAGACGGCAGTCAGTCACCTTGGAGTGGGGGAGGTGGAGGTGCCCCCACATGCTTCTCCTGCTCAGCAAGCTCCCAGTCTTCCTTCCAGGACCTCTGCCCCCCAAGAAGCCCTCCTGTTAGAGGCAACGTTCATGGCCTCCTGCTCAGCCCTCCCGCAGCCACCCTCAACTCACTCTTCCCCGTGCATGCTAGGCCTCTGTCCCTCAGCGGGTAAATCCTTAGTCACCCTTCTAGGCCCAGTTCCCCTGCAAAGCCTTCCCTGACGCCTCCAAAGAAAATGGTCCACCTGCCCCCCCTTGCCCTTTGCCTCCCTCCACAGGGCCTGGCATGGAGGGGGGAGGAGGGAGCCAGGGTACATGTGAGTGAATGAGTGACAGGAGTTCCTAGGAGTGAATGCACAGGCAAGCCAGAGGAGCTGCGCACTGCTGTGCACAGATGCAGCCCTCTCCCAGAGAGTCGTGCCCACACTCACCATCAGCTCCAGGTAGCTCATGCGTTCCGCAGGGTTCTTTCTCAGGCTAGGACAGAACAGGGTAGGCTGAGGGCAGGCTGGAGCCAGACTGGCAGGGAAGAAGTGAGTCCAGCCCATCCAGGCCAGCCAAGCCAGTCTGGGTTCAGCCCTGCACGGGCAGCAAGGGAACACACATGCTCCTCAGGCTCAGGGAGGAAGGGGCCGGACTGTTCTGGGGGGCTTCCAAGGGCAGAGTGGGATCCATGGTGCAAACTACAGAGATTTGGACCAAGTTTCTTTGCCTCTTGGGGTGTTAGCTTTCTTGTCTCTAGAGTGATCTAGGGAATTTACAATGATCCCAGTACCAAAATGCTAACATTAACAATCACTTACTTGGTATCCTTCACTGGGATACCCCCTACCACGGGTCTTGGGAGAAAATGACTCTGTCTAACAGGCTCACTTGTCTCCAATCTTTCTTATTTTCCAATAAAAGAAATAAAGACTACGAATTTTCCTCTGAGTATCTCTTTGGCCACAACACATAGATGTTGACATGTTATATTCTCATTGTCTTCACTTCTGACTAGTTTATAATTTTATTGTTTAAATCTCTCTCATAACCCAAGAGTGCATTAGAAGAATTTACTTTTAATTTGCATGTAGCTTTTTTCTCTTCAGTTATGGATTTCCTGTTCCAGCTAATTAGTCAGAGAACGTGGCCTATATGGCTTTGCCTTCTGCCTCTTCCCCTATTTCCTTTGTAATCTCAAACATAATTTTTATAAGGATCTTGTGGGCATTCTTTAATTTGATACGAAGTTCTAAACATCAATGAAAGCAAATTTGTTATGCATTTAAACCCTCCATATGCTTTCTGTTTTCTTTTTCCATCTTCATGATCTGTCCATTTCTAGAGGGACTATTTTAAAATCTCCCCACTAGGAACATAGTTGGTCAAATTTTCCTTGTACTCAAACTATTTGTGCCTTACTTATTTTGATGCTATGTTGTTTGGGGGTTATTTGCTAAAGGAGAAGGAGACCAGGCCCAGGGAGCAGCTGGGATCTGGCCAGGACAGGGAGGGGTACTGACTGGGCTTGGGGAGGCCCAGAGGTCTGGGCAGGGCTGAGACTCACCACTGTGCAGTGAAGTCCACAAACTCGGGGGAGAAGCGGTCAGCTGGGAGCTGCGGGGACGGCTCCTCCACCACCTGCTTCAGCTGCTGGAACGGGGTCCCCCAGGACTCGTAAGGAAACCGCAGGATGGCCATCTCGATCTGCAGTGGAAACAGCGGCACTGGGTCAGATGCACCCACATTCTGTACGTGGAAGCAGGGCCTTCACAGATCCTGCCTGTCCTGGTCCAGCACCCAGAGCTGGACTGTGAGGCAGGTCAAGGGGCTGATAGATGACATCATACCAAAGATGAAAGCCAAGGGGACACCAGTAGTTAATTCTTCTGACCCAGCCAGCAGCTATGGCTCATGGAGCAAATCCAACCCTGAGTTTTGACTGGCTTAGCTATCATCAGGTTTTCAAACAATCTGAATTCAGAAGATTGTACCTGAAAACCCAGGTTTCAGCTAATCTGAAAAAATCAGAGGAGCTGGCAACCTGGGGATGCTTTCCCACAGGCCACCGGCAGCAAAGGAACTCGGATAGGCAACCAGTTTCCCTTTCCTTTGCCACAGGCCACTCCCCACTCCCTGATGTCTCAACAATGACTTAAGCGTCTGCTGCCATTTATTTGGGCTGTTGTTATTACTGAAAGGGCAACAGGAAATGAAATGACTCTCATGTGTTTGCAGAAGCAATGTTAGACTGTGAGGTCTGCCTTTGACCATGAGTTTCATCTCCTGGACTGTGCAACAATCCACCAGACTCCATTAGGAAATGAAGTTTACAGGCCCCTCCTCCTCCACAGAGCCCCCACTGCCCAGCCACCAATACCTGTAAGGCCCATATCCAATGCCTCCCCCTCCAGGAAGCCTTCCAGCTCTGACCTCATCACTGTTTCTCCCTGACTCCCTGGACACAAGGCTGCCATGGCCTCATCTCTCCTACTAGACCCGGACCTCCCTGTGCCTTGGGTGCCTCACTTGCAGTTGGCAGGAGTCATCTGTGGGAAAGACTGACAGCTCGGGACTTCCCTGGTGGTGCAGTGGCTAGGAATCCACCTGCCAATGCAGGGGACACGAATTCGAGCCCTGGTCCAGGAAGATCCCACATGCTGCAGAGCAACTATGCCCATGCACCACAACTACTGAGCCGGTGCTCTAGAGCCCGCAAGCCACAACTACTGAGCCCATGCGCCACAACTACTGAAACACGCACACCTAGAGCCCACGCTCTGCAACGAGAGAAGCCACCACAATGAGAAGCTCGCACACCGAAACGTAAAGTAGAGCCCGCGAGCCACAACTACTGAGCCTGTGAGCCACAACTACTGAAGCCCTCGCACCTAGAGCCCATACTCTGCAAGAAGAGAAGCCGCCACAATGAGAATCCCGCACACCGAAAAGAAAATAGCCCCCGCTCGCCGCAACTAGAGAAATCCCGCACAGAGCAACAAAGACCCAAGGCAGCCGTTAATTAATTAATTAATTCATTTTTTAAAAAGACTGGCAGCTCACAGCAAACTCTGGGTTCCGATTTTGACTGCTGAGATGAAAACACAAATCAGGTCCACCCAGGCCCCTTTCCCTGACAAGTGATCACCGTAATGAACAGAAGAGACCTCAGCTCAAGCAAACGCTTCTTGTTGGTGGTGACTGGCACCGAAACAGATCGCTAGTCATTGTGCTAAGAAAGCACCTTCCCGTTAGGCTAAAGGCCCCTTTCCAGCCAAGACACAAATGCATCCCACAGATGGAGGTGGCACAGTGCGGTGGGTGTGAGTGTGACCCTAGATTTTCATAGGACAAAGTCAGCCTGCTTTTTTTCCTAGAGTTCCCAATGATTCCGACACACAGAAGTGAGGACCCTGCCTGGGCTGCAGAGAAGGACCACCAGAGTTTACAAGTAGGAAAACAGAGAAGTGTCCAAACCCTAGACCTCGTAATTCCTTTCCTGCTAATTTTTTCTAAGGAGCTCTAAAAAGAAAAATAAAAATATAAACAGCCTCGGCACAGAGATGCACAGTACGATGTTATCTGTGATAGTAAACGTCGAGAAGCAGTATGACCGTCCAGCGCCAGGGCTGAGTCTCACCGTGATCTTGAGGGCCACATGTATGAGGAGCTCACTTAATTTGGGGTTGACTGTGATTTCTCGACAAGCACCATGAGCGCTGGGTAAAGTCCAATGGACGAGTCATCAGAGACATCGAGAACTATGTAAAGCTGCCCCTCACCCCACGGCGGGTGTAAGGCACTTGCACATGCTCCCCTTAAGACACCGTAATTTTTTGTTTGTTTGTTTTTGTTTTTGTGGTACGCGAGCCTCTCACTGTTGTGGCCTCTACCGTTGCGGAGCACAGGCTCCGGATGCGCAGGCTCAGCGGCCATGGCTCACGGGCCCAGCCGCTCCGTGGCACGTGGGATCTTCCCAGACCAGGGCACGAACCCGTGTCCCCTGCATCGGCAGGCGGACTCTCAACCACTGCGCCACCAGGGAAGCCCAAGACACCGTAATTTTTGATGACACAGTCTCTCCTCAGTTTGTGAAGCCAACCAACATTTCTGTCCAAGGCTAAACTATTTCCCAGGCCCCGGAAGCTCAAGGACCTGGTACAGCCCCTCCCAAATAGCAAGGGAGCCCCAGGTGGTACCATGGTGATGCCGAGGCTCCAGACGTCGGACTTGACATTGTAGCCTTTCTGGTTCAGCTCCGGGTTGATTCTCTCAGGCTGTAAGAGGGACCAGAGCAGGGTCGCCCAGGCATCCTCAGCTGGGTCTGGCCTCCCCCACCCCAAACCGAGGGGCCAGGGCTCACCCATCCCATCTCCCCCGGGGCAAATGAGGAAGCTGAGGCCAGCGAGGGCCAGGGTCTCAAGGTGGAGGCCTGAGTCTTGCCACGCAGCTGCCCTGCCTGGGGGTCCCACCTTCGGGACACTGGGGGAGGGGTGGGACCCCGCAGGCCCCACCAGCCACCTCCCTGAGGTGAGACTTATTACCCAAATGGGCACCATGGGGCCAGTCAGACAGGGGTGGAGAGGGCCAGGCAGCAGACCCCTCTGCCCCCAACGGCAGGAAATTCAGGGTCTGGGGAGGCCTCATCCCTGATGGACACAGGACACGGCGGGGGTGGCCAAGCCTGGCTGCTTCCTCCTTGGGTGGCCCAGGAACCACTCACAGCCATGTAGGGCTTGCAGCCAGCATCCATCGTCTTGGCCACGGAATCCACCAGGTAGCCACTGATCCCAAAGTCGCACATCTTCACATGGCCTTCCTTGTTGATGAGGACGTTGGACGGCTTCACGTCTGCCAGGGGCAGGACACGCCTTTCAGCTCCTGGTTGTGGGGCCCCCACTGCCCAGGGCAGAGCTGGTGGCCACACAGCCAGGAGCCCTGGGCTCCAGCCACAGGTAGGGGAGGAAGTCAGGGCTCGGGGGCTTCGCCTGGGACCATGTCTTTGCAGCCAACCAGCTGGGACTCAGCCGCCACTTCCCGCACAACCTCTAGCTCTGTGGTCCACCCAGGCTCCAGGGGGACCCATCACTGACAGCGTGGGCACTGGAAACCACCCCATGCCCACCCAGAGGGCTCGGCAGATTTGTCCAGGAAGCGCAGGGCAGCAGCTAAACACAGGATATGGGTCTGCAGGAGAACCCAGAGCCCCTGGACTCGAGGTGGACATGGAGTGTGCTGGAGGGCACAGCAGGGACCATCCAGCGAGCACACACACAGGACACACACGCATCTCTGCTGCCTTCTATGGGGACTTCTGTGTGGATACAGACGCACAGAAAAAGGACCGAAGGTTCCGTGACAACCTGCCACTGAGTGGTCAAGGGGGCTTAGCCTAATGGACTTGGTCTGAAAAAGCAGAGCACCCAGAACACAGACGAAGAGGCAGGACGTACGCTGCCTGGGGGAGTCTCAGAACCACCGGGCCAAGCGGGAGGCTGAGAACAAGCTAAACCAACCCACTGTGGGGAAATCAGAGGAGTGTGGCTCCAGGACGTGGGGGGCTGGGGGCATGACTGAGCAGGAAGGGCTGAGAACGTGCCGGGAGGGAGGGGGAGGCTGGAAACACCTTCATCTTGATGGGCGGGGGTTACACAGTATCAACAATGATCAGATTCACACAGTGGTACACAAACCCCCTGCGTGTCTTGCAACACGTAAACAACACATCAAAACAAGATGGCTCAGCCTTCCCAGGACAACGGCCCACACCATCCGTGCTCTGAGCACCAGCCAGCGGAACTGGGACTGGGCCTGGGGGCTGAGGAAAATGGCTGGGAGGAGTGGACAGTGGCCTGGACCGGGCAACAGGCTCAGCTCCTGACCCAACAGGCACGTCAGAGCCGGCTGCCTCTGAGCCTTGGTAGTGCGGGCCCAGCAGGACTGGGCAAGAGCGTGTGTGTGAGCAGCCAGGCCCCCTCCCGCCGGCCGGCCTGGGCACTGACCTCTGTGGATCACGGACAGCTTGCTGTGCAGGTGCTCCAGGGCCCTCACAATCTGGCATTTGGAACAGGAAGGGGGGGAAGAGACCGGATGGCTGTGACTCCCGGTTGCATCAACAATGACAGAGCTGTAAGACACCCCACCCAGGGCCGTCCATCGCCCTCTCCCAGGTACACACCCAACCCTTCACTACCCTAGGCTCCTGCCCACACCCCAGCCTTTGCTGTAGGGTCCCAGCAACCTTGATGCAGACGCACTCGGTTCCTGCATTGCTCTGAGGGGGCAAGGGTCTCAGGTGATATGCCCAGGACCCTGCAGAGTCCCAGACTTATGAGCCCCCAGGGTGCTGTCCCTTCCCCCTGCCAGGCTCCTGGTAGAACCCAGCCCTCTGCAGCCTCCCTGCTTCCTCTCCCTCCCTCAGCAGTCAGTGGGCTACATGCTCGGAGCCATTCCCCACAGGAATGACCCCAAAGATCCTGATTCAACGCCAGGGGGATGTTCACACGTTCGCAGGTGCGGTCAGGAGGAAGGACCGCTGGCTCGCTGACCCCATTTCCCTTTCTGCTTTGGCTGCCGGGGTGCTCATGCCCAGGGCTGCCGCCCTGCCTGAGGGACATGCAAGCTCAGGGGGCAAGCATGGAGGCGAACCCCTCCCCCGACACTGCGCCTCTGTGAGCTGCCCCAGAGCGTCCTCGTCCTCCTCGGCATGAGGAAGTTGTAAGCACTAAGTCCTTTCTCGTGGCCTAGAAGCTCAGGAGCTGCACAGGAAGGCCCAGAGGGTCTGGCTCTGCCAAAGTTGCCCGGCTCCAGGAGCCCCGGTCTCCTCAGCAGGGAGGCTCTGGTCCAGGGTGGCGGCAGCTGGGCTTCGAGGGGCAGCCACCCAGGTTCAGGGCCACAGCTGGGGGCCACACCGGGAGCCCGACTCTGCCCAAGACAACATCATCGGGACCCCCACCCCAGCAGGGCCTGAGCCACTTACAGATACAGCGATTTCCCCGAGAATGTCCTCGGGGATCGTCATGTCCTTGTCCAGCACCTTCCGGTAGAACTTGTCCAGGGATGTGTCCATGAGCTCCATGCAGATCCACACGTCTCCCTGCACGTGGACATGGGGAACTCAGCCATGCCCGCCCAGGACTGCCTGGCCCGGTGTCCTCCCGTGCCCACCTCCCCGGAGCCAGCCGGTGCCCCCGACACACCTACACCCCTCAGCCTTTGCGGATGCCCCGACCTCCCAGCTCCTCCCCCTTCCCCCGAGGCTTGCCCACTCTGCTGGCTCCACACAGCAGCCCCCCCACCGCCGCTGTCACCTCTTCGCTCCCCCATCTGACCCCTAATTCCACGGCAGGTTCCAGAGAGAAGTGACTGTGTCCCTCAGTGGGGGCTTCTGGGACCCACCTGTGCCAGCTCAGCTCCATGCCCCGGCCCTGCAGACCCCTCCTGCCTCAGCCCCATACCGGCCCCCCTGCCGCCCCATGGCTCGTCCCAGCTCTGAGCCTGGCAGACGGGCCCTTCCTCCGCCAGCCCCCCACCGCCCACCCCTACCCGAGACAGCCTTCTGAGAAGGCTGGGTGCAGCACCCCCTGGGGTACCGCTAAGGCCCTGGGCCCCCTGCCAGCTCTGACCCGGCCTGTGGAGAGGCTGGCGTGTCTCCCCTACCACGGCCTGGGCCTGGCTGAGCCCCCAGCCCCCGGGCCCACCCCGCGAGGGCCCACCTCTCTGAAGAGGGCCCCGTAGAACGTGACGGTGTAGAAGCAGTCGACTGTGCGCATGTTCACGTCCAAGTCCATGAGCAGGCGCTTCTGCTCCTGGGAGTTCACGGTGGCCCGGATGCGCTGCGGGGCGAGGGCCGCGGTCAGGGGCTGGGGGGCAGGTGCGCAGCCCCCGGTGCCCCCGGCCCTGACAGCCCTGTGCTGGGGGCCCCACTCACCTTCACGGCCATGATGGTGCCGCTCTGGGCGTGTCGCACCTTCTCCACTACCCCGTAGGCGCCTCGGCCCAGCTCCGAGATGGTCACCAGGTCATCCGCCTCCACCTCAAAGTTCTTGGGGGACACAAAAGAGGGAGGGTTCACAGGGGCCAAGTCAGGCGCCAGTGGAGACGCTGGGGCAGCAGAAAGAGAGGACCGCCAGCCAGTCAGACCTGTGCTCAAATCTTGCCCGAACCACTTCTGCTGCGTGCCCTGGGGCAACTCACTTAACCTCTCTGAGCCTCCCCTCACCTTCTACAGAACAGGCACAGCACCTACTTCCAAGGGCTGCTGCGAAGTGTCAGCAGGCCGGTCTGGGAAGTGCTCCCAGCGGCATGGGGCCCTTGAGAGATGCTCCTTCCCTCTCTCCCCGCCCCACTCAGGTGGCCAGACTGAATCACTCGTGCGGCACCTACTGCATGCAAGTCCCTGTTTCAGGCACCGGGGACACGGAGAGGACAACAGAAAGGTCTCGCCTCACAGGGAGCAGCCAAAAAAGGGAGCGAGCACGGGGACGAACAGGACACCGTCGGCGTGTCCTGTGGTCGACACACAGTCCCCAAGCCGGGTTTCCCAAGCCATCAGGAAGTGTGAGTGAAATGCAGGTCCCCGGGCACTGGCCCCAAGGGCAGGGCCAGGGATCTGCGCGCTCAGCACCACTCCTCTGAGGTCGGGGAGCTCCACGCCGGCTCCGGCTCACCAGGGCCCCAGGAGGCAGCCACCACCTCTGCCCCAGACGGGCCACTGGTCAGCAGCGGGGAGCCAGCGCTCCACCCCAGCCCAGCTCTGTCCACCACCCACAGCCACCTCCCACGGCCTGACGACACCTACCCTGTCCCCGATGGTGATGAAGGCCCGGGAGTCCAGGTTCCGGGGGGGCCTGCAGAGAGGAGCAGGGCCGTGAGCCCGGGGAGCCGCACCCTCCTGAGCGGGCAGCCCAGCCTGGCGCACATCCTGCCCGGGAGCCCCCACCCCCCAGCCACCGAGCGTCTGCGGGGCAGCACGCGGTACAGCACGCAGACATGGCCAGGGCCTCGCCTTCCATCCTCGACGGGAGAGCAGGGCCCTGAGCGGACGTGAGAGGCCCGTGGCCCCCGCAGCTGCCCAGAGGAGGTGCTGCCCAGGCAGGGGCCTGGCTCTCATGGTGGTCCCTTCAGGAGGCCGTCTGGGCGGCGCCGGGGGAAACCCGAGGCCAACTCACGTGGGGCTGGGCACCGGCGGCTTGGACACGCAGGAGATTCGTAAATCCTTCTTCCTCCTGGACTTTCCTAAACGGGAGGGAGAGAAGGGAGCGTCCGCTCAGCCACTGCTCAGTCAGCGTCTCCCGGGACAGTAAGGACCCCCCAGGGGCCCGGCAGAGACACAGACGCCGAGGGTCAGCGTGGTCGGCACCGTGACGGGGCCCCGGGGTCTCCAGGAGCCCAGAGGACGTGCCCAGCCTGGGCTGGAGGGCCTGAGCCCTGCCAGTCCTCCTGGAACAGTCACCCCACAGCCACCTGAGAAGAGACAGCACCTCCAAGGAAGATGCACCGTCACAGACCGGCCCCCACAGCCCCCATCAGGCCCCCACGCTCCCACCCACGCAGAGTCCTATGTCCCAAGTTTCCCTGAAGGCCTGAATTGTGTCCTAACCCCTGAAAGCTGAAGTCCTAACCCCGAGTACCTCCGAGCATGGTCCTATTTGGAGAATTACAGACATGATCAGGTTAAAATGAGATCATTAAGGTGAGGCCCTAATCCGGCATAACAGGTGCCCTTTTTAAAAGGGGAAATTTAGGGCTTCCCTGGTGGCGCAGTGGTTGGGAGTCCACCTGCCAATGCAGGGGACACGGGTTCGAGCCCCAGTCCGGGAAGATCCCACATGCCGCTGAGCGGTTGGGCCCGTAAGCCATGGCCGCTGAGCCTGCGCTCCGCAATGCGAGAGGCCACAGTGGTGAGAGGCCCGCATACCGCAAAAAGAAAAAAAAAGGCGGGGGGGGGAATTTGGACACAGAGACAGACACGTGTCAGAGAAGACGGCCGTCTGCAGTCCCAGGGGCGAGACTGGGGAGGCTCCTCTGGTCACGGCCGCAGCAGGACCAGCCCTGCGACACCTGGATGGGCTCAGGCCTCCAGACGGGGGACAGGAGGTTGCGGTGTTGAAGCCGTGCAGCGTGTGGGGCTTTGTCCAGCAGCCTAGGAAGGTAGCAGGGCCTCTACCCACCCCAAGCCCGTGCAGTGTTAACCTCGGTGGGGGCGCCCCCGGCGAGCCAGAGCCTCGGCTCTGCCGCCCACCCCGCCTCTGAGCCTCAACGTCCCCACCCGCCGTGCTGGAACGCAGACGTAGGCTGGGGGCCCTGCCGGCAGGCATCACACGCAACCCGGCCAGGGGTGTCCACAGCCAGGCCCATGGGCCGGGACCCTGTGTGCAGGCACCCCGCCCCTCTCAGCCTCAGCTTCCCCAGAAGGGGCCCCGGGTGGACAAAGTATGAGGACAAGGACCACCTGCCAGGGCATCGGCCCCCGGCTCAGTTTGGAAAACGGGGCCAGGGCCAAGGGCAGGAAGGTGAGTCGGGAAAGGACCGCATGTGCACCCAGGTCTGCTGGTTCCACAGCCGGGGGTGTCCAGGGCAGGGCAGGACGTCCCCTGTGGAGTGAGGGCACTGGACCGGCCAAGCTCCCACTGCCGCCAAGGCTGCCTGTGCTTGGGGCCAGCTCCCCAGCCCTCCACACAGCCCTCCCCGTGGACAGGCGGCGAGACTGAGGTGCCTGTACCCACAGCTACACCTGATGCTGTCAGCATCCCCGCCCAGGCTCACGCCAGGCTGGGAGCAGGGGAGGTTCCTGGGGGCCCACCTTCCTGGGGAAGCGGGAAGTAAGCCCAGCAGGCCTGCAGGGTCCAAAGCAGGGCAGATCCAGGCCTGGAGAACGGACCCATGGCCTCATCTCACCCCTGCCCACTGCCCCGGGCACACTGCAGTGCCCCTGGGCCTCAGTATCCCCATCTGTGAGGAGCCCCACCCCCAGCTCTAGCCAACAGGGTGGGAGGTGAGGGGGGCCCGGCGGGGTCCACGTCCCAGGGGAGGAGGACCACCCAAGGGGTGGGCAGGGCCAGCTCTGGCTGGGCCCACTCACCCTGGAGGCCGGAGCCTGTGCACATGCTCACCACACGGCCCCAGGAAGCCCACTCCCACCCCCCAGGCTGCTGGGTGGGCCTGAGTCCCGAGGCAACGCCTCCCTCACCCCTCACCGCCAGGGACAGAAAAGAAGTGTCGCCTCTCCAGGACTCTCTGGCTGGTGCCTGGCACACGGCCAGTGCTAAAGAAGAATCGGCATCGAGAGCACTGGGCAGACCTGGGACTCGACCAGGACCTCCCAAAACCACCCAGAACAGAAACGGTGCCCATGTGCCTCTCCTGAAGGCACGTCCTTCCGCCTCCCGCCCAAGACCCCGTGCCTCGTGCCGCAGGTGTGCACAGGGCACCAGGAGACCCTGTGCACACCCTCCTGAAGTCACCTCTGAACCGGGTTTGGATCAAGCCTCCACACACCCTGCTGTGCAGCCTCAGAGCCTCATCTGTGAATCCAGACAGGCCCACGCGCTCGGGCCCAGCAGCGGGGAGGCGGGGGGCCTGGCACCACTGTCCATGATAGGAGGGGTTATCAGTGCCCCTGGGAAGACGAGGCCCGGACCCAGCTGTCCTGAGAGCTGGGTGAACCACCAGGAAAAGTCCAGTGGGGGTGGGGTCCCAGCATCTACCCCAGGGTGGGTGACGGAGGCAGACACTTGCAGCCTCTCCATAGAAGCACCCGCAGGGGCCCCCAGATGCCAGGCTTGAGGTGCATCCGTCTGTGCCCTGGCGGCCAGCAGGAGAGCCTCAGTCCTGGCCAAAGGCCCTGACCCAGGCGGCCCTGGGCCTGCAGCCAAGTCAGTGCTCCGACGGCACAGTCCACAGCCCCAGAGCCGGGGTCCCTGCTCACTCCACACCAGGCTCGACTCTCGTGCAACCCTGTTGCCAAAAGCATGGGCTCTCTCTGCCACAAGTTCAAATCCCACCTTTGCCCCTTACAGGCTGGGTGATCTTGGGCAAGTGCCCACACCTCTCTGAGCCTCAGTATCTTCATCCATACAATGGGGACAAAAACAGCACCTCCTGGGAATTCCCTGCTGGCACCGTGGTTAAGACTCCACGCTCCCAATGCAGGGGGCCCAGGTTCAATCCCTAGTCAGGGAACTAGATCCCACATTCATGCCACAACTAAGGGTTCACATGCCACAACTAAGCAGCCTGCATGTCACAACTAAGGAGCCCGCCTGCCGCAACTAAGACCCAGCACAACCAAATTTAAAAAAAAAAAAAGAAAAAGAAAAACAGCACCTCCCTATAGAGTTATCAGATAAAGCACTTAGAACAGCGTTCAGCCTGCATCGAGCTACTTCACCACCTCTGAAGCCCCAGGGGCCTGTCCAGGACCTGACCGGAGCCACTGCCTGCGCCCAGCACGGGGGTGTGCCAGCTGCACAATCATGACCTTGTGTGTGGAGAGATTTCAACCCGTTTTACAATCAAGGCAAGGTGGCTGGTTGTCAGGGGCCAGGGTGGGGGGTCTCCCTCCAAAGTCCTTTCGCCCATGAGAGCAGCAACCTGCCACTCACACACGGGCCTTTCCCATCTCCTCCAGACACCCCAACGACCCTGGAGGAGGAGCTCTTAGCCTCGTTTTACTTGGGGAAACCAAGGCTCAGAGGTGGAGTCACTGCACGTTAGTCAAGGGTCTGGCCAGGAGTCACACCTGGAGACCCTAACAGGCCAGGCCAGCGGCTCACAGTGCCCCTCCTGCAGGGAAGAGGGGACAGGCCTGCCACACTCCCCCAAGGGAAGCCAGCACATTCCACACGCCAAGAGGAAAACAGAAAAGCCGGGGCTTCAGTTCCTGAGGCCACTTCTGTACTGTCCCCAGATCAGACTTAGTCACCACCAGGCCCCAAGGTGGCGCAGGGGTCCACGGCGTGTGGAGGCCACAGGCCAGGCCAAAGGAAGCCCAGCTCTGCAGCCCGGCTGGAGCCCAGCACAGCGCCCTCCTGCCCGCACCTCTACTTCTCACCCGCTTGGAGGTACACCTGCCGCCCTAAAAGGCAAGGCCGAGGGTCTGGCACACAGTAGGTGACCCTCTAATGGCCCGCAAGTGGACACCACAGTTATCATCAGCGCCTCTGCAGAGGTGAAAAAATCCGTCCTAAGTAGTGAGAAATATGGGTGGCTTTTATTCTTGACTTGATGCTATTTTGTAACCAGAAGATAAAACATTTTAAATTACAAGGTAACAATCCACGTGGGGGTCTCCGGGGTCCACCTGCACCTCCTCTGCTCTCAGCCCCCTCTCCACCTTTCTTGGGCTCAGCCTGCACACCCATGGCCTGCCCTGGGCTTTGGGAACGTCCCCCTTACAAGCCTCAGTCTCCCTGCCTGTGGCTGCAGTGGTGGTGGGGGTGAGGGGAAGAGGGCGAGGACCCCCTGCCTGCCAGGGTCCCCAGGCCTATGTCTAGAGTGACACAACTGGGTCTGCGGGGCGGCCAGAAACAGGTTGCCGGCCCCTCCCACCGTCTGCCAGAGCCGTCAGCGCCGGGCCGGGGCCGCCCAGGTGCAGGCCACTGTGGCGACTGTCACCACAACAAACAGACTTTGTGGGCTGCCACCAGCAAAGCACGATGAGCCCGCCAGCCTCGGCTTGCAGGGATCCCAGCGCAGGAGGGCACAGTACCAGGTGTCTGTGTCCTCGTCCGCTCCAGCCTTCCAGGGGAGCCACAGGAGGCAACGAGGACTCTAGCCATGGCCTGAATGAGCCACCGTTGTTCCCAGCTCAGGGCTTTTGCTGGTTCTGTTCCCTCTGCCTAGAATGCTCTTCCCTGCAACTCTGTCCCAGCTGATGTGTGAGCCTCAGCTTCTGTCTATTCAGAGAGGCCCCCCTGGTCGTACAGCTAAGCGCCCTTGTTAACTGGCTCTCCCGTGTCCAGCCGGCACCCCACAAGTCACGGCCCTGTAGTTACATCTCAGAGGCAGCACGGACTCTGGAGCCAGGCAGCCTGGGCTTGAACCGCAAAGCTGCCGCTTCCTAGCTGGGTGCCCTCAGGCAAACGACTTCACCTCTCTGGGCCTCAACTGTGACGTGGGGACAACGGACCGACCTCGCACGGGTATCAGCGCATCCCACGCGGTCCAGTACCCTGCCTCAGTGGTCCTGGCGCGAGGAAGATTAGACTGAGCCGCCTGGAAACGCGTGGGACCCAAGCTAACACCGGGCCCGCAGCCCAGACGGCCACTCTGTCAGCACCCTCAGCAGCCCCGGAAGCGTCTTCACGGGTCTGCTGCACCAAGAGGGTCGGAGAGGAGGCGCCAGGCGAGGTCACAGTGGGCGTCTGGTGGGGAGCAGACCCTGAGCGGGGCCTGGGGAGATTCCAACAAACCAGCTCTGCCCGGCTCTCAGGCCCCATCCGGGGCGGGGGGCAGGGCAGACAACCCCGCACCACGGGCCCTGCCGGGCCTCGCTCGCAAGGGAGCCCCACACCCCACCACGTTCTGTCTCATCCGTGGCCTCCCCGACGAAAGCAACACCGGCTCCCACTTTGTTATTCCCGCCTCCTACTTTTGGATATTTGGGGTGCTTCTCGTGCTTTCCAATCCTGCTGGAGATGTCCTGGGTCCTCCGGGTCCGTGCCCATCAGGTAAGGAAGCACGTGCCACCACGGAGGTGTCAGAGGCCAGATGTCCGAGGATGCCCACACCCCCGCCTGGCCCTGCCCCCAGCTGGCCACCTCTATCCTGTGGGGGTCCCGTAAAGAGAGATCAACCAGGCCAACCCGCTCCCACTGCTCAGGTGGGCAAACTGAGGCCCCGAGAATGGGAGGCTTTCAGGGGGGCAGTAGATTCACCTGCACAGTTAATGTCTATCGCCAAGCCAAGGCCTATATCCACCCCCTGATATCATGACCCCCCATTACCGCTCTGCGGGCGTGTCCAGCAAGGACATGGAGAGGCAGGCACAGCAGGGACGTCCCCTCACGTTCACACCCGGCTCCCCAGCTCTGCAATGGTCTCTCCCCCAGGTCCCACAGAGGGGAGGGCTCTCCGTTTCCTGGGAGCCTCCACGGGCCGGGCCCGCACCCGCCACAGTGCCCTTAGCACCGAGCCCACAGGGGAGTGACAGACTGGGCGGGGGTCCGCTCAACCCAGCAGCCCTGCCCTGCGCACCCCCAGCGGCACGGTGGCCCCCGGGCCAGGCCCTGGCCTCAGAGGCCTTCGGCATCCCTCGGCCCCCCACCTCCAGGGCCCTTCTCATCTGCAGAGCCCGTGGGGAGGGTCCTGAGCCCACGCAGCTCACAGCATCCGTCCCCTCAGCAGTGAGCAGACGGGGCCCTGCCCTCCCAGGATCACACTCTAACCACAGCCACGTGGCAAAGCCTGAAGACAATCTGCTTGTCACAACTTGGGATGCCACTGGTATCTGGTGGGTAGAGGCCAGAGGTGCTGCCCCACAAGCCAGAACGATCCGGCCCTAGACGCCCGGGGCTGGGGAGAGACAGGGCAACAGACAAAGCCAACTAACAGACAAAGTCCGGGTACACACCGTTTACGTAGATTTCCACAGTGCTAAGTGCTCTGAAGAAAAAGGAAGCAGGGGACCCTGTGGAGGTGAGATCTGAGTGGAGGCTGACAGGGAAGAGGAGGCAACCTGGAAAGCTCTGCAGCAGGGGAATCCAGGCAGGGAGCTCGGGCTGGAAGCGCCCACAGGCTCACCCAGCAAGGGTCCAACCACACTATCCGGGTCTGCGCAGGGCAACTCGGGATGGGACGAGCTGGGCTGGAGTGAGAGGGGATGGGGTGGGCCAGAGGCCCAGACCCAGGTGCACAGAAGAACAAAGAGGGCAGGGAACAGTCTCCAGCCCCCGCGCCCAGAGCAGTCTCGGGCCGGCCTCCCATCCAGGCCTCAGCAGCCGCCGACCGCCAACACCGAGGAAGCACCGACTTACTGGAGGCACAGCAATGCCCCTCGGCCCCCTTTCTACTTCCTGGTGGCACCCAAACACCTCTGCTGACATCCAAGGCCCATCACCTGTCCCTTCGTGCCCACTGGTTCGTGCAAACCTTAAGACAAACCCTCGAAGCTGCACAGTGACACAGACAAGGAAACTCAGGGCGGTGGTAGAGCTGCGCCGTCCGAGCACTGCACCACTTGGGCTTCACGTTCACTTGAAGCAACAGCAATAACAGCTGCAGGCACTCGACACGTTAACCCTGAGGCCCCATCATCCACGTAGGTCCCAGTATCACCCCCGCAGTGCAGCCCCCGACCGCCAGCCAGCTCTAGCCGTTCCCCCAACACCGCTACACACCAGTGGCTGTCCCACGGACCACGGTGTGGACACTGGCCCCGGGCTCCTGCAGGCCAGTGAGCTTAACTACACCACACGTACATTAGGGCTTGATTTAAAACAATAATATAGAAATGATAAGCTCCCACATCAGGACAGTGGTCAGAGAGAGGCAACACTGACGGGCTGCAGGGGCACAGCAAGGGGAGATTTCTTTAGCTGGGTGTTGGGTATACAGAATTCACTTTCCTTTATTCTTTAAAACGTAGAGGTACATTTTACATATCCTTCCGGTGTCTGCCCTGACCGGGCAGAAGGGCCAGTGCAGAGCGGCCCAGGGCGAGCACTGGGGGAGAGGGGCGACTGGACACGGCCTCCCAGAGAAGCCAGGGCAGCCCCTGGATGCCAGCTCAGCCTGCAAGGACACCCCAGAGAGGACCTCAGGACAGGGAGAGGGTGACAGGGACCTGTGCCCAGGACTGGGGGGATGGGGCAGGGGGAAGCCCTGTCAGGGTGAGCCTGGTGACCCCCTCTGGGGTGGAACGTGGGCCCAAGCGTGGTGTCTGAGCTGCAGAGGGGCTGCCTCCCAGCCCTGCCTGCTCTTCACGCCCTTTATATGAGGCTTCGGGGGGTTTCCACGGCCACTGCTGGGGAAGCAGGCCTGACCACAGGGGCCACACCGAGAGGCCCGGCCAGTCCCGGGAGGGCAATGAGCCCCAGCGTGGGAAGCTGAGCTCAGGGAGGCCCGCCCCATCGCCGCACCCAGCTGGGACGGGGCCCTGCATGCCGTTCTTCTTCTAGGACCCAACAGTGACCCCTCCCAAGATGCTGACGATGCTCCCCACAGCGGCCTAGGCCCCGCCCAGCTGCTCCCACTCAGCTCAGCCCTGCCGCCCACCGACACGGAGGCCTTGGAGCTGGACCCTCAGAACCACTTCCCCCACGGCCTCCTTCCACTCCACGGTTAGGGCGCTCTACGCCCAGCCCTGCGCTCCTGCAGCAGGTGCCCTGCCTGGCCCTGACGGAGCTCCACCCACTGAGGGGCTGGCCTAGGAGGCTCCCCCCTCCCAATTCCCGGTCCCACACACCCCCATGCTGCAGGGGACGCGGATGTGCAGGCCGAGGCAGGCACGCCGTCCTCTCCGTTCCCCGAAAGCCCTCCCCAGGAAGGCCCAAGAGGCAATGAAGCTCCCAGCTCCAGCTTGGGGACCAGTGGGGAAAGAGCCAGGTATATTCTAGTTGCCATTACAGGACCCTGCAGCCAGAGTCGTGTCACAGAGCTTAAAGTCCATCACCAGAGGTCCCCATCCTGGTTATTCATCCACCAACGAACAACTGCCACCACCATAACAATGAGAAAATAATAACAGATGACATTTGTTTGACAAACACCATCTCCCACCTTTACCACCACCCTGAGGGGGGCTGTTTTCTCCCATTTTACAGAAGAGGAGACTGAGGGTCAGAGAGGGCACGTGAGGAAGTTGGGAAGCAGTGGAGCGAGTCAGAATTCGAACACAGGTCCATCCACCCCCGAGCCCAGGCTCTGCCCTACTTCCTGTCTCGCTGAGGTTCTTTGTGGGCAGAGGGCAGTCTCGCTGTTCCCAGGACCTGACACTTAACAAGAGTGGAATGAGGCTGTCTACACCTGTCCTCGCGGCTGCCGGCAAGACAGCACGCAGGGTTCCCACTCCCATTTTGCAGGTGAAGAAACCGAGGCCTCACATCCAAAAGCCGGGCAGTGCCAGGGGACTGAAAGCATTTACAGCAGGCAGCGGACATCCAATGTCACAGCGAAGGGGCTGAGCTGGGATGTGACGGCAGAGTTTTCACCTCTGCACAGCCCTGTCTCCCGGGAGCCCAGGGGACCCCGCACCACCTCTGCTCCTCGGCTGCCCGCGGCCCCCGGGAGCACATCGGAGTCGGAGCCGGAGCCGGAGTCGGAGCCAGAGGAGGCCCTGGGCCAAGGGCGGTAAACAGCCGCTGTCACCTGCTCCTCCGCTGCTTCCTGAACAGAGGAAGCAGGGCCCTTGCTTAACAGAGGAAGTTCCTGGGGGGATGGGCGCAGGGCCAGGAGGGGGCTCCCAGCTCTATCCCAGGTCCAGGAGGGGGGCCACCGCCGTGCCCAGCTCCAGGCCACGAGGTGGGGACTCCCAGCCCCCTCCCACCCACCAGCGGCCAGGCACTGGCCCTTTAAGCTGCAGCCAACCGGCTGGCGTGCCCCACGGGTGAGTCAGCGCCCAGTGCCCGCTGACTCACGCCGGAAGCCTTCCGCTGCCCCGGCCCTCTCCCCACACAAGCGACTGAGAACTTTGCTCCCTTCAGGCCCTGAGCCACAGGTTGGCGGATAGTTTCCTGTGCGTCACGCCAGGGGTGGGGGAAGTCCCCAAGTGCCACCTTCCAATCTTTCCGAGAGCCGGGACAGGACAGGACAGGTCAGGGGAGGGCAGCTGCACAGCAGGAAGGGCCGGGACACGGTGCTCCTGCAGCCTCAGTGTCCCCGTCAGGCATCCAGGAGCCACTTGAGGATGAACCAGGAAGTGCCCACGGGGGCAGCACTCACGGTGCAGTGGGGGCACCCCAAGGACAGACATGGCCAGAGGCAGCAGAGCCCCTGCCCTCTGGCCGCAGCTGCCCTCGGCCTCTGATCCCAGGCAGAGATGGCATGTGGGCGAGGAAGCAGGGAAAACAGCAGGGCTGTAGGGCCTGGGCCCTTGCGCACTCCCGGAAAACTCCCAAGGGCTGTGGCATGGAGGACGGGGGCAGGGCACCCCTGCAGGGCAGGAAGCTTAGAGGTAAAACTCCCTAAGGTCGAGTGCCAACCACATCCTGCTTGGTCCAAATTCCTTGAGAAGGTGGCGAGAAGAACAACACTGTGGCCTGTGCCCAGGACACGGAGGGCTGGGTCAAGCCACTCCTCCCACCTGACCTCAGTTTTGTCACCTGACAAATGGGTCGGACCGCAGAGAGTATGAAATGTGCCAGCTATAAAGGGCTCTGCACACAGGAGACATCACCTCTGCTCAGTCCGTCCTCCGCTCAGTCTGTCCTCCAGGTCAGGCATGGGCTAGAGGAGATGCCTCAGAACAGAGGTGTGACGGGGGAGGGGGGAGTATCCCACCAGCTCAGCCCAAGGACCCATCACAGAAATGGGACACAGAGGAGCACTGAGCACTAGAACAGCAGCTCCATCTGTCACAGCTGTGTGACCTCAAGCAAGGCAATGAATTCCTCTGAGCCTCAGCTTCCTCGTCTGTGAATGGGGCTGTGAGCAATAAACGGGCTAGCACATGGCACATGGAAAAACCTTGGTACGTGGGAGCTCTTGGGATTTTTGGCAAGAGGTCATTATGGCTTCCCACCACATGCTGCCACAGACCCCAAAGAGGCTGACGGTGTCCCCACCCAACATCATCTGTTACCTGGACCCACAGACTGGAAATGTATCCTGGCCCTCTCTCTGCAGAGAGGCTCAGAGAAGGCAATGCCAGGATTCAGGTCACACAGCATTTGAGTGTTTCCCCAAAGTGCTTTATTCCTTCACACCCATGATCTTTCTCCTTCCCAACCCTGCAACTTTAATTTTTATTTTGATGAGACATTCCCTGCCTGGAAGAGCTGAAGGGCCTTCAAAAACAAACACTGCGGGCTTCCCTGGTGGCGCAGTGGTTGAGAGTCTGCCTGCTGATGCAGGGGACACGGGTTCGTGCCCCGGTCCGGGAGGATCCCACATGCCGCGGAGCGGTTGGTCCTGTGAGCTGTGGCCACTGAGCCTGCGCGTCCGCAATGGGAGAGGCCACAACAGTGAGAGGCCCGCGTACCGCAAAAAAAAAAAAACAACAACAACACTGCTTCCAACCTCTTCTTTCCACCCATGAAAACACCACTGTGGCCCAGAGAGGTTGATGGACCTGCCCGAGGTCTCACAGCGCTGGCCAGGCCAGGCCTACACCTGGAGCTGGGGAAAAGAAGTGTCTGATTTCCCGGTTCCCAAGCTCCACGAGGTCTGTGCAGTGCAAGTCCCTCCCCAGCCGTCTTCCCCCTCGAGTGCCTCCTGGGTTACTCACAGTGGTTGGGCAACGGTCAGGGATCCGGCCTCCCACTTATGTAAGACGTAATTATTACCCTGCCCACCCGGCCGGCTGGGCTCTGGCCCCAGCCACAGCAGCCACCAGGAGCAGGGGCAGCGAAGGACCCACACCCTCCCCAGGACCCCACAAGCCCTCCAGCTGCCTGGGCTCCCCCCACCGCAAAGAAAAAGAGGCAGAGACAACCCCTGATTAGGGGCCCCCTAAGTGCCAGCTGCTACCTTTCTCCCCCTCACTCTGAAGCTACAGCCCAACAGAGGCAAGGCCTGGATCCCACATGGCTGAGGCCTTTCTAGCAAGAAGAATGGTAACAGTAATAAAACACAGCAAGTGCCCCTTCCCCAGCACCTCTGAGCTCTTCATCTCATCGCCCACACTTGCCTAGAGCTCTTTAGTATTCACTATCTCACATCCTACGCCAGGAGTCCACGGAAGGTAGGTGTGATAAAGGAACCGAGGCCCAGAGACAGCAAGTTAGGGAGCCGCGGGCAGCCCATTCATTACGGCTGCGTCCGGTTTGGAACTCTCTCACACAGCCCAGCCCGCTGAGACTCCGACATGCCCAAAACATCCTTTCCTCTTCCTGCCAAAAAAAATCCCCCTTTCGCCCTCCAAGTCTCATCCTCCCCCTCTGCATGACAAAGCCTGCTGCCTCAGCCGCCACCTCACAGACATTTCCAGGAAGGCCGGCTGCCTGGAGAAAACAAGAGCAAGCCCATCGCACGGCCAGCACCCACCGGGCAGCCAGCCCAGGACCCACAGGCAGCGTCAGAGGTGAGCACCGCCCCCCCGCCCGCCCCCGTGCACAGAGAAGCTTGCAAGTCCAGATGAGGGAGCCGATGGAGAGGCCATGCAGTAGGGTGGGGTGGGAGGCCAAGAGAGGCTCCCCGGAAGACGAGGCTGCAGACAGAGCTGCAGGACGGGGTGCAGGCCGCCAGGGATGGGGCAATGTGGGACCTAGGAGGGTGGAGAGCCTTCGGGGAGAGGACGGGGAGTTCTGAGCTGGACCGTGGCCAGGGCAGCCACACGGGAGGGGGCGTTTACAGAGAGATCCGCAGTAGGGGAGCACCACTGGGGGCCCAGGCTGGATACAGCCCTGGGACCCGGGAGTGGAAGGGGGCTGGGTGCAAGATCAGAGTGAATCCCACCTGGGTCCAGCTGAGAGACCCAGACTGGGAGAGTTCCTGTCCAAGGTGCAGTTAAGGCCCAAAGGGGGAGGTCCAAGCAAGGTTCCTGACCTGGAGCGGGGTGATCAGAACGAGACCCTCTCCCGACTTCGGGCCTGGGTGCAGCCCCAAGGCTTAAACTGGGGTCCGGCTGGGCCCGGGACCTAAGGGAGGCGTTCCGGGCAGGGGAGCTGCCCGGGTGCGGACCGGGGGCCCGCGCAGAGGTCGGGTCCGCAGCCCGGGCGTTCCTACCTTTGGACGCGGGCACACCGGCGGGCTGGCTCGCGGCAGGAGATTCCATGGTGCAGGCGGGTCGGGGCGGCGGCGGGACTAGTCCAGGGGGCGGCGAGCTCGGCCCGGGCGGAGCACGCTCATGGCTGCGGGCGGGCGGCCCGGGCGGCTAGCAGGGAGTCGTCCAGTACGCGTCCGCGGCGGGCGGCGGCGGGGCCAGACTGGGCAGCGCGGCGGGGGCCCCGGCCGGACGGCGCCGACGCAGGCCCCGCCCCGCTCACCCATTGGCCCGCCGGTCTCCGGGCCCGGCCCCTGCCTATCAACCGCCGGCCGGGGTCTGCCCGTCAAGCTCAAGCCTCGCCCTCCATTGGCCCGGGGTACGGCTCCTCCCACCGCCTGTCAAGCCCGCCCACCACCGGGAAACCCGTCAGGCCCCGCCCCCCAGGCCCCGGCGGGTCCCTCCCAGTGCCTGTCCGGGCGCAAGCCCCGCCCACTCCCGGGCCCCGCCTCGCGCGCGCTGGCTCCTGTGCGCAGAAACCCTGGGTACCCCTGGCCCTCCCAGCTGCGGCCCTGGGGAGCGGGAAGGTGGGTGCTGCGGGGGTCAAAGTGCACCTCCCGGGTGAGGCCAGGGTCAGATCCCGCTTCGACTACTTTCTAGCGGGACTGACCTGGGCAACTCAGGTCACCCCGGAGCTTGTTTTCGCGTCCGCGCCTCCGGTCGCAGCTGGTGGAAAGGGACCTGGGCTACCGCGGACACTCAGGAGGTGTTTGTTGACTATTCAGTCCAGACAGGCCAGCCCTCCCTTCTGCTTCCACGTGGAGCCTTGGAGGATTTCGGGAGCCACTGACCAATCTGGCAGTGGGACCAGGTCACTAGAATGGACAGCCTGGCAAAGGTCACGGGGTCAGTCCCTCGCTTCACGCGGGCGTGAGTGTGTGACCTGCCAGGAGCCTCACATGAGGGAAGCAGATTCCACCACCTGCTAGAAAGGCTTGGAGCCCTCCCACTTGTAAGATGGGGTGACAGCAGGGCCTACCCACACAGTGATGGGGAGGGCCAGATGAGATAAGGGGAGCCCTGCTAATTGTCATTATTTCCTCCTGCATCCCCAGGCAGTGGGAGGAAAGGCATGAGCTATGGACTCATCAGGTTACAGGTTCAAATGCCAACCCTGCCACTCAGAGACGTCCTGAGCCACTCCGTGCCTGTTGACGTACCTGTGCCACGGGAACAGGGCGGCCTCTCCGAAGTTGGTTCACAAGTGTAAGCTTGGAAGTTCCTGGCTTAGGTCCTGGCACTCACTAGGTGCCCAGCAAATGTTTTTAAAATTCCTACAGGGGCTTCCCTGGTGGTGCAGTGGTTGAGAGTCTGCCTGCTGAAGCAGGGGACGCGGGTTCGTGCCCCGGTCCGGGAGGATCCCACATGCCACGGAGCGGCTGGGCCCGTGGGCCATGGCCACTGGGCCTGTGCGTCCGGAGCCTGTGCTCTGCAATGGGAGAGGCCACAGCAGTGAGAGGCCCGCGTACCGCAAAAAAAAAAAAAAAAATTTCCTACAGGAAGCTGACCCGGCCTCACCACACCTGGGTGTCTGGAGTGGCCCAGGGCACTCGGTCCCAAATGGATCCTGCTGCTTATCTATCTGCAAAATGGACACCAGTAGCAGATACCTCCCTAGTGGGACTGCAGGCCTGGTCTGGTGGGTTTTCTGGGTTCAGGCCCCTGCCAACCACTCGGACTCCTGCTCCCCCCATGCTCCCCGTCGCCCCCTCCGCTCCATGCCATATGCACGGGTTCTCAGTGCTGCCCCTTGTACACGCCAATACCGGTCCTGCCTCACGGCCTATGCCTCTGCTGTTCCCTCTGCCTGAAACATCTTTCTCCCCTAGCCTCCCACCGTGACTGCTGGGGCTGGTCCCTTTCATCCTGCAGGCCTCCTCTTAAATGAACTCCCCTAAGAGGCTTTCCGGCCATACCCCCAAATCAGTTGTAATTCTCTGCACAGCATTCATGCCACCAATGCCTTTCCTATTTCCTCTGCTTTTAATCTGACTCTTAATCTGGACTGTCAGCGCCTCCTGGGCAGGAATCTGGCCAACTCACTCCCTGCGGGGCACTCCCGATGCACAGGCCAGGGCCTGGCACATAGTAGGCCAGGAAAAATGTTTGAGGAATGAGCAAAGGACAGACAGAAAGCATGCCACAGACATTGGAAGCAACTCTAGTCCCATGCTGGCCTGCTCCTATGACTCAGACGAGGCCCTGCCGTTGGAGGAGGTGATGGTTAGTCAGGGAGCCTGACAGACAGCCCAAGAATCACAAAGCTCCATGTGGGCTGCTATAAATAGATGCATGAGCAAGAGTCCCAGGACGGTGCCAGGCTCCACCCAGGTGAGGTTGGGAAGGCTCCTCAGAGGAGGTGACTTTGAGACTGGGCCTTTAAGGACCAGTAGGAGCTTGTGAGCTCATCAAGCAGAGAAGCGAGAAACAGTCTCCCTGTAGAGGGTTGGTGCTGTGCAAGCGGCCCCGTGTGAGGGCCCGGCGGGGAGGCAGGGCTCCGTCGTCCCTTCCTCGCTGGTTGCAGCTCCATGACCACTCAGAAACCAGAAGAGATATTGGACAGGGTCCCTGTAACCGGCTGCTTCTTGCCCTGACTCCTAGAAGATAGGTCCCCAACACCCTTCTCCGTGGACTCAGGGAAAGGGGTGTGGTCAGATCAGGATCTGGGTGTGAGCTGAGGTGGGCGGGGCCTGGGGTTACCAAGGGCTGGAGAGAGGATGTCTGCGCCCGGGATGGCAGGAGTTCATCCCTTCATTCACTCGACAGCTCCGTAGTAAGCACTGACTGTGTGCCTGGCGCTGAGGGTACGACGTTGAAGAGACAGACACAAGGCCCTGCCCTTGGGGAGGTGACTTGTGGACGAAACACACAAGCGAAATGCCCAAATTAAATTGTAGTCACCGGAGGATCTGCTACTGGGAAAGGAGGGAAAGGGACTGGCGTGCGTCTGAGGGTGGGGCTGTAATTTTAAAGAGGGAGGACAATCCTCACCGGCAGGTGACATATAAGTAAAGACCTGAGCAGGTGGGGGAGTTGTCATGAGGGTGTGGGGAAGAGCACTCCAGGGGGAGGAAACAGAGTGTGCAAAGGCCTTGAGGTGGACGGCTGGTGGGGGAGGAACAGGCGGGAGCAGCGGGGGATGAGGGCCCTGCTCTCGCCTCTATGCACCCCTGCAGTGCTCACTCACGCCCTCGCCCCCCACCCCCCCAGCTCACACCCAAGTTCACACACCCCAGACACATGCACAGGCTTGTGAGCACGGCGGGGTGCACAAGCATGGACCTGCCCGCGGAGCGGCCACGCAGGCTCAGGCACGTGCACAGATGCCACACACACACACACACACACACACACACACACACACACACACACACACACGGCCCTGACTCCGCAAGGGCCCCCTCAGCTTGCGCCCACAGTGCCCTCTGGTGGCCAGCCCTGGCATGGCGGCTGGACGTGAACTGGTCACTCTACGGAGCCCTGGGCACTTCCGGGACCTCGTCTGCTCCCCCTCCCCCTCCCCGTTCCTCCCTGAACCTTTCTTTGCAAAGGCTGTTCCCTCAGCTTGGAATGCCCTTCCCTGCCTTCTCCACCTGACTCATTCCTACCCCTCAAGGCCTACTTCTGAAACAGGGAGGGGAGGCTCTCCCTGACACTGCCCCCAGGGACCCCATCTCTGCCAGCGGCGGAAACCCCACCTGTGTCTCCAGCAGAATCGAGCTGCTCCGAGGCAGGGGCTGAGTTCTTTCTGGCCCAGCATCAGGCCAGCTGGAGGTGGTGCTTTAGGGCAGTAAGTAATTGCCCTTGAGCTTGGAGGGAGGTGGGAGCCTCCCTCAGGGTCAGGCCCTGACGTTGCAGTTTACAAAGAAGGAGACCTCGAGGGAGGGTGGGAGCTCACTTGCTCTATCTAAGCCGCCATCACTCTTGAATATCAAAGGGTGAATTCACACCAGTTGGGTGGCTCCAGGAGCAAAACAGCAAGCGCCATTGTTAGAGCACCTACTATGTGCTAATCCCTTGAAGTTCATGATTCTGTGGACTCACTATAATCAAGCTGCATGGGGGCCGTGACTTTGCTCTGGTCACTGCAGTGTCCCCACACACTGCAGGTGTGCAGTGAACAGCTGTGGAAAGGAGGATGGCTCACAGTACTGCAGCAAGGGGCAGCTGTTATCATCATCCCAGTGTAATAGATGAGAAGTGGAGGCTCGGAGAGGGGCTGAAGGCTGCTGGCAATGGCAGAGCTGTTGTTGGAACGGTCAGATGGAGACAGAGTTTTCCCTGCCCAAGCTTCCATTAATTCAAGTAGTTTGCAACACCCTCCTTCTGGGCAAATCGCATCGCCCTTGAACTCCCTCCACCGCTTTCTGGGAAGATGCCAAGTGCTTCGCTTCTGACTGAGCCCTCGGGTATGTCCAGCCCAGGACCCTTCACGGCTGCACAGAAACCCTGAGGCTTCCCCCAGGAAATCTTCCAGGCAGCCAGGGGCTCAGGGCATCCCAGGAGCCCTGGCCCAGAGCCTGTCTGTCCCCAGGCCCTCACACATAGCACTTCATGCCCGGGAGGCAGGGCCAGGGGTTCATTGACATGCATTACACTCCAAGCCCAAGACTTGACGTGACCCAGCACGGCCAGTGTGGTTAGACCTTCATCTCACAGACAAGGAAACTGAGGCCCAAGTCTTCAAGCAGCTGGCCCAGGTCCCACTGCCAGGTAGCACAAAGCCAGGCTCTTAGCCCTGGTCAGGAGCAGCGTGCTATGTATCAGGCATTTTACTAGCAGGTTCAAGCCCGTCCCCTAGAACCCAGGACCTGAGAGTCGTCCTCATCACTGTGGTGTGGGGGAGAAGTACTGCAAACACAGAGACAAGCCACGTTCCCAAGATCACAGGACCAGGGAGAAGAGAGAGAGAACTGTGTCCAGGCCGGGCTGACTCCACGACCCAGACACATCCCAATATCTGCCTGCAAAGGGCTGTTTTCCAATCTGAGGGGAGTCCTGGCTCCACCAGGATGGACATGAGTGACCTTAAGCTAATCACCTGTCTCAGCCAGGCCTTGGAGGTGATCACATCCATTCTCACTAGAGTTTGTGTCCCCTCTCAGCCATCCCCAAGCCTGGGCTTACATCCCTTCCCTGATGAGGGGTCCACCCTCTCACTGGCAGTTTCTTCCATTCCCAGGAAACTCTGCCCATTACCAGCTTCTTCCTTAAGTTATGCTGAAGTTGCCTCTTGAAGATCCCAGGCTCAAATCCATCCATCCATTCAACACATATCTCCTGAACATTTTTGCCTGACACCATGTTACATGCTGAGGGGGCAGTGAAGAACAAAACAGACAGGGTCCCTGCCTTCATGGAGCAAGCCTTCTGGGGGAGGTTGAAAAAGAAGGCAAATATATCAATGAAAGTAAATCTATAAATTAATTTCAAATAGTGATAAGGGCTAAAAACAAAAGTAAAGCAGGGCAACATGATAGAGAGGCACTGGGGTGGCTCCATTAGCTGGGTGGTCAAGGAGGCCTACCTGGAGGAGGTTTCTTCTGAGCTCAGACATGGGTGACAAAAAAAGAGCTATGTGAAACTGGGTGTAGGAGCTGACTTTAAATAGTCCACGGAACACAACAGGTGCTCAAAGAGAAGGTGAGGGGGACCCCTAATTAACCATGAACTGAACAGGGATATTTTTCTCCCTTCCCTCCCAAAACTCCACTAAAATAAAAGTAAAATAAGAAAACTTTAAGGCACAAACTCACAAGGACAAAGAGAACAGGAAAGTCAATGACAGGGACAGAATCTATAAAACTTTTGAAGCTGTTAAATGAATAGAAAAATGGTAACCAACTTAGTAGAGTAGAGGAAAGTGAAATGAAAGTCTACAGGGGAGGAAGCCAATCTGCAGCCAGACCACCTACAGACAGCCCCTAGAAACAGCAGCCTGGGAGACACCAGGTCCCTCTGGAGGTGGAAGGGCAGGCAGGGATGAAAAGAAAATAAGCTAAGAGTTTGTGAAAGGAGGAGTTATGCCTTCCAACTTCCCAGAACGAAGGTCATGAGTTCCCAGATTGAAAGGACCCCCCTCAATGCCCAGCTGGATGTAAGAAGAAAACAAGGCAATTATCAACTCCTGGAAAAACAAATAACACAAAATAGAAAATGTAGTCATTGGGACTTCCTTGGTGGCACAGTGGTTAAGAATCTGCCTGCCAATGCAGGGGATACGGGTTTGAGCCCCTGGTCCGGGAGGATCCCACATGCCACGGAGCAACTAAGCCCGTGCACCACAACTACTGAGCCTGCGTTCTAGAGCCTGCCAGCCACAACTACTGAGCCTGCGCTCTAGAGCCTGCCAGCCACAACTACTGAGCCCCCGTGCCACAACTAACAAAGCCCTCACACCTAGAGCCCGTGCTCTGCAAGAAGAGAAGCCACCACAATGAGAAGTCCACACACCGCAATGAAGAGTAGCCTCCGCTTGACACAACTAGAGAAAGCCTGAGCGCAGCAACAAAGACCCAACACAGCAATAATTATTTATTCATTTATTTATTTATTTTTAAAAAAAGAAAGAAAAGAAAATGTAGTCATAAAGTACTGCACAGCTCAGCTGGGAACAATATTTACATAATCATAATACGTAAACCAAAACACCAAATGCTGATATATCCAAAAATTGTGACGAAAAGAGAGTGAGCACTGGGGCAGGGGAAGTTCAGGGATCCATGTGTAAGGGACTAAGTCCTTGCCTGTAGTAGGAAGCATCAGATACTGTCTAACACTGAAAAGAGAGAAATGAAATAGCAATACAAGCATGTGATTGAGAAGTAAGGGGGAACTACAAGGGTTGGAAGCAGTCCCACCAGAATGTCAGCTGAGGGAGGGTCCGTTTGGGTCTCTGCTGCATCCCCAGTGCCTAGAGCCCAGTATACAGTAGGTGCTCAGTTCCTGTTTGTCAGTGGGTGCAAGCAGGTGGCTGCTGGTTTTCTGTTCCTGGTCTCATAGGCCTTGCAGTGCCCTCTGACTTCTAACACTATGTGTCCGCATCGATCTAATAAGAATTAGAAGTCACTTGAAGGAACACTTAAAGGCCAGCGTGTCTAGAGTACAGCCCAAGCAGGAGGCGAGGACCCCGGAGTGAGAACCTGAGGCTATGAGGTCAGCAGGCCTGGGGCGTGGGAAGACAAAAATGGAATATTTTTAGAAGATCTGGGCTGTCCGGCCTGCCAGCTACCCGCTCAAGAACAAAGACGCAAGTCTCCCCAGAGCCCTGCGGGCCAGACGCCCTCCCACAGCCTCGGCGGTGCTGGCCCTGCGACCCCGCCCCGTGCCGCCTTTCTGCCCTCAGCCTGGTTTCCAGCGCAGCCCGAGTGCGGAGCCGGTCGCGTGGGCGCGGGGCCCGCGAGGGGCTCGCTGGGGAGGAATCCGGGCCGACCGGCCATTGGACCCCGAGTTGAGCCCCAGATCCGTCCTGCGTGGTACCCCACGGGGCACTGTGACCAGCGCTTTGCAGCAGAAAATGCTATAAATGTCGACTTTTTTCTACCAGCGTCTCCGTCCGGCTGCCCAGGCCTAGGGCGAGGGCGCGGCCTGGCGCCCTGAGGCCGTGGAGCCCCACCGCGAGGAACGTTCTGCTCCCAGACCCTCTCCAGCGGCCGACACGTCGTCCTCTGAAAAGCCAGAGACAGTACAAGTTCAAGCGCTTGACCTTGGAGGGTCACAAACACTCTGGGGTGGAAAGAAGAATTCCCCCCCTCCCCCCTCGGGCTGCTGGGGGCGGGGTGCCTTGATGCCCAGAGGAAGGAATTCATTTCCTCCCCAGGCCCAGGACTCAAACTGATTCTGACACTTGCTGAGCGGCCCCCAGGATCCCCCAGCTCCCCGACAAGTGGCTTCCACTGCCCTGGGTCTGGGGGTTATTGTGCTTGGGGCTTAGAGGGCCGAGAGGTGGCAGGAAGGATGCTGGGTCTGGCACACTCGGAGGTGTCCCTCCACAGGGCTGTTCTGTGAAGGACCAGGGCACCAGCTGCATGATGACCTTTTTGTTGGTGGCTGGGCGGGGGCAGGGGAGGAGGGCTCCACGCCGGCCGGGACCACATGCCCCAAGCCTGGCTTCCTCTGCTGCTGTTGGGAACACCCGCTTCTGCCAGCTGGTTTGTGCCTTGTTTGAACCACCGGGAAAGTTTGCCCAAAGTTGCAGCCTGGTCCCAGTTGCAAGGGGGGAAGGTAGGAATACTCCAACAGGCCATAATGATATCTGGGCCTAAGTTCACAAGGAATGTGTTTATCTTCGTTATGCTTTTCTTGTCAAACATTTCTGCAAGAATTATTTGTTGTCGTTTTTTTAATAAATTTATTTATTTTTAATTTTGAGTGCGTTGGGTCTTTGTTGCTGCGCGTGGGCTTTCTCTACCTGTGGCGAGTGGGGGCTACTCTTCGTTGCGGTGCACGGGCTTCTCATTGCGATGGCTTCTCTTGGTGCACAGCATGGGCTCTAAGCGCACGGGCTTCAGTAGTTGTATCACGTGGGCTTCAGTAGTTGTGGCTCACAGGCTCAGTAGTTGTGGCTTGTGGGCTCTACAGCGCAGGCTCAGTAGTTGTGGCTCACGGGTTTAGTTGCTCCGCAGCATGTGGGATCTTCCCGGACCAGGACTCGAACCCGTGTCTCCTGCACTGGCAGGCGTATTCTTAACCGCTGCGCCAGCAAGGAAGTCCCAAGAATTATTTGTTATTTTTAATATAAATTAAATATATAATATTTTAATATGTTAAAAAGTCAGTTAATATAATTATATTATTTTGATATTTTAATGTAAACAAACAAAATGACATCATTATTTTTGACTCTGTTCTTTACAACTAAATCCTGCCTCTTACATGCAGCCTTCCTGGATTACCCAAATTGATCCTCATGAGACTTGACACCACCTAGTGACCCAAGACTCTACTCCAGTGGTGTCAGGGGCTGGGTGTATGTAGTGGTTTGGGGGGAGCAGATGGTCATGGCCAATGTCCCCTGATTCTAATCCAGCCCCGTAGTTTCACAGGGAAGGGGTAAACAGTGGCTCTAGGGTTTGACCCTGGGCCGAGTTCCGAGACAGCACCACCTCCGCAGCCCCCAGCCCCTCAGAGGTCCCAGCAGAAATGTGTTGAGAAAGAAATAACATCAGAGATGGGGAAAGTCACAAAATCCCCCTCTGCTTATCTCCTGCTGCATTCCAACCTCCCTAAACTCACTGGTGTCAAGCAACTATTTTACCATGGTGTCTCTGTCCCACGATGTCTGGGGCCCCTGCTGGATTCACCCGGAGGCCCTTCATTTCCATTCATTTCCAAGTCTGGCATTTGGGCTGGGAGGACTCCAGGGCTGGAGCCCCTCCACACGACCTCCGTCTCTGGCCAGGACTTCCTCACAGGGGGTGGACAGAGGGTGGAAGCTGCATGGTCCTTTCTGCTGGTGTTGCTGCTGCCTGACTGTGCGCCAAAGCAACCCGCCCAGTTTTAAGGGGCGGAGACATCGACCCTGCCCCACAATGAGTGTAATGACAGACAACTTGCAGCCATTTTTCAAAACCTCCACACCCCTTTTGCAGTTCGTCATGGGCAGTGACCATTCACAGAGCTACCTACCGCACTTCCCAGTGTGACTCATAGGGCAGGGCCCCAGCAGGGACTTCCTCCTCCAGTGAGGAGGCTGGAGCAAGTCCATGTGGGACAGGAGTGTGGCTGGAAGGTGAGGACGGGATCTGAGAAAGACTCAGAAGCCTTAGTGGCTGGTAGGAAGAGGGTAGAGGCCAAGGGAGGAGGCCAGGGTTACGGGGAGGCTCGCAGCCTCCTCCAGGGCCTGGAGGAGGGTGTCAATCATAAAATAAAATGGGGTGGGGCAGTAGGTGTGGGAAGAGAAGATAGTGAGTTTGGTGGGAACACGTTGGACTGAAGATTTGACGGCCACCTCATCTTTGCAGGCTGAGTGCCAGCACCACCTTCCCCAGGAAGCCCTCCCTGCTGCTCCAGGTGGAATTACTGTTCCCTCCTCTGGGCTCCTGAAAGCCCTGTTCTGCCCTCATCACACTGGCTCGGAGTCCTCAGTCCCAGGACAGTGCATCTTTGAGGCCCCAGCCTCATCCAGGGCAGGAGAAAGGCACCTACAGGCTGAGGGGCCTCGCCACGCCAGGAAGAGCAATATCCCTCCAAGGGCCGCCAGAAGCCTCGCTAGGGTGGAATTCTGGCTCTTCCCTCACTAGTGTGTGACCCCAGGCGAGTTAAGGGATCTCTGAACTGCTCTGAGCCTCAGTTTCCTCCTCTGTAAAGTGGGTATTTTAATGGTCTTCACTCTTAAGAGTCAGGGTGAGGGTTAGAATGTGCCCAGCACACAGTCAGAGCTTCAGCGGGGCTGGGCTGAGAAACCAGCCCCCTCCTGAGGTCAGGCAGGAACAGGCCTAGGATCTGGGCCAACTCAGAGGCCACCTAGGGTCTTGAGCTGGATGCCAGGCCCCTCCCTCAGGGGTGCCTGGTGTAACCCAAAGGCCACAAGGGAAGGGCTGGTGGGAGGCGGTCCCCAAGAACTCGTGGGCGGGCAGCAGATTTAGAAAAGGGGGGTTTGTCACCTGACCCGCAAGTTACTCAAAACAGCACTGTGGTGGGGACACCTCAGGGGGTGGAATCAAAGGTGGCCTCCGGAGGAGGGAGACATTTCAGTTCGAAATTCAAGCAGTGATAAGACGTAGAGTGAAAAGTGTCCCCGGCTCTGTCCCCCGATGCCCAGGTGCCCCCCGGCAATGTAGCCCGTGTGCATCTTTGCAGGGCAAGGCAGCCTCTGTTCTCCACACACCGTCCCTTTGTGACTCAATGTCCCAAGGCCCTGAGTGTCCTTTCAGCTCAGCATGGGGAGAGCAGCCGTCCTCGTCACAGTGGCCTACAGAGTGTCCACACAGTGACTCCCCCTGCAGGGCACTCAGTAGTCCCCTGCTGACAGGCATTCGGGTGCCTTCCGGACTTCTGCGCCGACAATGAATGTCTTCGTGCAAACACCATTTCCCACCCACATGAGTGTATCCGAGGAAGACAGTCCCGAGGGGGCGGCTGGAAAAGGGCACACACTCCTCAGTGTAGCCAGATGTGGCTACATTGCCCTCCGCACTCTGGGGCCAGCAGAGGCTCTGAGCCAGCCATGTCCACAGGGAAGGGTCTACTGAATAGGGGGTGCTCGGGTCGGGAGGGCAGTCGGGAAGCAGCCCAGCACAGACAAGGGTACAGAGGCGGGGAGGGGGGTCACAATGAGCTTGAAGGGAGAAGGGAAGTGGGGAGTCATGGGTGTAGTGGTGGTGGCGTGACTGACTTCCCACGGGTATCGTGACGGTCAATGAGGTTCACGCCACCCTCACCCAGTTGGGGCAGGCCCCACAGAAGGGACAGAGGCCATGGGCTCAGCCTGGCCCAGCAGTCAAGCACTCAGGCTGAGGGGACAGGGTACCTGGGCTCAAATCCTACTCTGCCACTGATTTATTGAGTCACTTGGTCTCTCTCAGCCTCAGTTTCCTCATCTGTAAAATGGGGCCATAACAGCTACTCCCTGGAGGGAGATCACTCACGCAGAGCCAGGTGCTCAGTGGTCCCTGTCTGCTTCCACTGGTCCTCCACTCAGCCTTGGGGGACATTTGCCAAGCGACAGTGCTGCAGATGACATGCTCAGGGCATGAGAGCCAGGGCCTCCACAGCACCCCTTCTGGGCTGTGGACTCTGGGTGGCCACACTGGCTCCTTGAGCCTCGCCTGTCTCGTCTGGCACATGGCTGTTTTTGTTTTTTTGTTTTGTTTCATTTTGTTTTTTGCGGTACGCGGGCCTCTCACTGTTGTGGCCTCTCCCGTTGCAGAGCACAGGCTCTGGACGCGCAGGCTCAGCGGCCATGGCTCATGGGCCCAGCCGCTCTGCGGCATGTGGGATCTTCCCGGACCGGGGCACGAATCCATGTCCCCTGCATCGGCAGGCAGACTCTCAACCACTGCGCCACCAGGGAAGCCCTCATCTGGCACATGGGACTCAGATCCTGGGTGCTGTGATGAGGTTCGAATGAGGGGCATGTCTGTGCATGCTGGCACGAGGAGTGTGGGCTGGAGATGGGAGGGATGTGGCTCCGTCCTGCGGGCAGAGTGGGGCGGGTGAGGCGAGGCCATCTCTGCAGCCTCCTCTGGGCCCAGCCAAGCGTCCAGGGCCGGCTGGATGGTTTTGATAAGTGAACATGTAAACAACAAACAACACAGATGTCCTGGGCTCCAGCGGAGTCTGGGCCCCCTCAGGGAGTTCCAGCAAAGGGGACCTGGGGGGATGGGGTTCAGGCAGCCTTGTTGCAGGTGCCATGAGGAGTTTGGGCAGAGAGGCGTGAGGTCTTATTCTATCCACAGGACAAAATCGAGTGATAAATAACAGTAGTAAAAAGAATAATAATGATAAGAGTACCCACTTACTTAGTGTTTATGGTGTTATTTAATCCTCAAAATAACCCTGAGAGAAAATATTTGCAAAACACATCTCTGATAAAGGGCTTGTACCCAGAATATACAAAGAATTCTTACAAGTCAATCATAGGAAAACAAACAACCCAATAAAAAATGTGCAAAAGCCCTGAACAGACACCTCACCAAGGAAGCTATCCAGACAGCAAACAAGCCGATGAAAAGATGCTTTCACCACCAGTCACCAGGGTTGCAAACTGAGACCACGGAAAGAGTCCATTGCACACCTGTTAGGACAGCTAAGATTTTTTTTTTATACACAGATTTTTAAAAATTGAAGTATAGTTGATTTACATTGTTGTGTTAATTAGTGCTGTACAGCAAAGTGATTCACTTACACATTTACATATATTTTTTCATACTCTTTGCCATTATGGTTTTTCATAGGATGTTGAATATAGTTCTCTGTGCTATATGGTAGGACCTTGTTGTTTATCCATCCTATATATAAAAGCTTACATCTGCTACAAACATCTTGGCAATCTCCTGTAAAATCAAATCTATACCTACCTACGACCCAGCCGTTCTATTCCTAAGAGAAATGAAAACCTACACTGACACACACACAAAACTTGTATGTAAGTATTAATAGCAGCTTTATTCATTATAACTAAATCCTGGAAAGACCCCAAATGCCCACATAACTTGCGAATGGACAGACGAATGTGGTCAATCCGTCAATGGGCGACTCCTCAGATACAAAGAAACGAACTCCAGATATGGGAACAACATGGTGCGTCCCAAGGGCGTTGAGTCCAAGATGCCAGACCTAAAAGGTGACACTCGGCACGATTCCGTTTGAATGCCATTGTGGAAAAGGCAAAACTAGACACAAGACAGAGCCGTGGCTGCCAGGGCGGGGGCGGTGGGTTAACCGCAAAGGAGCTCAAGGGAACTTGTGATAAAGGAAATGATGCTTGTGGTGGTCATTGCGTAACTATACATTTGCCAAAAACTGTCAAACACACTTAAATGCTGAATTTTATTGTATGCAAATTATACCTTATTAAAGCTGGCGTTGGGGGTGGAGGGAAGCCTGTCTTCCCTTCCTGTTGGGGCAGTCCCTGCTGTGTTACAGATGAGGAAACCGAGGCTCAGAAGGTGACGTGATGGCTCTGAGGCCTGTGGCAAATGCTGACCTGAGGGGATGTGGACAGGTTGGCAGTGAGGTTGGTGGGAAAGCCTCACTCAGGTGGAGCCAGAGCTGGGGGAGCCAAGGCTGTGGAGGGAAGCGCTTAGGCCCAGGGCAGCCTGTGGGAAGGCTGCTGGAGATGCTGAGATTTCAAGGACGCAGGGCAGAGGGACATGTGACAGCACCAATGTGCACAGGGCAGCAGGCAGGAGCCTTCTCATCCGAAGCTGTGGCTCAGAGAGGTCAGGTGAGTCCCCCAGGTCACACAGCAAAGCCGGTGACAGAGCCGGACCTGCCGACTCCAAAGCTAGTGTCCTTGCTCTGGGGACAGAGGGAAAACAGGAGGCCTGAGGCCTTTGATGAACAGCCCAGTCCATTCATTGCTCTCTGGGCCTCAGTTTCCACCTCCATGAAGTGGGGGGAGAGAGACGAAGGCCTAAAAAGCGCTGCCTGGGCCCCGTCCCCACGTGGCCGACACCTGCTCTCGCGCTGGGTGGGGAAACCAATCAGGAAGGTAGGTCAGCGGCCAGAGGGGACACTCCCTCCTCCCTGGGCCTCAGTTTCCCCGGCTCGTGGGAGCAAACTGGCTAAATGACAGGTGGGAAACTGGGGGCCACAGTTAGCACCCACACACATTCTGCTTTACCTCCATGCCTGTCTTTTCCCCCCTTTCCCCTCAAATTTGTATTATGCAAAGCTTAAAGCACACGGGAGGTAGCAGCCTGGGCCAGCCATGTTCACGCGGAGCCCCTGGGCTCTCTCGCTGGCATAAGCTTTTTCTCTGAACCCTTCAGCATGTGTCCCTGGAGAACAAATACATTTTCCTCGTAACCACAACACGATTATCCCACCTGAGAAAAAAGCCATCATGCCACAGACACCTAATACACAGGCCACATTCAAGTACCCCATTAACCCCGCATGTTTGTTATGGCTGATTTTTTTTTCAAACCAGGATCTGACAAGATTCACATATTCTACTTGGTTTTATCTCTTTTTTCCCACAATTTTTTTTTTGGCCGCACTGAGAGGCATGTGGGATCTTAGTTCCCCAACCAGGGATCGAACCCGTGCCCCCTGCAGTGGAAGCATGGAGTCCTAGCCACTGGAACGCCAGGCAAGTCCCCACATTTTTAATTTAAAAAAATTTTACTTCTCCAGGGCTTCCCTGGTGGCGCAGTGGTTGAGAGTCTGCCTGCTGATGCAGGGGACACGGGTTCGTGCCCCGGTCCGGGAGGATCCCACATGCCGCGGAGCAGCTGGGCCCATGAGCCATGGCCGCTGAGCCTGCGTGTCCAGAGCCTGTGCTCCGCAGTGGGAGAGGCCACAACGGTGAGAGACCCGCGTACCGAAAAAAAAAAAAAATTTACATCTCCAGAAGAATGGCCAGAATCCTGCAATGAACATGTAGACGGACGTTATCTGCCAGATCCTGTAGACGGACATAATCTGCCAGATCCTCTGTCTCTCTCTGCTAACCATTTAAGAGTAAGCAGCAGCCACGTGTAATTGTGCAGTTAATCAGTTGCCATCATTTAAGTATTAGGAGGCCTCACTTCATTTTTTCTTTCCAGCTCTTACTGAAACGTCAGAAGACCCGGCCAGGTTTCCCACGTGAGCTGTCAGCCCCAGTGGGGGAGGCAGGGCAGGAAGCCCCACTTTGCCACACTCCGCACTGACCCCTTTTGCCTAGCACCCGCCTGCCTTCCCAGTCCCTGCACCATAGCAGGCCTGGGCCCACCCCCATTGCACTGTTGACCCCGATCTACCCCAGGAGCCTCAGGGCCTCGGGCCATCTCGGGAGCCTCCTTGGTCAGGCCTGCCCGGAGGCCCGTCTCGTCCTCCACCTGGAATGTCAGCCCTGGCCTCAGCCTTCCCGGCTCTGAGTCCTGGCTCCACCACCTCCCCCCAGAGGGCTTAGGAGCCCAGTGCTCTCAGCTCGATGGATCCTGGCTCCTCATGGGGGTGAGAGAGAAAATGAGACTTTGCCCGGGAAGCACCCAGCACACACTCAGTGCAGTGACAGCCTGGCGCCTGACCCAACGGCCCAGTGACAGGGGCCGCTCAGAGGATCATTGTCTCCTTAAGATGGAAGAGTCGCAGTTGCGACAGAGGCTGTATTTAGAAATGACTCAAGTGCCTGACAGTAAAGGGCCGTGGGGCGGGGGGTGCTGCCAGGGCCTTGCCCTCTGCTACTGACGTCATGGTGTCCACTCAGCGGATGACCACACACTGGGCGGAGGGCGGGTCCTTGGCACGTGCTGGCACCGACCGGGCTGCAGGACCTATGGTTCAGTGACAGGCCTCACTTTGGGTTTATATGCTAACTTTGGGGTTCAAATGGGAAGAAAGAATATACATTTGTATTTACTTGGGTTTATGTGTGGAAAACTGGAAAAATTCATAGCAAGTGAGAATGCTTCCCTCTGTGAGGCGGGGGAGGATGGGGAAGATGGGAGAGGGAGGTGGAGTGTCCCCTGGGGCTTGTGTATATTTTGTTTTAGTTTTGGAAACATGAATATATTACATAATCAAAAATTAAATATAAGAATATTCTTGAAGAATGATTCTGTGGTTTCCTATATATTAACAAAGGAACTTGCTCACAGTATACTGTTAAATGGGAAAAAAGACTACAAAACAGTGAATATGAGTCCACTTGTGCTGGAGGAAACACTCTACCTGTATGTAAAGAGCTCACATGAACAGTTTTGGGGCCTTATTTGCCGAGTTCCCAGACTCTAGAACCAGGGCACTTGCTCCATACAAGGAAGGAAGGAATGACGTCGCAGGAGGAGAAGCCACCCAGGAGGACACACCACCCCAGCCATGGACCTCGGAGGGGCTCGGCCTCCTGGATATTTTCCTGATTATTTGGAAGACTGTAAGTCAGGCCCCTCGTGCATCCACTCAGGCAGGAAGGACAGGAGAGGCTCTGTCCCAGGGTGGAGGCAGGGAGGGGGGCACTGGGCGGGACGGTGAGCTCCCGGGAGAGGATGTGGGGCTGGTGAGCAGCACAGGGTCAGGGGTCATAAAAGTGCTTTACAACTGGGTTGTGATGGCAGCTGCATGGGGTACACATTTGTCAAAACTATAAAAAGGGGTAATTTTTGCTATATGTAAACACTACCTAAAATGTTTTTTAATAAAAGAAAAAAACACAGAAACAAACACCACAGCCACGATGGGTACGCTGGGCTTCATTTTATAATTCTCTCTACTTACATATGTGTTTGAAATTTTCCAATATTAAAAAACAAACAAACAAAAAACCTAAGATCCCTGGTCCGCTCAGAACCCTCCCACGGCCCCTCCTGGCTCAGAATAAAAGCTGAAGACGCCACGTGGCCTCAGCTCTTTAAATCCACCCCAGGGTCTTTGCACTGGCTGTTCTCTCTGCCTGGACCAGGCTCCCTCACCTCCTTCAAGTCTTTCATTAAAAAAGCCCGGTTGTAGAGGTCTGTCCTCGATACCCCCTCTGAAACCTCTCCAAAGGCACCTCCTCCCCTCCCCGGCACTGAGTCTCCCTGGGCCCTTGACTCAGTGAGACGGACCACGGATTTATTCCCTTCTTGGTGCCTCTCCCTCCCCTAGAATGTCAGCTCCTGAAGGGCAAGGAGTTTGGTCTGTTCACTGGATGCCCCTAGAATAGTGACTGGCACATAGTAGGTGCTCAATAAATATTTGCTAAATGAATTAATGGCTGACCGAATAAATGATACCCTATATACAATACATGGGACCCGGTCTCCGTGTGGCCCCACCAAGCCTTGGCCATTGGGGCTTTCATGACCCAGGGCCCATCTCCCCAGGACTGCTGGGACCCAGCTTTGCTTTCTAACTTTGGGGGGGTCACAGGTTCATTCAGGAGCCCCTCCCCAAGGCTCCTCCGTGACCAGCATGCTTTGGTGTTGAAAGATAGAGGCAAGTCTTTTCAACTCTGTAAAGCCTGATTGCTTGCTTTACTCTTTGATTGATCCACTGCCTGTTCCACAAAGGATTTCCGCAAGGTTTAAAGACCCCAACAAGATAATAGACATTTAAAACTAGGACAGAAAGAAGGGAATCAAAAACAGGGAGGATCCTGGGCTCTTATGGTGGACCTGGTGTGCCCTCGGCCCTGCCAGGAATCTCCCCTGGACCCAGGAGGGCTGAGGAGCTTCGATGAGGGCCTTCCAAGGGAGGTGAGCTTGGACAGCAGCGCATGCAAAGGCCCAGCATGGGAAACAGCATAGCCAGTTGATGGAATTTCCAGAAACTTGTTCTGGCTTCCCCACACCGCTCAAGTTCTTTGGAGACAAAGAAATCACCTGAGACACACACAAGGTTACGTCTTGCTCAGGATTGCAGCCAGCCCTGACTCAGCTCAAGTCAAGACCCCCTCTGACCCCAGGATCCTTTTCTATCTCCTTGTATGTGATGACTCACTCCTCAGCCTTGTTTTGTTTCCAAACTCTGTGACACAACACACACTTTTTTTTTTAATCTGCTAGGATAGGATATTCTCAATAAATATATCTGACAAAGGACTAATAACCAGACAATAAAAAGAACTCCAAAAAAAAAAAACCTAAACAAACTTAAACAGGCACTTCACAAAAGTAGATATCCAAACGGTCAAGGAGTGGATGAAAAAGGTTCAACGTCATGGGTCATCAGGTGAATGCAAACTTAAGCCAGTGAGCGACGACTTCACACTCATCAGACGGCTAGAACTAAAGGGACTGACAGCACCAAACGTAACTCTCAAAATTGTTGGCAGGAGTGTAAAAATGGTACAACCACTTTGGAAAAAGGCCTGGCAAGTCCTCATAAAACTCAAGGTACACTGACTATAAGACACAGCCACCTGCAAGGAGCACCATGCTCAAGAATGTCCACAGTACATTTATTCATAACAGTCAAAATCCAAAAACAACCCAAAGGCCCATCAACAGCAGGCGGATAAATTGTGGAATATGTATACGATGGAATACCATTCGGTGATGAAAAAGATACAACCACCAGGATTAACCTCACACATAAAATGTTGAAAAAAAGAAACTAGACCCTGAAAGTGCATACTATATGATGCTGTTTACATGAAGTTCTAGGAAAAGCAAATTAGTCAAGTGGTGGGGCACTGGCTGGAAGGGGGAAATACAAGGGTCGGGTATCTGGTACTGGGCAGTGGTCAGGTGGGAGAGACGTCATGCTTACACCTTCATTACCGAACGAGTAAAACCTGCAGTCACCTGACTCGGTGGGCTGCTTCTGATCTGAGCAAAGCTGGGGGGTGGGGGGGAGGGATTGTCCAGTCCCCTTTCAAAAAAGTAGTCTGGTCCTCACACCCCCAGTCCTGTGTGTCCTCAAGCAAGTCCCTGGACCTCTTGGGACTCAGTCCTCCCCCCCCGCCCCCACTTGAGTGGCTCCAGGCATCTCCAAGGCGCTTCCCGCGCTGCTGCCTCTGGGGTAGAGGTGGCATTTCACCGGATCCAAAGCAAGCAAGGTGACCTCGCAGGTCTCCCCGGGCCCCTGTCCTCCCGGTGACAAGGGGTTAAGCGCACCTACTTCCCAAGCTTCGCTGGGGCTTTGCTGAGCGCAGGCACACAGCAAGCGCTTAATAAGTGGTGGGTGCGAGGAACTTCCCTGCTGGCACAGTGGTTAAGAATCTGCCTGCCTAATGCAGGGGACACGGGTTCAAGCCCTGGTCCGGGAAGATCCCACTTGCCGCGGAGCAACTAAGCCCGTGCACTACAACTACTGAGACTGTGCGCCGCAACTACTGAAGCCCGCGTGCCTAGAGCCCATGCTCCGCAGCAAGAGAAGCCACCGCAATGAGAAACCGCGCACCCCAAAAGTAGCCCCCGCTCGCCACAACTATAGAAAGCCCGCGAGCAGCAACGAAGACCCAAAGCGGCCAAAACTAAATAAATTTAAAAAAAAAAAAAAAGTGGTGGCTGCGAGGGGACGGTGAGAATTGACCTACAGGTCGTCACGTGTCTTTTTTTTTTTTTTTTTTTTTTTTTGCGGTACGCGGGCCTCTCACTGTTGTGGCCTCTCCCGTTGCGGAGCACAGGCTCCGGACGCGCAGGCTCAGCGGCCATGGCTCACGGGCCCAGACGCTCCGCATGTGGAATTTTCCCGGACCGGGGCACGAACCCGTGTCCCCTCCATCGGCAGGCGGACTCTCAACCACTGCGCCGCCAGGGAAGCCCCGTCACGTGTCTTTGAGAAGGGGTCCGTGGGGGCCCCAGAGTCTCCTGCCAGCTGAGGCCAGAGGCCCAAGGGCCCAGGCGCGAAACTGTGAGCGGCGCGGCGCCTTTAAGAGCCAAACGGAATGCACCAAAACAGAGCGGCCGCGCGCTCACTGGCCGCGCGCTGCACGTGACCGCACAGCTGATTTCCTGCCCCCCCTTTTTGTTGCTGCCGCCGCCGAGTGTCAGTTTCTGCGCCGCCGCCTGCGGTCGGCCCACGGAACGGGTCCGCGTGCCTCTCGCGGAGCCCGCCGCGCGCCCGCAGCCCGGGTCCCAGCGCCCATGGCGCACTCGCCGGCCGCCGTGGCGCCGGGAGCGCCGGAGCAGGGCTGCCCCATCCGCGTGGAGCACGACCGTAGGCGCCGCCAGTTCACCGTCCGGCTCAACGGTAACACGGGGCCCGGCCCGCCCCCGCCTTTTGTCTGCGCGCCGCGGGGCTGGGGGCGCGCTCGCGGGCCGGGTGGAGGCGGGCTGCCGGGAGAGTCGAGCCCGCGCCGGGCGCCCGGGGTGGAGAGGGCCCCGGGGAGGCGGAGGCAGGCGCCAGGCAGCTCCGATCCCGCCTCGGCCCCGGGGAACCCGCACCTGCTTGGCCTGGCTGTTTTCCGGGCTGCTGCCGAGGTCCTGGGGATAGTGGTGAGCCACCACCTCCCCTTTCCTCGGTGTTCAATGGCTTCTGGCTGCCCCTGGGAACCTTAGCTTTTCTGCACCAAGGGGATTGGAAGAATCCTCTGGGCCGACCCGGGGCTAACAGACAGAGGGACTTCTGCCTGGGAGGGGCGGGGGGTGTAGAGGGATGGTGTCGCCATCAGACCCCAGAGGCTCTGGGACTTTGGCTAAGTTGCCTCATCTCTGTGCGCGCCAGTTTCTCCGTCTCTACAATTGGGTACACCAGCGCATAACTCCTGGCTGGTGGTAAGGACCAGATGCCCCAGTAAGAGTAAGGTTCAGAACAGCGCCTGCGGCAGGTAGTAAATGTTAGTGAACATTGACTGAGTATTATTATTATTATTATTATTATTATTATTATTATTATTATTATTATTATTATTTTGGCCCAGAGGCGCAGCGTGCGGGATCTTAGTTCCCCCACCAGGGATGGAACGCGTGCCCCCTGAAGTGGAAGCACTGGAAGTGCAGAGTCTTAACCACTGGACCGCCAGGAAAGTCCCTGGGCATTACTTTTAAACCAGAAGCAAAGTCAAGTCCTCATTTCCTTTAAAGAAAGCTTCCACCACTTACTAGCCCGCACTCCCTCCGCCTAAGAGGTCTGGGGGTGGAAAGTGGAATTATGAAATGGAGGAGTGAACTTTCATCCCTGTGTCCCACCACTTCTGCCTTAATAACTTTTTCTTCCCTCCCAGCTGGGCCCCCTGTGGCAGTGTCCAAGCTGGAAGGGCCCTTATGGGCCGCTGTGCCCATTTCTGAGGAGGGAAGGGGCAGGCTTCCTGAGGTGGGGGGGATGTGCAGAGCCCGGATGGGGTCCTACCTGGGCCCACTCCTCCCACCTGCACTTGGACAGCCGGGAGGGGCTGGGGCCTGGGGCGCGGACCCTCCTCAGAACCCCCCTTTGGGCTGTGCTGTGCATTGAGCACATCCCTGTCACAACATCCTTGTGACCTGGGCATCACCACCGCAGCTCAGGGGAGTAAGCCGAGGCCGGCGCAGGGGAGGAGCGCAGGCCGGAACTCAAACACGCGTCTTTCCACCTGGAGGCATGTACTTCCACCGCCATGCTGCCTGCAGTGGCCCGGCTGGCTGGCCGGCCGTGACTCTCCGGGCCCCGCTGCTCTCGTTGGACGAGGCCCCATGGCTTTTCAAATCCTCTTTCTGAGGCTCCAGAGAGGGCTTAGATTCCTTTGGGGGGGCTCAGGAGGCCCTAGACACTCAGAGAAAGAAGAAAAAGGGAATGTTTGGGGTTTTCCTTCTTTCTTTCCCTAGTGAGTACAGCCAAAGGACACCCCTCTAGACTTGGCTGAGGTCAGAGCTGGACGTGACCAGCCATCTTTCTAAACTTGCCCCTCTGTTGCCTACTGCTCAGATGGCTAACTGTAGAGTGGACCGGGATGTCCAGCCAAGCCCAGGAGTAGCTCCTCACCAGCCCGCGAGGTGGGGGCTGTGCAGCCAGGCCGGACCTAGTCTGGGTGTATATAGGGGGCGGGGAGTCATCTGTGCCCAAGCCCCCACCCCACCCCAGCTGGGGAGGGGAACGGCCTGCCGTGGTGTCTCCTGACCTGCAGGCAGGCCCCGGAGGCCAGCTCACTGCGCCCAGTGAGAGATGTGGACACTGAGGCCGAGAGGCAGAGCGGCCCTGGGGCTCCAGGTGCAGGTGTGTACCGGCCATCCCCCAGCAGGCTCCAGGTCTGGGAAGGGAAGAGGTTTGAGCAGCTGTGTGCATGCAGTCCTCAGGAGGCCCCACGCAGGCGGAGTCGTTTTATCCTCAGCCTTGTTGGTGGGGGGTGGCGGTGTTGTCTGAACTGCTCTGCCCATTTTACAGAGGAGGAAGCTGAGGCAGGGAAAGTGACTGACCTGCCCAGGGGCTTGCACCTTGGAGGTAGAAGAACTAGGATTCATTCCACAAGTGTTTATTGAACACCTACTATGTGTTGCGAAACGTTGTTGTAGGTGCTGGGGGCTCCTGGGACCGACCGTCTGGGGGGCAGTGGACGATAAGGTGTAGAGCATCCTAGAGAGCAAGACTGGTGAGAAATAAGGTTGGGTGTCAGGAAAGGGCTCTTTGTTTGTTTGTTTGTTTCGGCTGCGCTGCGCGTCATGTGGGATCTTAGTTCCCTGACTAGGGATCCAACCCGTGGCCCCTGCATTGGAAGCGCAGAGTCTTAACCATTGGACCACCAGGGAGGTCTCAAGGGCTGTTGTTTAGAGTCAGGTGTCTGGGAGGGCCGCCCTGGGAAGGAGGCAAGGAAGCGAGCTACAGTGGGAACGGCAATCCATGTGGAAGGGGAGGCAAGTGCAAAGGCCCTAGGATGCCTGGTGTGTATCGGGAGCGGCAGGGACGGGAGGACGGAGAGGCTGCATAGCAGAGGAAGTCAAGAGGTCTTGGGGGCAGGTGGTGCGGGACCGTGGAAGGCATTGTGAGGACTTGACTCCGGGTGAGGTGGGTGCCTGGGAGGGTCCTGAGCAGAGGGCGGGTGGGATGTCCTGGGCTCCCTCTGGCTGCTCTGGGGCAAGACAGGAACAAGGATGGCTACTGCTCTGGAGCAGGCGGTGTGAGAGGAGGGGAGAGATCCCAGCTCCTGGATGGTTGCTGAAAGAAGCGTGGATGGGTCTTGCTGATGTGGGCTGTGAGAGAACGCAGGTGCCCAGGCTTGTCTGGTCCCCAGATCCAGGGTCTGGAAAGCTAGCTTGTATCACCATTTCATCAGTGGGGAAACCTCAAAGCCAGAACTGAGCTCCCACCCCTGGGCGGCCCCACCCTTGGCCTTTGCTTTCCCCTCTCAGCCAGCGCCGAGTGTCCCATTTGCTCCAAGAAGCGTCATTTGGGGGTCCTGGAACCCAGCGCCTTCCACATCCTCCCCAGCCCCCACTTTGCAGATGGGAAGACTGAGGCCCTGGGGGCAGCAGGGCTGAAAGCGCAGCAGAGGCCTCCTACATTCAGATCCCAGTTCCCGGGCAGGAGGCCCCAGCTCGAGCCACGTTGTGCCCCCAGGGCACCCTCATGCCCTTCTCGTCCTGGGATGCATGCTAGAGCGGGTCCCTGGGCAGGGTGCCTGGGGGGTGGGGATGGGACCAGCTGGGCCTGTGGGTGGGCTTCCTGGGCGGCCCTCAGGGTCTGCCCTCTCACGCTTCCCAGCTCTGAGCCACCAGCACGTGGCCCCTGCAGGTGGAGATGCCCAGAGAAGCCAGGCGCTGCTGCCCGCCCTGGGCTCCCTCGCCCACTTGTCCTTGGCCAGCTACCTCCCAGAGGGCGCAGAGGGCCTGGGTTCTGGCTTTGCCTCTGCCTCAGCCTCATCGTCTGTATAACAGGCGTTTTGATCTGCTGGGCCTGCTCTCGGAACTGGTGCAGGCAGGGCGGAGACCGAGGGAAGGTCTCCTCGTTTGCCAGGTTGCTTTAACTTTTCTCAAAACCAGTCACAGCCCATGATCTCGACGTGACTCTCAGGCCCAGGAGGGAGGTAGCGGTTGTCCCAGACCTGGTGAGGTCTGAGGTCTCCTGGCAGAGCTGGGACTGGAAGCCGGGGCCCTGGCTGGCTCCATGGCCCCCAGATGGCAAGTACTGGCCCAGCCCGGAGAAGGGCCTGGGGTCCAGCCAGGCTGCCATGAGCAGAGGCTGTGGGATCCACGGACCCAGATGCCGGGGATGGGGTGGCCGTGGTGCCCAGGGGGGCAGGTCAGGGGGGTCTCCGGCGGGAGGCGCCAGGCAGAGGGAGCACCCGACCGAGGCTGGGTGGACGTGAGGGGCCACGAGGAGGCCCCTGAGCAGAGGACGGACAGGATGTGACTCAGCTTCCACGGGGGGCGCAGGGGCCGGCGGAGGTATGAAGTGGCTAGATTCCGGGCATGTTTTGAAAGCTGTGCCCACGGGCCTGCCAGAGGTCAGAGCAGAGGCTGAGAGACGTATGAGAAGGGCCTCGGGGGGTGGCCGTCTCCAGGCAGCGTGGGGCAGTGGGGACTGGGCGGCCTCTGCGGTCACTGAGGCCCAGGTGTTCCAGGGCTGTCCGCTGGCGTCTGGCTCCTCCGCAGCCCAGGGAGGTGTGGGGCGGGGAGAGGGGTCAGCGTCGCGCCCTTTCCCTCACACGCAGCCACGTCTGCCCCGCGGCCCGATACCCTTCTGCTCCTCTCAGCCGCAAGACCCGGGGCCCCAGACAGCTCCACACATGCCGAGCTGCTCCAGAGCCTCGGTTTCCCTGTTTGTCGACGGGGCTGTGAGAACCCTGCCCATTTTGTAAGGTTCTCGTGAGGATTGGTGTGTGCAGGGGCTGAGTGCGCCCCACCAATGTGAGCTGCAGCTGTCCTGTCCTGGTGTCCCCAAGGGCGTGGGGTCGGGCTCCGGGGAGGCACTGGGCGTACAGGAGCCACGAACCGGCCTCCAGCTCCTGCTGTGCATCTGGCACAGAGAACAGCAGGAGTTTGTGGGGCAGGTATTTCTTGGGCATCTGCCACGGCCCGGGCACCGGGGATGTGGTGGTGACCGAGCCCCTGGGACCACCAGGAGCTGGCGGGGTGGAGGGGCAGAGAATCCCCCAGGCCATCCTGGGATCTGGTCCATCTGTGGCCCAAGTGGTCACTCAGGAATGCTGACGGAGGCGATGGGTGAGCAAGTGAGCGGGACCGGGAGCAGGCTGACAAGGGCTCCATACCCCGCCCCCTCTCTGCAGGGGGGCCACGGTGCAGAAGCGGAGGTCTGCGCAGTGCCTATGAAGCCCCGAAGTGGCCTGCTGCCCTGCGTATAAACATTCTGCCTCGGGGCCTTTACGCTGGCTGTGCCCTCTGCCCACCCCCTCCCCTGCTCTTCCCTCAGACGTCTGCTGCTCCCCAGTTACCCCTCAGCTCAGAGGTTTCCTCCTGGGAGGTCTCCCCTGACTACCCTGGCTAAATGCCCGTCTCCCCTGGCCCAGATTATTTTTTCCTTCATACACTTGAAACTTCCTGAAATAGTAACCCACGGAGTTGTCCTCAGCTCCTGAAACAGTGTCTGGGCCTTAGTGAACTTTTGTCAAGGGGAACAGGTGGACAGATGGGTGGATGGGATGCCTGGGCAGGTAGATGGGCAGGCAAATGGGGGCCGGATGGGTGGGTGGGTGTGTGGTTGGATGGACAGACAGACAGGCGGATGAGGAACTGAAGACTTGGGTTGGAGGAACTCCAGTTAAATGTTTTTCCAGCAGGAAAACAGGGTAGACCAGAGTGCCAGGCCTGAGAGGGCATGAAGGCCAGGTTGCTCTGCCTCCTGTGCCTGGCGTGGCTTTCCTGTGTGCCCCTCCTTCTGCCCTTCCCCAGGGTCCGGTGGGTGGTCCTGCTCTCTTGTCTTTTCAGGCTCTGGTTTAGTTGGCGACTTGCTGAGCTCTGCTCTTCATCCAGCGCTGGGCCTGGGGCTCCGAGACCCTCGGGCAGGTGCTCCGGTGGGGATGCAGAGAGCTGGGCTTTGGGGGCGCCGGGGGCCCTGGGATGCTGGCACCCTAATGAGGAATGTTCTGTTACATCCATACTTTATGGACGCGGAACTGAGACGCAGAGAGGCTCTTCCAGAACCAGCTCCCCAGCCGGGTTCCAAACGCCTGCACCTCCAAGGTCCAGGCCTCCGTGCCGGCTCGGGCCTCACCCTCCAACCACCCTCCCCACAGGGTGTCACGACCGGGCTGTCCTGCTCTACGAGTACGTGGGCAAGCGGATTGTGGACCTGCAGCACACGGAGGTCCCCGACGCCTACCGCGGGCGTGGCATCGCCAAGCACCTGGCCAAGGTAGGGGCGTGGGGGCTGCCCCCCACTCACAGGAGACCACGCCCCGGGGGCCGGGCCCCGCCCTCCCGCGGCTGCGGCCGCCTCGCCCCCTTCCCCTCCTCTCGGGGCCGGGCCCCGCCCTCCTCCCGCGGCTGCGGCCGCCTCGCCCCCTTCCCTCCCTCTCCGGGCCAGGCCCCGCCCTCCTCCTGCGGCTGCTGCCGCCTCATCCTCTTCCCCTCCTCTCGGGGCCGGGCCTCCGGGCCCCCACCACCACACGCACACACCTGCCTGGTGTGTGCTCACTGCCGGGACCCCATGTCTGGCACGTAGTAGGTGCTCCGTGAACCCTTGCTGAACAGGTGGACAGACATTGGAGTGACTTGGCTCTTGTCCCTGCATCCCCAGCCGCTAGGAGAGCAGCTTGGGCTTCAAGGGGCTTTGACCTGGAGCAGAGCTCGGCCTTGCGTTCCCCCGACGGCTGCTGGGGCCCAGCCCCTCCCCCTGCTGCCCCGCTGCTCCCTCCGCCCCCTCCCCCGGCCCCCTCCCCCCCCCGGCGGGGGACAGGTGTCTTTCAGTAGCAGCTCGAGCTGGTCTGTGGGCCCACCCCGTTACAAGCGAGGAACCCAGAGTTGCTACCTGGGTAACAGGAGAAGGGATCTGCCAGGGGTGAGGGCGCTTATCTGCAAAATGGGAGAAGAGCCTGGAATCCTGTCACTAGAGGCTCTCGGGTTGAAACCCAGGGTCAGGTGTGGGCCGCTGGGGGGGGGGGGCTGGACGGTCAGACGGCCGACCAGGAGCCCAGGCGCCTAGTTGGCCCTCGGCCTTTGTCATCAGACCCTCCAGCTACACCCAGACTGTGCTGTACTGTTTCAGCAAACGTTTATTGTGCACCAGTGTGTACAGGGCACTGGGGCAGGGAGGTGCACCAGACCCACCAGGACGACAACTGCACGCTGACACCCCCACCCCCGGCTGCTGCTCTTGGGATCCCTGTGAAAACTGAGTGACCTCTGCCAGGGGCGGAGGGAGCCCCGGGTGCCCTGACCCAGCCCATAGGGGAGGCTCCTGGAGGAGTGTCCAGTGAAGAATTAGCGGAGAAGAGGAGTTTGGTGGGCACCCCGGCTCGCTGTGGAGACGGGCGGGCGGGGTTCTCCCAGGGCAGATCCGACCCTGGCCTCTCTCTTCCCTGCCTTGTTCCTCCGGCAATTCACCAGAGCTTCCTGCCCCGGCTTCCCGACTGTAACGGGGGTGGTGGCAGCACCCTGGCTCCATCGGAGACCCCAGGGAAAGCCCGGGGCCTGAGGGGCTGGGCCTCTGAGCCGAGGTGCCGCTGGGGGCCCTGACCGCTCTTCTCTCTGCCCGGCTGCCAGGCCGCTCTGGACTTCGTAGTGGAGGAGGACCTGAGGGCCCATGTCACGTGCTGGTACATCCAGAAGTTCGTCAAGGAAAACCCCCTGCCGCAGTACCTGGAGCGCCTGCAGCCGTAGCCCCGGCCCCGCGGGGCCCGAGCCCGCCCACCAGACCCTCCCTCCGGGCCTCGCCCCGGCCTCTGCGTGCTCTCAGGAACCCTGGTCTCCACGGGGACAGACTCAGAGTTATTTTTGTAAGGACGCTCGTCTGTGGCCGTGGCCCAGCTGCCGTGGCGAACGGGGCCCGGCTGTTCCTGCTCTGCAGACACCGTGAGGGCCCGCAGTCAGGACCGGAACGTGGACAGGGGCGTCCCTCTGGTCTTTCTGGGTCCCACCTGATGCTCCCCGCTCCGTGATGGGCAGGGGGGCTGATCTGGGGCCCTGCCAACATGCCCAGGCCGGGTCCTCTCCGCAGATGAGGAGCCACGAGGAACCTTGTGTGCCAGCTGCTGGGAGCATCGGGCCAAGCGTGCACGCACACGTCTCCTTATTCCTTGCCACGCCCTTCAGCTCTGCAAGAGGCAGGTCCCCCGAGGCTGCCCTCCCCCCTCCAGCCCGAGTATCTTGGGGGTGCCGGCCTCTCGCTGTGGCTGAGCTTTCTCAGAGAGGGCCCTTCCGAGCTGGGGTGGGATGGAGAAAGCCGTCCTCCACAAACCATCCGCACCACCCAAGAGGAAGAAGCAGCTCTGCAGAGGGATTTCCTGTGCAGCCGCCAGACATCAGAGCGTCTCTGCCTTCCTGCGAGCTCGTGGCCCGTCAGGAGTTCTGGGGCCCCTCCCGGACCAGCCTTCCTGGGAACAGCCTGAGGAGCAAGCACCCCAGCACCCTTTGTCCTGTGGGGCCAGCCTTTCTGGGGGCTTCCTCTTGGGGGCTGGTTAGGGCTCAGGGTACCAGCCTCCTCTGCCGTGTTCCCCACGAGGGCTGAATCCACACCTGCTCTTCTGTGGGGCTGGAGGGGAGCCCAGGAGTCCGGTCCCTCTGGGGCTGAGGCGTGAGTGACGTGGCCCCTTCAGCCCTCTGGCTAGGGTGGGCTGCTTGCCCCATTGACGCCTCCCTGCCTGACCTCGGCAGGCATTGGCCTGTGTCCTCTTCCCACTCATCCGCTCCCAGTCTTGCACCAAGCCCCTCTCCTCCACTGCAGTGGCCTGGGGCCCCCAAACACCTGTGCACAAATGCCTTCTCACCTGGTGGTGGGAACCTCTCTGTCTGCGTGCCTGAAGCCCTGGCAGCCCCAGAGTCCCCGTCCTCAGCATCCCCCACCCTTCCCAGGTCCCAACCCCCAGCCCCCCTCTGGCCTCCAGGAATTCCTGAGAGGGCCAAGGGCACCCACCGCACTCCCAGCTCTGTTTGCAAAGGGATTTTGGGGGAGTCAGGGAGGCCCCTGGGCCTCTACTCTGCTGGCAGGAGGTGGGCTCGGCTGCTGGGCCCCCTCCGAGCCCGGGGGTGTCCCCTTCCTGGTGCAGCATAAGGAAAGAGTGGGTTGTAGGCCTGAGAGTGGACTGACGGGCAGCCCAGGCTCTGAGCCGTTTCCCTCTCCAGCACCACCCCCTCCCCGTCCACACAACCCTCCCAAGTTCAAGCACAGACTCCATCATGAGAACTCTCCAGTAGCTCAGCGAGCTGGTGCTGATCCCTCTGCAGCCTTTGGGGCAAGGGGCCCAGTTCCAGGAGGCGCTGTCTGTGGGAGGGTGTCCTGCAGCAGTGGCGCAGGGGACCCCAGGGCTGAGTGGCACCAGGGCCCGCCAACCCCCATCCCAGCCTGCACCTGTGTTCTAACAGCAGGTGACTCTGGGTGCCCAGCCAGCACGCAGACAAAACACTTAGTACTTGAACCAGGGGATGTGCGGGGCCTCCAGGGCCCCTGCAGCACTGGACCCAGGGACAGCTTGTCCCCAGTTTCTGTAGGTGCGACCCGGGCTTCCTTGCCTAGGGCTGCCTTAAAGTGCCGCTGCTGCTCCCCCTAGAGCCCTCGGCGGCAGCAGCGGCCAACTCTCCCGGGTCGGGCTGGGTCCACTGCAGACCCCTGCCCCGGAGCCCCAGCCCCCCTCTGCCAGCACGCCTAACCCCATCCCGCTGTGGCTGGCCACCCCACCCCACCCCAGTGCTACCCTGACTGACTGGCGTCCCAGCCTTGGCCCCCAGCCCCACCCATCCCGGGACACCCGGGGAACTCTTGCTCAGGAGGCAGGTCACGTGGGCCAGTTTGTGTGCCACTGGCAGGGCAGGGGGACAGTCAGAGACCCACCCAGGCCCCCCAAGCAGATCGTCCCCGAGGCCCCGTGCCCTCCTGCCACAGCTAACTTTGTGGGTCTCTCTTTCTCGCCCAGTCGAGACAGGTGGCCACTCACGTGCCTTTCCCACTCAGGACCTGCTGCAGGTGGCGTCTGGGCCAGGGCTGGTCTCCAGACGGATTGCATGACGTACATTTCAATAAAAGGTGTGACCCAGTGCAGCTCCAGGACTGCTTCTGGAAGGGCAGGGGCACTCCCCCGCCCCCGGCCCCTGCCTCTGCTCCACCCCGTGACAGTCGGGCTCCACCCAGGTTGGGAGGGGCCCTCAGGTGTGAGGGAGGAGTGAGAGGGCAGACCTGGCAGGTGCTCTGCGTTCCCGCATCCTAACTGGCGGCAGGGGAAGCAAGGCTCTGAGAGGCGCAGGTGGTGTCAGGATCTGGGGGCTTTGCCGGCACGGCCCGTGCCTCCTCCCAGGTACGGGCCCCTCTGAGGCCACAGTCATACCCCCGGCACTGGCTCCCCTCGCTGGGAGCAGCTGGACGGGGTGACTAGGAAGAGGCCGTCAGGTCACATCTGCTGCTCTTAGCCCTGTCCCTCTCTCCCCAGGAAGCCTACCCTTGGAGCTCCTGGCCCAGGGGGCCACAGGCCAGGGGCAAGCGTCACTCAGAACACAGACGATGGAGAGCCTCCGGCATGGTGTCTGGAGCCTGAGGACTCCTGGATGGGGCGTGTTCCTCTAGGTCCACCTGGCAGGGGGGGGGAGGGGGGAGGGGACACGTCGCTGCCCCGACGGAGAGAAAGGGGCTCTGCGGTCACCAGGTCACCAGCCCTCCATCGTGGCCAGCTCGGCTCCCACAGCAGCTCCGTGAGACACCAGGTATTGGGAACCAGAGGCTGGGGGCGGGGGGGTGACAAGGCTGCAGGAAGGCGAGGGGACCATGACCCACGCCCAGTTCCTGCCCCTCCACGTCCACATTCCGTGGCGGAGACTTTACAGGGCAATATCCAGGGACACCCCCAGCAACCGCCCTGCAGCCACCTGGGGTCTAGCAGTAAAACCCAAGTTACCGTCTACCCTGAACCAGAATGAAACGGCGGGGCAGGGACAGGACAGACCCAGTAAAGGTCCCACCGGGAGGAGGGAGGGCAGGAGCCGGCAGCCGGGGCAGGAGTCATGGGTGCTGAGTGACCCATGCCCACCCAGCCCTCCTCATCCTGCTTCCCAGTGGCCACCTCTCAGGAGGAGTCTGCACACTTTCTGTGGCTCTTTCCTGACCACGTGGGTGTGACCAGGCTTTCCTCTGAGCAGCAACTCAGGGGCCCATGTCCCCTCCAGCCTGCAGAGTCCCCATCCCCAAAGCTGACCACATCCAGCTGTGGAACGGGCATGACGGGGCCCAGGGGCCCCTCGTGTTCCCAGCACTGCTGCAGGGCAGGCTGGGGGTGAGTTCCAGCCATACAAACAAGGAGCCTGTGTTCTGAGGCCTGGATGGGGAGAGAGGAAAACACACCCACAGTGGGATCTGGATTGGGGGAGGGCTCTTTGCTCACAGCATGGGGCAGGGTCCCCTCAAGGCAGCCTGGCTGGCAAGGTGGTCCTGGGAGGTTCAAAGCCTGGAGTTAGATGGCAGGACAGAGCTGCAGGCACAGCAGGCAGCCTTCGGGTAAAAGAAAGCAGGTTTTTTTTAATTGAGATATAGTTGATGTACAATATTAAATAAGTTTCAGGTGTTCAAGATAGTGATTCAGCCAGCCTGCCCAACACCTCCACAAACAATGCCCTGTATTAAATCCCTTGTTTGAAATACCTCGGGTGGATTTCTTTTCCTAGTTAGACACTGACTAATATAGATAAAACTACCCCCATTTTACAGTTGAGAAAAGTGACATTCAGAGAAAGGAAACGACTAACCAAAGGCAAACCCAGTACCTCTCCTCTGTCACCCTGGTCCCGTTACTGGGTCACAATGCTGTCCCCAGCTCTTCCTTGCACACTCTTCATCCAGGCCCCATGCAGATGCCACCTCTTGAAAAGCCCTCTAGCCAGCTGTAATCTCCAAGTCACCTATTACATCATCCTGCTTAGTTTCTTGTTAGTATTTATCATTCACTGAAAACTCTTAATTACTTGGTTGTTTATTCCACTGGACTGGAAACTCCATGAGACCAGGAAGTGTTTGTCTTACTAAATGCTGTGACTCTGGTGCCTGAGAGTACCTGGTACTGACTGTGCACACGACAATTATTTGCTATAAGAATGAATGAAAAGAGTAGTAAGGGAAGTGGCAGAGATTTCTGAGCACCAGCTAGGACCCACCTTTCCTGCTGGCTGCTTCTCTGTCAGCAATCAGGGCTCTCTGGGGGCCCACCGGAATTTCACCTCCCACCATTCAGGCTGTGCCCTCTGTGGGAGCTCAGTTACTACACGCTGAGGGAATCAACCTGCCCATGAATCTTCCAGAAGGTGTCTGTGCACTAGCGGTGATGAACAGGTGACATTCTGGGTGTCTCCACTCAAGTCAGCAGACTGAGGCAGATGGCCTGTTAGAAGTTAAGTGCAAGAGCAGGGAGATGGGGAGATGGTCCCAGGCCCACAGTTGCTTGAGCACTTTCCTCTGTGCACTAGATCCTGGCCTGACTGTTCCTGAGAGACACCATAGCATAGCGAAATCTCGGCAACCAGACAGCTTGGGCTCAAATCCTGGCGCATGACTTTAGCGAGTCACTCAGGTAGGTCCTCCTCATTTGCAAGATGAGAATGTGGATAAAAACAGTGTCACTTTCACAGGGCTGTTGTGAAGACTTAAGAGTTAATCACTTAATTAGAACAGGGCTTGGCCTGACTTAAATGTCAGTTGATTGTTACCTTGTGTGGTGTTCTCAGTTCTACAGGTGTCATCTTATGTAACACTCATACTGGTCCTCTGAGGAGAGGTGCTAGTATCACACCCAGGTTACAAACTGGGAGGCTGAGAAAGAGAGGTTATAAAAGCAGCCCCCCCCGCCCCAAAAAGCAACTCCAGATCCAGATCCATGCTTCAAACCCAGCTGTTCTAGAGTCCCTAGAAACCCTCTGAATCAGCAAACTGGTCCAGAGAAAACAGACTGATCACAAGGCGAGATGGTCATCGTTCAGAGGTCTCCAGCAGTGCCGCACGCTGTTACCTGGAGGTGGGACTGTGACCCAGCAGGAGGAGCAGGTACTGCTGAAGGATGGTTGGCAGGGAGAGAAAGGCATTTTAGGCACAGCATGGACCGTCTGGGGACCTCCGAAACTGCTAACCTGGCTCTGGGCAGGGAAGGGAGGCAGCTGAAGCTGGAGAGGGGAGCAACCTCCACATTACGGAGGGGCTTCTGGGTTGCACTTAGGAGCCTGAGTTGCATCTTGTAGGTACTGAGGGCCCGTGACAGACTATTAAGACTATTGTAGACTGTGAACCGGAAGGAAATCGTGAGGAATCCTCAACAATGGGAGCCGCATCTACACCCGACAGCCCTCGGGTCCTGGTTCGCCTGGTTCGCCCGGTTCGGCCAGACCCGGGGGCTGAGAGCAGGCGCTGTGCTTCTCCCCTCTCTGAACACGGAGTTGATTTCGGCATGAGAGTTGCTCAAATGCTTATGGGACCAATTAATATGTCTAGCAACGCTGTCGGTCGGAAGCAAGGGAGGGACTACAAGTTCAGAGCTGCGACGGGTCCCCCGGATCAGCCCCTGCTCGGAGGGGTCAGCGGGCAGGAGTCACTGGGCTCCGTCCTCCCTCCCGACTTGGCAGGGTCCAGGCAGGGCTCCCGCCGGCGGGGTGAGGGGCCAGCACCCGCCTTCGAAGACGCCCGAGTGCGGGGCTGTGTCCTCGCCACCACGGCCGGACGAGGGTGCGACGTGCGCGGCGCCCCGTCTCTCCCAGCAGTCATCACACGTTAAATTCTCCCTTCTCCGCTTCCAGACACTCTCTGCCAACAGCCTGACAGCAGGGACACCCTGGCGGCGGGGACCGCGTCTGTCTCGCCTCCCGAGAATTTGGGGGATGAGCGAGAGTGGCCCCTCGGTGACCTCGGCGGTCGAAGCTCTCGAAACGCAGGAGGCCTAGCGCCGGCTAGTCCGGAAGTGGGCCCTCAGCTCCTCCTGTCTGGGCCCGCGTTTCCCAGGCGGCCTCGGGGTGGGCTTCCGGCGCGCAGTGTATTGTGGACCTTATAGTCCCGCGGGGCCCTATCCCCAGCCGGCGCGCCGTCCGGGGCGGCGGCCGGACTACAACTCCCTCCCGCCCGCGCGGTGTCGCGAGGCCGTCCGGCGTGAGGCGTTCGCGAGCGGGGAGTCTCCAAGATGGCCGCGTGGGGAAGGAGGCGTCTTGGCCCGGGCGGCGGTGGCGGCGGCGGCGGCGGCGGCGCCGCCGCCCGAGAGAGGTGAGGCGCGGGCTGTTCCCTGCGGGCGGCTCGGGGCTGGAAGCCGGCGGGGCTCCTCAGGCTGCAGCGCCGTCCCCGCCTCCGCCCCGCGGCTCGTCCCGGTCCGCCGCTGGGCGCGCGGGGTCCCGGTCCTGGCCGACGCGGCCTCCGCGGAGGGCTCAGGAAGGGGCGATGGCGGGCTGGGCACGGCCGGGCCGCGGCGGTACCCGCCTGAATGCCGCGGGCCGAGCGGCGCGGAGACCCCAGCCGCCTGGTCGCGCGCGTGGTCCTCTCAGCCGTAGCGAGGAGTGGCTCCTGGGACGGAGGAGGAAGGGGAAGCCTTCCCAGCGCGGGGCGGGCGGGGCGGTTCGCACGGACACCGAGGGGCCTCAGCGTTCCGCGCTGTGACTCCGGGCGGGGAGCCGGCCGCTTCCCCCGGGGGTGATCCTTGGGACTTTGGAGGCGTCTCCGCGAGCGCCCCTGCCGTGGAAGTCCTTTGCAGCGACCTTTCCTAACGAACGGTGCGTGAGTAGGGAGTCGGGAGCTTGTTTCTCACAAGGTAGATCTCTATTTGAAGGACTCATTTCTAGAAGATAAGATTGGAGTCGTTGTTTTCGTGTTTCGTGTTGAATTTACCGTTTTTGCTTCTGGAAAACAGTTTCAGCTAGTAGAAGCCACTAGAACCTGTTCAGGCCCCAGAAGTTTGGGAAAGGATGTGTATTCGTGGAGTCATCCGGTTTGCACTGTCCTGACTATTCTGTCACGAGTGGGCTGGTGCGGTAGATATAGGTCAGTAGGATCTCCGGGTTTGTTGGGGGTTTTTTTGGTGAGGATTGTTGAACAGAAAAGTTCTCTTTCTTTTCTCTTCCCCCTTCCTCCCCTCCCGCCCCGCTCTCTTTTTTTCTCGACTGTTCTGCGTTATTCTCTTTCTTTGATTGCATCACGTACTCATTGTGGTCACCTTCCTGTTGGGTTAGCTGTGCTGATAGACCCCTCCAGCTTGCGTTTTATTCTCGAGCTCGGAATTATCCAGCCTTGTCCCTGCTGCACTTCCTCTTCTTGGAGAAGCAGCAGTGAATGGCCAGCAAGTATTTTTGTTTTTCCACCTCCCACCTGGTTATTTCTTAGATCAGACCATAAAAAGTTAAAGAAGCGATCTCGATGGTTTCCAGATGGCCTTAAAAACTAGCAAACGTTTTCAAGATCTTTAATGCAAACATTAATCCTTTAGTAATAGGAAATAACTGGTTTAGAAGACTCAGTTGCAGAGAGAGAAGCATTCCTTCTTACTGGATAAAAACAACAGAGAGGGCCAAATGAGGACGCCCCAGGCACCACACAGGGGCCGTGCCAGCAAAAGTTACGCTTTTACTGATCTAAGAAATTGGATATCGGGGTTTTTTTTTTTCTCTTTGGTTTAAGACAAGTGTTAATTCGAAACTGAGTTTGCAAACCAGGATCCCAAAGTCTGAAACTAGTCCTTGACTGTGATCCTCAGTTTTTAAGAGAATTTAAGTTAGTTGCCAATGGTTATAAACGGGAATATTTCACATAAAACTCCGCTTGAAAAGCTGCGTGTTGGCTCTTTTTGGTCAAGGCAGGTGCTCATTATTCCTCACCTGACAGCTTGACTCATTGCAGTTACCTGCCTGGTCTCCTTAGGTGTTCAGGTTGCACCCTTTGGCCTGAACGGCAGGCTCTGCTTGCACATGCATATGTCGTGTGTCAGCCAGGGATGGGGCGTCTGGTTTTGTGGTTTGGGGGGCACCATCTGTCATCCTTCCAGATAACATGGAGTGGCTGTGGGTACCCCTTTGTTTGCCTCTGCCATGAGGCCCTAGCTGGGCTCTTTTGGAGGACTGTTTGCCTGGGCTGTTTCCCTGAGATCCTCCAAGCTGAGTAGGGGGTGGAAACCTAGCCTGGGCACACCTCCATTCCTGCTCAGTGGGTGGGAAGACTTCCTGGTGGGGCAGGCTGGATTAATTGATTGACCACACCATAGATTGAGGCCCAAGCATACCTAGTGGCTCCTGTGACCAAAGCAGGCTGATTATGGTGCTCTTAAATGACTTTGTTCCATGTCACGTTTGTGCTGACTCAGATTTCAGCTCCACACTGTAAGACCACTTTCCCGAGTTGCTGCACACACTTGGTTGGAATCTGCTTTATGCTGACACCCAAGGAAACGTCGTCTAGTTTGGGGCATCGGTTGGAGCAGAGCAACGCTTTGGGCAGACTTTCCAGATTTCCCTGTGGCTGCAAACTCTGAAGCCTGCATTGTATTCGAAGGCCCTGCTTGGTGCCAGACCTTCCGCAGGAGTTACTGTTGTCTGCTGTGTGCTAATGACGGTCCAGTTTAGAATCCATAGTGTGTGAATTCTTGCTTTACCTGGTTCTTGAGTCTAGAGCTGTGTTAATTCAGTGCCCACTAGTCACTTGCAGCAATTAAATTTAAATTAATTAAAATTAAATAAAGTGAAAAATTCAGCTCCTCAGTCACACTATTCACATTTCAAGTGCTTGGTAGCAACAGATGGCTCGTGGCTAATATACTGCACAGCGCACATAGAGAACAGAAAGGTCAGCGCTGGTCTAGACCAAAATAGGAGAGGGGTGGAAACAGCAAAATGAGAGCGCTTGCATGTTGATTTGTCTCTTCAGTCCATTAGATCTAGGGAACCCACAGTGTTTGTAATGAAGAACATCAGACCCTGAGCTGTAACCTGAATTCTTGTCCAAAACTCCACACACTGGCAGCAAGCACAGCAAACAGATTGCAACTTGTCCTGTCGGCCTCTTTGAGACAAACTTGCCCGTCTGGGAAGGCGCGGTGCAGGTATCTGTGTGTTCTGCCGCTTGGTGCCAACCTGGGCCAGCTCACAGAGTCCCCCCTCCATCCCATGTGGGCTGCCTGTCCTCCTCCCGAAGGGCCCCCGAGTGTCCCTAGTTCTCTGTGACTGTTGAATGTGAGTGCAGCCCGTGAGGATGTATGGGATCCGATTCTGATCATGACGTGAGGCAGCAACGCTGTTTAAAGGCCTGCAGTGTTCAGAGGGCCGGGCGTGCTGCACTGAATGCTCAGGTTTTAGGGTGAAACCACTTTTTGTGGCCTTTCCCCTCCCCGGCTTATGCAGGTGCTGCTCCAGCATTTCTAGGTAGCCAGTTCTGTGGGATTACTTCCACGTCTTTTGTGCTACACTTTATTCCCGGGGACTGGGCCCTCCTCTTTGACAGCTTTGCTGTAATCTTTGAACTGGATGGATGTGGTTCTGCCTGTGGCTGGTGGAGGGTTTAGTTCCCAGAACAGGTGGACCACGAGCCATGTGGGCAGGTGGCTAACATTCCCAGGGCGACGTTCCCCTCATTCTGACCTGGTCATTTCCTTTAGAGCTGAGGACCTCCAGGGGATGTGGAGATTTTCTTTCTCTCTAGTTTCTTTCCTCCTGGTCTGTATGAGTCGTGCCAGTACAGCATCTGCACCCAGGTCCGCGGGTGTGCAGGCCTGAGGGTGTGGGTCCCGCTCCGCTGGCTGCCAGAAGGTTCTGATCCTGGAAGTTGGATGTTGTAGGTTAGGGTCTGCTGGGGTTCATCCTCTGGGGTGAATCTCCATTTGCCTTGATTCGTTCAAGCCGTCGGGGTTCCAACGGCAGTAACTCGTGCCTCTATGGTTCAGTCCTTCAGGCCTGACTTTCTGAAGGAGGGAGGGTGGTCTTGTGTCCTGAACCGGGCCTCTCTGCACTGGCTCCTGGGCAGTCTTGGCAGTTCCACTCAGGGCTGTCCACTAGGGCAGCCTTTGGTCACTTGCAGCTGTCAAGCATTGGAAATGTGGCTAGTGTGTCTGAGGAACTGAATTTTTTTTTTTTTTTGGCTGTGTTGGGTCTTCGTTTCTGTGCGAGGGCTTTCTCTAGTTGCGGCGAGCGAGGGCCACTCTTCATCGCGGTGTGCGGGCCTCTGTCACGGCCTCTCACTGTTGCGGCCTCTCTCGTTGCAGAGCACAAGCTCCAGACGCGCAGGCTCAGTAGTTGTGGCTCACCGGCCTAGTTGCTCCGCGGCATATGGGATCTTCCCAGACCAGGGCTTGAACCCATGTCCCCTGCATTGGCAGGCAGATTCTCAACCACTGTGCCACCAGGGAAGCCCAGGAACTGGATTTTAAATTTCACTCAATTTTACTTAAGTTTAAACAGTGCTTGGGCCTTACACTGGGTGGCGCTTTGCAGCTTGTCACCTTGTTTGCATGCCCGGCCCATCCCATCTCACCCCATCTTCACTCTGCGAGCTGGGGCCTTTGCACCGTTTGACACGAGGGAAGCTGGCTCAGAGCAGCAAGGGGGCTTGTCCTTGGACACAAAGCCAGTGAGTGACTGAGAGGAACCGGAATCCAAGGCCTCTCGGCTCCCACTCTTGGTGCACCGTGGTCTTGTCCCCAAAGCAGAGCTGCCCGGTCCCTGGAGCACCACGGGGAGCCTGTTCCCTGGCACGTGGCTTCTTCTGAAACAAGGAGAACGTCAGGTGCCAGTTTGGAAACATCCTCAGTATTTGGAGCTACAAGCCTGTGCCTTTCAGTCCTAACTGGCCTTTGAATCCACAGCATAGGAGTTTACTGTTTTCCTTGGCTCCCGAGGAAGTGATGTGGGGTTTGCTAAAAGTGGGTTTCCCTAGACCAGGGATGCAGGGGTGGCACCACACGGCATGTCACAGCTGGTCACGTGACCCTGTGCTTATTGGGTGGAAAGCAACCTGATGCATGGACCTAATTTATTTTCAGCCACAGGTGCTCTTAATTACTGTTAATTGTTTTTCATCTCCTGTCAGTCCTTTCAAACGTGCTTCCTCTAAGTCTGTTGGGAACCTGTCACATTCAGGCCCAGGGTGGGGTGGGGCGGAGCAGAGCAGACTGCGATGAAAACAGTCACTGCCCTCAAGGAGCTTGGCATCACCTCCTCCTCTCTTTGAGCTGAGACTGTGAGCCCAGGGCCGCTCCAGGAAGGGGTCTTAAAGCAGGTGTTTGGGTCGGTTCTTCTGGTTCCAGCATGACCAGAAAAGGTGATGGGTTGCAGGGCCAGTGCCCACTGGAGCAGGAGGGGGCCCCCCTCTCCTCGGCTGGGAGGGCCTACCCTGTCTGGTCTCTTCCAAGGGATACAGAGCTATGGGACAGGATTTTTCTTTTTATGAAAAAATTTATAATTAATTTTCCCATTATAAAAGAAACACGTTTATTTTTTGTTTTTGAAAAATACAGAAAACTAAAATTTTAAAGTTACCTGTTGGGCCACCATCCAGAGAAAACCATTATTGGCCTTTTTTTATGCAGAGCATCTTTGATGCTTCCCACTGGATATTTTGTCTTGGAATTTTAAAAATTATATGTTAAAGACAAAAGTATGTCTTTACCATATGAAAAGTTATAAACTTGCTACCATATGTACGACCTTGGGAACACGAGGCTAAATGAAGGAATCAGCTCCAAAGCCCGCGTGCCACGTGATGCAGAAAGTAGGTTGGTGATTGCCAGGGACGGAGGTCAGGGGAGAATGGGGAGTGACGGGGTTACTTTTTGAGGTGAGGAAGATGTTCTAAAATTGATCGTGGTGTTGGTTGCACAACTCAAAGTGTCGAGCCACTGACTTGTGCAGTTTAAGTGGGTGAATCTATCACAATAAAGCTGTCATTCAGGAAGCACAAGTCAAAGCCACCATGAGATGCCACCTCATACCACTAGGATGGCTAGTATGGAAAAAACAGAAAACAAAAGTGTTGGCAAGGATGTGGAGAAAAGGGAACCCTTGTGCAGTGTTGGTGGGAATGTACATTAGTACAGCCACTGTGGGAAAGTGTGGCGGTTCCTCAAAAAATTAAAAATAGAACTACCACATGATCCAGCAATCCCACTTCTGGGTATATATCCAAAATAATTAAAAGCAGGGACTAAAACAGATATTTTTACACCCGTGTTCACAGCAGCATCGTTCACAATAGCTAGAAGGTGGAAGCAACCTATCGATGGATGGATGGATAACGAAACGTGGTCTAGACACACAGGGAATATTACTCAGCGTTAAAAAGGAAGGAAATTGACACTTGCTACAACCTGGATGAACCCTGAGGACATTATGCTAAGTGAAAGAAGCCAGCCACAAAAAAAGATAGTGTGTGACTCCACTTACATGAGGTCCCTCCCTGAGCAGCCAAATTCATAGAGACAGAATGTAGAAGGGTGGGGTGGGGTGGGGTGGGAGTTGTGGTTTAATGGGGACAGAGTTTTAGTTTTGTTAAGACAAAAAAGTTCTGGAGATTGGTTGCCCAACAGTGTCTAAGTGTACTTAACCTTACCGAACTGGACACATAACTGGACACATAACACAGAATTTACAGATAGTAAATTCTGTGTTATGTGTATTTTACCATAATTTACAAAAAAATTAATAAACCAAGTGCTAGCATCTCCCTGGCCCACACTTCCCTCCGGAGCGCAGGCAGCAGCCACCTTACTCCTGAATCCTCCATCGTCTCCGTGACAGCATGTGCTTGGTTCTGCATGCTTCTGAACCGTGTGTGTGGGGGGCGGGGGGCGGTTCACGGGTGTGGTGCGCCCACTTCCCCTTCAGGGTCGGGAGGGACTGGGCGGCTGTGCCTCCACGGCTTTCCCTCCCTTGGCCGAGTCACGGTCTCTTTCTCTCTGCTCTCGAGTCTTCTGCTCTCACCAGAGTGCTGCTTTGAACATTCTTGTGCACCCCTGACTTTTGGAACTGTCTCCAGACTTTGTGGGTCCCATGTCTGAGGCTCCTGTAATCCCAGGTTCCTTCAAGACCGGCTTCCAGATGGCGTGGGATCCGCAGGGCCAGATACTGTGCTGGCAAAATGAGGTTTGTTCTGTGGGCTCTTCGTGGTGGCTGCCAGGTTCCCCAGGATTCCTTTGAGGACTATTTCCTGGGTGCTGCTGGAGCTGATTCTGACGAGGAGAGGAGGAGACTGACCCCAGCTGGAGGCAGGTTCACAAGCCCCCAGGGAGAGCCCGTGACCCTGACCCAAGGCAGCGCCTGCAGCAGCCCCTGTGGCCCGGCAGGCTGTGGTCTTCTGTGCAGGCCAGTTCCTTCCTGTAAGCTCCATGGAACCTTCCAAATTCAAAGGGTTCTAAAGTCATTTGGTAAGAAGGAGCCCCTTTTCTTTCTGGAGCCCCTCCATTCCCCTCCTCAGAGACAGTTGTAACTTTTGGGTCTTTGTATATCAGCCCAGAAACGTCTGTGCATCTAAAAGCAAATGTACACTTTCTCAGAAAGGCACTGAAGATCACAGGCTACAAACACTGTACTGTACTTGACTTTTTCACTTTAAAGACTTTTCCATTATCGGTGCGCTCTCAGTTTTATTTTTCAGCGTGAACCCTTTTTACTATGCTCTCTTGCTGGTCACTTCACACCTGCAACAAAATGCAAAAATATAATCGCTTAGGAAGCCCAGGACTCAAAGGATCCCAATTAGCTATCAGTTGTTGGGTTTTTTTCATCTGCTTTTGTGTACAGGGTTCAAGTTGGGGGTTGGCTGGTGGTGCTCTGAGATGGTTCAAGGCAAACTTCTGACTGGGTTCTTTCCTTAATTGGGTTACTTTTGACCCAGAAACAAAGCAGGCCACATGCAGTGGGCGCTGGGGTAGCTGGGCAGTGGTGGCCATGGCTCACTTTTGAGTCCTCGGCCACCTGGCTTGAGAAGCAACAGTCCCTGTCAACTGCAGGACTGAATCTGGTGGTCCAGGCAGCCTTTGAAACTACATTTGCAGGGCAGAGGGTTCCCCAGCCCCCCCCCCGCAGGGGGGGCTGTGGGTGCGTGCTGACCGCAGGGTGGGTCCTCTGACAAAGGGGGCGCCTCCTGGTGGGTCTGGGTGTTTTGGACCTTGTGCTGCTTCCCTTCCCTGCACACTGGAGTCCTGGAAATCTGCTTGTGTGTGCGTCATAGTCCATCCTTTCCTGAGCAGGTAAAGCAGGTTTGGCCTCTAAAGCAGAACTGGTGGTGAGCCCAGGGCAGTGTGCCCGCTGGGCTGGCTGGCTCCTGAGCCTGCTGTGCTGGAAGGCGCCGGGGAGGGTTCTCCGCGCTGTGGAAGGCTGGTCACTGGTTGACGGTGACGGACAGGAGTGGGGTGACCGGCCCACCGTAAGACTTGGGGCTCCAGGCAGCCTTGGTGGGTGAGCGCCCCATCCACACACCCTCAGCTGTGCAGTGCCGACTGCCCGTGTCCACTGATAGTTGCTCCCGTGCCATCAGGCCAGAGCCAGCAGCCTGGAGGGACTTGTAGGCACAGCCACCAACCTGTGGAGATGGGCTCGCCCAGCACGCTGTGGGAGGAACCAGGAGCCCGCCCCTGGGGTGGGCGCCAGCGTGAGGCCGGGGCAGACAGGAAGGCCTGGGTGAGCGCCAGGTGAGGGTGGGGTCTGCTCACCGACGTGTCCCCGAGATGGAGCAGTCTGTTTGGACGCTGGGGCTTCAACTGGTGCTTCCTTGTTGGGCCTGTTTTGTCACTGCACTCAGGTTAGGGTTTGGGCAAGAACGTTCTCTAATCCCGGCCTTGACACCCGCGCCTTGCTCTGAGCATTCCAGAGGGACTCTGTGGCCAGAAAGCTCACCTTGGACGCCGACAGGGAGGCATCGTCCCCTGGCCTCACTCTGACAGTCAGCCGGGTGGCACAGACCCTCCCTTTTCCCGTGCTTCTCTCCCTGTGCCTGTCTTGGCTGATGAACTTGAGAACACAAAGGGAATCTTTGCGCCAGAGCTGCTCCCGCCGGAGTGAGGCCCTGCCTCTTAGCTTTGCTTGTCTGCTAAGGTGCCTTGTAAGGTGCTGGGTCCTGCCTGGGAGCCTGTCTCCTTTCTGAGTTAAAACCAAATGGGGAGGGGGACTTGGCGGTGCAGTGGCTAAGACTCCACGCTTCAGATGCAGGGGGCGCGGGTTCGATGCCTGGTTGGGGAGCTAAGATCCCACATGCCATGCAGCACGGCCCCCAAAAAAATCCCCCTGGGAGCACAAAAGGAGGGGCACCAGTGGCCGGCTCTGCCTTGCATCTCTTTCCTCCCAGGAGTTTGCCCAGCAGTCCGGTCTCCGCTGCCTTGAATGCATAACAGCTTTCCTCTTGGAAGGAAATGCCGAGCCTGGAGGTTCTGGGGTGACCTCGCTTCACAAGCCTTCCCTGGTACCTATGCGTGCGGCCCCTCGTGCAGCCGCTGACCAGGCAGCTCTGAGCCCCGCTCCCGGCGGCCGCCTGGTGTGCGCAGGGCGGGGGCCCCCACTCTGGGGACGGCACCTCCACAGAGCAGCTGCCTCCAACCAGCTCTTCTTTTCCCCACCCCTTCCTCCTAAGGGTGAGCCTGGCGGCCACAGACTGTTACATCGTGCATGAGATCTACAACGGGGAGAATGCCCAAGACCAGTTTGAGTACGAGCTGGAGCAGGCCCTGGAAGCCCAGTACAAGTACATCGTGATCGAGCCCACCCGCATCGGTGACGAGACAGCCCGCTGGATCACTGTGGGCAACTGCCTGCACAAGACCACCGTGCTGGCGGGTACTGCCTGCCTCTTCACCCCGCTGGCGCTGCCCCTGGATTACTCCCACTATATCTCCCTGCCTGCGGGTGTGCTGAGCCTGGCCTGCTGCACCCTCTACGGCATCTCCTGGCAGTTCGACCCCTGCTGCAAATACCAGGTGGAGTACGACGCCTACAAACTGTCCCGACTGCCCCTGCACACACTCACCTCCTCCACCCCGGTGGTGCTGGTCCGGAAGGACGACTTGCACAGAAAGAGACTGCACAACACGATAGCACTGGCGGCCCTGGTGTACTGTGTAAAGAAGATTTACGAGCTCTGCGCTGTATGATCGGGGCAGAGTAAGGGGAGCAGGCAGCCCGGCAGCGAGGTGGCAGAATGGAGCCCGGGAAGGCATCTGGCTGCACGTTTGTTATTTTAAAGAAATAACAGATCACAAGTGTACCACGGGTTTTTTCAGCTCATCACACTAAGATGTGGATTCCCATAACCCACGGGGGCCTGAGGCTGTGGAAGGCTGACCAGGCAGCAGGATGTGATGGAAGCAACGCTACTGAGGGGATATGAACGCGCTTGGGGGGTCGTTAAGTATGTTGTTTAGCTGTACCATCCAGAGCCAACCAGAAGCTATTGACCATTAAAATTATAAGAATTTCATCTCCAGGTGTCTGCTCTGTCCGTGATGGTCCTGGTGGGAGCATGCAGGCGGCAGGAGGGGCACCACCTGTAGCGCAAACAGGCCCAGCCCCTCCCAGAGCGGCGTCACACCTCGCTCACCTTGGCCTTGGTCCAAGGCAGCGCAGCTCAGTGCCGCTCAGAGGTGTGGCAGGACAGGTAGGTGGCGAGGCCTGGCAGTCACTGGGTCTCCATTGGGCTCACCTGGCGAGCTGGGGCCTGGGACCTCTTGTCCAGATTCTGATTTAGGAGAACACAAACTAACATCTGTATTTTTTTTTAAAGCACCGAAGCTGTCCTGATGTGTCCTGAGTTCAACCTGCTGCCCCCTTCGTGTTCCACAGAAAAGGGGGCCATGCTGGCCCGAGGCTCTGCTCGGTCATCCCTAAAGGGCACTTTTCTAAGCAGCAACCAGACTGATGTTCACGTAGTTTTAAAGGATCCCTCAGGAAGATCAGACACCAAAGAGTAACAAGGGGTGCAGGGAAGGTGTCAAAAGGGTGTATGGGGGTGATGGGGCCATCTGTTCATAGGGGGAGAGCCAGAGATTTTAGAAGAGTGAGAAACTTTGACTTAATTCCAAGGGGCCTGGAAATGCTGGTCCCTCAGTTGGGTGCTGGGTGGCAAATGGTCTGGAACAAGGGTAAACTGGCAGTGATCCTAAACAGACCTGTCTTGACCGTGCAGTGCCCACCACCCTCCCGAGCCTGTTGGGTGGGACTGGGAGGTGTTTCTGTAATAAACAGGCCAGATTTGGAAAGGGAGCCTGTGATGTGCCTGCAGATCAGATTCATGGGTGAGGCAGCTGGAGACGGACAAGCTGTGGCCACCTTGGGGCAGCTGAGCAGAAGCTGTCACCAGAAACAAGCCAGGTGTGGATGGGCGGCTCCAGCACACTGAACGATGGGACACGTCGAGAAGCCAGTCACATGCTGATTGTTGGCCACGCTAAACAAGATGCTGGGGGACCCTGTGAACAGTGTTAAGGCGGCAGCAGCCTTCTCCCCGAGCCCCAGGGATGGGCTCTGCCCCCAGCGCTAGGTGAGTCAAATACGAGAACTGGGTCAGATGACAGGATGTCCTCTGATCTCAAGACCCAAATTCAAAGGAGGTGTGGTTCTGCCTGCCCTCAGGGATCACAGCTCCACAGCTCAACCCTTTACTTCACGTCCCAGAGTTTAGATCCAGCTGCATTTTACCCCTCCCCCCGGAGGAAGCCTGTCCTCCTCCAGCAGGACAGGCTGGCGGTCTGCGGGAGAGGCGTGACTCCCTCCCCCTCCTCCCCATGAGGCAAGAATCCAGTACAGTCCACGCAAACACACCTGTCCCTGTGGAGCAGCGGTGCTGCCGCGCCACCTGCCCGGACAGGCACTAGCAATGCTTGGGTTTCCGCTCCTTCCTGGCCCGGGAGGCCATGAGGCTGAAGAAGAGCCTGGGAGCCAGAGTCCGCAGGTAAACAGCCAGGGAAGGCGCCACATCGGCCAGGACCACATCCTTCTTTTTCTTCCCCACGGCAGCCAGCACATCTCGGGCCACCTGCGAGGGGTTTCGGCCCTGGGCCGTGGTCTCGTCCATCACTGAAATGAAACGAGAGACTCACTGAGCTCGGGTTCATGCCGAGTGAGGTCAGTCGTCAGTATATACGACCAACGCCCACGTGTCAAGTGGTTTAGTTTTAAACTTATTTTCTGAAAGAACATGAAAACGATCACAGAATCATCAGGTGGCTTTGCATAGAAGAAAAGCAACACCAGGGCCTAACCTCCGTACTTGGACCCGTCGGCCGTGACAGCGTTGAGGGAGAGGTTGGTGTGGATGTATCCGGGGCTGACGACGGTCACCTCGATGTCATGCTGCTCCACCTCGGCCCGCAGACAGTCGAAGAAGGCCTGGGTCGCGTGTTTGGAGGCCGCGTCTGCAAAGGTCGGTGGCCAGAGAGGCAGGTGAGTGAGGGGTGGGGACGCATTCGTTCCCTGAGTCAGAGGCGCCCAGTCTGGGCCCTGGACAGGCGCGGGGGTGTCAGGTCTCCTGCTCTCGTGTGGTTCAGGGAAAACACTGTACACGATACACTGACATACAGGTACGCTCACACACAACATGACACAGCGCACATGGTCAAATGTGAACCACTGGGAATGTGTAGGAAGGGTGCACGGGTGTTCTTTGTACTGTTCCTGCAAGGTTTAAGTGTGAAATTAATCTAAATTAAAAGTTTTTTTAGGGCCTCCCTGGTGGCGCAGTGGTTGAGAGTCCGCCTGCCGATGCAGGGGATACGGGTTCGTGCCCCGGTCTGGGAGGATCCCATATGCCGCGGAGCGGCTGGGCCCGTGAGCCATGGCTGCTGAGCCTGCGCATCCGGAGCCTGTGCTCCGCAACGGGAGAGGCCACAACAGTGAGAGGCCCGCATACCACAAAAAAAAAAAAAAAAAAAAAAAAGTTTTTTTAAAAAAAAACAATGCCTACTGGGTAAAATATTCAAATAGTTCAGGAGGAAATAAAGTAACCAAGTGAAAGTCTTCCTCGTGCCTTCCAGTACAGTTCCCCAGAGGGAGCCAAGCTGCCGGTTTCTCAGCATTCATTTCTCACATCAACCAGGTACCTACACGGGGTGCGACACAGGAGTCCTATTTGTGCGGACATGGCCTCACGCTGTGCCTGTTTCCGTGTCATTCCTGCACGTAGCTCTCTCCAGCGGGGGACAGACGGGGCGGCTGCCGTGCCCCTCGTGGTCACAGGCCACACTGCAACAGTGCGTCCAGGGAGGCTCCCTGCACGTGCAGGAGCGTGTGTACAACCCCACAGCTGGCCTTCTCACGTCTTTTGTCTGACAGCTTCCACAGGATGGCCTTTCATGTGGAAGAGCTGTCCGGGCCCCCTCCGCTCCCCAGCAACAGCCTCTCTGCACGGCGTCAGGTGCTCTGAGGGGACAGAGGAACCCTACGATGGCACTCCTGGGAAACGGCATCTCCACTGACGGTTTCCAGATTTGGAGTCCACACGTTCGAGCCTGAGGAAAGGGCATCCATCAGCCACTTAACTGTAGGTCCTGTGAGCAGCCCAGCAGCGTCCAGACTCTGCAGAGACTCTGGAGGAGCGGCCTGGCCAAACGAACGCTCTGCGGGTGGGTGGCTCGAGACACGCTCCTACCAGCCATGATTCCAGAGGCACGGCCCAGGCCAAGGCCCGAGAGGATTGAGCCACCTGGGGGCCTCCCTGACCTCCGGTCTCCACGGCTCTTGGGCTGTATGTAGGTCCTCGGCCAGGCTGTGCTAACCTAAACGCCGTGACTGTGGTCCCCAGGGCTCCACGTGCTCTACACACATCCTGGATCCTCCCACTCGGCCTCACAGCAGCCCCGAGAGGTACACGAAGCCACCCACACTTCACGAGTGGGGAGACTGCTGCCCGTTGGGTTGGCCGACGTGCCCAGGAGGCGCCGCCTTGTCTGGCCTGGTGGTTATAAAGCACCCAGAACAACCAAGTGTGACCTACGCAGTCACAGCCAAGGGGAGGACAAAACTCAGTGGCACTAAATCCAAGTGAAGTTTGGAAATAATTCAGTACAGGAACACTTTGCAAAGAACTCCTTTACCCTGCATATCCTTTTCCCTATTATTGCCTCATCTGCTCTGTCACATGTGATGCCTGCATATCTATTCCTCAGGAGGCTGTCCTGTTCCAGCGAAGTGAGACAGAGAACTGGCAAAGGGAAATAACCGCCCCAGAAACAAGCACGGATACGGCGGGTGTCTCACGTTGTCTTGAGCACGGCCATGGAGACTGTCGGATGACATGAGGGGGCAGTGTGGGCTCAGACGAGTCCCACAGCTGACCCAGCCACACAGCCAGCACCAGAAGGATGGCTGCGCTGCGTTCGGGCTGACAGGTGGTTCCCAGTTGTCCAGCTGGGTGTGCGTGGCTGTGCTTTCACGGTGTGGAGGCGGCTTCGCCCCTCCCCTCCCTTCCCGTGGCTACGTTGAGCATCTGGAGAGGGGGAGACTATTACAGCTGAGCATTTCCTTGCAGACGGTGGAGCAAAGAATGCAGTTCCCAGGACAGTTTGTGAAATCATCTTTCAGATCTTTAACAAAAGTAGAATAAGCTTGCTGGTGCTTGTGATGGCGCAGTCTCAACATTCTGGCGTAGCCATTCATGCAGGGAGTGAGAGTCGGAACTGAAGTCAAGCTGGCAGCGTTAATTTTTTGGTCCTATGTCCACTTTTCAGAACTAATCTTACTGAAACGCTCCCATGAGCGCCCAGAGATAAAAATACTGAAGGATGCTGTGCACAGCACATCACTGCTACCAGTCACCAACTGAAGGGACGCAAATCCTCATGTGTCACGAAAACTACTAAGGAAATTATGCCACATCCATTCGATTAATGACTGCATATCCACTTAAAGGAACTAGGTAAACCCATATGTGCTGATGCAGAAAGATACACTGCCAAATGGAATAAGCGAACCACAAAACCCCAGTTTTGCACATTTGATCCCATGTAGAAGAATTCTGGAGGCACATGTGGTTAAGTGGTGGCGGGGCAGCACCTGTGGGCCGACACTCGGGAGGCACAGCACGGGGGCCACGGCACAAGGTCGCACGTGGCACGAGGAGCAGAGCTGGGGCTGAGCTCAGGCCTCTGCTCAGGAGCACACGCTGATGACGCCCCTGCACGTTCTGTGCTGAGTGCTTCTCTAACGTCTGAGTTCTGGACAGTAAACGTGTTGTTTTTATAACAGGGAGAAAACAATAAAGGAAACGTGGGGAGGAGAAGGAAGTACTCACATGCAGATCGGAAAGGAACGCTGATTTTGCCCTGGATACTGCTGATGGCGACAATGTGGCCCTTGCGCCTTCTGATCATAGAGGGCAGGAGCGCTGTGGGGAGAGGGCAGAGGTTGCTGCAGCTCATGCTGAGAGTCGTGGGGGGGACTGTTTACTGGAACTCTTAGCCCCTGCGCCCAGGAGGGGAGGGAGGGCCTCTCCCTGGAGTGAGAACCGTGGCTGGACGTCAGAATGCCCCACTCTGTAGGTGTGCAGACAGTGGAAAGACATCACTGTGCAGATGAGGCTGTTGCTGAGGAGAACATCTCGATGTAAGACCATAAAGCAGTGGAAGAAAATGCAAATAAAAGCCCAGAAAAGCCAACACCCAGGATGTAAGGACACTACTGACTCCAGGGTCAAACGGATGGGACAGGCCAGGTCTAGGAAGAAGGAACCAAGGGAAATACAAAGAATGCCGACGTGCCTGTGCTCATCTTCCTTTTCACCCACAACCGTTACCTTTCGTCAGAGCAACTGGACCAAAGTAGTTTGTCTCCATGACTCTCTTGTCCACGTCCAGGCTGGTATCCACAATGGTGCCGCGGTAGCTGACCCCAGCGTTGTTGATGAGCACATCCACATAGCCAAAGCACTGCAGGATCTCCGCGGCAGCCCCCACTATGGCCCCAGGGTCTGTGAGGTCGAAGGTCACCGTGCAAGGCTTGTGAGTCTGCACCTGGGCAAGAATGACAGAAGCCAAACGTAGCTTCAGAGCAACGGGCATGGGAGCCACAGGCCCTGCTTCTCGGTGCTGGGAGGGCCTGGCCGTGAAGGGACAGGTCACAACACTTCTCTGAAGGATGTGACCTGGAGGAGCCTGCCAACCCTGCTCATACCTGACTTGGGCAGCCTTTCTCCTTAACTGACTGTAAATGCCATGGGGCAGGGGTCACGTATGATGGAAGCATGGCTCCCCTTGCCGCCCTGTGCCAGCCTGGCGCTGCACTGTCCTACGTTACAGAGCTGCTATCCTTCTCAGGCCAAATCAGTTTCATTCTTCATTCACAAAACGTTTTTTTTTTTTTCTTTTTGCGGTACGTGGGCCTCTCACCGCTGTGGCCTCTCCCGTTGCAGAGCACAGGCTCTGGACGCGCAGGCTCAGCGGCCATGGCCCATGGGCCCAGCCGCTCCGTGGCATGTGGGATCCTCCCAGACTGGGGCACGAACCCGTGTCCCCTGCATCGGCAGGCGGACTCTCAACCACTGCGCCACCAGGGAAGCCCCCTATATGCTGTCTTTAAGAGACTAACTTTAGATCCAAAGACATGTTGACAGGAAAAGGATGAAAAGAGATAGTCTATTTAAATAGTAACCAAATAGAGAGCTAGGGTGCCTAAACTAATATCAGACAAAAAAATACTTTAAATCAAAAAAGGTTACAAGAGACAAAGAAGGACATTATATAACAATGTTAAAAGGTACATTACAACAAGAAGGTATAACAGTTATAAACACTTATGTACCTAATAACAGACCCTCAAAATATAGGAAGCAAAAATCAACAGAATTGAAGGGAGAAACAGACAGTTCTACAATAATATTTTGATATTTCAATACCCCACTTTCAATAATGGATAGAACAACCAGACAAATCAATTAGGAAATAGATGACCTGAACAACACTATAAACAAATTGGACCTAACAGTCATATTTAGAACGCTCCACCCATCAACAGTGTAATACATACTCTTCACAAGCACACATGGAACATTCTCCAGGACAGACCACATGTTAGGTCGCAAACAAGTCTCAACAGATTTTAAAAGATAAACATCATAAAAATTATCTTCTGCAACCACAGAGTGATGAAGCTAGAAACCAATAACACCATGCAAACTGGAGACAAGGGGACATTAAACAACCACTGACTCAAAAAAGAAATCACAAGGGACATTAGAGAATATTTAGAACAAAATGAAAATGGAAACATAACATACCAAAACTTACAGGATGCAGTGAAGGCTATGCTAAGAGGGAAACTTATAACTATAAATGACTACATTAAAAAAGAAGGGGATTTCCCTGGCAGTACAGTGGTTAAGACTGTGCCTCCAGTGCAGGGGGTGCAGGTTCGATCCCTAGTTGGGGAGCTAAGATCCCACATGCCATGCAGTATGGCCGGGGGCGGGGTGGGTGGAAAAAAACTCAAATCAATAACATATCTTTAACATATCTTTGCATCTTAGGGAAATAGAGCAAACTAAACTCAGCTAGCAGAGGAGGGAAAGCAGATTAGAAAGAAGATAAACAAAATACAGGGGACTTCCCTGGTGGTCCAGTGGTTAAGACTCCACACTCCCAATGCAGGGGGCCCAGGTTCGATCCCTGGTCAGGGAACTAGATCCCACATGCTGCAACTAAAGATTCCACACACGGCAATAAAGATCCCGAGTGCCTCAACTAAAGACTCGGCACAGCCAAATAAATAAATAAATAAAATATTTAAAAACAAACATATATATAGAGAGAATAGAAAACAAAGAAAATGAATGAAATCACAAGTTGGTGTTCTGAAAAGATCAACAAAATTGAGAAACCATTAGCTAGACCAAAGAAAAAAGAAAAGATGCAAATAACTAAAATTAGAACTGAAAGTGGGACCTTACATAGATAAAAAAGATTATAAAAGAAGACTATGAACAACTGTATGCCAACAAATTAGATAACCTAGAAGAAATGGACAAATTCCTGGAAACACACAAATTACCTAAACTGAGTCAAGAAGAAACAGAAAATCTCAGCAGACATGTGACAGGTAGAAATTGAATCAGTAACCTAAAACCTCCCAACAGAAAATATCCTGAACCAAATTCACTGGTGAATTTTATCAAATTTTAAAGAAGAATTAACACCAATACTTATACTCTTCCAAAAAACTGAAGAGGAGGGACTTCCCTGGTGGTGCAGTGGTTAAGAATCCGCCTTCCAGTGCAGGGGATGCGGGTCTGATCCCTAGTCAGGGAACTAAGATCCCACATGCCACAGAGCAACTAAGCCTGCACGCTCTGGAGCCCGCGCAATGCAACAAAAGATCCCGCATTACGCAACTAAGATCTGGCGCAGCCAAATAAATAAATAAATATTTAGAAAACAAAAAAAACCCAAAGAGGAGAGAACACTTACTGATTCATTCTGTGAGGCCAGCATTACTCTGATACCAAGGCCAGATAAAGACACCACAAGAAAATTACAGACCAAAATCCTTTATGAGTACCAATGCTAAAATCAACAGAATACTAACAAATCAAATTCAACAGCATATTAAAAGGATTATTCATCATGAACAGGCTAAATTTATCCTAGCAAATGCAAGGGTAGTTTACCGTAAGGAAATCAATCAGTATAACCCACCACATTAACAGAACGAAGGGGGAAGGACCACATAAGCATCTCAATTGACGCAGAAAAGAGATCTGACATAACCCAACACCCTTTCATGATAAAAACTCTCAGAAAACTAGGAACAGGGGGGAAATTCCCCAAGGTATTTATGAAAAACTTACAACTAACATCATGTCCAGTGGTGTAAGACTGAAAGTGTTCCTCTGTGCTCCAGAACAAGACAAGGATGTCTGCTTTCACTGCAGCTATTCAGCATAGCTTGTTGTTCTGATCGGAGCAGTTAGACAAGAAAAAGGATAAAAGGCACCTCAACTGGAAAGGAAATGTTAAATGTCATCTTAACTTAAAGTGTCAAAAGTCACCGCCAGTCTCCCGGCTACCACCGCCAAGAGGTGAATAGGTATTAGCGGAGACATGGGGGAGGAAGAAGGCACTCAGAGGGGCCGCCCTCCCTAAACTCGCGGCGCTGCGCAAGTGGTGGATTTGAGCCCAGCTGGCCGACCGCGGCTGCCCCTCTTCCCCACGAAAACCACCCCTGGGCTCACCTCGGTAGCCCGGGAAGCAGCAAGTTCTCGGGTGAGCTCCTCCAGGGCCTCGGCGTTCCGGCCACAGAGCACCAGCTTAGCACCGGCAGCATGGAAAACTCTGGCACATTCTAGAGGAAGAAGAAAGCAGTGTGGCAGCTGGGGAGGCCCAGGCCTTCACCGTCAGCTCAGCTCCCAGCTCCCCAGCCCCAGACCACAGGGCTACTTCTTCCGCAGCCATCGGCACCGGCCCGCTGTGGAAGTCCGTGGGGCAGTTAGGGACCCGGCACAGGGAGCTCTGCTGTCACCACTGCGGAGCCAACGTCCGGGGCTGTGACAGACGTCCACGGGCAGGAGGAAGGCAGCAGCTAGGGGACAGGCTGTTAGGTACCAGGCTCAGAACTTTCCAGCATAACCTTTAGCTCTGATCCACCCTGCGAGCAGTATCTCCCCACTTTCATGGCGAGGAGCTCAGTGAGGCAAGGGATGTGCCCGACGGGGAGGCGGCGCCAGCTCGGGGATGCCGTTGCCTCAACACAGCAGGCACACACCTGCCGGGGCTGCTTCTGTGGTTCTGTGGACGCACGGGGGACACAGGACTCTGGTGAGAAGGGGCGGAGAGGCTCCCCCGAGGCCTGAAGCCCGCAGGTTCTTCCTCCCGAGAGTACACAGGCCCGAGGGCTCGTGGACACACGCAATGGGGACAGAACGTGGGGAGGCTGACAGCCTCGCGAGGAGGTTAAAGAGCTAAAGCATGCCGAGCACCCACGCAGCAGGGCGGCATTAAGGGTGGCATCATTTTTTTTTTTTTTTTTTGCTGCGTTGGGTCTTTGTTGCTGCGCGCGGGCTTTCTGTAGTTGTGGCGAGCAGGGGCTACTCTTCACTGCGGTGCACGGGCTTCTCATGGCGGTGGCTTCTCTTGGTGTGGAGCATGGGCTCTAGTAGTTGTGGCTCTTGGGGTTAGTTGCTCCGCAGCATGTGGGATCTTCCCAGACCAGGGCCTGAACGTGTGTCCCCTGCATCGGCAGGAGGATTCTGCGCCACCAGGGAAGTCCAAGGGTGGCATCATTTTAAAAGGTTCCCTCCTGCTGGGGGTTCCTCTGAGTCACTACAGCATCCAGGTGACAACTGACGAAGGCCATGGTGGGGGGGGTCCAGAACTATCTGGGCACCTCTCTTAGTCAATATTCTTTGGTGGAAGGAAAAGAGACTCAAGTCACCCGGGGCAAAGCAATAAGAGGATTTATCAGGATTCCAGGGTAGCTCAAGGATTAAGGGAAGGAGCTGAATGGTTCAGATGGGAAGGACAGGAGTGCTGGTGGCCCAGGGTCCTGGACAGTAGGAATCAAACTCTCTGAATGCTAGCAGGTCCCTTCCCCACTTCATTCCCAGCCTGGCCTCTCCACCAGATGGGGGCGGGCTGCAGACAGTGCAGCGTTCCCGTGGACACCACTCCCCGGCCAGACAAGGGTGCCCTTGGCCCGTTCCCTCGAAGCTCTGGTGTCCAAATCCTTGGGAGGGACCAGATCAGCCCTGGTGGGGGCAGCATTACTAGGACTAGGCCAGCCAGGGTCACGTGTGAATCCCAAGGCCACTACAGGAGGGGCAGGGAGAGGGAGGAAGCAGGGGCCGAGGTCCTCTCGCCCTGCCCCCAAACACAGCCGAGTGCTTAGTGCCCCGAGGCTCACAGCCCACGGAGAGCAGCACAGCCCTGCGGTCAAGAGGACGGACACGAGCGAGACTTCCTGTGTCCAACTCAGACTCCCAACCCTGACTGGCCCTGTGATGTGGGAAGTTTCGACCTCTTTGTCCCCACTTTCCTCTTCTGTAGGTGCAGGTCAGCAGCGCTAGGACTGAGCGGGTTACAGCGGCCAGGCCAGCACCGCGAAGAGAGAAAGCACTGCACAAGTGCTGCGTCGTGCTTCTAAGCTGCCTTCTTAAAATGTTCTAAAGACTGACTGTTAGTGCGAATGGAAACGTGGGGCTTAAGGGGGCATAGTCTGTCCTCACTAGAGGCTCTTGAGGTCTCCCTCAAGAGCAGGTGTGCCCAAGAGCAGGTGTGTGCGGCCCCCGCGGCCCCAGCTGACCATGCGGCCACCCCCAGGGCCCAGACTGAGCCTCGGGGGCCGGGTGCTCAAGCGGAGTCTTGGTGCCACGGGCTGCTAGGAGGGCAAGGCCGGCCCCAAGAGCCCACCAGAGGGTCAGGGATCCAGGAAGGGAGGAGGCTCGGGGGTCCAGGCGGGGTCCTTCCCCCACCCACGCCTCGAAAGCGAAAGCGAAGCGGTGAGAATGCCAGCGTCCCTCAGGGAAGGAGGGAGGAGGCTCCCTGGCAGCAAAGCCTTCTTTCCAGACGCGGTGCCTCCTGCACCTTCACTTGCTATCCCGGGACCGGCGCCTCCCAGCCTCACCCAGATGGAGCTTTCTGGAAGGAGGTTCAAGTCAACTAAACCGGTGCACTTCCAGGCGTGCGGTGTTGTCTCCTCTGAAGCTCACCCTGACCAAGGGCACAAACCCAGACGGAGCCACAGCCCCCGCTCTGGCCCCAGGGTCTGCTTGGGTCACGGCCCCCATCCCACCTGCCCTGCAGAGCCTCCTTGGGGGTGGGGCTGGGGGCAGGCACTCCTGAGGCCCGTTTCCTATCACTCCCGAAGCCCTGCTGGCTTCCTCACCCCATTTTGTCCCGGCCTGGCCACCACGATGGACATTCAGTGAGGTGCCACCAAGATCCAAGGTGGGGGACACACAAGTGTCTGAACAGCTCTGGAAACTGGTCACCCGCGTTCTGCTTAAGCTTTGCTTCCCAAGGAAAGCCAAGGGAGGAAATTAAAGTTCGTGTAGAGAATGACATAAATGCCAACAGGCTGAGAAAATTCCATTTTCATTTCTTGAAAAAAGGTGATATAGAGGCAAGAGGGTGGGGAGAAAGAGGAATACATTTATCTTGGGCTGTCAGCCGGTCCCCAGGCCACCAGCACTACTGGCTTATAAGTCCAATAGGCTCGTGGCCTCGGGGCCGAGACGTGTCCCTTCACCCAGTGTCCTGCCAGTCCACAAGGACAAGCCAGGAGACAAGGCAGGAGAGACACGAGAGCTGTCCGAACACTCAGCACGCCACCCAGGCCTCCAGGGAGGCCGACAGGGTGGGCAGAGCCATGAGGGTGGCCAGGGTCTCCTCCCCACGCCTCCTGGGCGGTCGCTGAGGGGTGTTTGTACTGAGACAGCCAGAGGGGGGAGGGATACACGCCCTCCTGGCCCTCCGATGGAATCTAGGAGATGGTGGAAAGAGCACGGACGCACACAGACAAGTGGGCTTTGTGTCTTCCATCCCCTTCCCGGCCCTGGTGTCACAGGAGGAAGCGCGGATGGAGAGAGAACAGCACCTCCGTCACGCGTGTGCACGTCGGCGCCGCAGTGTGCCTTTCCCTCACAGCCAACCCCAGACACACTTCAAGGACGTTAAAAAAAATGCTTCTCTCTGTGGTGGAGCAGCGGCTGCTGACACCCTATATTTAGCAGCTGAGTAAGGTCAGAGGCCGGCTATGGCTTGGGGCCTGGAGATCTGATGGCAGACCCTGGGTCACCCCGAGAGCTCACCTGAACGCCACGCTGGTGCACGCACGGACCCTGCTCCCCGCTCTCTGCCCAGGTCCCCTGGCAGCCTGCCGCCACTCCCCGTCGGTTCCTCTGTGTTCCCGCAGATCTCAAGTGCCAGCAGCCCCTGCATGACCCTACTGCTCACGGCCACCCTGCCCCCTCCCCCAGGGAGACAAGACGAGGGCTTGAGTCCTGGCTCCGCGCTCCTGCCTACAAGTCACAGGGCAAGTCACACCGTCTCTGAGCATCAGCTGTGAGGACTCAGGAGATAAGCCCAAGCCAGCACGCACATAGGTGCCTCCCCTGCCAGCCCGCTGGGAACACCCGTCCTGAAAGGGCAACACACGGAGAGAAGTCCTTCCTCTCTGCACAGACCACGGGCTCCCAGAGGGAAGGGACCCTGCCTCACATCCGTCTGTTCCAGCACCTGGCCTAGGGGCCAGCACGTGGCCCTGGGCCACACTGGCTGTACTCTCACCGGCCAGGAGACGCAGGAGCGCTAGGTGTACCCCAACTCAGGGCGCCTCTCGGCCTCGTTCCATGGAACTGAGCGTGAGCGTGCGGGGCATGCGGGGGTGGTGCAGAGCATGTGCGGAAGCTGATACACCCGCATCTGCCCTGGTACACTGCCACGGTTGGCACAGGCGCGTGGGGTGGACCTGGGACCCAGCAGCTCCACGTGGCCACTAGGTTAGATCTGAGCTCAACTGGAGAACCCGGCTGAGGAACAGCTGAGGCCTCACTGCTCCTGTCCCCACCTGCCAAGGTGCCAGGGCACGGCTGGAGGCACGGCCCCATGAGGGGACGGCAAGCTGGAGGTTACACCAAAGCCGTAAACCTGGGATGCTCGCTGAACTCAGGAAAAGGAACGTTTTGTTTGGCCCTAAGTTAGTGTCCATTTTTGAAAGTCTCCACATACAAGTGCCTGTTTCCACACCGACTGGCACTGAGGCTGCCCCACGTGCACAAGCGGCCCCCTCCCTGGCTTCCGCCTCCGGCCCCGGAGCTGAAGGTCAGGGCCGTCTCTCCCTGCGCTTAAGCTCTCCGTCTCCATCTGGACCAAGGGCAGTGCCGCCCTTGCCGCCCAGCTGCCGGCCCGCCTCGCGTGTCTGCACCCACGCCGCTGCCCCCCGCCCGGCACTGCCCCACCACCCACCTCGGCCCAGGCCCGACGTGGCGCCGGTGATGACCACCACAGCGTTCTGGACGCAGGCGCCCGTGCGCAGCCACCGCAGCAGCTTGCAGAGGCCGAAGACGCCCACGCAGCCCAGCAGCAGGGGCAGGATAGCCGTGGAGGTGATGCAGTCCATGACCCTCGCCCTCAGCAGACTCCTTCTGGAAGAACAAAGCAGATAAATTAGTGACAAGGTGGGACGACGCCAGGGACTCACCAACCCTCCTCCCTCAAGTCTGACACAGACCCCAGATCTCTCGTGCGGACCTCAGCTCTGAGTCTGTCAGTGTCTCCCCAGGCCCGCGCCCCGTGTGGACCGTCCAGCATGGTGGGACCAGTGTCCTCTCCGCACGGACACGAGCGGGCCGCAGGGCGCAGACGCACGTCGCCCAGACAGGCTGAGGACCAGCTCCTGAGGGGCGTCAAGGAGGCCCCAAGCCTCCTGCAGAAATCTGTTTCAAGGAACTTAATATCACCCAGTATCATTTTCAATTCCTGATATTTGTGAAACTAGAAAAGTTTTTCTAAAAACTTTTTTTAAAAGGAAAAAGGAGCCATACCGATCGATCTTTACACTCCTCCCTGGACAGGCTCCTCCACGGCCACAGGCCTCCGGATGCCTGGGGGACTCATGGCAGGGCAAGCAGCCCTCTGCCAAGTGGGCGCAGACTCAGGCCGTGGAGTGGAGGCCCTGCTGCACTGTGGCCCGTGCCCACCAAGTGCCCCTGGCGAGCTGCGTCAGCCTGACCAATCAGGAGCCCACGGGAGCGTGGTGAGCGCTACCATGCGGGGTCCATGCTTAGGAAACATCCGTTCCTTCTACAACTGCCCTTCCCTTCCTCATTCCCACCCTCCACGGCCCTGGGCCCAGAGCAGCAGCCAAGAGGGCAGACACGGGGTTAAAGGAACGCTGAGGAGGAGCTACGGGGGAGCAGCACCACACAGCCGCCTTGAGATGCCCACCCAGGCCCTCCAGACTATGATGTTAGAAGCACGTCAGCTTCCAGGGGAGGAAGGGGCTGGGAAGTAAGCGCACAGCTCTGTGAACAAGCCTGCAGCCTTCAATCACTCATCACACCGCGGTGACCGAGTAAAGCCCTCGCCCACCCCCCAAGCCCTCAACTCCGCATATTTAAAAGCATATCTCTGCTCCCTTCCCAAGACAGCACCCACTGTGTGGATACCGTGAAGCCAAGAACACACACATCCCAGCACGGATCCGCCTGTGCCCTGAGCTGCTTTGACTCTGAAGTCCAGGTTTGGGAGGGGCCGTCCCGATCTAAGTTAAAAGGTTCTGCTCCGGTTTGAACTGTCAACTAAGCTAGTTTAGTATTTAGCTTAATTTTTCACCTCCCTTTCCAAATACACCCAAATTCTTGATCACTATAAAAAATTAACAGCCTTGGACGAACATCTGCAAAAATGACTCTTTCCTATCAACCTCCACTTAATCTACTCCTGAAAGACGCCGGCTACTGTCTGCTAAGTGAACACATTTCCCTCTTACCCTACACTGTGCCAAACCCACACGTGGATGCCCTGGCAATCCAAGTGGATTGTGAAGTGCCGAGCTCTTTACCCGGGTACTACTGGCACCAACCCCTGCCCTCAACTGGATGTTCAGGCAGGGCCGAGTCCCAGGGGAGAGGTGAGAACCCAAAGACCCTTTGTGGACTTCCCTGGTGGTCCAGTGGTTAAGAGTCCGCCTTCCAAAGCAGGGGACGCGAGTTCGATCCCTGGTCAGGGAACTAAGATCCCACATGCCGCGGGGCAACTAAGCCTGCATTCTAGAGCCCGTGCACAACTAGAGAGGCCCGTGTGCCACAACTACTGAGCCCACGCACCCTGAAGCCTGTGCACTCCAACTAGAGAGAAGCCCATGTGCCGCAAGAAGATCCCGCATGCCGCATCTAAGACCTGACACAGCCAAATTAATTAATTGATTAATTAAAAAAACAAAAAGATCCTTTGTTTGGCACCTGGTAGTACTGAGAGAGGCTTAGAGCGGGCAGGAGCACCTCCGCCGTTCTGTGAGTCTGTGGGTGCTGCCTGGGGGCCTTCACAGGGCACAGCCCCTGAAGACGGCAGGCTGTGGGGTACATTTCAGCCCAGCGGGACAGCTGTGCGGGAAGAGCTTTATCCCCAGGGCAATCCCAGATCCTCATACCACGTAGGTCCCAAGGTGGACCACCCTGCTTGGCTCAAATCAGCCGGGGCCCAGACAATGCCCAGGAAGCCCAGGGAGGTGGGGACACTGCTCAGGAAAGGACAACCAGCTCAGCCTCTGGGTCTGTGGAGTCTGCCTGTCTCAGACCCATAACCTGGGGCTAAGTCAGAACTTCACTGAAGGCTACAAGGGATCAAGCACCAATACGCAGCCCTATTGCCTCTAAAAATTCAGAGGTTTCAGAGACTACCTGGAAAACACCAACTAATGGAGTGGCAGCACAGGGTCGCCTCCTGGCCGGGTTCACATCCTGGGTCAGGGCCGCACCGCTGAGGCCTCGGCACCTCTGTCGGTAAAACAGGTTCGTTGGCATGGCCAAGAAAAAGAAAGAAAGAAAGAAAAGGAAATGTGGCCAAAGAAAACCTAAAGTCAGCAGAAAGAAGGAGATAATAAAGGTCAGAGAGGAAATAAATAAAATAGAGATTAAAAAAAAATAGAAAAAAAAAATCAATAAAACCCAGAGCTGGTTCTTTGAAAGGGTAAACAAAAATTAACACACCAATGGCCAGGCTCCCTAAGGAGGAAAGAGAGAAGACTCAAACAAAATATGAAATGAAAGAGGAGAAATCACAACTGATACCACAGAAATACAAAAAAAAAACATGAGAGAATACTATGAACAATTATATGCCAATAAATTTGACAACCTAGAAGAAATGGACAACTTTCTACAAACATACAGCCCACCAAAACTGAATCAAGAAGAAATAGATAACTTGAACAGACCGATCACTAGAAGTGAAATAAAATCTGTAAAAACAAATGAACAAACAAAACTCCCTACAAACAAAGTCCAGAGCCAGATGGCTTCACAGGCAAATTCTATCAAACATACAAGGAAGAACTTACACTGATCCTGCTCAAACACTTCCAAAACATTGAAGAGGAAGAAACACTCCCAAAGACATTCTATAAAGCCACAAGCACCCTGATACCAAAACCAGACAAAGATACTATCAAAAAAGAAAATTATAGGCCAATATCTTTGATGAATATAGATGCAAAAATCCTCAACAAGATATTAGCAAACCGGGGCTTCCCTGGTGGCGCAGTGGTTGAGAGTCCGCCTGCCAATGCAGGGGACACAGGTTCGTGCCCCGGTCCAGGAAGATCCCACATGCCACGGAGTGGCTGGGCCCGTGAGCCATGGCCGCTGAGCCTGCACGTCCGGAGCCTGTGCTCCGCAACGGGAGAGGCCACAACAGTGAGAGGCCCGCACACCGCAAAAAAAATAAATAAATAAAATAAAAAATAACAAGGTCCTACTGTATGGCACAGGGAACTACATTCAATATCCTTTGATAAACCATAATGGAAAAGAATATGAAAAACAATACGTGTATCTATAACTGAGTCACTTTGCTGTACAGCAGAAGTTAACACAACATTGTAAACCAACTACAATTCAATAAACTTAAAAAAAATAAAAAAGAAACAAACAAAATGCGGCCAACACAACAGTCATGGAGGCCAACACAGCAAAGAGAGAGCAGACAAGGGCCACAATGTCCTGTCCACCCCTTTCTCATACCCAGGGGAGGAACAGGATGAAGATAAACCCACCCAGCAAGGCGCCCCACTCAGACAACCACAGCTCCATGCACCTGTTCAAAGCTCCAGCTGGCAACCCTTGATGTGAAGAAAAGAGAAACCACACACCGTCTTGTACATGTCTGGTATTCCTTGAGCACCTGACCCAACATCGCGAGCCAGCCTTGGTCTCCTGGCCCCAGGGACCACTCTGCCCGAGGCAAATATGGCACCAGGTTAAGGGGGTCCATCCTCAGCCCACTTTCTGTAAGGAGAGTGCATCTGCATTCAGTCTGGCAAGTTCTCACAGAATCAGAACGTAAACTATAAACCAGTGCAGCTTTGCCCAGTAACTCAGGATGATGGTGGGAAAAGACACCCCAGAGCAAGCCACTAATTTTAGAGTCAGGTTCAACTTCAGCATAACTCCCCTGACCAGGTGAAGCTGCTAATATAGACAATCTCAACTCTTTCTGGGAGTTTTTCAAATTCTTAAAGATCTCCCACCTGCCATTCTGCTCTGCAGTACACATCACCACACCGATGGGCCCCGGGCCTCCCAGACGCTCAGAGGTCGCTGTGCCAACTCCTTCCTGTCTCCCCCTCAGCAGTTATGATGGCCAGGAGAGCTAGACAAAGAAGTAACTCAGACCCACTGACTTGCTGTGGTGTCTGGGGGCCTTCTCCGAGCAAAAGGGGCTCCCAAGTGGAAGAAAGGAACTAAGTCTTGGCTGGCCACATTTCCAGATCAGGAAATAAATCTCCTATGTAAAGCAAGGTCAAAAGGGGCCTAGTTTTTTTTTGAAAATGACATATAACATGCTTATAAATTTTGTATTTTATACCAAAATGTTTCTTAAAACTGCTGGTTTCAGATATAACTGGAAGATAAGACTGGTGGTAAAAAAAAAAAAAAAGGGAGTGGGAAAAAAATCTTGCTCACGATTCCCAGCATTTGGAGATGAGCTTATAGCACAGAGGGACAGTCAGCCCAGCAGTGCTGTGAGCCAGAGCCAAAAGCAGGACAGGCACGTGGCGAGAGGGGAGGCAGGCTCCGCCCGCCCACACCAGCCACACCCACTCACTCCCCACACAGGAAGTGACCAGAGAGAGGAAGTCACAAGCCCAGGTGTCTGCTTGTGTTTTCTCGCAGCACACACAACGGAGCTCCAGACCTAAGTCAAAAGAGTGTGAAGGTGGAAAAGCACCTTCACAGGTGCCTGTTACTTGGGCCAGGCGGCCGGAAAGTTTGTGGGTCTGCACTGCTCTCCTACTTTCTACTGAGGCTTTTGAAACCTCAAACTAGAAACAAGACCGTCACCGAGAAACCAACTCGGAGCAGGCACATCACCTCTTATGCCATCTGTTCCATTCTCCACCCTTTAGCCAAAATTCTACATTGCATTTCACAGATGGAATCTGTTCCAAAGATTCCTTTCTTCTCTGTTACAAAAATAAAATAAATTGAACCGTCAATAAAAACAAGTTGTTAGAATCTACTCAGAAACCACACATATAAATTAAACCATTAAGAGCTACATCTGAAAATCAAAGGAGGGGATCTGAAAACCCTCCAAAGTGAAAAATGATAATGAGGGACTTCCCTGGTGGTGCAGTGGTTAAGAATCTGCCTGCCAATGCAGGGGACACGGGTTCAAGCCCTGGTCCGGGAAGATCCCACATGCCGCGGAGCAACTAAGCTTGTGCGCCACAACTACTGAGCTTGCGCTCTAGAGCCCGCGAGCCACAACTACTGAAGCCCACATGCCACAACTACTGAAACCCACGCCCCTAGAGCCCATGCTCTGCCACAAGAGAAGCCACCGCAATGAGAAGCATATGCACCACAACCAAGAGTAGCCCCCGCTCGCCGCAACTAGAGAAAGCCCACGCACAGCGACGAAGACCCAGCGCAGCCAAAGATAAAATTAATTAATTAATTAATTAATTAATTAATTTTTAAAAATGATAATGAGTTCAGGTCTGGAAGGATTAGTCATGAAATAAGCTGCCATGTTATGCACAAGAAAATCAGGCTAAAGGGCAGAGAGGGGTTCCAACTGGACGGCAGGACACTGAGGCCACAGGGCAAGGAGGGGCTTGGCAGCAAAAGCAGTCAGGCTCAGTTCCCACAGCCCACATCCACTTTTGTGTGTTAGCGCTGACAGCCAGCTGTTCTATTACAGGTGACGTAAGCTACAGGTCATGCTTATGACCCATATCTGAAAATACGTATCTAATTTCAGAAAGTAAAAGCAGAGTAAAGCCACTCTTTCTTGGTCTCAAGCGTATGAGAAGCAGCAGCTAAGGCCATCTCTGACTGAAAAGAAAAGATAGCATCCTACCTCAGACAGCAGATACTTCACCAGTGGCAGTTCCCAGCACCCATGTCTACTCTGGTCTTTTGACCCAGGGCAGAGTAACTTGGACCAGAGGCCAGAGGATACCTTCAGGTCAGCAGGCCCTCCCTGGAATGCTGGAACGAGCCATGAACGAGTGGTCTATGGGGTGTATTTTGGGATGCCAGCCTTAGGGCCCCCAGTTTAAAGGAGTGCAGGCTGGCATTAGTGAAGGCAGAACCAAAAGGAAAGCCTACGAGTATTTCAGACCAGGTCCTGAGCATCCAGTCCTGGAGAAGCGAGCACTGCTCTCCAGTAAGATGCTGGGCCCCTGCTGCACAGCATGCCCAGCCTGGGAGGGTGGGATGAGAGGTGCTGAGCACAGCTCCAGACCCTGCAGCACGGGCTCCTGACACGAGGACAGGGTGCTGGAGGCTAACGTTTATTATGGGCCAAAGTCTTTGTTCAGTTTTTAAAAACAGCACTTACGATAGCAACCTAGACACCTTGTCACAAAAAACAATTTTGGTCTTTTTTTTTTTTTTTTAGTTTATTATTTACTATTGGCTGTGTTGGGTCTTTGTTGCTGCACACAGGCTTTCTCTAGTTGTGGTGAGCGGGGGCTACTCTTCATTGTGGTGCACGGGCTTCTCGTTGCAGTGGCTTCTCTTGTTACGGAGCACGGGCTCTAGGCACGCGGGCTTCAGTAGTTGTGGCTCGCGGGCTCAGTAGTTGTGGCTTGCGGGCTCTAGAGCTCAGGCTCAGTAGTTGTGGCGCAAGGGCTTAGCTGCTCCACGGCATGTGGGATCTTCCCGGACCAGGGCTCGAACCCGTGTCCCCTGCATCGCCAGGTGGACTCTCAACCACCGCGCCACCAGGGATGTCCCACAATTTTGGTTTCTAATGTGCTTTATAAAATGAATTTAGTATTACTGGAAGATGCCTGAGTGATCTTGCCCTCTTTCCCAGAGCACACAAGAGGCCCAGACTCCTCGACGGAAACCACACAAGGCGCTCACCGTGGATGTAAAGCAGAAAAAGCACCAAGTTGGCACTGGGGAGCAGGGTTCAAGTTCACACTGTCATGTCCCTGCTGTGTGACGCAAGCAGATTTATTCTCTGCAACTAAGTGTTCTAACTTCAAAATGGGGGTGATTATTCCAATGAGAAACCACATGGGAAGCACTTTGTAAATGCTAAGGTCCTGCTGACTCATAAGCTAACTGAAAAAAAAGCAATAAAGCATTTCCAGAGAGGATCTCAGACAGGAACTGAGCAAAGGCAGCCAGGCAGGCAGCTGGGTTTTTTTGGCTGCACCATGCGGCATGTGGGATCTTAGTTTCCTGACCAGGGATCAAACCTGCGCCCCCTTCATTGGAAGCATGGAGTCTTAACCACTGGACCACCAAGTAAGTCCCCAGACAGGCAGCGTTAACAGCGTTTCGTAAAAAGACCAAGCTCCCTACTTTACATCCACACCTCACGTGCTGAGCCTCCTTTCAGCTCCAGGATGGCTCTGGCTCACCTGTTCACCTAAGGCACATGAGATGACATTCACACCGGGTGCTGGCGGGGCCGGGGTTGCAGGGCGATGGACCAAGAAGACGTGGGTTCTGACCTCATGAAGCTCACCTCCTAGACAGACAAAGTGGCGATAAACAAAGAAACACAAAAATTAAATGACTAGAATTGTGATAAGGTGGTCTGTCTAGAGGATGAGCCTCACCTGAAGCTTTGATTCAAAGTCAAAACCACCCAAGTTGGTGTGCTGGCCACATGGCACACAACCGGCCCAGGGCAGCCCTAGCTAGTGACTCCTCCGTTTTAGGAGAGAACACTTTCTAACCCATTCCATGAGACCAGCATTACCCTGATACCAAGAAAAAACACTGTAAGAAAACTATAGAACAATATCCCTTTTGAAGAGTGACACCAAACTCCTCAACAAAAAAAAACTAACAAACTGAATTTAGCAGCATAGTAAAAGGATTATACATCCTGACCACGTGGGATTTGTTCCTGGAATGCAAGGATCCTACAACATATGAAGATGATCAACAATATGCCACATCAACTGAAGGAAAAAAACCACACGATCAACTCAGTTGACGCAGAAAAAGCATTTGATAAAATTTAACACCCTTTCATGATAAAAGCACTCAACAAATAGGAATACAAGGAAACTACTCAACACAATAAGAGCCATACATTAAAAACCTACATCAAACATCAGACTCAGTGGTAAAGACTGAAAGCTTTTCCTCCAAGATCAGGAGCAAAGCAAGGATGCCAACTTTCATCACCTCTATTCAACATAGTACTGAAAATTCTAGCCAGACCAATTAGGAAAGAAAAAGAAATAATAGGCATCTAAATTGGAAAGGAAGAAGTAAAATTATCTGCAGGTGATATGATCTTGTATGTAGGAAACCCTAAGGACTCCACAAAAATGTGTTTAAAATGTGTTAGAATAAATTTATTCAGCAAAGTAGCAGGACACAAAGTCAACACAAAAAAATCAGTTGTATCTCTATACATGCAAAAACAATTCCATTTACAATAACAACTAAAAGAATTAAATACTTAAGAACTAACTTAACAAAGGAGGTGAAGACTTGTACGATGAAAACTGCAAAATATTGCTGAAAGAAATTAAACAAGACAAATGAATGGAAATACATCCCATGTTCATGAAGTGGAACACTTATTACTATTAAAATGTCAATACCAATCAAAGCAACCTGCAGATTCAATTCAATCCCTATCAAAATCCCAACAATGCCTTTTGCAGAAAGAGAAAAACTCATCCTAAAATTCACGGAATCTCAAAGGTCCCTGAATAGTCAAAAGAATCTTGGAAAAGAACAAAGAAGCTGGAAGAACCACTTCTTGATACCAAAACTTACTATAAAGCTAGAGTAATCAAAACAGTGTGGTGCTGGCACAAAGACAGACATAGACCAATGGAATAGAGAGGCCAGAAATAAATCTTTGCATATATGGTCAAGTAATTTTTGACAGGAATGTCAAAACCATTCAATGGGGGAAAGATAGTCTTTCCAACAAATGATGCTAAGAAAACTGGATATCCAGTGACTTACCTGGCAGTCCAGTGGTTAAGACTGTGCTTTCACTGCATGGGGCATGGGTTTGATCACTGGTTGGGGAAATAATACCCCACATTCTGCATGGCACAGCCAAAAAATAAAAAATTTAATTTAATTTAATTTTAAAAAAAACTGGATATCCACTTGCAAAAGAACAAAATTGGACCCTTATACAAAAATTAACTCAAAATGGATCAAGGATCTAAATGTAAGACCTAAAACATGTTTCTTACAAGAAAACATAGGCAAAAGCTTCATGACATTGGATTTGGTAATGATTTCTTGGATAAGACTCTATAAATGCACAGGTAACAAAAGAAAAACTAGATAAATTGGTTCATGAAAAATTTTAAATGTTGTGCAGTAAAAGACACTATTCACAGAGTAAAAAGATAACCCACAGGGTCGCAGAAAATATTTTCAAATCATATATCTGATAAGGGAGCAATATCTAAAATAGAGAACTCCTAAAATTTAAAACAAAACAAAAACAACCTGATTCAAAAATGGGCAAAGGGGGCTTCCCTGCCGGCGCAGTGGTTAAGAATCCGCCTGCCAATGCAGGGGACACGGGTTCGAACCCTGGTCCAGGAAGATCCCACATGCCACGGAGCAACTAAGCCCGTGCGCCACAACTACTGAGCCCACACTCTAGAGTCTGTGAGCCACAACTACTGAGCCCATGTGCTACAACTACTGAAGCCCGTGCATCTAGAGCCCGAGCTCCACAACAAGAGAAGCCACCACAATGAGAAGCCCGCGCACCACAGCTAGAGAAAGCCCTCACGAAGCAATGAAGACCCAATGCAGCCAAAAATTTAAAAAAAATAAATTAATTTAAAAAAAGATGGTAAATTCAAATTATGTATATTTTATTACCATAAAAAATTTTTTAAGTGTGTCATTCATAAAGGATTAAACATTAAATGCTGTCTAATTTCAAGTAGGCTCATGGTTGAAATCAGATTATTTTAAAATTCTAACAAATTAGTTTCCTCATGAATTTGGATAAATTATTTGCCTCTGCCCACTGTTCTCTCTCTTAGACAATTTATTTAGGATGATGGTTCACCCTGAGTTCCAAGGCTTTTTTTTCTATTATTAATTTATTTATTTACTTATTTGGCTGTGCTGGGTCTTAGTTTCAGCATTCAGGATCTTTAATGGCGGCATGCAAACTCTTAGTTGTGGCATGTGGGAGCTAGTTCCCTGACCAGGGATCGAACCCAGGCCCCCTGCATTGGGAGTGCGGAGTCCTAGCCACTGGACCACCAGGGAAGTCCCCCAAGTTATTTTTGGAACTGGAAAACATAATTGTGAAATTTAACTAGGAAATGCCCTTTACTCTGAAGCAGTTTTTAATAATGCTTCCACTTAAAACTTAAGAGTGTCCTGACTTTAATGCCAGAAAACACATGGAAAGGAATCTCACGTTCTGGAGGACTAAAGGAGGAGGGAAGCATAATAACCTGAGAGGGTTTTCCAGAGCCAACTTCTAAGCTTTCATTTAAAAATAGCCTAGCCGGTGACCTATCACTTTATCTCCCAGCAACCCCCCAAACAGCTCCCTAAGGACATGGCCACATCGCCTCAGGACATGTCCACAGTAAGCCATCAAACGATCTGTTTATTTCACCAAACACTGTTGGCAGATTTACTTTTCCGCATACATATTTCCCTCCTTATTCCTCTCGCAGAGCCTTTTCAGGATTGAAAAAAATTACTTGGAAAATTCCAGAGCCCATATTAAAAGAAAAAAAAATACCTTAAATCGAAAACGTATTTTGTGCATTCACCATGTTTATTGCTAGGGTATGTAATAGCGTAAAGGCTTTTTTTTTTTTTTCCTATTTTCTAAGTGCTTTTATTATAATGGGTATTGAATTTTTTGACAGGCTTTTCAGCATCTAGAGAAATAATCATATCATTGTTCCTAATACTTAATAATGCTGTAAAAGATACTAATCAGTTTCCCAATATTGAACCAACCTTGCATTCATGGAATACATCCCACCTGCTCATTTCATTTTCTTTGAAACAAAAGGAAAAAAACCACTCAAGGAGAATTAGGCAGTTACCTAAAAAAAGACTGCTCATAAGCCATTTCCCATAAATGAAATAGAAATCTTTGAGCAATCAAGTGAGTTTTTAAAGAATGGCTTTGACTTTTACATTATGGTAAATTAATGGGCAAAGAACAGTCTTTTCAATAAATGATGCTGGAACAACTGGATAACTTTATTAAACTGAAGAATAAAGTTGGAACCTTACAGAACACAATATATAAAAATTAACTCAAAATGATCAAAGACCTAAATGTGAGAGCTAAAATTATAAAATACTTTAAAGAATATTTAAGTGTAAATCTTCATGATCTTGGATTAAGCAATGATTTCTTAGCTATGACACTACAGCAAAAGCAAGAAAAGAAAAAGATAAATTGAACATCAGAATTTAAAACTTCTGTGCTTCAAAGAAAACTATCAAAAAAGAAGACAACCAACAGAATGGGAGAAAATATTTGCACATCATGTATCTCATAAGGGTAAAGTGTCCAGAATATAAAAAGAACTCGTGCAACACAAGAATAAAAGATAACCCAGATAAAAAATGAGCTGCTTCTTCTCTAAACTTTCTTTTCCAAAGAAGATATACTAGGTGAAAAACTGAAAGCATTTCCTCTAAGATCAGGAACAAGACAAGGATGTCCACTCTCACCACTACTATTCAACATAGTTTTGGAAGTCCTAGCCATGGCAATCAGAGAAGAAAAAGAAATAAAAGGAATACAAATTGGAAAAGAAGAAGTAAAACTGTCACTGTTTGCAGATGACATTATACTATACATAGAGAATCCTAAAGATGCCACCAGAAAACTACTAGAGCTAATCAATGAATTTGGTAGAGTTGCAGGGTACAAAATTAATGCACAGAAATCTCTTGCATTCCTATACACTAATGATGAAAAAAGGCTGATAACAGCAAACAAGTTCAAACTACTGGTAAGCAATGTTCAATCATTTCAGCTGCCATCAGCGGTCTCTCCCTCCAGTAAGCAGTTTAGTGGCCAAGTCTCAGGTTACCGTGAACTTAAGAAGATGGAAGGGATAGCTCAGGTAGGATCTAACGGAGAGTTTGTTGCATTTACTACGTCGGTGAGTGGAAAGCAGCTTCCAAGCTGAATTTACCTGCCATTCAGTCTCAATTTCCATCCCCACATTTATGACCTTCCAGAATAAATTAGTGGGGAGTTCATTTCTGCATTAAAATCATAACTTTACCTACCAAATATCTCATATATGAAGAACTGGTGTTAAAAACAAGAAAATATGCTCAAAGTGGAGTCACCGATGCTGAGCCCCACATCACCAAACTTCACTTAATTAGTTTCAGCCTCTCCCAGAAATGGAATCTTAAACCAGGGAATCAGGAATCGCCTGGTCAGCACAGTGAGGTCATCTGCCTGGTGGACCCCTGCATCCCTTAAAGGGGGGTGACCTTGCCACAACCAACCCGTTTTTTTCCCAAGTAGAGCTTCCTGTTCCCGCTCCTTCTGCCTGTAAAAGTCTTTCACTTTGTACAGCTCCTCGGAGCTCCTCTCTATCTGCTAGATGGGATGCTGCCCGATTCATGACTCAAAGAAAGCCAGTAAGATCTTTAAAACGTACTCAGTTAGGGACTTCCCTGGTGGCGCAGTGGTTAAGAATCTGCCTGCCAGTGCAAGGGACACGGGTTCGAGCCCTGGTCCGGGAAGATCCCACATGCCGCGGAGCAACTAAGCCCGTGTGCCACAACTACTGAGCCTGAGCTCTAGAGCCCACGAGCCACAACTACTGAGCCTGAGTGCCACAACTACTAAGCCTGCGTGCCACAACTACTGAAGCCCGCACGCCCTAGAGCCCATGCTCTGCAACAAGAGAAGCCACCGCAATGAGAAGCCCGTGCATGACAACGAAGAGAAGCCCCCGCTCACCGCAGCCAGAGAAAGCCCATGTGCAGCAACAAAGACCCAACATAGCCAAAAATATATATATATATTAATTAATTTTAAAAAATTTACTCAGTTGAATTTTATGTTTTTAACAATGGGTAGGAGTGAGAAATTACATTATTGACATTAAAGAGGACAAGTCCTGGAAGGGTTAACTACCAGAGACAAGAGCTCTGGCTGGAAACCAGCAGGATCTGTATCTATATTTTTCTTTAAATCAATGTACAAGAAATTATGGGCTAGATTTGACCACCTGCAGGCATCCTAACTATGCACAACTACATGGAACTCACTTAAAGATTATCTCCAGAACAATTCCCATACTGTGAGAGCTCCAGTCCAACATTTTACTGCACTGTTTAATTTTTTTGTTGTTGTTGTTACGCGGGCCTCTCACTGTTGTGGCCTCTCCCGTTGCGGAGCACAGGCTCTGGACGCGCAGGCTCAGTGGCCATGGTTCACGGGCCCAGCCGCTCCGCGGCATGTGGGATCTTCCCAGTCCGGGGCACAAACCCGTGTCCCCTGCATCAGCAGGCGGACTCTCAACCACTGCGCCACCAGGGAAGCCCTAAGTAAATTTTTTAAACTGACTTTTCCCTGTTGCAAAAAGGGAAAGAGATTTTTCTCTCTTTTTCTTAGAGCATTTCTTTGAAAAACCTAGAGTTTGTAAATCCTTCCTCTGTCCCTTTGGTATGTAAGCAAACCTTTTTAAAGGCTAAATAAGCTAGCTCCAGCCACAAGTAAAACCCAAGAATTTTTTTCTGAAGGGCCTGGGAGCCATCTCTCTTAAGGTAACATTGCGGGAGTTTAGCCTAGGCACCTCGACTACCTGCTCATAGAAATTAAGGATGTTTTATTTTTCTTTCAGAGAAAGGCAACTGACTAGCACAGACAGCCACCCCAATCACCAGGTAAATTCAGGATGAAAACACATACAGCAAATGGTGTTGTCCAGTCTTTATACAAGAGAACAAATTACCATTAATCTTGAGATTATGTATGTAATGGGCTGTAAATGGTGGGGTTTTTTTTTTCTTTCTGTTTTTGTAGTCTCATTTGCAGATTACCTGTGTTGTATCCCAGTTTCGGTTAATGCTTGAAAAACAGAATTTTTTTCTTTCCGCATTTGTGGAGAGCATTTCCTAGGTTGGCAGGAGATTTTATTTTTACCTTTCCCCAACATAAATGTGGAGAAACTCTACTCTCATTGGACCACCTCACGGGTCCCACCTTGACAGCTCCCTCAATAAGGAAAGGTGGGGACTTGCCTGGCGGTCCAGTGGTTAAGACTCCACACCTCACAGGTTCGATCCCTGGTCAGGGAACTAAAATCCTACATGCCCCACAGCACAGCCCCCCCCCCAAAAAAAATGGGAAAGGTGTTCATTCCTCTCTGACAAGAGTTTTAGAGACTCAGCCATTCCGGTCATGTGAGTGCCAGACCTGCCTACATCCCTGCCTTTGTGACACCCCACCGGGATCATTTCAAAGACGTCTTACTCAAAACTGAACTCATGTCCTTCCTCTGAGTTCCGATCTCAGATACACAGGCCAGAAAACGAATCAGCCCTGAACCTCCCTCTTCCATCTTACCCCAGAGTGAACCTATTACCAAGTCCCACTGATCCTACCTTTTAAACAGCCCTCACACCCATCGACTTCCGCCTCCGCAGAGGGAGAAGCCAGAGTGATCTTTCATAAACACACACCTGCTGGTTCTACTCCCTGACTGAGACTCTTCAGTGGCCTCCCACCATCCTTAGGAGAAGCCCCAGATATACTTGGCATGACCTGTGAGGCCTGCATGGTCTGACCCCTGCCTACTTCTCCAACCCCATCTCCCTGAGTCACTCCCCCTCCCTCTCCGTCCTCCAGCCCCAACTGGGAGCTTAAGCTCCAGGAGGACACAGGCCATGTCTATTTGCTCATGCTATGTCCCTAGCACAGTGCCTAGCACATAGTAGATGGTAAACAAACACATCTGAAGAACAATATTGTTAAAACAACTGTAGCATCTTAAATGGAAAGCAAATAAAACATGAATTAAATTAATAACTATCCTTACACGTTTGTATCCTAGGTAGCTAACATAGGACTTGGACCATCGGGAGACTAAAAAATGTTAAATAATTTTGCAAACCAGAGACAAATAGGGTGAAATACAATACAGGCACTCCTGTCTATTCAGCTTTGCCACGCAAGTAACCAACACTGAGCAAGTGTCACACTGAGGTCTCTGCCCCTCCGCACATCCGTCCCCACCCAGGGCAACCAGAGGCCTGACCATGTCTGAAGAAGGAGGCCGAGAGCTGGAACACAGACACAGTTTGTGGAGATGATTATATGTGCTGGGAAGCAAATAAACCCTGGGGCGCAGCACTGCTCGGATGGGATCCAACCTGTGTCCGTTTCTGCCTTGGACGCACTCTCCACTGCCGGCCACATGGGTAGCTCCGAAACTACAAGACACAGCGCCTCCGACCCTCGAGGCCTCACGTGCGTCCCTCCTCTTCACTCTTCTCTTTGCCCATTTTTCTTTTTTTTTTTTTTTTTTTTTGTGGTACGCACAGGCTCCGGACGCGCAGGCTCAGCGGCCATGACTCACGGGCCCAGCCGCTCCGCGGCATGTGGGATCTTCCCGGACCGGGGCACGAACTCGTGTCCCCTGCATCGGCAGGCGGACTCTCAACCACTGCGCCACCAGGGAAGCCCTCTCTTTGCCCATTTTAACTCCAACTCGGTCCTTATGGTCTCAGCTGACTACTATCTCCTCAGGAAAGGCGACCCTGTCCCTCTTCACCCGGCCTGCTGCCACTGACCCCATTATATATTCTTACAGCGCCCTCTACTGTCTCCTATGGCGGGTACCACGACCACAGCCAATATTTAGTTGGTCATTTTCTATTATCTGTGTCTCCCTTGCTAGACTCACTGCTTATGAATTGCTACTTCAACTCAAGTTGCTACCTGAAGACAGAGGCTGTGTCTGCTTTGGCCATCAGTGTATCCCCAACACCTAGCACCTGCTGGTACAGACCAGCTGTTCAATAAATATCTGTGAAGTGAAGGAATTAATGAAATACATAGACAAGCACTAGCTTTTGGAGTGACATGGAATTGGCTCTGCCCTTACTAGTTCAGTGCTAAATTTCTTCCCATCTCTGAGTCCATTTCTTCTACTATAAATGAAGACAGGACTTCCCTGGTGGCGCAGTGGTTGAGAATCCATCTGCCAACGCAGGGGACATGGGTTCGAGCCCTGGTCCGGGAAGATCCCACATGCCGCGGAGCAACTAAGCCCGTGCGCCACAACTACTGAGCCTGCGTACTGCAACTACTGAAGCCCGTGCACCTACAGTCCGTGCTCCGCAACAAGAGAAGCCACCACCATGAGAAGCCCGCGCACCACAATGAAGAGTAGTCCCCTCTGGACACAACTAGAGAAAGCCCACGCACAGCAACGAAGACCCAACGCAGCCAAAAATAAATACACTTTAAAAAAATATTTTAAAAAAATAAATTCTTGAGCAAGGACCTCTTCAGAAGCAACCCCTGTACTAGAATGAGTTTGTTTTATACAGAAGTCTAGTTTTTTTTTTTTTTTTTTTTTTTTTTGCGGTACGTGGGCCTCTCACTGTTGTGGCCTCTCCCGTTGCGGAGCACAGGCTCCGGACGCGCAGGCTCAGCGGCCATGGCTCACGGGCCCAGCCGCTCCGCGGCATGTGGGATCTTCCCAGACCGGGGCACGAACCCGTGTCTCCTGCATCAGCAGGCGGACTCTCAACCGCTGCGCCACCAGGGAAGCCCAGAAGTCTAGTTTTAAAAGCCTGCTTCCCTCACTTATTTGCTGTGGGTGCTCTCAGCACCCAAAACTGGGCTGGAAAATATGGTGATACCACTCACTATACTATACTCTCTCGTGCTAAGGAATAAGAGATATCTACAACAGTCATTTTGGTGGGTGCTCAAAAAAGTTAGTTCCCTGCCTATCCTTAAGAATTAGATCACTTTTGCTAATTCTATCCCTGTATCACCAAGTTGAGGATCCCTTTTTCTATCTGCCACTTTTCTAGAAACTGACTTCCTGTTTTCCCCATACACGGGTTGGAAGACGTGAAAAGCACTTCCTGGTAATTCCATTAAGAGAAGCAAGTATTATGTTCACTGAACACACGTGTATATGAAGCTCAAAAATTACTTCGTTAACTATTTCGTAACAAAAGTAACTCGTCAATTCTCAAATCACCATAGCAAAGGAAACTAAAAAGAGGGTTGTATGGGTACCATTTGTTGAGCACCTATTCTGTGCCAAACGCTTGCTGAGTACCACCCATGCGCAATCTCACCATGCTTCTCGACAAACTCATTGTGGGGGGGGGAGGCATTTTATTCCCAAAGTTACAGCTGAGGATACTGGTCCAAGCCGCACAGCTTGGGAACGGCAGAGCAAGGGCAGGAGGAGCAAGAGATGCCGTAGCCACACCGCGGGTACGCAGCAGGCAGCACCCCGCCCTGCCTCCGAACAAAGGTACCTGCTGCGCTAACTCTGCACCGGCCAGGTGCCGCCAGCCTCGCCCGCGCACGGCGTGGAATCGGGGAAATCGGGTCCGCCGCCTGCCTACACCCACTTGCAGCCGCGCAAACCGAGGCTCAAAGCTCAGCGAAGGCGCGGCTCCCCATCCAGAAAACGCTGAGCCCGGAGCCTCTCCGGGTCCGCGGCCTCCGCTCGGCCTCCACACCACTTCTCTCCCCTCAGCGGGCGGGACGAGCTGGAGCCGGGACCTGCCGCGCGCCTCAGCTCGGGGCGGGACCTCGCGCCCCTCGCCACCGAGGTTCCCCCGCCCGCAGCCCTACCTGGTCGGGGCGGAGGCCATGGCGAATCAACCCCATCCTCCCGCCTCTCCGGTGACGTATTTTTCCCTCGCCCAGTCGTGAGGTTGCGCATGCGCGCTGGGCGGGCGCGCCTCGAGGCGCAGGCAGGAGGGGCTGGATGCGGAGGTCTGAATTGCGTCCTCCAGCCTAAGTGCCGTCCTTCCATCTTCGGGGGGAAATTCGGAAGGTCACGGTTTGAGTTCCGTGCACTCTTCGGGAAGAGGGCAGGGGACACAAAGTTGAAGAATGTGTGCTACGGAGTATAAAGCCTTAGTAATTAAAGCGGTGTGATACTGGCCCAAGGATAAATAAAAAGATCAATGCAAAAGAAGTGAGAAGCCAGAAACAGACCCACTGGTATGTAGTTACATGTCTTCTCCCCACAAAAGAGCCACTGTAATGAAATAGAAGAGTTATTTTGAAGGAAAAGTGCTCGATCAATTGAATGTCCTTGGCGGGGTTGGGGGACGAACCGTAACCCCTACCTCACGCAAAAAAATCAATCCAAGCTAGGTTGTAGGCCTAAATGTGAAAGACACGACTCTGGAAAATAACAGCCAACAGCGGAATATCGGGGGTTTTTAGTTTTGTTTTGCTTGGCTGCGTCGCGCGGTTTGGAGGATCTTAGTTCCGGGACCAGGGATCCAGCCCTGCCAGAGCAGTGAAAGCGCCGAGTCCTAACCACTGGACCCCCAGGGAAGTCCCAAACAGCAGAATATCGTGACCGTGGGAGAGGAAAATACTTTTTAGCAGGACATTAAAAACTACCGACCTTAAAGGGAAATGCTGATAAATTGGTCATCGTTAACTTTAAGACGTGGAAAGACACCATCAAGAGAGCAAAAGGCAAGCAATAGAGTGGAGACGATATTTGCAATACGTATATCTGAAGATGACTTTTATTTAGAATATATAAGTAATTCTTGCAAATAAATTTTGTAAAGATGTCAAGTAGTAAAAGAGGAAGCATGGAAAGAGGATGTGGAGAGAGAAACTGGGGGGAATTCTCATGATTCAAAATTCAAGAGATGGCAAAAGTGTATAAATTGAAAAACCTCCCTTCCTTTTTTTCAGGCACCCCTTTCTCCTTCACCTTGGTAACAGTGCCAGCTGTGCTTGTCTTTCCAGAGCCATCTTATGTGTGGTCAAGCAATTATGTATATGTTCAGCATTCTCCCCACCGTCCCTTGTTATACAAACAACATAATACTCTACACACTGCTTTTATTCGCTTTAGTCAATTAACATACCATGGAAGTCCTCACAAGTATCCACAAAATCTGAAAACTAGAGCGAAATTTTTTTTTTTTGATGTTGGGGGTAGGAGTTTTTATTAATTTATTTATTTTTGCTGTATTGGGTCTTCGTTTCTGTGCGAGGGCTTTCTCTAGTTGTGGCAAGCGGGAGCCACTCTTCATCGCAGTGCGCGGGCCTCTCACTATCGCAGCCTCTCTTGTTGCAGAGCACAGGCTCCAGACGCGCAGGCTCAGCAGCTGTGGCTCACGGGCCTAGTTGCTCCGCAGCATGTGGGATCCTCCCAGACCAGGACTCGAACCTGTGTCCCCTGCATTGGCAGGCAGATTCTCAACCACTGCGCCACCAGGGAAGCCCTAGAGCGAAATTTTTTTTTTTTTTTTTTTTTTTTTTTTTTTTTTGTGGTACGCGGGCCTCTCACTGTTGTGGCCTCTCCCGTTGCGGAGCACAGGCTCCGGATGCGCAGGCTCAGCAGCCATGGCTCACGGGCCCAGCTGCTCCGCGGCATATGGGATCCTCCCAGACCGGGGCACGAACCCGTATCCCCTGCATCGGCAGGCGGACTCTCAACCACTGCGCCACCAGGGAGGCCCTAGAGCGAAATTTTAATGACAGCAGATTTTGCATTAGAAACCCAGAAGCCAGAAGAAAGTGACACACTTTTCAAGTGCAACTCAAAATTCTACATCCAGCAAAAGTATCCTTCAGGAATGAAAGGGAAACATACATTATCACATGAAGGAAAACTAAGAGAATCTGTCGCCAACAGGCCTACCCTACAAAAATGACTAAAGGAAGTGCTATAAACAGAAAGGCAATGATAAAGAAGGAATCTTAGAACATTAGCCTCTAAGATATAGAAAGAAAGAACACTGAAAGAGTAAAGATATGGGTAAACAAAATAGACTTCTCTTAAATTTTCTAAATTACGTTGAATTGTTGAAGGAAAAATTATAACACTTTCCAATATGGTTCTCAGTGTATGCAAAGGAAATATTTAAAACAATTACAAATGTGAAGGGACAGACATAAAAGGAGGTGAGCTTTCTACACTTCACTTGAACTGATAAAATGTAGACAACAGTAGACTGTGATAAGTTATGTATATATAATGAAATCCCTAGGGCAACCACTTAAAAAGTTATACAAAGAGATATACTAAAAAATACTATAGATGAATCAAAACGGAATCCAAAAATGTTCAAATAACCACGGGAAGAAAAAAAGCCAACAAATCAAACAAACAAAAATGGAAAGCAAAGAATAAAATGACACACTTAAACCTTAACATATTAATAATTACAACATTAAAAGAGGTCTAAATACAAAAAAAGAGATTGGCAGAAGTGGATAAAAATAATATAACCAAACTCTGCTAGCTACAAGAACCTCAATTGTATAGGTAGGTTGAAAGTACAAGGATGGAAAAAGATAAACTATGCAAAAGTTAATTAAGAGAAAGCAGGAGTGGCTATATTAATACCAGATAAAATTGACTTCAGAGCAGAGAAATATGTATATGTATAGCTGGTTCACTTTGTTATAAAGCAGAAACTAACACACCATTGTAAAGCAATTATACTCCAATAAAGATATTAAAAGAAAAAAAAGAGCAGAGAAAATTACCAGGGACGGAAAGGTACCTTACATACAGAAGAGTCAATCCCTAAGAAGACACAGCAACCCTAAATCTTTATGCACCAAACAACAGAGGTGCAAAATATGCAAAGAAAAATCTGAACTAAAAGGAGAAATAGACAAATCCACAATTACAGCTGAAGACTTCAACACACCTCTCTCAGTACTTGATAGAACAAATAAAAAGTCAGCAAAGATTTGGAAAGGCTTAATGATACCATTAACCAACAGGACCTAATCAAGATTTGTAGAACACCTGCTAACACCAGAGACAACACATTCTTTTTAAGCACTCACAGAACATAAATCAAGATAGACCATATCCTGGCCATAAAAACTAACCTCAACATATTTAAAATAATTGAAATTTTATAGAGTGTGCACCAACTACAATGGGATCAAACTGGTTATCAGGACTTCCCTGGTGGTCCAGTGGTTAAGACTTCGCCTTCCATTGCAGGGAGTGCGGGTTCAATCCCTGGTCAGGAAGCTAAGATCCCACATGCCCTATGGCCAAAAAAACAAAACATAAAGCAGAAGCAATAGTGTAACAAATTCAATAAGGACTTTAAAAATGGTCCACATCAAAAAAAAAAAACTTAAAAAAAATTGGGTATCAATAAGAGAATGATAACAAAATCCAAAAACTTGGAAGCTGAACAGCACACTTTTAAATAATCTATGTATCTAAAAGGTAGTCTCAAGTTAAAAATACATTGAACTGAATGAGGGACTTCCCTGGTGGTCCAGTGGTTGAGACTTTGCCTTCCAATGCAGGGGGTGAGGGTTCAACCCCTGGTTGGGGAACTAGGGTCCCACATGCCTTGCAGCCAAAGGGCCAAGAAATAAAACAGAAGCAATACTGTAACAAATTCAATAAAGACTTAAAAAAAAATGTCCACATCAAAAAAAACTTTAAAAAATAAATTAATTAAATAAAATAAATAAAAATACATTGAGCTGAATGAAAATGAAAATAGAATACAAACTACCTCACATAAAATAGATGAGCAACAAGGATATACTGTATAACAGGGAATTATATTCAATATCTTGTAATAACCTATAATGCAATATAATCTGAAAAAATATATAACTGAATCACTCTGCCATACACCTGAAACTAACACAATATTGTAAATCAACTATAATGTTTTAATAATGGAAATACTTAGGTATAAATAAAAGATGTATAAGGGCTTCTCTGGTGGCGCAGTGGTTAAGAATCTGCCTGCCAATGCAGGGGACACGGGTTCGATCCCTGGTCCGGGAAGATCCCACATGCCGCGGAGCAACTAAGCCCGTGTGCCACAACTACTGAGCCTGTGCTCAGAGCCCACAAGCCACAACTACTGAGCCCGTGAGCCACAACTACGGAAGCCCGCACGCCTAGAGCCCACACTCTGCAACAAGACAAGCCACCGCAATGAGAAGCCCGCACACAGCAACGAAGACCCAATGCAGCCAAAACTAAATAAATTAATTAAAAAATAATAAATAAAATGTATGTGGAAAGGCAAAGGAACAACAATAGCTAAAACAATTTTGAAAAAGAATAATAAAGTGGGAGGAATCACTCTACCTGATTACAAACCTTATTATATAGCTCAAACTCTGTGATGTTGAGGGATGGACACATGGATCAATGGGACAGAATTGAGGACCCAGAAGTAGCTCCACACAATTATGTCCGTCTGATTTTTGAAAAAGTTGAAAAAGCAATTCAGTGCAGAAAGGATAGTCTTTTTCAACAAATGGTGCTGGAGCAATTGGATATCTATAGGCAAAACATATAATAAATAAAAAATAAAGAACATCAATCTAAACCTCACAGCTTTTGTAAAAATTAATTCAAAATGAACCAGATTTAAATGTAAAACATAAAATTATAGGGTTTGGGGTTTTTTTGGCCACAGTGCGCAGCATGTGGGATATTAGTTCCCCAACCAGGGATGGAACCTGTGCCCCCTGCTGTGGAAGCACGGAGTCTTAACCACTGGACCGCCAGGAAGTCCCTAAAATATAAATTTATAAGACTTTTAGAAGACAGGAGAAAATTTGGCAGAACTAGGAGTTGACGAATTCTTAGACATGACACTAAAAGTATGTTCCATAAAAGAAAAAATTGATAATGTGGACTTAATTAACGTTAAAATCTTTTGCTCTGCAAAAAACCCTGTTAATGGGCTGCAAAAACCAATTACGGACTAGGAGAAAATATTTGAAAATCATATATCTGAAAAAGGATTCATATCTAGATTACATAAAGAACTCTCAAAACTCAACAGTAAACAAATGGACAATTCAATTTAAACACGGACAAAGAGGGACTTCCCTGGTAGTCAAAATAAGGTTTAAAATTAAAATTAAAATTATTCATTCCAAATAAGGTTTAAAATTTAAAAATAAAATACCCCACATGACAGATGTTGAGTTTCTTACCACCTGCAACCTCAGGCTTCTCAACCTAAAATGAAGATAATAAAGTGTGAGACTCAGAAGAGTTCTTGGCCTCCTTAACCAGTAGAAATTGATCAGAGGGCAGACAAGAAATTCAGGCAAAGCTTTATCGGGGCCGCTGATGCAGCAGCGGGGAGGGAGAACAAACAACAGGTTCCCTTGTTTGCCAGCTCCCTGAGAGGGAGCGGGCTTGTTCCTCACAGGGGGTGAAGGTAGGGGTGTGTCCAGGGGTCGGGTCAGAGGGGTGGCTTAGCTGTTTTGCCCACCCCTCAGGTGGTGTTGAGAGCAGGGGGCATGCGCAGTACGCTGTTTTTGCTCCTGGCTCTTCAAAAGTGGCAGCTGGGTTTTTTGGTCTCTTTGTATCTTTTGTCCAGAATTTACCCCAACTGTGCATGCACTCAGTTATATTTAGTCCTATATAGTTTCCTTGTATTTTGCTGCCGGAGGAGAGGTGTGTCCAGGTGCAAGCACTGCAGCAAAGGGTCCCAGGTCCCTGCCTGTCTGAAAGGCAGTTGTAAAGAACCACGTAAGCTGTGATCAGTAAACTGTAGCTGTTGCTTTGATTGCTGTTGGTGGGGTGATTGTTGCAAGAATACGAAGTTGCATAAGTGGGCTTTCCTCTGATGAGGGCGGAAAAGAAAACATGTTTTCCTGGTACCTACAGAGGTTTCCTGTAATTATAAGAACTTCTCTTTAGTGATGTGCTTTGTATGATGCTGCTTGGAACTGGGGGATGATGACTCGAGGCCCCTCCTCAGTGGTGTGCACGTGTCAGACCACCCCTTCCTCCCGGAAACCTCCTGCCCAGCTCCATGTTTTGCCGAGGTTACTAAATGGTCAGAAGAACAGGGATCTGATAACAGAAGAAAGCTGTTGCTGTGTCAGCCAGAGACACAGACACGCGTTCTGTTACTTGTGGTTCCTAGGACATGTTCAGCCTCTTGGCAGGAAGGGGAGTTTTACTGCACCTCACTGAAACTTAAGAGAAAAGCGACTGCTGTGACTCCCAGAAATAAGAAAGGTGATATTCCTTCCCTGGAAGGAAGGGTTGAAGACTTTTTAAAGTGTCCTGTAGTGTTCTGTTGCCTATTCTAACAAATAATATCTACACTGTATTTCTTCAAATCCTCAATCAGATGTAATATTCAAGAGGAATATCCATAAAGGCTGTGTCAAATGCAATGAACATTTTAATAAGACCGACTCTTCCACAGGAAGCTCGTGGCATCTAGGGCTAGAACGGTGCTGTCCAGGACAGTAGCCACTAGCTACCCATGGCTCTTTAAATGTAAATTAATTCAAAAAAATTTAAAAATTCAGTTCCTCAGTCGCACCAGATGCAGAACATTTCTACCACCCCAGAAAGTTCTGGAGGAATGTGCTAGATGAGTCACAGCGAGGGCACATTACCCTTGACAAACAGCCCTTCTGCCCTCTGTTATTTCCACCAAGTATCTCTAGTCCTGTGGGAGACATCTGCGTGTCAGACAGTGAGCTGTTGTCAAATGGAAAAAACTAAAAATTGGTCACTGGGAATTGAACCCGGGAGTCTGGCCCAGAGCATATCCCTGGAAACAGTCATGCCACCCGGCCCTTCCGGGAAGAGAGCGCGGCGCCAGGACGTGGCCGTCCCCACTTAAAGCCCAGGGAGTCAGCCCTCTGACTTGGTCCTGTGGACGCAGAAGCATCCCCCCAACACACATGCGCACGCACAGACACGCACACGCCTCAGGTGTGTGCAAAAAGTGTGGGAGGCCTCCTAAGAAGCCAACCCAATTTTACGTTCACCAGGAACAATTTGGGTTTTGTTTGAATCAAAATAAATCAATTTGACAGTTGCTGCATCTGAATCTTGGCTTCATGAGACATGGTCCGACTTGCTTCTCTCTCCTATATTCAGTCCCAGGACTTCCACTTTCTGAGTCTCTGGGTGTATTTAATAAATGGAAAAAAAAATCCCCTAATGGGATTACAGTACTTATGGAACACTTGTAAGTTTTCCATTTAAGAAATCACGCAATTTAACACGCAAATACAGTGTGATGTGTTTGTGTTATTTACAGAAGTACAGAATTCACGGGAAATCTACTCAAAGACAGCTGCCCCAGAGGCTGTGCTGGGACAGGAGCGCAGATGCCATGAGGAGCCACACCTGTCTCTGTCCCGTCAGTGTCGCTGTGACTCTGCAGTCAAAACGTGAGGAACTTTTGACTGTGAAGCCAGGACAAAGGCCTGGCCCGGCTGCCTGGGGCTCCAGCGTCAAGTGGGGCACGGTGCCTGCAGATGGTGCCACTTAGAGCGGGCCCATTCTTCTTCCACCGGCCACTAGGAGGCGTCTGTACTGAGACTCCCGGGGGAAGTTGCTAGTCTGTCCCTTTCTTCCAGTCTTACCAGCTACTCTTGCCAAGTGCCTCTCACTAGAATTGTGCATAAGTAATGCTGGCTACGCAGAGTAGACTCTTTCCATTCTTTATATTCTTCTAAAGAAACCCCTTCCTAAAGCAATTCCATTTCCCCTTCGCTGTTTATAGAGGACATTTAAGGAGGCCAAGGAAAAAGAGAGCTGCTCACTTCAATATTTCTCTATTGTTTTAGCACAGACTTATCCAAAAAAGAGACTTTATATTTCTAAGCATGTCTGTATTCCTGAGATGGTCACATCCCTCTTTGAGGCAGGGAAATTCTGTCTCTGAGATTAAAAAAAACAGCTTTGATCTCAAGGTTTCTCCCAGGAAGGCAGCAAGTTGTCAGGGCTCAAAAAGCAGCAGCCTCCGCCATTTAGCAATTTAGAGACTTTCAGCCACTGAGAAGGTATTTTGGGTTTTTGAAAACACTTACGACTCTCACACATTCTGTTTAAGTATCTATAAAAACCTATTTTGTACCCTTGCTGCCCACAGACGCCCCATCAGCCATGGCACAGCAGGGTCCATGACATTTCTCTGTCAGTTAAACCATCTGATCTATGAGATAAAATGGGAGGGGAGGGAGGGGTGGAAAAGCACACAGTGTGAGCCCAGGAGCCTGGGGCTCAGCTCCGTGGAGCCCAGGAGTCCAGGCCTGGCCTTAGGACATTGTGAGCGCTCAGAGGAGTACTGACAGGCGCTCTCCTGGATCATGGTGTCGCCTGTGGAGAAATGCACCACATTTCCTCACTTCCCATTTCCTTTGTATTCATTCAACCAATGCTTATGCAGCACTTACTGTGTGCAGGGTACTGTGGGAGCACAAGGAAAATACGGGCACAGCTCTGGCCCACAAGACACGCATGACCTGGGGAGAGAGAAGACATGTCCACATGTAGCTGGGGCAGGAGGAAATGGCATGCAGTGTAGGGGAGTTTCAGTCACATCGCTGTGGGAATCCAGGAGATGGAGCTAGGAAGTGCATCCAAGAAGGCTGCATGGAAGAGGAGACATCTGTGTGGGACTTCGAAGGATGGGAGAATTCGGACACGTCCATTTCACCCTTGGACGTGTCCGAATTTCACATTAGCAAGGGCACAGAGGAACAGACAGAATGGTCAGTTCTTTAATTTGGCTACTGTGAGGATGAGACATGAGATGTGGGGAAGTAGATCGGGTCGGACTGGACTCTTTTCAGTTGGCAGTGGAAGCCACAAGTGGGTTTATAGCACTGAAACCGAGCAGGACCCTGCGGGGACTTCCTGGGGACATGTCCCCCATGTCTCCTGCTTCTTTTTTTTTTTTTTTTTTTTTTTGCGGTAAGCGGGCCTCTCACTGTTGTGGCCTCTCCTGTTGCGGAGCACAGGCTCCAGACGCGCAGGCTCAGCGGCCATGGCTCACGGGCCCAGCCGCTCCGTGGCATGTGGGATCTTCCCGGACCAGGGCACGAACCCGCGTCCCCTGCATCGGCAGGCGGACTCTCAACCACTGCGCCACCAGGGAAGCCCCTCCTGCTTCTTGTTTGTAGAAAAGCTTTAGCATCCTAGGCCTTCCCCAAGTCCCAAAAAGAAAAATTTAATCAGAGAAGTTAAAAGAAAAAAATGGGACTTCCCTGGAGGTCCAGCGGTTAAGACTCTGTGCTTTCACTGCAGGGGGCGTGGATTCGATCCCTGGTTGGGGAACTAAGAACCTGCATGCTGTGCAGTGTGGCCAAAGGGGGGGGAAAATATATATATATATACACACATACACACATATATATATACACACAGAAACAAAACAATCAAGCAAGACAAAATAATAATAGTTTAGCAATAAAACAAAGTCAAGGACATTTATTTCCCCCTCAAGGGCTGTAGACAAGATCCTGAGCCATATTCTTGAACTATTTTGCCTGTACTAAAACCGCCACCAGGTGGAAGAAGTTAATTGCATACTGACCACCAGCATGTAGACCCCAGCATAATTGGAACCAGAAGGTTGATAATGTTAATTTCCAAAACATCACCCTGTCACCTCACCACCAACCAACCAGAAAAATGTCCACGAGCTGATCACATACCCTACAACCCTCACCCCAACACTGTCCTTTAGAGGGACAAAATGGTAAGTCACAATATATCTTACTGACTTCCATATAAAGTTAACAAAGCAGAGTGAGGGACTTCCCTGGTGGCACAGTGGTTAAGAATCCACTTGCCAACGCAGGGGACACGGGTTTGAGCCCTGGTCCGGGAAGATCCCATATCCTGCAAAGCAACTAAGCCCGTGCGCCACAACTATTGAACCTGCACTCTAGAGCCCGCGAGCCACAACTACTGAGCCTGCATGCCACAACTACTGAAACCCGGGCTCCGCAATAAGAGAAGCCACCACAATGAGAAGCCCGCGCACCGCAAGGAAGAGTAGCCCCTGCTCGCTGCAACTAGAGAAAGCCTGCATGCAGCAATGAAGACCCAATGCAGCCCAAAATAAAAATAAATTAAATTAAATTAAAAAAATAAAGTTTTAAAAAAAGAATAGCAAGAGTAAGGAGATGTTAGGGAGGAAAAACTTAAAAAAAAAAAAAGAGGCTGGTGCATCAGTGTGAAATAGAGTTAGTCTTGGTAACCGCTTCATTGGGCTGTTAGGAGGGCATTTATATCACAAACAGTGCTTGGTACTTAGTAAGTATTAAATAAATATTAGTTGTTGCCATTACTATTCATATCACTGCCCTCCTCAAAGCCTCACAAAACCAGGCTTCCAGTCTTCATTCTGCCACAAAAGCCCTGAGCGTCATTGAGGCCCCTCATGGGCAACGTGGAAGTTAGTGCCTGCTTCCCAGGGCTGCTGTGACAATTACACAAAGGTGTGGATGGGAAAGTGGTTGTCAAGAAGCATGAGGGGTTATTACTATCTTGAGCGTTTTCCAAAAGAAAGTTAAATATAGGAAAGCCCAATTAGTTTCAAAGAAGAAAATTTCTATACACTCTTCACTTTCATTTTACTATTTTTCTTTTAGGTATAAAAATTATATTTAGGGCTTCCCTGGTGGCACAGTGGTTGAGAGTCCTCCTGCCGATGCAGGGGACACAGATTCGTGCCCCGGTCCGGGAGGATCCCACATGCCGCAGAGCGGCTGGGCCCGTGAGCCATGGCCGCTGAGCCTGTGCATCTGGAGCCTGTGCTCCGCAACGGGAGAGGCCGCGATAGTGAGAGGCCCGCGTACTGCAAAAATAAAAATTTATTTATTTATTTATTTATTTCAACCAAGGAAAGAAATCACAAGTTACGAATTTTAAAAGCTGACCAACATCACAAAATCTGTAACTGCCTGACACACGTCTGTAATACTTTTTAAATTTTTTTATTTTATTTATTTTTTTAAATAGCAGGTTCTTTTCGTTATTAAGATCCATATTCAGTCTTTGCTCCATTTCTGCCAGCAAAAAGGCACTTTGCAGGTATGTTCTTTGCACGAGATGCTGAATAAGAGGCCATTTCACAGCCAGGCCTTAAAAACTACAAGTCTTAAAAACTAACAGGGACTTCCCTGGTGGTCCAGTGGTAAAGAATCCGCCTTACAATGCAGGGGACGCGGGTTTGATTCCTGGTCAGGGAACTAAGATCCCACATGCCTCGGGGGCAACTCAGCCCACGCGCCACAACTACTGAGCTTGGGTGCCCTGGAGACTGCGTGCCACAACTAGAGAGAGAAAACCTGCATGCCACAACTAGAGAGAAGCCCACGTGCTGCAATAAAGAGCCCACGCAGTGATGAAAGACCCAGCATGCGGGCTTCCCTGGTGGCGCAGTGGTTGAGAGTCCGCCTGCGAATGCAGGGGACATGGGTTCGTGCCCTGGTCCGGGAAGATCCCACGTGCTGTGGAGCGGCTGGGCCCGTGAGCCATGGCCGTTGAGCCTGCGCGTCCGGAGCCTGTGCTCCGCAATGGGAGAGGCCGAAAAGACCCAGCATGCCTCAACGAAGATCCCACATACCGCAACGAAGACCTGACGGACGCAGTTAAAAAAAAAAAAAGAACAAAGGGAGTTTCAGAAAGAATTGAAGATCTAAGGGTTAGAGAGAATGTTGTGCATCATAAAATATTTTAAATAACCTATTTTAAATAATCTAAACTATTTAAACAATCTGTTATAATCACAAACAATTTAAAATAATCCAATTTGATAGGATGGTAAGTTAAGAGTGGTCACAAGATCCTATCTTCTGATGCAAAATTGGGACTGGTGTGAATATAACAGTTTCCAACTTCTGTCCGTGATTAAAATAAATTTTTTCTTGCATGTGTTACTCGAACACAGAAGCTTTAGAAATTGTTTTCACATTCTGCAAAAACAAAACAAAACAACCTACAGGAAGGACATTATTTCTAGAGGGTTATCTTGGTTGATAGTTTGTTGCTCTGGAGGGAGTCTTGTAACTGAGTCTCTGTATTCTTACTAGATACTTCCAAGATTTATCTGTTACATCTGACCACAAGGATCACTGGCCTCTTTCACTTTTCCCAAATGCATGATGGAAAATGTCCAACTCTCCTGGGTTTATTATTTAACAATGAGTTTGAGAGTTTAAATGAAGAATGTGAACTCTGCCGATTAAGAAATTGTGATCATTCAACCTGCTCAGGACAGAAGTTAACACTTGTTGCATCTAGAAAAACTTTTTCCCTAAGACATAACAGTTTTAGTGTTTTATGTAGTGGGCATTACTAATTTCAAACTGAAAATAAATAATACACTTGGAATTACTTTATTAACAATTCTGGTTGGAAAGTTGTAACATGATTTGGTGAAATTTTAACATTTCAGGGTATTAATCACCACACTTATCTAAAATAGCCGGGGAGGGACTTCCCTGGTGGCACAGCACTTATGAATCTGCCTGCCCTTGCAGGGGACACGGGTTCGATCCCTAGTCCGGGAATATCCCACATGCCACGGAGCAACTAAGCCCGTGCGCCACAATTATTTTTTTTTGTTGTTGTTGTTTTTTTTTTTGCGGTACGCGGGCTTCTCACTGCTGTGGCCTCTCCCGTTGCGGAGCACAGGCTCCGGACGCGCAGGCTCAGCGGCCATGGCTCACGGGCCCAGCCGCTCCGCGGCATGTGGGATCTTCCCAGACCGGGGCACGAACCCGCGTCCCCTGCATCGGCAGGCGGACTCGCAACCACTGCGCCACCAGGGAAGCCCGCGCCACAATTATTGAGCCCATGCGCCACAGTTACTGAGCCCGCACGCCACAATTACTGAGCCCGCATGCCTAGAGTCCGTGCTCCACAACAAGAGAAGCCACTGCAACGAGAAGCCTGTGCACCACAATGAAGAGCAGCCCCCGCTCGCCACAACTAGAGAAAGCCTGTGTGCAGCAACAAAGACCCAACGCAGCCATAAATAAATAAATAATAAACAAACAAAATAATAAGGAGGGACTTCCCTGGTGGTCCAGCGGTTAAGACTCCGCGCTCCCAGTGCAGGGGGCCTGGGTTCGATCCCTGGTCAGGGAACTAGATCCCACATGCCGCAGCTAAGAGCCCGCGTGCTGCAACAAAGATCCTGTGTGCCACAACTAAGACCCAGCGCGGCCAAATAAATAAATAAATATTTAAAAATAATAATAAGGAAAATAACATGCTGGTGAGAATGTGGAGAAATTGGAACACTCATACACTGCTGGTGGGAAAGTAAGATGGTACAGCTGCTGTGGAAAACAGTCTGGAGGTTCCTCAAAAGGTTAAACATAAAGTTACCATGGACCCAACAATTCCATCCCTAGGTATCTTCCCAAGAGAACTGAAAACAGCCTCACAAAAATTTATAGGCTAGAACAAATAATTCTAAAATTTGTATGGAACTACAAAAGATCCTGAATAGCCAAAAAAAGAAAAACAACAACAACAACAAAAAACCTTGAGAAAGAAGAACAAAGCTGGAAACTGGAGGCAGCACACCCTGACTCCAAACTGTATCCCAGAGCTAGGGCGATTAACAGTGTGGTATTGGTATATAAACAGACACCTAGATCAGTGGGACAGAATTAAGAGCCCAGAAGTAAACTCTCTCAGACATGGTCAATTAACCTACGACAGAGGAGCCAAGAATATACGATGGGGAAAGGACAGTCTCTTCCAAAAGTGGTGCTGGGGGCAATCCCTGGCGGTCCAGTGGTTAGGGCTCCGAGCTTCCACTGCAAGGGGCGTGGGTTCAGTCCCTGGTCGGGGAACTAAGATCCCGCGTGCCACATGGCGCGGCCAAAAAAAAAAAAAAAAAGAAAACTGGACAGCTATATGCAAAAGAATGAAACTGGACTACTTTCTTACGTCACACACAAAAAGACTTGAACTTAAGAGCTGAAATCACGTTTCAGCTAAACCACACCATTTCCATATCAAGCAACGTGGGTAAACTATTGGATATTTAAAAAAACAGAAAGTTGTTTTTTTTTTTTTAATTTAACCATTTCTTGGGCAGCAGCTTAAATCTCCACTCATTTCTTTTCGTTCCAGTTGAGCTGCTAGAATTTGCCCCCCACACGAGTGATTCAGTGGTCAGCTTGGACGTGGTTTATCCACAGACTCTGGGGCTCCCCTTCCCTGACTCTGTCCTCGCTTTTCAGTGGCTTTAGCTGTTCTGTGCTCTGTTCTCTAATTCTTCAGTCCAGAAAGACTGCGTTTTCTATCAGAGCTTCAGCCTCCCTGTTTGGGCTTCTGCTAGCGTGCCCTGTCCTCAGTCTATAAACCATAAAAAACAGGTCTCTTCGTCTGGGCAGGTCCCTTCTTCCAAGCGTCTACTTCCTTACAATTTCGCTCATTCTCCAATGCCTTCAGGTGTTTGTGTTTGTATTCTGTCAAGAGTTCATAGTTGTTATCTGAGAGAGGATTATAGGATATATTTGACCATGTTGAAAGCATAATTCCATGGATGTTTACATGAAAAAAAATTGAAAACTAAACAAAACAAACAAAAAACAGATATAGAGAATAACATTTTAGGCCATGTTAGTCCCATGGGACTAACATGTGGGAAATGCCTTTTGAGGCAAATACCTGACCATATCACTTTTTTTTTTTTTTTTTTTTTGGCTGTACGCGGGCCTCTCACTGCTGTGGCCTCTCCCGCCATGGAGCACAGGCTCCGGACGCGCAGGCTCAGCGGCCATGGCCCATGGGCCCAGCCGCTCCGTGGCATGTGGGATCCTCCTGGACTGGGGTATGAACCCGTGTCCCCTGCATTGGCAGGCGGACTCTCAACCACTGCGCCACCAGGGAAGCCCCATATCACTTATTTTTAAACTGGCCAGCTCTTGCCCATCCTTCTACTCTTAGGTCAGGCATAGGAAACATTTCCGGATCCCCTCCACTGCAACCGCCTGGGCAGGGTTAGGGTGAGAGGTGTCTTGGAGTGTTTTCATTTTACCTGGACTTTCCTCTATCTCTGCAATTTCATCCTTCAGTCATCCCTCAGTAACCTCAAGGGACTGGTTCCAGGACGCTCTGTAGATACCCAAGCCTGCAGATACTCGAGTCCCTTATATAAAGTGGTATATAACCTACCCACATCCTCCTGTATACCTTAAATCATCTCTAGATTACTTATAATACCTGATACAATGTAAATGCTGTGTAAATAGTTGTAAGTACAATGTAAAAGCTATGTAAGTTGTGGCCAGTGCACGGTTTGCTTTTTGGAAATTTCTGGCATTTTTTTTCAAATATTTTCCATCCGAGGTTGCTTGAATCCTTGGATGTGGTACCTATGGATACACAGCAATGGCTGTACTGAAATTGCCTGCTAGTGTTCCTATTTATCCCACTACACTGTGGGATTCTTAAAGTAGGATTTTGTCCATCGTTTCAATGCCCAGCAACTTCCAGATCAATTGCTAATGTTTCTTTTTTTTTCTTTTGCTGCGCTGCTCTGCGGCATGTGGGATCTTAGTTCCCCAACTAGTGATTGAACCCAAGTCCCCTGCAGTGGAAGCGTGGAGTTTTAACCACTGGACTGTCAGGGAAGTCCCTGTTTCTCAAGCCCTTAATAAACAACAGGCACGTACTAAGAGCTTGGCATGGATTACCATTTATTCTGTGCTGTAACCCTTTAATGTAAGCACTGAGTTGGTGTCACCCCAATTTTAACAGATAAGCAATCTGCCTGTTACACAGGCAGAAAGTGGTGGAGCCAGAACTCAAGGTTAAGAGTCTGACTTGTTTTCTGGGTGGATGGATGAATGGAACTTCTGGACCTGTTTTCTAGATGCTGTGGAACTTGAGCAAGTCCCCTTTCCCCGCCTTAGAACATTTTGTCATTTCAAGTTTTAGTGATTTTTTAAGTATGAAATACTACGATTAATTCTTATTATAAAATAATTCAAATGCCATAGATGAAGTTCTCCCTCACCAGACATTAACTATGATTGATTTGTTTGTTTCTCCCAGCCCTTTAATAGATACTCACGTACAGTATTATTTTTCGGTAAATGTCACCATACTATCTGTATTTTTCTGCAACTTGTTTTATTCATGTATGTTTTATAGACTTTCCATATTAGTACTTAGAAACCTAGATCATTCTTTTTACAGCAGCATAATAGTTTACTCAATCATTTGCCTATTAATGGTCATTTAGGGTGTTTTCAGCTTTTTTCCCATTAGAAAAAAAATGCCGTGGTAAACAGTTTCATCCATGACTCTTCTCGGAACTGCTTCTCAAGGATATAACATGTTTTAATCTTATTTATGTATGAGGCTGATTACAGGGCATTTCAAATCATTATTTATAATCCAAGTAGAGAGCACAGAAATTCTCCCAAGGTTGGATGACCATACTGATAAAAAATGTGATCAATAGATATTAGGGGCCTGAATTCTAAGGGCACATTCTTTTTTTTTCTTAATATTTATTTATTTATTTGGTTGTGCCGGGTCTTAGTTGCAGCAGGCAGGCTGCCCATGCGAACTCTTGGTTGCGGCATACAAGTGGGATCTAGTTCCCTGACCAAGGATGGAACCAGGGCCCCCTGCATTGGGAGTGCAGTCTTATCCACTGCGCCACCAGGTAAGGCCCTAAGCGCACATTCTTGAAACCGAATCATATTTGCAAGGACAGTAAAACTAAAATACTCATGACATTGAATATTAATAGAGGTGAATCACATATAATTTGTAATTCCCATTTCTGAGTTTACTTTTTATTAAACGGATACATCTTTCTTTAACATATCCATAACGTGCCTTACTTCGCCTGTGCTTTATTCTGAGAATGATCTTATTAGATTCTCCTATAAAAGTTTGTTTGGGTTAATTAATTAGCTAATTAAACATTTATTTTTGAGAACCTGCATATAACTAGTACTACTCTGGTCACTGGGCGATACTGACGTTAATAAAACACAAACATCATTATCGTCATGGAGTTTCCAAGCTACGTTGGGAATAGTTAATTTAAAAACAGGGCAGGGAAGTCCCTGGTGGTCCAGTGCTTAAGACTCCTCCCTCCCTATGCAGGGGGCCGGGTTCCATCCCTCGTCAGGGGACTGGAGCCCACATGCATGCCACAACTGAGTCCGCATGCCAACTAAAGATCACGCATAGGGCAAGAAGATCCCACGTGCCACAACTAAGACCCGGTGTAGCCAAATAAATAAACAAATATTAAAAGAACAAGTAAATAAATTCTTTGGGTAAGGAGATGAAAAATTTAGGGGGCTCGTGAGGTCCAGTAGGGTGGAGGAAAAGGCCTCGCTGGGCAGGCGGCGTCTGATAAAGCCACGGGCTGGGGGCGGGCCGGCTCCAGGAGGAGGGGCTGCAGGCACCAAGGCCCTAGGCCAGCGTGCCGGCCAGTGTCCCGACCAGAGAAGCTTCACCCCATATCCCTCCCGCCGGGACCTGAGCTCTAACTGCCGCGACAGCATATTTATTTCTGCGTCTTTTCGCTGCGGAGGTGGGCCGGAGCGGGGCGCAGTGAGCAGCCCCCGAGAAGCTGGCACCTGTCTTCACGGACCTCCCGCAGGGGTCCGCCGGCAGGAGCACAGCCCGCCCGAAGGACGCGGGACTCGAGCTCCCGGAGCCGTGAATGTGCGGCTCGCGAGCTGGACGGCGACGCCTCGGCGAAACCTGATCGAGCGCGCGAGTCCGTGGTTCCCTGCTTCCCATCGTGAAGACCAGATTCCACGCGCGGGCGGCCTGACCGGATTCACCGGACTGCGACCTGGTGGGGCCCAGCGACCGCCGTCCCCCAACCCTGCCAGCTCCGCCCCTGCGGCAGCGCCCGCCGGCGCAAACAGGTCCAGTCCCGCCTCGCCCCCTCGGAGGGCGGGACGTCACGCGGCCGCAGCCGACCAATGGCGAGGGCGAAGGGGCGGGGCCTCGCTAGCTCCACCCATCGCCTGCCCAAGCCCATGGGGAAGGGGGCGGCGGGCGAGCCGCTGGCGGCTGGCGCATGCGCCGTGCGCCCCGGCGGCGATGACGTAGCCCTCTTGCGGCCTCGGCTACCCGCGAGCACAGCGCGGGCGGCGCCCACCACCCCGGTTGCGCCGCTCCGCTTTGTCCCGGGCCTGTCTCTTGGCCCTGCTGCCCACAGCCCCGCGTCGCGCTGGCGTCGTCCTCGTCTCCGCCGGCGCCCCGGCGCGAGCCGGACGGCGAGGCCATGGACGCGGAGCTGGTGGTGACGCCTCCGGGCTGTGCGCACCTGGGCAGCTTCAAGGTGGACAACTGGAAGCAGAACCTGCGCGCCATTTACCAGTGCTTCGTGTGGAGCGGCTCGGCGGAGGCCCGCAAGCGCAAGGTGCACCCCCTGCTGCGCGGCCCTGCGTTGTGGGGGGGACTCGCGCTTCGCTGTCCCCTCCCCCACCTCCTGCACGCCGGGCGGGGGCGGGGTGGGCGCGGCTGTGCGTGCGGGGGGCGGTCTCTCCCGGGGCTGCTGGGTAGGAGGGGGAGGGTCCCCGACGCTGCAGCGCGGGGCGTGTCTTAGGGACCCTCCGGGCGGGGTGGGGCTGGGGACTGAGGCGCTGAGAGGGAGAGGACGCCGCTGCCGAGGACGCGGCCTGTGCCGCCCACGCTGTGCAAAGCCTCCGCTGCCCTGGCTGGTGCCTGAGGGTTGCTGGGTCGGAGGCGCGTGGTCACCGGGAAGCGGATACAGCCGCCGAGCGCCCAGAGTTCGCAGGGACGCCCGCCCCGCCCTCTGAGTGCGGTGCGCCCCCGGGCCCAGGGTCCGCAGGGACGCGCGCCACCCATTTCAGCGCGGGGCACCCCCGGGCCCAGGGTCCGCAGGGACGTTCCGGGACGCGCCAGCTCCCCGCAGGTGTGCACGGGCGCAGGTGCAGAGCGCCGCGAGTCCTAGAAACCAGCCGGCTCTGCCGCTTAGAGTCGCGTGTTTCCCGGCACGACGGGCATTGGAGGTGTCCCCATTGGCTGCGCAGGAGCGGGTTTAAAGGAAGGACTGTCTACAGGCAGGTGGGACTGGGGCGCCTCCCTGAGGTACTGAGGGAACGGTACACAGTGTCCTGTTTTTCGGGCGTAGGTACCGTCTAAGCGATTAGGTTTATTAGTGACTTGGAAATCAGAAAATGACATTTCTTTATCTTACCTGAAGAAACTTTTTACCGTGTAACGCGATTTTGCAGTTCGCAGCCTGAGGGCAGGCGCTGTGTTAGGCAGTGTCCACCTTGAGTAGCATTTTTTATGCGAAAACTAACATCAGCTGAGCATGTAGAGAATGTTAAGCACCAGTTTTCTCTATTTTTATCAGTATTGGTGTTGGTAAGCACTGCCTGTTAGAATGAACTAAAATCGGAGATGAAACAGATTTCTACTAGGATGGGAGTGAGATTCTTGCTGGTGGAATTGTGTGCCCTTAAAATGAAATCGCCTGGTTGATACTGTTTTTCAGGTGATAATCGTGTTACTGCTCCACATTGTTTGTTGGTCGATATGCATGTGACGCATCTCCACATTGGGTTGAGGAAGGAGCCCCTGCCCTTTTACTTTTTCCCTCCTTGTCACCCCCCACCCCTGTAATTTTTAACTTGAGTCAAGTTTAACCCATCATTAACTTTGCCGAATTTCCTGAGGAAAGGATCACTTTTTCTTTTTCTTTTTCTTCTTTGCTCGTATGTGGCTTGGATTAATCTTTAAATGTCAGTTGCTTAGTTTGAAATCTGTTGAACCACGTCTGTATTACTTACTAGTAAGAACTTGAGCTATAGACAGACAAGAAGTGGTGCGAGAACCTGTTCAGAACTCGGGTCTGTCATGCTGCAGTGCTTTATGGTCGTATCCCAGCAGTGAACCCTTATGTCCTCCATCTGTCATTCCCTGAACGTGCATTTCTACAACCCTGGTGGCCCAGCCAAAGAGGATTTGGTTTGAGGAATGGTGAACAGTGAGTAATGCACGTTTGGCAGTTTGCAGAGGTTTCTCAGCAGGTGTGCAGGCTTAGTAGTTTGGTTTTAACACCAGGAAGTTGTCTATAAAATATTTCAACCTAAGTTAAACTTCTTTGAGGTTGCTCAAAGAAGCTGCAGTGAGGTCTCAGCTACAGTGAAATTACAGGGGTTAAAACTCTGTCTCCTCTAAGTAGAGGTGGTTTATGATTTTTATATCCAAACTTTGATTTTCCTTTTGGTGGACAGAGTGAGAAGAGCGTGATCAGATTTGATAATTTTCTGAATGGAAAAATGTTCCCCGATTGAGAACTCAAGAGCTACTGGATGTCTCTGGCATGTGTCTTACCACTTGAGGGTTTGTGTGTGAAAATGAAAACGGGAAATGAAGACATCAGGAATTTTCAGTTCTTCTGGTTTTTATAACTTAACCCAGCCTGTGTTCTATTTTGAATATAAAGACACTTTGAGGGGCAGGTAATGTTGTTTTAAATAATCCCTTCTGTCCTCTGAACGGTTTCTGTGATTCTAAAATTTTTCAGCAGCTTGTCCTCAAAAATACGGAGCACTTGTATCCGTGGTAAATATTTTTACCAAAGTACGTCACCACAAAGTGGAGAAGCATTGGCACTTCTGGACCATTACTGATTTTGGTTTAATTTGGACAGTAATCTGGAGGACAGGAAACCATCTTGAAGCTTTCTTAGCACAAAATTTGGGGACTAAGGCAACCCTTTGGGTAGAAAATCTATGAGAGGTTTTTTGTTTGAGAAAAGGGGCTGGAGAGAAGGGACTGTTTCTAGATGCTCTCAGGCACAGAAGTCAGACCTTGCCTGCTCCAGCATTTTTTCTGTTTCTGCATTTGTGGGCTTAATGCTGCTATTTAAAGAACCATGGACCGGGCACCCTTTGGAAGAAAGTGGGCTGATTCCATATTTTTTTAGATCTCCCATTTTCTCTTCAGTCCAGAGTCAACTAACTCTTTTTTTCTTTTTTATTAAAGTATAGTTGATTTACAACGCTGTGCCAATCTCTGCTGTACAGCAAGGTGACTCAGTTTTACACATATAGACTTTCTTTTTTTAAACATTTTTTTTCCCATTATGGTTTATCCCAGGAGACTGGATATAGTTCCCTGTGCTCTACAGTAGGACCTTGTTGTTTATCCATTCCTAAATGTAATAGTTTGCATCTACCGACCCCAAACTCCCAGTCCATCCCTCTCCCTCCCCCCTCGGTAACCACAAGTCTGTTCTCTATGTCTGTGAGTCTATTTCTGTTTTGTATATAGGCTCATTTGTGCCATATTTTAGATTCCACATATAAGTGGTTTTATATGGTATTTTTCTTTTTCGGACTTCACTTAGTATGATAATCTCTAGGTCATCCATGTTGCTGCAAATGATATTTCGTTCTTTTTTGTGGCTGAGTAGTATTCCATTGTATATACGTACCGCATTTTCTTTATCAGTTCATCCGTTGATGAACATTTAGGTTGTTTCCATGCCTTGGCTGTTGTGAATAGTGCTGCTGCTATAAACATACGGGTGCATGTATCTTTTTTTTTTTTTAACATCTTTATTGGAGTATAATTGCTTTACAATGGTGTGTTAATTTCTGCTTTATAACAGAGTGAATCAGTTATTCATAAACATATGTTCCCATATCTCTTCCCTCTTGCGTCTCCCTCCCTCCCACCCTCCCTATCCCACCCCTCTAGGTGGTCACAGGGCACAGAGCTGATCTCGCTGTGCTATGCGGCTGCTTCCCACTAGCTATCTATTTTACGTTTGGTAGTGTATATATGTCCATGCCACTCTCTCACTTTGTCTCAGCTTACCCTTCCCCCTCCCCATATCCTCAAGTCCATTCTCTAGTAGATCTGTCTCTTTATTCCCGTCTTACCCCTACGTTCTTCATGACCTTTTTTTTTTTTTTTGCCTTAGATGCCATATATATGTGTTAGCATATGGTATTTGTTTTTCTCTTTCTGACTTACTTCACTCTGTATGACAGACTCTAGGTCCATCCACCTCACTACAAATAACTCAATTTCGTTTCTTTTTATGGCTGAGTAATATTCCATTGTGTATATGTGCCACATCTTATTTATCCATTCATCTGTTGATGGATACTTAGGTTGCTTCCATGTCCTGGCTATTGTAAATAGAGCTACAATGAACATTTTGGTACGTGACTTTTTTTTTTTTTTTTTTTTTTTTTTGGCGGTACGCGGGGCTCTCACTGTTGTGGCCTCTCCCGTCGCGGAGCACAGGCTCCGGACGCGTGGGCTCAGCAGCCATGGCTCACGGGCCCAGCCGCTCCGCGGCATGTGGGATCTTCCCGGACCCCGGCACGAACCTGTGTCCCCTGCATCGGCAGGCGGACTCTCAACCACTGCACCACCAGGGAAGCCCACTTGGCTCTTTTTGAATTATGGTTTTCTCAGGGTATATGCCCAGTAGTGGGATTGTTGGGTCGTATGGTAATTCTATTTTTAGTTTTTTTAAGGAACCTCCATACTGTTCTCCATAGTGGCTGTATCAATTTACATTCCCACCAACAGTGCAAGAGTGTTCCCTTTTCTCCACACCCTCTCCAGCATTTATTGTTTCTAGATTTTTTGATGATGGCCATTCTGACCGGTGTGAGATGATATCTCATTGTAGTTTTGATTTGCATTTCTCTAATGATTAATGATGTTGAGCATTCTTTCCATGTGTTTGTTGGCAATCTGTATATCTTCTTTGGAGAAATGTCTATTTAGGTCTTCTGCCCATGTTTGGATTTGGGTTGTTTGTTTTTTTGACATTGAGCTGCATGAGCTGCTTGTAAATTTTGGAGATTAATCCTTTGTCAGTTGCTTCATTTGCAAATATTTTCTCCCATTCTGAGGGTTGTCTTTTGGTCTTGTTTATGGTTTCCTTTGCTGTGCAAAAGCTTTGAAGTTTCATTAGGTCCCATTTGTTTATTTTTGGTTTTATTTCTATTTTTCTAGGAGGTGGGTCAAAAAGGATCTTGCTGTGATTTATGTCATAGACTGTTCTGCCTATGTTTTCCTCTAAGAGTTTGATAGTGTCTGGCCTTACATTTAGGTCTTTAATCCATTTTGAGCTCATTTTTGTGTATGGTGTTAGGGAGTGTTCTAATTTCATACTTTTACATGTCCCTGTCTAGTTTTCCCATCACCACTTACTGAAGAGGCTGTCTTTTCTCCGCTGTATATTCTTGCCTCTTTTATCGAAGATAAGGTGACTGTATGTGCGTGGGTTTATCTCTGGGCTTTCTATCCTGTTCCATTGATCTGTATTTCTGTTTTTGTGCCAGTACCATATTGTCTTGATTACTGTAGCTTTGTAGTATAGTCTGAAGTCAGGGAGCCTGATTCCTCCAGCTCCATTTTTCGTTCTCAAGATTGCTTTGGCTATTCGGGGTCTTTTGTGTTTCCATACAAATTTTGAAATTTTTTGTTCTAGTTCTGTGAAAAATGCCAGTGGTAGCTTGATAGGGATTGCATTGAATCTGTAGATTGCTTTGGGTAGTAGAGTCATTTTCACAATGTTGATTCTTCCAATCCAAGAACATGGTATATCTCTCCATCTATTTGTATCATCTTTAATTTCTTTCATCAGTGTCTTATAATTTTCTGCATACAGGTCTTTTGTCTCCTTAGGTAGGTTTATTCCTAGATATTTTATTCTTTTTGTTGCAGTGGTAAATGGGAGTGTTTTCTTTCTTTCTTTTTTTTTTTTTGCGGTACGCGAGCCTCTCACTGTTGTGGCCTCTCCCGTTGCGGAGCACAGGCTCCGGACGCGCAGGCTCAGCGGCCATGGCTCACGGGCCTAGCCGCTCTGCGGCATGTGGGATCTTCCTAGACCGGGGCACGAACCCGCGTCCCCTGCATCGGCAGGCGGACTCTCAACCACTGTGCCACCAGGGAGGCCCAATGGGAGTGTTTTCTTAATTTCACTTTCAGATTTTTCATCATTAGTGTATAGGAATGCAAGAGATTTCAGTGCATTAAATTTGTATCCTGCTACTTTACCAAATTCATTGATTAGCTCTAGTAGTTTTCTGGTAGCATCTTTAGGATTCTTTATGTATAGTATCTTTTTAAATTATAGTTTTTTCCGGGTATAGCCCAGGAGTGGGATTGCTAGATGGTATGGTAATTGTATTTTTAATTTTCTAAGGAACCATCGTACTGTTTTCCATAGCGGCTGCACCAACTTACATTCCCATCAGCAGTGTAAGAGGGTTCCCTGTGCTCCACATCCTTTCCAGCATTTATTTGTTTTTTATTCATTTGGCTGCACTGGATCTTAGTTGTGGCACATGAAGTCTTAGTTGCGGTATGTGGGATCTAGTTCCCTGACCAGGGATCGAACTTGGCCCCCTGCACTGGGAGCGTGGAGTCTTATATACACTGTGCCACCAGGGAAGTCCTCAGCATTTATTATTTGTAGAGGTTTTTAAAAAAATATTTCTTTGGGCTTCCCTGGTGGCGCAGTGGTTGAGAGTCCGCCTGCCGATGCAGGGGACACGAGTTCGTGCCCCGGTCCGGGAAGATCCCACATGCCGCGGAGCGGCTGGGCCCGTGAGCCATGGCCGCTGAGCCTGTGCGTCCGGAGCCTGTGCTCCGCAAGGGGAGAGGCCACAACAGTGAGAGGCCCGCGTAACAAAAAAAAAAAAAAAAAAATTATTTAATTTATTTTTTTGGCTGGGTCGGGTCTTCATTGTGGCATGCGGGCTTCTCTCTGTAGTTGAGTTGTGGCGGGGGCTCCAGGGTACGTAGGCTCTGTAGTTTGCAGCCCACAGGCTCTCTCGTTGAGGAGCGTGAGCTCAGTAGTTGTGGCACGGGCTTAGTTGTCCCAAGGCACGTGGGATCTTAGTTCCCTGACCAGGGATCGAACCCGCGTCCCCTGCATGGATTCTTTACCACTGGACCACCAGGGAGTCCCCTTGTAGAGTTTTTAATGATGGCCGTTCTGACTGGTTTGAGGTGGTACATCACTGTAGTTTTGATTTGTGTTTCTCTAAGAATTAGTGATTTTGAGCGTCTTTTCACGTGCCTCCTGGCCATCTGTATGTCTTCTTTGGAGAGACGTCTATTAAGGTCTTCTGCCCAGCTTTTGATTGGGTTGGTTGTTTTTTTGTTGTTGAGTCAGAGCCAACTAACTCTTAACCCCAAGTTTCTGTCTCGAGGAATTGAAATCATAATTTTTAAAGGCCATTTAAATAGTAGGTATCAAATAGCAAGATACTAAATACCTGCCTTAAAATTTACAGTATTTGTAGATGTCCAATGGCAGTTCCTACACATAAGATAATTGTAGCCTAAACATACGTGAAGGAATGTGTAAATAATTCTAGATGCTGAGATGTTGATTTTACTGAGAAAGATTAAAATTCGTGAATCTACATAGTTTTAAAAAGTAATTGCAGAAGTAATATGAATATGTTCTTAGTGTTTAAAAAGAGAACAGTTCAGGACTTCCTTGGTGGTCCAGTGGTTAAGACTCCATACTGCCAGCACAGGGGGCATGTGTTCCATTCCTGGTTGGGGAAGATCCTGCATGCCGTGTGGTATGGCCAAAAAAAAAAAAAAAAACAGAACACTTCAAAGCCAAAGCCGTATACAGCAAAGTTACACATTTTTGTTTTTGTAAATATACATGTTGGGTATACTGTTTCCTTTTTTCATTTGTTCCTAATGCATACAGATCTCACTCTGTTGAACTGTGCAATTAATATTCCATTGGATGGAAATGGCATTGTGTATTTTGCTCTCCCCCCACCCCCCAGGCTTTCAGTTTGGAGGATTTACTAAGAATTTGTAAAACTTAAGCCTGGTAATCAGTTTTAAGAAGGAATAATCTTGGGCAAGACCCTTTTAACTGCATGAGTTTTGGTTTGCTGAGGGATTGAAATGTGATTTGTTTACTTGATATAAACCTGAGATGCATTTAAAAAGTGCAGTTTTATGTAAGGGAAACAGAGTAGAGAAATTTTTAAAAAGTGTAAAATGTAAAAGTCTAAGATAACATACTTTCATAGAGTACAAGTGGAATGCCCTAACTTCCATTTCGTATCTTTACAAAGGGACAGTATAGCTTGTCAGCCTATGAACACTTGCCTAAGAGGAGGGAAGCTTTTGTAGTCAGTATTTCATTTTATTTTCAATTTATTTTACTGAAGTCTAGTTGATTTACAATGTGTTAATTTCTGCTGTGGAACAAAGTTACATTCACACATATATACATTCTTCATATTTTTTTCATTCTGGTTTATCACAGGATATTGAATATATTTCCCTGTGATACACAGTAGGACCTTTTTTATCCATCCTATATATGCTAGCTTGGATCTGCTAATCCCAAACTCCCACTTCATCCCTCCCTCCCCCTTGGCAACCACAAGTCTGCTCTCTATGTCTGTGAGTCTGTATTGTAGATAAGTTCATTGTGTTGTCTTTTAGATTCCATATATAAGTGGTACCATATATTTGTCTTTCTGTTTCTGAGTAGTCAGTATTTTAGAAGCATGGTTCAAGCCTTTGGTTGCGGTGTGGAAAGGGAGGTCATTTCAGGTGGAAAATGGTCTTACTTATCTTGAGTCAGTGTTACTTTACTATATGTGTTTTTTTTTAAGTAATTTATTTAGTTTGGCTGTGTTGGGTCTTCGTTGCTGTGCGCGGGCTTTCTCTAGTTGTGGTGAGCGGGGGCTACTCTTCATTGCAGTGCACGAGCTTCTCATTGCGGTGGCTTCTCTTGTTGCGGAGCACGGGCTCCTAGGCACACGGGCTTCAGTAGTTGTTGCCCGCAGGCTCTCGAGCGCAGGCTCAGTAGTTGTGGGACACGGGCTTAGCTGTTCTGTGGCATGTGGGATCTTCCCGGACCAGGGATCGAACCTGTGTCCCCTGCATTGGCAGGCAGATTCCTAACCACTGCACCACCAGGGAAGTCCCTACTATGTGTTTTAGAAGATTTATTCTAGGGTTCTTACTGGTCATCTCTTTTTATCAGTGTTCCTTCAGTTCTAGAGTCTGAGATCTGTCTCCTGAGATCTGAATGAATCCCTTGTGTTTGAACTTTTTAGTAGAAATGATCTTTGGAGAGTAACAGTTCAGCTGTCACTGGCTTAGAAAAAATACCTGAAGTGACAGGACACAGCGTCTGGTAGGTGGTAGACCGAGAGCTGTGAAAAGTCCAGCGTTACTGGCTCCACCAGTGACTAAATTAGTATTTTTTGACTCTGCCAGGCACTTACGTGATGGTGATGAGAATGCTGCAGAGAGCTGTCTCCTGTCCGTCATTTTTTTTTTTAGTTCATTTTTTAGATATGTCCATTTTTTAAAGTAAACTCTTTTCCTTTTCAAAACTTCTTGCTTTGCAGAATTGACCTTTGCTTTATTTATTGATGAATTGGATCTTCTCAGTCATCACAACAAAGCTTTGCAGCATTTATACTAAGCAGGGGACAGGCCATTCCAAGTAAAAGATCTAAAATGAAAACAGTTTCTTTTGAGGTAATTGTAGATTGACCAGCTGTTGTGAAAAATAGCAGAGAACCGGGTTTCCCTGTTGGCGCAGTGGTTGAGAATCTGCCTGCCAATGCAGGGGGCATGGCTTTGAGCCCTGGTCTGGGAAGGTCCCACGTGCCGCAGAGCAGCTAAGCCTGTGTGCCACAACTACTGAGCCTGTGCGTCTGGAGCTCGTGCTCCGCAACAAGAGAGGCCGCGACAGTGAGAGGCCCACACACCACGATGAAGAGTGGCCCCCGGGGCTTCCCTGGTGGCGCAGTGGTTGAGAATCTGCCTGCCGATGCAGGGGACACGGGTTCGTGCCCCGGTCCGGGAAGATCCCACATGCCGTGGAGCGGCTGGGCCCGTGAGCCATGGCCGCTGAGCCTGCGCGTCCGGAGCCTGTGCTCCACAACGGGAGAGGCCACAGCAGTGAGAGGCCCGCGTACCGCAAAAAAAAAAAAAAAAAAGAGTGGCCCCCGGGCTTCCCTGGTGGCACAGTGGTTGAGAGCCTGCCTGCCGATGCAGGGGACGCGGGTTCGTGCCCTGGACCGGGAGGATCCCACGTGCCGCGGAGCGGCTGGGCCCATGAGCCATGGCCTGAGCCTGCGCGTCCGGAGCCTGTGCTCCGCAACGGGAGAGGCCGCGACAGTGAGAGGCCCGCGTACCTCAAAAAAAAAAAAAAAGAGTGGCCCCCGCTCGCCGCAACTAGAGAAAGCCCTCGCACAGAAACGAAGACCCAAACGCAGCCAAAAATAAATAAATAAATAAATATTTTAAAAATATATATATATAGCAGAGAAACTTTATCTGGTTTCCCCTGATGGTAACATCTAGCGAAACTAATACACTGTTACAACCACGAGTCAGTATCGATACAATCAGCCCAATTATTCCTATTTCCCCAGTTTTTACTTGTGCACATCTGTGTATTTAGTTCTATGCAAATTAATAACAGAGTAGTTTTAGAGTTACAGAAAAGTTATCAAAAATAACACAGAGGGACTTCCCTGGTGGCGCAGTGGATAAGTCTCTGTGCTCCCAATGCAGGGAGCCTGGGTTTGATCCCTGGTCAGGGAACTAGATCCCACATGTATGCTGCAACTGAGAGTTCGCATGCCTCAACTAAGCAGCCTGCTGCCACAACTAAAACCTCACGCAACCCAAAAAAAAAAAAAAAATACAGAGAGGTCCTGTATCAACCCCCCATCTCCTCAGTTGTTAACTTTTTACATTTCTCTGGTACGTTTTGTCACAGCTAATGGCCAAGCTTGATACATTATTATTAACTAAGGTCATACTTTATTCAGATTTGATTAGTTTTTCCCTGATCCATCCCAGAACCCCCTCTGGGATCCCACCTGAGGTTTGGTCTGAGTCTCTTCAGGCTCCTGTGTGTGTGACAGTTTCTCAGACTTGCCTTGTTTTTGATGCCCTTAGGGGTTTTGAGGAGTGTTTGAGGAGTATTGCTCAGGTATTTTGTAGGACGTCCCTCGATTTGGGTTTGTCTGATGTTTCCCTCATGGTTCGCGGCTGTGGTTCCAGGTTTGAAGAGGAAGCCCAAGCCTTTATTTATTAAGGTCTGCACTTGGTGCGGCAGGTGCAGGTGAGCAGCGTCTGCCACCGCGAGCTTCACAGAACACCACACCCTCGACCCCGCGCTTCACCCGCTCAGCTCTCTCCCAGCCTTTCGTCCCTGGGTGGGGTCCCCTCGTGGTTGTACCGATGTGTCTCGGTCGCCTCACCCCTGGTCCGCACGTGGCATCTGCTGAAGAGCTTGCGGCTTTGCCGGGTCTGGATTTGCTGGTTGCAGGCTTGGGGCACGAATTCATCTTTCGTTCTATTTCCTGCAAATTGGCAGCCGATTCAGAGGCTGCATCAGACCTGAGTTGAGCGCTCGGGCGAGATCTGAAGCAGTGCTGTGTCTTTCCTGAAGGTCCTGCTGCCTTGAGTGCCCAGACCTGAGGAGGCAGGTGTCAAGCACATGTTGAGAAGCTGAGGTTTCCAGAGACTGAGGTGACCTGCCTCACAGATGCCTGGCCTCATCTTAACCTGGCAGCACCTGTAGAGGAGGGTGTGGCCGTCACTTTCATCACATGTTAGCAGTTCTGGGGAGGACAGCGGGATCAGGAGGTTAAATGAGGTTCTAGGATAATCTGATGGCTTCTTGTGGGCACTTGTGATGGACAGTTGGGAAGTGATTGGGGCAGGGTTGGGGTTGCTTCTGCCAGGTGTGTGCCCTTCGACCTTGGACGGCTCCATGTCTCTTGGGCTCACCTGTTCTTCATTTATGATTATCCTACTTTGTATTTACATAGCATTTTGCGTTTTGTAAAGCATCTCACGTAATTTTGTTTTGGAACTCACGGTGCACTTTAGGTGGCCTTGGCAGTTAAGTCTCCTGCCCTGTACAAGGTCACTGATTAAATAAATGCCAGTTCTGGGTCTTGAAATTAGGTCAGTCTGACTCTGAAGTGCATGCTCCAGCTAAATTATTTGGGCATGTTTTCCAGTGCGACCGAGTAATTCTCCAGTCTCAGCTGACACCAGCTGGGCGTCACACAAATCTGACTTGTCTGACTCGTCGACCTGGGGTTGGCGGCCAGTCCTGTAGGTTGAGGGCTCAGCCCCACAGGATGCGCCCACTTCAGACACCAGTCGCAAGGCTGTGCTCCCCTCCTTGGGCTCACAAGGCTCAGGGAAACATTTACATATGTTTACCCATTTATTATAAAAGTTATTGTGAAGAATACAGGTGAGCAGCTAGATGAAGAGATCCGTAGGCTGAGGTCTGGGGGGTGCTGAGCAAAGGAGCTTCTGTCCCAGTGAAGTTAGGGTGCATCACCCCCCAGCACAGTGATGCGTTCACCTACCGAGAAGCTCTCTGAACCATCATTTAGGGTTTTTATGGAGGCTTCATTATATAGTCACGATTAATGGTGGTGCAGTGGTTAAGAATTCGCCTGCCAATGCAGGAGACACGGGTTCAAGCCCTGGTCCGGGAAGATCCCACGTGCCGCAGAGCAACTAAGCCCATGCGCCACAACTACTGAGCCTGCGCTCTAGAGCCCGCGAGCCACGAGTACTGAGCCCGTGTGCTGCAACTACTGAAACCTGCATGCCTAGAGCCCGTGCTCCGCAACAAGAGAAGCCACCGCAATGAGAAGCCCGCGCACCGCAGTGAAGAGTAGCCCCCGCTCGCCGCAACTAGAGAAAGTCCACGCACAGCAGTGAAGACCCAATGCAGCCAAAGTAAATAAATGTATTTATTTAAAAAATAGGCAGTGATTAAATCATTACACAGGTGTGATTGATTAAATCATAGGTTGTTGATGGAGGTTGGGGGATGGAGCTAACGTCAGAAATGAAAAGATAGGGGCTTTCCTGGTGGCGCAGTGGTTGGGAGTCCGCCTGCTGATGCGGGGGGTGCGGGTTCGTGCCCCGGTCCGGGAGGGTCCCACATGGCGCGGAGCGGCTGGGCCCGTGAGCCGTGGCCGCTGGGCCTGCGCATCCGGAGCCTGTGCTCCTCAACGGGAGAGGCCACAGCAGTGAGAGACCTGCATACCGCAAAGAAAAAAAAAAAAAAAAGAAAAGATAATGTGAAAAAGAAATTCATATTAGTTTATAGGTAGAGCAATTCTGTATTGATAACAAAGAAGTAGCAGTGTGATTGCTTTATGGTAGCTGAGGGTAATCACATCAGTACAGTAGCTTGTACAGTAATGATTGAATAATTGTAAAATGTCTGTGGTACACCGCATCGCAGTCATGTTCATAATACAGTATTGGAAACATTGTTAAATTAAAAAGTTACCCGTGATGATAGACTGATGCACAGTATCTCCGATTGCGAGGAGAGGGGGAGCAAGGGGTGCATACTGTATGGTAATTCTTTGAAAGCAAAGTTTTAAAACAGTAAGAAATGAGCACTTTATTTAATATTAAACATCCCTTACCTTATGCCTATGTGAGGATAGGCTGTCCACTTCACAAGTCTTGCATATAATGTTCTACACACATATATTTTGTATATTTATTGAAAATCCACATATAAGTGGACCCGTGCAGTTCAAGCTTGTGTTGTTCAAGGGTCAGCTGTACATTTATATGAATTCATAAGTTTTTCCTTTTGGGGATGTTAAGTTTGGTGAAGGCCGTCTTGGCCAGAGTTCTCTTTTGCAAAACATAACCTTTTCCCGTTTAATTAACAGAAGTAGTCTCTGGGGTGATACTTTGAAAATATCCAACACCCCAGTATACATACATACCTGCATATGTATACACACGTGAATACTTTGATGTATTTTTTTTCTTTATTGAGGTGAAATTCACACAAAAATTAACCACTTTAAACTCCCAGTGAGTTCCCAGCATTGTATGATCACCAACTGCCTTTGTTAAGCTTCAAACCGTGTCACCTGCTATCCACGCTCCCTCCAGCCCCCGGCAACCTCTGATCTCTGTTCTCTCTCTAGTTTTGCCTATTCTGGACATTTCATATAAACGGAATCACACAGTATGTGACTTTTGGTGTCTGACTTTTCTCACTTAGCATGTTGTGAAGGTTCATCCACATTATAGCATGAATTAGTACTTCGTGTTTTTTTTATGGCTGGGTAGTACTCCGTTGTGTGGATACACCATATTTTGTGTATCCATTGATCCATTAATGGAGATTTGGGCTGTTTCCACCTTTTAACTATTGTCAATGACCTAACATTTTTTCACCCCCATTTTTTTTTTGCCTGAATCAGTTGTTACTATGATGATTATAAAATGAAGGCTTTGTAGTCTTGTCTTTTCTACTACGGTAGGTGGAATCCTCCTATGAAGAAGACTGCGCAGTGTGTGCATACAGTGTCAGTTTCAGAGTGGACTTGGGGGATTCTTTTTTTGTACAGTGTATATAACCCATTCTTTCTGTTACTCATTTTTGTGCTCAGATAGGGCCAGAATTGCCCAGCGGGAATTCCCAAGCTGTCTCCCCTCCCTCCTCATGCCCGTCATGCTGGAGTCACTGGCTTGTGGGAGCTGCTGTTCACGGAAGCACCAGCTAAGCCAAGCGTTTCTGCCTGGGGCAGGTGGCGCGTCTTTGGTGTTTATGGAAAATAGGTTTAGTGCTTGGGACTGCCTGTCAGTGGAGCCCTAGTTATAAAATCTGATTCACGGCCTTAAAATGAGTCCTGAGCATGGGCTTTATTTATGTGAAAAAGGTTTAGTCAAATTGTATGTGTGTGTTTAACCTGGGGCTTTCTTTTCCAGGACCTGTTTCAGGATGTGACCAGTTTCTTTGTTTCTGGTTGTAGCCCATCTGCCTCTGTTTAATTTCTGTAGTTCTTTTTTTGTGCAGCTAAAATTTTTGAAGCCTTTATTCTTTTGTGAAGTTCTGCAAGAGAACAGGTGATACAGATTTACATTTAAAATTCAGGGCTTAATTTTGATCTGTTTTTAAAGCTTTTGTGTGTTTTAAGGGGAAAAAATGATGTGTTAAAATCATATACTAAGCCTGATACGTCTGTATTTTCAGGGTAATGCTAGTCTTGAATTCTTTCTCGAATTATATAAACAGAATTGGATTTCTTGTTAAGTTCATAGAGGAATTTTAATAAAATTATGATCACACATTTAATATATCCTGAGTGATAAAAATAAGGGATATCTCTTAATCTTTTCTTTACATCTGTAGCTGTAGTAAGCAGTAAACAGATTCCAGGAATCTGTTCCTAACAGTATTTATATAAAGAAAAATTTCAAGGGTACTGGGAAGCATTACTTATTACACATCAAGTAACTATTATGTAACTTAGAAATTTCCTTGTGTTAAAAAATAAGTAAATAAAAATGTCCTGTGTTACTGAGGACGAGTTAGTTGTTAGTTCCTTAGATTGATCGTTGGAAGAGTAAATAGGTGATACAACTACTGTTTCTAGCATTTTAGACAACTCTTTCCAGTGAACCTCGCACTCCTGTGGAATTGTCCCAGAGCAGGGGTTCCTGCTGGGAGGGGGCAGGCGCCCCCTGAGACCCAGGGTGGAGACCAGGGATGTCGCTGGACATCCTGCCATCCATGGGAACACCGTGCGCCACCAGAGCAGACACACGGGTCCCCTCTGCTGAGGCCTGCGTTGGGGCTTGACCATGCAGGGTTTGCAGAGGTAACCTCTTCCTGGTGTCAAAAAAAGGTAAGTAACTAGCCATTGAGAGCGACTCTTTTTTTAATTATTATTATTTATTTAATTAATTAATTTTTGGCTGTGTTGGGTCTTTGTTGCTGCGCGTGGGCTTTCTCTGCTTGCGGCAAGCGGGGGCTACTCTTCGTTTCGGTGTGCGGGCTTATCATTGCAATGGCTTCTCTTGTTGCGGAGCACGGGCTCTAGGCATGTGGGCTTCAGTAGTTGTAGCACGTGGGCTCAGTAGTTGTGGCTCGTGGGCTCTAGAGCGCACGCTCAGTAGTTGTGGCGCACTGACTTAGCTATTCCGCGGCATGGGGGATCTTCCCGGACCAGGGCTCGAACCCGTGTCCTTTGCATTGGCAGGTGGATTCTTAACTACTGTGCCACCAGGGGAGTCCCAAGAGCAACTCTTAGTCAAGAAGAAATACGGTGGTAATGATCAGAGTTGCATTTGGGCCCAGAGATAAATTGTACGTGGAGGTGAAAGATCAGCCTGGGCGTGAGGTTTTCCTGAGGCTGTGCTTCCAGGACAGGGCCTGTTGGCCTGTGGCTGCCCTTGAGGATTTGTGTTTCTCAAGCTGAATCCCTGGCGTCGAGGAACTTGGTGGTCTGGCCGCCCTGTGTGCCTGTTGCCAGCCGGTCTGCTCTGTCCTCAGACCCGTGCTCCAGTCTCGGGGCTCTTGTCTTGGGGGAGCATCCACACACCCTCCCCCAACTCCCCTGCACCACTTCCTGCTCTTCTGGAGGCTGGAGGAGTTACTAAGTCTCTGTGCAGCTTTTCCTGGTGGAAAAACTGTGACTCGAGTTTCATGTGAAGAGAGGTTTGTGACTGGTCCTCAGGCCATGCCCTCCACGCCTTCCATCGAGGGTGGACAGTCAGCCTGGCCCCCGGGCGGCTCCTGCCTTGGTCTTGTGTGTGCAGATTGAGGCTCGGAGGGGCTGCTTCTGGACCCAGTTGGGGAGTGTGGGCCTGTGGGGTCAGGAGGTCCTAGTGCACGTGCCGGCTGTGTGGACACCAGCAGACGCACGTCAGAAGGGCTCGCGGCCTTCCTCGGGGCTGGCGGTGAGGATCAAACGGCATAATCGCTCCAGTACCCGGCGCCAGTGTCTGTGTCACGTTTGTGCTGCTATCCTTTGTTTCTGAGCCTTTTCTGTTCTAACCTTATCTCCCAGGCCCTGTTCATCTTCCACCTCCCTTCACCCCAAGCTCCCTGCACCCCATCTGAGCAAGAGGGTTATGTCGTGTGGTGTCAGCACAGAGGCTGGGAGTTCAAGCTGGTGACCTGCAAGGGTTCACAGTTGGCACTGGTGTAATTGTCGTGCCGGGCGTTCCTGGGTGGTCTGGGGGGACGAGAACTGTTAACCATGGTGCTCATAATCGCTGAGGTTAAAACTTTAGGTTTCTGTGGTCTGGTTCTCGGACACAAACCGTTTTTTTTCTTGTTTCTGTGTATTGCTTTGATTCATATTCATCTGGATTGATTGATTATAGGCTTACTGTGGTCTTGGAACCTGGAATACCAAACTGGAAGTGAAGTGCAGGTTAAAGGTGACCTGGGGTTGGGGGCCCTGTTGGATACGGAAGGACCTCTACTGCTCCTGGAGCTCCAGGCGCTTTGTCTGAGCGGCTTTGAGTTGGAGAAGGGCCGAGGTCTCTTACACGGAGCCACTTCTGAGCTAGATGACCTACGTGCCTTTTGGGGGGCAACGGAGAGGATTAACGAAATGACCCTTTAGGCAGTGAGACCTTGAGAGGAAACCCGGGCTTTCCCTTCCTCCCGAGCTATGTCCGTTGGGATCTACCTTGCCCTGGTGTTTCTGAGAACCCCTGGTTTCTAACTCTCTCTTCTGAATTTCAGGCGAAGTCGTGCGTGTGTCACGTGTGCGGCGTCCACCTGAACCGGCTGCACTCGTGCCTCCACTGCGTCTTCTTTGGCTGTTTCACGAAGAAGCACATTCACGAGCACGCCAAGTCGAAAAGGCACAACCTGGGTAAGACCGCACGACGCCTCCTGGGCTTTGGGGTCACCTCCCTGACTCTCCTTCTGTGAATTTAACCTTCTACTCTCTTGGGAGTCCACCTTTGTCTGAAGTAGCTTGTGCTCTCCTCGTGGAACTCCAAGGGGAGGGAAAGAGAGAAACTGAGCCCACGAGGGGCACGTGCCCAGCGTGCCTGAGGTCACATAAAGTCGTGTAACCCTGAGCGATGACTTTCTTTAACGGGACATCAGAGACCCATCTTTCTCTGAAAAGCACGGTTAGGTATTAGGTCAGGCAGAAATTTGCACAGGTCTTAAATGCAGCTTCAGGTTGTCGGTGTCAGCGTGGGGGTGGGGGGTACTGGGTGAATTTAGTGGTTTCTGTAACAGGTTTGCAGTGTTTTCAGTGTCTGCGGAGAGGCTGGCGTTGAGGTGAGCTCACGTTTCCTAGTCAGACAATAGTGCCTTCCAGAGGTGACGACGTGAGGCTAAGTTTTGCTCTTGGCTTGATTTTCTGACTGTCGTCACTGAATGTGTTTCCCTCGTTGAGAATTGTGTTTTCTGTCAAACGATGCTGAGGTTGTTAGGATATCTGTAAGAAAATCACTTTCAGAAGGTCCAGACCACAGACCCTTTTCTAGAACATAGCTTGGTGTGACTTAGCCTTCCGGTGAAAGATGTTCTCAGGACTTTTAAGTAGTAGGAATGGGCTCATCCAAACTCGGTCGTCTCCAGAGGTCGTGCCTCAGTTCACTTGCAGGTGAGAACTTGCAGCCAGTGCTGGGGGTCAGCCTGTTACCAGGAGCTAAGTGGCCTTTTTGGAAGGAGAGCTGGCGGCCCTGGTGGTGCTTCACAGGCTGTGAGTGAGCGGCTGCCCGGCAGGGCAGGGGTCAGCAATCCCGTCTCCCCGCCCCCCCCACAAAAGTTGAGAAATTGGTGTGTTTATTAATTTTATCAACCTGATTGATAAACTCTGCCTCTACTTTGGCCAGAATGAATAAGTTTTAGAAGGTTTTCTTCAAGAGACAAAACCACAAAATGGGAGAGCCCAGGAGTTTATTGCAGGTTGTGTGTGTGAGCGTGTGTGTGCGTGTGTGTTAACAACGCTAAAGCTTAGCTTTCTGTGTCCAGGTGGCAGGGGAGGGTGCGGGAGAGGAGCCCTGGCGGGCAAGCGGATCGCCCACCCCCGGCCCTGCATCTCGAGCTGCTCTAGAGCCCCGTCAGAGTGGCGGCTTGATGTTTGAGGGCCAAGGAGCCATGATTCCTGGGCCGAGTCCTGCCTCCGGGAGCCCCACAGACAGAATAACACGGGGGCCTGACGTGGATTCCTAGAAGGGTTTCTCCCAGGGCTTGCGGCTTCTCAGCGGAGGAGCACGAGAGGCCCACGGAGAGTCTTGTCTGAGTATTTGCTTTTTTGTGAGTGTTCAGTTAAAACCAGGACGTCGGTAGCTATGGGGTCTTTGCTGGCGGCCTGTGGGAGGACGAAGCTTCTGCTCCTCTGTCCGACCTGCCCTGTGACCCTGCCTGGTGTAACGTGGCAGAAGTGGCCCCCAGGAGGAAGGGCCCATCCTGACCCACTGCTGGCAGGTTTGCTCTGCAGGACGGTGTTCGGATCCAGGTCATTGAGTAAGATTTGGTTTCGTGCTTCTTCGTTTCATACAGGTTTTTGTTTGATGTCGAGTTACAGGGGCCCGTGGATGTTGCCTGTGTGAGCCACAGAGGCTGTAAAAGGAGTGCTTTTAGCTTTGTGTCTGCCTCTAGGAAGAGTTATTTTACTTTTCCCAGAGGGTGTGAGGATGTATGTGGGCATGAGAGGGGCTATCGGCTCCTCTCTGAATGGGTGACGTTTCCCTCCATCTCAAGATCCTCCTGTGGCTGGAGGGAGGGGGACACGCACCTGCCTGGTGCCCGTCAGCTGGGGGTTCCCGGGTGAGTGGGTTGACGGCCTCCTCTCTTACTGGGAGCGTCTCGCCCGCATCCAGGCAGCTGGGTTCCTGGGCAGCTGGCCCTTTGTTTCCATGGGTTCTGCACCTGCAGATCCAGCCAACCTCAGATCGAAAAACAAATTCCAGAAAGTTCCAAAAAGCAAAAATTGTATTTGTCTGGTCCAGGCAGCTAGTTACATGGCATTCACGTTGTATTAGGTAAAGCAACCTGGAGGTGATTTAAAGTGTGTAGGAGGATGTAGGTTATATGCAGATACCACACCATTTTCTACAAGGGGCTTGAGCATCCTTGGATCCTGGTGTCCGCGGGGGTCCTGGAACCGGCCCCACCTTGGGTACCACGAGACCACTGACTGTCTACTCAGCCTTTTGTCCTGATGCAGTCAAGCCTTTGTCCTTGGTTATCTTGACTGTGAGATAATTTTCTGGAGGAACTACCTTGACTGTAGGTGTTGCATCGGGTTTTTGAATTCCATATTGAGACGAAATTCAGAGAACACACAATTAACCATTTCAACCAGTACAGTTCAGTGCATTCAGTCACTTGCCATGTGGTGTGTGGAAATACCATCTCTCTTTATTTTCAAAACTTTTTTGTCTACTCGAAGAATACATGTCTCTGTTACATAATCCTCTCCGGGCCCTGGCATCCGCTGATCTGCCTTCAGTTGTGGATTTGCCTGTCTTGAATATTTAATATAAAAGGAATCATACAACACACGGCCTTTTGTGTCTGTTTCTATCTCTCGGCAGGTTTTCAAGGTTCATGAAGTGTCAGTTCATTTCTTTGTGGTTGAATAGCATTTCTTTGTGGTTGAATTGCATTCCTTTGTGTTGATATCCCAGAGTTTGTTTATCCAGTCATCCACTGATAGACATTTGGGTTCCCACCTTTGGGTTTTATTAATAATGCTGCTATAAACATGAATGTGTGAGTTTCTTTTTTTTTTTGCGGTACGCGGGCCTCTCCCGTTGCGGAGCGCAGGCTCAGCGGCCATGGCTCATGGGCTCAGCCGCTCCACGGCATGTGGGATCTTCCCAGACTGGGGCATGAACCCGTGTCCCCTGCATTGGCAGGCGGACTCTCAACCACTGCGCCACCAGGGAAGCCCCCATGTGTGAGTTTCTTTGTGGACATATGTTTTCATTTCTTTTGGATACCAGCAGACCTTGGAGATACTGTGGGTTTGGTTCCAGACCACCTCAGTAAAGCAGATATCTCAATAAAGCGAGGCACACAAATGTTTTGGTTTCCCACTGAATATAAAAATAATGTTCACACCATACCGTAGTTTAATTGTGCAATAACAGCATTTCTCTTTGGTTGTTCATGCTTTTTCGGTGTCAGACTAAGAATCCATTGCCAAACCTGAGGTCATGACGCTTACCCGTTTGTGTCTGAGTTTTTATACTTTTAGCTGTGATTTAGGTCGCTGACCATGTGGAGTGAAGTTCTGTGTGGGGCTGGGGTGAGGCAAGCCTCCTCCTTGTTTCATCCCGGGGCCCCAGCGCCCGCTGTCGGCCCCCGCCCCTCCTGGTGGTCCCAGCCCCATGCAGTGGGTGGGAGGCAGGCTCGTCTGGGGACATGGGGCCTCCCTCTGCCCTTGCCGTGCGCCTGGCCTGTTTCTCACTGAACCCCGCTGCTTCCCTGAAAATGTCTCTCCTCCCCACCGTAAGCCCGCCTCTGCCAGCTTGCTCTGGTCCCCGGGGCAGAAGTGACACTGCTCAGGAGCGGGCAGAACGCAGGGCAGCTGGCCCCGGCCTCCAGAACAGCCTCGACGTGGACTTGCAGAGACTTGGTCGGAATTTTGTAGGCTTTTAGTGAGGGGCAGGAGTAGGCCTGGGATTCTCTAAAATTGCTACTTTGAGTCTTGATAGATCTGCTTTCGATCCACCACAGTATCATTGATCTGCGTCTTTGTACCTTAAGACATGAAATATGGGGGTTTCCCTGGTGGCACAGTGGTTAAGAATCCGCCTGCCAATGCAGGGGACACGGGTTCGAGCCCTGGTCTGGGAAGATCCCAGATGCCACAGAGCACCTAAGCCCGTGCGCCACAACTACTGAGCCTGTGCTCTAGAGCCCGTGAGCCACAACTACTGAGCCCGCGTGCTGCAACTAATGAAGCCCAAGCGTGTAGAGCCCGTGCTTCGCAACAAGAGAAGCCACCGCAACGAGAAGCCTGTGCACCGCAACGAAGAGTAGCCCCCACTCACCGCAACTAGAGGAAGCCTGTGCACAGCAACAAAGACCCAACACAGCCCCCTAAAAATAATAATTTTTAAAAAAGACACGAAATATGATAAAAGTCGTGACTTGTTAAGACATTACCATTTACCAGGAGGTGTGTGCTGCTTAGTGGTTTGTATGAACTTAGTGACCATGCAGACCTGTGTCAGTGCTGTTGCTGTCCCTGTTATACCACAGGGGATGTGGGTGAGCTCACAGGTGCTCAGAGGTGCGCAGCCGGCAGGTGGCGGGGCCAGGTTTGTGCTCTGAGCTGCGTCCCATCGCCTGGCAGACGTCTGCTGTCACTTGGTGAGTCTGAGTCAAGGGGATTCTCTCTTTTTTTTTGGAATTTTATTTTGTTTATTTTTTGTATGGCAGGTTCTTAGTAGTTACCTATTTCGTACGTACTAGTGTATATACGCTAATCCCAATCTCCCAGTTCATCCCCCCGCCCCCTGCCACTTTCCCCCCTTGGTGTCCATACGTTTGTTCTCTACATCTGTGTCTCTATTTCTGCCTTGCAAACTGGTTCATCTGAACCATTTTTCTAGAGTCCAGACATATACGTGTTAATATACAGTACTTGTTTTTCCCTTTCAGACTTCACTCTGTATGACAGTCTCTGGGTCCACTCATGTCTCTACAAATGACCCAGTCTTGTTCCTTTTTATGGCTGAGTAATATTCCATTTGTATATATGTGCCACATCTTCTTTATCCGTTTGTCTGTTGATGGGCCTTTAGGTTGCTTCCATGTCCTGGCTGTTGTAAACAGTGCTGCAGTGAACATTGGGGTGCATTTGTCCATATAGTTCAAACTTTAAAAAAAAAAAAAGACACACATTTATTTATTTATTTTTGGCTGCATTGGGTCTTTGTTGCTGCATGCCGGTTTTCTCTAGTTGTGGCAAGTGGGGGCTACTCTTCGTTGTGGTATGCAGGCTTCTCATTTCTCATTGCGGTGGCTTCTCGTTGCGGAGCACAGGCTCAGGCGTGAGGGCTTCAGTAGTTGTGGCACGTGGGCTCAGTGGTTGTGGCGCACTGGCTTAGTTGCTCTGTGGCATGTGGGATCTTCCCGGACCAGGGCTCGAACCCGTGTCCCCTGTGTTGGCAGGAGGATTCTTCACCACTGCGCCAGCAGGGAAGTCCCCTAGTTCAACCACTTTGAACTATGTTTTTCTCAGGGTATATGCCCAGTAGTGGTATTGCTGGGTCATGTGGTAATTCTATTTTTAGTTTTTTAAGGCACCTCCATACTGTTCTGCATAGTGGCTGTATCAATTTACATTCCCACCAACAGTGCAAGAGGGTTCCCTTTTCTCCACACCCTCTCCAGCATTTGTTGTTTGTAGATTTTCTGATGATGCCCATTCTCACTGGTGTGAGGTGATACCTCATTGTAGTTTTGATTTGCATTTCTCTAATAATTAGTGATGTTGAGCAGTTTTTCATGTGCTTCTTGGCCATCTGTATGTCTTCTTGGAAGAAATGTCTATTTAGGTCTTCTGCCCATTTTTGGATTGGGTTGTTTGTTTTTTCAGTATTGAGCTGCATGAGCTGTTTATGTATTTTGGAGGTTAATCTTTTGTCCGTTGATTCGTTTGCAAATATTTTCGCCCATTCTGAGGTTAAGGAGAATTCTTTTTAATTGTTGAATTGAGCGAGTTCCTTCCAGGTGCTTTGAGGACTTTTCTCTTGTGGAGGATGCAGTTTAGAAAGCGCAGGATCTGCTCGCTGGGGGCTCTGGGCACGCCCTCCAGGCTGTCTGCTTGGGGCCGTGCTGCCCGTCTGGACGCCACGAGTCCTCATGGGCTGATAGGAATGCGAGTTTCCCTTGTTTCAGAGGATGGGCGGCGGGTCCTGGTACCTGGGGGTTGGGTCCTTCGTAAAATATGGTCGAGGCACTTCTTTCTCCCTCAGGTTCCTCAGCCCATGGCGGGAGCTTCCAAAAAAAGTTCACGTGCCTCATCTGCTTAGGATACAGCATCGGAAGTGGGGGGGCAACCTTTTGTAATAATGGGATTCTCTGCTTTGAGAAATGGTGCAGTGAAATGCCTAAAAAACGTGCTTGTGTAATTTGTGTCCTGAAGCATTACCTTTCGACTTTTTTTTTTTTTTAACCTTTCAACTTTTAATTAAATTTTGTCTCTTCCCTCTTTTCTCTTTTCAGCCATAGAGCTTATGTATGGAGGTATCTACTGCTTTTTGTGTCAGGACTACATTTATGACAAAGACATAGAAATCATTGCCAAAGAGGAACAGCGGAAAGCTTGGAAAATGCAAGGTTTGGTTTTCCTGAGATCTGTATGCCTGCTTGTGTCTTAGCCCTGCATTCCCTGCCCCCTTGTCTGTCAGGGCATGGTGGGGGGGTGGGGAGGGAGGGGGGTGGCTCTGTTGAGGAGGAGGAGCCCCTGCACCTGCCTGTTCCCTCCTGCAGGCTCACGGGGGGCCAGGGGAGGCAGGTGCGGTGCCCACAGCTTCCTGGATCCGTCCTCCTGCCCAGGTGCCCACAGGCCTGCGACTGCTGTGAGGGCTTAGCCGGGCTTGAGAGAGACACCCCCAACCTACCCTCTCCGGTCGACGGGTGTTTTTACAGACACGGGGCTGAACCAGGCACAGTGTCCTAAGGGCCCTGGCCCGTCTGGTGGACGAGGGATTTTGTGCTTCCACGTCCCTGGTAGCTGCCCAGAAAGCATCTCCTCAGTAACTGCAGGATGTGTACGCTGATTCCTTCCAGGAGGATAGACTATTTTTTCATTAAATTACTGTTGAATCTCTTTTAAAACTCTTAACTGGAAAAAAAAAAAACAAACCTCTTAACTGGTTAGGTTATGCTAAATCTGTGTCAGCACAGAATTAAACTTTCCAGATGAAAAATTCAACAATCTACCACTGAAGCACCTTAGTTCAGGAGTGTGCTCTCCTTCCCATGCGGTGCCTTTGTAGCCATAAAGCGAGAACTCCAGGCCTTCCTTCTTGTGTAGGAACAACCCAGCTCTTCCCTGATGAGTGTTTCTCTCCCGTGAGTCTCCTTTACTTGCACAGAACCCTTCACACCTGGCACTTCTGGTCACCAGGTGTTTTTTTGGGGGGGTCAGTTCCCTGCCAAGAAATTCACTGTGGCGCTGGCTGCGTATCCTACGGATCAACTCAGTTCTGACACAGTCGGCCTGGAGGTGTCAGGCCCCACGAAACCCCCTCCCCAACTTCAGATGCCGGAGTCTCAAGTCCAGGTTCTCATCTGTGCTCCTGACCATCCAGCTGTAGATGGGAGGCTCCCAGGACCCCCCTGGACTGGAGCATTTGCTAGAGCAGCTCACAGAACTCATAGAGACACTTAGGTTCACCAGGTCATTAAAGGATGTGACAGAGGACACAGATGAGCAGCCAGATGGAGAGAGAGAGGCACGGGGCAAGGCCGGGGAGGGTCCCTGTGGAGTTGGGGTGCATCACCCACTCGGCGTGGAATGTTCACCCACCTGGTTCGCTCCCCGAACCCCGTGCTACTGGGATGTTATGGGGGCTTCTTCCTGGAGGCCTGATGGTTCATTAACCCCATTTCCAGCCCCCTCCCCTCTTTGGAGGAGTTGGGGCTGGTCTTGTGAGTGCTGCAAATTCCAAGCTTCCCTGGTCTTTCTGGTGACCAGTCCCCATCCAGGAGCCCACCCGGAGTCATCTCATCAGGACAAGAGGTTCCTCTAGTGCCCTTCCCGCTAAGGCGCCCTTATTATCAGGGCGCGGGGCTCGTGCGAGGGACGGGGCAGGGGCGGCACGTGTGTCCCACTGGCTGTGCGGTGGCCGTGGAGCCGTGCCATCACTCCCGTCCCTGCACTGGCACATAGCGGCACATGTGAACATTATGCAGCTCTTTTCTTTTTTGTTCAGCTACCTGTTTTTGGTTTCCCTGATATTTTTTTCTTTTTTGTTCTCATTTCCAGCACACGGTCATGGGTCACAACAGTAAGAGGTGTAGAAAGCCCCACTGGCCTGTGACCATCTCTCCACAGAGAACATACAACCCAGCATGTGGTTTACAATTTTTTGCCTTAATTGTGCCCCTTTATAAACGTGCCATGTTAGAGGATGGAGCACAAGCCAGGGCTGTCGGTCATCAGAGCCGCTGAGCCCATCTTTGCTGGAGAACAGTCTCTTTAGTCCACTTCCTGTTCTCTTCCACCTCCAAACTTTAGTAATGTTGCAGGTGAGGCTGAGGCTGAGGATGTTATTTCTTTGTGCAGAACAGTTAAACCACAGGGCTAAGAAATGCACGTCCCAGGAAAAAGTAGGGTTCTTCTAACATCATTCCACAATTCCATCTGTCAGCAGGATGGTGCGTCTTTCAGAGTGTGTTGAGTTTAGGTCCGTGGAGCCAGTAGCCTCTGAGGAGTAGGCTGTGCACTGGGGTGCAGGTGGCCCTGCTACTGTCCTTGGTTTAAGTCTCTGGTGGGTACGGCCGTCCCTTCATCCCCATCGCCACCCAGCGCTCCCTGTGGGCACTGGTGCAGTGGTCCCTCTGCTCGGGGCGTAATTAAGGCTGAGGAGACCGCTGGTGCCGGGGCAGCTGTCACCAAAAGTCCTGCTCTCCTCTCCTCCTCTGGGAATGTGGTTCATTCACGGCACGCTCTCTGGAAGAAGCTCCTTCCATTGTCTGGAACAGGGTCTTAGAAGGACCCTACGTTGCCCACCTTTGAAATACAATCTGATAAACCCTGTGCTGCCACCATGCTGGTTCGTAGACACACGACCAGAGTGTAGCTAACGGCACCTTCTATCCGTTTAGGCGTCGGGGAGAAGTTTTCAACGTGGGAGCCGACCAAACGGGAGCTCGAGCTGCTGAAACACAACCCCAAGCGACGGAAGATCACGTCCAACTGCACCATAGGTGGGTGGGCGCGGCCGGGTGGAGGCCCGTTCTCCTGCAAAGCCTCGGAGTTGCAGCGTGGCTGTCAGCTTGTTACAGAGGCTCCTCCCTGACCTGCCCTGTTGTTACTGGGAGCCTTTGGGCAGTGAGGGCTGGTGGGGGTGGGCGTGAGCACACCTCGGGATGTTTCCTACGGGTGGGGCACAGAAGTTAGAAGTAGGTTCCTTCCGTCCTCTTGCTTCTTGAGGGAGCGGCAGGCCCGGCCAGGGCCCTGACAGCCCCACCCTGCGCTCTGCCTGCCAGGTCTTCGCGGCCTCATCAACCTCGGGAACACGTGCTTCATGAACTGCATCGTGCAGGCGCTGACACACACGCCGCTGCTGCGCGACTTCTTCCTGTCAGACCGGCACCGCTGCGAGATGCAGAGCCCTGGCTCCTGCCTGGTCTGCGAGATGTCCTCCCTCTTCCAGGAGGTGCGCCTGGGCTGGGAGGGGGCCGGGCCGTCACGGGGTGGGCTCTGAACATCCACAGACGTGCCGACTGTGGAATCGCACGTCCTTCCCAAGAGGGATCGTTGGGTGAGGGACTTGCGTCATCTGCAGAGGCTCGTGGCTGCCTCACAGGTGCACGTGACAGATGCCAGCCCCTCCCCGTCACCTGCCGCTTTCTGGCTTTGTCCACAGGACGGGCGGGTCTCCTATTGCCGGCCCTGCTGACTATGTGTCACCAGAAGCCTCTCTCTTTGGGCCCCTGCCGTGGACATCAGGTTCTGTCCCGATGGGCTCGCAGGCTGGGACTGCAGCCCAGCTGCTCCCTCAGGTGCTGCGGGGAGCCAGGGGTTCTTCACGTGTCGGCCCCGGGCCAGCAGACTCGGCTGGGTCTGGTTTTGTCAGCCTTTGATCACATCCTCTCGTTTTCCCTGTTGGGCCCCGGCCGCCTGAGCCCATCTGGCTGCGGAGCTGGAATGATTCATGGTCTGGCCCTTTTCAGAAGTTTCCCGACTCCTGGCCTGGCTTAGCCAGTCCCCACATACCTACAGCCTAGCCTGACAGCGGCTCCTGGGGTCACAGGAGTGAGCAAGCTGAATGATATCGTTGGGCCAAAACGGGGACACGGGTGCCGTGGAGAACGGGCTGATGGGGGGCCTCACTAGGGCACTGTTGGTGGTGAGTTCATCTCTGTCAGGTTGGTTTTTAGGTTCAGGTTTATGGGGGTACGCGTTTCACATGGCACAAGTCACCTTTTAGTGTATGTGTGTGTGTTTGACAAAAGTTTGTCGCCATTCATCATTTTGGCTTATTTCTAGAAAACAGATGGTGGGAATGGAGAAAACTAAGAGCAGACTCAAAGTCCACGTGAAAACACAGTTTGCCTGAAAAGGAAAAGAAATGACTTGTCTGGGTCGCGCTCGCCAGCAGAGGTTCTGGGCGGCTGTCAGACGTGCGTGTGTGCGTCTGTGTTCGAGGGAGGCATGTGCTCCTGATGAGGGTGCTTTTCCTTCTCTCCAAGCAGTTCTACTCGGGGCACCGGTCCCCCCACATCCCGTACAAGCTGCTGCACCTGGTGTGGACGCACGCCCGGCACCTGGCGGGCTACGAGCAGCAGGACGCGCACGAGTTCCTCATCGCGGCCCTGGACGTCCTGCACCGGCACTGCAAAGGTGAGCACTGCACAGGTGAGCGCTGTACAGGTGGGCGCTGCATAGGTGAGCGCTGTACAGGTGAGCATTGTACAGGTGGGCACTGCAGAGGTGAGCGCTGCACAGGTGAGCACTGCACAGGTGAGCACTGTACAGGTGAGCGTTGCATAGGTGGGTGCTGCAGAGGTGAGCACTGCATAGGTGAGCACTGTACAGGTGAGCATTGTACAGGTGGGCACTGCAGAGGTGAGAGCTGCACGGGTGAGCACTGCATAGGTGGGCACTGTATAGGTGAGCACTGTACAGGTGAGCGTTGTATAGGTGGGTGCTGCAGAGGTGGGCGCTGCAGAGGTGAGCACTGCATAGGTGAGCACTGTACAGGTGAATTGTACAGGTGGGTGCTGCAGAGGTGAGCAACTGCACAGGTGAGCGCTGCAGAGGTGAGCACTGCATAGGTGGGCACTGTATAGATGAGCACTGTACAGGTGAGCGTTGTACAGGTGGGCGCTGCAGAGGTGAGCACTGCATTGGTGAGCACTGCATAGGTGAGCACTGTACAGATGGGCGCTGCAGAGGTGAGCACTGCACAGGTGAGCGCTGCAGAGGTGAGCACTGCATAGGTGGGCACTGTACAGGTGGACACTGTATAGGTGAGCATTGTACAGGTGGGCGCTGCAGAGGTGAGCACTGTACAGGTGAGCATTGTACAGATGGGTGCTGCAGAGGTGAGCACTGCATAGGTGAGCACTGTGCAGATGAGCGTTGTACAGGTGAGCACTGCACAGGTGAGCACTGCAAAGGTGAGCAGTGTACAGGTGAGCATTATACAGGTGGGTGCTGCAGAGGTGAGGGCGGGGGCTGTTTCTCAGGGCCTGTTACTGGGCCTGCCAGGTGGACGGCAGGGAGCTCTTCACAGGGAGGATCAAGGGGGAAAAACTGAAAGCACACGGCGTGTCCCTCCCACGCCCCTGTGGAAACCTGGACCCTCCTGCTGCACCAGCCCTGCCCCTTGGGCCAGTGGCCTGGCAGTGGGCTGCCTTGGGGGCCCAGGGTCACAGAGCCGCCGTCTCTTGCCAGGCGATGACAATGGGAAGAAGGCCAACAACCCGAACCACTGCAGCTGCATCATAGACCAGATCTTCACCGGGGGGCTGCAGTCTGACGTCACCTGCCAAGTGTGCCAGTAAGTGCGGTCTCTGCAGCCCTGGTGCTGCTGGCCGAGCGTCGCGGGGCCTTGTCACTGCGCTGCCCCCGGGCCATGGTGCTCACCTGTCCCCCCTGCTTGCTCCTAGTGGGGTCTCCACCACCATCGACCCCTTCTGGGACATCAGCCTGGACCTACCTGGCTCTTCCACCCCCTTCTGGCCACTGAGCCCTGGGAGCGAGGGCAGCGTGGTGAACGGAGAGAGCCACGCGTCGGGAACCACGACCCTCACGGACTGCCTGCGGAGGTGAGGCGTCCGCGCCTTGTGGGGAGGGGGCCCTTCCTCGTGGCTGCTCAGGGAAAGTCCTGGTAAAGCCAGCCCCCCCAGGGCCCCATGTTCCCGCATGAAAGCTGAGGGTAGACGGGATGGCCAGCAGACGAGCTGTTTCTGTCCCTGAGTGCCCCGCACCCTGGGCAGAGGCTGGAGGTCCGCGGCCTTTAGTGACTAACAGCCAGAGTCACACCCAGCAGGGCCGCCCTCCTGCTGTGGCTCGTGGTCTTTTCTGAAGGTGATTTAAACATTTTTAATTAAACTTTTTATTTTGAGATAATTGTAGTTTTGTGTGCAGTTGTAAGATACAATCCAGAGAGATCCTGTAACTCTTTCCCCAGTTTCCCACAGTGGTAACATCTTGTAAAATTATAGCACAATGTCACGGTCAGCAGGATCTCGACATCCCTGCAGTCAAGATGCAGGGCACTTGCATCCCCGCAGGGTCCCTCACAACCACACGTCCTGCACCTCCTACCCCTGTTGCCTCCTTAACTCCTGGCAGCCGCAAATCTGTTCTCCATTTCTAGAAATTCCACATTTCAAGAATGTTATGTCCATGAAATCATACATCATGTAACCTTTCAAGGGTTGACTGTTTTCACTCATCCTAATTCTTTGGAGATTGATCCAGGTTGTGTGCATCACCAGTTGTTTCCTTTTTATTGCTTACTAGTATTCCATGGTGTACACGGCTTAACCAGGCTTAACCACTCATTCGCTGAAGGACATCTGCATTGCTTCCAGGGTTTTTTTTGGCCTTTACAGATAAAGCTGCAGTAGCCACTCATGTACAGTTTTTGGGTGAATGCTGGTTTTCACTTTTCAGGGACACATTTGATTGCTGGGTCTTAACAGTAGTTAGAAAATTATTTTGAGTTCACCAGACTTTCATCTTCCAAAAAAGTTGAGGATAAATATTTTTTGAAGTGATAGAGAAGAGAAAGGAAGGAATAGCTTTTTCATTGTGAAGTTATAAACGTCCCTAATTGTGTGTGTGTTTTTAGGAAGGAAGTGAACCTCATGAAAGTGATAAAATAACTTTTCTTTTTCCTCTCTTACTGCTGCCATCTTTTTTCCTAAAAATACATGTTTTCAATGCGTTGCAGGTTTACCAGACCAGAGCACTTAGGAAGCAGTGCGAAGATCAAGTGTAGCGGTTGCCATAGCTACCAGGAGTCCACAAAGCAGCTCACCATGAAGAAGCTGCCCATCGTGGCCTGTTTCCATCTCAAAGTGAGTTCCCTGAGCACGTCCAAGGCCTGAGGGTGGGTGGGTGTTCAGCATCCATCTGTGCTTGTGGAGCAAAGAGGATGGTGCCTATAAATTACTCTGCTCGTGTCTGTCGCCGGGGGGTTTGCCCGTGAATCAAAAAGTAATTGTTTCATAATGAAAACAGGGTGAGTTACTCTCGGTGGGTGGTGGTTAGGGATTTACTGCTCCTCCCCTCCAAGTTCTTCTGTCCTCAGCCCAAGTTTTCTGATTTTCTTTTACTTAAAAGCAAGGACCCTTAGCATTAAGGTCTCGTCTGGAGGTCAGCACGGCTTTCCTGTGAAGGCCCAGTAGCAAATATGAATCATGTGTATGATGTATTACAAAATATGGCAGCAGAGATGGCGTGTGTGCTGGTCTTGGGTATTTGCGATCTGATTTTACATGTAAAGCATACAGTCTCTGTTGCTCATTCTTTTATTTCATGACCCTTTAAAGATGTAAGACAGAAACCAAATCCCCAGCCCTACCTGTTTCTCCTACCGGGAACTGTGCTAGGTCCACACCTGCTGTTGGGCCCATCATTTCAGGGCTGGGCTGAGCCCTGTGGGTTATGTCGCCCTGTGGACTCTGAGCTCTAGCTGTGGCCAAGGGCGGTTCAGAAAATGCAGGAAAGGCCCACTTAGGGAGCCACAGAGGCTGTGCTGTCGGAGGAGCCCTACAGCCTTCCCACCCCCACTTCTGCAGCGATTCGAACACTCCGCCAAACTTCGGCGCAAGATCACCACCTACGTGTCCTTCCCCCTCGAGCTGGACATGACCCCCTTCATGGCCTCCAGGTTCGTCCTCTGTGTCTGTGGTCGGGTGGGCGTGGCACCAGGTCCCTGATGAGGCCCCAGTGGGCCCTGATGTCACTTCGTCCGTGACCCCTCACTGTCCTGATCTCATCCCAGGACTGTCCCTGTGTGAGGGAGGCTGTCCTCCTACCAGCTGGTTCAGGGCAGCATTTCAGGCGTTTCAGCCACAGGCACTGAGATTGGACACAAATCAACACAGTGGTTTTGTGGTTGTAGGTTTCATTTATCTTGTTTTGGAGTCTTTGTATCAGGGACCCGCTTGAAATTCACCCTTGCAAAATACGAGGCCGCTTCCTGGTAGGAGGGCTGCTGTAGTGAATAATAACCACAGGCGGGGCTGCTTAAAGCAGCAGAGGCCTGAGTCCAGTATTGGCGGGGCCTCAGGAGGATCTGGGGAGGCTGCCTGCCTGCCTGGGGGTTGGCGGGGAGACGTGGGTCTGGGTGGGCTCTGAGCCTCGATCTTGGCAGTCTGCTTCCCAGCCTGGCCCTTGGTTTCCCCACCATAACTCGGGGGTCATCTCTGCCTGAGATGGAGCTGTTGGGAGAAGCGGACCCATGGAAGCCGCACCAGCACGGCGTCCGGGGTCGCGCATCCCCGGTGCCCACGATTGCGTGTGAACTGCGGGTCATTAGTGAATTGTTTTAATCGAGCCTGAGTTTGCGCCGTTTGTTCCAGCAAAGAGAGCAGGATGAACGGACAGTACCAGCAGCCAGCGGACAGTCTCAGCAACGATAACAAGTGAGTGGTCCCTCATGCACCTCCTAGTGTCTCGAGCGCAAGCGGGGCTGGGGGCTTCGCGGGAGGCCCACCTGCGTCTCCCGGGAGATGCTGCGTGTGAGGGGCAGCGTCGGGGCCTGCTTGCTCTTGGCCGCTGGCCTGCTTCCTGTCGTGCTGGCACCGACCCTCTGTCAGGGAGGGGCCTCCCCCCCGCGTCGTGGTGAGGCCCCTCTGCCCGTGCCTCCTGTTGGTGGCGGCGGGGAGGGTGGAGCAGCAACGGCGCCTCCCGGGCGGGCCTGTTCCCGTTTCCCTCGCGCTGCTGTCGCCTGTCAGCGTTTGCTCCTGAGTGGCCACCCGGTGGGGACTGTAGTCCCTGGTGGGAACAGGGTCGTGACCTCCGTCTCCCGCCACCGTCCCCAAACCAGGTACTCCTTGTTTGCGGTGGTCAACCACCAGGGGACCCTGGAGAGTGGCCACTACACCAGCTTCATCCGGCAGCACAAGGACCAGTGGTTCAAGTGTGACGATGCCATCATCACCAAGGCTAGCATTGCGGACGTGCTGGACAGCGAGGGGTGCGTCCCTTGGGCCCCCGGGGCCGTGTCACCCTCTGCGCCCCGTTCGCTCCTTCCAGCTCACCGTTGCCTCCCTCGGTCTCGAGACCATCCGCGGGGCTCCTGCCCCCGCCCCCTGCAGCTGCCCTGAGCTCCAGCAGGCGTCTGGGCTTGGAGCCGCGAGCAGTGGGGCAGCCCTGAGAGGCTCTGCGGTGGCTGTGAGGAGGCCGGGCAGGTGGACTGGGGCTGGAACCCGGGGCTGGTGTCCTTCCGAGAGGGACCGTGTACAGGGCCGGGGGGCGGCCGCAGCCAGGACCCAGCAGGTGGACGGAGGCCGGGCTGGTCGTGGACTGGGGGCCCTGCCGCCTCCCTGCCGTCTCTTCTCTGTGGTGACAGGCTGAACGCGGCTGTCCTGGTCAGGGTGGTTTTGCTCCGACGCCCCGGGGGGTGGAAGTAAGCGTGCTCTGTCCTCTCTCCTCAGGTACCTGCTCTTCTATCACAAACAGTTCCTGGAGTACGAGTAGCCGTCGGCGCACCGGCAAGTGCCCCGAAGTCATCCGGGTGCCCGGGGTCGTGCTGTGTGGACACTTGACGAGGTGGGCTGGGGGTTGGGGGGCAGAGGAGATGTGCGCCGGAGTGTCTCCTGTGTCCCCCGCGAGCCGGGGCAGGCGCAGCCCCCGCGCCCGCCGTTCCACGCTGTGGCCCCGAAAGCAGGAGGTGGAGGAGACGCAGGCCTCGCAGGTCTTCCTCTTGGTGAGTTTGGTGTCTGTGCGCAGCATGGACTCGGGCGTGAGCCCCGGAGCCTGTGGAGCTGAAGACCCCGTGGGGCCTCCGAGCACGTCTATCCTGCAGACGAGCAGCGTCATCCTGCATGTGGAAGCAGCTCCCCGTTTTCTAGAAATAGGCGTTTGCGTATGGTCCCCCTTTCTTTTTCCACGATGGTGAATCTCTTAAATGTAATGATGGTAACGTGAATGAATTACTGAGTTCAGGCTGAAATTTAGATCGTTTTCCTTTTATTCTGGAGAGTGGATCTTGCTTTTTCATCGGTGCTGTTTTTGTTTGCCCCCCGCCCGCCCCCGCCAGGCATCTTTGACCTGGTCAGAGCTGCCTGGCTCAATGGAGGAGAATCAGGCTGCGCTGGGAATGGTCTCTGTCGTATTAATCTTTTAGTAACTGAAGTGTTTCCAGTGGTTTCACTGTTTTCCCTCCCATGTTTCCTTCCTGGCCACCTGTCCCGTGAACTCTCCTGGTCGCTGCTGGGTGGCGGGTGTGTCGGATGATGCGGGCGGCCTCCTGGGGGGCTGCATCCTGGCTCTGGCCTCTGCCGTGCGTTCCGGTAGCTTCTGTTGCCGCAGGACAGACGACCGGGACTGAGCTGGTGGGAGGGGCTGATGGGGGAGGTGCAGCATCGTTGTTCCTTGTGAGCCGTCTCGCATGCATCTGTCTGTTCACACCCAAACTTAGATTGTCCGTCTCTGAGAGATTCCAGCCCAGAGACGGGGGGGTGAGCCAGTGTCCCCTGAACCGTGAGGTTTCTTTCCTGCGGCAGGGTCAGCGGACTCTCTGCAAAGGGCCAGGTAGTAGATGTTTCTGGCTTTGTGGGCCCTGTGGTCTCTGCTGCAGGTAACGTGGATGAGTGTAGCTGTGTTCCAATGAACTTTACATGATCACGGAAAGTTGAATTTCATATACTCTAACCACATCACAAAATTTCAACCGTTTTCACTCTTTAAAAACGTGTGCCCGGTTCTCAGCCGACAGACCGTGAACCAGGTCCAGCTCATCAGCTGCTCGGGTCTGGGCGCGGCGTGGCTCCTGCCCCCTGTGGAAGGTGCTGGGGTCCTGCGGCGGGGGTGTCGTATCCGGCAGAGTCCTCAGCGACGCAGCTCAGGCACCTGCCCTGCGTGGCCCGTCCGCTGTGGCTGCTCTGAGGACCCTGGGCTGGAGGCGGCCCTGGAGTCCTGGGCCTCCGTGCAGAGTGGGGACAGAGTAGATGTACTGGCTGCGGGGTTTCTGACGGGTCGCCTGTGGTCTGGTCAGCCCTGCACCCCTCCCCTGCTGCCTGCTCACGTGCAGGGCTCACCTGCTCCAAGAATGTGAAGATTCAGGAGACAGGCCGTTTCTCTTTTCTGGGTGTTTTTTTGAATTTTTATGTCGAAGTTAACCCTCTGTTCCCTCTGGCCTGGTGTTCTAAGCACTTATCTCTCTGTCTGCTGCTGAGATTCCCCTGTGGCTGGAAGAACTACCTGGGGGGGGACGGTGAGGCTTCAGCTGCCTGCACGTGCACCCACCCCCCGTCCCGTGCACTGCGGTCCTGCTTTGACGTCACCTCGGCAGGAACAGAGAACTGCGTGATGGGTTGGGGAATTTGTTTTCTTTCAGCTCCCGATGGGGCTACTAAATACGGGAAAATGGTTTCCTGTTTCAAACCACCACCCGTGTCGATGTCCAGACCACTAGGAATCCCTGGGCGACCCTTCCTCCCCGGCTGGTGTGTTTACAGTGACTTGTGTTTGTGAGACGTTGGCGGCCGTGTCAGCGCTGTACAGTGAGGCGGGGGGCTGGGCCCGGGCCCTCCCCAGGCCGCCTCGGGCCTCCCGTCGGCGCCAGGATGTCCAGGACGCTCCTCCTGCATCACGTACACTCGTGCTGTTGTAGTTCTGCTTGGTGTGGATGCTTTCGTCGTATAAAATTGCCGTTCTTTTGACAATTCAAGTGACTGTTTCGTTTACTATAACTTTGAAAACAGAAATCGTAAGAACAAGATTCCAATGATTGTGCTGTGGATTTTATTACTGGGATGTTTCCGTGTCCCTTTCACCTGTCGTTTTGAGGGACTGTTTGGCTCTTCTCCCTAATGGCTTGTAGTCTTTTCCTGTGTCGTAATAAAGCTACATTTTATTCTGAAAACTGGCCCGTCTTCCCTTACTAGCACCCGAGTCCCATCTGTGACACCAGCCCCTTCTCGGTTTGTTCCAGCCCAGACCTGCCCTGGGCCGGGAAGTCCACGCCCCCTGTGGCTCGTCCTCCCAGCGGCAGAATGGTGACAAATCGGGGACTCAGGACACCGTGGGCTGTCAGACTTTGACGAACTTAAAAGTCACCCGAGGGGCTTCTTTAAACGCAGGAACCCCTGCTGGAGTTCGATTACAGGACCTGGGATGCGGTGCGGCGATACGGGTGTGCGGCTCCCCGGGCGCTGAGAAGGCGGAGGGTGTGGTCGGAGGGCAGCCCCCGACCTGCTCAGTGCTGTTCCGACTCTGCCCACCCCCCCAGTCCACCCTTCATTTCTGAAGTGTGCTGTTTTTGGATGCCTCTCGCACGTTCCTTCGCTTCACGTACGCGGAAACATCAGGAAGTGCCAGCGAGTGCCCCTGGGTTCCAGAGCAGCAGTCCTCCCCGGGGGCCTCTCCACATTCAGGAGGACCGTTGCTGCGTGCCTGCAAGCAGCTACCCCGGGGCTCCGAGACCTTCCCACCAGAGTTTTCCAGGCCTGGAAGGAAGACGCGTGGTGGGGCTGTTGGTGTGAAGCTGTGGAGCGCCAGCCCAGCCCTAAGCCCTGCACCCCAGGAGCCGCACGCTCCGGTCGCAGGCTCTGGTTAAAAGCGTTAAGCTGTCCTGGCAGGCAGACTCGTGCCTGCGTCTCAGCAGGGAGCCATGTGGACACGAGGCCCCTGCTCTGTGTCCTGTGGGTCTTGTGGACTGTCGTCGCCTAGGGTGGTGCCGACAGGCAGGGCAGGCAGATCCGCATCCAGGAGACGGGTTCGATCCCATGAGGACGCGTCTCTGGCCTCCGTGTAGTGGGCCTGCCAGCAGGTGGCCGGCTGCTCCTGGGCCTCGGTGCCGGTCCAGTTGCCAAGTGGGCGCCTGGCAGGGCTAGCTGGTGAGCCAGGGCCAGGGCCCGACATCGAGCCTGTTCAGACAGCCCCGTCCCCATCTCGATGGCCCCTTTGCTCATGGAGTGGGGCAGGGGTTCTCAGCGAGCTGTCTGCTCCCACAACTGGCCGTTTTGTCCACCTGGCAGTGAGTGTCCTCTGACGGGCTTCTCCTTGGTGAGCACAGTCTGTGCCCGTTTGGTGAGGTGTGTCCCCACCCGGATCTTCTGTCGCCAGTCCTTAAATCCTGTTGCTTCCGAATCTTTGACCATCCAGCCGAGCTGAACTTTGAAAACAAAGTTACAGGAAACAAGGATGGTCCTCGGGTCCCTGGTCACAAGGGTACTTGCGGTTGTGCAGCAGGTGTGTCTGTGGATGTCACAGCCGCCGGCTCCTGCTGTACCTTTGCACGTGAGTGTCCGTCGCTGCACACCCAGAGGTGGGCCAAGCGGCCGACAGCACTCACTGTGTCCAGGGCACTCGGGCCACGCGGTCACTGATGTCCGAGGTTAGGCGCTCAGCCCGCGTAGCGGAGGCTCTTTCTACGGAGGATCAACACCCACGGAGGAGGACAGGTTTGACGTGCCTGGAAGGTCTGTGCTGGTGTCCTTTGGTCCCTGCTGGAGGCTGTGACGCATCCTCATTTGCCACAGATGTTGAGTTACTAGGGGTCTCTTGCATCCTCAGGCTCAGTGGTCATGTAGCATTTTCAAACTCATTCGGGTCCCTCTAACTGGGAGCCACATGCTGCCTGTGTAGACGGATGGAATTAACACACCCAAAATGGTTTGTGCTGCTTCTCAACCCAGCAGGGCTGCTTGTTCTCGGGAGGGTGTGGGAGATCCAGTGCCCTGTCTTCTTGCTTCAGAGCACGGAATCCACAGGAATGCCATTGAGTTGGGGACCCCTGAGTTTGGGACGCTTTATATCTTGTGATGGATTGATTGATTTTAATTTTTTTTAATTATCTTTGTTTATTTTTTAACTTTTATTGGAGTACAGTTAATTTACAATGTTGTGTTAGTTTCAGGTGTACAGCAAAGTGGATCAGTTACACACGTGCATGTATCCACTCTCGTTTAGATTCTTTTCCTATCTAGGTCATTACAAAGTATTGAGTAGAGTTCCCTGTGCTCTACAGCAGGTCCTTATTAGTTATCTATTTTATATACAGTAGTGTGTACGTGCCAATCCCAATCTCCCAGTTTATTATCCCCCTCTTTTCCCCCTGGTAACCATAAGTTTGTCTTCTACATCTGTGACTGTATTTCTGTTTTGTAAATAAGTTCATTTGTGCCATTTTTACTTTTAATCTTGTGGTTTATTTAGTTAACTGTTATTAAATTGTCTGCTCATCAGATCCAGTCAGCAAAATGTCACCACTGTGGTGGATGGGAGTGACGCTCTGTGCGGCACGAGATGGTCTGCGTGTCTGGACTCAACAGCAGAAGCAGGGTCAGTGTAGCCCTGAGGCTCCATCGGAAGGAGTACTGTGGGCTCCTGCTCCGGGGAGGGAGGGGCACTGGAAGGGCACGGCTCGGGGCGGGGTGGGGGGAGGGCAAGCGGGACGGGACCCCAGGGGAGGAAACACTGAGCGACAGGGGCGTCTACCGCTGAGGAAGGGCAGGAAGGCACGCAGCTGCCAGGGAGCAGCCCCCCCCGAGAGTGTGACCCCACGGGGCCAGGTGAAGCCATTGGGGCCCGGGGGTGATCACAGCGACGACAGAACCCAACCAGCTCAGCCTGTGACTCGGCCCCCTCACTGACGGCCTGGAGGAGAAAGGCCGGCCAATTCCAGGCATAAAAACTTGGTATGTCAGTCTCTGCCGTCCCACACAGGTCTGGAATTTGGTAAAAAAAAAAAAAAAAAAAAAAAAAAAAAATCACAAGACACACAAAACAGCAAGTAGAAACACTGCCAAGAGACAAAGCAACAGAACCAGACTCAGAGATGATCTGAATGTCGGAGCTGTCAGGCGGAGATTCTGGATAATTAGGGTTAGTGTGTTGACGGCTCTCTGGGAGAATGTGTGGAACGGGCGGGGGCCTTCAGCGGGATGGGGGTTGTGTGCGGAGGGGCCACGTGGATGGAGGTGCTGGGAGCCAGGATCGTGGTGACAGGAAGGATGTCCCTGACAGGCCCGTCAATGACCTCACAGCTGAGGGAAGAGGCATTGGGGCCACCCAGACTGGAACAAAGAGAAGAATGGGGGGAAAGAATAGGGCACCTGGGATGTGGGGCAGTACCGGACAGTTTGAAGGGATAATGGCCAGTAATTTTATAATGAAAAACGTCAAGCCACAGATGCGAACATTTCAGAGAACCCCAAGCAGGATAAATAACAAACCTACCCATAACAGAAAACTCCGGGGCACATAACATTCAAACCTCTAAAAAGTTAAAGAGAAAAATTTGAAGGCATACGTTGCAAAGAAGCAAAGGTAGGAATTACAGCAGCTGTCTTTTCAGAAATTGTGGGAGCCGGAGAGAGTGGGGCGATGTCTCTGAGATGCTGGAAAGAAAAAACTGGCATCCCAGAGTCTTCCCAGAAAAATCTCTCAGAAATAGACTTTTGAAGCAAACAGAATTCATCATCTACAGACTCACACAAGAGGGGCTGAAGGAAGCTCTTCAGACAGAAGAAGTGAGAGATACCAGACAGACCTAGGTCTACACACAGAAAATGAAGATTTTTAGACGTGAAGGTAGATCTAAAAAGCATTGTTTTTGTTATTTTTAATCATTCTGTACGCTACTGAGTTTCTAAAGCAAAAACAGTAGCGACGGATCGTGGGCTTCCAGGACAGCAGCACCGAAGATGGGGCGGGAGTGAGGCGATGCTGTTTGCAGACAGCTCTTCAGAAAACCGTAGAGAGACACACAGAGGCCAGTGTCTAGAGAAACAGTAGGTTGTGGTTGCCAGGGGGTTGGAAAGGGGGAGATGCTGGCCAAAGGGCACAGACTCCCAGGGGTGAGACTGACACGTCCTGATACTGTGTCACGTGCTTGAGAGTTGCAGAGAGTAGATCTTACACATTCTCACCACACGGGTGACTGTGGGCTGGAGTGGAGGAGTTCCTGATGCCACGTGGGGAGTGTATTACAATGTACAGATGCATCACCTGGCAACTCACAGAGTTACGTGTCATTTATGTCTCAGTAAAGCTGGAGGTAAAGGCCCGAGTTACGGTGCAGCAGGGCGGGGAGGGCGAGCTGTGGTGCCTGGTCTGAGCCGCGTCTGCAGAGCCCAGTCTGACCCACCGCCTCCCCTGGCTCTGGCTGCCTGGGCACAAGCGCGGCAGGGCTGGGTGAGCGCTGAGTAGTCGCCGAGAGTCTCTGCCGTCTGGTCCTTTTCAGAGGAGCTTGCTGAGCCCTGGGCAGGGTGCACAGGGTGGATTCGGGGCTGGCGTCGCGGGAGCTGGGCTTGGGGCTGTGGCAGGTGGCGGGAATCAGAGTGTATTTTGGAAGTAGGACCAGCAGAACACAGAACGTGGATAAACTTGATGGTATTTAGAGTTCCAGGTTTTCTTTGCAGCAGAGGATCCTGGTCTTTAAAAAAAAAAAAAAAAACCTGCCACATCAACTTACACTAAAGACCAATTGAGAAACTGACCAAAAAAAACAGGTTATTTTTGTGGAAAGCCGTAGTCAGGCACACATTTCCCTGTGTTTTCGGCAGCCTTCACTCCCGCCACAGTCCAGAAGCATCCCCCAGGGCCCCTTGGGCTCAGATGAGCAGAATTTGAAAACAGCTGGAGGAGTTTGCACACGTTTCGGATGAGGCTTTGCATCCCAAGTGCGTCCGTGCAGCTCAGAGATGTGCTGGGACTTTGCCAGCATCTGGCAGGCAGCTACACCAGGTACAGGGTCCATGCTGCCAAGAGATGCTGCCGTGGGCTTGGTGACCGGTGGACACTGCACCAAGGTGTCCCCATTGCCACCTTGGGCCCACTGAACACTGGGTCAGACGCTTGTCTTGGGCGGGTGCTTGTTAGAAGCTAACTTGGCTTCAGACCGCGTTGAAGCGAGACTGGACTTGGGAGGACCTGTGTTCTGGGCTGAATGTGTGCCCCCAGATTCATGGGTTGAGGTCCTAACCCTGAGAACCTTTAAGCGTGACCCTATCTGGAGATTTACAGATATGATCAAGTGAAAATGAGGTCATTAGGGTGACCACTGTCCTTATAAAAAGGGAAGATTTGGACAGACAGACACGCATCAAGGGAAGTCGGCCGTCTGCAGCCCTGGGGGCGAGGCCGGGGCAGTTCTCCCATCACGGCCGCAGCAGGACCAGCCCTGTGACACCTGGGTGGGCTCCGGCCTCCACACGGGGGACAGGAGATTGCGGTGTTGAAGCCACACAGCGTGTGGGGCTTTGTCCAGCAGCCTGGGAAGGTAGCAGGGCCCGTTAGCCAGTGGATGGTGAAAGGATGGAGCATCAGGCTTCTTATCTACACCTCCCAGAGTGTGTTGTGTGAACCTTTGGTGCACATAGGTACGCCAGGTGGTTTCCGGATGAATGATTTGCATAATCTTGTGTTTATCTGTGTAGCTGCTGCTTAAAATAGTTATGTATTTTCAGGTTTAAATGCTCCTCAAGTATAGACTTCGCTGCAAATACAGATATAAAATATATGTAGTATCAAAAATCTGTGAATGTGGGACATCCCTGGCGGTCCAGTGGCCAAGACCGCGCTTCCATTGCAGGGGGTGTGGGTTCAGTCCCTGGTCAGGGAACTAAGATCCCACAAGCCACATGGTGTGGCCAAAAAAACAAATTGTGTGGGCTTCCCTGGTGGCGCAGTGGTTGAGAGTCCGCCTGCCGATGCAGGGGACACGGGTTCGTGCCCCAGTCCAGGAAGATCGCACATGCTGCGGAGCGGCTGGGCCCGTGAGCCATGGCCATTGAGCCTGCGCGTCCGTTGCCTGTGCTCCGCAACGGGAAAGGCCACAACAGTGAGAGGCCCGCGCACGGCAAAAAAAAAAAAAATATTGTGAATGCTCAGATACAGTGTTATCAGTCAGAATCCGAAAAATTTAGCATATAGGTCTGGAAGAAAAGGTAGGTGGATGTAAAGAAAAATATTAAACAGTAGTGCAGGTTGGTGTCCAAATGAGAGCACTCCTGAGGTGATGCAGGGACGTGGTCCTGGGCTTTGAGAGCAGCTGGATGCCTGGGCTCAGCCCGCCTGCCCTCTGTCCACCCCACACCCCGTGACACACGTGGGAGCAGCATATGCGTGCACACACGTGACTATACACGCGCACACACAGTCACACTGCTTCACGCCTTCCTGAGGAGACACGGGAGGAAATTGGTTTTCTGAGATGAACACGGGCGGGCCCAGCCCTAGGGCCCCACCATCAGCCAGCTGCTTTCTCCAGGTGACGGGACAGCAGAGCCTGCTTCTCAGTCCACACACTCGCTCAGATCCTTGGAAACCAGGCCTGGAGCCCAGGGGCAGCGGGAGAGGTGGGGTGGGGCAGTCACCACGGGGAGATGCGACCCAAACCAGCCGCAGTGAGGAGTGGGCAGTGTAGGGGGTTTTATTTCTGCAAAAGGTGCCCGGGGCTGGGTCCGGCAGGTGTGGGTGCTTTTACTGTAGGTGCGTTTAGGTGCCGCTGACCTACAGTGGAGCCCTGGGGTCAATACAGTGGCCCTGGCCCTTCTGCCAGTTGATCCCTCCAGTCCCCTCCCCCTTCCCTGTCCTTTCCCCTTGCTCTCTTCCTCTGTCCCCAGTCTCCCCCACCGACATTTCTCTCTCCCATCACCATTCCCCCTCAGCACCCCCAGGTTCATGTGGCCAGGCCTCCTTCTTGGGCGGGCGTGCACACGACCTCAATGCCGCAGAGGCCGCCGTTCGGGGCGCGCACGCAGGGCTGTCCGGCTGTGCTCTGGCCATGGCGCGCCCACCTCCCAGCACGCTCGGGCGCCCTGCACTCCGTGAAGCAGAAGCTGCACGTCTCCGTCGGCTCAGGCGTTGCCCCTGCAGCGCTGCCCGCTTCCATCCAGTGATCTGCTGAGGGGGAGAGGGCGTTGACCTCGGCCTGGACCCCTCCTCCCCCGCCCTGCACTCCCAGGAGCGGGCCTCACAGCCTGCCTGCGCCCTGCACCCCCAGGGGACCACCTCCGGTTTTAGTTGCCCTCTCCTGGCAAGTGGGACAAGCCCCGGGGCCCAACACCCACCCTTCCTCAGGGCTCTGTCTCTTCTTGCCTTGATGTTTGACCCAATTTCATCAAGACAGGAAACTGTAGGAACTGGCGCCAGGCTGCTCCCCGGGAGAACTGGCAACCGCTCTCCACTTAGAAGCGGGGGCAGAGCCAGGACAGGGATGTCCAGGACCCCACTGCGTGCTCACCCTTGGAGGACTTGTCCTGCATCCGACATGGCCCGGGGGGTGGCTGGCAGGAGACCTGGTCCCCCCTCCTCTTGAGGAAGCAGGCCACGGCCAGCAGGAAGCAGCAGATGATGGCACAGAGGCAGAGCCCCAGCGTGCTGTAGACCAGGGCCAGCTGGTCGGCGCTCAGCTTTAGCCCTGGGGGTGCTGCAAGACAGCGGGGGACCCAGAGTCAGGAGGGACCCCTCCCTGAAGCACCCCCTCCGGCCAGCAGCCCCTCGTCCTGCTCGCTTGCTTTCTCCTCGTGAGCCCCAAACAAGCCATGCGGTCACCCCCACACCCCCTCGGAGGGCCAGGAGACCCCGGAGCTGGACGCCCTTTGTCGTTCTCTCTCGCTGTGGGGTGTAGCTTGGGACAGTACCAGAGGTGGACGGGTGAGCAGGTGGACAGTTGTCCAGGGAGGATCTTTGACCAAGGAGTACGTGCTTGGAGAGAGACGGTGTTGCTCCTGAGCCTGGGGGGCAGGTGTAAACCAGGGGGGCCTGGGGAAATGGAGCGCAGGGCCCTGAGCCAAAGCCCTGCCCTCGAAATCTGTCCCGGGCCCTGGGATTGGGCGCCCCCAGCCCGGGAGGAGGGGCTGCTGGCCGCCTGCTGGTCTTGCTGCACGCAACACTGTGTAGTGTGTCCCTGACCCTCGTGCTTCTGTGAAGGAGGGTCGCTTGCCCCCTTTAGGGGTTGAGGTGTAGTCCACATGCTGCCAGGCTCACGGCTGTGAAGATGAGGGGGAGTGGTTAGTGTGTTCTCAGGCTTATGCAGCTGCTGCCTGTGCTCCTGGGGTGTGTCCGGCACCGCATGACGCCCCCCGTCCGCCCCAGGCCCCGGGCACCACCACGCTGTCTCTGTCGCCTGTTCTGGACACTTCACACCAATGGAATTGTGCAGCACAGGACCTTCACGTCCGGCCCCTCCGCGTGTTTGCAAGGCTGAGGCGTGTGGCCACGTGTGTTGGGTCTGAGTAACGTTCCACTGTGTGGATGCACCACATCGTGTGTCTTTGTCCACGATGAGCATTTCGGTTTCCACCCTTTGGCGGCTGTGAAGGCTTGTGTGCAGGTTTCCGTGTGCACGTGTGTGTGCAGCTCTCATGGACGCGTCCTACGAGTGTAGTTGCTGGGTGAGGTGGCGCCTCCTTGCTGAGCTGTTTGAGGATCCTGCAGGCTGTTCCCGCTGTGGCCACACCATCTTTTTTTTTTTTTTTTTTTTTTATTTATGGCTGTGCTGGCTCTTCGTTTCTGTGCGAGGGCTTTCTCTAGTTGTGGCAAGTGGGGGCCACTCCTCATGGCGGTGCACGGGCCTCTCACTATCGTGGCCTCTCTTGTGGAGCACAGGCTCCAGGCGCACAGGCTCAGTAATTGTGGCTCACGGGGCCAGCTGCCCCGCGGCATGTGGGATCCTCCCAGACCAGGGCTTGAACCCATGTCCTCTGCATTGGCAGGCAGATTCTCAACCACTGCGCCACCAGGGAAGCCCTGGCCACAGCATCTTATGCTCTGTTTTTCAAATGACAAAACTGAGCCTCAGATCTGGTCACAATTGCAGAGCTGCACCTGGGGGCAGGTCTGATGGGCTCCATGCCGGGGTTCCAGGCCAGCCGCGCACAGATGGCGAGGTGGACACTGTTCCTCTTCGTTATGCACGCTCCTTAGAGGCAGAATTTTATGAAGTGACAGCTGGCTGGCACCACCCTGACGTTCACAGAGCTCTGGGTGGGCTGTTGGCGCCGCCCCCCCCCCCCCCGGCCAGCGACGTCCATGTGTCCCAGCTCCCGGGCCCCCTTCTGCCCACCGGCTCCTGTGTGTCCCTGGGATAAAATAAAGCCGTCGGCCTGGCCGGATTAGCGGGGGAGAGGCTGGCAGCCTTCACATGGGAGGTGGAATTCCCAGCTACCAGACGCTGCTAAGTACACAGTGAACTGCTGGGTGGATTTGAGACCAAACATCTGCATATTTCAGGTGTTTTCAGCTGAATTCTAACACTCAAACTACCTCGAGGCTGGCTGCTGGCATTCGGAGATGGTCCTCGATTCCTGCCCTTCAAGTCGGGCTGGGCTGGGCTCCCCTGCACCCAGCAGTACGCAGTACAGGGGACGCAGGGCCTGGCCTGTGCCATGACGAGGCCTGGCAGCCTCTGCTCTGCTCTCCCGGGCGCCCTGAGCCACCATGTGAGGAGGGTGATTTGGGGCTTCCTGAGGGAAATGGAACCAGTTCCTGCCTGGTGACCCGCTCCTAAACATGCTTCGCAAAGGCCCTGGATCCAGAGGAGAGGTGCAGTTAAAACTACGAAAGATGTCACCTTCCGCCTCTGTCCCAGGCTGGCGACACAGGCACATCTGGGTGGGGTGGTCTCCTCTGAGGGCCACGTACAACCACCTGCCAACACGGACACGCCCTTTCCAGGCTTGTGGACTCACCTTCACTTCTAGGCACGTGGATGCAGGCATTTGCGGGGCTTTGTTTACAGTGAGAGCCGGAGACCAGCTCCGTGGTGAGTCCTGAGATGGGCTGAGCCTCAGGAGCAGGAAGTGAACAGGGAGAGAGAGGTGGGCGCCCGGGATTCTGCCTGGTGTGAAATATGCTTAGACGAGACCATGTGGGAACCGACAAACCCAGGCTGCAGCAGGTGTTGCTCCTGGGGAGAGACTTTCCCCAAACCTCGCTTTTTTAATAACCTTCTTTCTTCCGTCCCATTCCCTGTGTGTCGTCCTTTCCAAATGGGAACGGCAAGGAGCATGCTGGCTGCCTCGCTTGTTAAAGCCGAGTCAGAGGCTGGCCAGGTGGGGGGATGGGGTCCCCAGCCACTGCTGTGCTTCCTCTGTTCAGTCGCCAGCTGTTCAGGTCTGCAAGCTCAATCGCTGCCCTCTGTCGGCCCTCAGTGACCTAGCCCCGGAGCGGAGCGGCCTCGCCCAGTGCCTCCCTGTCTGCTGACTCCGGTGGGTGCAGGGGCTTCAGTCCGGAAAGGATGTGAGCTCTGTCCTTGCCTGAGAGCCAGGCCTGCGGCGCAGTTCTGAGCACCGCCACCAGGGGGCACCGCGGATGGTTTATTTCCAAGCGGGTTTTCCATTAGATTTGTTCTGTGCTTGTACTGTTTTCAGAGTCAGTCTCGCCTAGAAACAGGATTTCCCCGACTGCTGCTGCTGGGCTGGAGCTTGAGCTGGCCAGGCGGCAGTGCTGTGACCTGTCTTGAGGGGCCTTGATGTAGCCATGACAGGGCAGGTTTTGAGCCTGGGCCCTGCGGCCACCCCTGCTCACGGTCAGGCCTGCCTACCTTCTGGTGAAATGGGACGGACGCTCCAGCTTCTGCGCTGTTGGTAGCAGCTTGACCCAGTGGAACGTTCCGCCAGCATCCCCATGGCCCCAGCCCAGCAAGCAGGCAGGTCAGGGGAGGGGTGAGGTGGGCTCCCGAGGCTTTCTGCCCCCTTTCCCTAGCCTCAGCCCTGGGGATGAGGGGGGGCCTGGGGCAGCCACCACGGTAACATCTCTTGCAGCCGTCGGGGGCGGATGGGGGCGGGCGTGTGTGGGAAGAAAACGCTCCACACCCTGAGATAAAAAGCCAGAGACAAGACCAACCCCCAGGCCGCCATGCAGGATGTGCTCCCAAGGTGGGCATCACCCTCCCACAAGGGGCCTGGTAACCTGCACGTGGGACCTCATGACCTGATTTGGGGAAAAAGCCTATGCAGATGCAATCAAGTTAAGGATTTGGAGCATCAAGGCCCAGGGTCGCTGAGGCCCCACAAGAACCCTGTGAGGGGGGTGCCGGGCTGACTGTCCCCGGTGGGGACAGGGAGATACAGAGTCTGGAGACGTCCCAGGTCACCCGTGCTCACACCACCCAGAGCTCTGAACCCGGGACCCAGGAGGCTCTTGAATAGGGCCTGGGGGCTCCGTGGGCTCGGATAAGAAAAGCAAACCTTAATTTTCACTAAAACTTAGTCTTTGCTCCCACTGTTTGTAGCAGTCGCAGCCCCAGTGGTACTAGCAGTGGCTGTACCCTGTCCACAGAGAATCCGTGTGTTTCCGCTCCCAGCCCCTCCCAGCACCTGCACATGCTGTGCCCTCTGCCTGGAACACCTTTCTCCACCTCGTCTCTTAGATGTATGCTTTCCTTTTAAATGAGCAGTTACTACGTGCTGATCCTGACACGCAGCACAGCAACCCGGTGAAGGCAGATGATCTCAGTCTTACGGAAACACTTAACCTCAGAGAGGTTAAGTGACTTGCTCAAGGTCACACGGTGGTAGTTGGAACCAGGGGTCTGGTCCCCAGTCTACCTTGAAAGCCTCTCCTCGGGGAGACCTTCCTCGCCCCATCACACCCTAGCTGGGGGATGTCGTCGCCACGCACTGAGGTTACTCAATCACTTGTCTTGTCTCTCCCATCAGACTGTGACTTCCGTGGGGTCAGCGACAGGGTCTGCCTGTCTCTTGCACCGGCCCCCCAGGCACAGCTGAGCCCTCCACAGTTACCGTGAAATGAAGGAACGGCCATTCCGAGAGATGTGGAAGGGCCAAGGTGGGGGCTGGCAGGGCGGGGAGTGAGAGGGGGGGACAGGTCAGCCCCGCTGCCACGGGCAGTGTCCTGCACGCCCTGCCCTCAACACCCAGGGTGTGGGCCCGGCACTCCCTGCTCACAGTCCCCACCAAACCCAGCTCTCGCCCCACCTGCATGCCCAGCTATCAGGACACAGTGGGACACACATAAGCCCCAGACCTCCAGAGGGACACGGGGCAGGGGCAGGTACGGCGAGGCGTCACCCAGCCCCCAAGGCTCAGGAGGCCGCACCATGGAATGACTGGGACAGCGGTCATGTCAGACGTGGTCACACTGACCCCACTAGCTCCTGGAATATCTGTCCACACTTCCTGGGGGATTCGTACCTGGAGGGTCCACCCCAGGCCCTCTGGGGAGGGGGCTTGGCTGGTGGTCACAGACAGGAAGGGCTAACGGTGTCACACTGGCAAGAGGTCCCCCTAAGTGGGTGACGGTGCCACAGAACACTGTTCTGGGGCTTGGTTCTTGCAGAGTGGACAGACTTTGGAACCCTCAGGCCGGGCCCGAGTCCCCACTCAGCTGTGCACTGACTCTCTAGGTTTTGAGACTCAATTTCTCTGTCTGTAAAGGGGAATCTGTGGCATCGGAGGTGGACGGGGTTCTGGGTTTGGCTGGAAGAGTCAAATACGTCACTGCAGGGCAGGCGTGGGGGTCACCAGGCCTTGGAGAGCAGCCCCCTTTGTGGTTCTGTTCGTCACCCCCTCCCCCCATATCCACGCCCTCTGTGTGTGAATCTGCATTTCCTCTCACAAGAGGCTGTGCTGGATAAAAACCGGCCACAAACCCCCCACAGCTACAAATCCTTCGCCTCTCCTCCACCCGAGAGTGGGGTCTGTCTCCCCCGCCTTGAATCGGGCTGGCTTTGCATCTGGAGGGATAGGATGCAGCAGATGATGGGTGCCAGCTCTTGGCCGAGAGGTTCAGAGGCCCGTGTGTCACCTCTGATGCTCCTGCCCACCCGCTGGTCCCAGGGGAGGATGAGAGACTCAGGAGCAGAGCCCCTCCAGCTGACTCCAGCCAAGCCCTATGCCATGAGGAATAACACGCCGTGGAATCTGGGGGCTGTTTGTTACACGGCAGCAGCTTACTGACAGGAGAGTAGAACAGAGTAAGAGACAACAGTCTAACTGAGAAGAACCAGGCTGGGCACTTTGTTATCAGGACACATGAAGCCTGTTCTCATGGAAGTGATGTCATGAGGAAAGTCACAGAAAAGGAGGAAAACCAGCCAGCGCCTGGCAGACCAAGAGCACCATAAATATCAAGTGTTTGGGTCCACATCCCCACCCAAGCCCCGTCCTTTCTGACACCACAGAGCAGAGTTGCTGAGCCAAGAGGTGTTTTCTGGGAGGATTAATTAGGTCATTTCCAGTGCTCGGCGCTTAGTAGGTGCCCAGTTCAAGGGACCCCTCTCACATATCTAAGGAGGCCCATCTCCACCGTGAGCTTTTTTGGTAGTACTTTTCCTTCTCATTCTTGGGAAGTCTCCATTGCCTCTAAATGGAGTGGGGGTCTTGCTCACAGGTTAGCTGTGCTGTCCACTCGCTGTCCTGTGTTCTCAGAATTCATTCAGCCACCATTATGAGACTCCCAACTGTCAGGTCTTTTTTCTTCTTTTGCTTCCTTCTTGCCCACAGACTTCTGTAAACTTTGCCTAATTTTTTTTTTCTATCCTGTGATGATCCCCCCACCCCCCTGGTTTCTGGCCATTTGCCTGCACTGGACTTCCTGCTTTGCAGCCTCTCCTTATTGAGGCCTGGTGCCTGCCTTCCACCCACTCTGACCCTTGGACACCGCGCAGGCCAACCTTAGGTGGCTTACCTGGACCCATATCCGAGCCTCTGTGCTCTGATCCCTGGTACCTCCTTAGGTTGTCTGTCCGGGTCAAGGCCTCTCCGGTCCGCTGTCTCCTGACCTCTGGTGGGAGGTTCACTTGACTCCTGAACTTGTTCTCACAGAAGTGTGTGCATTGCTTGGGGTGACGTCCACAGATGGAGGCACAGCTGATACAGTCCCCCAGGAGCTGGTCATAGTACCTGCCTTGCTCTTTGCGGCAGCTGAGTGACTCTGGGAGACAGAGATGCGTGATGCTGCTGGGTGACAGACGCAGGCAGGAACTGGGGGTCTGGCCTCAAAGGGTATCAAAGTTAAAAAAAATCCTAGTCCAGTTCCCCAAAAGCAGTTCCAGGGTAATCCAAGCCCTCTTCCAGTATGCAAATGTAAGACTATACGTTGTTCTCTAAGTACTGTTTTAGCTGCATCACACACATTTTGACATGTAGTATTTTTTCTATACCTAGTTTAGAATGTTCTTATTTTTCACTATTGTTTCTTCTTTGACCTATATATTATTTAAAAGAGCATTTCTTAGTACTAACTGTATAAGGGTTTTCTAGTTATCTTTTAAGTTATTACATTGTCACATAACTTCTTTACTTGGGTTTTTCAAACCTCATAAGGGAGAAACATATTTCATATAAACATAAGGAATGGAGAACAAAGCCAGAATCTGCCTTAGCAAGTTGGGGAAGGGGACTGGAAGGAAGGTGAGAAAGCTCAAATTAATAGTGTTTTTTCTGTCTTAATAATAAATGAGAATTTCAGGAGCTTAACCGGGCATCAGTGCCAAGGGGAAGAAGCCAAGCAAACTGAAGCCCATTCACACTTGCTGGAGAGAGCAGTTTTGAGTGCCATACAGAAACCTATATTTTCACAGTGTAGGTTTCCCTTGTCTCTAAGATTCATTCATACGAAAATGTGACTCGCATGCAGGTTTTCAGGGCGCATTTTGGAGGCAGCACAAGACAGAGGCCAAGAGCCCAGACCTTGAAGCCACGAGGATTTGAAGTCCCCAGCACAGTGCCTGACACATAATGAATAATGCTCAAGGTTTAAATAGAATATTCACTTGTGCCTCTTTGTGTTGCAAACACGCCAACACTTACATCCTTTTCAGAGTAGAAGACAAAACCAGGAAGGCATGCATTTGGGACCTCAGGGAAGACTGGGGTGATCCTGTCAGGACCAATGACCACCCCTTGCCCTTACCCTGCTGTGGCCCTGGACCCTCCTGACCCCGACACTCACAAGGTGGAGTTAGCCTGATGGCAGCAGTGTTCCCGGGTTTGCCGTGACCTCCTCTCCTTCTTGGGAACCCCCATGTGGCTGTGCAGGTGACAGCTCCACAGACCACCAGCCCTCACTGCCTGACCTCACAACCTCCCCTCTGGGCCTCGCTATTCCCTGTTGTATTTTCCCGCCTCCATGCCTTTGTCCACGCTGGTCTCTCCTCCAGGGGTGCCGTTCCCCCTCATCTGACTTCTGCATCTGTGGACTCTTAACGATCCATCTCAGGTGTGGCTTCTTACCAGAAAACTTCCTTGCTCCCCAACCCATCAGCCGGACGTGGTCTCTCGCAGCTGTGACGTTTTACGGTAGTTCAGCTTTTTACCATGAAGTGGAGTCATTTCTCCCACTAGATAATAACCTCCTTGAAGGGTCTGTCAGACTCCTCTTTCCAGGGGTTTGTGGGTCAACACAGTGAATGTCCACCTCATTAATGGATAGTGGCTCAGAGCCATGGTGTTGCAGACTCAGAAAGTTGTTGTTCAAATCCTAACTCTTCCATTATTGTGCTGTGTGATCTTGGGCAAGTCACTCAGCCTCTCTGAGTCCCACTCAGCCAGTATTTATCAAGCACTTACTATGTGGCAGGCACTGTGCTAGGCTTAAGAAAGGAATTGAGCTCTCAGTCAGGTGGTTGAGACACATGAACACACAGGAAAGAACGTGTGGTACAAGCTGTGATAAGTTCCATCAGGCAAAGAACAAGTTACGAAAAAGCAAGCAAAAGACACTTTTCCAGACAATTAGAGAAAACTGGATATGGCCTGAGTGCAGATGATATTAAGGGATTATTGCTGGGAGTGATAAAATATGGAGGTTATATTTTAAAGGCCCTTATGTGTTAGGGATTCGTGATCCAGTATTTACAGGTAAAATAATACGAGTTCTTGGATTGGCTTTAAAATACACAAGTAAAAAAATTGGGGACTGAAAAGGTGGAATTTCTAAAGCTGCTGATGGGTAGACAGGTTTATCATGCTGTCCTCTCTCTCTGTCATAATTTCTGTAATAAAAAGTTTCAGAAGAAAGAGCAGAGAATGATGAAGGAGGGGCCCTCTTTCCATCCGGCAGTCAGAGAGGACCTCTTGATTTGGGGCTGAGACCTGAAGGCCGGGTAGGAGGGAGCCCAGGGGAGAAGGTGGGGAAATGCATCCCTGTGCAAAGGCCCTGAGGCAGGAAGGAACAGAGCATGCTTGGGAAGCTGCAAGGAGGGTAGGAGGGTCGAAAGGTAGAAGGTGCCACATTGTCCATCTCCAGTCTCCCTCCACCCCTCCTCAGGCCCCAAGTGCAGGCCAAGGGCACCTCCGGGGGCAGGAGGGGCATCCAGCCCAGGCTCGGGCCCCAAAACTCACTGCAGAAGGCTGCACAGGTGCGTGGACTCTGATTGCTGCAGATGGTTTTGCAGGAGACACAGGTGTTCAGCAGTGGGTCCCAGTACTGCTCTTCGGGGCAGGGCTCCATGGCCACCCCCAGCCGCAGGCCCTGTGGGGCTGAGAGGCAGGGAATGTGAGGGCAGCTGGCACCACTGGAGGCCGGAGCCCAGGAGGCCTCTCCCGCTCACGTTCCCTAGGGGGAACAGAGAGAGTTGGTTTCTGCCCCAGTTGTACTTGCTGGGCAACCTGGGGCTGACACCCTGAGCCTCAGTTTCCCGTCTGGGGCACGGCAGTTCTGAGGCCCCTCTGGCATCAGTGCAGCCCTGCTCGGCCCTGTTCTCTGCCCTCATGAACGTGCACACGCCTCCTGCCACGGGGTCTTTGCATGTGCTGGTCCCTTTGCACCCCATGCTCTTCATGCTTCACGACTGGTCATTTCCTCCTGACCCCTCAGATGTCTGTTGCAACTTCGTTTCTTCAGGGAAGCCTTTCTGACACCCTCCCACCCTGGATTGGGACTTGCCCCTTCTTCTGCACTCTGATATGCTCTTATCACTGTTGTCACTTGACTTTTGTGATGCAATTATTTGATACTGTCTCCCCATTAACTGGGAGCACATAGTAGGTGCTCATTAAATGAATGAAGTAGAAAGAAAAGCAGACCTAGCCAGTGCCTAGCAAACAGCAAGCACTCAATAAATGTCCGTTTCCTTCCCTTGCTCTTTTGCTGAGATGTGAGACACACACAATGACAAATCTCAAGAGTACAGCTTGACAAATCTTTCCACGTGTACACACCTGTGTCATGACCACCACGTCAAGGTGGTGAACATTTCTTGCACCCTGATGACTCCCATGGGCCCTTCCCACCCAACATCCGCTCCCAGAGGTAACTTCTGTTCTGAGTTTGAACGCCACAGGGCCATAGGCTGCTGGTACTGCCCGTTCTTGAACTTTCATTGTCTGGATTCTTTGGCTCTGCAAGGCATCTGGGACTCATTCCAGATGGTTGTGTGTTGCTGAGTCTTCTGTAATTTTCTGCCTAATTTCATGGCATTTTCCTCCCCAACAACTTCTTTTAAACATTTTTTGAGGCACTTGTTTATTCTTTAATGGAAGTCCACTGAGGAAAGACCAGTGGCTCCCACTCAACCCGGCAGCTTAACCACCTGGGTTTATCCTCCTTCCCTCTTGAAACCAAACTGAAAGGGCAGGAAAAGATAGTTGTCCTCAAAGATGGAATGGAAGAAATGACTGCAGCAGGGGACAGGTGTCAGCAACGTTTTGGAAGACGGAAGGCAGAGGGCCTGGGGTGACAGGCTTCAGTTGAAGATCTCTCTCGGTTGAAGCTCACGGGGAGGAAGCAGAATTGAGTTGCCGAATGCTAGGAACCTCCTGGAACTGGGGCACTAGGACCTCTGACCGTGGGGGATAGGAGGGCAGAGCAGTGAAATAGGGTTGGATGGAGACTTACATAAAGAGGGCTTGACCCCAGGCAGGTGACAGCCCCTCACCCACCCGAGCAGGAGGTTGGGGTCTCCTCAGACACAACTGAGGAGGGGTGGCAGTGAGGTCCACTATCCCCCCAGCCATACCTCAGGAGTGCTGTGGCCAGGTTTGTAAAAGATGTGTCCTTCCCCATCCTCCAACTGGCAGGAAACCAGATTCTGCTCTGGAAAAACTGACCCAAAGGAAAAGCTGTGGAGGCACTCACTGGGAGATTCTTTCAAGAAAATGACCATGCCGCTGCCTGACCACTAGAGCAAAGCTTCTATGTGAAAACCCCGTCCATTTACCCAGAACTTCCAATCAGCCATTACTGCCTCAATGTGAATTGTGAACCGCAGCCAAGGGTCACCTGATATTGGAGCACCACCTCTGCATGAAAGAGACCTTGGACGATGCAAGCAGAAGAAATCCATCCAGAGCCAATAGAGACAATGCAGGGAACAGAAGAAAACTACAAGATGACAACAAGACATCCTTAGAAAGAGAAGAGAACTTCTATATCCACGAGAAAGAATGGTGTGCTAATCTGTTTTTTTTTCCTGGCTTGTGGGATCTTAGTTCCCCAACCAGGGGTCAAACCCGGGCCCTCAGTTCCCCAACCAGGGGTCAAACCCGGGCCCTCAGCAGTGAAAGTGTGGAGTCCCAGTCACTGGACTGCCAGGGAATTCTCAGTGATGTGCTACCTTTTTTTTTTTTTTTTTTTTTTTTGCGGTACGTGGGCCTCTCACTGTTGTGGCCTCTCCTGTTGTGGAGCACAGGCTCCGGATGCACAGGCTCAGCGGCCATGGCTCACGGGCCTAGCCATTCTGCAGCATGTGGGATCTTCCCAGACCGGGGCATGAACCCACATCCCCTGCATCGGCAGGTGGACTCTCAACAACTGCGCCACCAGGGAAGCCCAGTGATGTGCTACGTTTGAAGAACTGTATGCATAGAACAAATAAGAATGACTAGGAATTTTAAAATATAATAGCCAGAATAAAAACATCTGTTGAAGGGTTATAAGATGTAATTGAAGAAATATCCCAGAAAATTGGAAAAGATGTGAAAAATATGGAATTATATCAGGACGTCCGGAGGTTGACTGATGGGAGTTCCAGAGAAAACAGATTTGAAAGACAGCCTCCAGATTCAAAGAGCCAATCAGGTGTCCTGCACAATAAATTCTCTCAAACCAAGACCCACCATCCTGAAATTCAGGAGCAATGGAGACTTGGAGGAGATTCTAAAGCCTCCTTGAGAACAAGCAGGTCACCTACAGGGAGGGCTCTGTGAGTTAGGAACTCTGTGGACGTTTCAAATCAAAGTGGGGGCGTGAGAGCGATGCCAGGGAAGATGGCCAGGAGGAAGCCCCAGCGACCTGCTTCTCCCCTAGTGGCCATCAAGCTGGCAGCCTTGGCTGAAGTAACGATATTGGAGCTCTGGGGTTGTCTATGGGACAGTTGGGCAAAGAGGTAGATTTGGGGGAGTTTTGGTGCCTTTCAGCCTGTCGTGGGGTGGTGGCTGCTCATGTCCCTGGGGCAACTTGCTGGGACCTGGATGGGCAATAAGGACCTTGTCCTCTGAATGTTGGGATTGTGGGTTCTAATCGCTGGTTGCCACTTTTGATCACTGAGGAGCCAGCACAGAGGGTGGTGGGCATTGTTTCAGCCTCCCTGGCTGAAGTGGCTCCCAGGGGATTGAAAGAGATCTACTGCCCCCCATTTGGGGAGTCACACATTTAGGAAAATCTTTGTCAGGTCACTGGCTGACTGCAGAGATGAAGGAACAGAAACTTTGGTGACTACACACAAGGAATACATACTTTGCAAAAACAGTTTGGAAGAGTCACAGACTCCAGCTCTCAGCAACAAAAAATTCAGCAATCCCTGAGGAGTGAGAGAGTTAAATTTCCAGACTTACCACAATGTAATGCTCAAAATGTTCAGTTCTCAAAAAACTTACAAAACATACAGAGAAACAGGAAAATATGGCACATTCACAGAAAAAAAGACTTTGACAGAAAACATCCCTGAGGAAGCCTAGACATTGGAAATATTAGTCGAAGATGTTAAATCAACTGTCTTAAATATGTTCCATGAGCTACAGGAAACCACAGACAAAGAACTAAAGGAGATCAGGAAAATGATGTAAGAACAAAATGAGGATATGAATAAAGAGAGGTTGTAAAAAAGGAACCAAAACTTGGAAGCAATCCAGATGCCCTTTAGTAGGTGAACTGATAAACTGTGGCATCCAGACAATGGAATTTATTCAGCACTAAAAAGAAATGAGCTCTCAAACCATGGAAAGACAAGGAGGAATCTTAAATGCATGTGACTGAGAACAGCCATGATAAAAAGGCTCCACGGTGTATGATCCCAGCTCTGTGACATTCTGGAAACAGAAGAAAGATCAGTGGTTGTCAGGGGTTGAGGGGGAGGGAGAGAGAAAGGTGGAGCACGGGATTCTACAGAGCAGAGAAACTGTTATGTATGATACTGTCATGGTGGATGCAAGTCATTATACATTTGTCAAATCCCATGGAAAGTACAACACTGAGAGTGAACCCCAGTGTAAACTATGGAGTTTGGACAATAATGATGTATTAATGTAGTTACTCAATTGTAGTGGATGTGCCACTTTAGTGCAGGTTATGGATAGTGAGGGAGGCTGTGCATGTTTGGGGACAGGGGGTATATGGGAATTCTCTGTAATTTCCATTCCATTTTTCTGTGAACCTCAAACCACTCTAAATAATCTATTAAAAAATGGAAACAAACTGAAATTCTGGAATTGAGAAGTCCATTAACTGAAATGAAAAGACTCCCTAGAGGGGTTCAATAGCAGATCTGAGCAGCCAGAAGGAAAGGATCAGTGAACCTGGAGATAAGACTATTGAAATTATTTAGAATAGGAAACAGAAATTTAAAAGAATGAGAAAAAATAAACAGAACCTGAGGGACTCGTGGGAGCCCATCAAATGTAACACCGTATGCACATAGGAATTTCAAAGAGAAGAGAGAGAGAAAATATTTGAAGAAATAATGGCTGGAGACTTCCCAAATCTTAGGAAAGACATGAATATACATGTTTGAGAGTGTCAGTGAATAAGCAGGATAAACTCAAAGATGCCCACATTGAGACACATTGTAATAAAATTGTGGAAATGCAAAGATGAGAGAATTGTGAAAGCAGCAACAAAGAAACAATTGTCATATACAAGGGATCCTCAATAAAATTAATAGCTGGTTTCTCCTTAGAAATCATGGAGGCTAGAAGTGAGCTGTTACATTTAAAGTGCAAAAAGGAAAAAAAAAACTATCAACCAAGAATTGCATATCTGGCAAAACTATCAGGAATGAAGGAGAAGTTAAGACATTTCCAGATAAGAAAAAGCTGAGAGAGTTTGTTTCCAGTAGACCTGTCCTACAAGAAATGCTAAAGGGAGTCATCCTTCATGCTGAAATGAAAGTGCACTAGACAGTAACTTGAAGTCATAAGAAAAAATAAGGAGCACTGGTAAAGGTAATCTATGACAATATCAATAGCAATAGGAAGGGACAGAGATATAGAACAGTGTTTGTACACTACTGAAACTAATTATTATTGAAACTAAGTTGTTAGAGGTTTAAGACATTGTAATCCTCAGGGTAATCACTTAAAAAAATAACTAAAAACATACAGAAACTGAAAGAAAAAGGGAATAAAAATGGCACACTACAAGTAATCAACTAAATACAAAAGAAAAGTCACTAGTGGAGGAACTGAGGAACAGAAAACATAAGACATACAGAAAACACATAGATAAATGGCAGAAGTAACTCCTTTATCAGTAATATTAATGTAAATGGAGTAAACTCTGCTATTACAAAAGGCAGAGACTGAGAGATTGGATTAAAAAAACAGTATTCATCTATATCCTGTTTATAAGAGACTTACTTTAGATAAAAGGACAAAAGAGCTTGAAAGTAAAACAATGGGCAAATATCGTCCAAGCAAATAATAACCAAAAAAGAACTGAGGTGGCTATATTATTATAAGACAAAGTAGTTTAATCAGAAGAGGTTACAAGAGGGCTTCCCTGGTGGCACAGTGGTTGAGAGTCCGCCTGTCGATGCAGGGGATGTGGGTTTGTGCCCCAGTCCAGGAAGATCCCACATGCCGCGGAGCGGCTGGGCCCGTGAGCCATGGCCACTGAGCCTGCGCGTCCAGAGCCTGTGCTCTGCAACGGGAGAGGCCACAGCAGTGAGAGGCCCACGTACCGCAAAAAAAAAAAAAAAAAAAGGTTACAAGAGACAAAGACAAGATATATTGATTAAAAGTTTGATACAGCAAGAAGATTTAACAATTATAAACACGTGTGTTACAACAGGGTGCAAACATATGAAACAAAAGTTGATGGAATTGAAGGGAGAAATAGACAGTTCTATGATAATATTTGGATATTTCGATTCCCCACTTTCAGTAGTGGGTAGGAGAACTGGACAAAAGATCAATGAGGACAAGATGACTTGAGCAACTCTGTAAAGCCACCATATAACAGACATATACACAACACTGTACTCAGCGACGCAGACTACACATTCTTCTAAAGTGTCACTGGAACATACTCCTGGACAGACTATATATCAGGTCACAAAACAAGTCTTAATAGGTTCTAAAAGATTAAAGTAATTCAAAGAATCTTTTATGATCAAAGTGGAATGAAACTAAAAGCCAATAACAGAAGGAAAATTGGAAAGTTCACAAATATGTGGAACTTCAACAACACATTTTTTTTTTTTTTAATTTATTTGGCTGTGCCGGATCTTCGTTGCAGCACGCTGGATCTTCGTTGCAGCATGCAGGATCTAGTTCCCAGACCAGGGATTGAACCCGGGCCCCTTGCATTGGGAGCAAAGAGTCCTAACTGCTGGACCACCAGGGAATTCCCCCCAAAACACTCTTAAACAACCAATGGGTCAAAGAAGAAATCACAAGAGATATTAGAAAATATCTTGAGATAAATGAATATGAAAACACAATGTACCAAAAGTTATGGGATAGAGTGAATGTAATGCTAAGAGGGAAATTTATAGATACAAATGGGTACACTAAAAAAGAAGAATTTCTCAGATCTTAACCTATCTATACCATGAGGAACTAGAAAACAAAAAGCAAACTAAACCCAAAGCAAGCATAAAGAAAGATTAGAGCAGAGATAAAAAGGAGAATAGAAAAGCTGTAATAGGGACTTCCCTGGTGGTCCAGTGGCTAAGAGCCTGCCTTCCAATGCAGGGGGCACAGGTTCAATCCCTGGTTGGGGAACTAAGATCCCACATGCCGTGGGACAACTAAGCCTGCGTGCCACAACTACTGAGCCCGCACACTCTGGAGCCCACATACCGCAACAAAGAGCCCACGTGCCGTGGCCAAGATCCTGCATGCTGCAACTAAGACCTGATGCGGCCAAATAAATAAAGATAGAAAGAATTGATTAAAATAATAATAATAAATTAAAAAGAAAAACTATAGTAGAGAAAATCAACAAAGCCAAAAGTTGGGTTTTTGAATAGATTTACAAAACCAACAGACCCTTAGCTGGATTGATTAAGAAAAAGAGACGAAACTCAAATTACTAAAATCAGAAATGAAAGTGGGGCATTGGTACATATTTTATAGATTATAAGAGAGTACTGTGAACAATTGTGCACCAACAAATCAGGTAATCTAAATAAATGGACAATTCCTGGAAACGTACAATCTACAAAAACTGATACATGAAGAAAGAATATCTGAATAGACCTATAACAGGTAAGGAGATTGAATCAGTAATAAGAAACCTCCCAACAAAAAGCCCAGGACTGGGGCTTCCCTGGAGGCACAGTGGTTAAGAATCCACCTGCCAATGCAGGGGACGCGGGTTTGAGCCCTGGTCTGGGAAGATCCCACATGCTGTGGAGCAACTAAGCCCATGCGCCACAACTACTGAGCCTGTGCTCTAGAGCCCGTGAGCCACAACTACTGAGCCTGTGTGCCACAACTACTGAAGCTCGTGTGCCTAGAGCCCACATTCCGCAATGAGAAGCCACAGTGATGAGAAGCCCGCACACCACAATGAAGAGTAGCCCCCGCTCTCCACAACTAGAGAAAGCCCGTGCACAGCAATGAAGACCCAACGCTGCCAAAAATAAAGTTTTTTTAAAAGAAAAAATGTGATCATTTTAAAAAAAAAACAACTCAGGACCAGATGGCTTCACTGGTGAATTCTACCAAACATTTAAAGAAGAATTAAAACTAATCCTTCTCAGACTCTTTCAAAAACATTGAAAAGGGAGCACTTCCTAAATCTGTGAGGTCAGCATAACACTGATGCTGAAGCCTAATAAAGATGTCATAAGAAAAGAAAATTTCAGACCAATATGCCCTGTGAATATAGATGCAAAAATTCTCAACAAAATATTAGCCAGTCAAATCCAACAGCATATTAAAAGGATTATACATTATAACCAAGTGGGATTCATTTCCAGAATGCAATAATAGTTCAACACATGAAAATCAATAGATGTAATACACTACAAGAATGAAGGAAAAAACTACATGATCGGGCCTCCCTGGTGGCGCAGTGGTTGAGAGTCCGCCTGCCGATGCAGGGGATACGGGTTCGTGCCCCGGTCTGGGAGGATCCCATATGCCGCGGAGCGGCTGGGCCCGTGAGCCATGGCTGCTGAGCCTGCGCATCCGGAGCCTGTGCTCCGCAACGGGAGAGGCCACAACAGTGAGAGGCCCGCATACCAAAAAAAAAAAAAAAAAAAAAAAAAAAAAAAAAAAAAAAAACTACATGATCATTTTGAGGCAGAAAAAGCATTTAACAAAATTCAGCACCTTTTCATGATAAAAACATTCAGTGAAGTAGGAATAGAAGACAACCTCCTCTACATGATAACAGCCGTTTATGAAAAACCCACAGTTGACATCACACTCAGTGGTGAAAGACTGAAAACCCCTCTCCTATGACTAGTAACAAAACAAGAATGCCCACTCTTACTACTTCAATTCAGCATAGTACTGGAAGAGCAATTAGGCAAGAAAAAGAAATAAATGTATTCAAATTGAAGAGGAGAAAGTAAAATTATCTGTTCATAGGTGATATGATCTTATATGTAAAATCTCTAAAAATTTCACACACTAAACACTGTTAAAAATTCAGCAAAGTTGCAGATACAAAAGCAACACAAAAAATCAGTTGCATTTTTCATATACTTGCAATGAACAATCCTAAAAGGAAATTAAGAAAACAAATCCATATTCAGAGACATAAAAATGAATAAAATACTTAGGAATGAATTTAACCAAGGTGGTGAAAGAAGTATACCCTGAAAACTACAAAACATTGCTGAAATTAGAGAAGATCTAAATAAAAGACATCCCATGTTCATGGATTGAAAGACAATGTTAAGATGTCAGTACTACTGAAAGTGATCTACAGTTTCAATACAATCCCTAACAAAATCCCAGTGACTTTTTTACACACAAAAAGAAAAACCCGTCTTAAAAATTCATTTGACCCTAAATAGTCAAAAAACAATCTTGAAGAACAACAAAGTTGGAGAACTCACTTCCTGATTTCAAAACTTACTACAAAGCTAAAGTAAACAGTGCGATAATGGAATAAAGACAGATACTCAGAGCAGTGGAATAGAAAGGAACCCAGAAATAAGCTCTCCACCTATGGTCAGTTGACTTTCAACTGATGGAGGAGGGGGGAAAGCAGGGTCCATCTCAGCCAAGAGGGAAAGATAGAAGTTCTCAGAATGATGGTGAAGGGAGTCCCTGGGACATGGCCTGGAGGCCAAGGGGGAGCCCTGTCTCAACTAAAATAGGAGAAAAGCAGGAGGAACATCTCCAGTGGAACCAGGGAACTGTATATAAGCGAGTCTGCTTGACCAGTTGACAGGCTGGATCTGCCCCAGAGCTGGGGGTGAGTTACTGAGACATGCAGAGAAAACCAAGGAGTTTCAACTCCAGGGAGGTCACATGGCTCAGCTGTGAACAAAATTTACATCGTCATGTTGAAGTGAACAACAATCAGAGAATAACTCTGACTTTGTGTCTACAGTAGTCACTCACTTGTGAGAGGGGACACCCCTAGACCACTGTCAGTGAACAGGGCAATGACAGGACTTATAAGACAGGGAGGAAGGAGAGAGAAAAACTGCAGAGTGTTTTGCATTTGGAGCAAATGGATTAGCTGGCAGCAAAGAGGGTGGTCTCTCCTTGAGCATGTGGTGGGCTAGGGGGTCCGAAAGAGTTTCAGCAGTTTCCACATTCTGGGTGACAGGTGAGAGAATTACAGTGATCGTTTACAGTCTCTCTGTTATGAATCAGGAAGAAAGAGGAAGAGAGAAAGGTGGGGATGACCGTTTCTTCCCATTGTAATTTCTGCCTCCTGTTGACTCATTCTGAAAACCGATTTCCCATGGTTCAGTGACAGAATGTGTGTGAGCGTAGCCGTGCCTGTGGAGGACAGCACAACTCTGAGTCACCAGCCAGCCAGCTTGGGAAAGGCTGGCAGCACAGCCTCGGGTTTTCTTTTCTGTAAACGGGGACTGTGGGTGCTCCTTTGCAGAGGAGGTTTCCTCGAGGACGTGCACATGACACGCGTGGAACTGGCCTGAGGTGTGGTTGCCAAGTGGTAGTTATTTGGATAAAGTGGTTTAAAATATAATGGATTAATTATAATCATTTCATAATCAGCAAATCCGCACTCCAGGCCTGGGAACTGCCCCCAGAACCTCAGCCTCTGGCTGAAGCACTATAACTTCCCAAAGACACTTGTCCCTGTATGCTGCCGTGTCACCTGACCTCTCCTCTGAGATGTCTCAGGTGTGCCGTCCTGGATGGCCATGTGGCCTGAGCACCTTCTACCTGGTGATGTTTCTTACTTTGTAATTTGACATCTGAGGGTGTAGCCATCTACCTCCTTACACTGTCTCATTCATCTCTGAGCCCAGTGCTTCTGTAATACCAGACACACAGTAGGTCCTCGGCCAGTGCTCACAAATAACCAAATACTTTATACAGAGCTGTCCTCAGTGAAGACATGTGGAGTAGAAAGCAACCCTCGTTCTTGCGCTGTGTTGGCATTGCGTAATGTCTGAGTTTTGTTCTGCCCCCTCCCCTGCCTGCATCTCCTCCCTTCAAGTAGGACTCAGGGCAGAGCTGTCCTGAGGTTGGAGTGTGGGGTGGGAAGAGCAGAAACCCTGGCTTTTGCTTTCAGAACTTAGAGGAAAGGATTCTTGGCACAAAATGATTGGGCCAGAAAACAGCACAGAAAATAATTTCCCCTAGATTGAAAACACAGCCCGAAGATTTAAGTGTGAAAAAGAATAAAATTTTTAAAACTTCTAGAGAAGAAACCATTCAATAACTTCTTTGTAACCTTGGAGTATGAAAGGCCTTTCTGTGACCCCAAATCCAAACTCTATAAAATAAAAAATTGATAAAATAGACTACACAAAACAAACAACTTCTGCATGGTAAAAAGCAGCTTAAGGAGGAAAGTCCAAAGACAAATGAAAAACGGGAACAAAACATTTGCAACTTGTATCTAAAGAGTAAGCAGATGGCCTTCCCTGGTGGCGCAGTGGTTAAGAATCCGCCTGCCAGTGCAGGGGACACGGGTTCGAGCCCTGGTCCGGGAAGATCCCACATGCCGCGGAGCAACTAAGCCCATGCGCCACAACTGCTGAGCCTGTGCTCTAGAGCCCACAACTACTGAGCCCAAGTGCCACAACTACTGAAGCCCGTGAGCCTAGAGCCTGTGCTCCGCAACAAGAGAAGCCACCGCAATGAGAAGCCTGCGCACCTGCAATGAAGAGTAGCCCCTGCTCGCCACAACTAGTGAAAGCCCACATGCAGCAACAAAGACCCAACACAGCCATAAATAAAAAAATAATACAAAAGGAGAAACACAGATATAAAAAAAAGAGTAAGCAGAAAGGAAAAGGCCAGCCACCCGACAGAAAATTGGGCAAAGGTAATGAACAGACAGTTCACAGACAGGGACGAACAGCATAAATTTGTCTGGTCTCATTCCTAAGAGACAAGCAAATTTGAACTACACTGAGACCATCTTCCCCCTAATAGATTGCTAAAAATCCAGAAGTTTAATAACACCTCCTGTTGGCAAGGTCACAAGGAGAGTGGCACTCATTCACTCTGGAAGGAGAGGAATAGGGATAACCCTCAAGGGGGAAGATTTGGCAACATTAGTCAAAATGACTGATGTTTTTACCTGCTGATACAGTGATTAAACTCTGGGATTTATTTCAGAGTGCAAAATGATAAATACATTGCAGCAATGTTTGTAATAGCAGAAGATTGGAAGTAGCACAAATGTCCATCAGTAGGGGATTGACTGAGTAAATTATATACACTGGACTATTACGCAGCTGTAGAAAAGGGGTGAGGAAGCTCTCTGTATGTTGCTTTAGAAAGAACTCCAAGATATATTAAGTGGAAAAACAAACACAAGGAGCTTCCCTGGTGTCACAGTGGTTAAGACTCTGTGCTCCCAATGCAGGGGGCCCAGGTTCAATCCCTGGTCAGGGAACTAGAGCCAACATGCATGCCGCAACTAAGAGTTTGCATGCCACAACTAAGGAGCCCGCCTGCCGCAACTAAGACCCGGCGCAACCAAATAAATAAATAATTGTTTTAAAATAATAAAAAAATAAAAACAAGGTCCATAACAGCATGGTTCATAGTCTCCCTTCCTTTCTTTCTTTCTGCAAAAAGGGAGAAAGTTCTAATTTAGATTTATAGGTATTAGTATATACATAAAGAAACACTGTAAGGAAACATAAGAAACCAAAAACGGTGTTTTAAATAAAATACTGCAGAATAAATTGAACAAAAGAAGTACAAAACTTGCACATTGAAAACTACCAGACATTCCTGAAAGAAGACCTAAATAAATGGAAAGATATTCCATATTCATGGATGGAAAGACTTAATATTGTTAAGCTAGCAGTGCTCCCCAAATAATTCTACAGATTCAGTGCAATCCCAATCAAATTCTCAGCTGGCTTTTCTGCAAAATTTGAAAAGCTGATCCTAAAATCATATGGAAATGCAAGAGACCCAGAAGAGCTGAAACACTCTTGAAAGAGAACAAGGTTGTAGGACTCACACTTCCCAATTTCAAAACTTACTACAAACCAACAGTAAATAAGACAGTGTAGTACTGGCATAAGGACAGACGTGGGTCAGTAGAGTAGAATTTAGAGTCAAAAACTAAAGCCTAACATTTATGGTCAATTGATTTTCAACAAAGATACCAAGAAGATTCAACGGGAAAAAGGATAGTCTTTTCAACAAATGGTGCTGAGACAACTGGGTAAGCCACCTTCAAAAGAATGAACTGTGGACCCCTAACTCACACCATACACAGAAAGTAACTCACAGTGGGTCATAGACCTAAATGTAACTAGACAACTCTTAGAAGAAGACAGGAGTAAATCTTCATGATTTGGGGTTAGGCAGTGAGATGGAATGCACAAATGATTAAAAAGAAGCTTGAGAGATTGGACTTCATAAAAATTTTAAACTTCTGTGTTTCACAGAACACCATCAAGAGAATAAAATGATATTCCACAGACTTGGAGGAAATATTTCCAAATCATATATCTGATAAGGGATTTGTATCCAGAATATATAAAGAACCTTTACAACTGAATAATGAAAAGACAAATAACCCAGTTTAAAAATGGGTTAGGGTGCTGCCCTGGTGGCGCAGCGGTTGAGAGTCCTCCTGCTGATGCAGGGGACACGGGTTCGTGCCCCGGTCTGGGAAGATCCCACATGCTGCGGAGCAGCTGGGCCCGTGAGCCATGGCCGCTGAGACTGTGCATCCGGAGCCTGTGCTCCGCAACGGGAGAGGCCACAGTGGTGAGAGGCCCACGTACCGCAAAAAAAAAAACAAACAAAAAACAGTGCAGCCGCTTTGGAAAACAGTCTGGCAGCTCCTCAGAACATTAAACACAGAATTACCATATGGCCCAGCAATTCCACTCCTAAGAGAAATTAAAACATGTCCACCCAAATACTTGTACCTGAATATTCACAGCAGCATTGTTCATAATAGTCAAAAAGTAGAAACAACCCAAATGTCCGTCAACTGATGAATGGATTAGTAAAATGTGGTCCATCCGTACAACGGAATGTTATTTGGCCACAAAAAGGTATGGAGTACTGACACTCTACCACATGGATGAACCTCAAAAACATGCTAATGGAAGAAGCCAGTCACCAGACAGCACATGCCATTTTTATAAAATGTCCAAAGTAGGCAAATCTATAGAGACAGAAAGTAGGTCAGTGCCAGCCTAGGGCTGGGGGTGGGGAGGTATGAGGAGTGACAGGGGTTTTTTGGGGATGATGATATGTTCTAAAATTAGATTAGTGTGATGGTTGCACAGAGCTCTTAAACAGGTGAACTTTGTGGCACGTAAAGCATCTGAACAGAGCTGTTTATTCTAGAGGGGCCAGGAAAGCTGGGCAGACAGAGGACCAGGAGGAAAGGAAGGCTGTGTTATGTACCTTTTTATACTTTGTGGGCTTCCAGCCTGTGACTACCATCTGTTCACAAAGCAAACTTATAAAGCAAGAGGCTTGGGAATTCCCTGGCGGTCCAGTGGTTAGGGCTTGGTGCTTTCACTGCCGGGGCCCCGAGTCGATCCCTGGTGGCGAAACTAAGATCTCACAAGCCACACGGCACAGCCAAAAAATATAAATAAATAAAAGCAAGAGGACCTAAATTAGGAGTTTGGGATTGGCAGATACACACTACTATATATAAAATAAACAACAAGCTCCTACTGTAGAGCACAGGGATCTATATCCAATATCCTGTGATAAACCGTAATGGAAAAGAATATGAAAAGAATATATAGGTGTATAACTGAATCACTTTACACCAGAAACTAACACAACATTGTGAATCAACTATACTTCAATTAAAAGAAAATAAGCAGAGGACCACACAAAACTGAAGAGACCCCTGAGCCTTCTCTCATTTGGGGAGAGGAGGGTGGAAGCTGCCACCACCCCACCCACAGGGAAGCGATGGCCAGTGGACAGCAGGTTGGATCAGACGAGGGCAGCCTAGGAAGCCTCAAAGACCCATTCCTGGTCAGAGGGCACCAAGCCACTGGATCTGACAGGGACACAAGAGCCCACTTGTCCAGATGGCAGACACCCAGCCGACCAGATGTCTGCACTGTCCCTGCCCACCCCTCCTCCAACACCACCGGAACCTACATAAAGTTCCAGAACCATCATCCAGCCCCAAAGAAGGGCAGGAAAAGCCCCAAATTGACACTGGCCAGCAGAACAGAAGCCGTTTTGACCACGGGAAGAAGGGGAGAGCTCTCGCAGGCCTGGTTTGTGGACTGGGCTCACGGCCCGGGCTCTCCTGCACCCCAGCTGTCTGCCCATCTCCCTCACGTGCCTGGCTTTGTAGGTGCTGGACCAAGAAGGGCCTCTGTGGTCAAATTAGTTTGAAAAACATTGGGCTAAAGAAAGCCAAAGTTTTGCTGTTGTTTTTAACTGCAGCCCTTCTCAGCGCCTTTGCCTGTGGCTCTTCAGGAGGAGCTCAGGCAAGTTCAAAGCCTTTCTGTGTTTTTCTCAGGGACTTCTGGTGGGGGAGAGGCTCTCCTTCATTTTACGACCGAGGAAATGGAGCCCAGAGAGGTGAAGGGGCTCCTCCAAGGTCACACAGCGAGTCGGTGGACAAGGGGAGGCAGGCCCGACTCTGCTGTTCCTGGCGGCCTCTGTCAGCGCCCGGTCCCAGTTCTGACAGGTTCCCGACTCATGGGCCTGGGCCTGGGCGGTTCCATCCTGTGTCAAGGCAACCTCTTGTCCCTTCCTGGTCCAACTCGCTCAGAAATCTTATACATCCGAGCCCTTAGCTGGGAACACATCTGGGGATGTGGCTGCTTGACACAAAGAATTCCCATCCAAAGGATTCACAGAGGAGATGTACCCCCTGCCCGGCGTGTGGTGGACAGAGCAGCCGTGGCCCCTCCAACCCGGCCGTGGGTCCTATCTGCACAGTGAGGGGCCTGGACCCTTCCACCTGCTTTAGCACCCACGCTTCCAGATTTGGGCCTTTGAACAAACCTTCAAAACTGCCCTGATAAAAATTCTGTAGGATAAATGATCTGGTTTCTTTGATAAAAAAATTAAAAAAAAACAGCAAGGGAAAACAGAGTGGGAATGTTCTAGATTAAATCATATAACCAAAACGGTGGTGTTTGGATCCTGATTTGAACAAATCATCTGGAAAAGACATTGACAAGACAGTCGGGGATGTCTAAACATGGGCGCTTTGGTGACACTAAGGAATCATTCTTTGCAGAAGTCGTCATGGCATGAGAGTTTTGGGGGGGGGTGTTTTTTAAGGAGTTTTTGTTTTAAAGGGAGAAATACAGAGGTATTTACAGATCAGTAACACGCTGTTTGGACTTGTCTCTAAAGTGATCCAGCGGGGCATGGGTAATCCTGGAAGTGTGGACACTGGTCGACGTCTGCAGGAGGGCCTGTTAAACACTCTTGATGTTTAAAAAACGTCCTGGCCCATCTGGCTGTGGGTCCTGGGGCCAGCTTGGGGTGGGAGGGAGGGAGAGGGACTTCCTGCCTGTGAGGCCGACCCTCCAACCTTGCGGCTGCTCATAGGAAAGCAAGGCCAGACCCCCAGGGCCCCAGACCCAGGGCTCTCCACGTGCACGGGCACGAGAGGCCCCGGGGCAGCCCGAACTTGCCCTGTGTCCCCGATGCCACACAGAGCCCCAGGCGGAGCCCCTTGCACCCACCCCCACCTCCCCGGCTACTCACATGGCTCCTCCTGGCCCACCCGGCTCCGGCCACTTCACCTGCTCCGGCCCAGGCCACTCATTACTCAGGACGTTTATTATTAGCCTAGATTTGATTAGTGCCCGGGCTGCACTTCCTGGGTTTCCCCCCCACCTGTAGGATGTAAATCAGCGGCTCCCCTCCCTCCGCGCTTGCGCCCTCTGTCTCAGGAGCTGAGGGGTGTGGGCCCAGCCTGATGCTCCAGGACCGCCCCCCCACGCTGTCTGCTGAGCCCCCAGGGTGCACTGCCCACCGGGCCTGGTCTCCTGCCCCATCACACACATCAGGCTGCAGCCAGGGTGGCCTAGCCTCCAGGCATTGCTCAGGGCCCTTCCCTCTTCCTCAACAGCCCTTTCCCATTTCATTGCCCCATCAGCTCCTCTTCTCCCTTCTTCAGGCTCCACTGAGGTGTCAGTTTCTCTGGGAAGCCATTCCTGACTGCCCGAGGCCAGGTGAGGTGCCCGTTCTCTGTGCTTCCTGAGCCCTGGCCTTACCCCCATCAGAGAACTTGAGAGGCTGAACTAGAGCCAGACAGACTGGGCTTGAGTCTCGGCTCAGCCACGTACCAGCAGGAAGCCTTGGTGGCAATTTACTTAACTTCTTGGTGCCCCTGTTTCCTCTTCTGTGAAGTGGGTACAAAGGTGCAGGTGGTGATGAGAACGGGATGTGTGCACAGTTCAGGCCTCAGAGCACTTTCTTGGCACAGTGAGTTCTCAGGGCTTGGTGTCCAGGTGAGCACCGCTGCCCTTGTCAGTGGTCACTTTATTCCCGCCTTCCCAACCTCCGCGGGGACAGGGCTGGAGGGCGGCAGGTGCAGAAGTCACAGGAAGCCCATGGAGTTTGAGGAGGAATCAGGGTGGAGGGAGAGACAAGGCAGCCCAGGAAGACTTAGGGCAGGGCTGGTGTGAGTGGTGGGTCGCATGGCAGAGGAAATACGAATGACTGGATGACCTAAAAAGCACCCAGTCTCATCAATAATCAGAAAAGCTGATTTTCATCTACCCAGTCAGCAAAGTCTTAAAGCGTGATAATACCGAGAGGAGGAGATCTGGGGAAGCCTGAGCTTGGGCCCACGGGAGGGAGCGTGTTGGTGCCTCTGTGTGGAAGGGGACCTGCCAGGGTCCCGTAAGATGGAGAACCTACGCCTGGTCCATGACCCGGAAGCTCTTCTCCAGGGGCCACAGGCACACAAGGATGCCCGGCGGAGCACCGTTGACGTGGAGCAGTGGAAACAGAGCCAGTGCCCACCCGGCAGCGATGGCCAAGCACGTGAAGCTCAAGGGCCATAACCAGGAATACTACGCAGCCGTCAAAAAGAGCGAGACAGGTCTGTACGCAGTGACGTGGAGAGATCGTCAAGACCGATGGTTGAGTGAAAAAAAGTAGTCTGTGGCATGATTCTTGCAGTAAGGGGCCTTTCCGTGAGACAAAGACGAACAGGCCTCCTTGCCTACGATTGTGTGCGCACAGGCGTGGCAGAGCTATGGAAAGGATGGGCACGATGACAGTGGTCCTGCTGGGTAGGGCAGGAGGGGACCAGGTTGGGGATGGGGGCCAAGGGGCTTCAGCCCTGTTTGTAACGTTTTAATTTTTACACGGAGGTACATATTCCTTGTGTCAGTGAAAAGTAACAAGCCCACGGCTGGGCTGTGGGGGGATTTGTGAGCGGGGGCAACCACAGATACTGTTGCCTGTTGGAGTGGGGCAAGCCCAGCGTCCCTGTGGGATGACCTCGCCGAGTCCTCTGCACCTTCTGCTTGCACAGCCCTGAGGCTGGGGCTCTGACCGCCTCACAGAGCAGCTGGCTCCCAGGGGGTGAGCCGACTGGGCCTCAGTTTCCACAGTCACGCGCGGTCTCGCCTGGTGAGACCGCCCTTTGGAGTCTTAACACTGGCACAGTTACCCAGGGAGTGAAAAACAAAATCCAGCCTGGCTTTGGGCGGCGAGAATGGAATGATGGGGTCCCCAGCGTCTCACTGCTAATCACAGCTTGTTAATGCTTTTGCTTAAACGCTGTTTACAAATAATGGATTGTATTGACTCTCTGTTTTCTTTAATTAGAGGTGTAATGTACACGCAGTAAGAGGCAGTATTCTCAGCGGGCAGGCCAGTGACGCTTACGTGTGTGCAAACCCGGGCAGCAGTCCCCAGGTCAAGGCCTAGAGCATTTGCAGCCCCCAGAAGCAGCACACCCCACCCCACCCAGCATAACCAGTATTCTGACGTCTGTCACCACAGATGCATTTTGTCTGTTCCTGAACTGGGAACATACAAACAAGATCGTCCACTTCTTTTTTCTGGCCTCTTTGCTCAAAGTTAGATTTTATTACACCAGACAGAACAAGCTGGGGGAACTTTGGGGGTCTCTGGGGGCCTCGTTTTCCCCTGCCCAAATGATGAACGTGAAGCTCAAACAGAACCGCAGCCCGTGGGACCTCTCCCCCCGCCGTGCTGCAGGAATTGTCCCGTGTGACCCCCTGTACTGGCCTCCCTCAGAACAGGTGCCGAGGTTTCTGAGCCTCATTCTGAAACCAGCCCTTTCTCAGCCATCTCGGGGGAGGCTCGGGATCTAATTTTAAGCTCCACAGTGAAGGGGACAGAAGGGTTTTGGAACCTGGAGCAAAGACTTTGTTACCTCCAGGTTGGGAGCCGGCTCCGTTACATGTGTCCTTAAAAAGGTAGAATGAGCACGCAGTGAAGAGAAGTTCAAAAGCTGTGCGAGGAAATCCAGTACAGAGGACCCCTCCCTCCCAGCTTGGCTGCAGACCCACGAGCTGATCTGGGCACACGTGTGTACGTGCCACCACGGGATGGGTTTTGCCTTATCACCCCCCCATTTTTTTCTTACAGATTAAACACACTGTTAACAGTCTCCTTTTTTCCACTTAATATATCCTATCAATCAAGTCCTTATCTTTTTAAATGAGCTCTTCAGTGGTCACCAGGAAAAACAAAACAGCATTGCAGACGCTATTCTAAACATTCCCTGCCTTCATTTCATACATGATTTACCTTCTCCATGTCTCATGCAATGGCTTGAATTACTTAAGTGGAATTACTTGGCCAAATGAACGTTCCGGTGGGATCACTCCACTGTCGGCATGCGCCTGTGAGGTTTGGGCCCGGAGCTCCCTGCCCCCAGACCTTGTGTGGGCCTCCCTGGGGCCTGGTGTCCGCTGCCCCCATGAGGCCATGTGGCTGAGTCTTCTCTGAGAGAGTTCCAGAGGCAAGACAAAAGCAAGAGTATCCAAAAAAGGACATTTCTTAGAAATGCAGCGAAAGCCCTGATTTTCATGATGGCAATTTACATATACGACTCAGATGTGCTGAATTTCCTACATTGCTTTGATTTGTACTAATTTCTCAGAAATTAGCTAGAGACCGGTACTTCAGCGAAACCCACTTCAGAGAAGGAAACAGCGGTTTCTTCACAGTGAATTCCCAACCTTTTGTGGGAAGACCTATTTCCCATTAAAAAAATTTTTCCCCTCAAAACTTTTTATTATGAAAACTTCAGACCTCAGAGAAAAGTTAAAAGTAAGGTGAGGGGCTTCCCTGGTGGCGCAGTGGTTGAGAGTCCGCCTGCTGATGCAGGGTACACGGGTTCGTGCCCCGGTCCGGGAAGATCCCACATGCCATGGAGCAGCTGGGCCCGTGAGCCATGGCCACTGGGCCTGCACGTCCGGAGCCTGTGCTCTGCGACGGGAGAGGCCACAACAGTGAGAGGCCCGCATACCAAGAAAACAAACAAACAAACAAAAAAGTAAGGTGAAATGAATACCCCCAGGACTTCTAGCGGGTTGACTGGTGTTCACATTGGTGTCTGTCATCCACACCCTCTCTCTGCCTATACCTTCTGCAGACCTTAGAACACCCCTTCTAGATGCTTTGCAGCATCTTCAAAGAAGATGGACCGTCTCTCACATAGACTGTCATTTTCACACCTAAGAAAATCAGTGATAATTCAAAGGCATCATCTAATATCAAGTCTGTATTTAAGTTTCCCAGTTGTCCTAAGAAGCTTTTGTGGCTGCTTCCTTTTTTCTTATTAAATTTATTTTAAATTTTATTTATTTTTGTCTGTGTTGGGTCTTCGTTGCTGTGCGCGGGCTTTCTCTAGTTGTAGTGAGCGGGGGCTACAATTTGTTGCGGTGCGAGTGCTTCTCATTGCAGTGGCTTCTCTTGTTGCGGAGCACAGGCTCTAGGTGCGCGGGCTTCAGTAGTTGCAGCATGTGCGCTCAGTAGTTGTGGCTCACGGGCTCTAGAGTGCAGGCTCGGTAGTTGTGGCACACGGGCTTAATTGCTCCGCGGCATGTGAGATCTTCCCGGACCAGGGTTCGAACCCGTGTTCCCTGCATTGGCAGGCGGATTCTTAACCACTGTGCCACCAGGGAAGCCCGTGGCTGCTTCCTTTGATTCAGGATCCAGCGAGGGTCACACGTGGCATTGGTTTGTCTCTAGCCATCTTTCTTCTAGAATCGTCCCCTCCCTTTTGCTCTTTTTCCTTTTCTTCTCTCTGCTTTTCCTGTCTTCTCTTGGTTTGACATGGACGTGGCCTGTCGTGTGGAGTGTCCTACAGCCCCTTCTCTGCTTGCTTCCTCCCTGTGTGGTTTAACACCGTGCTCGTCCTCTGTGAGTCCTGAAAGCTGAATGGTGGCTCTGAAGGCTCCCCTGGATCACACACTTTGGGGAGAAGAGCCCCAGGTGATGGGTGTCCTTCCTGTTGCATCTCATCAAGTGGAGCCTGGTGTCAGCTCACCTCCCCTCACCCCGCAGTGACACTGACAGGACCACCTGTTACGGTGGTGACACCAGGTGTCCCCACATATAGGCCCCGGCGTCCCCCCAACTAGTCACTGGCGGCTGATGCTTTGGCATCTTGTGTGTCCTGGTTCCCAGCCACCTCGGTAGATGGCTTCAGCTTTCACTGAGGGTGGTGGCTTTCCAAACCTGCCACTCCTCCCATGTTCCCCAGCCTGTGTTCTCTAGGAAGGAGAACTTCCTTTTTGTTTCCCTTTTTGAAAAAATAATACAGAAAATAACCATGAATAATATAACAAAACCTGTATTTTCACCACCCGGAATCGCATGTTATGAGGTTGGCATATTCACCTTCAAGTTTTTCTTTTAAAAAGGAAAAGATGACAGTGAAAGCTCTGAAATCTCCTGCCCTAACCCTACCCGTCCCCTCGCCAGAAGGAACCACCATCATGAACACGGCTCTGTCCTCCAGGCTCATTTTTATACCTTCAAAAGAATGTGTTTATCTATGAACATATAGTACATAGCACTATTTTGCATGTTATTTTTAAATTTTTTGTATAAATAGTACTCTGGTGTGTATCATCATACGTCTTCCTGTTTTCACCCGGCATTGTGACCAACTCGCATTAGCGCACACACGGCTAGTGCATTCCTGGTGTGGTGCTGCTGTGGTGCTGGTGTGTTCTTTTTCACCATTGTCTGGAACCCCACACCCACTCCCATCCCTCCTCAAATGAGGAACATCTAGGTTCCGATTCCTTGGTGGTGTGAGCAACGCCATCCTGGGCACATGTGCAGCCTCTTTGTGCAAACACACAAGCGTCTCTCCTGGGCGGATGTTGTCCAGCAGGACCTCTGACCTGCAGGGTCTGCATACCCCGACTTCGGTGGCTGTCGCCAAACTGGCCACACTCCTACTCACTCCCAGTGGCAAGGGGTGACCTTCCTCGTTCCTTCTCGACTTTATCTGCACAGGACAGGGTCAGGCTGTTTCATTTAGATTTTTTGGCAACCTCACAGGTGAGAAGTGTATCTTGCTGCTTTAATTTCCTGATTGCTGGCAAGGTTGTGCACACGTGCTTATTGGCCATTGGGAGAAGGCCTGCGGTCACTCAGGGGGAAGGAAGAGGCCCGGGGAGTGCACCTGGGCCCCCGAGGCCAGTGGAGATACTGCATTAGCGACTGTCAGGTGGGCGTCGTGGAGGGGGTGTGATTATTCTCAGTTCCTAAGGCTCCCATATTTCTATTAATAGAAACACTTGCTGCCCATGGCTGGCTCACCATGCACCAGGCACTTTACTTAATCAGACCTCATTTAATTCCCTCGGCAATGCATTTAATATTATTCTTACTTTGCTGAAGGGGACACGGAGGGTCCGCGAGGTGCACTGACCTGCCTGGGGTCACAGAGCTGGTAAGCGCACTGTCTCCAGTCCCAAACACTTCCCTCCACGCCGTGGCCCCTCCCACCCGTGGGGAAGTTCCCAGAGAGGATAAGTAAACAATGGCTTCTCACTGAAAGAAGAGTCAGGCTCAGGTTTTGCTGCTCCTCCCCTTGGCTGTGAGCAAAGAACTTGTTGGTTAACTAAAATGTCCAACCTTGCAAATAGTTCCCAGCCCTCTGGCCCAGATTTGTGGATCAGAAGACAGAGAAGGCCAGCCAGTGCTTCTCTGCAGGGCAGCTTAGGAGGGAGAGGTGGGTTGGTGATCTCTTAATTTCTTGCAGTGTTTGGATTGTTTGTAGCCTGGATAGGTGAAGAGTGGAGCTGCGAGGCTCCAGACTCAACAGCTGGTTGTATCTTAGGTTTGAGATCAAGAGGAACCCCTCTCCCCGTCTCCCTTCCTCCCTCCTCCCCCCAGCCCTCTGTCACGAACACTGATGTTGGGGGAGATGCTTCCAGGCCCCCCCACCCCAGCATCAGGGCTCTAGGAGAGCGGAGTCCGAGGCGGGCTCAGGTGTAGCCGGCCCAGGTTATAGGTGGGAAGGGAGGCTCTGGGCTGCTTGTCCTCAGAGCCCCGCTGTGCACTCAGCACACGGCACACACTTTGCTCGAGTGAATAAATGAATGGATGAGAAGGTTGGAAGTTAAAAGCAAACACACTCTCAAGCTTTTGGCCCTCTGGGCTCTGCGGGGTGGAGGGAGAGGGGGAGGATCAACGAAGCGAGTCCTTCGTGAGAAGATGGCGCCGGGCCCCACGGGAGGTGGCGGGTGACTCAGCGAGGACGCATCGCGGTCCCCGGGCGGGCGGACGTCCTGTGCAGGGAGGAGCGCAGAGCTGGGGACCGGACTGGACGAGGCCCCACCCGGCTGGCCCCCGGCCTCCCTGTTGTCCTTCCAGACCCTCCCACCCGTGCGCTTCCTGCTGGGAACACTCAGACAGCACCTTCTCAGAGGGCCTGTCCCCGCCTCCCAGCCAGACCCCACCCCCCACCCCGCACCAGGGACCTGGTGTGTTTCCCTCTGAGCTGGTCACATGCTTCCTCCCCAGAAGGCCAGGGCTTCGTCTTGACGGCTCCATGGTCCGTTATGAGAAATCAACTGTGTATTGAAAGAACCTGTTGAAGAAACTGGGCTTCACTGGGATCTGTGGCTGGCAAGGCTGGATGGCAGGTCCCCCGGAAAGGCCTGGGGTCCCACCAGGGTCCCCAGAGCACACAATGAGAGCCCTTGTTAGTGACTGGGGGCTTGGGTTCTCGATCTCCCGTTCCCCCCCTACCGGGACTCCCCATCAGAGCCTCGGTTTTCTCCTCCATGAAGTGGAGTCACTGGTGGCACCTGCCTCTGGGGCCGAGCTGGGGGTTGCTGGAGATGATGTAGAGAGACATTCTGCACGGGGCCCACCCTGCCGTGACCTGGAGCCTGTCAAGGACTGAGTGGAGATTTCTTCTTAGCTAAAGTATCCAGAGGACTTTTCGTGACCAGAAGAGCTGTACTTGGCCCAAGTCTTCATCCAGAGGTGGGGGGGATGGGGGGAGGGTCACGTCAGGCTGGTTCTACACCCTGCGGCGGGTTTTCCAGAAAGTTCCAGATACCTCCAGCGATGGATATCCCTTGTCTGAGCACCCCCTCCGCCCCAAGCAGCTGCGTGTCTGCCCTGAGGTCCCCGGTCACCACCCAGGACCCCCGCGGCCATCCTGGGCATGTGCTGTGAGGTGCCGGGGAGCCGGGATCCCTTTCCCGTGACGTATGCGACCCCGTGGACGGCAGGATGGGGCGGCCGGGGTGCAGGCGTCTTCTGGTGCTGGGGGGTGACTGGAGTGCAGGGCGCGCCGGTCCCCGGTGTCCTGCTCCCCGGCACCCAGGCTGATGGTTTCCAGCCCCTCCGGCCATGTCACCTCTCCCCAGACTCGCTTTGCCTGACCGTGGACTTCTCACAGAGGTGCTCACAGGGCGTCTGTGCCGGTGCTCTGGGCCCCTCACTCCACCTGCGTCGCGTGTGTCGGTAGGTCACCCACTGCGTTCCCGGATGGGCTGCATCCTCAGGCTGATGGACACTTGGGAAGTTCAGTTTGGGGCCGTTACAAACAGCTGCCGTGATCATTCTTCTACTGGAAGGTTTACCCGGGAGTGAAATCGCGAGCTCAGGGGAGGCCGAAGCCCTTGGCCCCGTCACCCAGCGAGGACGGTGTCAGACACACGGGCCAGGCCCGGCTTTGGGCCCACGCCTCCCTTCCCCTAGCCTCAGTTTCTTCATCTGTAGAGTGGGGCGGCGAGGCTGGGGTGAGATGAAGGCCTCAACCTCTTCCCCAGGAGTGACCCCCGCCCCCTCCTCAGAGCCCACAGGAAGCCCTCCATGGCCTGGTGGGCTTGGGTGGCGGTGCGAGGGGCGGGTCTCACCCGTCCCAGCAGGGTAAGCCCTGGATCCTTCTTGCAGAAACAACACTTGTGGGGTCAGGATGGCTCTGACTCCACTCTGGGGGAAGGGGCTTCATGGGCCAGCCTCCACACCACCATCCCTGCACGTAATGTGGAGTGCCGCTGGGCCCAAAGCAGAAGGGCACAGGGCCCTGCCCCCCGAGTCCCTGCCACCCCAGCCCAGGGCCCCTCCCAGCTGCTGCTCCACACCACTCGCTGCCCGGGTTGGTGGGGGCTGGGGAGACCCTGATGGGAACCACGCTGGGGATGAGGAGCAGAGATGGCCACACCTGTGTCACCACCACGCCACACCTGTGTCACCACCACGCCCACACCTGTGTCACCACCACGCCACACCTGTGTCACCACCACAGCCACACGTGTGTCACCACCACGCCACAACTATGTCACTACCATGCCCACACCTGTGTCACAAGCACACCTGTGTCACCACTGGCCCACCAGCCAGCTCTTCTCTGCCTATAAACTCCTTTTTGTTCCTCAGCTGCCACCCCCTGTGCTGGCTCAGGGCCCCCACACGTGCTGTTCCTTCTGCTTGAAACACTCTTCCCTCCCTCCGCCCGCCTGATGCTCCGTCTTACTTGCGCCTCGGCTCTGCCTCTGCCGTCAGGAGGGAACCCCCTCTCAGCCACCATGGCCCCCGGGCAGCCCCTCAGCCCCCCGGGCCCAGCCCTGCTTGCCTCGTGTTTCAGCCCCTGCTGTGTAGCCCCCTGTCTCCTCGGGAGGGATCTGGGGAGGAGAGGAGAGACCCATCAATGCCTGTCTCACGAGGAAGACGGACGTGGAGATGGGAGACTTGCCCCAGGTCCCCATGAGCGGTGACTCTGGTGTCGTCACCCTCAGAACCATGTCCAAGCCCTCGCCGAGCAGAGCGCCAGGGCTGTGGGCGGCCTCGTTCGCTCGCAGCCTGGCGGGACTCTGGGAGGCCGGCGGGGAGGGCGGTACAGGCACCTGGCCCCGAGCGGCTCGGACGCCCCGCTTCCCTCCACGGCCCACCCCCACCTGTTGGAAGGTTCAGGGGTCCGCTTCACGGTGATTCTGAGACCACCACCTCCCACCTTCCCCTGCCCTGCCTGCTTCGAGCCACTTCCCCCCTCACCTGGCTGGGCCAGGTGGCCTCTCTCCTGCCTGCACCCTCGTCCATGTGATCCCCACCCGGGACCAGTGCGACCTGTAGCCCAGGACACTGCTTCGTCGTCCTCTGCCCAGAACCCTCTGAGTGGAGCCTGAGGCCAGGTCCCTGCACCCGGGCCCTTCTCTCTAGGAGCCACACGACCCCGCACATGGGCTCCCTCCCTGGACCTCAAGCACATCAGGGCCTTGCTGTGCAGTCCCTTGGCCTGGAGAGCTCTGTGCCCAGATATCTGCTAGGGGGACCTATCGGCTCCTGCAAAGCTTTGTTGGCAGCTCACCCTGTCCGTGAGGACAGCCCTGACCACGTCTGGCTTGTGGCACAAGCTCAACAAGCGCGGGGGTGCGGGGCCACCACACAGCCACTTTCAGTGCAGTGAAGTCGGGTCACAGGGATCGCCACAGAGCAATCCGGATGGCGAAGAAGGAAAGACTGCTAAAGGCCACCATGAATGGGCGTGAGAGGGATGGAGGTGGCTCTCCTCATCTGCCCTGACGCGGACTTTGGGACCCCAGACAGTACACACTCTCATGGCTCTGCCTCCCCCCGAGGTTCAGCCCTGCCCACCCACCGGAAGGCCCAGGACCCTGGGAACAACGGGGTGGGCAGAGGAGAAGATGCTCAGGGTCCTCAAAGCTCAGCCCGTTCCTGCTCCAAACAGGCAAGCCTGCCACCCCTTGGAGGGGTCCAGACTCTGGACTCTGGTCCTGTTGGTGTCCCAAGCTCCGTGTGTGACCTCAGAGCAGGCGCTTGATGTGCCAGGCCCCCGTTTCCCTTCTGTCAAAACCAGGGGAGCGGACGGCAGCCCCTCTGCGTCCTGAGCATCTGTAAATACCGGGCACCGTGCTTATCTGCTAGGAAACCTGCCCGCAGAACCAGCCTGACCAGTGTGGGTTTCACTCTGAGGCGGTAACCGCTGCACCTGGGCCAGCTGCACCCCAGACCAAGGGCAAGGTCACCTGGTGCCCCCCTTCCTCTCTGGGGGGACCGGGGTTTCACATGGAGCAGCCGAGACCCAAAAATAGCAGCTGGCCACTCACAGGCCAACCCGCCCAGGCCCCAAAAAGGAAGTGAGAGAAAGGCGGGCACTTTCGTTCTTTCTACAGAAAAGGGCTGTTTCTAAGTATCTGCCAGGCACAGGCCTGGCCCCTCCCCGCCGGTTCTCTGGTGGGGGGGTGACTCCACCTGTGATGCTCCCAAGCGGACGGGTGAAGAGACAGAAGTACAGTCACACTCACAAGGGATGGGGCTGAGACTGGACCCAGGACTCTGCCCTGCATCGTTCTGTGGCTCGCCGGAGTTCAAGGGGGTCGTGCTGACAAAACTGTGGGAAAAAAGCCCCATGGGGGTGCTCCTGGTGACCCTCCAGGAGCAGGTGACTCAGGGTAAATTCCTTTGTGAGGTACCTTCACTTGTAGGTCAAAATAGTCACCCTGCCTTTCTTAGGTTAAACTAGCTGGGGTAGTGCAGAGTCACCTGGCCAGCCAGGCCCCTCGTGGGGACTTTGGAGGAGCTTCTACACATGGCCCCCCGGACACAAGGACAACGACGGTCCTGCAGAGCCAATCGGAGCAGAGACGACGGGGAGGGTGTGAGTGTGTGGCTCTCACTGGCCCCGCCCACCTTCATTCGGCTCCTCCTTGTTTTGGGTGCTCCATCCTTCTCTTGCCCAGACTCTGCCCGGTGCAGCAGTAGGCTGCAGGATGAATAAGATGCTGCATGTCTGGGGCTTCCCTGGTGGCGCAGTGGTTGAGAGTCCGCCTGCCAATGCAGGGGACGCAGGTTCGTGCCCCGGTCTGGGAGGATCCCACATGCCGCGGGGCGGCTGGGCCCGTGAGCCATGGCCGCTGAGCCTGCGCGTCCGGAGCCTGTGCTCCGCAATGGGAGAGGCCACAAGAGTGAGAGGGCCGCGTACCGCAAAAAAAAAAAGATGCTGCATGTCCTGACAATGTTCCATTGCACAGCAGGAAAAAGGAGACCCTTGTGTGTCACCTGCGGTCTGAAGAAAAGTCGCTCCATTTGTGTGAACTTTAAACACAGACCCCCAAGTAGCACCTGGTGTAATCCATACACAGGTGTAAAATGTAAAAAATGGACCAGAAGCGCACAAACCAAACTACAAGCATGGTTACCTCTGGGAGGCGAAATGGCACCGGTGGGCCTGGTCAGAGGGAGTGGGTCAGAAAAACACGGAGCAAACACAACCAGTTGTAAATAAGGCCCATCTGGGAATTTGGTAAATTATGTCTTGCAGTACAATGAATATTAAAAGTGTTCTGGGCTGTTGTTCAACTGTTGAATTCCAGCACAGAGTTTGCTGAGCCCAACTATATACGGGGTGCAGGGCAGAGAGTGTGGGTAAAGCAGAGCAAGTGTCCCGCCCCCATCCAAGTTCATGGCCCCCTTAGAGAGAGACACGGTAAACGAGACGAACAAGGAACATGGGAAGCATGTCGGGTGCTGAGAAGGGCAGGAGTGGGGCCCTGGGGACTGCAGCAAGACGGGAAGAGCGTCTGTCCCTGTGGCTGCCGTGGGGAGGTCCACTATCTTGGCAACTCAGACGACGCGCACTTATCCACTCGCCGTTCAGAAGTCCAGAAGCCCCGGCTCCGCACCCCTGGGCCCAGGAGAAGGCGTGGGCAGGGCTGGCTCCTCCTGGAGCCCCCGGGCAGAGACCCTTCCCTGCCTTTTCAGCCTCCTGAGCTGCACTCCTCGCAGCCCTCGGCTCCCGGCCCATTGGGCGTCTCCCAGCCAGCAGCCGGGCATCCTGCTTCGGCCACAGAACCTGATGCTTCTGCCTGCCTCTCACAGGACACTTGAGATCACATTTCGGGCCCACCTGGGTAACCCGGGCCCACCTCCCCATCTCGAGATCCTCAGTGTAATCGCGTCTGCGAAGTCCTTTTGTCGTCTCCGGGAACGCTCGCAGGCTCAGGGGGCCGGCCCTGCAGGTCTTTGGGGTCAGCATGTTTGTCTGGGAGACCTCATGACAATGTGATGTTTGGATGAAGGCCTGAGGGGCAGGAAAGGGAGGTGCATGGTTCTCTTTGGAGGCACATCCCAGGCAGAGGGAGCGGCCTGGCAAGTTGGAGGCACCTCAGCTATTTCCAGGTTTGGGAGGTTACCAGGAGAGCTGCGTATTTGCGTGGCATTCGCATTTGCATGGACATGTTCTTTCATTTCCCTCGGGTGCATGTCTAGGAGTGGAATCGCTGGATCACACACTGTAGGCGCATGTTTAAAATTTCCAGAATCTGCCGTATTATTTACCAAAACGGTCACACAGTCTGTGTTTTGAGTCCTGCTCTTCCACGTGTCCTCACTGGCACTCGGCGTGGCAGCCATTCTAATAGGTGGGCAGACGTGTCTCCATACGGATCTAAGTCACGTTTCCCTAACGATGAATGATGTTGAGCGTGTTCTCATGTGCTTACTGGCCGTTGTTTATCTTCTTTGATCAAGTGTCTGTTCAAAGCTTTTGCCCACTTTAAAAAATTGGGTTGGGCTTCCCTGGTGGCGCAGTGGCTGAGAGTCCGCCTGCTGATGCAGGGGACGCGGGTTCGTGCCCTGGTCCGGGAAGATTCCACATGCCGTGGAGCAGCTGGGCCTGTGAGCCATGGCCGCTGAGCCTGCGTGTCTGGAGCCTGTGCTCCGCAACAGGAGAGGCCACAACAGTGAGAGACCCGTGTACCGCAAAAAAAAAAAAAAAAAAAAAAAAAATTGGGTTGCTTATTTTCTTATTATTGGATATGAGTGTTCTTTACGTATTCTGCATAAAAGTCTTTCATCAGAGATTTAATTTACAAGTATTTTCTCCTGTCCGTGGCTTGTCTTTTCGTTCTCCTGAACAGCATCTACCGAAGAGCAGAAGTGTTTTATTTGAATGAAATCGATTTACCATTTTTTTTCTTTTATTGTTCGTGCTTTTGGTGTCGTATCTAAGAAATCTTTGCCTAAACAAGATTTTCTCATATATTTTTCTAGAAGTTTATACTTTTAGGCTTTACATTTAGGTCCATGACCCCTTTTGTGTTGATTTTTGTGTATTATGTTGATTTTTGTGTAATGGTGTATTAGCAATATTTTGTATTAATATTTATTTATTTATTTACAGTAGGTCCTTGTTGGTTGTCTGTTTTAAATATAGCAGTGTGTACATGTCAATCCCAAACTCCCAATCTATCCCTCCCTCTATTAATTTTTATATATGGATCCAAGTTTTTTGTTTTGTTTTGTTTTTGCATACAGACTTCAGTTGTTCCAGCTCCATTTGTTGAAAGGCTAGCCTTTCTTCACTGAATTTCCTTTGCACCTTTGTTGAAATTCACTTGTCCAGATCTGTGGGTCTATTTCTAGATCCTCTGTTCTGTTCCACTGACCTAGTTGTCTGCTCTACGCCAATACCACACTCTCTTGATTACTGTAGCTTTAAGCAAGCTGGTGTCAGTTCTCCAACTTTGCTCTTTTTTCAGAGTTGTTTTGAATATTCTAGCTTCTTTGCATTTCCATATGAGTAGGATACATGTGTGTATATATAAATATATAAAAATTCTATTGTTTCTGTTTCTCTGGAGAACTTTGACTAATACAACCAGTGCTTAGAACAGTGCCTGGCACATAGTAGGCAATAAATACTTGTTGAATGAAATAATAAGCTTATCTGCTTGTTCATCCCCACACTGCCAGCACTGGACAGGCAGAACAATGCATGACAAATGTCAGCGTGAGTCTCTCCTGTTTAAGGCCAGGAACCCACACGCAACACTGTCTAGGGGTTCAGCTTGCTCACTGGGGTCCAGAGGCTTTGCACTTTCCTCCCCAAGAGGGGTGACTGCGGAGTCTTACTCGGCCCGCTCCTCTTTCCCCAGGTTTTGTCTACAACCCACGTGATTCTGCCCCCCTCCAGGGGACGTGTGACAACGTCTGGAGACATTTTTGCTTGTCTCAAGGGTGGTGTGGGGGGTGGAGGCCAGGGACGCTAGCGGACATCCGACAGTGCACAGGACAGCCTCACAGGAAAGAATGATCCAGCCCAAATGTGAGTCGTGCTGATGTTGAGACACCCTGGTCTATACTCTCTGCTGGTCTAAACACTCCGCATTCGTGCCCCTTCACCGGCGGCTCTGTGCCAGCCTTCCCTCGGAACTGTGCCTCTGCTACGTGGGATGATTATGAAACTGTAAAACCACAGGCAAGACGCATTTGTTTTACGAGGAACATCCTGGAGGCCACAGCCATCTACGAACTTTGCATACGGGAGGGTTTTGTTTCTGAAAACTGAAATTACGGAATAAGTGCCCAAAGAGGCGAGAGAGAGAGAACTTCACTGTTTGCGTTCAAATTAGCAGCCTGAGTATTCTTGGCTCCTGACCGGAAAGACAGGCGGGTGCCCGTGTCAGAGGAGCACATCTGTGGAGGCTGCGGGTTTCGTTCTGACCGGCTTCCCGGGCTCCAGCCACGAGAGCAGCAGATGTGTGGGAGACCAGATGCCTAGCCGGCCGCAGAGAGCAAGACTCGGGGGCAAACAGAGTGATGATTTAGTAAGATGGGAAGATCTGCTGGCTGCCCAATCAGGGCGGGGCGCGGTGGTGTGCTGACTCCGAGGATCTCGGACCGCAGGGCTGGGCGGGGCACCGGCCCGTCTGGCTCCTGCTGGGGCTGGGTCGAGGCTGGGGAAGGGGAGCCACCAGGTGGAGCAGCAAACGGAAGCTGCGGAACTGGCGCTCTCCGGACCGGCTGCTAGAGTCTTGTGAGATTTACATTTAAATTCAAATTAAGTGGGACTTCCCTGGCGGTCCAGTGGTTGAGCCTCCACACTCCCAACGCAGGCGGCCCAGGTTCGATCCCTGGTCAGGGAACTGGATCCCACATGCCGCAACTAAGACCTGGCGCAGCCAAATAAATAAATAAGTAAATAAATTTTGAAAAAGTGTGCATCTCTCAATAATTGCACTTGACTTTAGGATCCAAAAAAAAATTTTTGAATTAAGTGAAGTGAAAAATTCGGTGTCTCAGTCCCATGAGGTGCTGGACACCATGTGGCCAGTGGCCTTTCCCAGACCAGCACAGACAGACCATCTCCAACCACTGTGAGTCCCTACGGACAGACGGTGCCCAGGGCTGCCCATGCCTCCTCCCAGCTCTTCTCACATCCTCGGCTCCCCTGCGGCCCCCCCAAAGGGTTGGGGGCTCCCCAGTTGGATGAGAATGTCTCTCTCTCCTGTCCTCGGTGGTGATGGAAGGAAGGGCGGGGTCTCAAACTGCAGGGGGCCCAGAGGCCAGGTTGATAATGTAACAGAACTAGCCATTGATACAAGGGCAGCTCTGATCTTTTAAAATTTTGTGTTAAGGTAAAATCCACCATTTTAACCATTTTCAAGTGTGCGATTCAGTGGCGTTTAGCACACTCCCTGTGTTGTGCTACTGTCCCCTCAGTCTAGTTCCAGAACATTCCGTCAGCTCAGGAGGGGACCCTGTACCCTCAGGCTGTCCTCCCTGTCCCCTCTTCCCTAAGCCCCCAGCAACCATGAATCTCTGTTAGCTCTTCTGGATATTTCATATAAATGGAAACTACAACACATGGTTATTGAATCTGGCTTCTTTCCTTAGCATAATGTTTTTAAGGTTCATTCACGTTGAAGCAGGAATCAGCACTTCATTCCTTTTTATGGCTGAGTAATATTCCAGTGTGTGGATGGACCATGTTTGTGCACCCATTCATCAGTCCATGGGCACTGAGGATGTTTCCACCTTTGGGCCACTGCGAACAATGCTGCGATGAACGCTTGTGTACGAGTGTTGGTTTTCAGACCTTTTGGGTGTTTACCTAGGAGTGGAAATGGGGATCATATGGTAATTCTGTGTTTCACTTTTTGGAGGATTGTCAGACTCTTTTCCACAGTGGCTGCACCATTTTACATTCCTAGCGATGGAAGAGTTCTGATTTCTCCACATTCTTGCCAACACTTACTGTTTTCCTTAAAAAAACCCAAAACTATAGCCATCCTAGTGGATGTAAGGTGGTATTTCACTGTGTTTTTTTAATATTTATTTTATTTATTTATTAGTTTTGGCTGCGTTGGGTCTTAGTTGCGGCACGCGGGATCTTTGTTGCGAGCAGGCTTCTTTCTAGTTGTGGCGTGTGGGTTTCAGAGTGCGTGGGCTCTGTAGTTTGTGGCACGTGTGCTCTCTAGTTGAGGCGCACGGGCTCAGTGGCTGCAGCGCGCAGGCTTAGTTGCCCCGCGGCATTTGGGATCTTAGTTCCCCAACCAGGGATTGAACCCACGTCCCCTGCATTGGAAGGCGGATTCTTAACCACTGGACCACCAGGGAAGTCCCTCACTATGGTTTTGGTTTGCATTTCCTTAATGACATTGCACATTTTCATGTGCTTGCTGGCCATTTGTATATTTTTGGAGAAATAGCCATTTGGGTCCTTTGCCCATTTTTAAATTGGGTTATTTGCCTTTTTGTTGTTGAGTTGTAGGAGTTCTTTTTGTATTCTGATATTAGACCTTTGCAAATATTTTTTCCCACTCTGGATTGTTTTGGCTGTTAAGGGTCCCTTGCAATTCCATACAAATTTTAGGATCAGCTTTTCCATTTCTAAAAAAAAGGCCATTGGGATTTTGATGGAGATTGCATTGAATCTGTTTATTGCTCTGGGCAGTATTGCATCTTAACAATATTAAATCTTCCAGTCTATAAACACAAGATGTCTTTCCATGTATTTAGGTCTTCTTTAATTTCTTTCAGCAATGTTTTGTAGGTTTCAGTGTACAAGTCTTTCACCTACTTGGTAAAAGTTATTCCAAAGTACGTTATTCTTCTTGATGCCATTGTAAGTGGAATTATTTTCTTAATTTCCTTTTTGGATTGTTCACTGCTTTTTGGACTGTTCATAGTGTATAGAAATACAACTGATTTTTGTGTGTTGATCCTGTACCTGGCAACTTTGCTAAATTTGTTTACTAGGACTAATAGTTACTCAGTGGAATTTTTGAATTCTCTATATGTAAGGTCATGTTATCTATGAACAGAGATAGTTTTACTTCTTCCTTTCCAGTTTGGATATCTTTTGTTTCTTTTCTTTTCTTTTTTCTTTTTCTTTTTGCCTAATTGCTCTGGCAAGGATTCCACCGCTATGTTGAATAGCAGTGGTAAAAGCCGGCATACTTTTCTTGTTTCTATCTTAGGGGGAAAGCTTTCAGTCTTTCACCATTGAGTATGATGTCAGCTCTGGGCTCTTCGAAAACATCCTTTATCACACTTAGGAATTTTCCTCTATTCCCAATTTGGTGAGTGTTTCATCATAAGGGGTGTTGGCTTTTGTGAAATGCATTTTCTGTGTCAGTTGAGATGATCGCGTGGCTTTTTTCCTTCATTCTATTAATGTGGTATATTACATTGATGGATTGGGTAACTCTGATTTTACAAGATAAGCTGGAAATCTGAATTCCAATGGGAAATCTTCTTTCTTTGAAACGTTGACATGCGTAAAAAAATTGCATGGGCCAAATCAAACTCAGCTGAGAGCCAAGTTGGCTCTGGGGCCACCAGTTTGAAATATCTGATCAAGAAACTTAAACATTATTCTTCCCTTTGACTTAGGAATTCCACTTCCAGGGATCCATCCTGAAGAAGTAATCCAAAATACAGGCAAAGTTTTAAACCTACACTTGAGTGTCATTTTAATTTTTTAATTTTTATTTTTTTGCAGTATGCGGGCCTCTCACTGTTGTGGCCTCTCCCGTTGTGGAGCACAGGCTCCGGACACGCAGGCTCAGCGGCCATGGCTCACGGGCCTAGCCGCTCCGCGGCATGTGGGATCTTCCCGGACCGGGGCACGAACCCGTGTCCCCTGCATCAGCAGGCAGACTCTCAACCACTGCGGCACCAGGGAAGCCCTTGAGTGTCATTTTTTTTTTTTTTTTTTTTTTTTTTGCGGTATGTGGGCCTCTCACTGTTATGGCCTCTCCCGTTGCGGAGCACAGGCTCCGGACGCGCAGGCTCAACGGCCATGGCTCACGGGCCCAGCCGCTCCGCGGCACGCGGGATCCTCCCAGACTGGGGCACGAACCCGCGTCCCCTGCACCGGCAGGCGGACTCCCAACCACTGCACCACCAGGGAAGCCCTTGAGTATCATTTTTAAAGCCTGAAGTCGGAAAGTTCCTGAACACCCAGCAGTGGAGGTCTGAGGGTGCTGTGTTTGCCAGGGAACCTGGGTTTTACCGCCACTTTAGGGAGGTTTTTATGAAGATGGAGGGCCAGCAACAGACCCAGGCGAATTATATTAATGACTGTTGTTCCCTGGGACCACAATTGTCGTCTGCTTTGAATAAACACTTTTTTTCTTATGACAAGAGGCAGAGGGCTTGCCCACGACCTCCCTGTTGGCTGGGTTGGTTTGTCAACAATTTCCCAAATGTGGCACAATGTGCTGATGTAACTTTTCTTTTTGGCACTTTCTGCATTTGATTCACATTTGAAAACATTTTAATCTCAGGAGCACATTTCCATATACCAATTTCCATTTTGCTGCTTACGTGGTCCACCTCCGTTTGCTGGTTGGTCATTATACATTAATTGCTTTGGGCAGAAATCTGTCCCTCTGCCCCAAACACCCCTATCCTTTATAAGCACTTGAAGCAAAAACCATCTTGAATGTGGTTTTTGGCATAACTGGCTGCCAGGGACCCACACCTGTTTAAGAATTAAACACCAAGTACAACAGTGTCCCCTCTGTGCTGATTTTGACCATTTAAACTGTAGCCTTACACTAAGCGACTTGGATAGAGGCTGGCCTTGAGATTTACTTTATGAAACGTGCCACACCACAGAGATCTGATAGTTCTTTCTGTGGGTTCATCCTGTAAATCCTGAATTCCATTTTGAGTATTCCAGGTCTAGGCATCCATGATGGTGTATTAATAAGAAGAAAAAAAAAATCTTGCTGGTTTTCTGTTTTTTTTTTTAAATTAATTAATTAATTTATTTTTGGCTGTGTTGGGTCTTCATAGTGGTGCGTGGGCTTCTCACTGTGGTGGCTGCTCTTGTTGTGGAGCACGGGCTCTGGGTGCACGGGCTTCAGTAGTTGTGGTGCGTGGGCTTCAGTAGTTGTGGCACTTGGGCTCAGTAGTTGTGGCTCGCGGGCTCTAGAGCGCAGGCTCAGTAGTTGTGGCACACAGGCTTAGTTGCTCTGGGGCATGTGGGATCTTCCCGGACCAGGGCTCGAACCCATGTCCCCTGCATTGGCACGCAGATTCTTAACCACTGCGCCACCAGGGAAGTCCCCCTGCTGCAGTTTTAATACCAAAGTGGGGATGGCCCATTCCTGCTGCATAAGGATGGGCAGGACGGGGCAGGGGCCCTGATTCCCCAGACTTGTGCTGGGATATCGTTGTAGAGGCGAGTGTAGGTGAGAACATGCTTCCCAGCCAGCAGGTTCAGTGCAGTGCGGTGCAGACCCCACCCAGCGGCGCACGTGCTCTGCTGGGCGCGGAGGACAGGGGCTGGTCCCGGTGGTGGTCAGGGAAGGCTGCATCAGGGGCCTCTGCTGAGTTCAATAGAATGCACCCCAATTCACGTACCCCTGGCCTGTGATGTGATCTCATTTGGAAATGGGGTCTTTGTAGATGTGATCGAGTTAAGAATGAGGCGTACTGGATCCGATGACTTGTGTCCTCACGGGAAGAGGGGAGCGTGGACGCAGATGCACGGGGAGGCGTCGTCCTGTGAGGACTGAGCAGAGGTGGGGCAGGGGGCCGCCACCCCCGGGAGCTGGGGAGCCCGGGAACTCCCTGGCCCCGGCTTTCGGGGACGGGGGGCTCTGGGCTCGGCCCTGGGAGGGATAAAGTTCTGTAGCTGTCACCCCCGGGTTGGGTTGCGGAACCGCACACACCCCGCCGCACCCGCAGGAAGCCCGGCCCCGAACGCACCCGCGCGCCCCCCGCCTCCACCAGCAGGTGGCGCCCCGCCCGTTCGGCGGCCGCGCAGCCCGGGTGTGGCGGGTGTGGCCGGTGTGGCCTCAGAGTGGCGTCCGCGGGGCTGGGGTGCGCGGTGCCGGCTCCGTCCGGGCCACCCTGATGCTGAGGCCCGTGTCAGGGCCCCCCCCCACCTGATCCACCTGCGTGAGGAGGGGTGGTCGCCCCTGCGGGGGGAACCAGTCCGCCGTCCTACCTCCGGGCCGGCCGCCAAAGGACACCGGGGCTCGGGAAGGAGCGCGCGGAGTCTAAAGTCGGGCGGAGCCAGGCCCAGCTCCACCCCCCCAGCACACCCCAGCGCCCCCCCACCCAGCCTCAGTCTCCCTGGTGACCCTGGCCTGAGCTGCGCTCCACGGAGCTTGTGCACGTGCGCGGCTCTGCCCACAGAACCGGGCGACAACAGAGGAACCTCTGCAGGTGGTCTTGGTTTTTATTTTGGGGTTTTGTTGTTTTAGTATTTTTATTGTGGTAAAATATACGTTAACGTAACATTTACCATTTTAAAGTGCACAGTTCGGTGGCATTCATGTTCACGTTGTTGTACAGCCATCACCGCCATCAACTCCAGAAATTATTCATCTTCCCAAACTGAAACTCTGTCCCCATTAAACCCTCACTCCCCACCCCTCCCCCAGCCCCTGAGAACCAACCACCCTTCCACTTCCTGCCTCTGTGGACTGGGACTCTAGGTGTCTTACTTAATAAGTGAAATCATGCAGTGCTTGTCCTTTTGTGCCTGGCTTGTTTCACTCAGCAAAATGTCTTCAGCTTCATCTGTGTTGGAGCCCGTGTCTGAATCTCCTTTCTTTCCAGGCTGAATAATATTATTCCGTTGCATGTGTGGACCACCCTTGGTTCATCTGTGGACAGACATTTGCTTGCTTCCACCTTTTGGCTGCTGTGAATTGTGCTGCTCTGAACATCTGTGGGCAGGTACATATGGGAGGCACCTGTCTCTGAAGGGCCCCCAGAAGTGTGGGTGCCCCCATCGTAGGACGAGCACACGCTCTGGCATCAGGTGTGGCCTGTGTTTGCAACGTGCGTCCCACACCCGAGCTGGGAGAGCATACCCGGATTTGTAGCTGATTCATCCTGCAGGCGCCCGGATGAGCTGAGAAGGTTTCTGAGGCAGAACCACCTGTGCCTGCCACTCTTCTTCCTAAAAAGGCACCACGTTCAAATAGCTTCTCCAAGAGAAAGGCAAAGAATCTTTTCACCTTGAAACCTCATCACTTATGATCCTTAAAATCATGCACATGTAATATTTATGTAACTGTGTTCACGTGACACATAAAGGCTTCCGAGCTGCCTGGTGCGTTCAGGGGCAGAGAAGGAGGGAGAAGACGTGAAGGTATGCTGTGCCTGGTCTGTCCACAGCCCAGCAGTCCGAGACCAGCTGGGGGACAGGCACTGACCACTCAGCAGTCGCACTGCGTGGGCCTCCGCTCTCACACGCCAGCAGGATTTTCACTGCCTCCTGGAAAGCAAAGCCAGCCAGTGGAGAGGCAGATGTTGGCTCAGGACAGAGACAAGCTTTCAAATGACTAGAGAAGTGACCTTGAGAGGTGGTGAGCCCCGTGTCCCCAGAGGTATGCAAGTAGAGACTAAAAGACCATTGGTGAGAGATACTATGACAGGCAGAGAATGGGGGGTGGTTCTTGGAGGACCTTGGTGGCCCAGCAGTGTTGATGCTCCTGAAGGAATGGTGTTCGCCACACTGCCTTGACTCTACAGAGCCTCGGGAGGCAGCATCCACCCAGACAACAACAGAGCAAATAACGGCACTAGCTGCTGCATGAGGGCCCTGTAGGGAGGGCCGTCCGAGACACGTGCTCCTGGCAGGAGAGCTGTGTTAAGAACGTGGATTCTGGGGCTTCCCTGGTGGTGCAGTGGTTGAGAATCTGCCTGCCAATGCAGGAGACACAGGTTCGAGCCCTGGTCCGGGAGGATCCCACATGCTGCGGAGCAATTAGGCCCGTGAGCCACAACTACTGAGTCTGCGCGTCTGGAGCCTGTGCCCTGCAACAAGAAGAGGCCGCAACAGTAAAAGGCCCTCGCACCACAATGAAGAGTGGCCCCTGCTTGCCGCAGCTAGAGAAAGCCCTCACACAGAAATGAAGACCCAACACAGCCAAAAATAAATAAACTAAAAAAAAAAAAAAAGAGTGTGGATTCTGGAGCCCAGGAATCTGGGTCCAACCCCTTCGTGAGGCAGGACAGGACCCAGGTGGAGGATGTTTCGATGGAGGTGACAGTGAGCCTTTCCCACAGCCAGGAAGGAAGGGCCTCCACTCCAGACAGTCCTGTCCTACTTGAACCATCACCACCACTGTCGTCATCCCTGTGGGAGTCTGCTGTGTGCCAAGTACTATTTCATAACTCACTGAATCCTCCCCAGCCCTCCATTCTAAGGAAATGGAGGCCCAGAGAGGTTCATTAACTTGCCTAAGGTCACACAGCCGATCAGTGGTAAAATCCAGTAAAGCTGGGATTTGTGGGGGCTCCAGCTCTGCGTGCCTGTGCGCAAGCCGGCTGCCTGCAGCCCCCATCTCCGCTCTGATGGGACCCACAGCCCTTCGAGCCCTCTGCCAGCGACACCTTCTTGACCACAGGCTGCGTCAGTGATGAGTCACCTCCTTCATTCCAAGGAGGAGCTGGTTCTGGCCTGGTTACCGCCGGGGTCCGCCCGCAGACCTCTCCAGCCTGTCTCCTCCTGGAGCCCCTCGGCAGTCCTTGTCACCCGCCTTTCCTCAAGCCCTCTCTTCGGGAGGCCCCGAGTTTACACACACAGACACTATGGTTACTTCTTAGATTGCCTGCTTCCTGGCGACATCATGGGGGACAGTGACCAGGTGAGTCTGAGGCTCATCCTGGGAGGAGCACCTGGGGCAGGCACCCCCATCTGGAGGGCCAGCTCGGGCTTTGCACACATCAGGTATAAGCAAGTGAGGGGTGTACGCTCTGGCAGTAGCCTGGGTCTTCAGTGACATTCAGGTCAGGGGCAGCCTCCCAGCTCTGACACTTGAACAGGCCACGTTCCTTCCTTGGGCCTCAGTTTCCCCACCGGACCTCTCAGGGGTGCCATGGATGCTGTTAATGCTCACCCACACCCGCCGGGTCCCTTTCGTCAGACCCACGCACCGCCCGAGCTACTGTGTGTGCTCACCTGCAGGGCTCACTCCTGCACCCTGGCCTGGGCTCCTGGGGCGGAGCCGCTGAACTGTGGGTGACCCCTCATCCACCTCTGTCCCGGGGCCCTCAGCTAGTGACTGACGAGGGCTGGAGTTGAAAGCCCAGGTCCCACCTACTTCCCCGAGATGGAATTTTTGCGCTGAGCCACCTGCAGCATCCAGCAGGGGTGGGGCTTCTCCTGAATAAACCACTCACACCAATACTTGTCGATGGGCTCCTTCCAGAATCAGCCAAAGACGAGGGCATAAATCTCCCCCCCACAGAGCTTGAGCCCACCTGACGTGACCCTGTAATAGAACCTTCCTTATTGCTTATCTCGGAAAGCACCTGTGGTTAATAGGCTCTGATGTTTACCTACCGTTCTCGAGGAGAGGCCATGCCCCTTCCCGAGGGGGCACCGCGTGGCTCTAATGAAGGAGGAGAACCAGCAACATCGGCAAAGCCCGTTTAAAGCACTTTGTCTTAGGAATCAAACTCACTTGCTTCTAGCAATGGCTGGCATTGGAAAGTCCCTTGTCTCTCAATATCCCAAATAAGGCAGAAGGAAACTGGGCTTGGATGTTGAGCAAGAGCCTGCTCATTGCCTGCCCAATATCTAATCTCCCCTTCTCTCAAGGTGACCAGGTGAGCAGCTAAGACTACCTTTCCCACTTCCCTAGCAAACAGGTTGGCTAATGACATACAAGCAGAAGTTGCTGGGCAGGACTTCCAATAAAGCTCCTAAAGAACTCGTGTATGCTCCTATTATTTTCTTCCTTTTTCTGCCTGCCTGGAACATGATGGCTGGCACTCCAGAGGCCATTTTGTGACCTTGAGGATGGAGCCAAACTCTAAATATGGCAGAACAGAAAGAGGATTGGGGGTTCCCGATGATGCTCTAGAATTATCATACCTGTCCTGGGAGTCCCTGACTTCTTTGACCTGTGAGAATAAACCTCTGTTTTATCTAAGCTACTATTTCCCAGGTCTCTGCTACTTGCAGCTAAATACAGTTTATAACTAGTATAGATGTTACCACACATCTACAGTTTCGGGGTTTTTTTTGCGGTACGCGGGCCTCTCACTGCTGTGGCCTCTCCCGTTGCGGAGCACAGGCTCCAGACGCGCAGGCTCAGCGGCCATGGCTCACAGGCCCAGCCGCTCCGCGGCATGTGGGATCTTCCCGGACTGGGGCACGAACCTGTGTCCCCTGCATCGGCAGGCGGACTCTCAACCACTGCGCCACCAGGGAAGCCCATGTCTACAGTTTTGATCCGAAGTGAAACAGGGTTCTCTCTTCCCAGTCTCTCCTTCACAAGGGCCACCTGGTCCTGCTCACAGAGACTTGACTAGAAGGAGCAGGTGACCGTTTATATCACCGAGAAAACTACACCAACCCTGCAGCCCAGGCCTGCTTAAGACAATGGAGAATTCCACCTTCTAGCCTAGGGCCAGAGTGGGGACTTCCTGGTTCTGCACAGAAAAGGGGGAAACGCAAGTGGACACAATCCAGGGCTTTACCATCTCCATCTAATGAATGACAGTGACAGAGAATCAAAGTGCCAGAGCAGCACTGTTCATAATAGTGGGAAAAACCCTGGAAACAGCCAAATGTCCACAAGCAGTAAAATGGATCAATTGTGTGTCTTCACCCAGTGGGCACGACGTCACTGAATGGAAACACACCTCTTGCAGGTGTGACGTCCAAGAGAAGACACTGGATATGGAAGACCGTCGGCTGTGTGATTTCATTCCGAACATGAAGTTCAAAACCAGGCAAAACCGATCTGTGGGTGGGAAATCAGGATGGCCATTACCCTTGGGAAAGGCAGTAGTGGGGCAAAGGGGACTCTGGGCTGTAGTCCCACAAATGTGGTCACTTTTCAGATTCAGTGAGCTGTATAATTACGATTTGTGCAAATGTCTGCGTGTGGGTTGAACTTACAGAGAATTGGTGGTGATGGACCCAGAGGAGGGAGGTGACCTAGTTTGGCAGGTGTAACACAAAGCAGGCTCAGCACGTGGTGGGGTCTCGATAAGTGGCATTACGCCCCGTGTGGAACTTTCGGTGGAAAGGGTTGGGTGCTCTCTAGCGTGTAGGTCAGCTTTTTTTTTTTTTTTTTTCTGCTGCACCACGTGGTATGCAGATCTTAGTTCCCTGACCAGGGATCGAACCCGCACCACCTGCAGTGGAAGCTCAGAGTCTTCACCACTGGACCGCCAGCGAAGTCCCAACGTGGGTCAGCTTTGAAAAGGGGCTTTGCTCAGGAGAGTGGCTGTCGCTGTGGCACTTGGGGTGCCGTGGCCAGTGCAAGGTGGCAGGGGTGGATGGTATGTGTCTGGGCAGGCAGCCTAGACCCCCCCCACCACAAACAGCACCGGCGGTCCTTCCCAGCCCCCCCACCTGAGAGGCCCAGCTTGTCTCTGGGCCATGGGGCTGGGGCAGTGGCAGGAAACCCTGTGTACTACGCATCCTATGCACGGCTCTGCTATATACCTTAGGTCTCTTTACGATAATTGCCTAAGGTAATTATTACCATTGCAATCAGAGTGTTAATCAGGGTTCTTTTGGTTGCAAGTGAAGAAAATCAACTCAAACTGGCTTAACCAGAGAGTAAGAGAGAGAAGGAAGGGGGGGAGGGGAAGGGGAAAGGGGGGAGGGGAGAAGGGGGGAAGGAGGCGTCCACATAGATCCACCCCACAGTTAGTAGCTGCTATGCGGTTTCCCATATTGTGAACATACTATCATTTATTCTCCTTTTGATAGAAATCTGAATTGTTACCAACTTGACCAAAGGCCGCGTGTGTGGACCTTTGCACAGCAGGGCAGATACTCCTCCCGAGCTGCTTCTCACAGGGGGCATCTTGGACAAAGGGGAGCACGCGTGCGGATCCTGTAACTTGGTGGGCGTGCCAGTGCCCACTGGGAGCTCTGCACCGTGACGCTTTCACCCCAGGGCTCTCTCCCCACATCCTTGGTGATGTCTGAGTTGGCTTTTCAGTCTGTGCCAACCTGGTGGGCCCGTGGCGTCTTGTCCTTTTGTTTCCTGCTTCTTTGCTCCCGGGTCACGTGTGCTCTCGTGTGTGTGACAGCTGGTGGCACTTGTGCACGTCACCTCTTGGTGTCCTTTTCCGAATTGCTATTTGTTTGCCCGTTAGACTGATGGGTGGCATCCTCATACTACTTCCAGCATGTGGATTGTCTTTCATGACCACAGAGTTAGTGCTGGGATTGACAGGGTTTGGTGGTTCACTGATTACAGGTTTTATATCTTGAGACATAGTATGAGCAGTTTCAGCTGCATCCTGTTGACAATGTCCACCTTCACACTCTATCTTTTTTGGTTCTAAGATATCTCCTTTTCCTCCTTTAACTTTAATAACTCTGACTTTGATTTCCTTGGGCTTTTTCTCTTTTTCCATTTCCTAGAAAAGATTTGTACAGCCTTTTTACATAGTGGATGTTGACCCTCTGTCCTGGTTTGACTGGTTACTGACAATTTCTCAGTTGATCATCTCACTTCCAGCCCTGTTAACGGGGGTTTGTGTGTTTGTTTTGTCCTGTGTTTGGCCTTTGGAAGCGTTTCACGCTCATGTGATCAGATTTGTCATTCTTTCCCTCCGTCGTTTCTGGTTTCTGTATTAGGAGCCCCCACTCTTAGGCTACATTCTTGGCTTTCCTCTTCAGTCTGCCCTGCCGTTCTCTCTAGGTTGACTCCCCTGCATCCCATTGTCTCTGGCCCTTCATGGAAAGCCAGGTGGCCATCCACAAGAGCAAACTCCAAGCACCCCATCCAGGACCCCCCACCCTCCCGTCCACTTCTGTGACCCACCTTGGGGTCCACCTCTCACTTTCCTCTTCTCTGGAGCCTCAGAGCCCAGCCTGGTCGCCCCTCCCTGACCTGACAGCAACGCTCAACACACCTGCTCACCAGCACCACCCAGCCCGGGCCAGGGATCAGCATGCAAGGTCATTGTTTCTCCAGAAGGGAGTCATCGGGTCATCCAGATGATTCGGGAATGATCTAGAATCACCTGTGGCTTTGCCCCAGGTCTGCCCTCCTGGTGCCTCCTTCCTGCCTTCTCAGCCCGAACTCCCCCGTGTCTGTCCCGCTGCCCGTGATGGAGCACTTCACCTACAGACCAGGCTTGTCACAAGCTTGCAGACAGGAGTCCAGAGAAGCACACCGTGTGAGCTCCTGCAGCGGGCTCTGTGGTCCTCTCCTCCCCTGCTGGCCAGTGGCAGGGGGCGTAGGGAGCACGGTCGGCCTTGCAAATATCTCCACGGATGGAGCAGCTGTAGGAAAAAGGTTGCTGTTAATGAACCACATCCTGCCAGGTCAGCTCCCAGGCCGGTACCTGGCAGCCTCCTCATTGCTCCTGGCTCCCGGGACCATGCCCGGCACTCCTGGGGCCCGTGCCAGGGTGGCCTGTGTGGCCAGGAGCAGCTGTTCCCCTCCATGCCCTCTGTGGGCTCCGGAAGACCCTGCCCTGCAGGTGGCAGGAAGGAGGCCCCTGCAGCCATAGCCAGTCTGGTTCTCACCTTCCCCTCCTGTTTTCATTGGCAAAGGGCCCCAGCCGATGTGGTGGGGAGCCCTCAGGTGCGCCGGCGGATGCCTGGTTCCCAGATGCTTGGCAGTGTGCTCAGGTCAGCACACATTTCTGCAGCATTCACTGTATCTTCTTGGTTCACTTGGGAGATTTTGTGGAGTGCCTGCTTTTACTTCTTCTATGACCCCTGACCCTTGCTTCTGTTTTGCCGAGTGCCTGCTATATGCTAGGCTCTCTTCTACGGGCTGGGGATGCAGCCTTGAGCAAAGATGTCACTTTGTGTCCTCCCGGAAGCCGGCAACAAGACAAGCTAGAAATGCAAGGAACATTGGGGGATCCCCCTGCAGTAAGTGGGAAGGGGGCCTGAGCAAGCAGGGGGAGGCTCCAGCCCACAGAGGAGTCTGTGGGAGGGCCAGCAGGGGCCTCGGCCAGGCCAGCGGTGCAGCTGGAGGCCGTCGGCTGACGGCACTTCTTGTGGCAGCGTCTCTGGAAGGGGCATTGAGCAGCACACACACAGCCCCCGCCCCCTGGCTGCCACGGCGAGATGGCATGCAGCTGACATCCTCCCAGGATGCAGGGGTCAGACAGCATACCAGCTGCATTCTCCTTCTGGTATAGAGGCCGGTGCCAGTGTCTGGAAGGAAGAAGGCACCCCTCCTCCCTCCTTTGCTCCCTGCTGCTACAGACAGGGATGTGATGGTGAACCATCTCGAGCCTCATGGCAAGACAAACGCCCTAGGGGTGGCCGGAGGGAAGCCAGGGCCCAGTGACTGCCAAGCAGAGTCTCTATGCCAGCCCTGCACAGCCTCCCTCCAGACCAGGTGCAGGAGAGGTGGCTGCTGTCTGTTTAAGCCACTGGTGTTACAGGTGACAGACCCTATATCCTAAATATAGGGATCCCATTCTTTTTTTTAAAAATTTATTTATTTATTTATTTATTTATGGCTGCATTGGGTCTTTGTTGTTGGGTCTTCGTTGCTGCACGTGGGCTTTCTCTAGTTGCGGTGAGCAGGGGCCACTCTCCGTTGTGGTGCATGGGCTTCTCACTGCGGTGGCCTCTCCCGTTGCAGAGCTCAGGCTCCAGGCATGCGGGCTTCAGTAGTTGTGGCTCGTGGGCTCTAGAGCACAGGCTCAGTAGTTGTGGCGCACAGGCCCAGTTGCTCCACGGCATGTGGGATCATCCCAGACCAGGGCTCGAACCCGCATCCCCTGCATTTGCAGGCAGATTCTCAACCACTGCGCCACCAGGGAAGTCCCAGGGATCCCATTCTTTTTGTCCACAACAGGACTCTGTCCAACAGACAGTGGCTGGAAAAGATCTCACCAGCCCCCAAGCCCCAGCCCTTAGCACGGAAGCTTAGTTGGGGGGAGGGAGGACAAGGGTGGAACTCCTTTGGGGTACACGATGCCGTTTTCTATTGGTAAAATATACATAATGTAAAATTTGCCACTTGAACCGTTGTGTTTAGTTCAGTGGCATTAAGTATATTCGTTGTCGTGCAGCCATCACCACCATCATCTCCAGAACTTTCTCATCTTCCCAAGCTGAAACTCTGCCCCCGATAAGCCCTCACTCCCACCCCTCCCCCAGCCCCTAACCCACCCTTCTACTTCCTGTCTCTGGACTGGGACTCTAGGGACCTCCTATGACTGGAATCATACTGTGTTTGTCCTTCCATGTCTTGCTTATTTCACTAACGTCCTCAAGGTTCATCCATGTTGTAGCAGGTGTCAGTTTCCTTCCTTTTTAAGGCTGAGTAATATTCCACTGTGTGGATGGACCACATTTTGTCGTCCATTCATTTGTCAGTGACACTTGGGTGGTTTCTATCTTCGGCTGACTGACGCTGCTGTGAACATGGGTGTACAAGTAGCTCTTAGAGTCCCTGCTCTCATTTCTTTTGGGTATATTTATACCTGTAAGTGGAATCACTATATAATAGGTTAATTCTACACATGGCCTTTTAACTCGTTTTTAACTTACTTGGAGCCTGAGTCCTAACAGGGCCAGGGTCCTCCCAGACCAGCCGGGAGGTGGTCAGTCCTGTCCTCGGTCAGTCCTGTCCTCTGGGGCCGAGCCGGGCCAGAGCCCTGGGTGCCGTGGCCCAGGAGGCCTGAGGCGTGTGGCTTTCTTGGGCTGGGGTCCGAGGCTGATGGTATTCTTTCGGCCCCGTCTCCAGGGCTGGAGGGCTTGGCATGAGGACCCCTCAGAAACACTTTTCCCCATGACGGTGCAGCTGCCATCAGGAGGGCCACCCGGGAGGGTCGGTGGCCCTGGGCCGAGATGCAGCTCCAGCCGCTAGCTCTCCAGAGGCCGGGCAGTCAGGGCCAGTGTGGCCGCCACAAACCTTCAGGCGGACCAGGGGACTCCTTGGGAACGAGGGCACTAGGCCTCCCCTCCTGAGTCACGGGAAGGGCACGGGCTGAGCCCAGAGGCCCCGGTCTCCCTCCTGGGGCCTCACCTGGCTCCCAGGTGAGTCCCACCTGCCAGATCCTGGGTGGGGGCTCTCTTTGGGGGTAAAGCCCCTGCCGCGTCCCCCAGAAGAGGGGGAGCCATGCGGGTGGGCAGGGAGGGGCTGAGGGAGCCCTCAGGCAGGACCCCTGACTGCCTGCTGGGAGGCTGCTCGCAGAGGAAGTTGCAAAACCTTCCTTGGGACTAATTTGGGTTTTGGTTCGGGGCCAACCAGGCCTCTCTTTATGGCTCTGAGAACGTTCCCGGCGGTAGACATTCCTTCCGTGACGTGGCTTCATGAACACTAGACTCCCGGGTTCTTCACCCCTTCCTGGGGGGCCGCCTGCTCAGCCTCTCCGAAAGCCTTCGCACTGGGGAGGGAACGACTGCCAACACACGGGACAAAGGGGCTGATTCCCCTCCTGTACCAGTAACGGTCTCGCTACGGGGCGCTCGATCGGGGGGCCTGGTCCCAAGCCCTCTTCACGGTGGCTCCCCGGGTGCTCATGGAGGAGGAGGCCTGGGGTGCCGCGTGGGCAGCAGAGCCAGAGCTGGACCCCGAGGGAAGCAGTGCCCTGGCCTCCCTGTGCTGTCCTGCTCTTCCCGGGCCTGCCCTCACATCACTCCTCATGACTGACAGACGGTGACAAATGGCGGAAAACGGACCAAGGACACAGACGATGCACAGAAGGAAAGAACCCCAAATGGTACCCCTGCATTCAAGGGAAACAGCGAGGCCCAGTTGGGACATGCTGGACTGGCCAGGGAGCCTGGGGCAGGTGCCCTGCGTGGCGGGCGTGGCGGGCGTGGTGGGTGTGGCGATGGTATAACCTTTCTGGAATGCCGAGACGCCTGCCACCAGGCAGGACCCACCAAATGCCTTTAAACGCCAGCAGTGTCCCCCCAGTCCTCCCGCCTTAGAATCTCCCCGAAGAGCCTGCTCAGAGGCGCGCGCGGCAGAGATGAACGGATAAAGCACTGCTTACGCAGGTGAAAAATACACAAATTCCAACAAAAGGAAATCGTGGGCAGGCTGCTGGGGAGCCATTCAAAGTGATGTTTTGGAGGGAATTTTTGTTACACAGGAAAATGCTCATCATATAATGTTACACGAAAAGGCCAGGATACACAGATGTGTATGTTTAGGGAAAGAGGGTACGTGATTGCTTGCGAGCCAGGCGTTGAGCCGGTGAACGGGCCGCCTCCCTGAGGACTAAGGGACCAGGTACCAGGGCCGGGAGACCCGCTTCCCTGCCTTGTGAACGGCTGAGATCTCTGTTGTGTACATGTATTATTATTATTATTATTATCATTATTTATTATTATTATTATTATTATTTTGCGCGGCATGTGCGACCTTAGTTCCCCAGCCAGGGCTGGAACCCAGGCCCCTGCAGTGGAAGCGCGGAGTCTTAACTACTGGACCGCCAGGGAAGTCCCTACATGAATTATTTTAAAAGTTTCTGTCCTGAAATAATTCCAAACCTACAGAAAATTATTAAGAGTTAAAAAAAAGAACTTCCGGGGCTTCCCTGGTGGCGCAGTGGTTAAGAATCCACCTGCCAATGCAGGGGACACAGGTTCGAACCCTGGTCTGGGAAGATCCCACATGCCGCGGAGCAACTAAGCCCATGCGCCACAACTACTAAGCCTGCGCTCTAGAGCCTGCAAACCACAACTACTGAGCCTGCGTGCCACAACTACTGAGGCCCGTGCGCCTAGAGCCCGTGCTCCGCAACAAGAGAAGCTACGGCAGTGAGAAGCCCTCACACCGCAGTGAAGAGTAGCTCCTGTTTGCCTCAACTGGAGAAAGCCAGTGCGCAGCAATGAAGACCCATCGCAGCCAAAGGAAAAAAAAAAGAATAAAAAGAACTTCTGTGACACCCTTCACCTTGGATCACCGTGGTCATCGTTTGATCACGTTTGTTTTCTCACTCACACTTTGTGATGATGTGGAGTTACACGATGCTGCACGTTGTGCTTTACGTTATATGCGTCATATGTGATGATTACACGCGGTGATGTATCACGTGTACACGTTTACCGAGGTGTTTTTGTGAGCCACTCGCTGGTAAACTGCAGACCGCATGTCCTTCACCCTGATGACTTCAGGGCGATCCCCTAGGGTCCTGAGATCAGGGGCGTTCTCTTCCCCACAGCGCAGTGATGGAATTCACAAAGTTAGCAACAAATAGGCCTGGTATACAGTCCATATTCGAACTCTGTCACCGGCCCAATACCGGCCTTTAAAGCCCTTCCCCCCACCCCCATCTCCCACCCAAACCAGGGTCACATCTATTTCACTTCCTTTAATCCTGGAAACGGTCCTCAGCCTTTCTTCGTTTTCCATGACTATAGACAGTTGCTTTGTATAAAGTCTGTCTTCAGGTCTGTCTGGTGTTTTCTGGTGATTAGCTTTGTCTCGGGGATATCGCAGCAGCGACCCCGCAAGGGAGTGAGCCTGAGCTAGGAAGCTGAGCGTCCTTGCCTGCAGTAAAAATCCTTGTACTAGTGTCATTTGTACACGTGCAAATGTCCCTGCAGGATAAATTCCTAGCAGGGAGTTTTTAGGTCAAAAGGCACGTGCATGAAAAAAATGGGACTTCCCTGGCGGTCCAGTGGTTAGGATTTGGCACTTCCACTGCAGGGGGCACGTGTTTGATCCCTGATCGGGGAACTAAGATCCCACATGCCACCTGGCACGGCCCAAAAAAAAAAGTGCACTCCCAGCAGCAATGTGTGAGGGCCTGTGCCTCACACCAACACCAGCACAGTGTCTTCACTGCCAACCCATAGGTGAGAAATGGAGTTGGACTGTACTTTCAATTTGCACTTCTATTTTGAATAAGACTAAACATCTTTTCAAAAGTTTAAGACTCAGTTGTATTTCCTGTTCTGTGGGCTGTCTGGTCATATTTGTGCTCACTTTTCTGTTGCAGTTTTTGTTTGTCTTATTGGCTTGTGGAAACTCTTTACTATTATGGAAAGGTGAGTCTCGAACAGAAGGACGCAAGGATGGCAGCAGAGGGGGAACGTTCTTCCCTGAGGCTGCCCGTGAGTTGTTTCCTAAATCTCTGGCCAGACAGGTTCTTGCCACTTACTCTTTTGCTTCTGTGAGCCAAGTACATCCCCTGCTTGTTTTGTTTTGGCTTAATTCACCAGAGTGGAGTTCAGTGATTTAATGAACTGTGATGTGTCTGCCTTCTCCCCCCCACAAGGTAGAGGTCCCAGGAAGGGTCTGAGGGGGTGTTCTCCCTCCTGGACTCCCTGCTTCCTCTGCTGCCCCCTGATTCCCAGGTCCCAGGTGCCTGGAGACCCTGCCAAGCGTCTGCAGCTTCCTGTGCCCCGTCCCCTCGTCCTGGCCGGGGCTGCTGCTCTCTTTACTTAGGAGGTGGTGGCAGGGCCTGGGCTCGGAGATTGTTTGTGCTTCCGGCTCTGGGAATGTGGATGGCGGGTGCCCCTTGATGACTGTACCCCAGAATCTCAAGGTCAGAGCCCATGGGCCTCAGGGACCCTGGGGCTGGCTGCCTCTGTGGATGGAGGAGATGCAGTGGCCAGAGGTTGGCTTTCGCGGGGAAGGACTGGCCACCCCTTAAAGGCTTCGTGGGAGAGCTTGGTGCTGGCTGGGAGGAGGCGTGACTCTTCGCGGGAACCACCCCCACCTTACGTGGCCTCGGAAGGCCCTAAGGATTGCCACTGCGTAGCCCACCCAGGCCTCCCCTGAGCACTTTCTCTGTGACAGCCCTCCCCTGGCGAAGTGCAGAACTCACCCATCAGCCCCAGTGTGGGGCGGCCAGCAGCCAAGGCCTGGTGGGAGTTGGCGGGTCAGTATCCTGATGGCCGGTGGGCTGGTGACTGGGGGCTCCTGCAGGCAGGGGAGCCCAGGTGCTCTCGGCGGTGGCCTGCCCACCAGCGCAGCCCACCGGGGCTCCTTCCCTTCCCTTCCACTCACCTACAGTTTTCTGGATCCCCTCCACCCAAGCCACCTGCCCTCAGAACCTGTCTCAGGCTAGGGGACCCCAGAGCCGAAGGAGCTCGGGCAAGAGCCCTCGTGCTCCCCCTACCCGCCCAAGCCACGAGGTGTAATCCGATACTCCTGACCTGTGAATTCCACAGAATCAGCCCCTTCTTGCTCATTGCTGGCCCCCAGCCCTGGTAGGAGGCACCTGGTGGGTGGTGTTGGGCTGGGGCTCCTGCAGAGAAGGCGGCGGGGTTGGGGGGGGTGGCCCTGGGGGACTGAGGCCTTTCCCCAGGTGAGCTGGCCACAGGAGTCGGGCGGCCGTTCTGCAGGGCTGAGTTCTGTCTGCATCAATCCTGCCAAACCGGCTGGAACCTGTCTGGCTGCGTGCAAGGCCCCTGGGACCTCGGTCCTCACACTCAGGGGCAGTGGCGTCAGACAAGGCCCACAGAGGCATTTCCACTGCTGGGCCCCTCCCTGGACAGAGCCCCCTCCAGATCTGCCTGGGGGCCATACCCTGGGACGATCTAGTTCTTCTACAAACCCAAAATGGACTCTAGAGTTTGCTGGTCGTCACTGAGCACATCCAGTACGCTGGACACCAGGCTGGGGATGAGGACACAGTGATGGGTAGCAGGGTGTCATGGGGTTTCTGGCCTCCTAGGGGAGCCCAGCCTGGATCGTGTGTCCCGTTCTCAAAGCCTCCAGTGCTGGGCAGGGAATGAGTGGGCAGCTCCGAGGGCCAAGGACAGAGGGGCAGGTGTGGGGGCAGATGGGAAGGTGGCTCAAAGAGGGCGGCCTGCAAAGACTAGTTTGGGCCCGGTGGAGGCAAGTGCCAAGGCCCTGAGGCAGGAAAGAGCAGGCATTTTGAGACCACAAAGGGAGACCGGAGGGGAGAGAAGTGAGGCAGGAGGGGAAGCGGGGAGTGGGGGTGGTGGGGCCTGGGGGCCCACCAGGAGTGCTTCTGGGTGTGCTGTGAGCGGAAGGGGATGGGAAGCCAGGCTGTGACCGTTCTCGAGACGCAGGCCCTGGGAGGGGTGTGGGCATGACAGGCCTCCCACAGCTGCCCTCTGCCCACTTCACACTCGAGGAGACTGAGACTTGGAGATGGGAAGGAATTTCCCCGGTTCCCCCAGCAGCCCCCTGCAGCCCCCTGATGCCAGGCTGTTCTCTGCCTCCACCCAACGTCTTGATGTGGGCCTCGTGTGGCCAGGGCATCTGTGTCCCCAAGGCGGGGACGAAGGAGGGAGGGGTTTACCCACACGAGCCCCGGCCTGCAGCCCTGCCCCACCGTGTTCCGTGTTCTCATGGCTTGGTTTGTTCAGTGCGCTCTCCGTGCTGGCCAGGAAGCAAGAACACGCGAGGACAGGGGACCGGCCGGGCCACGGAGCCGACCAGCAGATAGAGGAGTGCACTCGGAGGCACCCTCCTCTGCTGGTCAAGGCCCGACCCCACTCGCAAGGCCAGGGGACATGACCTTGGCTCTGACCTCACCTCCTCCTGCTACTGTCTTGTATGGGGCTTCCTGACCCCTCCGGCCTCCAGGCTCCCAACTGGAATGAGAGGATCCTTAGAGATCCTTCCAGCAAGCAGGGGCTGAAGCTGGGGCTGAAGCCTGGCCAGTGGCTCCTGGCCCCTCGCCCGTCAGCCCCACAGGGTGCCTCCCACCGAGGCCCCATCTGCACTGGCTCCTGCCCCGGCAGCTGGGCTTCCGTGGGGCTGGGACCCCTGTCATGGGCTGGTGCGTCCTACCCCAGGGAGAAGGCCGAGAGCAAGGGTCTCTTTCACTAAGGAAGCTCCTGTCCCCTCCAGGCCTCAGTTTCCCCTGCAGTGAGGGGTGGATGAGGGGTCTGGGAGGCTGGGATGCATTCCCAGAATCCCTTGGAGTCCCGGGACCGCCCACGCCCTTTGTCCCGCGATCCTGAGAAAGGCCAGGCTGATGAGGCTGTGGGTGGGAGGAGGGGCCTGGCCGCTCAGCTGCGCTGTCGGGGCCCCGGAGGTGGGGGGCAGCGGCCTGGGCCCCGGGCCGCCAGGGCACCACCCTCCTGGCATTTCAGCGATGCCGCGACACGCCTGCCACAGAGGGCGGCCACAGTCTTATTTTGCAAGGTTTCCAGGAAAGAATGCCAAGTGGGGTAGGAGGGGAGGCATGGCTGCCCTGGGCACCACCCCCCCCAAGCTGGGTCCCTCTGAAGCTTGCTCCTGAGCAGCGGTATTGTACCTTCTCCCTGGAGGATGGGACCCGCTGGCATCGTTTCTGGGCTCATCCCATCTAGTGGGTGGGGGGCGCGGTGCAGAACCACTCCCCTCCCCACCACCTCCAGCCCGGCCTCTCCCCTAGGCCTAGGGATGCAGTTCAGCCTCCGTACCTAAAATTCCACCCTCGAGGCACAGTTCTTGCCAGGTAAGGCATCACCTTGGGTGAAAAATGTAGGTTTCCCTACTGTGAAATGCAAGCAGGATGGAATCCAAACGGGCTCAAGGAAACCGGCCACTTTGCTCCGACGCCTGGCTGCGAACACCCAGAAAAAGCTGCTGCAAACAAGCAAGCCTGACAGATGGAGTTGGTCCAGGCCCAGGGTTGCCTTGTCCAAGGAGGGCCCTGAAGGGTGCTCCCATGGGTTAGGGGAGTGGGGACCCCAGATGAGTTAGGGGGGTGTCCCAGGGCCTTCCATCGGCTTCTGGTGCCATGAGGTATATGGGTGTGGGGTAAACGGAAGCCCTGAGTGCCCCCGCCCCCTGTGGGACCTCAGCCATCTTTGCCCCACTGAGCACCGTCTTTCCAAGGGGCTCATGGTGGTCCTCCTCTCAGAGCTGCTGGGAGGAGGGGGCCGAAGCCGGAGCCAGGGCCGGGCACACGCTTGGTGCTCAGTAAACGCTGGTGATGCCATAAGTTGCACGTGGTTCCCCAAACCCGTTTGACCCCCGAGCCCTTTTCCATGGGGCGCGCCCAGTGGTGCTTGGCAGGGGGATGACCCCCTTGGAAGAGGGTGAACTCCCCATCGGTGGGTGAGGCAGGTAACCAGGGTCTGGCTGGAATGGCCTCCAGTGGCAGAGGGGGAGGCTGCAGTGGCTGGGGACCCAGGCAGGGCCATGGGAGCCTGGTGGGCCCCTTCCCACACGGCCCAAGCCCACCACACTCAGAACGTATCCACACCTCCTCTGAGAGCTGCCCCTGGTCTGGGCCTGCTGGGAAGGCAGCCAAAGACCTGGCAGGCGGGGCTCACGGCGGGGCTGTTAAGTAGCATCCCTGTCGCTGTGACACTGGGGTCAGGAGGAAAGCAGGAACTTGGGAGAGACGTTCAGGAATCCTTTTTCTTTTTCCTTAGTGTTAGACCCATCTGTTCTTTAGTGTGTCAGCAACCATTATCTCCCTTCAATGCCCGGAGACTCATTCTCTGCCTCTTTCTCTCTGTGTGTGTGTGTGTGTGTGTGTGTGTGTGTGTGTGTGTGTGTATAATTTATTTATTTATTTAATTGGTTGCACTGCATCTTAGTTGTGGCAGGCGGGCTCCTTAGTTTTGGCAGGCGAACTCTTAGTTGCGGCATGCATGTGGGATCTAGTTCCCTGACCAGGGATCGAACCCAGACCCCCTGCATTGAGAGCGTGGAGTATTACCCACTGAGCCACCAGGGAAGTCCCCAGTATACATATATATATATATTTTTAATAGTTTTTATTTTTTTAATTTTCAAAAAAATTAAAAATTTTTTTTATTTTGTTTATTTATTTTTGGCTGCATTGGGTCTTCGTTGCTGCACGTGGGCTTTCTCTAGTTGTAGTGAGCGGGGGCTACTCTTGGTTGCAGTGCGCGGGTTTCTCATTGTGGTGGCTTCTCTTGTTGCAGAGCACGGGCTCTAGGCACGCGGGCTGCAGTAGTTGTGGCTCGTGGGCTCTACAGCGCAGGCTCAGTAGTTGTGGCGCACGGGCTTGGTTGCTCTGAGGCATGTGGGATCTTCACGGACCAGGGGTCGACCCTGTGTCCCCTGAATTGGCAGGCAGGTTCTTATCCACTGCACCACCAGGGAAGTCCTATATATATATATATATCTTTTCCCATTTTTTTTTATTGTGGTGAAATATACACAATATAAAATTTACCATCTTAGCCTTTTTTTTTTTTTTTTTTTTTTTTTGCGGTACATGGGCCTCTCACTGCTGTGGCCTCTCCCGTTGCGGAGCACAGGCTCCGGATGCGCAGGCTTAGCGGCCATGGCTCACGGGCCCAGTCGCTCCGTGGCATGTGGGATCCTCCCGGACTGGGGCACGAGCCCATGTCCCCTGCATTGGCAGGCGGACTCTCAACCACTGCACCACCAGGGAAGCCCCATCTTAGCCATTTTTAAGTGTACAGTTCAGTGGCCTTAATAAACACGTCCACATCATCGTGCAACCGTCAGCCCCATCCACCTCCAGAACTTTTTCATCCTCTGAAACTGGAACTCTGCACCCATTAAACAACTCCCCCATCACCACTCCTCCTCAGCCCCTGGCACCCACCATTCTGCTTTCCGTCTCTCTGGGTTGGGCTCCTCTAGGAACTGCATGTGAGTGGGATCATACAGTATGTGTCTTTATGTGACGGGGGAAGCCCTATATTTTAAAAATGTATTGATTAGCCCTAAAAAATTATGAAACCTTTCAGACATCCATAACAAATATCCATGTTCTCACCCCTTGGACTTAACAAATAGTCTTCTTTCCAAAACAAAATTAGACTACACATCAGAGATGAGTTGATAAGTAAGATGTATTCCATCCATGTAACGGAAAATCCTTCAGCCTTAAAAAGAAAGGAAGCACTGACACATGCTACAACGTGGATGAACGTTGAACACATTATACTAAGTGAAAGAAGCCAGTCACAGAAGGCCACACAGCACATGATTCCACATGTGCGAAGTGTCTGGAATAGGCAAATCCATAGAGACAGAAAGCAGATGAGTAGTGTCTGGGCGTGGGGGTGTGTGGAGAGGATGAGGAATGACCGCTTAATGGGTCCAGGGTTTCCTTTTGGGGTGAAGAAAATGCTGTAAATTTCGATCAGGGTGAGAGGTGCACAAATCTGTGAACAGAATTAGATGAGTGAATTCTGTGACGTGTGACATACCTCAGTGAAGACGTGTTAGTTTGCTGGGGCTGCTGTAACAAAGCCCCACACGCTGCGTGGCTTCAACACTGCAGCCTCCTGTCCCCCGTCTGGAGGCCAGAACCCATCCAGGTGTCGCAGGGCTGGTCCTGCTGTGGCCGTGATGGGAGGAGCCTCCCCAGTCTCACCCCCAGGACTGCAGACAGCCGTCTTCTCTGACGCGTGTCTGTCTCTGTGTCCAAATTTCCCCTTTTTGAAAGGGCACCTGTTATGTTGGATTAAGGCGCAACCTTAATGACCTCGTTTTAACCTCATGATCCCTGTAAAGACCCCATCTCCAAGTAAGGAGACATTATCATCCTTCCTGGCACGTGGTTATTGACACAGAGTCCAGGAGGATTGAGGGCTGGGACACCTGGAGGAGCCGGCCCAGGGTCCTGGTTGAGGCCCTCACGCACTGTGCAACTTGGGGAAGTCACATCCTGACAGAAGAAGGAGCCGGCCTTTTGGCTGCTGGCAAGAGGCTAAGTTGGCAGCATCTGCTTCATCCAGCCGGCCAGCCCAGCCCAGCCCAGCCAAACCCAGTGTCCGCCCGCGGATTGCCGAGTGAACACCTGTGGAATAAGCGTCTCATGGCTCATGGTATAAATCTTCCCTCATGGATGACAACCAGTCACTGGACCGTTCTCTAGGCCAGGCCCTCTGCTCAGTGCTTTACTCCCGGCCAGCCCTGCGGGACCCTATTGTCCAGGAGTGGGCTCACCCCTCCCCCCAGAGGTGGCGGCCCAGCCTGGCAGGGGTGGTGCCTCCCCAAGGCCTCTGCTCAAAGGAGGAGCAAGATTCAAGCCAGCCTCCAGAGCCTGTGCTTCTTTTTTCAGAGTTACTCATTTTATGCGTTCTGAAAAGAAACCAGAGTGTCAGAGTTACTCATTTTAAAAACTCGTAACTTCCACACTGTAAAGCGCATAGATCTGGCGTGTAGCTCACATGCACGTGGCACCCAGATGGGGACCCAGCCTCTTCTTTGAGCTCTGTCCTTGCTGTTGGTTCATCAGCATTTATCCTGACCCCTCCCTTTGCAGGTGAGGAAGTGAGACCTGTGGGGACGTCACTTGCCCGAGGTCACAGCAAGAGCAGGACAGTGCTGGGACTCAAGCCCCATGTTGTCTGGGCCCACCATGCACTCTGTCCGGGCAGGATCTGGGGTCATCGTGATGCCGAGAGCTGTCTGCTGGAGGCTGTGCTGGCTGTGAGTCCCGGCTCCCTGTGCACTAGCTCTGCGAAAGGGGGCAGGTGTCCCAGGCCTCCACTTCCCCGTCTGCAGAAGGGGCGTGATGACAGCATGTCCTCCTCAGGGATGTTGGAAGGGCTAGAACATGCCTGCGTTGGGGAAGTGTTACACACATGATTTTATAACACGGGTTGTCTTTTATTTTTTTTAATAAATTTATTTATCTTATTTAGTATTTTATTTTTGGCTGTGTTGGGTCTTCGTTGCTGTGCGCGGGCTTTCTCTGGTTGCAGTGAGTGGGGACTACTCTTCATTGCGGTGCGCGGGCTTCTTATTGCAGTGGCCTCTCGTTGCAGAGCACGGGCTCTAGGCACACGGGCTTCAGTAGTTGTGGCACACGGGCTCAGTAGTTGTGGCACGTGGGCTCAGTAGTTGTGGCGCACGGGCTTAGTTGCTCCACGGCATGTGAGATCTTCCCGGACCAGGGCCCGAACCCCCGTCCCCTGCATTGGCAGGCGGGTTCTTAACCACTGGACCACCAGGGAAGCCCCACGGATTGTTTTTTACTCTCATTATAAAGTCTCAGTGTGTGGTGGAAAGATCAGATAGTGCTGGTCCTCATTCCTGGAGCTGCTCAGACCGTCTTGGTTGGGGGGGCCTTTCCCCAGCACCTCCCTGGCTGCCCTCTCGGCCTGGATGGTCCAACGGCCTCCACCTTCACCTCCAGGTGGGGTCAGGAAGGAATCCTGGGAGGTGGCTCACAATGAGTCCCATTCTCCGGAGAGGCTGCCCCATCCATAGTCCACCCCGCTGATGGAAACCTGGGGCGCAGCCAAGCGCATGCAGGGGGCAGGTCTGCAGCCCCGTGACCCAGGGAGCCACACGCATGCCCAGGGCTCGGGCTGCCAGGCGGCCCAGCTGAGGCCACCGTAGGTACGACTCTCAGCTGTGCCTCTTTCCTTGGCTGCGTGACTCTGAGCTTCAGGGTCCCCATCCTGAACCGCAGGCCAGTCCCCTGGAGAGGCCACACCTGAGGTCAGCCCCGAGGTTGGGCAGGGCAGGAAGCAGAGGCCTGAGGCTGAGGGGAGAGCTGTCACATGGGAGGTGTGCCTGCAGCCTCTCCGGCTGCTGGCTCTGGGACCAGCCGGGCCCCTCCAGGCCAGGCCCGCTGCACACCCTAGGCACCTGGGCCGGTGACCTCCCACCCCTCCCGCTCCCTCGGAGCCAGGACCCCTCCCTCCAGGCCATGGGGCATGGTGGCAGCGGGCCCTGCTCCCCTGGACCATCCGGTCACTCCAGGATCCTCCGGAGCCTCTCCCACGGCCCAGGCAGTTTTAGAAGGAAACCTGGGGAGGGGGTGTTGTACAGAAGGAAGCAAGACGCACAAGGGCTCCGTCCACGCAGAGCAGACCGTCCGGTACGGGAGGCGTGAGATTTCAGAGTGAGGTGCCGACCCATGAGGGTGAGAAGGGCCCCGGGAGCACGTTCCAGGCAGAGACAGGGGTGGGGCAAAGGTCCTGGGGGAGGAAGTGTCGGGCGTCTGGGGTGCAGACAGCAGGCCTCTGCCCACTGCTGAGGACAGGGCTTCCCTGTACCGTCCTTAGGGCCTTGGGGGCCCCTCCACTGGTGATGTACGGCTATGCCGGCCGCCGTTTTTAGAGAGGACATTCTTCCTAAGATGGAACCAAAACCCCTCCTCTCGACGTGAAGTCTCAGCCTCTCCTCTAGGCCCCCTGGACCCGGAGCAAGCTGGCTCCTGCGGCCGCCTCCTCACCAGCTCCAAGGTTACCATCGTGGTGGGGAAGTGAGTGAAACACTCAGTGACCTAAAGCATCTTCCCATGAACCCAAGACAACCAGATGGGCCTGTTTTATCAGCCTCGGACACAGTGAGAGGAGCCAAACTCTGGAAGAGCAGCTGGACCCAGGGCAGCGAGGGGAGGCTGGGGAACCGGTCTGAGTGCTCCGTACAGGGACTGGAGGGCCTTCAGTCAGCCTGTGGGGGAAGGGAAACAGGTGGACGGTGCTAGTGAGGGTGTTCCAGTGAGTGCCCAGTAACCGAGAGGAGAGAAGGGAGCTTGGGGATCAAGTGAACCTTTGCTGTGCTTATGGTCTGTCTCTGTGACTAGAGTACAAACTCCATGAGGGCAAGGGTTGTGTCTGTCTGGTCCATGCCTGTATCCCCAGGGCCTGGCTCCAGTAGGTGCTCAGTACATGTTTGTTGAATGAATGAATGACTCCTGTGGGCTGTGAACCCTGGTGCTACCCAGCTCTCTGAAGGGAATGCCAGTTCTTTTGGGGACTTGCTGTGTGACCTCAGGTCCGGATCTTGCCCTCTCTGGGCTCAGTGTCCTAATCTGTAAAACAGGGGACTGGACCAGAGGGTCTCCAAGGGTCCCTCTGGCCTAAGGCTCTGAGGCTTCCTGCGTCTGTTACTGATCCCAGCTGCCCCCCGATTCACCCATTGCCTCAATCCCCCACCCCTCCCCCAGCCCCCCCAGCTCACCTGTAAACAAATGGCCTTCAGGCAGTACCTTGGTGGGCTGTGGGGGCTGTGTCTTGGATTAAAGACTCTTCGAAGGCCAAAGGCAAGGGGCCCCCAGGAGCCACACCAAGGCAGGTTGGTGGCTGCAATGTGTGGAGGGGACGCAAAGGAGTGGACTCTGGGGCCTCCAAGCCTGGACTCTGCAGCTGGCCCACCCTTGGCCTTCTCACCCTGTGCCTGGGGCTCGGCAGCTGGAGGGGGTGCTTGGACCTACGTGCTTCTTACGGGGACTTGCAGGAACCAGGGAATTGAGAAGCTGGTGCTGATTGTGACCCATAACCCCCAAACCCTGACCCCTGACCTCCAGTATCCAACACTCCCACGTACATGCACACATATGTACACTCAGTGGACATGCACACAGTTACAGACACTAACATACACTCACATAGAGGCACAGACACACCCGAGATGCCCATACATACAATAGACATACAAGCAAACAAAACTGAACAGAGACAGACACACACACACATGCGCACGTGTGCACACATGGTATAAACACACAGGCAGTCCCACAGAAACACAGATATGTAGCCATTCGGGCCAGCCAGCCAGGGCACCTGCCCACAGACACATAAACACAGAGGATCATCTCACACGCATACAACAGAGACACAGATGTGCGCATCTGCACGACGCACACTCACACTCACGGTTGTGGACCCACACATGAACGCGCCAATACTCGTGTAGGTACATAGCATGGCCATGCCTGTGTACACTCTGAAAGACGGCCCACCCAGACGTGCACAGACACGGACACCCGAGGGGATGCCGGATCCACCACTCACACGCATGCGTGCACACACATGCACAGTGACCTGCCCAGCAGAGGGGCAGCACCGGCCACGTGGGCCCCGAGCAGACTCCCGTCCCAGCTTGGCCGCGTGCAGGGCCGAGGCCAGGAAAGTGGCAGCCCCCCCAGCCCCCAGCCCCCACCCTGGGGAGCTGGCAGCCCTCCAGGCCCAGGAGCAGAGGGGGCCAAGGCGGGGCGGCCCCGCTGACCTGGGTTGCCTGCCTCTTGGCACCCAAGCCCTCTTCTCCTTGGCTTTGTGACCCTGGGGACCTTCTCCCCATGGCTGAGTGGGTCCTAGAAATTTGGGTAGCAGCCTGGATTTCCATTTCTTTTGGAGAATGAGAAGATATGTCAGGACTGGTTCCAGGTCCTGTAGGACAACTGGCTGGAGCTGCGAGGCTGCTGCCCATTTCAGAAGGACGGTGGGCACCAGCCCGCCTCCCCTCCTTGCCCCGGGGCTGCAGCATTGGGAGTCTGTGCACCCAGACCTTATTCTCCTGCGTGTGTGTGCGTGTACATCCATTCACGTATATGCACACACCTTGTCAGTGATTTTTTTACAAAAATGGGCTCATTCAGCAAAAACTGTATGAGACCAGACACAGATTTCCCCTTTAATATATCATGTGTACATTCTTATGCTAAAAAATATCTACCTTCAGGAATTCCCTGGCCGTCCAATGGTTAGGACTCCGAGCTTTCACCGCCCGGGCCTGGGTTTGATCCCTGGTTGGGAAACTATCCTGGAAGCCGAGGGGTGGGGCCATTAAAAAAAAAAAAGGAAATATCTACCTTCTGGCTCTTTAAAATACTAGTACATTTTGGAACAATTTAGATTTGCAGCAAAGAGAGCACAAAGGGCTCCTCTCCACGCTTTACCCAGCTTCCCTGAATGTGAATGTCTTACTTAACCATGGCACATTTGCCGAAACTAAAAAATTAACATCAGTGAGTTATTATTATTTTTTTAAAAAATATTTATTTACTTATTTATTTGGCTGTGTTGGGTCTTAGTTGCGGCACATGGGCTCTTCGTTGTGGCACGTGGGCTCTCTAGTTGTGGCATGCTGGCTCTAGAGTGCACGGGCTTAGTTGCCCTGCAGCATGTGGGATCTTAGGTCCCCAACCAGGGATCGAACCCATGTCCCTGGCAGTGGAAGGTAGATTCTTAACCACTGGACCACCAGGGAAGTCCCAACATTAGTAAATTATTGTTAACTAAACTAGGGGCTTTATTAGGAGTTTGCAAGTTCTTCCATGACTGTCCTTTTCCTGTTCTAAGACCCTGTCCAGGACCCCATATGGCATTCAGGCCAAGCTGTTTCCTTTCCTCCTGTTTTGTGACCTTGACAATTTTGAAGGGCACCGCTCAGGCATCTTGTAGAATGTAGGTCCACTGGGTTTGTCTGTTGTTTTTCTCACGATGAGACTGCGGTCACGGTTTTTGGGGGAGACCTTTCTCACTGCATCCCATCCGGGAACCTGACGTCCACATGATTTATCACTGCTGGTGTCCAGGGGCAGAGCATCTGCTGGGCTTCTCCACTGTAAACTACTGTTGTCTGCTTTCCTGCTCCATGCTCTGGATGCCAATCGTGAAGTCAAGCCACACTCGAGGGAAGGGGGAGTATTGTGCGTTACCACAACCTGGTTTCAAATGACAGGGACAACATTCCATTTTACGGATCGGCCGTCGTTTATTGAGCTGGGACCCTAATGTCTTACACTTCTGTTGCTTTCGGTTTTTCCTTTTACAAACAAAGCAGCAAAGAACAACGCTGGAGCTCAACCTCACATTCAACAAATATTTTCCAAGCAGCCTCTCTGTGGCAGGCGCGGCACACCCAGCAACAGTGTCCGCCTCTCTCTTTCATCTTGTTTTCCTAGAACAAATTCATGGGTTGGGATTGCAGGGTCAAAGATAAGCATATTTTTAAGACTTTTGATAAGTGTCACTAAACAAACCTGCAGGAGAGTTGTACCAGTCTGTCTGTCCTCTGGATTGGCTTTCTTTTCTTTTTCAACCTTTATTATTATTATTATTATTATTATGAAAATAACTCACGTTTTTATGAGATAACTGGAAATTACCAAACATAAGATATTAAAGAATTATTATTTTTTTAGGTGTGATCATGGTTTGTGGCTGCTCTAAAAAAATAGTCCTTGGGACTTGCCTGGTGGCACAGTGGTTAAGGCTCCGTGCTCCCAACGCAGGGGGCCCAGGTTTGGTCCCTGGTCGGGGAATTAGATCCCACATGCATGCTGCAGCTGGGAGTTCGCATGCCTCAACTAAGGAGCCTGCGTGCTGCAACTAAGACCCAGCGCAACCAAATAAATAAATAAATGTTAAAAAATTCTTAAAAAATAATAGTCCTTATCTTTTAGAGACACACGTTGAAGTATTTTTGTGTGTGTGTGTGCAACTCACTTTATTGCAATATTCATTTTATTGCAGTGGTCTGGAACCAAACCCACAATATCTCCAAGGTATGCCTGTGTATGATCTTTGCACACGTTGAAGTACTTACGGAAGAATGGTATGAGTTTGGGGTCTGCTCTAATATAATATGGGAGGGGAGGGGACGAGGATGCCTGAAACGAGGCTCTTCCTGAGCTGGACTGTCGAAGCTGGGGGTGGGGACACCAACCTTCATCACATGACTCTATAAAAACCAAAAGTTCGTTTAAAAAAATTTACACACATGATATAAATCAATAGCTTAGCTGAGAGCCCACGTTCTTGTTCCTCCCAGGGTTAATTTCAACAGTTTGGTGTCTGCGCCTCTAGAACTTCTCTGTGCAAATACTATGTATATTGTCTCTGTATCTACTTAAGACGGGAGGGAGCTACCAAGACACACACCATTTTCCTACCAGCTTTTAAACTTCACCTTGCGTTGCAGACGGCTGGCCACTTCAACCCTCTCATTCTTTACTAGCTTCGCGGTGCTCCCCTGTATCAAAGAACCATCATTTATTTATCGGATCCTCCGGTGGTGGCCAGCTGGCATGTCTCCACGGTTCTGCTCTTGAGAACAGTGACGCCCTGAGCACCCTTGTGTGTAACATACCTTTGTGCACGTGAGCAGCTCCACACCTATCTTTCAAGAGGGATCACTAGGTCAAAGGGTGTGCATGCTTAAAATTTTAATAGAATGGCAAAATTTCCCTCCTGCTGGACTTTGTATGTCCAGTGCCTGTCATTCTCTCCGAGTGCATTTCTGAGGACTATTGTCATTCGGTGTCTGCAGGAGTCAGAGCTGGAAGGGGCCTCCATGATCCTCTGATCTCCTTCCAGGGCAGCTGCACCTGAGCCCCGGGGAAGGGTGGGGGCCCACCTGCCCACAGCGCCCTTGGCCGGGGTCGTGTAGAGCAGTGGTTATGGATATGCTGCCCACGTCTGAATTAGGCCTCACCATTTACTGGTTGTACGACCTTGAATGATGTCCTCGACCTTCCTGGGCCTCAGTTTCCTCACCTGTAAGCTGGGAGTAATACCCCAGGCGGCAATCAGGGAGGGGCTAGTAAGCTGCATTTGAACCATTTGGGGTGGCTTTCGGGGACTGCTGGAGGATGGAAGGTTAATAAGGACCCCCATCAGGCACCACTTGGCACTGCCAGAACTGCCTTCGAATGGTGGTAGTTGGGTTTAGTGAGATTGTATGTGATGGAACCTCGTACCCAGCATAGAGCACACTGACAGCGCTCCATGACCATGGAACCCCAAGAGCCGACGTGATGGCTGACAGGGGCTAGACCAGGACCAGGAAGACCCACCTTCCTGAGAGACTGGCCAGGACAGTGAGGCCCGACTGACAGGAAAAGAGGGGACCCAAGGAAGAGGGCCGACCTGGCCCCCCGCTTGTTATTGTAAATAAAGTTTTATTGGAACACAGCCTCACCCACATACTTATGTATTGTCTATGAAGCCTCCACGGGACAACAGAGGGGGTTACTTGCGACAGAGACCATGTAGCCTGCAAAGCCTAAAATACAAGCTCACCAACCCCAACATAGAGGTTCTAGGCAGAATAAAAGCTGAAAGTTTCGGAGCAGTTACTGTTTCAGATATCAAACTAGACACATCACGTGTATTAATATATTTTGTCCTCACACAGTAACCTATGAGTAGACACTGTTTGTGGCAGCCAGTCTCAAGGGGGCCCTGGTGAAGCTCACGGAAACTCACGGGGACTCAGGCCCTGGGGCAGTGCCCGGGGCTGGGGCAGCCGTGCTGACTCACAGAAAGCGAGGGACTTTTGAGACGCCTGCTGGCTTCTGCCTCCCCCTCCTGGAGCACTTTGGGGATCCCTGAGCTGTGGGGAGAGCCTGGGCGCCGTCTCACTGTGCTCACACTAGACCCCCAGGCCAGGCCAGCAGAACCTTGCTGGGGCCCAGTCAGCCCGCACAACCGAGAGAGGCAATAAAGCAGTGGCCGGTCACGCTGGGTCGGTGGGTGGTTTTCGTGCAGCCATGTGACCTCCTGGGCCCTCCTGGGCTGGCGACCTCGTGGCCTGTCCCTCCCACTCTCCCTGAACCAGTGGGCCGGGCCCCTGCCCCTACAGTAACCCCCTCGAGGAGTTTTTCCACATGCCGATTAAATCGAATATCTGGGAATGGGGGCCCAGAGTAGGTATTTTTTAAATCGCTCAAGACTGGAGAACCACAGCTCCGTCACTGTTTCCAAAACTCGCCTAAAGATCAGGCAGGCCTGGCAACCCATGGCTTCCAGAGCGCCGACAGGCCCTGGTACGGCATTTCCAGGGAAGGCCCTGTGAGCTGGAGAAGCAACACATCCCCCAGGTGAATCTTATTACCTAGTTAAGAAGCAAAGGGGGAGAGGAGGGCCAGCCCCCAGACTGGAGGACTGTCCAGGCGTTTCCTGTTCTGTGAAACACACGCTCACCAAATACCCAGCTGTGCCCTCTTGGGTGGTCCCAACAGAAGTAAGTGCTTATGTGGGCCAGAGTCAGGCCAAAGGGTGCCCCTCCAAGCCTTACCACGGCCCAGACTGGGGACATTCACGGGGCCGCCCAGGCAGTGGACCCTGAGGCAGCAGTGAGAAAGCATGAGGCACTGACACACATGACGGCACGGGGTGCACAGACCCACAGTTGAGTGAGAAAGCCAAACACAGAGTGTACATTCCACTCACACGCGGTTCAAGGGCCGAGTAGACTGATCCACGGTGACCGAGATTAGAGCAGTTACCTCTGTGAGTGTGTCCATGTGGGGGTTCCATAGCTGGGTCTAAGAGTGGATATGCACACGTGTGCATGCACAAGTCCCGCTCCTTACAGGATGCTGTCAGGTTCGCAGAGCAGGACTTGCCTGCATTTGGGGCCCAGGTGAGAGTGCTTTGCTTGCTTGCCTGTTTGCTTATTGCCTATTTGAGCTTTACATTATCCACAGAGATGTCTGCAGTGAACAGATGATAAGTGTACAGCCCGATGAGTGTTTCTGTGTTCACATGCAGTATTTGACCTTGTCCCAAGTGCTGTTCTAGGATCCCGGAAACTGAAACCAAGGCTGTAAGACGCCCTGTTCGCGTGGGTTTTATACTCTGGTCGGGGAGAGACAACAATATGAGACAGAACGGTCAGTTTTCGTGGGTTCACACTTTGTGAGTGCCTACCACGTGCCAGGTGGTGAAGCAGGCGGGGAAATGCAGCCGGAACCACGACCCAGCCCTGCTCGGACAGTGCCACAGTCTGGTCATGTCTGGAGAGCAGCGCTTGGAAGGGTTAAGAACACCCGGCCCTCCTGAATATTTCCCGAAGTCTCCCACTGACTCTGTCCTAATTCAAGCCTCTACCTTCGCTGCTCCGTGGCCTGTCGGAGTAGTTTCCCAATCAGTCATGTTTCCAGTCTCCACCTCTGCTTCATTCTCCAGGCCAATAGCCCTTCTTAAGTGTTCAATCTAAAGATTTCACTTAATGGTTCCCTACTGCCCAGGCAGCTCTGGGGTCAGTCTGTGTGGGCTTGAATCCTCACTTGGAGAGTGCATGTTGGGACCACAGGCAAGTTCTTTAAACGCCCTGAGCCTCATGTGTGTTTTCTGTAAGATGGAGACAAAACAATAATAATGATAAACACCAACACCGCCCATCTCCCTGAAGAGGTTGAGCTTTAATCTACCGTAATAGGTATTCGTTCAGCGAGGGCTAAACCTGTGCGAGCACCATCTGTTTACTGTTCTCCCTCACTCTCACCTCTCTGTGCTACTTCTGTCTGGAGTGCCTTCCCTCTGCCTTCTCCTGGCTGGTTCTTATTCAGCTCAGGTCTCAGCCTGGCACTGCCTCCACCAAGGAGCCCTCCCTGAAGCCACAGACAGAGCTGGGTGCCCTTGTCTGGACCCTCACAACACCCCGGATTGAATTTGTCCGTCTGCCCTCTGTTTTTTTTTTTTTTTTTTTTTTTTTTGCGGTACGCAGGCCTCTCACTGCTGTGGTCTCTCCCGTTGTGGAGCACAGGCTCCAGACGCGCAGGCTCAGCGGCCATGGCTCACAGGCCCAGCCGCTCCGCGGCACGTGGGATCCCCCCAGACCGGGGCACGAACCCGTGTCCCCTGCATTGGCAGGCGGACTCTCAACCACTGCGCCACCAGGGAACCCCTGCCCTCTGTTCTTATTTGTCTCCACTTGCTCAAGTGTGAGCTCCTCCCAGGCAGGCCCGAATCAAATGCCTCTTTGTGCCCCCAGCTGCAGACCCTTGCCGTTCAAGGCAGGCACTGGATGTGTCTGCTGACTTGAGCGGAACCTGCCAAGCATTTTCTTTTTTATTTTTATTATTTATTTATTTGGCCACCCCATGTGGCATGCGGGATCTTAGTTCCCCGACTAGGGATCGAACCCATGGCCCCTGCAGTGGAAGCATGGAGTCTTAACCAGTGGACCTTCAGGGAAGTCCCCCAAGGATTTTCTTAAGGGAAGGGGCCTTTGAGTTGGCCTTGAGGCATGGGTAGGACTTTAAAAAGTTATTTTAAAACAAGTTATACATGCACACAATATCAAATCCAAAGTAGGACTTTAAAAAGTTATTTTAAAACAAGTTATACATGCACACAATATCAAATCCAAAGAAACAAAAGGGCTCACAGTGAAAATTAAAAGTAGGTCATCTGTCACCACCCAGCTCCCTCCCCAGAGGCCACCATTGGTGTCAGTTTCTGAGTATTCTGTGCAATTGTCTGTCTTCCCCACCACACACACACTTTTTTATTTTGCAAAAATTTAAACCAACAGAAAAGTTGCAAGGATAGGACAATAATCACCTTTTGCTTGGATTCACCAATTAACATTTTGGCATATTATGCTAAATATTTGATAGGCATTATATCATGTAATGCTGACAATAAGCACACAATCATGCCAATTTTGTAGATGAGGTAACTGAGGCAGCAGGTAGGTGAAGGCACTCAACCAAGGTCAAGAGCTGGCCTTCCCGCTTAGGTGACCACAGGATTTTGATCCACCTTTCTTCAGCTCTCTTGGGAGGAAAGTATTTCCTTACACTGACTTGAAATTCACCTCCCCGGGCTGTTCACCGGATGCTCAATGGAAAAGTACACAGCCCTGGAAGCAGTTGCTGCTTCTCCTAAAACCTTCCATTCCCTTAGCAACAGCTGCTGTCGCTGCCACTAACACATGCTTCAGTGTCACCTCCTCTGTGAGGGCTGAGTTGGCTCACCCCCGTTTGGAAACTCCCATGGTAGACTCCTGGCTGCCAGCAGGATGACCTTTACGCGCGCCCGAGCTTGGAACCCGAGGCGTGGGGTGCCCTGGCCCTCGGGAATCCCTCAGCCTCATCCGTCCTGCTCCTTCCTCTGCTACCTCCACCCCAGTCCCTCTCGACCTCTCACCTTCTGCTTGAATTTCCCCTCCTCCCTGAAGCCGCCCCTAATTTCCCCAAGGAGCCCCCTCTCTTGGCTGCTGAGCCTTCTGCCTGCGCCCCCTTTACAGTCTTCTCCAAGTGGTCTTCTGGCCAGGAGACTGGACAGTGGACGATTGGAGTGACAGTTGGCCCGCCTAGTAGACCCCGCACACGCACACATCGGAGCCTTATTTTCCTCAAGCACGTAGTGGGGACAGGAATGCCTGGCTCAGTACCTGGCACCGCGTCAGCCCTTACTAATCGTCTGCAATAGAACTGACAGCTCTTCCGGGCTTACATCTCTAAGTCCCCCCCCCCAAAAAAAACCCTACGTCCCTCTCCTTAACTTCTCTGCGCTTCAGTGTCCGCCCTCATAAGATGGGGATGGGGAGGCTGTGAGCCTTCACTGAGCTCATGCATATCAAGTACTTGGAACAGTATGTAGCCTTGCTGACCGCCACGCGGGGCCGGCGCATAGTGGGTGTCAAACTAATCGTCTCCGCGTGGGCGCGGGACCGCGAGGTTGCAGGAACTGTTTGCAGAGCCAGCCCGCCGTCCCCGCCCCCGCCCCCGCCCCCGCCCCCGCCCTCGCCTCCGCCCCCGCCCTCGCCTCCGCCCCCCGCCTGCAGGGCCCGCCCCGCCTTCAGGCCCCTCCCCTCCCGCAGGCCCCGCCCACGCAGCTGTCAGGACCGGCGGCCGCGCGCCCGTCCACCAAGCCTGAACGCCCCACCACGCCCCGCCTTACTTCGCCTACACAAGTTACCTTGCGCCTGGCCGCCTTTTGTCCCACCCCCGGCTCCCATTGGCCAGGGGGTTTCTTTGTTAGCCAGGACGCGTCGCTGCCATTGGCCCGCAGGGCCGCCGATCGCGCCGGGAAGCGGCCCCGCCCCGCGCACCGCCACGCCCCGCGTGCTGGCCTGTCGTTCCCTCGCGCGCGCCTGCCGCCCTGGAGTGCGCCCGGCGTTCCGCTCCCCTTAGCTGCGGCCGAGGGCAGCGCGAGCACCGAGCGCGGGGATCGGCGGGGCGGCGGCGGGAGTGGGAGTGGGCGTGCGAGGCCGCGTCCATGGGCCCGGGACCGGCGGGCGGCGGCGGCGGCGGCGGCGCGGGCGGGCGGCGGGGGCCGCGCGCTCTGTGAGGCGCCGGCCTGCGTGCGCGGCTGGAGGCGGCGGCCGGGGATGCGGCGGCGCCCGGCCTGAGCCCGTTCCCGGCCATGTCGGCGGCCAAGGAGAACCCGTGCAGGAAATTCCAGGCCAACATCTTCAACAAGAGCAAGTGTCAGAACTGCTTCAAGCCCCGCGAGTCGCATCTGCTCAACGACGAGGACCTGACGCAGGTGAGCGGGCGGCGCGGGCGGGGCGGACAAAGCGGCGCCCGCGGGACGGAGCGGCGCCCTCCGCTTGCCGCCCGGTGACTCATGCGTTTCGGCGGCTCGAGGCGCCCGGCCGAGCGCGGGAACAAAGCGCGGGGCCACACTCGGCCGCCCGGCTCCGCGCCCTCTCCCACCGGCGGCCACCGGGCGGGGGGCGGCCTGGGTCCGGGTCTTGCTCTGGGCCGCGACCCGGGGCCGCCGGCGGGGGAGGGGCTCGCACGGCCTCCCCGCCCCCAGGGTCGCCGCTCCTGGCCGCGTCTCTGTCCCTCGTCCCTGGGGGGTTTCGCACGCTTTGGCGGCGGAAACCCGCCCACAGCGCGGCGCCGGGCCGTCCCGCGTGCCCCCGGCGCGGGTCCTGGGCCCGGCCGGCCCTTCCGGAGCTGGGCTCTGCGGCCCCGCGCGGCCACTCCCGCTTTCCCGGCCGGGCCCGCCCTCACCCCCCCCCCGCCGGCCTCTCCCCAGCCTCCGTCCCCCCAACCGACACGAGCTTCCCCTGGTCCCCCTGCGCGAGGCCGGGAGCCCCTTCCCGTTCCAGCCCAGCTGACTTCGTCGTGGGCGCTCCTTCCACCGACACGCTGCTTTGGAGTGGACCGGCCTGGCCGTTTCTCTTGCTGCGAAGTGTTTACACGGCCGGCCGAGTGGGTGGCAGGGCAGGGGTGACGGCCTGGGACCGGCTGCCTTCCCCAGTGGCCAGAAAGAAACTTCTGGTACCCGAGACCCAGAGCTTCACCCCGCACCCAGGGCTGCGGAGTAAGAGCGTTAGGACGGCAGGGTCCGTGTCCTGGTGGTGTGCCGGGCTGTGGTGGGCTTCTGAGGGAGATGCCCTCCTCTCCACTGGACGCCTTGCCCCGGGAAGCAGTTCATGTGGCCATGAGGGTCCTGGACCAGGAGTCAGGGGACTGAACTTCTAGGCTTGGCTATCACTTGCAGCTGCGTGACCTTGAACAAGTCCCTTTGCCTAGTTATTTTCCTTCTCTGTAAATTGGGAGCAGGGATCCCTGGCTCTCCTGCCTCACTAGGCTGTTGTGAAAAGCAAGGCATGACATCGTATGAAACTTTTTCTTCTTGCAGTTTAAAAAACAAATAAACAAGAATCACCTACAGAATAGTAAACTTGGATTTAGGAAGTTTCTGGCTTGGCATGAGTCATTCTGAGAGAGTTTTCTGGTTATTCGAGGCAGCTGCCTAAATTGGGTGTTTACACCTCATAGGGCTTGTTTTCCGATTCTTAAACGTAGATGAATTAGAATGGAATCTTCATATTTAAATTGAATCTGTTTTTAAAATTAATTGGATTTGGTGGGGAGGGGGATGTCACAAATTTAAAAGTACCTTAATCTTGCACTGTATTCACAGTTGAATTGTGGGTTTTGAAATAGGCCTGGGCCCTCCAGGGCACAAGTGGAATGGTCGTTTCTGAAATGAGTGGGGTTATTTGTGCTGGGAGAGATTAGGCCAGCCTTCTACCTCCTGGGATCTTTCAGGAAGAAACTGTTCTTGAAGAGAGAAGGAGGGAGACTCAGGGCTGTTGCGAGCAGCTTTAGCTGCTGCTCCCTGCATCCGGCCCTCCCCCAGCCTCTTACTCTCATCCTCATGGCTCCATTAGAAAACCTCAGCCAATCGGTTCCCATCAGTCTCCTTCAAGCCCCTGCTTCCTGTTGCCCCTCCCACCCTGAGCTTATTTTAGACCATCAAGGCTGGAAGATAGATCAGTGATCACTGAGGCCACCTCCTCTTTAAGGCATTTATCCTTTAGTCCTTCTCCTATGCATTTCTCTGCATACATGCAGACTCAAGTACAGTTAAAAAACCTATTTAAATCTAAACTGTATGTGCGTTTTTGCTCTGAAATATATTTTGTTTTTTCTGCTTAATGATGCTTTATAGCCGTTTTCATGGTAATACATATCAATATACCAAACTTGTTTTTTACACATTGTACCATCAGGGATGTATCATAGTTTAACCATTCCCTTATTGGTGGACAGCAAAGTTACTTCCAGGTTTTGTCGTTATAGACAGTGAATGCCTCAACGAACAGCTTTCTAACTGCTTTTGGGTGTGTGTGTGTGTGTTTGTGTTTGTGTGTGAGAGAGAGAGCGAGAATGCATGTGCGTGCGAGAACGAATGCAAGTATTTCTCTGGGGGCAGATACCTAAAAATAGAATAGCTAGGTTGACATCAAGTGCATTAAATTTTTTTTTCTACAGATAATCACCAAGTTGTCTTCCAAAAGAGGCTGTATCATATCATTGCCAGGATTGGGTATTATCAAATGATTTAATTCTTTAATAATTTCCCTAGTTACCAGTAAGATTAAGCCTCTTTTAGTAATATTTATTGAATATATTTTGTTCTTTCGTGTATTTTCATATTATTTGCCCATTTTTCTATTGGGTTAGGGCTCCCCCACCATTGATTTGTAGGAGCTTTCTGTATATACTCTAGGTCAGCGGTCCACAAACTTTTCCTGTAAAAGGTCAGATAGTAAATATTTCAGCCTTGTGGGTCATAAGATCTTAGTGGCTACTATGTAGCTTTGCCATTGTAGCACAAAAGCCGATGTGTGAAGTTGCTGTATACAAGACATACACTAAGGGGTATGGCTCTTTCCAGTGAAACTTTATTTACAAAAATAGGTAGCTGGCAGGATTGGCCTGTGAGGCTTGGTTTGCCGACTCCTCTAGATGTTAATCTGGCAGCTGTCATACACTGTCTTTAATTGTATGATCATTTCTCTTTCTCATGTGGTAGTTTTAAATATGACAGTTTAATTTCCATGTTTTCTTTATAGTTTGTAGTTTTTTTTTTTTGTTTTTTTTTTGCGGTACGCGGGCCTCTCACTGTTGTGGCCTCTCCCGTTGCGGAGCACAGGCTCCGGACGCGCAGGCTCAACGGCCATGGCTCACGGGCCCAGCAGCTCCGCGGCATGTGGGATCTTCCCGGACCGGGGCACGAACCCGTATCCCCTGCATCGGCAGGCGGACTCGCTACCACTGCGCCACCAGGGAAGCCCTATAGTTTGTAGTTTTAATCTCATTCTTATGAAGGTTTTCTTTCCAATGTTATAAAATAGTCTCTGATGTTTTTCTTTGTTCTTTTATAGTTATTTTTATGCTTAGTTTTGCTTGTTCGTTTGGTTTTTGGCTGCACTGCATGGCTTGTGGGACCTTAGTTCCCTGACCAGGGATCGAACCCAGGCCCTTGGCAGTGAAAGCGTGGAGTCCTAACCACTGGGCCTCCAGGGAATTTCCTATGCTTAGCTTTTTAATCCATTGGATTTGTGTTTTAGGAAGATAATTCTGGCTAAAGGCAGAAGTTCTAATAGATGCTCTTGAAGAAGTCCAGTTAAATGTCAGTAAAGGTCTTCTCTAGGTCAGTGCTGGCCAGGAGGGAAAGGAGTCGTCAGACACCAGGGACAGGATATTGGCAGTTGATCGGAGCGGGGATTGAGGAAACCTGGGTGGATAAAAGTACCTTTAACGGCAGTTGAGAATAGCAGATGTGGAGTAGATTTGAGGGAGCGGGGAGGAGTAAAAATAGTGTGGTAAGTTTGACTTGGAGGAGGTGGAGGTCCAGTTTGGTCCTTAGGTGGAATCACCCATTTACGGCAGTGGGCGGCTAGAGCTGGAGGAGGGGTGGGACCAGCTGGGAATCCTGATGTCACGGGAGTGAGTGGAGTCACTCAGGAGGCTGTGTAGCGTGAAACGAGAATAGAGGGAGCCGAGCAGCAGGTCTGGAACTAAGGTCCTTGGCTTCCAGGTCCTCGTCCCAGCCTGGGTTCCTGGTGGGTATTGACCTGACATGATGTCTCATTCTCCTGCTGACTCGTGCGCCATTAGGAATCACTTTTTGAGGAAGGTGTCACCAAACTTCAGTTCTAGCCCCTGGTCTGGTGCTGTCTTGTTGTGGGACCTTGGCTGGGTGGTTTCTCCCTCCTGGAGAACGAGCAGGTTGGTCTTGATCTTTCCCAGCTCTTCCAGTCCTTCTTTGTCCCCCCTCAGCCCTCCTGGTCTAATTCTGCCCCTTGCTGTGTCCATACTCCACTGCTGGGACTGCTGGGGCCTTGGGGTAGGAACCCCAGACATAGAGGTGGGTGGGCCAGGAGTTGGTCTCTGAATCATTTCATCAGTCATTTCAGTCAATCATTTCCTCATTTCCCTTTGTTCCTGTGACTTTCTTAGAAGTTCCATGGTATGGAACTTCTTTATTTGACTTAACATTCATCTCAGAAACAATGGGAAGATTCCATGCCCACCCTTTTTAGAAGATTTGTGATTATTCACAGGTTGGTAGATAGTTTGGCAAGGGGTGTGTCAGAAGTTCCAGACCTTACAAATGGCCAACAAGCACATGAAAAGATGGTCAGCGTCATTAGTCATTAGGGAAATGCAAATTGAAACCATAATGAGGTACCACTTCACACCCACTAGGATGGCTTTAGTAGAAGAGGGGAAGTATTAAGTGTGGTGAAGATGTGGAGAAATTGGAGCCCTTGTGCATTGCTCATGGGAATGTAAAATGGTACAGCCGCTGTGGAAGTCAGTTTGGCAGTTCATCAGAACAATTAGCGTATGACTCAGTGATTCCATTGCTAGCATATACCCAAAAGAATTGAAAACAGGTATTCAAACAAATAGTTTTATGCATACGTTTGTAACAGTGTTATTCACAGTAGCTAAAAAGTAGCAACAACCCAAATATTGATCAGTGGATGAATAGATAAATAAATTGTGGTCTATCCATACAATGGAATATCATTCAGTCATAAAAAGGAATGAAGTACTGAGACATGCTACAACATGATTGACCCTCAGAAACATGATATTAAGTGAAAAGAATCAGACTCAAAAGGTCACATACTGTATGATTCCATTTATATGAAATGTCTACAACAGGTAAATCTGTAAAAACAGAAAGCAAGTTAGTGGTTGCCAAGGTTCTGGTAAGGGGGGAATGGGGAGTGCCTGCTGATGGGGTTAGGGTTCTGTTTTGGGGTGATGAAATGTTTTAGAATTAGATAGAGATGCTGTGTGTATAACATGAGGAAATTACTAAATGCCACTGAATTATGCATTTTAAAGTGGTTAATTTTATGTGATGTGAATTTTACCTCAGTTAAAAAAAATAAATGTGCAAGAATCACACACACACACAAATTCCAAACCTGCCCCCTGCTCCTTGTGTCATTGGAGTGAATATCTGATTGTTTCTAGAGTCTAGACAAGGGATTGGCAAATTTTTTCTTAAAGGGCCAGATAGTAAATATTTCAGGCTTTGCAGGCCTACAGGAAAGATCGAGGAATTTAAGTAGGTACTTATATAACTCTTTGAAAATGTAAAAAGCATTCTTGGTTTTGAGACCTTAAAAAAATAGCCAATGGGCTAGATTTGGCCAATGGAGCGAGTATACATAGCTTGCCAACCCCCCTGGCTTAGACCAGCCCTGTCCAATAGAAGTATAATGCGAGCCACATATGTAATTTAAAATTTTCTAGTTGCCACATTTAAAAAGTAAAAAGAAACAGGTGAAGTTAACTTTACGTTTTATTTAACGTATCCAAAATATTATCATTTCAACATGTAACGAAGCTGTTTTATGCACTTTTACCTTTACCGCACCTTTGGTCCAGACTAGCCACTTTCCCAGTGCTCAGTAGCCACGTGTGGCTGGCCTACAGTGGTGGATGGGGCGGCTCTGGCTGCAGTGGCCTGGCCTGAGACCCTTGGGGGAAGTCCAGGGTGGGAAGGCTGTGCTTGTGGGTTTTTCTCCTTGGCCTGCATTCGGATTCCTGGAATGCTGGCTCTCTCGTGCTGTTACTCCTGTTTGCATCCCCCTCTTGACGTCTTTTTGCCAACTTCAGGGGGTTCTCTTTGAATGTCACTTCTTTTTTGGTGACTCCTTTTACTGTGTTTTAGAGCTCTGAGGCTCTGATCCCTACTCCCTGCAGGGCAGAAGAGAGGAGGGTGCTTGCTGGTCAGGACTTAGTGGACCTATGCTGTGGGGAGCGAGTGAGAGCCTGGGGTGGGGGGGTGGGGACAGGCTACATGTCCCTCCAGGCACATGGCAGGACGTGGTGAATGCATTCTGCACAACCCTTTGTATTTGCTGAGTGTTTTTTTTTTTTTTTGCGGTACGCGGGCCTCTCACTGTTGTGGCCTTTCCCGTTGCGGAGCACAGGCTCCGGCCCTGCGGGCTTAGCAGCCATGGTTCACGGGCCCAGCTGCTCCGCGGCATGTGGGATCTTCCCGGACCGGGGCACGAACCCCTGTCCCCTGCGTCGCAGGCGGATTCTCAACCACTGCACCACCAGGGAAGCCCTGCTGAGTGTTTTGCAGCTGTATCCTAGCTGCTTTTTTCCCTGCGTTCTAGCCTGCTACTTCACCTCTCTTTCTGAGTTCCTGTGCCCTTGCCACGCAGAAGGACTACAGTCGACCTGTGTTCTGTTCTTGGCACAGACGTGGCCGGGTGACCCAGAAAGGTTACTTACGTTCTCCCGGCCTCGGTTTCCCACCTGTAAAGCAGGTGCCCACATTCTGTATTCAGGGAGTGGTCCACTAGTGGAATGGATGGGAGACTACTGAACCCCCTTTGTGGTAATTAGTATTCCAAGAAGCATGCTGACGGTCTCTCCTGTGGGGAACAGACTTTGTTTGGGCTCTCGCCTGATCACTAGGACCCTGATGTTGTGTAGCTGAAATAAATTTGACTTGGAATATTTATCTTTAAATTGTTCCCAAGCTGCCAGCTAGACTTGAAGGAGAGGAGAGAGCATTGCAATCAGGGAAAAGAGACAAGAGGGAAGTAATATCCTACTGCCCACATCCTCGTACTGTGGGGGAGCGAGGCACATAGGGAGGTGTGGTGAGCACTGGGTGCCAATTTCGAAGCATTTAATCTGAGAAAACAGGCTTTTCGTTTATCCTTGGAAACTCACTCTCCAAACATCACTTTCTCATGTGAAACGACATGGTTGGACCAGGTCAGCGGTTTTCAAACTTTAAATTGCGGGGCCTTTTACTCAAAGGAATCTCGTACAGAAATACTGTGTGTGAAACAGAAAAAGTGACACTGTTCTGGGCGACACGGGGTCAGAGCTTGGCCTCTCAGCCATCTGTTTCCCACCCATGGGACCTCCAGTCATTTCTGAGGTCTGCGAGGGGCAGGTTTGAAAACTCTGCCCTAGATTTCGTGGTCCCTTCGGTTTGAGCAACTGAGGGCTCTGAAATTGTCTGCGGCTCTTTCACAGCTGCCCTGGGATGGAACCCCTGAATGCCCATCCCCACCACTCCCATTATACTGTCACTTCCTTTGGGGGTGAGAGAGCCAGAGGGTTGATTTGCTGGCATTTTGTTTCTGGAGCCTGGAACTAGAATCTTCCAAACCACTTGCTGGTTTTCTCAGTCAGGGTCATCCTAGTTCACATGAAACCACAGCCTGGTTCTTGCCTGGAGTCTGTAACCCTTCCAGCTCCTTCCTCCCCTCGCTCAGCTTGGTGTGTGTGCTGCGCTGGCTGGTGTCCTGCCCGGTCCTTGGGGCAGCTCACAGTGAGAGTGAGTGGACGGGCCTGTGGAGTCCTCCTGAGCCTGCTTCGCACTGGATCAGGTGTTGTGTGTGCCGTGACTTCCTTCCACCGCCGGCAGCTGGGGAGGCAAGCAGGGCTGGTGGCAACACGGCCACCTGTGGAGTGTAGGGACATTGGGTTTCAGAGAGGTTGGGTGCCTGCCCTTGGTCGCGGGGCTGCCTGGGGATGGGGCTGTGTGCCACATGATTCTCACACTAGCCTCCGTGCGGCCAGGAACCTGTCCTCCCTCCTCCTGGCAAGGCCGCTTTGACTTGTTAACATGGTACTGTTTCAGTAGGAGGAGGCTGGGGTATTGCAAACTGAATTAAAGCTGTTTAACGGAGTTCTCATTCCTACCCCTGGGAGGAGGGGCCTGAGGGGCTGGGTGATCCCCCCACCCTTAAGCAGGTGAAGGATTGTCCCCATTAGCAGATGGAGCCACTGAGACCCAGGGAGGTTCAGCCTAGGTCACAGGAAGACAGTGTGGATTTTTTCAAAGTTCTTTTTGGCCCTCTCTGTGTCTGCGAACACGCAGTAACCTTTGCTGTCAGAAACAGGGCCGTACCCTGACTTGGGTTCCTTAGCTGCTGGGGGCGCGTGGGGCAGGCAGAGCGTTTTACAGGTCCTCCTGCAGGTCCTGACATCTCAGCCTTAGGGGGGGGTCTCACGTCCCTGGACAGGCTGCTGGCCCATTGCAGTGACCACACCTTTGGGCAGCCCTGAACAGGAAGCCCTGTTTTCCCCTGAGGGATTCAGAATCAGGAAGTAGTTGTGTCCTTGATCCCTAGGTCCTAAAACACTGGTTGGAACAGGCAGACCAGGGAGACTCCATGTGCACCTGCGGTCCTGTCTCTCCCCTCCTAGTATCCTGGCCCACAGCTAAAGGGGCCGGGCGGGGGAGCAGCTGCTGGGAGTCCCAGCTGAACCAGAGAAAGAGTCCAGGTCTCCCGGGTGCTGCACTCAGAGCCTGTCTACCTGGGGCTGGCGGGTCTTCCGCTTAGGGACCGCTCTGACCTAGAAATCTGACACAGTCCCACTTTTAGTTTACATGTGCTCAGGTAAGGGAGTGGGAGGGTTGAGGGAAGGGGCTTTCAGCTCAGATTTGGGTCTTATGCTGCTTGAGCAACTTACTCAGAATTTAAGAGTCTGCATCCCTCCTCTGAAAACGGGGGCTGCAACAAGATCCATTTCTGTGGGCGCCTGTGAGGATGGTGGAAGATACAGGAAGTAGCAAGAGTGCCAAATCTGTGAATGCTTGGGTGTGTAGTGGGCGCTCGGTGTAAGGGGTTCGTTTCGTCAGCACTGACCCAGAGAGGGGAGCCGCCTGTGTGGCAAGGTGCTGTGGGATGGCTGGCCCTCAGACTCTCTTTCTGTCTGCCCTGTGCCCACAGAGCAGGGGCCCAGGCTGCCTTCTCTCCTGCGAGCTGCTTGGCATCACCCTAGCAGCTTCCCCACATCAGCCCCGAGGGACTGGAAGGGCCTTGTGGGTTTCCTTATGTGGGTTTGATTTTCAGAACATGTTTAAGTGTAAAGAGTGAACTGATCTTAAGAATTTTTACAGTATAAGAAGCGAAGAGGCGGGACTTCCCTGGTGTTCCAGTGGTTAAGACGCTGCACTCCCATTGCAGGGGGCACGGGTTCGATCCCTAGTCAGGGAACTAAGATCCCATATGCCGTGCAGCGCGGCCCAAAGGAAAAAAAAAAAACGAAGAGGCTAGGTACCATCAGGCTGAGACTTACCATTAGAGGGTGTGGGCTGCTCCAGAGGCCAGCAGCCAGCGTGACAGCTACCCCTGAGCACCTGCCAAGCCCAGAGAAATGCACAGTGCAAGTCCTGTGAATGGCAGTGGCACATCCCGATTTCAGAAGTCACTTTGCACGGAAGTGTCTGAGTGGCCATCAGCAAAGTGGGAGAGGGTTAAGAGAAGCTGCTTATCCTGCTGGTGTCCCTGGGAGCAGTTGTCTGGGAATCCAAGTTTTCTTGCCCGTGGACCTGGGGGAAATGGGCAGAGGAGGGTAGAGAGCAGCCTGGGCCTAGTCCTGAATCACTGGGCAGTGAGCAGGAGGTCTGGCCAGGCCCTTTGGTCGCCAGCATTGATTAACTCACTTCAGCTGGCAGGTGACTTCCTCCCCTGCTATCCCACATCCTTTACAGATAACATACTCATCCAGGGGTTGGAGCGTTCCGTGGGGTCTAAACAAGCAGATGTGGCTCCTTGCGAGAGCCTGTGAGCAAGCTGTTCTAACAGGCAGATGCCATCTTGGCAGACAGCCCGTTGACTCTCATCCCCACGTCTCCCTTCCCTCCTAGAAACACTGTGAGCTTAGAGGATCTTCCTGGGAACTGGGCCAGCGAGCTGGCCATGCAGCCTTGTCTGGTGTGGCTTTCTATACTTAAATCGAAGGAGCAGTTGACGTGCTCTGAGATTATTTATTGTGGCAGTGGTCAGTGGTGGCATTCATAGCTAACAATAACTGCTGTGTGCCAGGCCACTGTTAACTCATTTATATTCATAACAGCCTTATGAAGTAGAGAGATAAGAAAACTGAGATGGAAAGAAGTCCTAGAACTTGCCCGGGGGTGACACAGCAAGTGGCAGAGGTGGGACACAAACCCAGATAGTCTGACTCGGCCTCCTCGCACTGTTCCCCCTGTGGACCTGGGTGGACTCAGGTAGGCTTTCTGAACCTTAGATCTCTAGCTGTGTGTGTCCCTTGGCCCCTCATGTCCAGGAGCCAGAGGCTGCCCTGCCAGGGGTGTATGTGCTGGGAAGCGTGGGGCTGGACGATGCAGCTTGGGCTGAACTTGTTAAATTTCCTGCTCTTTTTTTTTTTTTTTTTTTCCTTCCATTGGACTCTCCTGTTGTACCTGTTACTTTATAGGAAGCACTGCTTTTTGAGGGACAGGGTGTGACTTTTTCCTGCAAAGCCGTTGCCTCAGAAATTTGTCCCCAAGCATTCTGTAGCATTCCTCCCTTTGCCACAAGTGGCGTCATGTTCCAAAAATCCCGCGGCCATCGGCTCCTTGTCAAGCCCAAACAGGGAAAGGGCTTTTTAAAGTGTCCCCTCTTCCTGCAGCTCCTGCTGTCCAGGGAGGAGCCCTGGGCATGGGCTGGGCTTGTAGGGCATGTGTGTGGGCCAGAGGGGTGAGTGGGCAGCTGAGCTGGGGCGTGGGAGGGAGGATGGCCAACAGGCCAGCGGCCTCGTGCCCTCCCATCTCTGGGCTTGAGATCTAGTGAGGTCTGTGTGTGGGTTTTTGTTTTTGTTTTTGTTTTTTTGAGGTAAAATTCATGGAACGTAAAATTAATCACTTTAAAGCATACAGTTCAGGACTTCCCTGGTGGCGCAGTGGTTAAGAATCCGCCTGCCAATGCAGGGGACACAGGTTTGAGCCCTGGTCCGGGAAGATCCCACATGCCACGGAGCAACTAAGCCCGTGCGCCACAACTACTGAAGCCCGCGTGCCTAGAGCCCGTGCTCCACAGCAAGAGAAGCCACCACAGTGAGAAACCTGCACACCACAAGAGTAGCCCCACTTGCTGCAACTAGAGAAAGCCGGCGTGCAGCAACAAAGACCCAACGCACCCATAAATAAATAAATAGATAGATAGATAGTACTGTTCAGTTGCACAATGTGCAGTTTAGCACATTCACAATATGCTAAATTCACCAGCACTCTGTAATTCAAAACATTTCGTCACCCCAGAAGAACAGGCCGTTACTGTTGAGGAGTTAGGCTCCACCCCCTACCCCCATCCTCAGCAGCCACCAATCTGCTTTCCTTCCCTATGGATTTTACCTCTTTTGGAAATTTCACCAAAATGGAATCGTAGAAATTGTGACCTTCTGTCTGGCTATTTGCACCGAGCATGTTTTCAGAGTTCATGTGGTAGCATGAACCTGTGTTCACTGCTTGTTTCTGGCCGAGTGTTGCATTATGTGGCATAGCGCATCTTGTTTATCTCTTTGTTTGTAGATGGACCCTTGGGCTGTCCTGCCTTCTGGCTGTTGTGACTAGTGCTGCTGTGAACACCCACATGCACACTTCTGTCTAACCTTCCTTTCAGCTCTTCTGGGTGGAGACCAGGGGAGGAATTGTTGGGTCCCATGGAATTCTGTTGTGAGCTGCGGTGGGAAGCGGCACATCAAGCCAGACCTCAGCACTGCGGACTGTGGGGTGGGCAGGCAGATACGGCGCTGGGTGGGTGGAGGAGCCTGGGATGGGGACCTGGGGTCTGTGGCAGAGGTGCTGTGCCCGTGTACCGGGCTTGCCGAGCCACCTGGAGCTCCGCTCCCTCCTGAGGGTCAGCCTAGCTGCCGAGAAGGAGCTAAGCTGGGGCTTCAGAGTTGTGGGGAAGGGGGCCGAGGGGGCGTGGGAGCTGAAGGCCAGGCCATGTAGGGAGATACCGGTGCACCCCAGGGTGATGAGGTGCAGGGGAGCTGCTGAGAGCCAGTCTCCGACCGGATCTGGCCTGTTTACTACTCTTATTACCAGTTTTCAAACTTTATTTCTTTAGCCATGGAGCACGGAGCCCCTTGAAATGGAACGTGGAACTCGCCCATGTGAAGTCCCCAGAAGGGGGAAGGGATGGTTCCCCAGCCGCCTGCCCCACCCCATCGTCTGCAGTGGCCCTGAAGCACTGTTTGAAAACCACTGATGACTCTAACCCTTGCATTAAAATTTGTTAATAGAATGAAATATCTGACATATATGGAAGAACTTTAGCAGCATGTGTGTACAGCATGGGTGCAGCCTTCCTGCTGAACGTTCGAGGTGCTGGTGTTTCTGATGTGTCAGCCTCCCAGCTGCTGGGATCCAGGGGAGTGGACCACAAGTAGGTGTTGCCCCGTTGTTGAGCCCAGCCCCCTCTGCAGACTTCCTCTCCATGCAGAGGCTCGCCTCTCGAGAGGAAGGTCTCCCTGCCCAGATGTGTGCAGGAGTCTTCCAGTTCCAGATGGACCTTAAGGCAGCTGCTGGGGGCAAGTCTGGTATGAGATGCGACCCCTTAAATTAAGGTAGTGCTGTTGAGGAGAAAGGACTCCGTGTGGAGACCTGGAGACAGACCTGAAGGCTTGTGTGTTTGGGCTGACAGAGCCAGCGTGTGAGCAGGGCCCTGAGAACCAGGAGGGCTGATCTGAGGACGGGCTGGACTGGGGTGGGGCGGCTGGCTAGGTCAGTGGTTCTCAGACTTTTTGGTTTTGGGCCCCTTTATGCTTTTGATTACTGAGGTCTTCAAAGGGCTTTTGTTTATGTCAGTTACAGCCAATGGTATTTACTGTATGAGAAAGTAAAACGAGACATTTAAAAAATTTTATTAATTCATTTAAAAATAAAATAAACCTGTTACATGTTCACATAAATAACAGGTGTATTCTGAAAAATAACTTCTCCAAAACAAAAAAAGTTTTGCTTAGAAGAGTCGCATCATTTTACCTTTGCAGATCTCCGTACCATCTATCTTAATGGAAGACAGCTGGATTCTCTTATCTTTTGCACATGATCTGTTGTGATATCCTGTCATGTAGCCTCTGGAAAAGCCTATATGCTAGTGAAAGAATGAGTGCAAAAAGGGCAAATGATGACTTAGTATTTTTGTAAAAATAGTTTTGGTTCATGGACCCCTTAAAAGGGTCTCAGGGCCCCCTTAAAAGGGCTATCCCTTTGAGGACCACTGGTCTGGCTCAAGCTGGGCCATTTACTTGAAGGCCCCGAATGCCTCATGGGAGCGGCAGGGAGGACGTCTGTCAGGACGGGCAGAGCCCCAGGCGGTGCTCAGAGTGCTGAGGTGGGTGGAGGATGGAGCGGGGGGTGGGGGGTGGGGCAGAAGCAGCCGCCCTGGCCTCCCGCTGCCGAGGGCTCTCCGTGGAATAAGTGAAGTGTGGGTGAGGCACACAGCATGTGGTGGGGACTCGACGTGTCGCACACGGAATGTTTATTCTGAGGCTGGAGAAGTTGTTTTGCTGTCACATCTCCCCACTAGACTCTGCACCTCTCAGGAGGGAGTGGGGGAGATGACCGGAGGTTTTAGGATGGAGCCTGCAGTGCTGGGGCTGGCGCCACCGTGATGTGCGGCGTGAGAGGTGGCTGAGGACTGTGGAGTAGGGCAGGCAGTCCTCCTCGGGCTCTGCCGCTGGTTTGCTCGGCAGCCAGAAGGCAAGATGACCTCACTCTTTTCCCCTAGTGCTGCTTGACACATTCCAAGACCCTGGAGACACAGGGTTGGGGCTTGGGTGGGAAGTCAGGGTGCAGAGGGAGATTCAGATTCCTCGCTCTTGGAGTGACCATCAGTCGAGTCCTGCGCCCTTGAAGCATGTCGGCGGGAAGGGGATTCATGAGAGTCTCGGAGGCCCCCAGAGGTCTCAAGTGACACAATAGGGATTTTTTAACGCTATTTTTGGGGAAGAAGCTTGGATCAACCCTCAGAATCTTCCTTGGAGGAGGAAAATTACCTCTTCTCTTTGGGATTAAAGTGCTCCTTAGCCAGGTCGTGCCCCTTGGATTTGGTAGCTGGCAGGAATTTAGATGTTTTTCTTTAAAATAAATTTTTGGCCGCACCTCACGACATGTGGGATCTTAGTTCCCCAACCAGGGCTCGAACCTGCACCCCCTGCGGTGGAAGCGCTGGAAGCGTGGAGTCTTAACCACTGGACCCGCAGGGAAGTCCCGGAATTTCAGTGTCTTTAATGTTAGATGAGAAGATATCCCCATAGACTTAGACCTTTCAGTTATACCACAGTTTCTGCTGTGACTATATTGTATGGCCTCTGTTAAAGAAAATATTTCTTTGCCTCTTCTTGTCCACTGGTTGCCCCTCCCTGTCCAGCCCGTGTGTAGCCTGCATGTGGAGGTTTCCTTTGTGAGGTTTCCAGCTTGAGCTTGATCTGAGCAGTTGGGGCTGCTGCCCCCCAGTCTGCTTTCGGGGAGCCTTGCAGCACCCCGTTCAACCCTTTTCCCTTTGCAGCTTTTGAGGAGCTAATTGTTCAGACTTCACATGACATGCGGTGTTTACCTCTTTGGTCTCTCCTAAAGGAGTTTTAACAACAGTCACCAAACTTGGATATGAATGTTCACAGCCACCAAAAGGGGGAAACAACCCCAGTGTCATCAATAAACAGATGTGGTCCATCCACACAATGGAATATTATTTGGCCATGAAAAGGAGTGCGGTACAACCAACCACTACAGCATGGATGACCCTCTAAAACATCCACTCAGTGGGAGAAGCCAGACACAAAAGACCATGTGTTATCTGATTCCATTCATGTGAAGCGTCCAGACTAGGCAAATCTGTAGAGACATAAAGCAGATCAGTGGTTGCTGGGGACTGGAGAGGGGAGTGTGTGGGGAATGATAGCTAAAGTATACAGGGCTTCTTTTTGGGATAAATTTGATTATGGTGGTGGATGCACTACAAACCATTGACTTGTACACTTTTAAATGGGGGAGTTGTATGGTATGTGAATTATATCTCAAAAAAGGTAAGTTATTACAAAAACACACCAAAACAGTTATTACCCGCACCCTCCCCCCCCCCATTTTTGGTTTGTGCTTGTAATTCACATTTTTAAAAAAAATAATTAATATATTTTTGGTTGCGTTGGGTTTTTGTTGCTGCCTGTGGGCTTTCTCTAGTTGTGGTGAGCAGGGGCTACTCTTTGTTGCAGTGTGCAGGCTTCTCATTGCAGCGGCTTCTCTTGCTGTGGAGCACGGGCTCTAGGTGTGCGGGCTTCAGTAGTTGAGGCACACGGTCTCAGTAGGTGTGTCTCGCAGGCTCTAGAGTGCAGGCTCAGTAGTTGTAGCATACGGGCTTCGTTGCTCTGTGGCATGTGGGGTCTTCCCGGACCAGGGCTTGAACCCGTGTTCCCTGCATTGGCAGGTGGATTCTTTTTTTTTTTTTTTTTTTTTTAAATATTTTATTTATTTATTTATTTATTTGGTTGCTCCAGGTCTTAGTTGCAGCAGGCAGGCTCCTTAGTTGTGGCATGCAAACTCTTAGTTGCAGCATGCATGTGGGATCTAGTTCCCTGACCAGGGATCGAACCCTGGGCCCCCTGCACTGGGAGTGTGGAGTCTTATACACTGTGCCACCAGGGAAGTCCCGGCAGGTGGATTCTTAACCACTGCACCACCAGGGAAGTCCCTGTAATTCACATTTTGCCAAACCTTTATTTGACATCTTTGTTTCCTATCTTTTTGTCATTTTTGGTTTGACATCTGCTACCCATGAGTAGCTAACACCTCAGATTTTACCTCTGTCCTGTGCTCTGTCCTGGTTACCCCAGGCCCCCAGGAGAGTGCTGGACGGGCATGATGTTGGCCTCGCCCTCTCACACCCACGTGTGCGTGTCTGTGCATGCACAGCTTGGGGCTCAGCTGTGGTCAGGTGCGTGGCAACTGCGTGGCAGCAGCGTGGAAGTGTTCTGTGCTGAAAGCAACTGGCCATCAGATAACATTATTTGGAGTTCGGTTCATTGTTTCACCAAGTATTTATTATCTTTGTCTCCACCCAGTGCTACTTCTGATTTGGCTGAAGGGTGGGACTTTAGAACTCTGGAGGAGGGGGCCCCGAAGACACCAGGCCTTGTGGTATTTTGGGGATGTGCCTGCTCCCCTTGGAACCCTGCGCCATAACATGCTGCCGGGTGGGCGGCATGAGGCTGTGTGTGAGGCTTGGCGGCCTCTGGAGGGAAGTGTGGGCCTCTGCACATGCCAGCCGGCTTCCCTGTCGCACGTCCCCTGACCTCCATTTCTGAGGTGGCCTTTGCTCGCTGCTCATGGAGGTCTCTCCCAGATCCCTCCTCTGTGCTCCCTGGTGCTGAGTTCCTTACCCTTAGCTCCAGTGTTTGTGCCTTTGTCTCGTCGTGTGTATTCTTAGTGGCTTTGTTGTCTTTGCATCCTCACATTTGACAGCAAAGAAGGGTAAGCTGCATTTCTTATAAGTTTCTTTCTTCTGGGCCACGTGTCCATATATAATTAGTAGGCTTCCTGCTCATTCCCCAAAGTATCCCAGTTTGGATGATAAATGTACAGGGTTACTCTACATTTGAGGCTCTACTTTCTCTGGGTGGAGGTGGGAGCCTGTGCTCACACCTACGTCTTTCATCCACAGGTAGGAAAGACTCCTCCTTCTGGAGAAGAGCCCCACGACCTCTGTCCACTCCCCAAATGCCTTCACAGCCCGTAGTGCCTGGCCAAGCTGGGTGGGCAGCTCCATGAAGGGTGGTTTGTGGAGGTTCATCCTCTAGCGAACTCCTTATGGGGACCATGCATTGGCGCTACACACAGGCCCCAGGCCTCAGCTGCAGGGATGTCTGGGGGAGGCCCTGAGTGATGTGCTGGTCAGGACTAGACCCCCAAGGAGAGTAACCCACTTGGGAACGTGCATCCTGCTGGGATGGCACCAGCCTTTACTTTTGGGAGTGGCTCACTGATGGGCGGTGTGGAGAGGTGAAAGGCAAGATACAGGGCTTGACTCACACCTGCTTAGACACTGTGGTTTCCTTGTATGTGAAATGGAAGGGTGGCACGGGGTGCATGACGTGGAGTGCCTGGAGCAGTGACCTGCCTCGTAAGCCGTGAGTGTTGGCTGTGGTGACAGTGGGGACAGTTGTGACAGAGCAAACTGATGGGCATTTCACGCAGACTTCCCATGTGCCCACTCAGAGGGAATGTGTGTCTCCAGGGCCACATACCTGATGCTTTCCTTTCTCGGAAGCTGGGCTTTCGCCCTAGGTCCTGATGGCATTGAGTTGCATACAGTGGCTGCCCCACGATTGTGCATATCTTCGCAGTGGCTGATGGTCCTCTCCTGACTTTCAGAGGCAGATGACAGGCCCTGGACGCTCGTGCCGGCAGGTAGTGCCCATATGGAGGAATGTAGTTTGGGTCTAGAACTGAATGTCTGTAAAGCAATAGGACAGTATTCTCCAGGGCTTGATTGAGACACCTTGGACGAGGCTTAGAGACGAGTTCCAACACAGTTTGGTCCATGTGGCACTGGGAGGAGAAGCCTGGTGTGGCCTCTTGAAGGATCTGCAGTGATGGCTGACGCTGGTTGGCCCTGACAGGTTTGTTCTAAAAGAGAAGCCCCACGTTCCTGGGGTCTTGGCCCTACTGGCATGTAGAGGTGTGTGCTAACCCAGGTGTGGGTCAGGCAGGTGGGCACAAGCTCCGCTGACAGGCCTCCCTCTGCGGTGTGTTTGGATGAAGTGCTCTTTGGGTGGCCAGGACGCAGCGAGGTTTTGGCGGGGGCGAGGCCTCAGACTGACTTGGACATTTGCTCACATTTCCTTTTACTGACTTAACATCTACACATCCCAGAAGAGACAGGCAACCTTGGAATCTCCCATGATTTACAAGCTTGTAAAGATGGCCAGACGGCTGCTACCCAGGCATCGTTTCTCCTTTTGGAATCGATATGCAGAAAATATTATACATCCTGTTTGCTATGAGTGTGGAAGCGTTTCCACAGAAACTCTTCTGTGGAAAAGGTCAAGGAACCAACCTCAAAACCACAGAAGATATATTAGCTGCAATTTACACGCCTTCTGCCCATAGATCTTTCAGTGAATCCTCTACCAAAGGGCCATTTGCCCTCACCTCATGCTTGAGTGCAGCTCCTCAACCCCCCACATCGGGCCCAGAGAAATCTTTGCCCCAGGAATCTCCCCGAAGCTGGGATACTGGCTCCCATAGGTATGGATCCTTCTTCAAGGCTGCTTGGAGATTGTTCTTCTTGAAGAACTTTCATGGGGATGGTCATTGTGCTTGGAGATTATATGTTCAGCCTTGTGTGTGGGAGCCTGTGTGGGGTCTGCATGCTTTGCCCCTCCCCTCAGAATCAGGAGTCCTGGGGTCCATCTGGACTGGCCTTGAATACTCCATAGTCCTTGCCTTCACACTTGGGGTTCATTCACCTGAGCACTGCTGGCCTCTACACACCAGCTGTGTGCATGGGCCTGAGTAGATGCTGGGATTTATGTCCCTGACTCTCAGGCATTGATTGTTCAGTGACTCAGTGTGTGTTTGTGTCTGATGTCATTTAAAAATTTTTTAATGGCAAGGATATATGTATTTTCCTTTTATTGTGGATGATGAAACTGAGATTCACAGCCATAGCGTCTTGTTCTGGGCTACACAATGATGAAGTCAAGGACCCAGGACTTGAGCTTGGGCCTCCTGGCTCCCAGACCGGGGTCTTTACACTGACTACCCAGAACTGTTAGGTCATGTTGGTGGAGAGTGCAGTACAGGGGTTCCCTAACCTCATCTTCTGCCGGGAATGATCAGGGCTGTATCAGAAGGCCGTGCATGCATGGGCAGTCAAACAGCTTCCCTTCCTTTTAAAAAATAATATCTAGGGGCTTCCCTGGTGGCGCAGCGGTTAAGAATCTGCCTGCCAATGCAGGAGACACGGGTTCAAGCCCTGGTCCGGGAAGATCCCACATGCCGTGGAGCAACTAAGCCCGTGCACCACAACTATTGAGCCTGTGCTCTAGAGCCCGCGAGCCACAACTTACTGAAGCCCGCGCACCCTAGAGCCGGTGCTCTGCAACAAGAGATGCTACCACCATGGGAAGCCCGCACACCGCAACAAAGAGTAGCCCCCGCTCGCTGCAGCTAGAGAAAGCCTGCGCACAGCAAAGCAGACCCAACGCAGCCAAAATAACTAAAATAAATAAATTAATTAATTAAAACAAAAAATCTGGTAAGTGCTATATAATAGCATTACTTTACAAAAAATGATGTTAAGTAAACAAACGAAAACCCCCAAGAGTTGTTCATGATCCCAACAGTGAACGCAATAGCTGTTTTCTTGTTGACTCCCAATCTTACTCAGTCCTGCTGCATTTTTAAGTCATAGGCCACGTTTTCACATCCTGCCTTGGTTCCCTGAAGGAGACATCCCTGGTCCCCTTCACTAGACTGAGTGCCCCTTGGGGACTATATATGTTTCATGTTTTTATCTCTGATACCTTGAGTGATTGCAGCTTCAGAGCAGCTTGTGGGGAAATTCTGCTGAACACCTCCAGAGGGCTCTGGGCACCCAGGAGGCAGAGTGAAGCCCCCGGCTCTGGGTGGAGTCCTGTGGGTTCATACTCTAGAGGGTTTCTTGACTTCCTCATAGTTATCTATAATTAATTAATTATAACTGATTGCTGTGTAATATTTTAGAGAGTTGATAAATCATCATTCATTTAGCCATTGACTTGTTGGACAGCAAGTTGCTCCCAAGTCATGAGTGGAGCTTTTTGTTGCTCTGTGTTATTTCTTTAGGCTCCGTTTCTGGCTGGTGGGATTCCTGGGGGCAGGAGCATGGAAATACCATGTTTCTTGCCACGTGTGGCCGCGTGGCTGCTCCCCGAGAGCGCTGGCTTCCCCGCGGCGTTTCTGCCTTTTGTCGAGGCCAGTGTGGCGCACACGGTGTTGGTTGGGGATTGGATTCAGGAAAGGGAGAAAGACGGTTGGAGGTCAGCCTGTCTGCGTGCTCCTCAGCGTGCTGGTTTGTCCCTCAGTGTCGGGGGCGGACCGGTTCCTCCTGGTGACCAGGCTCTGAGTGTGGAAGGCAGAGGTGTGGCCCGGGCTCACCCAGCCTTGGCTGGGAGGCCTCACAGCAGCACCTGGAGAACAAGTAGGGAGCAGTTGGGTGACGCCTCAGTGTGTCCACTGACTCATCCCAATCACTCGGCCCTGCTTTGCACTGGGCGCCTCGCTGGGCGAAGGTGTGGAAACGGGAGGGACGGAGGTGGCGCGGGGCTGGGAGATGGGTCTTGGGGGAGAGCAGACCGTTGCCAGCAGGATGTGGTGAAGAGCTCTCCACGCAGAGAACTGCTGTGCAAAGCCCAGAGGCCTGAGGTGGTTTTCTTTCCGCGGGGAGGTGTAAGTGTAAGAGCAGCTCAGGGCAGGAGGAGCCCCAGGAAGTTCTCAGTAAGCATCTGGCTTTGGGTTGGTTACTGTACTTGAAGGGGGCGTGCGTTTTAAATATATATATATTTATTTATTTATTTATTATTTGGCTGCATCGGGTCTTAGTTGTGGCAGGCGGGATCTTCGTTGCAGCAGGCGGGGATTCTCTTTAGTTGTGCTGCGTGGGCTCAGTAGTTGCGTTGTGAGAGCTCAGTAGTTGCAGCGCTGAGGCTCTCTAGTTGGGGCATGTGGGCTCTAGAGCGCACGGGCTTAGCTGTCCCGCGGCATGTGGGATCTTAGTTCCCTGACCAGGGGTCAGAACTGTGTCCCCCTGCATTGGAAGGCAGATTCTTAACCACTGGACCACCAGGGAAGACCCAGGCGTGGGATTTTTTTTTTTAAATATTTATTTATTTATTTAGGTTGCACTGGGTCTTAGTTGCGGCAGGCGGGCTTCTTAGTTGTGGTTCGCTGGCTCCTTGGTTGCGGCACATGGGCTCCTTAGTTGCGGCTCAGCAGCTCCTTAGTTGTGGCATGCGAACTCGTAGTTGTGGCATGCATGTGGGATCTAGTTCCCTGACCAGGGACTGAACCCATGCCCCCTTCATTGGGAGTGCGGAGTCTTATCCACTGGACTACCAGGGAAGTCCCCTGGGCATGGGATTTTGAGGGGACCTGCACAGGGGACAGGGAATTACCCTAGTCCGTGGAGTAAAGGTGTTTGTGTTGGGGGGTCAACTTTGGAAGTGAGGGGCCCCAGACTGTAGAGCGCCTTTAGAATGATGGGGTGTTAGCAGGGGGGTCGGAAGGTGGTGCCCACATTTCTTCAGGGATAGTTTTGGGTGCTCCCTCTATGGTGCCATACTGTGTGACGTGTCTGACTGCCTTTCTCGATGCCCTGTGCACTCTGAGGGCGGGTGAATCTGAGGGGACAGAAAAGTGAGCTTCACCACCTGGCAGAAATCTGTCACTGACGTCTGCTCTCTTTGAGCCTCAGATGGGCACGGTGAAACTGAGAGCGAAGCATGTAATGTTCTGGACGCCTTGGAGCTGGTTGTGATCGGGCAACTGTGTCCAGAGGCCTGGATGTGTCTGGGAGGCATCCGTGTGGCAGCTTGACCACGCTGTGTAAAGCCAGCCAGGGTGTTTGCTCCTTCCCCTGCCTGCAGCCCGCCCACTTGGCCTGAGTCGAGACATCAGGCTGTCCTTGATGCAACGCAGATCTGCCTGAGGAGGGTGGCGAGGGGGAAAGGGGCTGAAGAACCTCGCCATGGTCACGTCCACAGGCCTCAGAGAAGGTGTATGCATGTGTGTCTGTGGCCTCAGGAGAAGCTGGTGGAAAGGCCAGTGGAGCTCACGCAGCACAGCTGAGGGCCATGCAGGGCCGCCTTGCCTGGGCATGACCCCTCTGGACTGCTGAGGCTTTTGTGGCTGGAGCCTCTGTGCTCTGGGGCTGCGATGGGTCCCCTTCCAGGGGTAAACACTCGTATGTGGGTGCAGGGAGTATTCTGAAGTAACAGGGTTTTTTTTGTTTGTTTGAGTTTTATTGTATTTATTTTTTATACAGCAGGTTCTTATTAGTTATCTATTTATACATATTAGCATATATATGTCAATCCCAGTCTCCAGTTCATCCCCGCCCCCACACACACCTTCCTCCCTTGGTGTCCATACGTTTGTTCTCTACATCTGTGTCTCAATTTCTGCCTTGCAAAACGGTTCATCTGTACCATTTTTCTAGATTCCCCATGTATGTGTTAATATACGATATTTGTTTCTCTCTTTCAGACTTACTTCACTCTGTATGACAGTGTCTAGGTCCATCCACGTCTCTACGAATGACCCAATTTCATTCCTTTTTATGGCTAATATTCCATTGTATACATGTACCACATCTTCTTTATCCATTCGTCTGTTGATGGGCATTTAGGTTGCTTCCATGACCTGGCTACTGTAAATAGTGCTGCAATGAACTTTGGGGTGCATGTGTCTTTTTTGAATTATGATTTTCTGTGGATATATGCCTAGTAGTGGGATTGCTGGGTCATATGGTAATTCTGTTTTTAGTTTTTTAAGGAACCTCCATACTGTTCTCCATAGTGGCCGTATCAGTATTTTCTCCACTCTCCAGCATTTGTTGTTTGTAGATTTTAAAAAATATATATATATTTTTAAAATTTAGTTGTTTTATTTATTTATTTTTGGCTGCATTGGATCTTTGTTGCAGTACATGGGCTTCTCATTGCAGTGGCTTCTCTTGTTGCAGAGCACGAGCTGTAGGCACACGGGCTTCAGTAGTTGTGGCTCGTGGGCTCTAGAGCACAGGCTCAGTAGTTGTGGTACACGGGCTTAGTTGCTCCGCAGCATGTGGGATCTTCCCCGACCAGGGCTCGAACCCGTGTTCCCTGCATTGGCAGGTGGATTCTTAACCACTGCGCCACCAGGAAAGCCCTGTAGACTTTTTTTAAATTAAACTTTTTATTTTGAGATAATTGTAGTTTTGCGTGCAGTTGTAAGATACAATCCAGAGAGATCCTGTAACTCTTTCCCCAGTTTCCCCCAGTGGTAACATCTTGTAAAATTATAGCACAATGTCACGGTCAGCAGGATCTCGACATCCCTGCAGTCAAGATGCTGGGCGCTTGCATCCCCGCAGGGTCCCTCACAACCACATGTCCTGCACCTCCTACCCCTGTTGCCTCCTTAACTCCTGGCAGCCGCAAATCTGTTCTCCATTTCTAGAAATTCCACATTTCAAGAATGTTATGTCCATGGAATCATACATCATGTAACCTTTCAAGGATTGACTGTTTTCACTCATCCTAATTCTTTGGAGATAGATCCAGGTTGTGTGCATCACCAGTTGTTTCCTTTTTATTGCTTACTAGTATTCCATGGTGTACACGGCTTAACCACTCATTTGCTGAAGGACATCTGCATTGCTTCCAGGGGTTTTTTTGGCCTTTACAGATAAAAATGCAGTAGCCACTCATGTACAGTTTTTTTTTTTTTTTTTTTTTTTTTTTTTTTTTTTTTTTTTTGCGGTACGCGGGCCTCTCACTGTTGTGGCCTCTCCCGTTGCGGAGCACAGGCTCTGGATGCGCAGGCTCAGCGGCCATGGCTCACGGGCCCAGCCGCTCCGCGGCATATGGGATCCTCCCAGACCGGGGCACGAACCCGTATCCCCTGCATCAGCAGGCGGACTCTCAACCACTGCGCCACCAGGGAGGCCCTCATGTACAGTTTTTGTGTGAGTGTAAACTTTTATTTCTCTGGAATAAATGCCCAGGAATGCGGTTCCTGGATTATGTTGTAGTTGCATGTTTAGTTTTTAAAGAACCTGCTAAACTGTTTTTCAGAGTGGCTGTACCATTTTTTATTCCCTCCAACAACATACGAGTTTCTTCACATCCTTGCCAGCATTTGGTGTTGTCACCATTTTTTTTTTTTTTTTCAGTATGCGGGCCTCTCACTGTTGTGGCCTCTCCCGTTGCGGAGCACAGGCTCCGGATGCACAGGCTCAGCGGCCATGGCTCACGGGCCTAGCCGCTCCGCGGCATGTGGGATCTTCCTGGACCGGGGCATGAACCCGTGTCCCCTGCATCGGCAGGCGGACTCTCAACCACTGCGCCACCAGGGAAGCCCCGTTGTCACCATTTTTAATTTTAGTCATTCTGATAGGTGTGTAGTAGTATCTCATGTGTTTTGTTTTTTTTAAAAATAAATTTATTTATTTATTTTTGGCTGCATTGGGTTTGTTGCTGCGCGCGGGCCTTCTCTAGTTGTGGCGAGCGGAGGCTACTCTTTGTTGAGGTGCGCAGGCAGAGCACGGGCTCTAGGCGCGTGGGCTTCAGTAGTTGTGGCTTGTGAGCTCTAGAGCGCAGGCTCAGTAGTTGTGGTGCATGGGCTTAGCTGCTCTGCGGCATGTGGGATTTTCCTGCACCAGGGCTTGAACCCGTGTCCCCTGCATTGGCAGGCGGATTCTTAACCACTGCACCACCAGGGAAGTCCCTCTCATGTGGTTTTTTTTTTTTTTTTTTTTTTTTTGCAGTACGCGGGCCTCTCACTGTTGTGGCCTCTCCCGTTGCGGAGCAAGGCTCTGGACGCACAGGCCCAGCGGCCATGGCTCATGGGCCCAGCCGCTCCGCGGCATGTGGGATCCTCCCAGACCGGGGCACGAACCCGCCTCCCCTCCATCGGCAGGCGGACTCTCAACCACTGCACCACCAGGGAAGCCCTCATGTGGTTTTAATTTGCATTTCCCTAATAGCTAATGATGTTGAACATCTTTTCATGTATTTATTTTCCATATGTATATCTTCTGTGAAATATCTTTTCATGTCTTTTGCCCATGTTCTAATTGGGTTGTTTGGTTGGTTTTTTTTTTTTTTTTTTTTTTTGCGGTACGCGGGCCTCTCACTGCTGTGGCTTCTCCCGTTGCGGAGCACAGGCTCTGGATGCACAGGCTCAGTGGCCATGGCTCACGGGCCCAGCCGCTCTGCGGCATGTGGGATCCTCCCGGACTGGGGCACGAACCCATGTCCCCTGCATCGGCAGGTGGACTCCCAACCACTGCGCCACCAGGGAAGCCCTGTTTTTTTTTCTTATTATTGAGTTTTGAGAGGTCTTTATATATTCTAGATACTAATCCTTTGTTAGATATGTGGTTTGCAAATATTTTATCCCACTCTTATTTTTTCACCCTCCTAGTAGGGCCTTTTGTAAAACAAGTATTTTAAATTTTAATGTGGTCCAATTTGCCAGTTTAAGTGTGTGTTCCATTTTGAGTTAATTTTTGTGTAAGATTGAGCTTTATTTATTTTTTGCCTGTGGATGTCCAGTTGCCTCAGTACCATTTGTTGAAAGACTGTCATTCCTCCCCTGAATTTTTTAGCACCTTGGTTTTTTTTTTTTTTTTTTTTTTGGTGGGGGTGCCTCGCCGTGCAGCACATGGGATCTCAGTTCCTCAACCAGGGATCAAACCTGTTCCCCTGCAGTGGACGCATAGAGTCTCTCTTTTTTTTTTTGTATGGTACGAGGGCCTCTCACTGTTGTGGCCTCTCCCGTTGCGGAGCACAGGCTCCGGATGCGCAGGCTCAGTGGCCATGGCCCATGGGCCCAGCCGCTCCACGGCATGTGGGATCCTCCCGGACTGGGGCACAAACTGTGTCCCCCGCATCGGCAGGCGGACTCTCAACCACTGCGCCACCAGGGAAGCCCTGGAGTCTCTTTTTTTAAAAAAAAAATTTATTTATTTTTTTGGTTGCACCAGGTCTTAGTTGTGGCATGTGGGATCTAGTTCCCTGACCAGGGATCGAACCTGGGCCCCCTGCATTGGGAGTGCAGAGTCTTAACCACTGGACCACCAGGGAAGTCCCTTTTAGCACCTTTGTTCAAAGTTAAATTGGGCACATTTGTGTGGGTCTACTTCTGGGTTTTCCATTCTGTTCCATTAATCTATGTGTCTAACTTTCCATTAATACCACAGCTTTGATTACTGTGGGTATATAATAAATCTTATAATCAGGTAGATGGATTCCTCCCTCTTTCTTCTTCTTTTTAATTAAAAATAGTTCCTTTGCCTTTCCATATAAATTTTAGAATAATCTTGTCTATATCTGCAAAAAAGTCTTCGTGAGCTTTTGTTAGTAATTGAATTAAGCTTATGTATCAGTTTGGGGAGAATTGACAATTTAGAATCTTCCAGTCTATGAACACAATATGTCTCTCCCATTTATTTATGTCTTCTTTGATTTTTCATCAGCATTGTGTAGTTTTCAGCATGCAAGTCCTGTACATGCTTTGTTAGATTTATACCTAAGTATTTCGTTTTTTTAAACAATTGCAAGTGGTATTTTATTTTTAATTTTGGTGTCCACATATTCATTGCTAATACATAGAAATACAGTTGATTTTCATATACCGATCTTATATACTATAACCTGTTGAACTTACTAGTTTTAGGAGTTCTTTTTTTAAAATAGATTCCTTGTGATTTTCTACATAGACAGTTATGTCATCTGTAAATACTTTATTTCTTCTTCCCAATCTGTGTGTCTTTTAAAATTTCCTTTCCTTGCCTTATTGCGCTGGCTAGATGTTCTTGCACTATGTTGAATAAGAGTTCTGAGAATGGACAACATTGCCTAGTTTCTGATCTTAGAGGGGAAGCATTTAGTCTTTCACCATTATGTATAATGTCAGCTCTAGGTTTTTTGTAGATGCTCTTTGTCAGTTGAGGAAGTTCCCTTCTATTTCTACTTTTCTGAGAGGTTTTGTTGTTGTTCTTGTTTTTTAAATGAATGGGTGTTGTATTTTGTCAAATGCTTTTTCTGCATTAATTGATGTGACCACAGAGTTTTTCTTCTTCAGCCTGTTGTTATGGTGGATAATAACACTGATTGATTTTTAAATAGTAAACCAGCCTTGCATCCCTGGAATAAACCCCACTTGGTCATGGTATATAATTCTTTAAATATATTGCGGACTTCTATTTGCTATTTCTTTGTTGATTTTTGCATCTGTATTCATGAGGGATATTGGTCCATAGTTGTTCTTTTTTGTCCCCTTTTTTGGTACCGTGTCTGATTGTGATATCTAGTTAATACTGTCTTCATAAAATGAATTGGGAAGTGTTTCTTACTTTTTCTTTTTCTAGAAAAGACTGTGTAGAATTGGTGTTAATTCTTCTTTAGACATTTGGTAGAATTCTCCAATGAAACCCTCTGAGCCTGGAGATTTCTTTTTTGGGGAATTTTAAAATTACATACTTAGTTTCTTTAATAGTTATAGAGTCATTCAGATTGTCTATGATTTTTGAGAAGTTGGTCCGTTTCATCTAAGTTGTCAAGTTAAAGTTTGTAGAATTGTTTGTAATAGTCCTGCGTTATCTTTTTTTTTTAAATAAATTTATTTATTTATTGCTTCATTGCTACACAAGGGCTTTCTCTAGTTGGGGCAAGTGGGTGCTACTCTTCGTTGCGGTGCGCGGGCTTCTCACTGCAGTGGCTTCTCTTGTTGCAGAGCACGGGCTCTAGGCACACGGGTTTCAGTAGTTGTGGCACATGGGCTCAGTAGTTGTGGCTCATGAGTTCTTGAGCGCAGGCTCAGTAGTTGTGGTGCGTGGACTTAGTTGCTCTGTGGCATGTGGGATCTTCCCGGACCAGGGCTCGAACCCGTGTCCCCTGCATTGGCAGGCGGATTCTTAACCACTGTGACACTAGGGAAAACCCTCTTTGATTTTTATTTCTCTTCCTGCTTGATCTTTTTGGGTTTTTTTAGAATTTCATTTTTTTTTATGATAAATTTCAAGGTTTATCTATGGTGATTTTTTCAGTGTAGATTTTTTTTTAGTGGCTGCTCTAGGAGTTTCATTGTATATACATAACTTACCACGGTCTGTTGGTGGTGTCAGTTCAAGTAAAGGGAGTACCTTCCTTTACCTTCTTTTACCATTCCCTATGTAAGTGTCTTAAATATTTCCTCTACATGATTCATAACCACATTAGATAGTGTTATAATTTTTGCTTTGTTCATCAAGCATAATCTAGAAAACTCAAGGAAAGCCTGGTTACAGGTAGTTTTGCTCTGTGTTTCCTGCTTCCTTTATGATAATCCAGGTTTCCTTCTTTTATCATTTCCTTTCTGTTTAGAGAACTTCCTGTAACCATTTTGTAAATGTAGATCTGCTAACTATTTCTCTTAGTTTTCCTTCATCTGAGAATGTCTTGATTTCCCTTTTGTTCCTGAAAGATATTTTTATTGGTTACAGGATTCTGGGTTGACAGTTGTTTTCTTTTAGCACCTGAAAAGTATTGTGCTACTTCCACCTGGCCTTCATGGTTAAGTCCAAATCATTATATTTGGTTTCTCCTATCCAAAACCTGTTGTTTTTCTCTGGCTACTTTCAAGATTTTTTTCTTGGGCTTTAGTTTTCAGAAATTTATTTTAATGTGTCTTGGTGTGGATTTTTTTGGATTTATCCTTTGGAGTTCACTCAGCTTCTTGAATTTATAGGTTACCATTCTTGCCAAGTTTGGGAAGTTTTCAGTTATTCTCTCTCTGAGTATATTTCTACCCTACCCTTCTCTCCTTCCAGGACTCTGATGACACAAATGTTAGATCTTTTGTCATAGTCCCACAGGTCCCTGAGACTCTGTTCTTCTCTTATTTATTTTTTTCAGTCTGTTTTCTCTCTGTTATTTGATTGGGTAATTTCTGTGCTTTTGTATTCCAGCTCACTGATTCATTCCATCGTTCCCATCATTCTGCTGTTGAGCCCATCCATTGAACTTTTAATTTCAGTTACTGTATTTTTCAGTTTCAGAATTTCCATCTGGCTCTTATAGCTTCTGTTTCTTTCGTCAGGCTATCTGTGTTTTTTGTTTATTCCAAACATGTTCATAATTTCTTGTTGAACCATTTAGCATGGCTGTTTTAAATCTTCATCAGATACTTGTGACATGCCTGTCACCTCAGTGTTGGCATCTGTCTTTGTTCATTCAGTTTACAACCTTCCTGGTTCTTGGTATCATGGTGATTTTTCAATTGAAACCTGGACATTTTTGCGTCACATTAGGTGACACCGGGTTGTGTTTGACCCTTCTCTTTCGGTCGGCTTTTTCTAACATTGCTGCAGCAGGGGAAGCAGGGCTGCTGCCTTTTACTTTTAGGTGGAGGTAGAAGTCTGGCTCCTCACTTGGGCTCCATTGATACTTGAGGCAGGAGATCCCTTGTTACTGCCTCAGGGTGTGGGGTTCAGCACCCCAGGCATCCTCCTCTGACGTTGTCCCAGGAGGGAGAGGGGGGAGACCTGTTACTGCTGGGTGGGGCTGAAAGTCCCAGCTCCCTGCCTGACTGCCTGACACCTCCCTGGTAGGGGTGCTGGGGCACCTCTTAGCCGGCAAGGGGAAGTCTGGCTTCTGCTGGTGGGGGTCAGGGTGTGGCTCTGTCTGTTCTTTGGTGTCCGGCTGGAGTAGGACGGTTATTGTCTAAGAGTTCTCTGTCTTGCCAAGTTGTTCTTCCCCAGTTCTTCAACCAGATAGGGCCTTTACTGGGGCTTCTGTGTTTTTGGTCTGCGCCCGTTGGCACTTCCAAGTTGCCCCTCCTCCAGACTCCAGTCTGGGACAGTGAGGCAAAAGGAAACCCAGGGCGCACACCTCTGTGTGGTTTCTCGGGTCCTGAGATTCCCAGCCCCTCTGCCTTCTACTCTCCACCTTTTTGAGTCTTCTTAGGTTTGTCTTATATACAGTGTCCAGGGTTTTATTTGTACTTAGTGGGAGGCATAGGGAACATTACATCTACCCCATCTTGAAGCAGAAATTTCCAGTGACCATTTTCAAAAGGGCTTTGGGCTGAGGAGAATGCCTAGGCCACCAGCAGTCTCTTCCCAGAGATCAGCCGGAAGTGTAGCCTCTGGTTTATTGGTTTTGCAGGGCATGGCTGAGTTTAATCGGAAGGGAAGAGGCTCAGCGGGTGCTGTCAGGTGGTGACTTTTGCACAGGTCTGGTGCTTCTTCCCAGGTGGGCTGCCTGAAACAGAACTCAGTCCCATCTTTTGGGTCCTCAGTGTCGACAAGAGTTACCTGCTTCTCCTTTCCCCGCTGCCCCTTAAAGTAAAACCCCAGCTACCCAGCCAGAAAACAGCAGCAGAACTACATACCATTAAGAGTTTCTAGAGCCCACTTCCTGTGCCAGCCGCCTTTGGGGTTGCCACAGTTCGTACGTCAGGTTATTGGGGGGCTCCCAGGAAGAGGGTGCCTTCGGGCCTGTCGGAGGCCCCGCCCCACCCCAGAAAAATGAGGCAAGAGAGGGAGGAATGCCGCCCTACAAAGCCTCTGTCTGCTTGTGAGCCTCTCCCGTGGGGACAGAGGCTGTGGTGGGTGTTTCTGGACTCACTGGCATGGCTGGGTCTGCTGTTGCCGTTTTTAGACAGTCTGAGAAATAGTGGGAGCAGCAGCACCTCTGGGACGCCCTTCCATGCCTGTGGGGGTTACCTGAGACTGCGGGGTGTCCTGGTACGTGGCTCTCCAGGCCTGTGGACGGGGTTCCAGGCGCTGATGAGTTGAAGGAGGGCAGCAGCCAAGCCGCTCTGCTCAAGTGGACAGGCTCCTGCCTCTGTCTTCACTTTAGCTGTGCCCATGCCAGCGAGTCCTCTCCGCCCCAGGCCGCCCTCCTTCTCACAGGTTGTTTGTTCCCTGTTTGTTTGCTTGCTTGCATGGCAGTGCAGGGTGGCAGGTACCTTCCTGTCCCCTGACGACCCTAGTGTTGCGCACTGGACATCTGGAGGTTCTCATTGTCACCCAGCTGTGGACGCCAAGTCTGCCCTCTTAGCCCTTTGCCCCACTCCCGGCCCCAGCAGACCTGAGCTGGTGCCTTGGGCTTCCCTCTGGACGCTGTCTAGCATGTTCTAGCTCGCTTCCTACAAACCAGGGGACCAGCACATTGTCCTTGGAAACTTTTGTCCCTGTCTCTTTGACTGAAGTTTCCCAAATCTGGCTGGGGGGCACACAGAGCACAGAGTCACTTGAAAACTTACGTAGTGAATCCCTGCCCCTCCCCAGCCCTCCACCCCCCCACACCCCCCTTCCCTAGACTTGGCTTTCTTAGCTTAGACTTGGCTTTTCTTGGCTTTGGGAGAAGGACTCATTAGTTTACATTTCCTGTGGACTGTGAACCCATGAAGGTAGGAGCAGTTTCTTATTTATCTCTGCTTCCCCACTGCCTTACATAGGCCTTTGCAAATGTTTTTTTTTAAACAGCTTTATTGAGATAATTCTTCACATACCATATACAGTTGACCTATTTAAAGTGTACAATTTGATGGTTTTAGTATACTCCCAGAGATGTGCACCTATCATCACAATCAATTTCAGAATGCTTTCATCATCCCCAAAAGAAACCCTGTAGCTGTCACTCCCCACAGTCCTTCGTCCACTGTGCCCTGGGCAGCCCCCGTCTGCCTCCTGTCGCTGTGGATTTGCCTTGGCAAATGCTCTTGTGGAATGTTACCCCCTTCCCAGGCTGCTAGAACACTTGTTGCCCTGTGCCGTCTACTGGCCCAGCCTTCCCACCTTTTAGGACGACCTGCCCACCTGAGATGGGTCCCCTTTGGGGTGATCCGTATATGGAAGTCATGGCCAAGTGAGGTGGATGCTGGCAGGCTCCCCGAGTAGATGTTTGTTGAGCGAATAACGATGCTGATTTTGGGCCAGGTTCTGAGGGACTTGTGCCAGTCACAGGTCTCTCACTGCCCCTTTTGAGGAAAGGGCAGGTACATGTAGCTGATAATGTGAAGTCACCCCAAAGCCCTGCAGCCAGAAACGGGGAGGGTGATGTACGATCAAAGCCAGACAGAAACGGAGGAGACACAGCCTTGGAGTCTAACCTGATTTTACAGGTCAGGGAACTGCAGGCCCAGCGGCCATGTGGGGGAGTCACCTGGCCGGGGTACACACGGGGTCGTCCCCCAGCACTGACCTCTCCGTCCTGTGTGCAGAGAGAGGCCAAGTGTGCTCGCATGCCTGGGGGATGGCTGGGTGCCGCTGGTGTTTGCTGAGAAAACAGACCTCTATTCTCTTTGCTGCTGCTTTCCCAGGCAGCATTTCATTCCACACACCCCATGGTCCTTCTGAGTCATGTCCCTCTAACTCTTGGTCCCCTGCCAGCACCCACTCCCCTGTTGCTTTCTTTCTTTCTTTTTTTTTAAAATGTTTTTTCCTGCTATAGACATTAGTATATCTTTTTAAAAAAATTAATTTGTTTATTTATTTATGGCTGTGTTGGATCTTCATTGCTGCGCGTGGGCTTTCTCTAGTCGCAGGGTGCGGGGGCTGCTCTTTGCGGTGCGCAGGCTTCTCACTGCTGTGGCTTTTCTTTGTTGTGGAGCACGGGCTCTAGGCGTGCGGGCTTCAGTAGTTGTGGCATGTGGGCTCAGTAGTTGTGGCTCATGGGCTTAGTTGCTCCGCGGCACGTGGGATCTTCCTAGACCAGGGCTCGAACCCGTGTCCCCTGTGCTGGCAGGCAGATTCTTAACCACTGCGCCACCAGGGAAGCCCCCCCATGTTTCATCAACGCCAGTCTCGCTTCTTTCCTTCAGGCCACTCCATACCCCTTGCCTGAAGCCCTTCTTTCTGTTCACAAGGAAAAGCCAGTGCTTCCCCTGGGGGCCTGAGGACCCTGCAGAATCCAAGAGAAGAGGCTCACCCCCACCATGCTCTGTGACCTCTGGCAAGTGACCTTCCCTCTGTGAGTCACAGACTACACAGCTTTTCAAAATGAGGTGGTGTGACAGGGCCTCCCAATTTGGAAATGTTGAATAAAAAGCATGCTAAGAGGACCCCTAGGGCTTACCCAGAGATAGTCTATGTGTGTAAATAGCAGGCAGAGGGTTTGGGCTTTAATTTGTGTTGCTGCCCTCCAAAGGGCAGTGGACACATTGGCCTGGTTGTACCTTTCCCAGCCCTTTCTCAGGAGCTGGGTATGGCTAAAAAAAGGGAGGTGGAGTCTGTCTTTATCTTTTAGCTCCTGTTGAACTTCTACTGCCAGTGTCTGGGGGGACAGGGGGATGCTTTGGATATAAAAAATAAAAAAATAGCCAGCATTTATTAAGTACTTTTAGGCCACACGCTGTGCTCAGGTTTTTTTTTTTTTTTCCTCATGCAATTTTTGAGATAATTCATGTACCATAAAATTCACTCTTTAAAAAAAATATATTTATTTTTTTACTTACTTGCTTATTTTGGCTGCTCCGGGTCTTAGTTGCAGCATGTGGACTCCTAGTTGTGGCAGGCATGCGGGATCTAGTTCCCTGACCAGGGATCGAACCTGGCCCCCCTGCATTGGGAGTGCGGAGTCTTACCCACTGGACCACAAGGGAAGTCCCAAAATTCACTTGTTTAAAGCATACGATTTAGTAATTTTTAGCGTACTCACAAGTTCATGCAGCTGACTCCACTGTCTAATTCCAGAACATTTTCATCACCCCCAAAGAAACCCCATACCTGTTAGCAGCCACCCCCAATTCCTCCTCCCTCCACATCCTGGCTACCGCTCATCTGCTTTCTGCTTCTATGGATTTCCTTATTTTGGACCTTTCATATAACTGGAATCACATAGTTTGTGGTCTTCTGTGTCTGTCTTCTTTCACTTAAAGTATAACGTCTTGAAGTGGAAGGTTCAACCATGTTGTAGGTGTGTCAGTACTTCATGCCTTTTTATTTCTGAATGACATTACATTGTTTGGATGGGCCACATTTTCTTTATCCATTCATCTGCTGTGGACACTGGGGTTGTTTCTACCTTCCGGCTATTGTGTACAGTGCTGCTGTGAACGGTCATGTCCAGGTTTTTACTTGAGCACCTGCTTCCAGTTTTCTCGGGGTTGTATATACCTAGGAGTGGACTTCTGGGTCATAGGGATTCTAAGTTTAACCTTTTGTGGAACTGCCAGACTCTTTTCCCCAGTGGCCGCACTGTTCTGCATTCCTGTGCTGGGCTGTGTTTTACTTGGACTGTCTCTTCAGTCCTCATAAGATTCATGAGGTGTAGATATAATTATCATCACGCTCACCTTTCAAACGGGAAGATAGAAACTCGAAGGGTTTTCAGCCCAAGGTCGTACAACCAGCGAGTTGATCGCTAAAGCAGCGTCTCTGCTCCCAGGCCCTGTTCTGTACCATCAGGATGAGGGGCTTTGACGGTGCTGGTCACATGATGTCCCGAGTGCCTGCACATATTGGCACTTGCATGGTTGTGAAGAAAATGCCATTTTCCCCTGATCCTGGTGGCTTGATCAGAAACTTGCGGGGAGGTATCTGTTTCTTAGGAGTTCCTGTATTCTCTGGTGGTTCAGACTCCTGCTGGGTTTGCATTCTCCTCCCCACACCAGACGCTACAGACCTGCCAGGAGGCTCTCCAACATCTCTCTTGGCAACTTGGCCTGGGGCTGGGGAATGGGATGCATGGAGTGTGTGGAGCAGAGGTGGATTCTTTTTCCAGTGAGCGCTTGTCAGCTTGTCATTAACTTGACCATTGAAACTGTCCAAGGCCACTGATGACCTGCCCTCCTTTTTCTCCTCCAGGCAAAACCCATTTATGGTGGCTGGCTGCTCCTGGCTCCAGATGGGACTGACTTTGATAACCCAGTGCACCGGTCTCGGGTAAGGGCATCAGAGTGAATTCTTCGGGTGGAGAATTCACCAAGAGAGGGGTCCACCTAAGGCAGATTGACCGAGTGGAGGACAGAGATGGGGGGTTGAATGGTGGATCCTGGGATGGCGGATCAGCAGGGAATCCCTCCCTATTTGGTGAACTTGCAGGTCCCAGTAGTTATGCCTTGCCCTCCATTCAAAAGAGATGCACTCGCATGGTGCTACCTGTTTTATGGGTCAGCTCCACTCTAGAAACAGTTAATGGGAAAGACCTAAGGGCAGTTCAGCGCACATTTGCATTATGCTAATTAGGCTCCGAGTTCTTTCAGGGCCAAGGTTCTGCTTCCTGTAGCCCCCTCTTTCCCCTCCCTTCCTCTCCAGCTGGGAGCTCAGCAGATGAGCAGGAGTGAGGGGAGGCAGGCCTTAAGGGCCAACTTTCCTTGCGTCCCATCTCTCCTGGGCACCCAGCCCCGGGTGGGTCCTGCTGAACACAGGCTACTGCTTGGCCAGGTCTCAGCTGGAGCAGCGAGGTGGTCAGACCAGCATCGTCCCAGGTCAGTGGCTTGTTCCTCTGTCAGGGAGCCCCTTTGGATTTGACTCCAATTAAAACATGCTTTCTTTTTCCACACGCTTTCCTCCAGGTACTGCCGCCTCTGCCCCCTTCCCATCCCCTGCTTCCCCAGGGCCTCTGCCCTGCCTCTGGGTCTCTGCTGCCCCCAGCCTGAATGTTACACTCTGGGGTGGGGCCTTGGTACCCCACAGAACTTGCTTTGTATCTGGGGTCTTTGGGCTTCCTTCCAGAATGGGTTTTAATTTAAAAATAACAAATAGGAGCCTTGGAAATATTTCTTGGGAAGAGTCCAGGTGGCCCAGCCTCTACAGGTCCTCTTTGCAAGGCCATGTGAGTGCCCTGTTCCTGCCACCCAGGTGTGAGGACAGCCAGGGCGACTGTGTTCCAGTGGCTGCAGTAACCAGGGAGCAGCCCTCTTTCCTCTTTTGTATTTAGGTCATACAGAATTGCCATTTCCAGCTTCTGATGGGAAAATCATTATTATAAATGATATAATTCTGGCCCAAAGCAAAGAGACATGATATTTTAGTTAGTTCTTGTGGCCTTATTGCCAGTAAAAGTATGAATTTTGTTGGGCTTTTGGAAATGTTGAAAATAGGTCATGGATCTTCTTGATGATTTTTGGGATTTGGGGACCAGCAGTCTCACGTTCTAGACATTCCCCCCCCCCCCCCCACAAAAAGGAAGGGCCTTTCTGTTCCACTGTCAGTGCCATTGGGCCTCCATCAGCCCCTGGTGGCCTGGCCTTTGGGTGGAGGGCAGCGAGGGGGCAAGGGCACCCTTTGCTGGTCACTCCCTCCCTGGATGTCACAGTTGTTCCCACTGGCCTCCCTCCTCAGTTTTGATTTTTGTTACTTCTGTCCTCCTCAGTGAATACTGGTGCCCGGCTGGCTTTTTCCCTTTTTCAACCTCCCTGTGGGTCATTGGAACAACCCTTTTATACCATTTTTCCAGATTTTTTCAGAAGTGGGGAATCAGTGCTTGGCATTCTCAGGTTATCCCATGTCATGTCAGGTAATTCATCAAATTAATATTGACACGTTATTAGTAATAACCTCTGTGCTGGGTACATAAAGAATACAAAAAGGTGACCCAGACATTGCCTCTGCTCCTTTTTCTGAGGAGCTTGCAGGTTAAAATAGATCAGGTGTCTTTTAAAATCTCAGTGATTGAGAACACACTGGGTGGTTTGGGCCTCTCCACTGGCCCAATCCTGGCTGATGAGGCACTGTTCTTCTACCCCTGGGCCCCAGAAATGGAAGCTGTGCAGCCAGCGTGCCTCAGAGGTAGGCTTGTCAGGCGCAGGGGCTCGGCAAGTGGAGACGGGCCAGAACCCTCCCGACACCCTCTGTGTTCCGTTGCAGAAATGGCAGCGCCGGTTCTTCATCCTCTACGAGCACGGCCTCTTGCGCTACGCCCTGGATGAGATGGTGAGTGTCCTCCTCCGCCCCTCCCCTCTCCTGCCCCGGCCCTCGCCAGGCCCCTTCGTCGCGGTGGCGTCGGCCTTGTGGCGGCTGTGTGCTCTTGCTTCTGCTTCTGCTCAGGAGGCTGGAGATGTTGAAGCCCGTGTGGCAGCTGGTTGCAGCGGCCCTCACAGCCCCGACCTTTGCCTCGAGGCACCTTCAGTGGCCATGGGTGAGAGTCACGGTGAGGGAGGAAGTCACTTCTGTTCCGGGTGGTAGGAGTGCCTGGTTAGAAGCGGAGGAGGTTGCGGGCCCGCAGGAGCAGGTGCGGCCGCCCTGGGTGGGCGGGTGCCAGCTGACCCCCGCGGATCCGCGCCTAGTGCAGGGCTCCTCTCAGGTCCGTTGCTGGAATTGATGTTGCTCATCGTATTTGATGTTCAGAGGTCTCCTGGCCACAGGGTTAGTGTTCTGGTCACTAAGCCAGGATGTACGGGCTCCATCCTGTCCCATCAAACAAACCCACCTGGTTTGTTTCCTGGGCTGGATGAGTATTTACCAACCAAGTAGAATATTCTGGCTTTTCTTTTTCCACCCATTTTGTCTCCTGACTTTTTTCTAAAGGAGATAAGTCTTTCCTAACTAATCTAAAGTATGACTGAATTCCAAGCTTTATAAAGGATTGAAGGTGGAAGCTTTGAGTGCCTTTTCCTGTTCCATTGGCGTGGGTATGTGCGTGCGTACCTTTGTGTGGGCAGCATTGTTAAACTGGGACTGTCCAAGAACATCTGTTCACACCGTGTAAGACAGGTTGACCCCACCCCTTTCAGAGTTCATTTCCTTGCTGCAGGGGTGAGAGCAGGGTTCTGGAAGTGTGAGCAGAGCACCTTGTAGTCTGTTGGGACACTTGGATGTTCGGTGGTTATCACAGCTGATACGTGACCAGGCCATCGGTGTTTCCGTTTCTATGTGGGGTCTTAATCTTTGTGATGTGATGCGTTTTCCATTTTGTTTGTGGGACAAGTTAATGGGTATGATATCTGGGAATGGGAATTAATAGGTATGATACCTAGTTCTGTGTTGACTATTGCCTCATTGGTTCCTTCAAAAAAAGAATTTTCCTCTTTTTCATTCTTTCTGATGAGCATATTTGTACAGCGCGGGTGGTCCACAGAGGGTTTTTGCCATGGAAACATCTGTGGTCCAGAGTAGTTTGAGGCGACTGGGTTGGTACCACTGGTGGTGGTAGAATTTGCTAGAGGCAGGAGCAGGGGGCGGATTCACCTGGACACTCATTTCCTTTGGTGACTCAGCACTGCCCTCTGTGTTCTCCTGAGTTGGCCGTCATGCCAGCAGGTGCCCTGGCGCGGGAGCTGGGCTCCGACCCGCCTGGAGGTTTACTTTGTCCTCCCTGTGCCTGTCTGACTGCTGTTAAGTCCCGCAAAGACTAACCATAGAGAGGGGGCCTTGGAGGTCACTGGATGACATCCAGGCTGGGCCGGGCCATGAACCGGCCCAAAAAACAGAATTCCCTGGACTCGGCTTGGAGGCTGATTCTTCTGGTCAGGAAATCTTTGTTTAGGTCCAGCCAGGGTCCGGTATAGTCCATGGTTCTCTTCAGTTGCACGAGCATGAGGGCGGCTGCTGGTCACAAATGCACAGCACACGCTGGTCCGAGAGCTGCTCCTGCATGACTGGGACTGTGAGCCATGGGTGACACCCGGCCATGCCTTCCGGTCTCCCCACAACCTGCCCATCCTGTGCTGCTCGGGCGGAGGTGGACGTGCCAGCCATGGAGAAGAAGGAAGCTGGGGAAAACCGGGGCTGCGGAGAGGGTGTTTGGGGGGCCCAGAGTGGAGGGACGGGCCCAGGTCACTCTGGCAGATCCCCGTGGGGATGAAGAGACTGACCGGTGGCTGCTCTGTGGCCCAGACTGCAGTGCAGGAACACGGCCCTCCCGGGGTGAAGGGGCATCATTTCTGTGAGTGACAGGAAAGAGTAGCAGTTGTGTTGAAATACCTTTAGAGTGGTGTGGTTTTCCCTGTTGGGTTAGGAAGGCCCCGTGGGGGAAGTTATGAGGAAGCCTCTGGGCCGTGTGCGCGAGGAGGCTGCTGAGGGATGGTCAGGCGCCGACCGCCCGGTGGTCGGCATTGGCGGCCGTTGCCGTGGGGGCTTGCAGGTGGGCTCCTTCTTGTGGGGCTGGAGTGGCCTCTCCCACCCCGTGGTCTGCGTCAGGCCTTGTTCTTCGTGGCCGCTCCCCAACCCAGAGGCCAGTTTTCCTGAAGCCTAGACTCCCGCCTCCACCTGGAGCAGAACACCGTGCATACAGACTTGTGTGCGAACCAAGTTCCAGCCGTGCCAGAATTTTCCTCTCTGAGTACCTAGAAGTGGGGCCGTGGTCCTCAACTGGGCACCTTGTGCCTCCCGGGGCTGCCCGGCAATGTCTGGAGTCATCTTTGAGTCTCACAGCTGCACGAGGGTGCAGAGGTGCTATTGGCACCTAGTGGGTGGAGGCCAGGGTGCTGCGAAACAGAGTGTGATGCCCAGGATGGCCCCACAGCAGAAGGTGATCCGGCCCCAAGTTCACAGTGCTGGGCTGAGAGACCCTGTGTGACCTGGTCCGTGGCTTACTTTTTTTTTTTTTTTTTTTTAATTAAAATGTTTGACTTGCTATCATCCCGGTTCTTAAAAGGTTCAGAAGGCCCTACCCCTCAGATTTCCTGGGAGTGAGGGAGGTGATGGGCAGGGTTAGTCTGCTGGCTGGGATGGTGCATGCTGGGCCTGGAATAGGAATGGGCCTGTTCCTGGTGGGGAGGGGTTTCTGTGGGGTGTTCTTGCACATCAGGCGACCACCGGGCCAGCAGAACTGCTTGTGTGGCTCTCTGCCGGGGAGTGGATAGGCACCGCTTCCTGTGGCAGCTCAGGGCAGTTCGGACCTCTGTGCCTGTATAATAGGCCCATCTCGGTGTCGGTCTCCAAGAGCAGCAGCTCTGAGCAGCCGGTAGCCACTGCTGATCATTCCACTGCTGCCAAGTTTAGCTTTAGCTCTCCCCCTTGCCCCGCCCACCCCATCCCTTCCCAGCAAATCTATTGCATGTAATAAATTAGCGTTTTATGGCAGGGACCTTAACACTTAGTCACAATCTGTTTCAAATTGTCATTTGGACTTTTATACAGTATTACTATTTGTTTTCATTTGCTTAAATGTTATCTTACCTACAAGATGGTACCTTTTTTTCTTCAGTGCTGGGCCCCCGATAGTTTTTGGATACTTTTTTGGTACCTTCGTATTGTCTGTCCTGGGGTTTGGGTAGTAGCACAGACCTCGTAAATATTTGTTGAGTTGAAATAATCAACTTTGTAAATGCGGTGCTGCAGGATTTCTGTTTCAGCGTGGGGAGGAGGTGGGACCTGGGCCCTCCTGGGGGAGGGATTAGGTGCGTTTTGCATCGAAGCTCTTAGCGGTTCCTCAGCAGAAGGGAGAATGCGCTCCAGAGCATAGGGTGGGGACCCAGAGGGGCATCGTGGTGGCCAGGAGGCCCGGAGGAGGAGGCTGCAGTCCTTGGGTCAGCACCCACCTGGAGGGCTCTTTCGAGAGGCCCTCCTGCGTGGGCTCTTCTGCTGGGTCTGGGGCCTCAGGCTAGTCTGGCTCCAGGGGTGACTGTTGCCTTCTCTTCCAGGCGGCTCCGAGATGGGACTAACCTCCGGGAGTCACTTTTCCTTTTTTGGGAAATTTCTTTCTCGATACACCCACATACCCTGTAACCGTTGGGTGTGGAGGAGAGGCAAATTGCCCAAAAAAGGAAAAAAAAAAATCCCAAACGCAGGCCGAGGTGAGGTGGGCTCAGGGCAGCCTCACAGACAAGTGGGAGCTTGAACAGTTTGGCTGCGCCTCTGTTTCTTCAGGAGTGGACAGAGTGAAGAATCTAGAAACCCAGGCTGCTGCCTCTCTCTCTCCTCTGCTTTTTTTTCTCCCCCTGTGCTCTGCCTTGTTCGTTTACCAAATTCTGCCACTTTCCTTGAGCTTTTGGGGACTGATGTAAAGCTAAGGTGCTGGGGTCACTAGAAGGCTTTCCTGAAGAAGCTCCCCACCCAGAGGGGGATCCAGGGCCCCGAGTTTCAGGTGGAGCCACTGGGCTGTGAGGCTCTGGGGCTCCGGGGGGGACTGTGCCTGATGAACTCTGGCAGCCTTGTCTCTTGATTTCATCTTCTCTTCCTTTTTCCTTCTGGAAGCCAGGCAAAAACATGTTTTGTTGTTGTTGTTTGCTTTTAAACTGTGGTAAAATATGTGCAACAAAATTTACCATTTTAGCCATTTTTAAGATTACAGTTCAGTGGCATTAAGCACGTTCACATTGTTGTGCGACCATCAGCACCGTCATCTCCAGAGCCCCTTCCATCTTCTAGGTTGAAACTGTCCCCGTGAAGCCCTCGCTCCCCACCCCTCCCCCAGCCCCCACCACATACCCTCTGCTTCCTGCCTCTACGGATCTGAGGACTCTAGGGACCTCCTGTAAGTGGGGTCATATGGTATTTGTCCTTCTGTGTCTGGCTTATTTCACTTAGCATAATGTCCTCAAGGTTCATTCATGTCAGAGCATATGTCAGAATCTCCTTACTTTATTTTATTAAAAAAATTATCTCTCTCTCTGTCTATTTATTTATTTATTTTATTTGGCTGTGCTGGGTCTTAGCTGCGGCATGTGGGATCTAGTTCCCTGACCAGGGATTGAACCCGGGCCCCCTGCATTGGGAGTGCGAAGTCTTAACCACTGGACCATCAGGGAAGTCCCAGAATCTCCTTATTTAAAAAAAACAAAATTCTGGAAGGTCTAATGCTGTTGAACTCTTTCTGCTCTGAAACAAACTGACCCTGGGTCTCTCCTTTGTGGGAAGCGTGTAGAGGTTGTACCCGTGCTTCCGTGGCAGGTGTGTGGGGTGTCTCCCCCATCCTCTGCCCTGAGATTCCTAGAAAGTCAGGACAGAGCGGAGCTTTGCGCTTTCCCAGGGGCCGTGCTGCAAGGGCTTCAGTGGGCTTCACGTCCCTGCACACAGTAGGGAGAACACTTTTCGCCCTGGGGTAGTGCCTTGTTCGAGGGCAGCTGTGGGTTTGTCAGCCCCCTAGGAGGAGACGCTCCAGCCTGAGAGGTCACTCTTGGGGTCTGTGCTCGCATGTGAAGTGGTGGGCTTGGTCTGAATGCTCTTCAGAGGATGCTGAGTGCTAACAGGTTAGGGTTCTGGCTCCTTTACATTTTTCTTCCTGTAGGACCAAGTCCTGGAGGTTGCTTTGATCCTAGGACGTTTGCCCACTTCATTCTCAATGAATTTGGGCCCCAGGGGAGCACGGGGAGGGACTCACCTTGGCCCTGCTGCCAGTGGGGACTGTCTTTGAGGTTCTCTCGCTCCTCTGCAGCTGAGTCCCCATCGCATCCCCTGCTCAGAACCTCCTGAGGGCAAGGCCCAGGTAGCCACAGTTTAAATGACCACTCCCTGCGACTTTAAGAAGCACAGACATTGGAGAAGCCCTGCTTTAAGCGCTGGCTCTCCTCCCCCTTGCTTGGAGCTTTCCTAGGCAGGCCGACGCGTCTGAGTCAGTGGTAACCACAGTGGCTGTTGTGTCCGTAGCAAAGGGCCGTGGGGGGAGAACACACGGCCGAAAGAAGGTTCCTCGCACGGTGACGCTCACAGCCTGTTGGGACCCATGTGGACACGTGAAGGTTAAATACCAAGCCAACCGCAGTGTGCACGTTCTTCAGGGCAGTGGATGACTAGGGAGTCAGAGGAGTCTTCTGGGAGGAGAGAGGGGGCCTTGGCCACCATCCTGCTGGTCACAGGGTTGGGGAGGGGCCACGTGCTCAGCCGGTGCTCTGTGTTTGCTCTTCAGGCACGACCTCTAACGTGATGGTCACAGCAGTATTGCTTGACAGATACTGTTACTCCATTTCACAGAAGAAACTGAGGCCGCAGGAGATGGTGGCATCACTCAACTTATGAGTGACAGAACTGGGATTTGTGAACTGGTGAGGGGCCTCCTGGGAGAATGACAGGGTCCTCCCCCTGCTGTGTCTACTGATGGGCGGCTCTGCGTGCGGTGTGGGAGGTGGTGCTGGCGAGGGCCAGGCTGGCTCTTGGCCTCCTGCCCACCCCTCGGGTCTGTCTGTAGCCACAGACTGGCAGCTCTAGGAGGTTCTCATGTGCCTTCCAGCTCGCTGAACTAAACTAACTTCAGGCCTGCAGTCCGGGTGTGTAGACGTACATTCAGAGATGTGTAGAAATCAGAACAGTACTCAGCCCCGTGCCTGTCCGAGCTGCGGAGAAGCTTCCCCACGTCTCATGTTTTACGGATTAGTCTCATGTCTTTAGATTTATTTTTAAACCCGTCATGTGTTTGGCCTGGCTTCGGCCTTTGTACTTTTCCACGCAGTTTCAGCCTCCAGGGCACAGAGGCAGGCCTGCTGTGTCAGGGTGCCGGGAACCTGAAGGGTGTGGGGAGAGAGCGTTGGTTTGGGGTCCAGTAACTAAGGGTTTTGCTCTGGGGCCGCTCTTTCTGACTGAGCGTCCTTGAGCAGGGCCTCCTCCCTGCCTGATTTCTCTCCACAGAAAGCTCGTGGTGGTGTTGGGCCCACAGTGAGCCTGGGCTTCTTCCTTCCCCTCCTCTGCTCAGCTGCTCTTCTGCAGTCCTGTGCTCGCCGTGGTAAAACGGGTAGTTTTGAAAAATAGCTTTGAACTTGGAAGTGTTCTCATCCTTACGCTAGCCTGTGAGCAAGATGCGGGCTGTTACAGAGCGGAAGCCATTCCCAGGCCCTACAGATGCACCACGTTCCACTGGGCCTTCTCGGTGCTGTCACAGACAGGTTGGGAGACCTCTGTCTTTCAGTGGAATTCTGCACAGAAACTTAATACAAGTTTTAAAACTGATACAATCTGGCGCTACTTTAGTTGAAATTGTGGGATACTCCCACCCCTCCTTCACCACCCCCCCACCCCACCCCCCAGCTGCAGAGAAGAATATGCCCTGACTGGACAGACCTGCTTCTGAGGTAGAATCATCTGGGTGTCTGAAAGCCCAGTCCACTAGCCTGCATGAGCAAGACACCTCTTCTGTGTCGACCATTTAATTAACTTAGTTTTCCAAAATAATGAACTTCTAAAAACACATTTGCAAAAGTGGTAAGTGCTTTGCTAGTGGTGCCTGATATGTGAACAGCACCCGTCTTTCAAGGTAAACTCTGAGGCCTCTGCAGGGGCTGTTGTTCATGAGGAAAAGCGGAGAGTGGCTCAGCCTGGGAGAGCTCAGGAGTCATGCACCCGCCGGGCTGTCTAGAAGGTGATTCCAGGGTGTTGAGGTGTTTTACCCCTGCCTGCTTTAATTTTCTAGACTTGGGGGCTGTAGATGAATTCCTTACCCTATCTTTACTTAATCATGACAAACTACACATCCTTTTCACCTCTTTGGGAGGGATGTTGAGCATTTAATTCCTTAATGACTCTTATGTATGTTGCAGATAAAATAGAGTCTGTGAATGTGTATTATGTATGCAAGGGCTTCCTTGGCTGGAGGTGTCTGTAGTCTCTTGGGGCAGGTGTGGATGACAGCATGAGGGGTGGGTGCAGAGAGGACCCTGAGCTCTGCCTCTGGGCTCCCTGCAGGCCGCTTTGCCCTAGAGCATCTTCGGGTCAACTTCAAGTTACTTGGAAATGTTCCAGTGAGTGAGCGAGGAAGGGCAAGATGAGCCCAGCTGGGACTGGGAGCTCCTCCCAGCTGACAGCAGAGCCTTGTTGTCAAAAGGTCAGGGGTCAGCGGTGAAACTCACAAGAGTCACATGCCTTCTTTCCTCAAGTTTGACTCACTGTGACGCAGGAGACGTCACCCATTAGAGTGAAGCATCCCTGTGTACAGATGTTGTTCCCTGGAAACTGGTGGCCGAACTTTAAGTCCTTGCCTGCGCTCCCCTCCTTTTTACTGAGTTGAGGAGGAGCTTGGAACACAGGCTTGTTAAGATGTCTGAGCCTGGTGTCTATTGGAAGGTGCAGGATTCTGCCTCTGGTAGCTTTTTGTTGTCATTTACCACTCTGCATGCTGGCTTGGGAGACATTTCTCAGTATGGAACAGCTGGCGGATGGAGGCCACCAGCAGTTAGTTATGGGGCTGTTTGGGATGAAGAACAGAGGTTTTTAGAGATGACCTGGTCCAGATGCCCATTTGTGGCTGGGGAGACCCAGTGAGGAGGGGCTCAACCAGTAGGTGTGGGGCAAGCAGTCAGGTTCCTGGTGGCCTAGTCCCAAAGGGAAGGGCTAACTGTTAACATGGGGGGCCTGAGTCTGGGGCAGGGCAGATGTTCTGTGCTTTCAGTGTTAGGATCTGTCACCTGGTGGCCTGGGCCTTGTAGAGGAAGAAGTTAGAGAAGAACACATGAGAATGAGTGGCTACAGAGGGTCAGGTAGAAGGGAGCAAATACATACCTGCCAGGTGGGCTAGGAACACTCTACAGGTAACCCCGAATCATTCACAAGAACCAAGAGAAGACACAGGCACCACTCCCAGGTGGGTCCAAGTCAGACCGATCTCCTTCCTCTGTCCCTTGTCCCCAGGGCACATATTTCCATGTGGGTCACCCTCTACAGGGCAGTGAGCACCTCGAGGCAGAGCCTATTTGCCTGCATAGATGGGACCTTAAATAATACACGCGGGTGTGGGAGAAGCTCCGCACCTGTTGGCTGACCAAGTGGGGAATCGGTCTGCTGTCCTCCTTGACTCTGGCGCTCGAGTCTTTGTCGTAAACGTTTAAGAAGGCCGCCCCCGGGAATCCTCCTTCTTTGATTTTCAGACCAGAGTGAGAGGACTTAGTGACCGGGTTGCCCCGTGAGTGCCTTTCTGTGTTACTGGGACCGTCCTGTGTACTTTCCTTCCTTCCCAGTTACCTGAGTGCTGAGTCAAGGACAGCAGAATAGGGATCAGCTACCTGCCTGTGTCTGGTGCCCGTGAGCCTAGTGAGAACCCACGGCCTTCTCTCTGCTTCTCCCAGGGTGCCCGCAGCTGCTGAGGGGACACACACGACTCGTGAACAGAGGAGGCTGCAGGAGGTTCTATGTCCTCTTGTACACTTGGTTCCCCTGTCTGGCCCGCTGCACGCACACAGCTCTTTCAGTGATGGGAGGAGGTGATGGGGGCGATTGGAGCAGCAGTTCTGTTGAGTTGGGGAGGGAGTTCTGTGGCCCTCACTCTGCACTGGGATAGCAGCTGAGGCCGGACAGTGGTGGGTGTCCTTGTTGGAGGTCTTCAGAGCTGTGGGGGGACTTCTGTGGCAGCTGCAACTGTGGCCTGGAGGGTGAGCGTCTGTGGTAATGGGCTGGGCAGCTCTGGCTCTCATGCAGAGACAGGAGTGACTTTGGGTTTTAGAAAAGTGAGCAGCTGGGAATATAATTGGTTAGGAAGCTAATTAAGTGGCGGCAGGGAGAGAACTGTCAAAAAATGGGTCATTTTATGCGAGTCAGCAACAGAAAACATTTGGGGTCCAAGAAACAAAGCCAAGTGACTGGTACTGGTATGTCCACGTGTGTGCCCATGGTGCCCACATGCGCCTGTGCAGGGCTGGGCGGCATGAAGCCAGGCTGCAGAGGCCTCCAGGGCGTAGCCCTGCACCCTGACTTCTCGGGCTCTGCACTCTGCACCCCGTCATGCACCCAGCCCTCCCCACCTGACCATCTCCTTCCTTTGGACTTTCCTGGGAAATGGGCAACACAAACAGTCTGATAAGCCAATCCCCTTAAGGCATTAATTGTGGGTAGGCAGCTTAATATGTTAGTGTCTTAATCTCTCCTGCCCTCCTTCCCCCCCACCACACTTTTTCAGAAGAATCTTTTCTTGGACAGGGAAGCGAAGGCGATGTTCTTTTTGGCGGAAAAGCCCTCTGAACCCAGGGCATGATTCCACTCGTAGAATCTCACAGATGGCAGGTGGGGTTTCTTAAGGAAGGTACCTCACTTGGTACCATGTGATGACTTACTCTGAAGGGCTGATCCAGCCCATGTGCACGTGCACGTTGAGGAACTGATCATTCACGGCTGTCTCTCGAGTGTCAGAAGTGAGCTCAAGGTGGCTTCATTCTGGGCAGAGGATTCTGATGGTGATACACAGTGTGTAAGTGTATTAGTCTCCCATGGCTGCCATGACCACTGCCACTGACCTACTGTGTTAAGACAGCATGACTTGCTCCCATGGTCCTGGAGGTCAGGAGTCCAGATCAGCATCCCTGCGGCTCCAGGCGACAGTGGTGTCTCGCCCTTTTCAGATTCCAGGGGCCGCCTGCACCCCTCGGCTCATGGCCCCTTCCTTGCGTCTCTGCTTGCATCGTCACCTCTCCTCGCCTGTGTCGGTTCTCCCCTGCTTCTCTCCTGAAAGGACACTTGTGATGACATTTAAGGCCCACCCGCATAAGGCGGGACCACCCCTGCATCTCAGGATCTTTAATCACACCTGCAGAGTCCCTTCTGACACCTGAGGTCACACTCACAGGTTCTGGGGATTGGGGTGTGGATATCTCTGGGGCCATTATTCAGCGGCCACAAAGGGTGTGATCAGAGGGACCTAATGCAGAGTGATCTAGATACAGAGCAAGGCAAGCTGGTTCTGCCTGGAAGGTTTCACAGCAGAGAGAAGCTGGGCCAGGTCTTAGGGCTGGAGGGCTTTGCCTGGGATGGGGCCGGGAGACAGTGGGCATGGCTGGCTCTTCACTTCGTCTTCCTCCCTCCTTCTGTCCTCAGCTCCAGTTCTGGGCAGGGTTAGGTGGTGCTTGTGGATGCCCCTGCTGGGCTTGAGACAGGCACAGGAGATGGGAACAGAGAAAGGCAGTACATGGAAGACGGAAAGGAGAACGATGGGCCCCCCACGACTGTCCCCAATGGCACAGGTGCGCCGTGTTTCCAGAGTGAGCCGGGCACAGGTGCAGCGTGGGGAAGGACCGGCCCTGTACCGATGAGGGGACGGAGAGGTGACGTTGCCCAGGTTATGGCGTCAGCTCCTCCACACAGCCCTCCCAGCCGAAGTTCCGCAGCCAGCATGGCTGGCATCCCTCCCATCGAGCTGGCCCGCAGGGCGAGGGTGAGGGAAGCGGGAATCCCATGTCGTCCTGTTGGCGAGGCTGCTTCTCTGTGACTTCTAACGAGGGTGGTATTGCTGACCCAGCCAGTGGGACCGTGAGGTGTGGGAATGGGGCAGCGCAGGTGGAGGGGACAGAAACCCCCCAAACCGCGGAGGGAGGCGCTGAAGGACTTGGTACCCCGGCAGTTGTGGCCCACCTCCAGCCGCACGGGAGCACGCTCGTCCTCGAGCAGCGGAGATGGGTCCTTGCGGCCTCATTGCAGGGCCAGGATTCCAGCCAGCTTCTGCTGCACCTGCTCTCTGTCCCTCCTCAGGTCACCTTCCTTTTGGGTTTCTGTCTGTACCTCTGCCTGGTGGATGTGCTGGGCTGTTTGTCCAAGTCCACTGTGAGTGATTCACTTTTCCCTCTGAACTCACTGGTGGGGGTTGTACCTGTCTCCCCGCTGACCAGTGAGGATCTGGGGGCCTGACAGTGCTTTGCGGCGCCCAGGCCCCAGCTGAAAGGCCGTGTACACGGATGCTCATCTGTGGCATCAGGCTGTCTAAGAGTATGGTGGCTGTCACTGGGGCAGAAGCCCGAGGCTCACTTCCTCCAGGTAGCCATATACATTTTTTGGAACCAGCTAGCCTCTGATAAATGCAGAGCTAAAAAAAAAAAAAAAAATCACACCAATCACTGTGCTAGCTGCTCTCACTGGGTTCCCATTTAATCCTGAAAATGGTTCTGTAGGGAGAGCCCAAGGTAAACCTTGCCCAAGGTGAGGTTCTCCCCCGGCAGAGCTGGGCTTCTGGCCTTGAGCCGTGGGTGGGAGGCCTGGCGGGTGGAGCTGCTCTGACTCCTGTGCTGTGAGCCCAGATCGCCCTCCCAGCACCTGGTGCCGGAGCTCTGCCTGGTTAATGTGGTGTGATGGGTGCTGACGCCTGCTGAGCGCACAGGGCTGTGACGGGCAGAAAAGGGCCAGGCAGCCTCTTTTCCTCCGTCCCTCCCGTAAGGCAGCCAGTGTCTGAAGAATCCCATGCTGGGTGGAGGCCAGACTTGTGCCTGGTGTGGAGGACACACCTGGCCCTACCTTCCAGCACTTTCTCAGGAGGAGACCTACCAGCACCGCCACATATTCGGGTGCCGGTGGTTGAGGGGCCAGGGAGTGGTAGATGTGGGGTGGTGTTGAGGGTCCTCGAAAGCATCCTCTCCTTCAGCCCTCACCTTTGACAGATGAGGAAACTGAGGCGCAGAGGGGAGGAGGGGTCTCCGCCGTCACCCTCCAGCAGGTTCAGAGACACGGTTGCGCCTCCACGCGGGGGCTCTCACTGCCTGGAGTCAGGGTTGCGTGTGAACAGGAGCTGTGAGCTCCTGGGGGACGGACACGCACCCCATTCCCACACCAGCAGACCCTCGCGTCTGTAATTGGCGCTCGGTCAGTCCTCCCTGCCCACCCGGTGGAGGAAGGTGGGGAGCAGGCCCCAGACAGGCTGGGGTGCCGACCCCGTCTTGAGGTAGGAGGTGTGGCGTGAGTGTGGAGTGGACGCTTCAAGACTTCTAATCTTTTGGGGGCTTCCTTCTGGGACAGAGAAGAGCACACAATTCCTGCTCTGTGAGAAGAGGTTAGAAAGACAGCCCGACCCCACATTGTTGGTGGGAATTCTCGAATGTTCCCTGATACGCCTTCCTTTCTCTTCATGGGCTTCCCTTGGCCACTGGACCAAGTCACCGTGCCCAGCTTCTTATCTGCCCCTCTGTTGCTGAAATAAACACAAACCCTGCCTTTCCAAACCAGGAAAAGCAGGGTGAAAGTGTCCTCTTAGGGGTGCCAAGCCATTTTATCTTCTTTGTATAAGTAGGCCCCTGTAGGTGACATTGACAGACACTGGGATGTCTTCTTAGATGGGACCCCTTGTCCTGCTGGTGTAGGCCAGGCGAGGGTGGCCACCACTGCCCGGAGAGCAGGGCAGGGCCAGTTCTCTGCAGAAGGAGTGGGTGTGGAAGCAGGCCTGTTTTGTTTGTTCACGTATCCACTCACTAACGATTTTGCCAGGTCACGGGCGTGGGTTCCTAAAGGATGCTTGAAAGGATGGAAGAGGGGAGAGTCACTGTGTGGAGCGTCAGCCTTTTGGTTTAGTAGTGTGAACATCTGCTAGCTTGGTAGCATTTTCATCCATACTGGCTTCTTCCATGGATTGTTAGCCTCTTCCCATCAGGGAGAAAAGCATTTGCCTAATTTTAGAACACACCTGGTTATTTAGTTTAAACTTTACATTAAACCCCCAAATCCAGTGTTCAAACCGTCACAACCTTAGAAATGATCTTTCCATAATTACTTTGGGAAACACATGAACTCTCCTCCGGCAAAGGCCGTGTTTGAGGTTTTTGACTTAGGAAAAACAGTCCTTTATTTCTAACAGCCTTGCCCAGGGAGGAAATAATATACGAACACACCCTAAAGAGAAGTTGCATCCAGAGCTAACTGACTTGCCTGAAGACCCTGGGGGTCAGCCTCCTGGACCTGTGGGGGTGATGGCGAGCAGTCTTTTGAAAGGTGTGTGTCCATTTCCGGCCAGTAGCTCAGTATTTACCCTGGGATCTCTGTGCTCCCTGACGTATGTGAAGCCTGAAAATGGGCCAGATGGGAATTTTAAACCATCATGGGGGCTTTAATTTTTTTTTTAATAATATACATACATAGTTTAAAAAGTCAAGTATGTAGCCACACCACTTGTTATATACAGAAGCGTGCACCACCCTGCCCCATTCCTTCCTCCTGTGCCTGTTCCCGCAGGAGGCTACTGCCAGTTCTTGTAGCTGGAGGATTTGTAAATAACACACGTATCCTGTCATTTCTTGAGTTTCCGAAGGCGCTGTTCGTTCCCCACACGTAGGGTTCGGTTCTTGTGCCTGCTGGCTTTGCCACCCCCACTTCCCCACACGTCAGTGTGTGCGGGCACGTGCCTGCCTCACACCCTCTCTCGTCCTCTTGCATCCTGCCGACACAGGCGCAGGGCAGTAAACAGTAGGGTTAAGTCAGTAGTGTTTACGTTATTATGATACTGTAAGAAATGTGCATATCCAAGCCGTGTAGTACACCATGACTCTGTTTCCTTTCACATTTGATTTCTCTTGCAGTTGATAATTGCCCTCCCCCCTTCGTTAGTTTGATTTATATTTAACTAAGCTTGATTGAACTTTAAACTTTCTGACAGAACTACAAAACTCCTCATAGTGTGGGCAAGTCCCTAGGTCAGTGGCTCTTTTTTTTCCGTGGTCAGATCCCTCATGGAGCCCTTTCTCCTCTTGTTCCCATTTGGCTCTTCTCCAGGCCCTCTGCTTAGCTCTTGACTTGGGAGTTCCCTTCCTCCTTCTGAGTTTCTTAGATCGATCTCTTCTTTTTTGGTTTGCTTCTCCATTTGGTAAAGCCTCTTGAGAAGGGCACAGGGAAAAAAAGTTTTGAGACCTTGCATGTCTAAAAATGCCTTTCCTACCCACACTCTCGATTGGTAGCTGGACTGGTTATAGGATGTCAGGCTGGAAATAATTTTCCCTTGGAATTTTGAAGGCTTTGTTCTTTGTTTTTAATTTCTACCATTGCTATTGAGAGTTCATGTACAAAGGATCTGATTCCTGATCCTTTGTAAATGAATGGAATTTTCTCTCTGAAAACTTTTAGGAGCTTCTCATTATCCCTTGAGTTCTAAAATTTCATGAAGGTATGCTTTGGTGTGGATCTGTTTTCTTTCATTGAGTCAGAAGCCTGTGTACCTTTCAATGAGGAAAGTTCTGTCCTTCTGGTCCAGAAAGTTTTCTTGTATTTTTTTTCCTCTGGTAATTTCTTTTGCCTCGTTTTCCCTGGTCTTTACTCTCAGAGTTCCTTTTATTTGGCTGTTGGTCCTTTTGGACAGGCTCTGATTTTATTGTCTTTCTGCATGGCTTTGTCGTGTCGGAGATTTCATTAACCTTGCTGTAAACCCTTCTATTTCTGATCCCAGCTATTCTGTTTTCTTATTTTTATTCCGGTTCTTAGGTCAGCTATCGTATTTTTAGTTTCTGAGGGCTCATTTTTTTGTTCTCTGTGTGTCCCTTTTTATAGCATCTTATTCATGTTTCATGGATGCAGTACTTTCTCTTATAATTTCAGTTATTTTGAAATTCTGTTCTGTCTCTGGTCTTACTTTCTTCTTAGGTCCCTTTCTGCCTGTTTTGGTCTCGGGCTTCCTCATCCGAGTTGTGACCCTTGGCTGTACGTTTGTATTTAGGAACGAGACTGTGTGTGTGCGGGGTATACGTGGGTGACTGGTTGGCTTCGTCTTAGAAGGATAGTCAGGCAGGGAACTGGCGAGTCCCCAGATCCAAATCCTCTGCTCTCCAGTCTGGGAGACCTATGGGCAGCAGAAGAACGTGGTGTTAGGGAGACCTCAACTTTCAGGATGCAGACTTTCATGGAATCTTCAACCCCACCCCCACCCGTGGTGCCTGCTGCCCCACGTCCAGAGCCTTTTCAGAGAGTACCTTCCGGGCACTGCTGGCGAGAGCTGGGCCAGGGTCTGACTGCTTCTTGAACAGGGGCTGACCAGGAATCCTGCTCTCGGCCTTGCCTCCTTGGTCAGAGGTGCCTGGGGCCTCTAGGCCCTGAGCTTGCTGCTGTTCTGGGACAGCGTCAGCCTCCTCCTCCTGGTTTCCCTCTGGAAGCTTCCTCTGCTTCACCTGGTCACTCTCCGTGTATGCACACCCACTTCCGAAGTTTCAAAATTTATTTAATATCCCACATCTGCTGCTATCTCCTCTCTAGTTTTTTGTCTTTGAGAGTTTATACCTTTTAAAGATTCTCTGTGGTCATTTTTATTAGGGTTTTATCAGCAACTCAAACATGTCACTGTGTGGTTTTGGCAGTGTTTGACTGGAGACCCCCCTCACGCATTTCAGGAATCGGTTTGCACAGAGGGCATGTGCGTGGGCACTCCCTCCTGCCTGCCCCACTCCTCTGTTTCTAGGCTGCTGTTCCCTTCTGTTCTCTCCTTGATTTGTCCTGTGTGGGTCAGTTGTTGCTCTGGGTCTGCATAGCTCTTCATGTGTGCCTAGTGGGGTGTGTGTGGCGTGCTTGAGAGTGAATGTACACCTGCCTGCTGCGGGTGTATGTGTGTTCGCGTCCTGAATTGTGTTCAATCTATAATTTGCTTCAGCACCTTTTATGAGGAAGAGATACTTTCATAGATAGTTGAAATTCTTGATTCTCTGGTTGGAAACCCAGGGGTTAATGATGACTGCTGTTCCAGAAAAGTTAGAGGGAGATAGTCTGTCTAATCTCCCTCTGGTGAATAAGGCCCTTGACTGACTGGGCCCAGTCACCTACTTGTACCAACAATAAGACCCTTGTTGTCATGGGCTGGGCAGGTTCTGTAACTGATACCCTGGCTGCCTTGAGAAAGACCGTCAGGGGATCTGGGGCTTGGGCCTGTCCTTATTCCAGGGCCTCATACACTATTGTGTTTTCCTTCTCCCCACACCGCATGTTTTCCTGATGACTCTTCCTGGAATCTTAGGAAACCAGGAGAGAGGTTGAATTCATTCATTCACTCATTGCTTGCTTGTTGTACGCCATGGATGGGCTGGGAGTTGGAAAAATAAAGATGAGAAAGGGTCCTGCCCTCCAGGATCTCATGGTCCATAGTCAGGAAGGAGGGGTTAGCCAGCACAGGGGCATAGTGCTGAGAGAGTCAGACGCACACACCCTGTGTGGCCCCAGGAGTGCTCCTGCCAAGCTCTGGGTCTCTCTGGGAAAGAACAAATTAGGAGTAATCTGGAGGTGGAGGTGCAGGATTGGTCAAAGTACAGAGATGGTGGTAGAAGATGGGGCTAAAGAAATAGTGATTTTTGCTCCCCAGTGCCAGAAATCAAATATGTTCATGATGAAAATTTTGGGAAACACAAAAAAAGCATGCAAAAAACAAAGTTGCCCTATACCAAGAGATAAAAATCTGTCTATTTCATGGTTTATGTGTCCTCTTAGGATGTGTAGTTGTATACTTATGTGAGGCCTAAAAGTAAGATTGTTATATTTAATAAAACTTTTCTGTTTAACAGTTCCTTATGTCATCCTTTGAAGTGCAGTCTTTAATAGCTATGTACTATGCCATCAGGTAGCCGTGTTTACTCAGTTCCGTACTGTGGGCCTTCAAGTTGCTTTTAAGTGTTTTCTTTTTCTTTCTTTCTTTCTTTTTTTTTCTTTTCTTAATATAATGCTTCAGCAGACATTCCCAGAAGCAGAATTGCTGGGTCCAGGGTGTGAACGTTTTTGAGGTAGTCAATAGTTAGTTATTGCCGGATTGCACTCTGGAAACGCCGCACCGCATCAGTGGGAGGAGGGCGTCCAAGGTCACCCACTTTGTTCTCCGTTTTCCTCTCTCCACGTCCTGTACCCAGATTTGTGTGGCTATGTAGAGAGATGCTTTCTGAGTGAGGCACCCCACAGACAGTTAAGACCATATTTGTGGTCTTAAAGAACTGAGATAGCCTGACTCATCGGAAGGCTGGAGATAATTGAAAATCCTTATTTTAGCTTCCATTTCATTTCTCCACAGTCAAACCAGAACCAGCAGCAAAGGAAGTTGGGGTGATCAGCATCTCAACCTGGCCCCTCGCCATCTCCCCGCACTTCTGACAGCTGGGGGCTAAGAGCAGGTAGCCGAGTGTTGGCCCTGCTGGGGGCCGGCCGGGTGCCAGCGTTCTGAGCCACCCCACGCTTCTGTGTAGTCATGACATTTGCCCAACTTGTGTAGGTACAGAAACAGCTTGGATGGTAGCAGCGAAGTGGCCCTCAGAGACCTCGGCTCCCCGCTTGTTTCTCCTTTCCTTGGAGTCTGATGCTCCCTCCCTGCCACGCTCTGCCTCCTGGGCCCTCACTCTCTATCACCCACTGGCCTTTCAGAGTTGGGATGGAAACAGAAACATTTCCGGCCCCAGAAGGTCCCTGCTTGCTTAATTCCCATGTCTCTAAAAATATCTGTGAACTTCTTCCTGCCCAGTCTCCTCCCTACAGAATCTGCCTCTCTCCCTGCACCCCACCACTCAGGGGAAGAAACAAGATCTCCCTTTCATTGCTCTTTCCAGGCTCAGAATGGAATAAATAAGAAACGCTGAGTTTCCACAGTTAAAAGGGGAAAACTGCCTTTGTTCGGCCTGGAGGGCTGCCAGCGCGCCTGGGTCTGGGTCCGCACTCTTAGGGTCCTGCCTCTCCGGCACTGGGAAGGGCACCAGGGAGGAAGAAGGAGGGGGCAGGAGCCCTCCCTTCCTTCTGTGCGTGGGGTGGCGGAGGGGGGCCAGCCCTCCTGCAGCCGGCAGGCCTCCTGAAGTGAGTTGCTGTGGGAATGAAGCCGGGCTCCCAGGCCTCTGGCCGCCTGATCAGTGCGGACCAAAAAGGAGTCTGTGGGAAGCCTCCACTCTCGGAGGCTGCTGGAGGCTCCTGGAGCTTTCTCAGGCATTCCTGGATTGGGAAGGAGCCTCGGTCCCCTCCCCCACCCCATCCCCAAACCTTGGATGCCTGCCTAATTGAGGCTTCATTTATTTCCACATTTTCCCAGCTCTGTATAAAGAGACAAGCAAGTGGGTGACGCCTCCCGATACTCCTAAGAGCATGGGCGGTGGTAAGGGGTGGCTGGGGGGAGAGAAATACTCCAGGGTGGGCTTCCTTCATCCCTGAGGGGCTGTGGAGCAGGGAGGGGCAGGGATGGGGAGCCAGGGCAAAGGGGCTGCCAAGCTAGGCGGCGGTGGGAAGAATTTCTTTTTTTCTCCCCACTCAGAAACCCAAAAATAGCCATGTCAAAGACACAAGCCTTGTGAGCTTGGAGCCAGCTGAAAGTCATTTGCTTCTCAGCCCCTCCCTCTTCCTCTCCTCTTCCTCCCAGGCCCCTTCTTTCCAAGCTCCTGCCCAGTCATAGGAGGACTGAGCCACCCAGTACTGTGTCCTTGCTGGTGCCCGCAGGGAAGTCTAAATGTACTGCCGTGCAGCCGTATCCTAGTGTAAAAAGTCACCCCTGCATTTACTTTCTTTCTAACTTTGAATTTGCCTATTAAGATTTCTTAAAATGAAGCAAATCTGTAGCTAAAATGTAGACAGTAAAAAATATGTAAAGACTGGATTGGATCTTGAAACCAAGGGGAGTGGTCATATGCAAGAGAGCAAATGCCACGAAAACTGTTTGCTATTACAAATGTTTTTCCCAATTATAAATTTATTTATTTTTAACTGCATTGGGTCTTGGTTGCTGCACGCGGGCTTTCTCTAGTTGCGGCGAGCGGGGGCTACTCTTCGTTGAGGTGTGCGGGCTTCTCATGGCGGTGGCTTCTCTTGTTGTGGAGCATGGGCTCTAGGCCCGCGGGCTTCAGTAGTTGTGGCTCATGGGCTTAGTTGCTCCACGGCATGTGGGATCTTCCTGGACCAGGGCTTGAACCCGTGTCCCCTGCATTGGCAGGTAGATTGTTAACCACTGCACCACCAGAGAAGTCCTCTTTTCCCAATTATAAAAGTAACATACTCATTGTACAAATCTTGTGAAAACAGGAGAGCACAAAGATGAAAATATACTGACTATTCAGAAAAATTCTCTGATGTGAACTTTTGGGGTTTAAATGATGAGAGGCCCTTTTTTTTTTTTTTTTTTTTTTTTTGCGGTACGCGGGCCTCTCACTGTTGTGGCCTCTCCCATTGCGGAGCACAGGCTCCGGACGCGCAGGCTCAGCGGCCATGGCTCACAGGCCCAGCCGCTCCGCAGCATGTGGGATCTTCCCGGACCGGGGCACGAACCCATGTCCCCTGCATCAGCAGGCAGACTCTCAACCACTGCGCCACCAGGGAAGCCCTTCTCTGTTTTTTAAAAGAAAAAAATTTCAGAAACATTTTGACGGTCGCGTTGACAACAGCAAGGACTCCAATTGTGTATATGTTTTCCTCGTTTTTGAAATTACTTTCTGCAGTGGTGACAGTCTCCTCCTCAGGGTCCTGAGGGGTTCAGGAGACGGGGTTGCATGCCGGCGTGAGGTGTGCGCACCTCTGTGGCACGGCGGCATCTGCTGGTGGCACATCTCCCTCCCCGTCTTCTGCGTCCCCCTGCCAGCTAACAGGCGCTGGTCCTGGACAGTGCTGGTGCACCCAAGCCTCAAGAAGCTTCCCTTAGGCCGTTTGGACCCGCCGGGCAGCGTAGTGTCCCGTGCCCTCTGCTCTGGGCTCACCTCTGGAAAAAGAGTCAGACGTGATTCTTTTTCCTGCCCATACCCAACTGAACGAACCCAGTGCCCCTGGAGTTGGCACTGACGTCCACAGCTTGGAAGGCCTGCGTGTGCCCGAGTCCAGGTGCAGCTGTGCTGGGGTCCTCCTGCGAGCCAGTCCCTCTCCCCTTACCCACAGGTGTTTCATCATCCCGGCCCCCACCCCCACCCCGGGGGGTGTCTTATCTCCCTTGAGGCAGGGCGGTGCGGTAGAGCAAACACCAGACTGAGAGTCCGAAGGCCTGGTCACTCTGGGCAGCCGTGGACAAAGTCACTGCCACGTCCCGGCCTGGGTCAGATGCGCTCTGGCCAAGCGTAGAGCTAAGGAGGCCTCATTCGCTTCCTTCTGCGGTCCAGCCAGCTTCCTGTGCAGAGGAACCTGTCACCGTGACCCTGACCTGTCCTCAGCCCCGCTGGCTCTGGGGCCCTGTGCTTGCCAGCCACCCTGCTCGAGGGAAGCACAGACCATATCTTCTGATCCCAGGGCAGCCTCAGCACCATCGGTATCCAGCTGCTCTGGCTGTTTTGGAGGCGGTGGCCTTTATTTTTAGTAAAAGCTGCCTGATTGGAGGCCCAGGTGAAGCTTCTCCAGCTCACCTGTGCTGTGATCCTTGTGTCTGGCCTCCTCTGTTCACATGAAGAGGGTTGAAGTTCGTGCACCAACCGAAGCAAAGCTGCGTTCGCTGAAGACAAAGGCTGTCGCTGCTGAAGCCTGGCCTCCCACGGCCCTTGCTCTGTCTCTTACAGGGTCCACAGTGGGCTGTCGGCACTGACGCTGCTGCCTTCCTGATAGGCTCCCTTTCTTATTTGCTGCATCAGGACATCACAGGAGTGAAAGGACTATTGAAAAAGATGGAAGCATAACCCTGCAGGAAAACAGTTTGGTTTCAGATATGCTCTCCTTACATCCTGCTTCAGACAATGGTGCTTTGCACACGATTTCCCTGACTTCTGATGCCCCCGTTTTATTTTAAGCTGAAATAATCAAATCCTTGAGTAAAGCTGCTTTGTTTCTTGTTAGCAACAGGACATCTCATAGGACGTGAGGCAGGGTGTTTTTTTGGGAACAATCATCATTTAACTTTTCCTTAAAGGGGAGGAACGTTTTATGGCTCCAGCAGCTGTGGGGTTAGTGTGGAGAATACGCTCACAACCTGAGTGAGGGCTCTCACCCTCTGACCCCCCACACCAAGTGGAGTTGGGGGCCAGTGCTCCGGAGACAGTCCAGGTCATCCAGGAAGTTCCCCCGGCCTCTTGGCTCATCCCAAGTACAGAAATCCTGGAACTAAAATGAACTCAAGGCATTTCAGTAGCTTCCGAGGGGAGGTGGGTAGATGTGAGTGTTGGACTGGGAGGGACCCTGACGTGTAGGGTTGGGAGGGTCGTTAGAGGCAAGAGGGGCCTCCTGGCAGCAGCAGGTAGAGGACTCCCCCGGACGCTTCTGGGGATGCAGCCTATTCCAGCGGCTTGTCTGGGCCTGGGGCTTTCGGGGAGACTGGGGCCCTGAGCCCAGTTCCACTGCTTCCTGACTTGCACGGCCCTCCCAGCTTCCCAGCAGGCTTGAGCCTTACCTCTTCACGCAGATGAGGGGTAAATCTGAAAAGTGTTCCGCGGCCCAGGTGGCGCCTCCTGGCCGGGGCAGGCTGGGGACATGCTCTGTCACGAGACGAGGACCTGTCCTCTCTTGTGCCAGGGCGCGCAAGGGCGAGGATACAGAGGTCATGACGCCAGCCGATGCCTCCTGGTGGGCCTTGGGTCCAGGGGCATTTCTGACAGGTGATGCTCTCCGGCCCTTCCAGGTGGAGCCTCGTTGTTCAGTGACTGCCCTGGCCAGGACTCCGCGGTGGTCACAGGAGCTGAGCACTGAGGCCTTACCTTCTCTGTTGGAAAGGAAGTGCTGTGCTGTTTGCTCTCTTGTATGTTTGGTGATCTCTGAGGGTCAACTGCGTTTCTGCTGTTGAGCTAGGAAATGGGGTGGGGCGCTTCCTCCCAGGTCAGGGAGCTTGAGGCTTCGCTGGGAGGCAGACACACACTCCCAGGTGTGGGTGGGAGGAGAGCCAGCGGCAGCGGCGGGGCTCCTGGGGTGGGGGTGGCAGCGAGGGGGCCGGGGGGGGGGCGCTGCTGAATTGGACCTGGAGGAGGTGAGGCAGGCGTCTTCAGATCCCCGGGCAGAGGGGACGGAGGGGATTGACCAGCCTGCCTGGAGGAGCCTTCGGGGCCTGTGGTCCGTGCCGAAGGCAAGGAGGAGACTCCTTCCCGTCCACGTGGTTCAGCCGGGTGGGGAGTGCGTGAGAGCCTGTGTGTGCGCGCGTGAGTCTTACCTCTTCCCTCCTGCAACTGCCGTGTCCTGGCTGAGAACCTGGTTTCACTTGTACAGAGAGGACATGGTCCAGGGCTGCTCGTGGGAGCGATCTGCTGAAGCCTCCAGGGACAGTACCGAGGTTGGCGGATGAGGTGAGGGCAGGGTGGCAGGTGTGCTTGTTAATATAAAGTCTCCCCATGGCAAACGTAACATTTTCTAACTTTCTCTTTGGCGTGGGCTGCACGTGTTCTCCTAAATTCTGATACATGGAGATATTGGAGAGGTGGCCATTGTGCCCAGAAAACCCCAGAACGAGGCCTGTGAGGGGACACAGAAGGGTGGCCCAGGCCCTGGCCTGCCAACTTGCTAATTGTGTAACCTCAAGTAAAAAAAAAATTTTTGTTAACAGCTTTATTGAGATATATAGTTCATACACCATGCAGTTCATGCCTTAATGTAAACAATTCAGTGGTTCTTAGTATATTGACAGTTATACAGCCATTAACACAGTCAATTTTAGAACATTTTCATCACCCCAAAGAGAAAAACCCTGTGCCCTTCAGCAGTTATTGCCCATTTCCTTCGAGCACCCCCCAGCCGCTCTGTGGATCTGCCTGTTCTGGACATTTTATGTAAATGGAATCATACAACAGGTGGCCTTTGTGCCTGCTTCTCTCACTCAGCATCACGTCTTCATGGTTACCCCGTGTTGTCAGAATTTCATTCCTTTTTAAAGCTGTAAAATCTTCTGTTGTTTGGCTGAACCACATTTTGTGTATCTGTTCATCTGCTGGTGGACATCGTGCTGTTGCTGCTTCGGCTGTTGTGCTGTTGTGGATGCCCATGGACAGGTTTGCACCTGTGTTGTAGTTTCTTGGATATCTGTCAGGGAGTGGAATCGCTGGGTCTCGTGGTAACTCTGTCCGACCTTTTGAGGGCTCTCCACACTGTTCCTGCAGCGACTGCCCCATCTTACATCCTGACCAGCGAGGGAAGGTTCCAGTTTCTCCACATCCTCCCCAGCATGCCCCTATCCATCTTCCACACTGTGCTCATGACGCTCGTCCTCATGGGTGTGAAGTGGTCTCGACTCATGGGTCTGAATGTGTGTTCTCATGAGCAAAACTGTGATGGTAATGAAGAATGTCTGTTTTATTTATTTATCAAATATTCGTATGGCATTTCCTGTGTGCCAGACGCTGCTCTGAAGTGCTCCGTGCCCTGTGGCTGATTTATGAAGCCATTTTGTAGATGGAAAAACTGAGGCTTGGAGAGCTTAGGTCTCTTGCCCAAGGCCATGCTGCTCTGCAGCTGTGTGACTAACACGGTGCCTGGCACTTCCTGGGTGCACTTGGTGAAGTGTGCCAGGCGTGCTTGCTCGGGCCGCACATTCACGGGTTTGCGGCCCTGCATCTTTGGCCTTGTGAATTACCAGAATTTGTTTTTCTTTTCCCGATAGAGAATGACTTCTGTGTCCTGGTGGAGGGGATGTACCATGAAGGACACACAAGTTGTCCCTGTCGCTGGGTGGCCCTTTCACCCTTCCTTCCTGCTAAGCACTTCCAGCAATCAGATCTGGGTGGGAGATCACTAAGGCAGAACTATTCATCCTTCCTTTGTCCCTGTCACCTTCCTCCCCTGCCTACTGGCAGAGTACCTGTCCTGCGTCACAGGGACAGAGACCCGATTGTTTTCCTTTAGCCGCGTCTTCCTGGAGCCTCTCTCCTCAGATCACCCGTAGTGGTCTGGTGGGCAAGCCGGCAGGGGGCCAGCCAGCCTGCTCCAGAGGGCACCGGCCCTCCAGTCTTACCCGCCCCGACTTGCCCAGCCCTACTCCACTCTGCTTCCCCTGAGATGCCCTGGGGCCCTGCTGAGGGCCACTTGGCAGGGCTTTCTGTCTCAAGAGAAGCTTACTCTGTTGAGGTTCTTACTGTTCGGGGAGTGGCTGACATTGGTGGGGCTGCAGGGTGCCTTGTTGCTTTCAAGTACGTCTGTGGAACAGTCCCAAACTTCTACCATGCGTGTTTTGGTGCTTCCTCCTGTATTTCCTCTCGTATCATGCTTTCCCTGCGTCAGGGTTCCGGAAGCCTCACACAAAAAGCCTAGACACAGACCTGCTGTTCATCCTCGAGCGGACACTCATCTCGCTCAGCGTTTCCTGAGATGGGCATGGTTTCCAAGTCAGCGTGCAGGTTTCACCACCCTGCAATGCTGCTGCCGGTGGGAGCTCCCTGGGGCTGTGCCGCTGCTTCGTGTGGCCCTGCCTGTGGCAGAGGTAGGTGGGCGGGTGCTCTTGAAACGGAGTGGGGACCCCTTCCTCCCTGTGCTGCCCTTCATGGGGCAGGACTGCTCTGGCCTCTGAGAATGGGGTGCAGGGAGGGCCCCATCCGAGACCGGCTTAGGCAGGGGGCTGGTTAGTTACTTGGAGGTGGTGGTTCTTTGGAGACCGTGGCACAGGAGAGGCCGTTTCTGACCATCTGAAATCCTGTCAGGAGGAGGTGCTTTCAAGCCGGGGCTGTTCCTCTGGGAACCATGTCTCCTTGAAGAAGGGGGTGCTCTGTGACCCGGCAGCCCTCTCTACACTTCAGTGCTTGGGTTTTTAAAATGGTAATTCCAGCCCTGTATGGGGCATCTTCTACCCCAAGGCAGGTTTTTAAGTATTGGAGTACAGTATACATATAGAAAAGCGTGCCCATTACAAGGTCCGGCTGGGTGAACTTTCACATGCCTGGGGTACCCGTGCAGCCAGCACCCAGCTCCTTGAGGTAAACATCTGTGGGGTGCCGTCCTGGGTGCCCTGCCCTCATGTCCTCCAGCCCTGCTGGTGCTCAGTACTGTACATCCAGTGGCCAGAGGACTGAAAGCAGCCTTGGTCCCCCTGCTGAGAGTCTTTGCCAGCGAGCCTGAGCTTGTTCGGGGCCACGGACACTCTGGAGACCACTCTCCCCACCCCCTCCCTTCCCAGTCCCGTGCCAAGCTGGGCGCCGGGGCCCGGAGGAGGCCTGCCACAGGGCTCAGGAGGCCCACTCCTCCGAACGCCTCCATGCTCTGATTCAGGGTGGAGCACGGTGCATGGGGCCCAGGCAGCCCCTGTTTCCTTCGGAGGCTGGGGCTTCCCTGGGGTTAAGGAGCATCATGAAGGACCTTATGCGGGCACACAGATGGCTGCTAGGTCTCCATAACCGATCTGTAAGTTTTCTCAGTCTTGGAAGGACATGTTGGGAACGGCAAATTATAAAGATGGACCTTAAAACATTTCCAGGTGAATGCAGAGCCCCAGGAAGTGCAAATTTCTGAGAATTGATTGGGAATTTCCAGTAGGAAGGAGACAATGAGAGCATCCTTTCTCAGATGCAGGCCCCGCCGTGCACGCAGGGGCCTCAGCTCTTCACAAGCCCTTTTATTGGGGCGGGGAAGTCTTTGGAAGCAGAGAATGAGGCGAAGGTAACCTTGCGGTTGAGCCCCTCCTCTCTGGAGGTTTTCCTCCTCCTCACTCCTGCTCCCGCTGTATGGAGGTGTAACCAGGAGGGGGTCCGGCTTTGATGAGCTCCAGGCTCCCTACCCTGAGAGGGAGGGAGTTGGTGCTTGTGGGTTCTGTCTGTGGATCACGGAGAAGCACTTCAGTCTGGGAAGAACAGGGTGCGTGTCCCAGGGCCCTGGTCTCGCACGGGGGCTCCAGCTCCTCCTGCTGACCAGCCCCAAGGAGCCTGCACAGGATGGGGCTTCGGTCCCGTGGCCAGGTTTGGACAGAGTGGGGAGGAACCAAGGCGGGCTGCGTCCCCGTTCACGCTGATCCAGCCCCGTGGCATGCGGGCACAGGGCCTGGCCTTAGAGGGGTTGGGGCTCTCAGCCCCAGGCCGGTTTCCCTTCTCCAGGCCTGCAGCAGGTGCGCCCTGGACCTGGCACCACTGCTGCAGGTGGACGCCTGCATCAGACCTCAGAGCAGGCTTCCTCTGCCCTCGATCCTGGACGCCCGAGTTTCCCTGGAGTCTGGGGCCCCTGGGGGCCATGGGAAGGGCTGGAGGGCTGCGGCTGTGCCTGGCTTGTATCCAGGCCGAGCGTCCCTTGCCAGAAGCTCTTGTTACCCGCTCTGCTCCCTTGCGTTCCAAAACCTGGACGGCAGGGGAGGCTCAGTGATTCCTGATGTGCTGTGAGCTCAGATCAGAGCTTCTCTGTCTCTGGGTTGTGTGGATTCTTGGAATAAATCAGAGAGTTTCTCCCTGAAGTCCTTTGGGCTTCCAGCTTGTGTGGGTCCTGCTCAGCCAAGCCCTCTGGTAGCGCCAGGCCTGCTTTCGCGCGCGCGCGCGCGTGTGTGTGTGTGTCCTGCTTTCGTGTGTGTGTGTGTGTGTGGGGCCTGCTTTCGTGTGTGTGTGTGTGTGTGTGTGTGTGTTTTCAGCACATCCCCTGTGCTGCCTGAAAGCTCCCCCCATGCTGTGTTCAGAGGAGCCAGACCCAGTGCTCACGGCAGGGGCGGTGGAGGCAGGAGCCTGTGCCCGCCTTGCTGGTCACCTGGGCCCCTCCCCCTCTCATTACACGGAACGTGGTAGCCCCGGCCACGGGCCTCACCTCCCACCTGGCTCCCGTGGGTGGTGGGGTTGCCTGGCATGGTCTCCACTTTCTCAGTCTGCCGAGGGCCTCACAGTGTCACCAGGGAGGAGAGGACCGCCGTCCCTCCCCCCCTCCCCTCAGGCTGCTCGAGGTTTCATTTTCTTCCTAGTTGTGGCTGGCGGGGCCTCTTGGGGGTGCTAACACGAGCCCTGGGTGCTGGGGCCCCTTACGATACCGCATCTCCAGTAGCGCCCCCTCTCCTGTGCACCCCATCGGCCCCCACACCCAGCAGGCTTGCGACAGCTGTGTTTTGTCTGTCCTCTCCTCTCTGTCACTGCTTTCATTAGGTCCTCTTTGGCCCAGCCAAAAGCTGCCAGTGACCTAGTACAGCTGGCCGGGGCCTGGGCCAGCCAGCCAGCCGCCAGGCCTGCTGTGGCAGCAGACGGATAGGTCTCCCCTCTGGGCAGTTGTTCCCAACCGCGGCTGGACGTTAGAAGCATGAGGGGACTTTTGAGTAATTTTGATGCCCAAGCCCCACCCCAGAAAATTTAAATCTGAGTCTCTGGGCATGGAACCTCCATTTAAGGATCTTCCCAGGTGATTCCTTTATTCAGCAAAAGTTGAAAACCATTGCTTTAAGCTGTAATTGCTTTAAGCTCTAAGACCTTAAAGTTTAAGGCCGCTCGCCTTCTTTCCAGACTCTCCGGTGGGGTCTGGTCCCCGAGAGCCTCTTCTAGCTGCTTCAGACCCCAGTACTGGGGGTGAGCAGGAGGGAGCTGCAGGTGGGGCTTGGGGAATGTTATGGCCCCAACAGCTGCGTGGCTTTTAGTCCATCTGTAGCAAACAGCAGCTTGTTTTCTCTGGATCTACCTGGCAGGCCTTTGGGCAGGAGAGCAGTCAAACCCCGTAGCACCGCAGCACTCCCTGCCTCCCTGGCTGAGGCAGACTTGCAGGGGCGGCAGCAGCTGAAGACCAGAGCTGGGATGTGGGAATCTCCATATAAGGCACCGTTGCTCCCCCGGCCTGCTGCCTGCGTGCCAGCCCTTGCCTCCTCTCCGGAGCAGCTCCCTCCCACCTGCCCTGGTCTCTGGCTAGGCTGGAAGAGCAGCTTCTGCCAGGAGGTGCCTTTCGCCCTCAGTGTCCCCTCCTTCCTCCGGTGCCCCCCTCCTTAGTGTGCCCTGGCAGAGGGGCTCAGGAGCCATGCTGGAGGCAGAAAGTGTGCAATAGCCTCTGCTCCCTCACCGGACTCTTAGGTTCTTCTCCCTGCAGAGAGTCCAGGCGGTGCGTGAAAGGAAGTGTGTGCCCTTGGACACCAGTGGAGTCTGCACAGCCGAAGGCAAGAGCGACATGCATGTGGTGCATGGTGCATGGGCACCATGCGCTAGCTGGTGAAGTGGCCCCGTGGAGCATTGATTTACAGTTCCGAGCCACCGTGCGTGTGCGGGGGCTGGACAGCGCAGTAAAGGGATGGAGGTGAGGGGTACAGGCAAGCGAAGGGAGAGGCTAGAGTGATCCGTGTGGTCTTGGGTTAAAGTTGGGGACACCAGTATGTTTAGCTTAAGAGAGACATGTGAGGAGGGAGAGAGAGATAGATGGAGAGGGATAGATAGATAGGTGGGGGGGGGAGTGGATGTAGATATGTGACTGTACACAGGTTATATGCGCATGTATTTCTTTGTTCTGTCAGCTGAGAAGGCCTAAAGGCAGCAACATCCCAATAGCCATGAGCATACCTAGCACCTAGGTATTGATTTCTAATTCTGTTCTCTGATGAAAGGAACCAAGGGTCCTTGGAGAAACGGCCGACTCTAGGACAGGGCAGGTACATACAAGCTGAGCCTGGGGCACCTTGTCGTGCCAGACAGTGGGACATGCACACGCTGGTGGGGCACGTCCAGGAGACACGGGGCCACGTGATCAAGGCCAGAACAGCTTGAGCAACAAAATAATAGTGTGGTATTGGATTATAATTTACACTATAAAATAGGTACCATGAGTCAGGAATGAGTGAACGAGGAAATAAACAAGTGGGGGACAAGACACAAAATCTCCTGTGCAGAAGGATTCCAGGCAATCTGTGTGGCGACTCCACCCTCAAAGAGGTGGCGCTCACCCCCCACTCCTTACGTGTGGGCCACTCACAGCGACGTCCCTCCTAGAAGGACAGTGTGGACAGGGGGCAACAGTGACGAACGCAGCCTCAGCCGGGCGCTCAGGGTCAACGTCGACAGTGGAAGGTCCTGCGCCCTGGACGTGACGTGAGGAGAAACTAGGGAAATGTGAGTAAAGGATGGACTCCAGTTAACTGTCCCGGATCAGCATTGGTTTCGTGACTGTGATGAACATACCACACTGATATGAGACATTACCAGGAAGGAGAACGGAGAGCTCTCTGCTATCTTCACAACTTTCTGTAAACCTAAATGTATCCTAAAATTAGAAGTTCATTTTAAAAATAAAAAGGAAGAAGCAGTACCAAAGAAACTGGGAGGAAGAGGAGGTTTCTCCAGGCCAGGCAGCTGGGAAGGGCCGGGAAATGCGGTGCCGCTGGAGGGCAGCTGGAGGAAGCGGGGGACCCTGATCGCTGGCAGGGAAGCCCGGGCTGGTGTCCAACGCAGGACGGGGGGCTCAGGTCATGGGAGCGAAGCCAGAAGGTGGGTGGGCTCAGGTCACAGTCGGAAAGTACCACGGGCTTTGCTCATCCCCTGCGGCCCTGGGCATCTGCTGCGGTGACCTGGCGTCGGGAGGCCGGTGACAGTGGTGAGTCCGAGGCTACACTGGGAACGGCTGTTGAGGCGTAAACTGGCACCTTCTCAGGACTCCTTGTACTTTAGTTACTAGACTCTCCTTCAGACTCTTTGCCTGATTAAACCAGGGCAGCAGGACCAGAACGGGGCTTGAGGCTTACTCATCCACTGGCACTGGGAGGACTGGCACCTTCCCACCTCCCCGCGCGTGGGCATGGCAGGTTCCCCTCGTCCTCTGTCCTCACTCCCGCCTCACTCCCCACCATGGCCCTTCACTGCCACCTCACACATTATTGACTCCGTCCATCTGACTTGTTTGGCTTTGAGACCGCATGGTCAGCTCGGTGAGGACAGAGATGGTGGTCAGTTCTGTTTGTCGCTGCATCCCCAGTGCCCGCCGTGGAGCCCGGCACATAGTAGGTGCTCGGCGAGTTCCTCCTGAGTGGCAAATGCTGTTGGGAGCGGCGCTTTGCCTTTATCTGCAGTGGAGGTGGTGCCAGCCCCAGGTTTATGGGGACAAAATGTCCATTTATCGAGGGACCCTTAGCATCTGCATGTCCTCAGTTCCAGCTGAGCTCCACACCTGCAGCTTCTGCCCCCCCGAGCCTGGCTCTTCCCTGGGCCTTGCCAGACCAGCCTGGTCCTGGGCCACAAGAGGCCTTTTAGACCTGGCTCCTGGGTTCCCGGCCTCCTTCCCTCCTCCCCGCAGGCTCCGCTCATACCTTTACTGCAGTGCTGAACTCACCGTGGCGGTGCTGTGTCCCCGGGGCCTGGCGTCCAGTGTGGATGCTTTTAGAGACGAGGCCCTGTCCTGTGTCCCCAGCCCCTCCGCCTCAGCCCTCCTCCTCTAGGCTCAGCAGCCTGGGCGCCTTTAGTCTGCTCCTGTGGGACTCATCTCAGGAACCTGTCTGTACCGCTTGCCACTCCTATGAACCAAGTTCTGTTTATTTCTGGTCTTTGTTGAGTCCTGACTTAAGCGCGTCCCATCCCTGAAACACCCTTTGCTGGAGCAAGGTGGCCTCCTCGGGCTGCGGCTGCGGAGCCTGGAGCGGCATTTCAGAGCAGCACATGGGGGCTGAGGGGTGAAGGGGGGACAGAGCTGCTGGCTGTGTGAGCTGCAGCATCCTGCCCCGCCCCCATCCCGGACATTTCTGTCAGGGGCACCAACACTAGCCTTTCTACTCCCCCCTTGCCATGTCCTTCTTCCTCTGGCTCCAGGAAGCCACCTGGTGGCCCTGGGCTTCATGGTGCTGCCCGGCTGCTGTGCTCCCTTGGGCCGTGTGACCCCTCATGGGTCTGCTTCCTTGCCCACCGGTTGGGTACCTCATGTCTCAGGCCTCCTGCTCTGATGGACGTGAGTCTTTGCCAGAAGGAAACTGTCTCTGTTGAGAAGTGATAGGGCTGGGGACAGGGACACTGGCTTCATCTCCATTGCATCTCAGAAGAAAGTTGAGTTCAAGTCCCTTTCTTGATGTCTGTCCTCCTCAGCCCCCCAGCTCTGCCCCTCGGGACTGCTTATGCTCTGTCTTGCGCCCCTTTCCTGCCGCACCCCTGCCCCAGCAAGGCTCTGCTCTCAGCCCTGAGCTGCCTCTGAGAGGCCTTTCCAGCTCCAACAGTCAGATGGTCCTTGGGTTCTCTGTTCCTCCAGCTCCCATGATCTTTAGGTACCATCATTTGGGGGACCTCTCCCAGAGTTGCTGCCAGAACTGTCTTGTGCCCCAGGGGTGGCCGTAGCAAAGGCTGTGGGTGGCAGCTTGCTTTCTTCACGAAGCCAGCTGGTGACCTTGCCTTCCAGCCAGGTGCTGACCTCTGTCCTCTGCTGTCTCTGCCTTTCCTGCTCCTGCCTGTCTGAGTCCCGTCGCTTGTGTCATTAGCCTAAAAGGGTCCATTTTCTATGAAGGCAGGGGGATAGAATTGCCCGCGAAAAGTAGCTGGAATATAAGCCAAGTGCAGAAAAGAAAAGAAATTCAGTTCTTGAGTTTAGCATCTTGTCCGGGGTCAAAGCCACAGTCAAGCAGTCTCCCTCTCCTGGGACCCCCTCTGCAGCAGACCGCGTCCTCGGGCCCTGAAGGCTGTGGCCACCTCGGGCCCCTTTGTTCCAGTCCTACCAGCAGGCCTGCCCTCTGGCTTCCGTGGGCCAGACCCTGCTCATCCCTGTCGGGTGACCTGAGCACTCGCTTTCTCCTCCACATGGCCTCTGCTGGGACTCTGTGAGCGCGTCACCTCCCCGGGTGCTCCCAGCCCCATACCTGCTGCCCTTGTATTCCTGTCACTTACCACTACTTGAAATGGGATCGTTCTTTGTTCTTTTTATTTCCCTTCATCACCACGAGAGTAAAGTGAACTTTTGTAAAGGTGACATTCTGTCTGTCCTGTTCTTACCTCTGTCCCTGGCAAAAAGCAGGGGCTCGGTAAACACCTGTTGTCTGAATCCAGACTTTTGCCTGTGCATTCTAAGGTGACCCTGGGGTCTTTCAGGCAGGCCTCGAGGACTTCTCCTCTCTCTCCCTCAGTAGACGTGATTATAACTGTCAAGTGAATCTGGTCAGAGCCCAGAACTTAGGCAAGTGTGAGTACAGCACCAGGCGTGAGTCAGGTAGGTAAGGACGTATTTCCTCCAGGAGTGTCCTCGGTCGGCTCCCAAAGGCTGCGCGAGTCTCCGGGACCAGAGGTCGATACGAGGGACGCTGTGCAGGCTGGCAGAAGAGCAGGGGACGCTGTGCAGGCTGGCAGAAGAGCGGGAGGTGGCGGGGGGAAGGGGCGTGGCTGCCGGGCCGGACCGGGCAAGGCAAAACGTAAAGGTCGGTTTTAGTGGTTCTGCTGATGGGGAAGGAGCTTGATTTACTTCAAGGGCTGGAGCTAAGGAAGTGAGCCTCCTGGCCCTGGGGTGGACCTGGCCATTGTGCTCAGTTGCCCCAGTCCTGTTGAAGTCAGAAGGCTCACCTGTCCTGGATGCTCTTTCGTACGTAATTTGTACCTGAGGTCACCACACCTTCCAGGAAAATAGTTCTTAGGTCGTCCAGGTCTGGCTGAGGTGTGGGGCACTGACCCCTGTACGAGAGGGGGGCAGCAGGGTCCTGGGCCCTGTGCTTCCTGTGCAGGGTGCTTCTCCCGCCCTGGGCCAAGGATTGGGAATGGGGAAAGGTAGGGAGCTGGGGGTGAGAGGGTTGCGGTCTGTGCCCGTTGTTCTCTTCTGTGCATGTTGGGGAGGGCCTCACAGAAGGCCACTGTGCGTTGGGCGAGTTGGCCGGGCTCCATCCATAGAACCACCACTTCCACTCAGTGAGCCTGTTGGCCTAAATGCGGTGTTTCTTTTTGCCTGTTTCCCTGCGTCGGTTACTGCCGTGCGTGTTTTCACTCCCAAGGTGGGAATCCAAGTTGGCCTGGGCACTTGGTTCTTGGGGTATGTATGTGTGTGCACGCATGTGTGTGCAGATACAGATAACATAAAACTTACCATCTTGACCATTTTCAAGTGTGCAGCTCAGTGGCATTAAATACATCACATTGTTGTGTAACTATCACCATTATACATCTTTGGAATTTTTCGTCTTCCCAAATTGAAACTGCATACCAATTAAACACTAATATTTGTCCTTTTGTGTCTCGTGTATTTCACTTAACATAATTTTTTCAAGGTTCATCCATTTTGTAGCATGTGTCAGAATTTCAGTCCTTTTTTAAAAATAATATATTTATTTATTTTTGGCTGCATTGGGTCTTCGTTGCTGCATGCAGGCTTTCTCTAGTTGCGGCGAGCGGGGGCTACTCTTCGTTGTGATGCGCGGGCTTCTCATTGCGGTGGCTTCCCTTTGTTGGGGAGCACAGGCTCTAGGCGCATGGGCTTCAGTAGTTGCAGCACGCGGGCTCAGTAGGTGTGGCTCTCGGGCTCTAGAGCACAGGCTCAGTAGTTGTGGTGCACGGGCTTAGCTGCTTCACGGCATGTGGGATCCTCCCTGACCAGGGCTCGAACCCATGTCCCCTGCATTGGCAGGCAGATTCTTAACCACTGCACTGCCAGGGAAGTCCCTTTAGCTCATTTATTAATTGTCTGTGTTTTTGCTGTTGAGTTGTAAGGGTTCTTTTTTTTTTTTTTTTTTTTTTTGGCGGTACGCGGGCCTCTCACTGTTGTGGCCTTTCCCGTTGCGGAGCACAGGCTCCGGATGCGCAGGCTCAGCGGCCATGGCTCACGGGCTCAGCCGCTCTGCGGCAGGTGGGATCTTCCCAGACTGGGGCACGAACCCGCGTCCCCTGCATCAGCAGGTGGACTCTCAACCACTGCACCACCAGGGAAGCCCTGTAAAGGTTCTTTATATATTCTGGATATTAATCCTTTATCAGATATGTGATTTGCAAATGTTTTCTTCCATTCTGTGGGTTACCTTTTTACTCTCTTCATTGTGTCCTTAGATGCACAGAAGTTTCTAATTTTGATGGAGTCCAGCTTATTTTTTTTGTTGCCTGTGCTTTTGGTGTCACGTCCAAGAAGTCATTGTCAAATCCACTGTTATAAAGCTGTTGCCCTTGGTCTTCTTCTAAGAGGTTTATAATTTTTGCTTTTACATTTGGGTGTTTGATCCAGTGTGAATCAGCTGTCATGTGTGGTATAGCAGGCACCTGGCTCTTGTGCAGTGCTGTTGCCGTGCTGGCTGCGTGGGGAGAGCTGTCCTTCCCTGCGCTCCCAGCCCCATCTGAGGAGTAGGTGGGCCTTGGCCAGGAGCCCGAGGGCTGCCCAGCTAGCAGGCCAGTCAATCCTGCCCCGCAGGTGTGGGAAGGAACTTCCTGGCATTGGTAGCAAGTGGAAAGGGTCCTTGTGTTTTTTTCTTCCTCAAGAAATAAGTTTCACTGACCCTACCAATGCCCCGTGAAGGCAAGGAGTTTGCTGGTCGACAAAGCCCAGAACGGGTCATCACTGCCATCTCCCCCTGACCATGGCACTTGTGTGACGTTGGGCTCCTCGGCCCTCTCCTCTTCCAACAGCTGCCAGGCTGCCGCCCCAGCGGGCCTGTCCTGCGTCCTGTGAGCCCCTCTGTGCTGAGTCCATGGAGGCCCACGCTGCCCCTGGATGGGCCCAGGGCCGGATCTTGGAAGGGGGCCTCCTGGGGACGGGAGCAGCTGCTCGCGTGTCGTCAGAGCCGGGAGACTGAAGTTGGCCCTCGGGCTGCTCCACTGAGCTGCCCCGCTCTTCCTGCGGTTGAGGCCATGCAGAGGCAGCTGAGGAGCGGGGCACCTGGGCTTTCAGTCCACCTGCCGCTCTGGGCCTCTGTCCCCTTCCAGGCCTTGGCCGGAGGCCGTGGGCGAGGAGTGCTCCTCCCGCAGGACCCTGACTGGGGCCGGGACTAGCCAGCCGCAAGCCCTCCTTGTTATTTTCCACATTTGCGCAGTGTTTTGTTTTGTTCTTAGGTATACAGGTCATTGTCTTTTAGTGTATTCGCAGGGTTGTGTATAACCATCACCACAGTCTAATCTGAGAACTGTTTTCACCGCCTCCTCCAAAGAAGCTCTGCACTCCTCAGCTGTCACCTTCAGTCCTCCCCAGCCTTGTTGTCCTTCTGTCTCTCTGCGTACTCTGGACATGTGTTATAGATGAGATCATTGCAGTGTCACCACCCCATCTCTTGCCTTTCAACTCTGTCGTCTGCAACTTGCTACATTTCTGGGCCCGGGGTGGTGGCCACAGAGCAGGGCCCTGGGCTCCTGGAAGCGGGGTTCCCTTTCTGGGCCCTGCATCTCCCTCCAGCTAACTCCTCTCCCTCAGGCTCCTCAGCTGTGGGGGACTTGTCACTGTGGTCTTTGCACATGTGTCCCCTGCTGTCTGCTTAACAAACATGAGATTTGGTAAGATTGGGTGTTCCTATTTTATAAATAAAGTGTAACTTCTTTACAAATAAGGCATAAATATTTATGCAATATAAACTTAGGTGGGTTGGTTTGTTTCGTCTGTCATTAGAAAACGTATAGTGAAGCTCATTTTGGGCAGTGCCAGCGTAGGTATGTGGAGGAGAATCCAGTTAGTTTTATCCAGGCCGGTACGTGGACCAGGGACTACACACAGGGTCCTCCCCTCCGGAGGGGACAGGGCGACCACCCTGGTGGTGAGGGAGGTAAGGCAGGCGCTTCCGGCAGGGAACGGCCGTGCAAGAGGTGACCTGTTCAGCGAGTGGCCGCAGTTGCCTAGACCTGTGGGCGGGGACAGGAGGGGAGGCCAGAGCGGTCAGGGACCTCAGACTCGAGGCGGAGGGCTTGGGCCCAAGGCTGTAGGAGCAGCTGAGGTGAGGAGGTCTGGCGAGGCCTGGGCTCTTCCCGGGGAGCTGGCCGAGGAGCCAAAGCCACAGGTAGCCGCCACTGAACAGATCCCAGGCTCGGGGCTCCCACCTTCCTGACTTGATTCGAGGGGGATGCAGCCCTCACAGCTGGACCCCCTGCTCCCGGGAGCCCATGGGGAGGAGGGCGGGGATGCTGCACCGGGGAGGGGGTCGGTACTGGGCAGAAGGCAGAGCCCTGCCTCCCCCCACCTTCCCCCAGCTCCCCCTGCAGAGTGTGGCCGGGGAATCAGACCTGGATCTTCCAGGGCCTTAAGATGGGGGCTGGCGAGGCACGGAGGACAGATGTGAGCTGCTCGCCGCCCTCGGGTAAACCCCTTGTGTGGCCCGTCATTTCTAAGAGCCACTTGTTGGGCATCTTAGGGCCAGCAGGCAGGAGGCCAGGCTTTCCCTCCCATCTCAGGGACAGGGTGGTCCGTGAGGCCTGGAAGTCCCTCCCGCCCAGCAGGTCAGCCCTCTCCCTTCACCCCGTGGCCCCCTCTGTGCCCCAGGGTAGGAGGCACACGTGGCCAGCACTTGCACCCCTTCTTCCCATGCAGCACTCAGGGAAAATGCAGTGACTTAACGTGTCCTCTCCAGGTCATAAGGTAACTCCATGTTTAACTTTTTGAGGAACTTCCACACTATTTTCCACAGCAGCTACTACTCCATTTTACATTTGGAGTGGGCATACTGTTATTCCCACTTCATACCTGTGGAAACTGAGGCTCACAATGTACAAGTTGCCCAAGGTCACAGAGGTGGTGGTGGCACAGCTGGGATCCTGGTCCAAGGCTGGGGCTCCTCTTGGCCAGTGGGTTCTGGAAACCTAAGGCCCAGAGTTTAGCTCAGCCCCTCCAGTCTCTGCAGGGAGGAGGGGGCTGGGAGCGAGGTCGGAGTTTGGCACCCACACCCCCTCCTGTCCTGGGGAATGGGCGGCCGGGCGGCAGGTCCCCCGTGCCACAGCCCCTGGCCTGGCTGGCCACGCATCCTCCAGGGCAGTGAGTCGGAGCAGGCAGGTTCACACTGGAGATCTAAGGGGCAGGGAGGGTGCAGAGTCAGGGCTCCCTGGGAGGAGGTCAGGTGACAGCAAGGACACAGACCCAACACCTGGGGACTGGCAGTGAGACTGTGGGCACAGCTTGGCCTGGGCTGCTCTGCAGGATGGCTGTGAGCCCCCCTGTGGACCACGATGTGGAGCCTGGGAGAAGCTCATAGCATGACTGGGCACAGCTGGCTGCGGGCGACAAGAGGAACAGGAGGAAGGAAGTCCTGCTGGGCGGGCACCTTCTGTAGCTTCCTGTCCACCCCCACTGCTCCGGGGCCCCTGGCCGAGATTGGCAGAGGCCTCTCTGAGCTGTTGGGTCCGGGCAGGGGCTTGGCTCGCTCCGGGTCCTGGTGGGCTCATGATCTCATGGGTATGCCTCAAGACCCCTTTTCCAAGAGTCTTTACAGTGTCCTTGGGGAACCTGGGCTTTGGGGATATCCATCTGGAGAGTGCTGGCTGCTGGGCTGGACTGTGGCCTGGGTGGCGCTTGGAGCGGTCACCAGCGCTGCCTCTTGAGAGAAGGACTCATGGTGCGCTAGGCTTGGGGCTCTGGACAGCTTGGCAGGAGCGGGAAGAGCCAGGAGACAGGCTCTGTGAGCCTGACCAGCACCTGCTCCTCCCGGGACGTGGGGCTCTGGGAGTGCCTGCAACTGGGTGAGATGCTCCCCAGGGCCACCTTGCTTCTGTAGAGGACTCAGGTCCCACCTCCTCAATCCCAAAGAAAGGATGTGGGCTCTGCTTGGACCGGGCTTGAGTGGCCTAAGCAAGCTAGGACCTCAAGACAGTGGACGGGGTTGGGCTCCCTTGAAAGGTACCTTCCGACCTTGAGAGTGCTTCTTTGCCATTTGCTCCTGTGGGTGTCCATTTTCCCATCTGACTGGGGGAGTGAGGGGTAAAATGGAGGATTCCCATCCCATCTGAGTCTCGCCTTTGAGCTGCCTCCCCTCTGGGTCTGTAAGCACAGCTGCCTGGTGGGACAGTCCTGCTGAAAGGTTTCAAGGGCCCTTCTCTGTGTTTCTGTCCAACTTTCCTCTTCTTTCTCTCAGGCTCTTAGAAGCTCACTCCTTCCCAAACTTCCAGGATCCAGCAAGAAATGGACAAGGCCTGTTTTCCCTGAATGGCACCTGCTTGGGCCAAGGGTGGGGGTGGAGGGTCCCAGTCCCCAGGGGGTGAGGCTGCTGTTCAGGAGTTTCCTGAGTGGCCTCTTGTGAGCCAGCGAGAAGATGACAGGCAGGAAAGCTGGGTTCTCGGCAGAGTGTGGTCACATCCCCAGGCAGGGGCCCTTGTCTTGTGCTCTCCTGCTTGGCCACCTCATTCTTAGAGGATCTTCAGCCCTGTCGCAGCTCTGCCATCTTAGCTGGTGCAGTGTGGAAGCCAGAGGAGGACCCGAAGCCCCCAGATGGCTGGAGGGCCATCCAGTGACATTTCTGGGTGAGGACTGAACACATAACTTGGCAACACAGCCGCATTGGTTGGCCTTCCGACAGCCATCCCTTTTTTGGAAAGTGAAATGAGCAAAACTAGGTGATGCCCAGCCTTGGAGAAGGCCTGGGTTCCTAACCTCTCGAATTGCAGGATGAGGGCTGGGAGCTCATTGGACTGGGCTGGTTTCTCTTCTGACAGTGCCAGGGGTGAGGGCTGCATTACAGCCTAGATACTCGCCCTGGCTCTCCCAGCACCAGGGCCGCCTAGCCAGGAAACGGGTTGTTATATGGAGTGTGTTCTCTTCTCTCCCCAATGCTGAGAATGCAGGTGGGCGTGCTCTGCTCCTGGACAGAGGTGGGGAGGGTCAGACCTCCGCCTGGGACTCCCTGGATACCCTTGGTTGAGTCTGCCCGAGCTGTGAGTGCAAGAGATGCAGTTGAAGGCAGAGCAGTGAAGGGGCCAGTGCGGGTGGTGGGCGTGGTCAGTGAGCACGCAGCGGTGTGCGGGTGCTGCTTCTTCCCCTGGGTGGCGCTGTTGAGACCCCGAAGGAGCCGTCACCGGCAGGTCCCTGTGAACCTGGACCAGTTTGCCAGTTCTCCCTTCTGTTGATGACCGCTGTTTACTCTTTGCTCCCTCTCCTGCGTGTGTAACAGGATTAGATAATGCCCACCTTGTGATATTTAAGGAAGCAGGAAAGAGGTTGTAACTGGAAGATCCCGACACAGAGGTGGTAAAGAAACTTTCATGTCCTTCAGCCGTAGCTTGTTACGTCTTTGCCTTTCATTGGCCCTTCTGAAGGCTTTTCTGGAAGGAGGTAGAGCCTTCGTGTCAGGGAGAGGTTGCCAGAAGTCTCGTGGTGCAGTTGGTGAGTGAGCCCCGTGACCACATGGAGCTGCAGGGCCGGCAGGGAAACCTTACCTGGGAACCCACTCACTGTGCAGAAGGGGCCAGTGAGCAGCTTGATACCCCGAGCCCTGGAGCAGTGGTCTCTAAAGAGGAACGTGTGCCTCCAGGGGGCCCGCTACGTGCTCTAGTAAGAAGAAGACTCTAGAACTTTTGATGATGTCTTTTATGGTTCCCATTGAACTTACCTGCGTGTATTGTGTGTGTAACGGACGGGTAACTCTTCAGGGCCGTTCGCCTGTGCCGGCAGCATGGTGGATGAAGGAGGAAGAGCCCCTCTGCTCCTGTCTGGCTCGCTCAGGGAAGGAGTGTGCCAGGCGCACCTGTGCTTTGAGCTCGTGACTTACTCCTCGTGGCATCAGGGTCCTCCCTGAGGACCTGCCTCATAGAGGCCTTGTCAGGGCCAGCGGGGATTGAGTGTTTCCGCCTGCGGGAGTCTGACTCCGGAGAGGGCAGAGGTCGCCACCCAGAGACGGTTCTGAAGGGCACTGGCACGATGCCGGGGCAGGCCCAGTGTTAGACCCTCTGAAGGGAGCAGGGGCTGGGGCAGGAAGGGGGGAAGACACACTCATCCGGGGCGGGGGACCCAGGCCACCTCCCTTGTCCGCTGCTCCTGAGGGACCCCCTCTGCTTGGTTGAGGACAACCCACCAAGCTCCCTTTCCCAGCTCAAGGGCCGTCCAGTAGCCCCCAGGAGAGATGCTACCAGGTCACTTCACTCAGCAAGGGCGCTAGGCTTGGCGTGGGTGTGGCCCCTTCTCACGTCCCCACCTGGGCGGCAGTTCGGAGACGGGACACACTTTGAACACACAGCAAGGGTGTGTGCTCTTTCCCCGTTGTGGGCTCACGGCCGGCCCTCTTGCCCTGCCACCTCCATTCTGAGCTGGGCCCAAGGAGGACAGGCTGATCCCAGAGGCCCCTCACAGAAAGGCTTCTGGGAGCCAGGAAGCTTAGTCCTTCCCCTGCGGTGGCCCAGCGAGCCCACGGCTGCGTCGGGGCCAGAACTTGGGGAACCCAGTGCCCTTTGAGTCTGGCTCTTGGGGTCGGGCCCCAGGGGATAAGAAGGGAGGTGGCGGTGGGTCAGAAGAGCTCGGGGCCCCCCTCCTCTGCTGGCAGGTGGGAGGGAGGGAGCACAGACGAGGCAGCCCCCAGCCCAGCAGCCACCATCGCCTTTTCTCCCTGCTGCTCCTCCGGGACCTGGGAAGTGCCAGGCGCTTGGGGAGGGCTCCGTGGGGCAGCTGGGGGAGCTGGCAGCTGCCCTGGAGGTGGAGGTGGGAGTCGGAGCTGGGGCTCGCCTCCCTGTGAGAGCCCTCAGCGGGGTCTTTGCACCTGGTGTGGTGGCAGCCATGGCCACCTGCCTCCTCCCCATAAGCCTCCTCATGTTTGGGGGAGGTCCTCACCCGTCCCCTCAGTAGGAACTCCTTAAAACCACCTTTTCTTATTTTTGGGTTTCTCTCCCTAATATCAGTGTCTAATAGCTTAGCTGATAGAAAAGAGGGGGGAAGTTATTATATGTTCTGGCCCTGGCCAGGCAGCCTGGCAGTGTTCCTCACGGGCAGCCCTGGAGGGGGGCCTGCCTGTGAAGCTTTCCTGGTGTGTGTGGCTCTGGCCTGCCTGCCCCACACCCCGCCTTCAAGATGTGCTTCTCTCTGGCCCCCTCCTTGCCTCTAAAAGTAACCTTGCTATTTTGAAACCACCTCCTCCGGAGCTTTTCTCACTGCTTTGCTGGATCAGTCACCCTCTGAGACCAGGCTCCTGGCTGCCTCTGTCGTCCCAGCTGTCTTAAAGGAGCGTCTCCTGCCTGTCCCTACCCCCCAGCTCCCCGCCCTCCTCCAGGACTAGCTGGGATGTTGTTCTCCAGTGGGAAGGAATGTCTAGCTGGATATCCTCTGAGAAGAGCAGGCCTGTCACCGCTCCTCCTTGGAGATGGGTCAGTAGGAAGGCGGGCTGTGAGGGCCGGGCCGAGGCAGCGCACACCCTGTCCTCTGCTGTAATCAGCTGTCTGCACAGCTGTGAGAGGTCCAGGTGACTGAGGAGAAGCAAGGAGGGTCAGAAAGGACCGTGGGATGCAGGGACACTCCCTGCTGCCTTCCTCTGCCCCCAGAGTGACTAACTCCCTGCCCCATCTTCTTCCTCTCGCACGCAGCCCACAACCCTCCCTCAGGGCACCATCAACATGAACCAGTGCACAGACGTGGTGGATGGGGAGGGCCGCACGGGCCAGAAGTTCTCCCTGTGCATTCTGACCCCCGAGAAGGAGCACTTCATCCGGGCAGAGACCAAGGAGATCATCAGCGGGTGAGTTTGCTCTGCACGTCTTGGGAAGAGGTGCCCCCACCTGCCAGCAGCTCCTTGGACCAGGCCTCTTAGGCACGACGGCTGGCGTTGCCCTCACTTTCTGCCCCGTGTGTCTCCTCTTCTGAGTCCCTCTCTCCACCCATACTGGCCTCACCGTCCACCCACCTTTGCTTCATCCGCATGTCCACACATTGGCCAGGCTGCCCCTGCACATCCCGCTCTCCCAGCGGCCTCCCTCTGCTGGCGCTGGCGCATCTTCCCAGCCTCTCTCTGGGCTCCCCGCTCCATTCTCACTGCACTCCAACCATCTATCACTCGGCCACGAGGGGCTCAGTTTCCAGAGCTCATCCGACCTCGCCTCCCTCCTGCCTGAAAGCCCCTGGGGCCCTTCTCAGCCCTGCAGCCTTGCCCCCACCGCCTGTCCCTCCTTGCTGAGCTGCTGTCACCGCACGCCCCCTGCTGCCTCTCCCCAGCCCCTAGCCTTCGTTCCCACCCTCCTCTCCGTCTGCAGTGACCCTCTGTCCTCCAAGCTGTGAGGTCTCTGGGAAGCCCTCCCCTGCGCGCTCCTAAAGGGTGGGGCTGGGCCGAGTGCGCGTCGTCCTCCCCCGCCAGCAGCAGGCCCTCGAGCGGAGGAGGCCTGCGTGTCCCTCGTGTGCCCCGTGCCTGCCCATGGGAGTCACCGCAGGGTGACCGCACGCATCGCCTTCCTCAGCTGAGTGGAAGGGACAGAGTTCTGGGTCACCCACTCCCCCAGCATGCCTTGGTGAGAGGCTTGGGGAAGCCCTAGGAAGTAGAGGGGCCCAGGTTTTCAGGCAGCCGATAGGCCAGCGGGCTGAGCTCCGTGCGCTGAGCCCTGGCACATCTGCCTTCTGGGAGCCCTGCTCCTGGGGCACCTGCCACCAGCCCTGTGCGTCCAGCCACACACGGTACACGGTGACATGGTTCATGACACGGTACGTGACACGGTACGTGACAGCGAGCAGGTGCCCCAGCCCCGCGGGAGCTCGGGTACTGGGTCATGCAGGGTCCCGCCATCCTTTCAGGTGAAGAGGAAAAAGTGAACCAGAGGGGCTGGGGGACTGCGCTGATTGTTACAGCACAGAAGACAGGGAATTAGAATGTCAGACACTTTGCTTTCAACAGATGGAAGGCTGCTGAGAGCCCTGGCCTGGGGTTCAGGGCCTCAGCTGCAGCCTGCCCAAGGCTGCTGAGTAAGAAAGTGAGAGCGTGGCCAGGAGACCCTGTTTTTGCTGAGGTGGGTGTGGAGCAGAGGCCAGACTCGTGCTGCCAAGGGGCTCAGAGGCCCCCTCCTGGGTGCCAGCTCACCCCAAGTCCTCTTCCCCTGGGCAGAGGCAGGTTTGTGTTTCCGACTCTAGGGCCCAACAGAAGGACCACTTTCACTACTTCTCCTTAATCCTCATCTTAGAACCTTGTGGTTTAAGAGTGTAAAGGGTTTTATATGCCCTCGTTCTGCGGTTGGGAGACTGAGGCCCAGGAAGTGAAGGGAGCCAAATCACTCCAGGCGTGAGCGACAGCACGGAGCCACTTGCCCGTCCTGGTTCACACTTGCTGCCATGGCCTTGTCTGGCAGGCAATGGAACCTGGCCGAGGTTCCATTGCGCAACTGGATTCCTTGAGAAGATCTATTCCCCGCCACTTGGGAGCTGGGTCCTAGGGAGGGGTCTGGGTGACGTTGGATGGGAAAGGGGTGTCTGAGGTCCCCAAGACAATGGGGAGCATGTGAGCTGGGGCCCAGGTCAGTGATGTAGTGGCGTGCCACATGGTCTCTGGCCTCTCTGATGGGACCTCCGTCAGGCACTTGGCAGGGTCCTCAGCTCAGTCCCTGAGCCCCTTTCCCACGGTCACTTCTGTATGCATGTACAGGACCTGCCATTCCTGTGCAGCTTGGGTAGACAAGGTCCTTAGCAGGCGAGATACCAACTGTGTGCCCTGGGGGTCCTGAGGCTGGAGCCTGGTGTCGTGGCTTGATGGCGAACCCAGAGCCGGAGCCAGTTACCTAACACTCTTCCCCTCCCCTCATCCTGGGCTGGGCCTCGCTGCTTCCTGCCCAGTACGAGGGCTCCTGCAACCCTGGGCAGCAGCTTCCTCGCCTTCCCCATCCGCGGGACGTGGCCTCCTCAGGGAGTCGCCTGGGGCAGCGTGCCCTGGGGACAGACTGTGTCTGCATCTTCTCTCCCTCCTCTGCCCTGTCCTGGGCCTCCTGGGTCTGAGCACCTGGCAAGGCTCCTTGCTGGGTAACCTCGTCTGTGGGCTCTGGGGCCCCCACATGGGTCCCTAAAGAGGTGCTGACTTCAAAGGAGAGGAGTAGAGAACGGTCCCTTCAGCCTTCTTTCCGGGGTCTTCTCTGAATGGAGACCCCCGAATGGCCAGAGGCAGCGCGTCTGTCCCCGAGCTGATGGCGAGAGTCTCTTTCCCTGTCCCCTCACAGCAGGAGGTACCTCTCCACCTGGCTCTTCAGAGGAGGTGGAATTTGGCAGGAGTTGGCAAGGGGGCTCTTCAGTGCCTCTGGCGGGGCTGGGTCCCAGCTGCCCCTCTTCTCCATACCGCAGCCTTTGAGCTCTGCCCTCAGAGTTGAGGGGCCCCTCTACCGTGTCCCTGGCGCCCACATTCACCACCAGCCGTGTGTCTTCATTCCCCACACTCATCTCTTTCCTGGGTGTATTTTAACGTCTGTAACCCATCTGGGTAACATCAGACACATCCTGCTGGAGTGCTGTGAGGAACCCCAGTACGGGGGACACGGCCCACTATCTGTGCCTGGATTGGGCATCCCCCAGCCTCTGGCCACGGCACCGCTGAGTGGGGCAGGCCGGGCCCACCCTCGCCCTGCGCTCCGTCCCTGAGTCTCCGGGGGCTCCACTTAGTCAGCAGCGTAGCCGCAGTGCAGATCTGCTTTCCTTTCCCGCGAGGCCCTGCCCTGCGAGGTGCACAGGTTTGCCCAGCTCGTTAGTGTTGCCATTCAAGAGCGACTGGGCCAGCATGCAGGGGCTCCGGGCACCCCGAAGGCTCTGCCCCTCCCTGCCACGGCCCCCTCTCCTGGGGCCTTGGGGGATGAAGTGACTTTGCTGAGCAGTCTCTCCTCCCCTCCCCTCCCCAGTAAAGCTTGAAGAGGGGCCCTCTGCAGGCATGGTTCCTTGGTGTGAACTTCCCAAAGGAAATTCAGCCCCCGTGGCAGGCTAGAAAGCAGGTCTCTTAACCCCACAAGCATGCGAACTCCTTAGGTTACCTGAAAGAAGGTCTTGGAGAGTGCTCGTTTGCTGCTGTGCAGATTCATCCGTGGCCTCCTTTCTTGCTTCGAGAACCCCAGGCGCAGGACCTGTGCCTCAGGTCTGCACAGTGCAGGGATTGTTCATTCTCTCAGCAAATTGAGAATCCCCTGGGCTAGGCCTCACCTCGGATGCTAGGATGCCCCACACCCAGTCCTGCTCTCCCAGCTGCCAGCAGCACAACCAGCGCAGCCCCGAGGCTGTCCCAGAAGGTGGCTATGACCAGCCCCCACCCCGCCCCCCGCCCCCGCAAATTAAAGAAGCACCTCTGAGAACTGAAGACCAGAGCCTTTCTCCCTACCCCAGGCTTGGGATGCTGGTCATCGCTGCAGCCAGGGCCCTGACCGTGCAGACCCTGCCTTGTACAGCAGCTCAGCCAGCGCCACCAGGTTATCAGCCTAGGCTGGCAGCAGGCCCAACACGGACCCTGGGGTTCTGGGAAGAAGTGGCCCAGTGTCTCCTGCAGTACCTTCCCCTGTGGAGAAAGCACTGGGGCTGCCCTTCGCTACCACGCCTCCTTCTTTCCCCTTCCTCCAACCTTCCCAGCTATTACGAAGCTCCAGTGAGGCAAGCAGTGGTCATGTCACGGCCTAATCCGGCCCCTGGTGTCAGAGACCAGGAGACCGAAGCCCAGACGCCTGGGAGCCACCTGGGGTCATGGTTTGAGGGTAGCAGAGCCAGATCTGAATCCAAGCCTCCTGCCTCAGTCCCTGTTCTTCCCACGCTCCCCCGTGGCCTTCCCTGCTGCTGATCAGCATGTGGGCCCTGGTATGGGTCCCTGGACAGGGTCCCTGGGCAGCTCTGCTGGGCCTTCCCCAAAACCGAGGTGCCCAGTGCCCTCACTGTGCAAGTCGGGCCCAGAGGTGAGTGAATGAGTCTGGGAGGTCAGATGCGCAGCCCCCTGAAGTGACCCGCTGTGGGGAAGTTCAGTAGCAGACTCCTGGGTTCCTTCCTCGAGTGGAGTCCAGGCCCCAGAGAAAGGTCAGTAGTAGAAACAGTGCCGAATTCTTGCCAGGGGCCTGCGGTCAGGCCTCCCGCTGCACCAGGGTGGAGCCCACCCCATCTCCAGGCCTGAAGGGTGCTCCCTGCCTGCACTGTGGTCATCGTGGGGTCAGCGCCTGGGTGTGGCCTCGGCTCAGTCTGTGCTCGTCCTGGCTGCGCTGCTGGGCTTCCTGCCCCGGCAGTGACAGCTCTGATCTGAGTGGTGCTCTGCCTTGCTCCGGTGCCTGGAGGCTGGGTGGGCACCGGTGGAGTCCTGGTCCCTGAGAGCAGGGTCTGACTGGCGCTCTCCCCTCCTCTTTCCCCAGGTGGCTGGAGATGCTCACGGTCTATCCCAGGACCAACAAGCAGAACCAGAAGAAGAAGCGGAAGGTGGAGCCCCCCACACCACAGGTGAGGGCGGGGCTGCCAGCTGGCGTCCCCTTGGTGGAGCTGGGGCAAAGAGAGTGCTCCCTAGGAGGTTGGGGGGCTTCAGGACCCAGCCTAGAAGAGGGCGCAAGGGAAAGGGGTCACGTTAGGGATGAGGTGGCCATCAGCCCTGGGGTCCTTTCCTTCCTTCTTGTTGGTCTGTGAGCTGCACACTCCTCTCTGAGCCACAGGGCAGGACCCCTACTGGGAGGGGGTGGCCTGCTGTGGAGCTGCCCCCAGAGGCATCCACCCTGCAGGCAGGGGGTTTGCAGCAGTAGCGCACAGTGCATGTCCCTCCCCCTGACCGTCCTGCCAGCTGCTGGGAAGCCAGGAGCATGCCCAGAGGAAAGGTTTCAGCTCAGCTCCACTTCCCACACAGAGATGATTCTGCAGACAGGAGGCTGAACAGGGGGGCTGGGCAGGGGTGTCCTAGAGTGTCCTGGCCAAGTGAGGGGCTCTTGGGGGACCCCGCTTCTGCTCTGGGCTGACCATAAATGGAAAGCACTGGCACTGGCCTTGATTTTGTGCCTCTGCCTCAGATCCTGTGAGACCAGAGTGGGAGGTGGCTGGGGTGGTCCCACCAGGTCCAGCCCTTCCCTCCCTGGCTGGCCTGTAGGGGCTCAGGGCACTGGAGGCATTCAGGGACTCAGTGAGCTGATCTGCAAAATGGGCCTGTTGAAGTCTAGTTCTCGGCTCCCATGTGTGTGGGAGGAAATACTGGGCCCGTCCTGGGTGCTCAGTGCCGTTGACCCTGGAACAACATGGGCTTGAGCTCTGTGGGCCCACTTTATGTGGGTTGTTTTCAATAGTAAATCCTGCAGGACTACACGGTCTGTGGTTGGTTGGAGCCGCGGACGTGGAGGAACCGCGGATACAGAGAGCCGCCTATAAGTCGTGCTGGATATTTGACTGCTCAGAGGGGCGGCGCTCCAACCCCTGCTTGTTCAAAGGGCCAGCTGTACATGTGATTCCTTTCCTCTCTGCCCCAAACTTTCCTGTTACTCAGTGCTCTTGCCTTGCCTGATTGAGCCTCACAGCACCCCTGAGAGTGAACAGGATGGTGATCGGGGGTCCCGTGGGCATCTCGCAAGCCCCAGAGCCTGACAGCCGTAGAGACAAGAACCCAAGACCCCATACCTATCCTTTTTCTCATGGCCACAGAGTTTGGGATCAAACCAGCTGGTGGCTGGAGGTGTCTCTTTGCTGCACCCCACGCTCTAGGAACTCAGGCGGGCAGGGGAGCCCAGGGTCCCGTTTCGGGGAGGGTGTTGAGGCATTTAGGAATTGGGGCCTTGGAGCGTACAGGCACCCCTCAGACTTGAGGGGGGATGAGGATTGGGCTGTGGGGGAGAGCAGACATCCTCTCTGCCGGGGGCGGGGGTCCCAGCAGAGCCCAGGGCAGTGGGGGAGACAGGCTGGCCCTGACCAGAGTCTCCGAAGCTGGAGCCTGAGAGGCACAGGCTCCCAGGAGCTGCTTCTTGCTCAGCCTGTTTGAGGAAAGACTTCCTGGTAACGAGGTGCCTAGAGAGGAGGAGTGGTCATCCACTCAGGGTGTGACCAGTGGCCTTTACCTCCCTCTCCCTAAAGCCCAGAGCTGGGACTTGGGTGAGGCCAGGGGCCATGTGTCTCCCAGCCCCGTGTGCAGGCCAGGGGCTTGGATCGTTGAGCAGAGCCCTGGGAGGCTGGATCCTCTGTCTCCCTACCTGCTCAGGCTCTTGGCCCTTGCTTCTTGGCATTTCTTCAAAGACCCATAAAACAGCAGACCTTTCTCCGTGAGTGAGGCCCCACGTCAGGTCCAGGGCCTGGCCCACCTCAGGCCCACACATGTGTTGTCAGCTGCCACCTCTTCTCAGGTATCTTATTTTCCACTTGGGTGCTTGCTGCCATACCCACTCCGGGTCAGGACCCTCCTTCTCACTGGGTCCCTGCTCAGTTTCCATGCCCCGGAGGTAGAAAGCAAGGCTTTCTGTGAAACCCCCTCCAGAGGGGCCTGCTTAGCACGTGGAGGCTTCAGAGGCCCCTTGATTGGGGCCTGCCTTCCTGCCCTGCTTCCTCTTTCCTCTCTGCTTTGAAAACCCTTTCTGAGCAGCCAAACAGCACAGACTTCATTATGGCACTGACAGCCCTGGGCGTGCGGCTGTCCCGGCCACACAGAGACAGCACCTGGGAGCCTGGGCTTCCCCTCCTTCCTCTCGCACAGGCACCAGGGATCTGTGTTGGCGTGAGCCCCGGCACCCTCCCTCCCATGATGGTGACAGCATGGGGAGTGGGGATGGTGCCATGTGGCCCTGGCCTGGCCCCTGCAAAGTCTGCTGTCCACCCAGCTGCTCTGGAGAGAAGCGACTTTACTTAGAAACCAGCCCCTCTCCTGCAAGCCACGGTGGCTTTGTTCCTGCTGCCAGACTGCCCTCCTGTCCCTGCTGACTCAGTGAGGCTTGGCATAGAGGCAGGAGAAAGCAGGGCTACCAAAAGGAGAAAAAGAGCTCCTTGTGGACCTTGGCCGCCGTCCAGAGAACCCCAGGGCCCTTGTTCTCTGGGATGAGTTCCCAGAAGTGGGAGCCTGGGAGGGATCTGTGGGTGCAACCAGCCCTGCACAGGTTGGGGGCCCAGGCCCAGGAGGCAGGCCTGGGAGCTCTTGGTGCTGGAAAATGTGTTCCCTTAGCTCCCAGTCACTGCCCCTTGCCTGTCAGGCCTGGAATTTCCTCTGCCTCTTGGGGATCCTTGCAAGCGCACCCCCTACCTAGTGCTGGGCTCACCCCGGGCATCAGAGAGGGGTATGCATGTACCAGGGTACTACACTCATGGCGTGGGGCTGAGAGCACCGGCAGGAAGGCCCTTTCATCATGGGCACAGCGCCGCCCCTCCCCCTCGACCCTTTTTGGCGGCCTCTGTCTCCCTTGGTTGTCTCCCTTCGTCCAGCCTCCCCTCCACAGAGGGGACAGATTCACTGAGCAAGGTCTTCAGGTCACCCCCGCCCAGCTCTGCAGGAGGAATCTCAGCGCCACCCTGGGCCCCCGCAGAGCCACGCTCAACCTCTGAGCACAGGCCTCAGGTTGTTGGGAGGGGGCAGGGCATGGGCTTCTGCTTAGGAAAGCATCGCTGCTGGGGTGTGGAGCAGGGGCCCCAGGGCCAGGCTTCCTCGGGTCATTGGAGCTGGTTCTGTTTTAGTCTCAGGAAACTGTCAGAAACCATGCCATGTTCTTCCAAGAAGTCCACTTCTTCCATGGTGGGTCAGAGCCCTCGGGAATCTCCAGCTGGGGAGTCAGGTCTGCTAATGGCTCTGCCTGAATTGACGGTCAGGTGTGTCCTGGGTCTGTGGGAAGAGTCATTCTGGCTTTATCCCACCCCAGGAAGCCTGAGATCCTTGCAGAGCTAAGGAAACTTTGGACCTGGTGAAATGCCTATCTCTCACTTTGGGACACAGGGTGCCTGGGCTTCTTGGTGGCTCCTCAGGGGTGCCCGTCCAAAGTGAAGCCCCCTCTTGGGCCTTTCTCCTGCTCCTGGGGTGCCTGGTGGTGGAAAGTGCTCAGAGCCCCACTCCACCTCTTACTGGCTGGGCGAGCGTGGGCTACCACCTCCTTTTAGCCCAGGCAGCCTCCCCTGCGGGGTGGTTGGTGAGGGCTGGAGGGTGCGGTGCCCCGAGAGCCCAGCAGGTGGTCCCTGTGTTTTGGGGAAAGACAGCTGAGATGTGCCTCATTTTTGGGGGCGCCCAGAGCCATCCTGCTGGCAGCCCCTCAGCAGCAGGCACCCCAGTGCCCTGGGTGGGCAGGGACTCGGGCCCAGGGCCTGAGCAGGTGCCACAGGGTGGCGGGGGTCCCAGCCCTGCCCTGTCTGGGCTCTAGGCTTGCAGTGTGGAGTTACGGTTCTCTGTGTGATCTGGCCTTGGACTCTGTGTCTGGCTAAGTACCTCTCGCACCAATGCTTCTCCCTCGGGGCAGCACCAGCTCTGGCCTGGGTCCCACCTGGGGTGCTGGCTGGGGCTGCAGAAGAGAAAAAGCTTCCAGCCCAACCAGGACATCTCTGTTCTGAGCCTTCCCTTCTGGCATTCTGGGCCTCTGACACGGTGTAGTTGACCTTGGTAGCCAGGCACCCGGGCAGCTCAGACCCGTGCGCTGGCTCAGACCGTGTGCTCCCAGGCCCGCACGGACACCGCTCTCCCCTGCAGGAGCCGGGGCCAGCCAAGATGGCTGTCACCAGCAGCAGCAGCAGCAGCAGCATCCCCAGTGCTGAGAAGGTTCCCACCACCAAGTCCACACTCTGGCAGGAAGAAATGAGGGCCAAGGACCAGCCCGATGGGAGCAGCCCGAGTCCAGCTCAGAGTCCCAGCCAGAGCCAGCCTCCTGTGCCCGGCACCCTGAGGGAGCCAGGGCTGGAGAGCAGAGATGGTAAGTGGCCGGGCTGGCCCTCGTGCCCACCTGTCCTGGTGCCCCAGCTTGAAGCACTAGAACGGGCCTCCCGACAGAGCTGGTTCTGGGACTCGGGGCCTCTGAGCCGATCGTGAGCCCCGGGCCTCAGGCTCCCTCACCTTGTGTCCGTCAGCCCCGGGCCGGGCCTGGCCTGGCCTGGTGTGGGACCTGGGTTGCTGGCCTCCGGCCATTGCCCTGCCCCTCCCCTGTAGCTCTTTTAGTCCTACCTGTAAAGGAGGAAGACAGCACCTGCTCTGTGAGCCCCAGGCAGGTGTCGTGAGAATCAGGATGCTCTGTAACGAGGTCTGTGTACAAGGGGGCCTTTGGTTCCTGTGTCTTGTGGCTGCTTCGTCTTCAAGTCCCCGTTATCTCTGGAAGCCCACTGTGTCCTGAGAGCAGCAGCAGGGAGGGCTGTCTCGTCCTGCTCTCTGTCTCATCCTGCCCAGGCGCCTGGGTGAAGCAGGGGAAGAGGATGCTGGGGAGAAAATGGTTGGCATGACTGCGCTTCTCCACTTAGCACGTGGAGTTGCCTGAGCAGAAGTGGGGCAGCAGCCTCAGCCTCCCTCGTCCAGGCCCTAGAGGCCTCTGCACGAGACAGGCTGGCTTTGACCTTTACACCTGTCCAGGCCACTAGAGGCGCACGGACAGTTGGGATGCAGCTCATTCAGGTGAAATGCATCTTGTACAGGCTCTGGGCAGAAGGTCCCTCAGTCCTTCCCAGGCAGCACACGCCCATCCACATCCAGAACCGTTTACTCCTGTCACTCCTGCCAAGGTGCTTCTCTGTCTGTCCCTCCAAAAATGTACTAAAAGGTTGCATGGCTAGTTGGCCCTTGGATTCGTCCTTGATGTTCGGTGGGAAGTAGTTGTTGCTGGGACGTCTCTCCTGGGAGATCCTGCTCTCCCAGCGGAGCCCCCAGACTAGAAGCTCAGGGACCCCCTGACAGTCTGTCCGGGGCAGCCCGGTAGGGAGAGGCAGATAAGGGTAAGTTCCTCTCCTGGGGCTCTGCCCTGGGGGGGGCCACGCCAGCCTCTGGAGGTGGGAGGTAGAGAGGTGGCCTATTTGGATCCACGTGCCTTCTTGAAAAGTCCTCAACCAGAGGTGGCAGCCGGCCCAGCGTGTCTCCTGTCCCCTCTTCCAGAGGAGAGCACTGCAAGCAGCGAGCGTGTGGACTGTGGCCGCAAGGTCCGGGTGGAGAGCGGCTACTTCTCCCTGGAGAAGACCAAGCAGGATGTGAAGGCCGAGGAGCAGCAGCTGCCGCCGCCGCTCTCCCCGCCCAGCCCCGGCACTCCCACCAACAGGTACAGTGGCTCTGGCCCGCCCTCCCGGGAGCTTGGCCGTCCCCTTCCTCCCCCAGGTCCTCAGCCCTCTGGCCGAACCGTCTGCAGCGGCTCCTTCAGCTCCCTGGACACAGCCAGCCGGCCCCCTGCCCACGTGGACTCTGGCAGTGCTGGGGGGCGGGGTGCAGAGAGACCGGGGCGCGCCTCTGCATTTAAAGCCAGCAGGCAGTATGCCACCCTGGCCGACGTCCCTAAGGCCATCAGGATCAGCCACCGAGAAGCTTTCCAGGTGGAGAGAAGGCGGCTGGAGCGTAGGACTCGGGCCCGAAGCCCTGGCAGGGAAGAGGTGGCCCGTCTGTTTGGCAACGAGCGGAGGTAAGGGCGGTGCGGGGGCGACTGGAGGGCCGTGTGCTCGCAAACGTGGGTGCACACACTCTCCCACCCTTGCAGCCCCTGCCGTGCACACTCACATTCTCTTAGACACACACCCACCTGTGCACCCTCACACACTCGTGCATTCCGTCACATTGTCGTACACCCTCTCACACAGTTACACGTTTCCTCCCGCCCCCCGCTGCCCCCCCCCGCGCCCCAACACACACACACACACGAGTGCCTGGGGAGAGACAGGGTTTGGAGATGGGCCTGGGCCAGGGCTGGTGGAGGTGTGGGACTTGACTGTGGTCTGAGGGTAGGAGGGCCCTTCCCTCGTTCCCCCAGAGAGTGGGGGGCAAGACCTTGCGTGGTTCCGTCTCGGAGGCCTCCAGGCCCGGACCAGAGCGCCCCAGTGCCCCTTCCAGTAGGAGCTTCCACCCCTGAGTCTGTAAATGGAGCGTCTGCCCAGCAACAGGGTTCTCACCCAGCTGCATGGGCTGCTGGCGGGATGTGAATCTCTCGAAACGATTCATGTTCTGGGAAAAGAAAATCCATAGTTTTCATTACATTTCCAAAGAAGTTGCTTTCTAAGAAAAAGGTTCAGACCCAAGTTCCACAAGTGTCTGTGGAGTGTCCTGCTGCCGCCCTCCCCCCGCCCAAGCCCAGCTCAGAGTTGGGGCGAGCTATGGGGACAGACCGGGTGGCCCTGGGCTCCCCCTCGAGGGCTTGGCTGGGAGCAGGTTGCTTTGCTCTCCTGCTCCCTTGCTTCTTCCCACCCACCTGCTCTCCCAAATGTCCCCTCCAGCACTAGGAAGAGAGAAGGAAACAGAAGGTGCCTCAGTGCTGGGGAGGGGGAAGCTGACCTGTACTGGGGGGGCGCCCTCCAGTGTCTGTCCGCCTGGTTCATTAGTAACCTTGAGAGGTGTATGACCACCCTGGTATGCAGGGGCAGAGACGGGGGCGCAGAAGCAGGGCGACTCCTCACAGGAACTGCCTGGGACAGCAGAGCCGCGACATAAACCCCAGGCCGGACCTGGGAACGGGAGGGCCCTGCTGCCACGATGGACCCGGGACAAGGCCGAGGCTGTCCTTAGCACACTTCAGTATAAGTGAATGGACTTGCCAGAAGTATAGTGAACGGACTTGCCAGATGTGGCGGCCAGTGGGCCGGGCAGTGGGGGGCTTCTTGCTGCATCCTGGAGGCCCCTGAGCGGGCAGCCACACCCTGGTTTGGCGGGGACCAAAGAATTAACATTCAGCGCACCTGCTTGGCTTGGAGTTCCCTCTCAGCTAGCAGCCCAGGCTACACGGCATCTCTGGGGCTTTGCTTCTGCCTGCTCTTTGCTACCACGGGGATGTGCTTTCACCTGGTGCAGGCTGCCCTGGGGCCCCTCTGCGCTGCATCCTAACACTGTCACGTCACTTTCTTACTGACCCTCATGACATCTGACTGGCTGCTGTCACTGTCCAAGGCCTGCTCTCTGGTCCTGAGTAGCCGCCCCTCCCAGTGCTGGATTGGATTCCTGTCTCTGGTGGTGTAAAACAGAACCCCACATTGGCAGGACGCCGGCCACAGCTACCCAGAATGGCAGCTGCCCGGGAGCCCGACTGGGGGACCTCAGGGGTGGGTTTCCTGACAAGCTGTGGCCCGGAAGTAATCCTTCTCGGATGGCGAGCTGCTGCCGACTGAGTGTGGGGGGCCATGGCCCTGGTTGAACTGCTGGTGACTGACCCCAGAACCAGCTGCCCGCGGTCCTGCCTGCGCCTTGGCTGGCAGCCTGGAGAGGTCGCTTTCCGTCCGATCACCGGCCCACCTGGGAGGCCTTTGCTGTCACACCTGCAGGGCTTCAATGGACCCAAGTTTCAAAGGCCCCACTTGGCAGAGTCAACCGTGGCTGACTCCCCGGCAGGTGCCGCCACCCTCTCCGCTCCTCTGACCCCCTCGCGGTCGTGGCCGGCTCGCAGCATGCGATTCGCCTGTGCCTCGCCGGGCGCTGCTCCTCAAGGCCTTCCTGGGGCTTTCTGGTCCCGGGGTCAGTTGGAAGAGCTCTCGTTCTGCATGTGGTGGCACCGAGGCCTGTGAGCGGGCCTGGAGTGTCCTCTAAATCTGGCAGGTCGGTTGGGGACAGGCCACCTCAGCCGCCTGGCCAGCCCGAGCACCCGCGAGAGCTCCCCGTGGTTCCCAGGCCCTCCCGCCGCCCCGGCTTCCCGCGCTCGCTCGCTCCCCTGCTGCTCCCTCGGCCACACCGCTGCTGGCCCCGCAGGCTGCCTGGGGACAGCTCTGTCCCTGGAGGAGACTCCGCGGGAGCTGAGAGCGCCGCAGGCCCTGGCTTCACGGGGAGCCGGGCCCCCGGGAGTTCTGCCTTCTTGAGGAAGAAGCCCTGAGAGCCACCAGTACTGTGCGCCTCCCGAGGGCAAGCTGGCCTCCGGGGCCTCAGGGTGGGGGCCGGTTCCCCCGCTTCCTCATGGAGTTAGACTTTAGGCTTCTGGGCCCAGCGGCCCTTCACTAGCTGCCCTCGACTCTGCTGCTCGTCCCGATGCAAGGACAGCCCTCCGTGTGAGGCGATCTCGGGGCGCCTGCCTGGGCGGCATCTCTGGGAGGACAGGCCTCTGGCCAGAGACACGCGGGTAGCCCCCGAGGGCGTGTCCCCCACGTGGCTGCTCGCGACTCCTCACTGGTCGCGCTCCTCAGTGATCACCTCGGGGTTTTGCTTCTTTAATTCTTTGGATAATTTTGATTTACCATGATTTGATTTTTACAAGCAGTCCTTTTCTGTTTATTCATTCTCCAGCCTTATTTTCTTTCAGGTCTTGCCCCTCTCCACCTCCTCCTGCTGTGTCGCTGTGTGACGTTACTCGCCCCTCCTCCGCCTGCTTCGCTCCCATCTCAGCTCCGTCTCCAGCCGTAGATGGCCTGACGATGCCGCCCGCCCTTTCACACGAAATCAACTTGCTTTGTTTTTAATTTGGGTTTTGATTCTTTTTACTGTTGGCAGAAACAATGTTAATTCGTGGGTCTTTTTCTTGCTAAATTTTGGATGCCCTGGGGTGGGGGCCACATCAGATCTGCTGAGGAATGTGATGAGGATGGGGCGTGCCCTCCGAGGTGCTGGCTGCCTTCTGATCTGTCTGGCTCAGGAGAGGGTGCCAAGCGCTGAGCGTGTGACTGCCGAGTTTGTCAGCACGACAGAGCGTGCGGGGACTCCATTGTGGGGGCTGGGAGGCAGAGGGCAAGGAAGCGTCTGGCGGAAGGGAAGGGCCTTGCCCGTGAGCTGCTGGCAGCCCCCCAAAAGGCCCCCCCTCAGCGGAGGTGGGAGAGGGAGCAGGGGTGTCCGAGGCGAGCTGGCTGAGCGAGCGGTGTGCACTGCCGGGGCCCTGCGCGAGGGCAGCCCGGAAGCTGGGGTGAGCCACGTGTGGGGTGTTGGCTGCGGGAGCCCCTCTGAGACTCCGGACCACGTCCCCTCGGGCTCTGGGGGACCCTGTCTCCCCCTCAGCCGCCTCATGCTCTCTCTTGCAGGAGGTCCCAGGTAATAGAGAAATTTGAGGCCTTGGACATTGAGAAGGCAGAGCACATGGAGACCAACGTGTCAGCCGGGCCCTCGCTGTCAAGCGACACTCGCCAGGGCCGGAGCGAGAAGAGGGCCTTTCCCCGGAAGCGGGTGAGCGTTCGGGCTCCGGGGCGGCAGCGAGGCCGAGCGGGGTGGCGGGGGCAAGGTCAGCACACGGCCCCCACACCCCCCGAGGCCCCACTCACACCTGGACGCTCTTCTGCCCGGCCTCCCACTCGCATCTCCTGGTTGTCTCTCGGGTCTCTCATCTCCTTCCCCATTGAGTGGACGTCTTGAGGGTGAGGCCTGTCTTCTGCGTCTTCCTCTCGGAGCTCCGTCCGTCTCTGCTGAAAGCTGTTCTCGTGAGCTTTTTTTTGCTCTCAGGTCGTAACCAGAGCCAGTCTCTTCCTCTCTGAGCCAGTCGGGCCGCGAGGCTGAATACTTTTCCTTTCTCTCTCTTTCGGGCGGTGGCCACAGCCCCAGTGTCTCTCCGCCCAGTCCCCAAGGTGAATTCCACTTCTGAAACCCACCTCTCCTGGGCCACCCGCCTCTCATGGCCCCCCTGAGTCTGCCCTCCGTCTTCCTCCTGTTGTCTCTGGGCTCAGAGGGGCCCTAGTGCTCACTGCACAGAGCCCAGCGTCTTCCCTCTGTGACCCCAAGAGGCCGGGGGAGGACAGGGCCAGGAGAGCCACGTGGCTGGTGCGTCTGCAAGAAAAGGCTGCTCTCCCACCAGGGCGGCTTGGCCCCGGCCGCGGGCAGCTGGAGGTGTGGGACTAGGAGTCTGGGCGCAGGTCCTGTCTGCACGGGCAGAGGTGCTGAGGGAGCCCAGACGGCAGAGCGCCCCCTCCTCGTCCGGAACGTGGCCCTGCAGCCCGGCCCGCCCACGGCTCCGGCTGCCCAGGGGCTGGCTGGTGCTGACGGGGCTGCTCTCTGCCACAGGACCTCCCCAGCGAAGCTCCTCTCCCGGACGCCTCGACCTCCCCCCTGTCTCCACACCGAAGAGCCAAGTCACTGGACAGGAGGTCCACGGAGCCCTCCCTGACGGTGAGCCCGGGCGCCTGCGCTCGGAGGCCTGGAGACCCTGCCCCTGCTGCTTCTGTCCCTTGGGCTCTTTGCTGCTGCTGCCTGTGCCTCTGCGCTGGCGTCCCTTGTGTGCACGGGCCCTCATGTCCGTGCGTGGCAAGCAGGTGCCGTGTTTCTGCCCCTCCTCTGGGCTGCGTGGGCATCCTGAGCTCTGAGGTCCCCAGCAGAGGAGGCCATCTGGCCAGAGCCACGGAATTCTGGCTCCAGGGAATCAGGGCCACAGGACGAACCTCCGTTCTTCTTGTTTTGGGTGTTGGTTTCTGTGACATTTTGGAGTTGGGAGCCCTCCTCTTGCTGGGCACTTGTCTTGTTCGTGGGGTCACCACGGAGGGAGCCCAGCCTTTGCTCCAGGGCATGGGAGCCGTGGCCATCAGGTGCAGGTAGGGAGTGGTCAGGCGGGTCGAGCGGGACCGTCGCTCCCTCGGGGAGCCCTGAGTGGCAGGCCAGCGTCCCAGGAGTGAGGACAGCTGCTCGTATGGGCCCTTCTCTGCTTTGTCCTCAGCCTTCCGAGGAGCCTGGGGCTGATGCCGTTCCTCCCAGGTGTGGGGCCTCCAGCGGCAACCTGACTTGGAGCCGTGGGGCCAGGGCGGAGGCTTTCTTGCCTGGAGTCTGGGTTTTGCTCGCGGGTTTGGAGCAGAGGCTCCAGGACACGTGTGGCTGATGGGTGTCCCGCTATGTGGCACGTGTTCTCTTGAACCCTCCTTGGGTCCTTGGAATATAAAAAGATGTCACAGCCCCGTTCTGGTCATGATGGCTGTAGAAGAGCACATGGGCCAAGGGCAGCAGTGGGCTACATCTCTTTCCACACTGGCCTTGCCTGCGCCCCGATGTGTGACACAAGCCAGGCCCAGGGGGATGCCTGCCTGCGGCCCTAAAGGTGCTCTCAGGCTGCTCCTCAGGCTCTGGTGCACAGGTACCAGAGGGAACAGCGGGGACAGCGCCCCGTTCAGTGCTTGCGGTCCTGGTTCTGCTTCTTGTAGGGAAATGGAGACTCAGACTCATCTTGGCAGGTCAGTGGCCTGAGGGTCTTGGCAGGCTTGCTGCTGCGTCTTGCTTCACACGGGGCGTGGTCTCTGCTCTCAGTCTTCCTGTGGCCTCTGTGAGAACTTCTCAGCTCTCCTTTCAGCCATCGCTGCACAGCTTCCCTCCACGCGAAATGCTGGGTGACTCTGGGCCGTTCTTCTCTGCCTTCCGGGCGGCCCTGCGGGCACAGCAGCCGGGCAGCCCCACTTGTGCTGCTCACGGGGTGAGGGGGCCGCGCCTGTTCCCCATGCCCGGCCTCACCCTCCTCGAAGACGTGCGTCTGGGGAGCAGCTCCAGCAGCCCCTGCCAGGGCGAGGGGCCACAGGGGCTCCTCTGGCAGGTGGATAAGCCCCTTTCCGGGGCCCCCTCATCGGGGGAGAGACAGTTGCCTTGCCGGTCACCCTTAACCCAGAACCAGGACACTGCTGCTTTCCTCTCAACTGTTCTTTTTTCTTCCTTTCTTAGCCCGACCTGCTGAACTTCAAGAAAGGCTGGCTGACCAGGCAGTATGAGGATGGCCAGGTGAGTGGCCAGAGCTCCTGTGCTCCCTGAGGCGCCGGGGAGCAGGCGTGAGGTTCAGCTGGCCTTGTCCCTGCGGGGGTGTGAGCGCTGGCCCTGTCCCCCGCCTCCAGCACACCCCCTCGTCTTGGAGACCAGGGTCGTGGCCGAGACCCCGTCTCCTCAGAACTGGGGGTGCAGTGGGGGTTGGGGCCACCGGCCTGCCCGCTGCCAGCACAGGGACTGTTCTCCTGCTTCTGACGGTGTCTCAGCATCAGGCCTGGGGACGTGCTGCAGCACTGGCTCCCCACATGGTGACCTTTCCCAGAAGTTTCCCAAGAGCCCAGGCTTCCCCAGGACAGAAGGGCCTTCTGGTTGTGGGGTGGCAGCCAGTAGCCAGGGCGCAGCCACGGCCCTGCGGGGAGCAGTGCACTTGAGCAGGAAGATCGAGCCATTCGTGGCTGCTGGGGTGGAGGCCAGGCCTCCCAGGAGACAGGAGGATGAGCCTGCGGGTCCCACCGAGAGGCCCGTAGATTCCCCTCCCTGCTTCCTGAGCTACCGTGCCCAAATGCCCTCTTCTCTCTCTCTTCACATCAATTCCCTCGGCCCTGCCTGGAGCCTTGAGCCCCCCACGTTGCTCCTCACAGTGAAGATTTGGGAGGTTGGCTGGTTGGGTTGCTCCTGCCGGCGGCAGGTGGGCACCCCTCTGGTTAGCCAGGGGGTGGCTGTGGCTTGCAGGTGGCCTCCTTTTGGCTCTGGGGGCCCAGCCCCCATCTGCAGCCTCTGGAGCCGCAGCCCCGCTCAGCAGCCACGCCTCTGCGGGTGGAGCACACGCAGCCCGTGGCCCACCGCAGCTGTCCGCACCGCCTTGTCGCCGGGGAGACGTTGTGCGCGCATGGCTGCCCATGGCCCTAGTGGAGTCCTGTGTGTGTCTGCCCCCAGCGGGAGGGGCCGCCTGCCCTCTGCGTTACCTGTGCCCAGTGAGGTGCCCCAGGACCCTGGCTGTTGGGTGCCTCAGAGCGGGAAGTGTGGGAGTTGAGTCTTGGTTTTCCCTTCTCTTTCAGTGGAAGAAACACTGGTTTGTCCTTGCTGATCAAAGCCTGAGGTTCTACAGGGACTCGGTGGCTGAGGAGGTGAGTGTCTCAGCTCCGTTCCTCTGTAGGGACAGGTGAGGTCCAGGTGGCACCGCTGTTCCTGGGCCGAAGTCCCCTTTGGGTGGACGGGTGGCCCAGTCCAGATCTGCAGAGGAGTCTGATGTTCCCGGGGCTGGTTCCTGCTGGAAAGTGGGCTCCCTAGGCCCTGCTTTCGGCACCCAGGGTACGGGGGTTTCAGTGGCTTTTCTTGTCTCTGTTCTTTGAAGAACACTGAAAGACGTCTTTTTTTAAAACTCAGCGTGAGCGGTTTTGTTCTTTCTATACGGAGATTTTGTGGTGAAGTGAGTCTTTAAAGAACTGAACTAAATCTTGTCCCTTGTTTTCTGGACAAGGATGGGTTGTGGCAGGTTAACTTGGCCAGCCTGGTTGAGAGTCCTGATTCCACAGTCAAACACCAAACAGAAGGGGCTCTTTTTTTCTTCACCTACAAAAAAATCATCTATTTTGAGCAACTTGGAAGTCTGTTTCTGCATCTTTTCCCTTGCATTCCACTCCAGGAATCCTTCAGATATACTCCCACATGTGAAGAAAGATATGTGTTCCATGTCAGTGGTTCCTGCACTTCTTTTTTGGCGGGGGGGGGGGGTGGTGGTACGCGGGCCTCTCACTGCTGCGGCCTCTCCCGTTGCAGAGCACAAGCTCCGGATGCGCAGGCCCAGCGGCCACGGCCCATGGGCCCAGCTGCTCCGCGGCATGTGGGATCCTCCCGGACCGGGGCACAAACCCGTGTCCCCCGCATCGGCAGGCGGACTCCCAACCACTGTGCCACCAGGGAAGCCCGGTTCCTGCACTTCTATAACAGCAGGAGATCTGAAAGAACCTAAAATGTCTAACACTAGGGGCTGGTTATATACCCTGACACTAAGTTCTGTCTGGACTGCAGTGGAAGGACGTTAGTGACACAAGGACAGATGTAGAGCAGTGTGGGTGGTGGGTCTCTGGGGGAGCCTAAAGTCAGGGGCCACAGGAGCATGGGTGTTTGGCTGTTCTCAGAGTGTGGTCTGTGGACCCCTGGAGACCCGTTCAGGGATTCTTCTATAACAAAAATAGTGTCATAAAACTATGATGCCATTTACTTTTTCCATTGTGTTGGCCTTTGCACTGATGGATGCCTCAGCCTGGTCAGGCTGCAGGAGCAGGTGGCTGGCCACCATGCATCCTTCACTGCCACACTGTGACATTACAGAAAGGGCCTTAACAGAACAGGAAAGGTACTGATTTTATTAAGTCTCAAATCTTGAATACCCACTTTGGTAATATTCTGTGATGTGAAATGGGAGGTTGGCAGAAGTTGCTTCTGCTGCTTGTCCAGGTATGACGGCCATCCCGTGGGGACCACTCGCCTGCTGTCTGCACTGCCTGCCCCGCCGGCCGCCTCTCCTCACGGCCCACCGCCTCTGCGTGCATGTACGACGCACAAATGCTCACTCAGTTTGGGTATTCGGCAGACGTTTTCTTAAAAATGAACCAAGTGAGTCTCTTCCTTCAAGGAAAACGACGGACAGAATTGTTACCAGTGATTCAGTTTGAGCTTTCAAGCAAAACTGGAACTTTGGAAAGCTCGTGTTCACCATCACTAACTTGACAGTCTCCTCCGAGCTTACAGACTCTCCTGACTGAACAGGTGGTGATAGTAACAAATGCAGTGTTTGCTCCTGTACAAGGAAACGTCAGTATCTGGGGGCTCTTCCAGAGGACGAGACAGTGTCACCAGATCATGTGTGGGTGAAAGACCCCCTCAAGGAGCAGGGTAGAACCATGGGTTCTAATGCAGCAGAGGACAGAAAGCATCCCCTTCGCAGTTCACCTTCAAGAAACTACCACTTGTCAGGCTTCCCTGGTGGCGCAGTGGGAGTCCGCCTGCCGATGCAGGGGACACAGGTTCGTGCCCCGGTCCAGGAGGATCCCACATGCCACAGAGCGGCTGGGCCCGTGGGCCGTGGCCGCTGAGCCTGCGCGTCCGGAGCCTGTGCTCCACAACGGGAGAGGCCAGAACAGTGAGAGGCCTGCGTACTGCAAAAAAAAAAAAAAAAAAAAAAAGAAACTACCACTTGTCAAAGGAGAACAGCCGCAACTGTCTTTTTGAAAAGACTGTTAAAATTCACTTCCTTTTCCAACCCCGTATCCGTGTGAGGCCAGACCATCTTCATATGCTTCAACCAAAACATGTTAACAAACAGACTTGAGTGCAGAGAAGGGTGTGAGAACCCAGCTGTCCTCGGACGTTAAGCATTAAAGAGAGTTGCAAAAATCTCTTGCTGGTTTTTTTAAATGATACTTTTTATTAAAAAATGAAATGGGCTTGTGTACTTCAATGCATAAATTTTTTTTTCAATTTTTTTCCTAATTTCTAATATGGCAGATATCATCAGTAGATACAACCCACATAAGCAGAAGCTCTTTGGCACCCTCAATTTTTAAGAGTGTAAAGGAGGTTTGAGAACCACGGGCATGGGATGTCTTTGGCAGGATGTGTGGAAAATGGTGGTATGGATGCTTCTAGGTGGTGTGGGGTAGGGAGCGCCCTGCCTGTGAGCGTATGTACAGTTCACGGGGGTACTGGCCTTTACTTTCTAACTCTCTCATTTTCTCCACAGGCGGCCGACTTGGATGGGGAGATCGACTTGTCTACATGTTACGATGTCACGGAGTACCCAGTGCAGAGAAACTATGGCTTCCAGATCCATGTGAGCTGGGTGGGATTTGCAGGGAGGCTGAGTGCGAGGGTGGGGCCATGGGCCTGACCAGCTGGCGCCTCATCCTGTCCCTTCCTCTGCCCTGGAGCTCCTCACCCCACCCCCAATCTGTGGTCTCAGCAAAAATTAAGACATTAGCATCTTTCTCTCAAGGCTGTCTAAAAGGTTTTTTTTACCAAAGGTTCTTTCTCTTTCTCCCATTTTTTAAACACTGGAGTTCGGGCCAGTTGGAAGGATGTGGGAAGTTAAAGAGTTGAGTTCTTAACTCTCAGGGTGCTGGGTTTTATGTACTTTCTCTGTCCTTCATTCATCCACTTACTCACTCACTGGCGTCCTCTCTCCCCACAATCCTGTGAAGGACTCCAATGAGCAAGGCATTGCCCCATCCTCAAAAAAATAATCTGATTGAACAGATGAAACAGTCCTCACTGGCCATGTCATCAAAGCTCAGGGTTCAAGGGCTGCTCGGAGGTAGCCGGGCTCGTGGTGAGGGCACTGGCCCCCGGCCACCGTGTCTGCCCTCAGTCTGATGCCACCTGTAAGTCTGAGGGTGCCCCAGACCACCCTCACGTTTGATAATTTGCCAGAAGGACTCACAGAACACAAGAAAACACCGTACTTAGGATTGTAGATTTATTTTAGCCGGGATACAGATTGGTACCAGCCCAAGGAAGCAGCACGTGGCAAACTGGACTGAACAGGAGGGCCCTGAACGGAGCTCTCGTGCCCTGAGGATGTGTTTCCCTCCTGGCGCTGACGTGTCATGATGACACACAGAGCTTCCAACATGGGAGGCTCGCCCAAGCTTCAGGCCTGGTGCCAGGCCCAAGCCTCTGTGTCCAGAGTTTTTACAGAGGCTTCATAACTGATCAACTGAACTGTTGTCCACATGGTCAAATGCAGGTGCCAGCCCCCTCTCCCCCAGAGCCTGGCTGATGTCACATGGCCAGAGCCCCAGCCCTTCACTCCATGGCTGGTCTTTCTGGTCTGGCCAGCCCCACTGTGCATCACAAGGGCACAGGGCAAAGGCCAGACCTCTCTTTGGAGAAAGCTAATTCTTGCCCCCCAAGAGCCTTAGGCGTGCGACAGGAATCAAGTGGCCTGACAGCTGTCACACTGGGGCTCCCCGGCTGGGACTCCTGCAGCGTCGCCTTCTGACATTTGGGCCCAGAAACTTGGATTCAGCCTAGATGTAGCATGTGGCAATGACTAATATTAACCAAACTCAGAGGGGTGAGTTCAGATCTGAAGCCAATGAATTCATTGAAAGGAAAAATCCAGCCCCCAGTCCACCAGGCTGCAGGGCATCTGTGGGGGGCACCAAGTCATAGCTGAAGGTGGCACCAATCTGATGGCCCATGCCATCCCACCATGATGCCCTTCTGCCCCTCGTCCCTTTAGGAGGAAGAGATATGCTCAGTGAGCTAGACCTCTAGCCTCCTCTCTGCAGACAGATTTGGGGACGGTGCCAAGTTCTGGCATATTGTGGGCTGCACACTGAGCCCCCCCCACCTCCCCATCTTTTTTTTTTTTAATTTATTTTTGCTTGCGTTGCTGCATGCGGACTTTCTCTAGTTGCGGCGAGCGGGCTTCTCATGGCAGTGGCTTTTCTTGTTGCAGAGCATGGGCTCTAGGCGCACGGGCTCTAGAGTGCAGCCTCAGTGGTTGTGGTGCACGGGCTTAGTTGCTCCGTGGCATGTGGGATCTTCCCGGACCAGGGCTTGAACCCGTGTCCCCTGCATTGGCAGGTGGATTCCTAACCACTGTGGCACCAGGGAAGCCCCTCACCTCCCCATCTTGAAGGGCAGGCTTCTCTGGGCAGGGCATCCTGGGGGTATGAGTCCATTCCCATCACTGAGCAGGTTACATCATCATGTTCTAGGGTCACCTTCTGTGCAGTGAGACCGTGACCTGGGACTCTCCTGGTCACAGATGGGGCATTTCTGAGTCACCTGTGCTCCCTGTCGTCTACCAGCCTGACCCCTCGTCACTTTACCCTGGGTGGGGGGCAGTGAGCTTATGAGTTCTGGGGCTTTCTCATGAGCCCCGTGCACTGGGAGTTCTAAGTTGGGAGAGATGGCGCCCAGCACGGGAGGCCGGCTTCCTGGAGGGACTCGGCCTGGGTCACTAGGGAGCTTTAGGCTCTCAAGGGGCAAAGCTGTCCCTGGCCTGGCCACCAGACCTGGTGGCATCTACCAGGGGGCTGAGTGCAAAAGCTGGCGGGGTGGCATGGGGGAGTGCTGAGTTGAGAGTCAGCCTTGCCCCGAGTTGTGGAAAGCACCGGAACATGGAGGCAGCTGAGCGTCTGTGAGACGCATCTGGTGGGGCCCCAGGGGCGGGAGGCCAGGTGTCTGGCAAGTGCGGGGCGCCCGGGAGAGGGAGGGGCAGGGTGAAGGGCTGGAGACCCAGAGCGCGGCGAGCCGTGTGCAGGAGTTGGCGGAGCCTGCAGCGTCCTGGCCCGTGGTGCGTTTGAGGCCGAGATGGGCCCTCTGAGACCAGTAGACAAGCAGCAGTGTGTGGGCCTGGGGCCGGGAGAGAGCTCGTGGCAGCTGAGAACTGAGGTTGTGGGAGAAGGTGGCCGAGGTCACACTCCATAAACAGCACACCGGGAGCAGGAGGCGGCAGTGGGGCCAGCACTTGAGGGAGCCCGGAGGCCACGCCCCCCGTCGGCCCGCAGTTGGGGGGAACCGGAGGGAGAGAGGAGTGGAGACGTGGGTGGTGGGCTGTTGTCTAGATGGGGCGTCAGGCGGGGTCTGGGGTGGGCCGAGGTCACCCTGTGCTGTGCTGTGCTCTGCAGTGCTCTGAGGCTCTCTTGGTTTTGGCCCCTGGCCATGCCAGCTCCTGTCCCAAACCCATCTTGCTAACGGTGTCTTCCCATCAGCTGTTTTGCTGACGTCTCATGGGTCCGTTTATGAGTAGCCTGAGCAGCTTGAAGGGTTCTGATCCCCTCACTTATGTAAGACAGGAGCCCATGAGCTCAGAGGCAGGGGAGTGGACTCTGTGCAGCTACCACCCGCATCCCCACCCCTCCTCAGCTCCGCTGGAGCCACGTGGGCCGCTCAGGGCCACAGGGACTGTGTCTCCAGGCCACTCGTCACCTGCTGCCCATGCCGCCCCGTCCTGTGATGTCCTGCATCTTGATTGGCATCCCACCAACTCACCCAAGTGTAGGGGGGGTCCAGGGATTGTCCTTGAGGTGCCCCCCCCAAGCCTGTCAGTGCTGCGCTGTGCATGCCACCTCCTCCACCTCTCCGAAGCCCCTCTCATCACCTGAACGACCAGCCCAGCCACCCAGCAGGTCTCCCTGCCCCTCCTCAGCCCAACAGACATGGCCCCCATCGGGCCCCAGCCACCGCTGAGCCTCGTGCCTGCCACTCCTGTCCCCGGTCACCCTGTGAGCCTGTTGTGCGTGGTTGCACGCTTCAGGCCCACTCCCTCCAGCTGGGTCATGCACCCCTTCCCCGTCCACCTGCCCACCGTCCCTAGCCCTGCCACGCCCTGGCCCCTTCCCGCTGCTCCCCACACACACGTTCTCCTTCCTTCCAGTCTGTGAGCTCCTTAAAGAGCAGGGAGTGTCAGTAAAAGTAAAGGCCTGCTGGGTCCCATGGGGAGGGGACGCCCAGGTTAGCCACTGCCATGACAGTGTTCGCGGCTTTGCTCTCTCCTTTGCCCTCCAGCTCTGTTCATCCCGAGTGGGGCACATAGCGCACTCCTGGGACGGCCACCTGGCCGCCAGCCTCCCTGCGGGGCCTACTTCAGGGGTGGGGAGGTGCCGGTCACTGCTAACTCCTCGTCTTCTGTGTAGACAAAGGAGGGCGCCTTCACTCTCTCTGCTATGACGTCTGGCATCCGGCGGAATTGGATCCAGACCATCATGAAGCATGTCCACCCGATCTCTGCCCCAGACGTGACAAGGTGAGCCAGTAGGGTGCCCGAGGGGGCCCAGCACAGCCTTCCCCCCATCCTTCAGTCCGCTGCCCACTCACTCTCCACTTGGCCTCCTTGGTTTTCTGCCTCAGGTTACCCTTTCCCCTCAGGCCTGGCCGGCGGGAGAAGCTCCCCAGGGCCTGGGCACTGAGCCATGGCTGGGTGAGGGCGGCTCCGGATGCCGTATTCACAGGCCACCTTAGCGTTGCCTTTTCTTGATCCTTCTGCCTCACTCCTGAATCTGTTGGATTTCTGTGCAGCTGTGACAAAGCTCTCTTTGCAACTCTTGGTGCTGGAGGCCAAAGTTGGGAAACTGTTCCCGTGTCAACATCCATGCTTCATAAACCTCATGATTCGCCCCACACCTTCCTCCTCCTGCCCTGATGGTTAGAAACCTGAAGTTTTCATTTTACAAAAAGCAGAGAAGCTCCCTGTGTATGGCTGGTGCTGTGACGTCGAGAACTCTGCAGCCCTGACCCTCATGGCTTTGGCGCCTTCGCCAGTTCTGAGAGCCTCTTGCTTGCGGTTTTCAGTCCTGTCGTTTAAATGCTTCTTGAGTGACTCTCTTGTGTTGGAGGCTGCGCTCCAGGGGGCGACCCTGGTGCCCACGGAGCACTCCTTGGCCTAGGGAGGCCTCACACCTTGGTCAAGTCCTGGCCTCCTTCCTAGTGACCTGCACCTCTTTGAACAAGGAGGGAGAAAGGGACCCTAAATGGAGGACTCTTCTCTCTAGTCCTTCCGTCCTGTGTTGTCTGTTCGATTGTTCATTCCTTCATTTATTGCACGAACAGAATACTTGGTTGTTCCTGAGTCTCTAAGACCAGGAGCAGAGACCAAAGCTCTTTCCGGGCACTTCGAGGAGGCTGCGTGCAGCGGGTCGGGGCCCGGCTGGGGTTCGTCAGCCTTGGGATGTCGCAGGTGTGTGGCTCTGGCCTCAGGGCAGGAAGGACGCGCTCAGGCAACACATGGCTTGGGAGAGGCGCCTCCCCTCCGTGTTGGGGCCGCACCCCATGGGGACAGCGTCCTCCTGACGAGCAGTGTACTCCAGGGTCAGCTGCCTCACAGCCGAGGTGCTTGCCTCACCCAGTTTGTTCCGTGTGGGCTTTTATACTTTGAGGAAAAGATGGATTTTTTTAGTGCAATAAGGCCACGTCCCGGGAAAGTTATTGGAAACGGTTACAGATATCAGGAGTGTGGGTTCGAGCTGCACGCCGCGGCCCCCCCAAGTCTGGTGTGGAGTCGCACGGGCTTCCTCTCCCGGGGATAGTGGCGGCTCCAGCTTGTTGTGTCATCCTAATGGCTTGTGCAGTCCGAGGCCTGGGCCACCTCTCAGTTCAGTGGCGTTGTTGAAAAGGTCCGTTCTGGAGAAACTGTGTGCAAGCGTGTGGTCTTGACTTGGAAGCTCCCAGGGCCGCCTCCCGGGACAGGGAGGATGCCTCTTCTGCAGGCTCCCTTCTCTTTGGCCACCATTTAAACACAGGTGTTCCCTGGAGCCCCCAAGGTCCAGCCCTCACCGCGCTGGGGGGCTTCCCACCCTGTTCTGAGGGCTTGGGCGGGACCAGAGGCCACTTGGCTCAGGCCAGGGTCGCAGGCTCTTGTCCTTGGAGCCCAGAGACCTCTGCCTTGGATGGCCACGACCAGTGCCTTACAGCACCCTGCCCGGGGACCTCCGCTGTGGGGCAGGTGTGGGGAGGCGCATCCAGCTGCTGGGCAGGCGGAGGTGCCCTCGAGTGTCCTGCTTCCTGCTCACCTCTGCCCCGGGTGGGCCGCCAAGTCCTCTCAAGTCCTGTTCAGTGAGCCCCTGTCTGGTGCCGGCTCGTGGGCGCCACCTGGGCCATCGAGCTCACTGGCCCACAGGTGGTCCCAGGGCCATCACTCTGATCAGTCTGTCACGCCAGCCACCCAGAGTGTTTTTTTTTTAAAACACAGACCTGACCGTGCTACTTACCTGCTTATTAAAACCCATGAGCCTTTCGAGGGAAGTGAGGGAAGCGGTTGTTGGTCTCGCTTGTTCCGTCACCGCCGGCCCAGTGCCCACGTGCCATGGGGTCTACCTCCCACGTGGCCTTGTGTGCGTGTGGCAAGTGCGCGGCGCAGCCTGACGGGGCTCGCGCCCCGCCCCCCCCAGTATCATCCTGCGGGAAACCTCTGGGCCGTTGTCTGCGGCTCCTTTTCTGCCGTCACCACTCGGTGCCACTTGGGGTTCCCTCCACAGACGTGTCAGTGGGTAAAGGCAGAGTCTCCCCATTCCTTGCGGGAGCCACAGCCGTGTAGAAAAAGGCATGTGGTGACGGCAGGGAGCTGGGCCCTGTCGCCAGGAGCCCCACCTGACCAGCTATCTCCCCCGCCTCAGCTCGCTGCCGCAGGGCAAAGACCGGAGCAGCTCCCCCTCGGAGACGAGGCTGCGGGAGAAGCAGGACGGGGAGCCCGGGGAGCCAGACCCCGAGCAGAAGCGGAGCCGGGCCCGTGAGCGCAGGCGGGAGGGCCGCTCCAAGACCTTCGACTGGGCTGAGTTCCGCCCCATCCAGCAGGCCCTGGCCCAGGAGAGAGCCGGCGCCCCGGGGCCTGCCACCCCACGGCCCGAGGCGGAGCCCGGCGAGCTAGAGAGGGAGCGTGCACGGCGGCGGGAGGAACGGCGCAAGCGCTTTGGGGCAGTGGACGCGGCCGACGGGCCTAGCATCGACGACCCGGCCCTGCGCATGGAGGTCGACCGGGGCCCAGGTCCACCCGCGACCGCCGACCTCAGGACCCAGAACGTGCACGTGGAGATCGAGCAGCGGTGGCATCAGGTGGAGACCACCCCTCTCCGGGAGGAGAAGCAAGTGCCCATCGCCCCCCTGCACTTGTCCTCCTCTGAGGATGGAAGCGACCGACTGTCCACTCCCGAGCTGACCTCTGTGCTGGAGAAGGAGGTAATGGTCGGGCGGCACAGGTGGGGCAGCTCCTTGCAGCCACCTTCCCCGCACCCGCTGTGCCTAACCCGCCCCAGGGGCTTGCAGGCCCTCAGGCAGACAGACGTGCAATAGCCCCCCCTCCCCCCTCCCCGCCGAGTGCAGTGCAGGCCTGAGGCATGCTGGGGTGGGGGGTGGCAGGGAGGGCACCGGGCCCTTCTGGAGACCAGAGGAGTGGTGCTGACGCTGAGAGCCAGAAGTGCGAGAGATGAGGCGGGTGGGCTGCAGGCCAGGTGGGGCCCCATCTGCCCTGCTTCTGCCACGCACTAGAGGCTTGGGGCAGAAGAGGCACGTGAACAGAGTTAGCTTTCCATCTGGACTAGGCAGCCCTGCGACTCTCAGTGAGACCTGACGGGTGCAGGGCAGGCAGCAGGAGGTGGGGCTGATTCTAGGTATTGGGGGGCAGGACGGGCCTGCTGGTGAGCCTGGCATGAGCCTCCTCCAGATGCAGAGGTGGGTGAGCGGTCCCTGCACTTGTAACGTGACATTTCCCTTCATGAGGAAGCACCCAGAAGTCAAATCTGCAAAAGCTGGGCCGTAGATTTGTGAGTCTGAACAGAGGTGCCACAGCCAAGGAGGTGGAGTTACACCTGCCTTTCAGGAGTCCTCAAGGATGCGATTCATGTATGCACTTGACTTCAGTGGCTAACTAAATCACAGATTGGCCACTTTGGCCTGCCTTCACTTCTCATCCTCTTCTTATTTGGTTAGATTCACGAGGCTGACATATCACTAGCATCAACACTTGGATTTTTTTCCATTTTCTACGCCCGTTAATACCGTAATAGAGGCAAGATGCGGAAAAGTAACAGTTCAAACTCACGTTGCTCTAAACAGTGAAAACGGGCCTGCAAGTCAACAGGCCACACACTGGACCAAGTTTGTTTCAGACAGCAAGGTCTGAAAACCAAGGTCCGCATGCCGGTCAGCATAGTCTGCTGCACACCCAGCTCCCTGCTTGCCACAGCCCAGCAGCTGAGGACACGTAGGTAACGTTCCGGAAAGGGGCAGATGGGTGACAGCTGGATTCACAGCCATTGACAGCAAGAGTGTGAAGCAGCTCAATTCTTGAGGACCCCTTCTCACAAACAGAATTTTATATGAAATCCATTGTATCCAAATGGTCAAACAGGGTTTCTCCAGAGCCAAGGTAGAGCCTGGCGTGAGGCCTGCCCTGGGGCAGCACGGGCGTGCTTGGCCACGCTGAGGATACCCAGAGGACCCAGTGGGCAGTCTTCCCTCTGACAGGGGCACGAAGTCCTCATTTCCTGGTAGGGTGTACACCTGGTGGATCCTCAAGCAGGTGTGGAGCTTATGTGGGTGCCCAGGTCGATTCACAGCTTGAGCTGGAACCTTGGGTGAAGACCCGACGAGCACATCCACCCAGGTGTGGCCGCCTGCAAGGCCCTCGGAGGCACCACTGAGCTCCAGCCCAGCTGGAATCGGGCACACCACCGAGCGCCTGTGCTGTGCTGCTGCTCCTGTTACTGCCATTTTGCTTAAAAACGTGTGTCTTTTTGCCAACAGTTGGAGCAGAGCCAGAAGGAGGCCTCAGACCTTCTAGAGCAGAACCGGCTGCTGCAGGACCAGCTGAGGGTGGCTCTGGGCCGGGAGCAGAGCGCCCGGGAGGGCTATGTGCTGCAGGTAGGGCTGAGGGGCCGCCACGGCCCTCCAGGCGCCCTCGGGCTTCAGTGTGCAGGACCCAGGCAGGCTAGAACGTGCAAAACCGAGCGCCAGGCCTCTGGACTCCTGTGCCACTGGAGCGGGCTCCCTGGGTAGTGGGCTGCCTGGGTCTCCTCCTCGTGCAACAAGCTGGAGGATCTGCCTGAGCCCTTTACGTCGAAGGGTTTTTAAGATGTTTTCAATAGTAGTCTTTGGCTCCCAAAGAGTCCAATATATATATATTATCAATATCACATGTTTGGGGCCTCCCTGGTGGCACAGTGGTTGAGAGTCCGCCTGCCGATGCAGGGGATGCGGGTTCGTGCCCCGGTCCGGGAGGATCCCATATGCCGCGGAGCGGCTGGGCCCGTGAGCCATGGCCGCTGAGCCTGCGCATCCGGAGCCTGTGCTCCGCAACGGGAGAGGCCACAACAGTGAGAGGCCCGCGTACCGGGAAAAAAAAAAAAAATCACGTTTGCATGTTGTTTCTAACTTTTTTCACAATGGCAGCATTAGTCCCATTTTACAAATTTAAGAACCTCAGTAACAGCCACATGCCTCCTTATGGCCAAGCCCACGGCAGAGCTAGAACTGGTTCCCTGCCCCTGACCGTGTCTGTACCACACCTACAGGGCAGCCTGGGACTGTTACCACTAGCCTAGTGGCCCCATTTCTTACTTTCTGCCTAGGCTGAAGTTTGAGGTGGAAACATGGCTGCCCAGCCGTGAGCCAACCTGCCCAGTGGTGTGGAGGGGAGGGAGGGCAGCAGCCTGAGTCCTGAGCTGAGAGTCCAAACCTAGCATCTTCCTGCAGAGGCCTCTGTGCCAGAGTGCCACCCCCCCAGGCAGCAGTGGGCATGCCACAGGCATCCTGCCAGGCAGGAGGTCACCTGGATGGAGCAGGCCGGTGTGAGCCAACTCTTCTGCAGCGTTTCAGGCCCTGCTGTAGTTCTGGGGTATAAAACAACACTCTCCTGCCCCCTCAGCCATTGTGCAGTGGGGAGAGGTGATTGACAGACGGGTGCCGGGGGGGAAAGCAAGACAGGGCGATGGGACGGAGAACTCGAGCTCTTGGCCAAGGCTGAAGGCACAGCATTCAAGTCAGGGTCCGGCACTGACCAGAACCCGCGGTGCCCCCTCCCCTGCAGCATCAGCCTCCTTGCCTGTGTAGACCTAGACTTCGTCCCTGAGGGCTCTTCCGACTCTCAAGGACCCAGAATCTCTGTGATAAGTTTTTGCATCAGCATTTCCAGACTGCAACACACTGGCTTCCTTAGTCCGAGTGGATCTTCTGGGCGGAGTCTGCCCTCCTGCCTCTCTCCATGTCCTTTTTGTGGCACGTTTCTTCTGCCTTCCTTTCCCCCCCAGCTTTGCCTGGGCACCCCGTGTCCCCTGGACCTTCCTCCTTAGCCCTTCAACCATAGTTGTCGCCATGCCCAGTTCAGACTCTGAGGTACCGGAACCTGGTGGTGGGGGGCACCCCTCTTTCCTGCATGTCTCACTCTGGGGCTTTCTGAGTCATCTCTGCAGACCCCGCAGGTTTGGGAAGCATCTTTTTAAACCCTGGTTGGGCCGCCATCCTACACACACTCATTTCACACCAGGTGGTAAAGATCCTGGCAGCAGAGTTTGAACATTACTACCCTGTCCCATGTCTGACCTGGACGATTGCATGAACCCGCACTGAAGCCCGTCCGTCAGCTGACACGTTAACACCTCCCCGCCAGGTCAAAGGACAGTTTACTTTTAACCTCCCTATGTGCTTTGAAAATTCTTATAATCAAAAGTCTGAATGAGCAAGGGGCTTTGGGGTTAGGGGTGAGAAGGATCAGCAGCTGGGGGTGGGCTCTGTGCTGATGGCCGGGAGGAGCTGGCAGGGTGTGGACGCGGAGTGTCTAACTTGCCGTAACTGAGTGTCACATCTGTGGCTTCCCCACCAGCACACCTGGAGGGAGCCACAGGCAGGCCAGTTCTTAGGCTGAGCTGTTCTCACTCCTTTCATGTTCTTGTTTTTTTTTCCTGCGTTAATTAGTTCTGTCTATTCTGCATGCCTTTTGGTTTGGGGAGTTTTGTTTGAATTGTGTTTTATTTTCTGCATGCTTCACTTTCTTATTTTGAATGCCACAAAGGTTTGTCTGTTTTGTTAACTCATATTTTACTCCACGGTTTGCGTTTTCCCCTTCGTTTTGTCTTCTTGCAGGTAGAGATTAGTTCTTCCTGTTACTGTAGAGGACGGGCTCCACCTCCCCCAGGAAAATGTTTCGGATGTCACCTCGCTGACATCCGCCAGCGGTGCCTCCCTTCCTTCTCCCCTGTCCCAGAAGGAAGTGGCCTCGTCACCGGTCCTGCGCTTTGGTGGGGTTTGTGGTCTAGAGCTGTGCGCCTTTTGTTTTGCAAAACAAACAAACGGGTGCTTTGCTCTGCTCCTGCCCGTCCCTCTTGCTGGAGTCTCTTGTCCCTCAGTCTTCGTTTTGCTTCTCAGTGTGCTCCATTATTCAGTTTTGTTTGGTTTATTTCTCCTAGAAGCTATTCGGTTAGAGCTGTTTTGATGTTAATGTCCATGTTTTCTGTTTACCTGGAAGCAGCTACTTACCAAAAAAAAAAGAGACGATTTGTTAGTTGCTTTTCTTTTTTTTAAATGAAAACAAAATTGTGCAGAGGATAAACCACGGAGCCTTCCTGTGGTTGACCCTGGCCAGAGGTGTGACACTCAGGACTGGGAGGCCGAGGGTTACTAACCCGTATTCCATCGGTTTTTTTAAGACTGAAGTGGCTGCCTCCCCGTCCGGCGCCTGGCAGAGGCTCCACAGAGTCAACCAGGATCTGCACGGCGAGCTGGAGGCCCAGTGCCAGCGCCAGGAGCTCATCACGCGGCAGATCCAGGCCCTGAAGCGCAGCTACGGGGAGGCCAAGGACGCGATCCGGCACCACGAGGCCGAGGTCCGGAGCCTCCAGGCGCGGCTCGGCAACGCCGCCGCTGAGCTCACCATCAAGGAGCAGGCGCTGGCCAAGCTGCAGGGCGAGCTGAAGCTGGAGAAAGACAAGGTCCGCGAGCAGCTGGAGGAGCGGCAGCACAGCGAAGCCGCGCTCAGCGCCCAGCTGCGTGCCAGTGAGCAGAAGCTCCAGAGCGCGGAGGCCCTGCTGCTGGGGAGGACACAGGAGCTGCGGGACCTGGAGAGGCAGCAGGCGCTGCAGCGGGACCGGCAGAAGGAGGTGCAGAGGCTGCAGGAGCGCATCGCCGACCTCAGCCAGCAGCTCAGCGCCAGCGAGCGGGCCCAGAGGCTGATGGAGGAGAAGCTGCAGAGGAACTACGAGCTGCTGCTGGGGAGCTGTGAGCGGGAGAAGCGGGAGCTTCTGCAGAGCCTGAAGGAGGCGGAGGACAGGGCCAGCGCCTTCGAGGACCGGCTCCAGGACCACGAGCAGCAGATGGAGGTCCTGCAGAAGGAGAAGCTGAGCGCCAAGTCTGAGGGCAGCGAGGTGGTGCACCGGCTGGAGGAGCAGCTGGAGATGAAGGAGGCCAGCATCCAGAAGCTGGCCGAGCACGTCCAGAGCCTCCGAGACGAGCGGGACCTGATCCGGCAGCGCTTCCAAGAGCTGATGGGCCGCGTCGCCTTGTCCGACGAGGACGTGGCTGCGCTTCAGGAGAAGCTGCAGGGGAGGGAGGCTGACTATCAAAGCCTGGAGCACTCCTACAGGAGGGTGGCCAGCCAGCTCCAGGGCGCGCACACGCGGCTCCGGGAGAAGGAGGAGGAGCTGAGGCGCATCCAGGACGCGCACGAGAAGGCGCTGGCGCGGAAAGAGCGAGATCTCCAGGATGTGCTGGTTAAGATGACTGCCTTGGGGAGCAGCTTAGAGGAAACAGAAGTGAAGCTCCAGGCAAAGGAAGAGACCGAAAGGCAGTTTGCCAAGGAGTCCTCAGAGGACGCTGAGGAGCCACGGAGCTCCTTGGAAGAAGCCGAGGAGGAGGACGGCGTCGCACGTTCGGGCCCACAGCTCCGGGCTGCCCTGGGGGAGGAGCACAGGGACAGCAGCCCCAGGAGAGAAAAGAGCCCAGTGCCCCCAAGATCGGAAGTGTCCGAAAGCGAGGGGCACCTGCAGAGCACCTCAAAACCCGACCAGGGAGCACCCGGCCTTAAGAGGCAAAGAATCCGGTTCTCCACAATCCAGTGCCAAAAGTACACCCACCCTGACGGGTCTGAGAGGACCTGGACCAGCAGCACGTCCTCTGACACCAGTCAGGACCGCTCGCCCTCGGAGGAAAGCATGTCGTTGGAGGCCACCCCCAGCTCACTCCCAGCGACCAGCGACTCGGACACCTACCTGTCCATCATCCACTCCCTGGAGACCAAGCTCTACGTCACCGAGGAGAAGCTCAAAGATGTGACGGTGAAGCTGGAGAGCCAGCAGGGCCAGAGCCAGGAGGCCCTGCTCGCTCTGCACCAGCAGTGGGCTGGCACCGAGGCGCGGCTGCGCGAGCAGCTCCGTGCCAGCCTGCTCCAGGTCGCCACGCTGGCCTCCCAGCTGGAGCAGGAGAGACAGGCGAGGGCGGAGGTGGTTGAGAACCACGTCGAGGAGCTCGGTGACTTCCAGGTGAAAAACAGCCAGGCCCTGGCTTGCCTGGAAAGCTGCCGAGAACAGCTGCGGTCTCTGCCGGGTGACGCAGGGGCGGGGCTCCTGGCCAGCGTGGAGAGCTTGCTGGTCGGTGCCATCCAGGCCCTGTGTCACCAGCCGGCCCCCACAGGGGAGGCGGGTTTCTTGGAGGAAGAGAAAGGGACCTCACGGCAGCCACCACACCTGCCGGAGCTGAGCGACCAGGAGCAGCTCCAGCTCCTTTCTGATCAGATAGCTCTGGAAGCCACGCTGATAGACCAGATAGCAGACTCATTGAAAAACACAACCTCAGACATCTCGCACGTGCTCCTAGAGATCTCTCGGTCCGGAAAGTGGCCGCTGGAGTCCGAAAGTGCTGTGGCCTGTCCTGGGGCCCCAGTGGATGCCTGGGCCAAGAAAGTGCTGGTGGATGGAGAATTCTGGAGCCAGGTCGAGTCCCTGAGTCGGCACCTGGAGACGCTGGGCGGAGAGGCAGCCAGTGCCTCAGGAGGTGGGCGGCCGAGTGCCCCGCCAGCCCCGGCCCCTGCCCTGGCTGACGCCACGTGGGTCAGGGCGGAGCTCAGCCTTGCCGTGCATTCGGTGAGGGGGTCCCTCCACCGCAGGCTGCAGAGCATCCAGGAGACCCTCCAGGGGACACAGGCAGCCCTGCAGCAGCACAAGCGCATGCTGGGGGAGATCCTAGGGGCCTACCAGACACCCGACTTCGAGAGAGTGATGCTGCAGGTCTCGGAAACCCTCCAGCTTCCAGCAGGTGCCGGAGATGGTGTCCAGGTGTCCTGGACTGGGAGCCCGCCGGAAGAAGCACCGAGTCATCAGGACCCAGCTGGCTCGCAGGCTCTCTGTCCCTTGTCCAGCCAGAGCTCTGGGGCCTTGGTTGCTATTCAGGAAGAGCTCGCCCTGCAGCTTAAAGATAAGGCCAGTCTCTTGGGAGAGATCTCCGCCACTTTAACCTCACTCCTCTCTGTGGAGGCGGTGCGAGACTGTCAGAAGCTTCTCCAGGCATCCCGGCATCTCTCCCGTAGCGCTTGTCTAGGAGGCCTCGGCCAGTACTCTTCCTTATTAGTTCAAGATGCGATTATTCAGGCTCAGGTGTGTTACACAGCCTGCAGGATCCGGCTGGAGTATGAAAAGGAGCTCCGAGGCTACAGGGAGTCCTGGTCGGGTGGGGGGGCCTCCTGTCAGGAGCACGAGCACGCCGTGGGGGCCCTGAGGGAGGAGTACGAGGGGCTTCTCCGCAAGCAGAAGAGCGAGTACCTGGAGCTGATCGCCATCGTTGAACGGGAGAACGCGGAGCTCAAGACCAAGGTCGCCCAGCTGGGCCAGCAGCAGAGGCATCTGCAAGAGGGGCAGAGTGAGCGCAGCGAGAGCCTGGCTGCCCCACGAGGGTGGTTTGAGGAGTGGAAGGTTGGCTACACAGGGGAGCGGCCGAGCCGGGCGGAGGGTGCGCCGCAGGCTGCGCGCGGCAGGGTCCTGAGCCAGCTGGATGCCTTGGCCGGGGACAGGCATGACCTGGAGAGGCCACCTGTGGACCAGGTGCAGACCCTGGAGGACAAGTTCCAGCTCAAGATCAGGGAGCTGCAGGCCATCCATGAGGAGGAGCTGCGGGCCCTGCAGGAGCACTACTCTCAGATGCTGCGGTGCCTGCAGGAGACCCTGCACCACTACCAGGGGCGGCCCCCTGCCACCCCACCAGCCCGCGGACCCCCGTCCTCCAGCCGGCCAGCTGAGGGGGAGGCCGACTCCGTGACGGGGCTGAAGGGGCGCATCCAGGAGTTGGAGGCCCAGGTGGACGTCCTGCGGGAAGCGCTGGAGCACAAGGACCTGGCGGGTGGCGCGGCCTTACTGCGGGAAGAGCGCCAGAGGGACTTTGAGAGCCTCAAGGTTTCGAAGCAGAGCGGTCGGGGGGCGTCCAGTGCAGGCGGAGCTGGGACACAGTTCTTGGCTCCAAGTCACCGGACAGCAGAAGGAGCTGATGGGCTGTTCCCCGCTTGCCCTCCCACTGGCTGCAGTGGTGTCCCAGCAGGGCCTGGCGAGGCAGGGTGGTGGGGAAGCTCCCCACTGCCCCCGCCTCCAGGCTGTGCAGACCTGGATCTGGGGAGGGTCCTCTCCTTCCTGCTGTCCCAGGAGAGCAGAGTTGGGCTTCGCAAAGGCTAGAACGTTTGCAGTAGGGTGTTGAGGGCCACTCCCCGCCCCAGTTCTGTGGGGACAGACGTCTGGTGGGAACCCTGCGTGGGAACGGCTGCTCTTACAGGGAGCACAGCCTTATTTGCTCCAGGGGTTTTGAGAAGTGACCTTCCCACCACACCCCCACCCCATTTCACACCCACCTTGGTAGACAGGATTCCCAGGCCCTGGCCCATCAAGGTGACGTTTCGGGCCCTGGGGCGTTGGTTGGGCTGTGTGGAGCCGTCAGGGCAGCCTGGGCTCTGGGCCTCATCCTCTCGGGCTTGTTGCCACCCCTTGAGCTGCATCCAGTAGACGCCAGGCTCCTCCTGTGCCCTCCATCCCCAGCCCCGTCCTCCAGCTGTGAGCCGGCACTGCGTCCAGTACTGAGGGCGGCCCGGCACTGCTGCGACAAGCAGGCGGGCCGTTAGTGCCTGCCAGGCCATTTCCACTGCTTTTTTCCCAAGTCAGTCCAAACCTTTTGAAGGCCATTCTGGATCCCAAGGAAGCTTCAAGGGCTGCTGGAAAGTGCCACACAGTCCCTGTGCAGCCAGTGCATACCAGTGCCACGCTGAAAGTAACTTCCCGGCCGCTTCCCACAACACCCAGCGCATCTGCGCAGCAGGAAACTTAGACAAGGCCCAGACTGGCTCTCATGCCCATCGGCACGAACCCGGGAGGGAGGAAAGCCCTGGGCTGACACTGGGGGCAGGCTCTGCCCCAGCGGTGATGCAGACTGGGCTTGGATGCTGCCTGCTGTGGGCGGCGTCCTCTGTCCTGTGCCTATTCTTGTTGGGCCCTGTGAGACACGCAGAAATTACAACCAAACCACTCTCTTGGGGCCCGGCTGACAGCTGTTACTTGTGCAGATTTTTGCCCAGGTCAGGAAGACTGTGGTCTTGGCCTGAGGGCCCCTCTTCTGATAGCTGAAGGCTGGTGCTTTTTCTCACGACTCTGCACAGTGGTTGCCAAGGAACTTTGATTGATCCCAGGGATTACTGGCTTAAAAATTAGATTGTTTTTTAAACACATATACTCTCCGAGGAAGCAGCCAGTCTTTAAAGACACCTTAGTGTTTCTGTAGGAAGAATTTTGATCCTTATCTTTATTCTAAAGCCCTCAAATCAAACTAAGGCCTCGCAGCTGTGTGTTACCCAAGAGTCCACGTTGAACCACAGGGTGCGAGAGGGCAGCGCTAGGACCCTCCAGTGTCCCGGGGTGTGAGGGCAGTGAGAGGAGACAGCAGCTTCCAGGTGAAGCCCTTGCGAGAAGAAATGCCCAGTGAGTGGCGAACAGCACTTAAGACCACTTCCCCAGTGAAGCAAATCTGTCGCAGGGAAGTCCAGACTCTGACCGTGAGTTTGAAAAATACTGACTGGAGAGTCTCAGAAGGGCCTCTCAGTCACCATGGGGGCTGAGAGAGGTGCCCGCACACGGAGGCTGGATTTCTTGGTACCCTTTCTTGATCCACGTGCAAGTACAGGATTGGGAGGGGGATCCCACCCATACCTGGATTTGGAATTAACATGGCCACATTCTTCCAGTTTTTAAGGATCAGTGAAAGGCGCGATCCCTACTTTGAAACAGATCTTGCAAGGGATTTAGACAAGAAATGTGCCTCCACGCACAGAACAGCTACACAGACCACCTCTCATACCCACCCCATCGACGAGACCAACTGATAAGCCAGGCCTGGGTTACTACACAGTGAGGGGGTGTGGGGTGGTCTGAGCCCTTCTTAGGTCATGCCTGTGTCCTTCCCCACACCCATGTCTAGGTCAAACACCAAGCCAGGCTGCAGCGAGGCACGGACAGGTTTGGAGAGCAGCTCTTCCGTCGTGGGTCTCGGTACAGTTAGCAGAGGCACTCGTTAATTAGTGCCCCCTCTTTGTACTCCTTCCAAAGGAAAAGTCGTACACCCTAGCCTAACTTCCTCAGTGGACACCTGAGAGGTTCAGTGACCCAGTGAGGGCGGCCAGCAGGGCTGGGCCCCCTGGCTCCGTGCACTGGGCTATCCGCTACCCGTCACTCACAAGATGGCCTTGGCTCCGTGCAGCTGACAAAGACATGACTGTTCATGACTGTGCTTGATGCCCAGTGTGTGGCGGTGCTGAGCGTGTCTGGCTGTGAAACTCAGACCAGGCGCGGCCAGCCTCTGCCCGTTCACTCTGTCCTCCCCACTCCTGTCGGTCCATAAAGGTCCAGGATTGGCTATTTTAAATTCCACCGTGGCCTTTTCCTGCCCGCGATACCAACTCTTTCTACAGAGAAATGGGATGCACAACAACCACAGAAATCCGGCACCCTTTTCTAAATGCTCTGGGAGCATAAAACACGCAGGAGCAGAGTGAGTCTCCAGACAGCTGGCACGGGGCTCAGCTCGAGAGAGAGCACCTCCTCTGTGCCAGGAGCCTGGAGGGCAGGGCTGAGGTCTGTTCAGTAAATAGAAGAAAAGTCAGTAAAGCCTCTTGTGCACCTTGCAGGCCACGTGCGAGCGAGGGTTTGCAGCCATGGAAGAAACACACCAGAAGAAGATAGAAGACCTGCAGAGGCAGCACCAGCGGGAACTGGAGAAACTGCGGGAGGAGAAAGACCGCCTCCTAGCTGAGGAGACCGCGGCCACCATCTCAGGTGGGAGCCGCTAACCCCGGGGACGGGCAGCGGGGTCTCCCTGAGCTGAACGCACAGCTCTGAGCAGCGACTGGCCTCGCCGCCTTTCGGCTGAGATTGAAGCCTTGTTACGCACGAGAATTCTTTGACAATTCTCTTGGGGGAAAGGCTGGTTTGAGGAGCCCTTTGAGAGCTCGGAGCCCCGCGCCAGCACTCCTGCTTTCCGTGGCCGCCGGCACACCTGGTGCTCGTGAGGGGCTGCCCTGGTCTCATCGGCCCGTCTGCTGGCACTTCTCTGGCAGTGGACACCTCTACCCATGGCCCTCGGTCCGTCAGAGCCCAGAGCATCCGGACTGAGCTCTGGGCCGTTGGCCTGTGTCCCCTCCGTTCATGTAACTATCCTGCGGTGCTTTTGATTTTGGCACTAAGAAAACAGGCCCAGCCTGAAAGCCTGCTTGTCCTACAAACTCATACTTGGATTTAACATTGACATTTATTGAATCAGTTTGGTTTTCTGTTAACATCAAGAAAAAAACACACCTGCATCCCTTTCGTGGGGGAGTTCCCCGGGAATCCTCCCGGCCCAACTGCCAGTGGGCTGGTGTTAGCAGTGGGGGGACATCCCACCTTCCTGTCGGTCTCACCTCCCAAGCCCGTGGGTGCTGAGGGCCACGTCCTGTCCACAGCCATCGAAGCCATGAAGAATGCCCACCGTGAGGAGATGGAGCGGGAGCTGGAGAAGAGCCAGCGGTCCCAGATCAGCAGTGTCAACGCGGACATCGATGCCCTACAGCGGCAGTACCTGTGAGTCAGTGGAGGTGGCCCTTGTGGCCGGGCCGGAGGGAGGTCCTTCGGGGGCAGGGCAGCACCTTCCCCGTAAGAGCCGCAGAGACTCGGGTCCCCAGGATGGTGCAGGTGGAGGCCTGTGGGCACTGAGGCTGCTCAGAGCCTCCTTCCTGAGGGGCCCAGCACCGTCCTGGGGTCAGCAAGCCACTGCTCTCGTGGCCCAAGTGGGCTCCTGTTACTGAGTCAAACAGGAACCAGTTACTAAAACGTAAAGAATAAGACGCGGCAGAGATTTTATCAATACTGTCGGATCTTCAGGGCCGACCTCAGAGGCTACCCCAGATTCCTTCTGTCCATCAGCTGCTGCTGCTTCAGGAGTTCGTGGGGAGGGGACGTGGTGTAGTGCATGACACAGATGCTCTGTGGCTGTGCATGGCAGAAGTGGCCACGACCCCTACATTTTAAGAAGTGCGTGCGCCAGTTCTCCTTGCAGAGGCAAGGGAATGGGGAGCGTTCACCAGTACGGCCACTCTTTAGTTTTGCCCTCAGTGGAACTCACACCACTCGGAGCCCCTCGACTGGCTGCTGCGGGGGCCATGCAGAGCCAGCCTTCATGGGGCTCCGCAACGCGCAGAGTCAGGGTTTCTCCCCTCTCCCAGGCTCCCGTGTAGTGCAGTCAGGGCGCAGGTGGGTAGGCAGGAGGCCGGGAGCAGCTCACCTCGGCTGGAGGGGGTGTCGGTTCCACAGTACCAGCCCTTCTCAAGTCCAGGGTGGCCGAGAACGACGTCACGAGGCTTTGGTTTTCTGAACGTGGATCGAGTTGGCACAGTGCTAGAAACGGTCCCAGGTCTGATCTCTCTCTGACACAGCGTGTTTTGGGGTGCGTGGGTGAGGCCTCTCCTGACCCTGGGAGAGGAGTTCCGCCCGTGGGGGCTGTTCGACTGCTGGTAAGAGCACAGGGACGGAGCCGCCGAGCTGCATGGCCACTCGAGACCACAAGGTGCAGGGCTCTGCTCGCGGTCGCTCCGCTGTGTGGGTCTCGGCGTCCTTGAGGCTTCGCGAAGGGAACTCTGAGCTTCTTAGAGGCCTGGGCCCCGGGGCGAGGGCAGAGGAGTGAGCAGTGCCCTCTCCCCAGGGAGGAGCTGCAGTCTGTGCAGCGCGAGCTGGAGGTCCTCTCCGAGCAGTACTCGCAGAAGTGCCTGGAGAACGCCCACCTGGCCCAGGCGCTGGAGGCCGAGCGGCAGGCCCTGCGGCAGTGCCAGCGTGAGAACCAGGAGCTCAACGCCCACAACCAGGTGCGCCGCACTGGGGCCCCATGTGCAGGCATCTCCTGACGTCTGAGGTCACCGGGGTGTGGACAGGAGCTCCCTGCAGCTGCTGGAGCTGAGCCCTCCTGCTCCACAGCCGGCTGCTGGCCTTGGGGTCTGGAGGCTCCGAGATGTCTGTTCTGTTCTTCCTCCGTTGTTGCTGGGCAGCACGGGTCCAGGTCTCCCGTCCCCACGGCTGGGACTGTGTTTAAACACCTCCCAGTCAAGACCATACACTGCTCACATTTGATTCTGTCAGATTATTCTCTTAAAATGTGCCTGCTCCTTAGAAAACTGAGGTACATTTAAAATCCTGGCTAATGGAACACCTCAAGGTAGGTCTAGTTTGAAAAAAGCTTCTCTGTGGGTACAAGACCCCTCGTCCTCCCCCGGCACTGAAGAGACAGCCACATTGGCCTGGCCCAGGCTCGAGGCCTCTGTGGGCCCACAGCTGCCCATATCGGGGGGATACTCCAGCAGGACTGGTCCTGCTTGGTCACTGCGGTGGCCTAAGACGACCACCTGCTAGCTGGAAAGAAGGTACAGAAAGCGAGTGGTGAGGGTGGCAGGAGGTCCTGATCCTGCAGAAACTCAGGGGCACAAACCCTGGAACTGATTAACACTAGTCACAGTGACAGAAAGGGGCTGAGGAGCATGGATCCTGCAGCTGCAGTTCCACAAACGCATTAGGCCGTGTAAATGGCTTTGGCAAGGGTGTCCACACTGACTCTGAGATGCCACCGTGCACAGGCACCGCTGCAGGCCTCCCGTGCTACATGCTACCCTGGCCGCGCCCTGTGTCCACAGCCAAACGGCTCTGTAGAGCACCCTGTTTGGCTGTGTTGCTGTCCCCCAGGAGCTGAACAACCGCCTGGCTGCTGAAATCTCACGGCTACGGACGCTGCTGACCGGGGACGCCGGTGGTGAGGCTGCTGGTTCACCTCTCACGCAGGGCAAGGACGCCTATGAGTTAGAGGTATGGCTCAGAGCCAGGTCCCTCTTTACCAGCTCACACCATACAAGCCCCTAGCTTATGGACAGCAAGAGGGGGAGAACCTGGAAAGACCTGAGTCATGCCAGGATGCAAAAGAGAAGAATTAGCTGCCAGGCAGCGTGGGACCCCTCACGAGGCCGCAGGGACCTTTAACCCATCCTCACTCACCTGCCCTCCACCCCTCTGTTCTACCATGTCACAAACACTGACCAACTAGAAGATTCATTTTAAGTCAGAATGATTGCTTCTTATGTATAACGTGTTCTTTTATGAAAGCACTTAGATTTTTCCCCATTCAATTAAAATTTCATGAAAGCATCTCTTCCTAAATGATGGGAGGCTGACCTGAGGTCTCTGCAGGACCCCTTCCTGGGCTCTGTGCCAGGAGCTCCCGGGCTGAGGACGAGGCTCTCGGGTCAGGAGGGGTCACGGCCATTTCCTCCTGACAAGGACAGGGAGAAAGCCGCCTGCCCACCGGCGTGTGGAGGCGAGTCCTCCGTGTGGCTCAGCCTTCGCTTTCGAGGCCCTGGCAGGCCCTCTGCTCCTGAATGTGAGTCTCCAATTTCTCTCTCTTTCTAGGTCTTATTGCGGGTCAAGGAATCAGAAATTCAGTACCTGAAACAGGAGATCAGCTCCCTCAAGGATGAGCTACAGACAGCGCTGCGGGTAACGCACGTCCCCACCCGTGGACCTGGGGGATGGGCTCCGGGTGGGGCGGGGCCACCCATGTCCAGAGTCACATGTAGCAGCTCTGAAGTAGATTTCACTTCCCCGAGAAGAATGGCAGTCTGCAGGCGGGCGCGGCAGGAACAAGGGGCCGTCCCCGTGCCCGCTACGTGCTGGGGCAGGGACCCGAGACCCAAGCACACTGTTGTCTGCTGCGGGCGCTTCTGGAGGCCAAGTCACTTAGGGGATCCAAGACACAGGGGTTTTCCAGCCTGAAGCCACACGGAGGTCCTTGGGGCTCAAGGCGGCGCCAGCCTGGCTATAGCCCGGGGCCCTGCCATGCCTGTTTCACTCTGTGTCCAGTTTCTGCCTCTGGAAGGCGGGGGTTGACCTGCCTTCTCTGCTGCCGGCCCGTCCCCAGTCACCCCCGAAGCGCTCTGGCCCCAGGAGGACGGGCCACCCAGCCTGGCTGTAACTGCTCTTTGCCCTTCTATCCCCAAGGACAAGAAGTACGCTAGTGACAAGTACAAGGACATCTACACAGAGCTCAGCATCGTGAGGGCGAAAGCCGACTGTGACATCAGCAGGCTGAAGGAGCAGCTGAAAGCCGCGACCGAAGCACTGGGTGAAAAGTCACCGGAAAACACCCCCGTGTCTGGATACGGTGAGTCCTCCAGCTCTGGATTCTGACTCAGTAACTCACCGTGATTTAGTCGTGGAGGTGCTGGCGCTTGATTCAAGCAGAGGAGTCCTTTTCTGTGTCAGACTCACTTCCTGGTAGGGAACGGCTGGCGGGTGGCAGGCGCCCGGCTCTCGAGCCCTCCTGGTTGGGAAGCCCTTCTCCTCTGATGCTGTGCTCGTTGCCCTGAGGGACAGTCATACCTCGGGGTGTGTGTTTACAGTGACAGCCGGCTGTGTTTCCCTTTTTCCTGAACAATTCACTCCTTCTGTAAGCAGCTCTCGCTGGTTCTTGATCCTGGGGTTTTACCATAAAATCTGCAAAAAGCTATGGGAGGAGGGGATGGGGGGATGCTGCCTACTGAAGATGCCCTGGCTCACTACCCGCTTCCTCTCGGCGGGCAAGGATCCCTCCTCACCAGTTTGCATCGCTGCTGGGCGGGCACGTTACAGGTCTTCCCGAAGGCAGGCAGGCCATGTGCAGCGAAGCTCAAATCAGACCAGGGACGGGTTGGTGACACTGGCTGCTTCCGAGGAGGAGTCTGGCGGCCAGCAGATTTAGGGTTAGGAGTGAGCACGTGCAGCCTGTGACCCTTCTGAACGCACAGGAGCACAGAGCTGGCTCTGCCTCCACGGTGAGGGGCTGAACCGTGAGGTCACTGCACAGCTCTCAGCAAGTGAGGGAGAGCGCTATAAGTGTGGAAAGTTAAAAACCCTGAGCAGCCCGGGGCTCTCAGGAGGAGGAGGGCGGCAGGTGTGCCCAGCAGCCCAGGGACAGCGGTGCTGCGGCCAGCACACCGGAGGAGCCTGCCCCAGGGCCTTGCGTGCCTCCTCCAGGTCTCCCAGCGCCCGGAGCTGTTCCAAGGGTCTCGTGTTTTACAGTTCTTTGTTTGGGATTCTTGTGGGTTGTTGAAGGAAACGTCTCACGTGTGGGTGAGGATGATAAGCCTTGGAAGCCTTCAAACCCAAGTCTGTTCCCAGGGGGTTTACAAAACAGGCACTGGGTCTGCTTGTCTTCTCAGATATAATGAAGTCTAAAAGCAACCCTGACTTCTTGAAGAAAGACAGATCCTGTGTCAGCCGACAGCTCAGAAGCATCAGGTCCAAGGTGAGTCTGGGGTCCAGCCCCTGTGTATGTAGAGCCCACCTAGGGCCGCAGCAGAGGGTCCCCAGGGTCCCAGAACTCACTGGCCCCACGCGCTTAGCCTGCTGGGCCAGTTCCAGGGGCTTTGCACTGAGTGTGTCCCTCGCCCAGCAGTGGGACCATCTCCTGCCAGTGACAGCGGAGGGCCAGGCCCACAGCAAGCAGGGCTCGGGTGAATCCCCTCAGACCGGCGCCCTGCTGGGTCAGTCCTGCCCCACCTGGACTGCTCCATGCACGTCCCTAGTTCATGCTGACGCCGGCTGCCTTCGAGAGACAAAGCTGCCCGCGCCCCTTCCCCCCCAGCGTGTACCTGCCAGCCCTCAGCGTGTGCCCTCCGCCCCCGCGTGCCCCTCTCTGGGAAGGTGGGTTGGAGGGTGGGGGTGACCAGCATGTTGCATTTCAGATTTATTGTGTGTGTGTCTTTTGTTTTCTGCTCTTTCCCCCGACAGTCCGTAATTGAGCAGGTCTCATGGGATAACTGAAACGACCCGCTTCCCGGGCCCTTGTCGTGTAGGTAAACCACTCTCACCACCACCCACCCGCCCGCCGCCCTCGAGGGGGTGCTACCTGCATGCACACTGCTCACACCTCCATAGCGAGCTCCTTGTTTTCCGGTCACTTTCATTCCTCCTGCTCCGGCCGGCACATACACGATCCACATGAAGTTTCTTAACCTGTTCTGGGGAGTTAACTGCACTGTAACCTCTTAACAGAGGGGAGTTCCCCCCAGCTTGGTGGGCTGCCCGTGGGGCCAGCGTCTCGGCCCTGTCACATGCATGTCGAATGGTTTGTGCGCTCACATTCTCTGGGGGCACCGCTGCCCTCCATCGGGAAGCAGACTTGACAGAGCCACCCACTGCTGAAGTACCCCTGCCCCGCGCCCCCCCCGCCCTGTTAACAGGCCCAGGAGGCCCGAGCCCAGCAAGCCAGGGAGCTGATACCTCGTGCACGCAGCTCCGGGAACCACTCAGTAGAGCAAGATAACTGCGAGCGCTTGGGGCTGAGCGTTTGCCAGCCCCGAGGACCCTGCGTGCCTCCAAGACAGGAAGCAGGGGCTGAGCGCTGGCTCAGGAACGTCAGGCCGTCTGACCCCGACCCTGCCTGGACGCTCCCGACTCCCACGAGGCCCAGGCATCCGGGGCACACAGTCACTCATTCCCTAGGGGGTTCATCAGCTCGGCTGACCTGATCTCGTTGATCCTCTGATAAGGAAGTTGAGGGCAGCAGGAAGGGCTCAGAACAGGACGCTGGCAGGTGCGCCCGGCTCACTTGCGGGCTGAGGGGTTTGGTTTAGGGAGAGTTTACGGAAGGAAATCCACATAGTTTGCACTTAATATGTTTATTTCCCTACAGTCCTGGCTCACTTATCACCAGAAACAGTTTAGGCCTATTCAAAACTTAGTTCGGGGGCCTCCCTGGTGGCGCAGTGGTTGAGAGTCCGCCTGCCGATGCAGGGGATACGGGTTCGTGCCCCGGTCTGGGAGGATCCCATATGCCGCGGAGCGGCTGGGCCCGTGAGCCATGGCTGCTGAGCCTGCGCATCCGGAGCCTGTGCTCCGCAACGGGAGAGGCCACAACAGTGAGAGGCCCGCATACCACAAAAAAAAAAAAAAAAAAAAAAAAAAAAAAAAACTTAGTTCGGGCTTTTTTCTTTAAACATGAAAAACATTCTGTTTAGTGTTCTTGGTTTATGGTTTTCTTGTTGAGGATTTTACTTCTGTCTGAGGCTGAACTGTAGCTGCTGCAAGTTCACCATGAGTGCTTTGGGCCTTTTGCCTGTAAATGACAAACACTTCTGCTAGGGCTCTTCCAGGGAAGCCTTGCTCCAGCAAGCCCGCCCCGTCAGGCGGACCATGTGTCGGAGGAGGGAAATAAAAGTGCTTTGAAGGAATCCCCTGGTGGTCCAGTGGTTAGGACTTGGCGCTCTCACTGTTGGGGCCTGGGTTCAATCCTTGGTCGGGGAACTAAGATCCCAAAAGCTGCACAGTACTTTGGGCTCTGGACAAAGGGCCAGTGGAAAGACCTCTGTCAGTAAGGGCCTTTGGCCATGAGATGTGCTGGCGCACACGTGCTGCCGTGTAGATGGCAGCTTCTGCGCTGGCCAGGAGCTTGCTAAAGCAGAGGCCGGGAACAAGGGAGGAAACGGCCAGGCACACCACGAGGGTCTGCCTGCGGCTCTCTGCAAGGCCGGGACCCAGGTGAGTGTGGGGAGAAGCCCAGGAGCAGGGTTTCCCACAGTCCTGTTTGAGTCCGAGTTTGGCAAGTGTGCGACGTAAGAGCAATGCTCTCGGTGTGAAGGGACAGCCCTGCTGGCCCAAGGAGGACCTGGGGCCCTTATGGTCCATCCTTGGGGACACCAGCCGTGATGCTGTGCCTGTAACGTGCTGTCAACAGACACTTGCACAGCTCTGTGCTGCCCTTTTTCCTGGTTGTATTTGGAAACCGTCGCACCTCCCACCGGAAGACGGGAACTAACTTGCCCAAAAACAACCTATCGCTGGTGCTTTTTGATACAGGGTCTGATGTATACAGATGTCTATCTTTCACGTGTGTTGTCTCTGTACCTGCCTCCCTCAGAAGGATAGAAAGGCTCAGCCCCCATCACGTCAGAAAGCTCGTTGCCTAAGAGCAGCTGGGCTTTTCTGGGATGGAGACCAGAGAGGACGTTTCCCGGGGTCCTCACGGAGGCCCCCGCCTGGTCGTCTTGAGCGTGGGGTCACAGAGATGCTGGGTGTGCGGGGCAGCACGGGGTCTGCTCAGGCTCTGCCCTCACAGCTGTGCTGAGCGGCTGCACAGCAGGGATGATCACCAAGTGTGTGTGATGGCGCACGGAGGGAAAACCCCTGTCCCTCAGGACTCAGTGGTGGTGGTTTGCTGCCACCCAAGGGGAAGTCCCCAGCTAGAGCAGTGCAGTGTGGCGGGTGACGGGGCCCAGCCCCTGGACGAGACTGGCTGCTGTGTAGACAGCGGCCGTGTAGATGGCAGCCCTGACCTGAAGCAGGCGCACTTGGGAAAAGAGTCCCAAGAGCACGTGAGGCAGTTGTGTACGTTAATGGATGTCAGCATGGAACGTGGATTTGTCCTCTTCCTCTGACCAGTGGCATCTAAATTAAAAATACAGGCAAGCAGAGCTGTCCTGGGTGAAGCTGGGGCCCCAGGGGAAGCGGGTCTGCTCTGAGGTGGAGGCTGGGCTCGGTCTCACCTAATGATTGTGGGCTGGCCCCGGTTCCACAGCCTCGGTGAAGCCTGGACTTGCCACGCAGACCCGATGGCAGCGAGGCACCTTCGTTCCCAGTCGTGCTCTGAGGCGATGCTCCTTGTCTCATCCAGAAATTAAGCCTCTGTGAAGAGCCTCCCAGAGTAAAGCAGGAAATCCTCTGTCCCCCACCTTCGCCGAGGTCCCACGTGAACACGGATGGGCTGCCGTTCTCAGGGTCTCAGTAAACAGACATGTTCCCACCGCCACGTTCCCAAATCCCCGGGGCAGTGAGAGAGTCCAGCAGGGTTTGTGATCGGTGCAGCAGGTGCTGCTAGCGTGCGGCCGCGAGAGACCAGACGTGGATGCGGACATAGCGGGCACCTTCATGTTCTCGGCAGGGTCTCCTCTCCTGGCCCCATTGGTCTGATCCCTGCTTGTCGAGAGAGCCCTAAGCTCAGCATTGGTCTTGTTTCTTCTTCTCATTTAGTAACACCACCTTGGGGGTCATGGCCCTTCTAGCACGCCCACTAACCCTCCGGGAGTCCCGAGGCGCGCCTCTCGCCGGACTGCTGCCCGTGCCAAGCAGGGCCGCCGGCTAACGGCCTGTCTGTTTCTCCACCAGAGTCTGAAGGAAGGCCTGACGGTGCAAGATCGCCTGAAGCTCTTTGAGTCCAGGGACCTGGAGCGCGACTAGCTGCTCCCATGCGGCTCAGACGCACCCTCCCTGGCTCGCGGCCACCGCCTTCGTCTGTACCTTCGATTTATGTTACCGTTATCGTTGTTACCGTCCTCAGTAACTGTGGTATGGATGCATGAGAGACCGGTCTGTGGGTGCTCACATCACTCCCCGTTGTGTTTACCGAAGCTTTTCCCCGTGGTTTTCTACGACCAGCCCAGACGAGGGGCCGAGCGCCCAAGCGCATGCGGCTCTCCCCCGTCACCCCCGCGCTCATGTCAGTATTAAGGCCCAGCAGCCTGCGATAAGCTAGCTCTGTCTCGCCCAGTGTGCGGTGGGGTCAGGGCCCGGGCGGGTCCCTGGGAGAAAACCGGCCACGAGGCGTGGAGGCGTGTGCTGCGGTCCCAGTGCTGACAGCTGGTAGCCTGCGGCGGGGGGGGGGGGAGCGTGGCCTAGAACCTTGGATGTACCACCTTTGGGCTTCAGAGGAGGACAGCATTTTGTATTTGTTCCACTAATGCCACTTAGAACCACACCCCAGATACTCGTGGTAAACCTTTCACAACCTGGAAAATGTTGAAAGCAGCCATTCCTATTTTTGTTTGTTTTTTATTAAATCTTGCACAAAACCAGGCCCCTCTCATTCCTTCCTACGCTCGCTTCTTTCTTGGTCACCAGGAACCCTTTCATACTCAGTAGGTGCTGACCTGCAGCCTGTGGTTTCAGACTGTGATCACAAATAATGTAGAGACTTTTCCCTCAGAGAATACGGTTGACAGGACACCCTGTGTTAAGTTGAGAAGGTTAGAGCAGATGTTGGAACCAGATGAGATCTGGCCATTCGTGACGTGCTCCTAAGTCTCCTTCAGTTCACCCGAGGTCACAGGCCGTGTGGCACTGCGGGCGCCTGCGCCGGGCCTGGACCGACGGCTCTGCTTCCTTAGTGGTCTGAGTAACAGCTTTTTACCAGACATTCCACAGCACTTCTTGAAAACCTCTGAGATTGGGGTTTCTATGATGGCCCCATGAAAACTCCTCATCCTGTTAGGATGGGGAGCATGAACAAAGCCCACCAGGCGGGAGCCGGCCCAGACGCCCGGGCGCTGGGGGGAAAGGCCTCCTGGCCTCATGGCATCTGTCGGCACCCTGCCGCCTGTAGCGCACTTCACCTCTGCTCACTGCTTGGGTGAGCACCACTGTCTCGGGTACGTGGGTGCTTCGGGCGTGAAAACGTAGAAATCATCTTGCTCAGTTTTTAGATTAAGTGAATGCATGAGGTCATTTGGAGAAAGTCCTGGAAGGGCAGGACAGAGGCCTTGGGGTGTGTAAGAAGTGCAGCTCCCGTGCCATCTTCTCACTGGATGGTCTCAGAGCTCCTGGCTGCAGTGGGCCTTCCCTGCTCATGAGCTGTTCAAAGAGTCTTACACCACACCCGTCACTCCTTCGCTGCTGTCCTTCCACGTTTTTAAAAGCAGAGAATGTTAGCTCCTTTAATTCTGCTCATCAGACGCCCCCGCCATGTAGACTGGCACCGTCTCCAGAATGGTCTGTGAGCGTGTCATCGAGGGCAGCGTGACAGGTGCCCTGGGGATCTGCTGGGCAGGCCTCTCCCAGGCTCGGGCGGCTGTTCGGGTGCCGTGACTGAGGCTTCGTGTCCCTCCCCCAAGCACGCACCTCATCAGGCCGGGTTTGCCCTGTGCTGCCCCTGGGGGATCTCTGGCCCTCCCAGAAGGGCAGGGCCTGCGCGCAGAGTTGGGTTTCGTCTGCCCGTAGACGTGAGCGTTTGGATTGTGCAGTGCTCCTGATTAGGTCAAAGGAGCGTTTTATTCACGTGTCTTCATCCGTCATCCTCTGAGGCCTGACCTCAGGAATCCTGGGAAGCAGGTGTCGGCGGCAGCAGCACCGGGGCCGCAGGCGGAGGTGGGGCCAGGAGACGCGTCAGCACGTGGCGACAGCCGCCGTCTGGTTTGGAACCACGTCTGAGCTTCGGGCTGGTGTGAGCAGGCAGGACAGGACGGCAACGGTCTCTGCTCTGCATCTCACCGTCCCACCTCGGCCCCCGCCACACAGCGTCCTCCAGACTCTCCCTGCGAGCACCCAAGCTCCCAGGCAGCAACTGAGCTGCCGAACTCCAGAAGGAAGGAAGAACACGTATGTGGAGGTTGAGCCGGTGTCTTCATTGCCAGAGGACAGGCCCTCCCCGGGGGCTGTGGACAGGGAGGCGTGGGTGACCGCGAGCCCAGGGTGCTCCTGGCACTCCCCCAGCATGGAGAGCGTCCCCACGTCTCCAAGGAGGAAACGGTTCCCCTGGGTCGGCTCTTCACAGCGGTGATATTTTCCTGTAAACGTTTCTCCTTCATTTGGGACCTGCGAGCACCTGCAGCTAAGCTGAGCCCGACAGACCAGCGGGATGGCTGGACAGGCTCACGCCACCTGACGGCTCTGTGAACACCTGCATCACTGCAGTGCAAGTGCGTCGAGCTCGCGGCCGCCTCCACTCCGACGTGCTGCCGGGGCCTAAGCAGGTCTGAAGGCCAGTGTTCCAGGTGACCGTGCTGGCTGCAGCGAGCCTCGCGGGCTTGTGCCATGGCGTGTGAGAGCCAGCGTGGCTTTCTGGGATGAAGCGATGGTTGTGCTGGGGTGACCGGCAGAGACCGAGAACGAGGGAAGGCCCAGCCTCTGGCCAGTCATGGGCAGCCTGTCATTCACGGTGTCCAGACACAGGCAGCGGCTCACTGACCCGACAGCTGGGCACCGAGGCCTCGTGCAGGCCAGGCTCAGGAAGAGAGGGAACTGCCTGAGAGCAGTTCTGACAGATGAGGCCACGAGGCAAGACCTACGGTGTCAGCACTCTCAGAGACGTCTATTTAATGCCGTTTCGCTGCGAAGGAAACACCATCTTTCCATCACTGCGCCTGGCGGCCCCCTCCACATCCTCTGGGTGAGGCGGCACAGTGCCTGCCCCCTCCGAGGTGCCTGAAGGGTGAGCGCTCACCCTGGAACCTCCTCTCCAGCCGGGTGCCAAGTGCTGGGGTACCCCAGCTCTAGCCAGTGAGACCTGCGCGGGCGCCCTGTGGTGTCCCCCGCTGGGAGAAGCAGGCAGACAGGTGTGCGCGTCCTCCTAGCGAAGGTACTGACGCCCGCTCCTCCCTGAGGCCGCGGCGTCCCGCCGGAGCACTGCAAGCCCGGCTCCCCCCTGCCACTCGCTCCTGACGCCGTCTTCTCTGGGGACTCAAAGCTGTTTTCCATTAGAGAGTAAAACGCACACAGCCCGCCAGCAGTTCTCTTTCCTGAAAAGGAGTTTGCTCATCACTGTTCTCAAGAAGCTTACTTACTTTCAAGACGCAATTTGATAAAAATACTAGACACCTTTATCACCTAGAAAGGGGAGGAAATTTAAGTGTTGCCGAAGTTTTACAAAGGACTGGGAAGTGTGTAGTATGATACTTAAGAAGAATGAAATACTAGAAGGAAAAAAGATCTGGCACCTTAACTGGAAGCTTCTCTCCTCTGGAAACTGCAGTATTTCGGAATGTCTCACCCCCCAAAGTCCTGGACAGTTGAGCTCTTGGTGTTTCATGCTGAATAGGAATTTGCTTTATGAACAGATTTTACCTGTTGCCCTAGCATTTCCTCCACTCAGCCGAAACTAACGAGGGTCCCGGTGCCCTGGTGCTGCAACCCCACCCTTAGGAGAGGACTTGGGAGGTGCTGCTGAGAACCGACTTCTTCCAGAGGTTTTCACTGCAGGCTTCTGCACACCCATCTTGTCCACCTGTGATCGTGGGCGCTCCTTCATCCTGCCATTCTGAGAGGGGATCCTGGACGGCGCCGAGAGGCCTGAGCGCAGGTGTCGGACTCCCAAGCCTGGGAAAGGTCTTCCTCACCAGAAGGTCAGGTGAGACGTAGCTCCCGCCCCTGCTCTCGGCACCGAGCGCACGACACTGGGGGCTCTCCCGCCGCAGCAGGCCCAGCCCGGCCCTCCTCAGCCTGCTCTCAGGAGGTGGGGTTGCACTTTAGTTTTGTGTATTTTCACATGTGTACACTTTCGCAAGGCCATACTTTCCACAGCTGAAAACTTAAATAAGCAGCAGCCTTAAGTGAGGTCTCAGAAACCATGTGCTTTGGGTTCTTTTATAGGAAGACAGGACAGAAACCCAGTATGGAGATGAACTCTGTCAGTCTCTCAAGTTTTGTCTGACTGGAAAAGACTGGTCTCGTTCTTCTGCCCTTTTGAGAACAGTAAGTTTCTTCCTGTTTCTCTGTAAAGGGAAGCGGTCTCCCCTCCCTGAGGTCTGTCAACAGAAGACCCTCAGCAGAGCAGGCCCAACCTGTGTCCCCGAGAGCAGCTCAGACACACTGTGTCCATTCCTTCCAGGACGCACGGGACCCCGCACACCCCATGCAGCTCCCAGTTCCTCTGTATTTAGAAAAAACGGGATATTATTCAGAGCAAGCAGTGTAAATATTACTCAGAAGTTACTGCATGGACTTCTGTAACGAAGTCTGTGTGGGGTTTTTTTCTTTTTTCCTCATACAAGCATTGCTTTCTAAGACAGAACAGCTTTGGGTACAACACTGAATCCCACTCAACATTACAAGGAAGTGTTTTTAATGACTTGTGTTACCTTTCATAAAGCTCTGGCCATTTAACAGGTGGTTTTGTTTTTCCCTGAAAGATCTCGGTTGTACTTGTTCCTCATTCTTGGCAGAGCCGTTCAAAGTGCTGAGGAAAATCAGGAGGAGGAGGAACACAGGAGGTGCTCTTGCCTGGATCCTGCACAGTGACTTGGGACCTGCAGGAGACCCAGCGCCTTGGTGTCTAAGTCAGTGTACCTGTGGCCACCTGCTGGGGGCTGCGTGGGAGTCCAGCCAAGCACTGGGTTGTTGTGTGTGATGGCATGGACGTTGCAAAACGCGTAATGCTGTTGTTCTATGATGTGTGCCCGTCAGGTTGGTAAGCATACTTGAGAACTGGACTGTCCAGGCCTGTGGGACGAGCCGGGAGGACAGTCTGAGCTCATGCAGAGAGGCCTTCAGACCCACGGGCGCCTGCTGCCCTTCACGTTTCCAGCCGTCTGCCCTCTCCCCTTTACAGCTAGCTACGTCACGGGTTTCAGTTTTATTTTATAGAAAGCTAGGAACAGATTACAAAGAACACTAAATTCATTCTTGTGTTATGCTTGTATCACAAAACCAATTAAAATGGATTTTAGGATTTACCTTTAGTATTAACAACAATTCTACTGGCTTACCATTAGGATTCAAAACCAGTTAAGCGATTAAGACTTTTCCTAAGTAATATTTATAAAACGTCAAGTTTCTAAGTGGCTCCTCAACAATTAGAATCCTCAGTGATCTTTCTCACAAATATGCTCTTCTATCAGGGTGAATGTCTCAATCCAGCTACTTGAGACAGAAGCATACTATGCCTAGCTGCTGGCGGGGCGGGGGCAGCATACGAACAAAGTGGGAAAGCGTAGGTAGTTTCTTCTACTGTGACAAGTTCGGGAATAATTCACAGCAGCAAGCACTTCTGCCACAGCTAATTTTTCGCAGGTGGTACATGTTCAAAGAATAAGCTTGTATAATTTTAACTGGTATTTAATTTCTGTACTAACATAATGTTCACCAGGCTGAAGTGGTGTGGAGACGCACCACGTGCCCCCCACCCCACCCCTGGCGGTCCCCAGGAGGGGCCCATCTCCCGTGGGACTGCAGGGGCCTCTTGAAGAGAAGAGCCTGGTCAGCTCGCTGCTCTCTGATAATTCAAGACTTCTACAGTTTAGTTTGAGGCTCTTTTTTAAAAACAAAATTTCTGATCAACTGCTCACTACAACTGAAGTGTTACTTTGTCAAAATATTTATTCCTTTGTGTGACATGCTAGATTCCCATGGATGTAGCTGATCATTTCCACTGTAAATATTACCTAACTTTACATAAACAATATCATAATAAACTATTTTTGCATCACCCTTGGCATGCTGTGAACGAGGTTTTGTTTAACGGAAGGACATGACGCAAAATAGGCCTTTAGGTCAAAGTCAGAAGGCTGGTCAGGAACCTGGAGATTCATAATGGAGCTTTGGTTTGTTTTTACTTTTACAAAATCTGCTTTTTAAGTTTTTGGATTAGTTGTCAACATGTTAAAATCAGGAGATTTCACATGTTTGCACACAACGAAGAATTAGAAATATTTTACATCCATAATCTAATTAAGGCACACTGGCTCTGTTACAGAAACTTTCAGGGGGCCAAAAAGACTAAGAAATACAAGAAAGAGAACTATAACTACCCCATACCTGCCTCTTCATTCCTAGATTTATTTACAATATTTTTACTTTTTGTTTAAAAAAGAAAATGCATTTTTCATCATGACCCAGTACGCACATACATACACCCCAGCCACAATCCAAAATTTCACAAAATAATGCACCCTTCCTAGGACACACACTGACGTCTCTATCCCATTTCATTTTTTTAAATTCTGGTTGTGACCCACTAAATAAATTTAAAATAAGAAACTTTTTTTTCCCCCCGATATCGTCACAACCTTTGGGGTAAAACATGTGAAAATGACTGCAGAATCCAAACTTTTACTCAGATAAACACAAACAAATTCAAGTCTGACTCTACCTATTAGAAATCAACTTGTGGTATCTGTAAAACTTAACAAAAATAAACTTGAGTACACACACATAAAAGAAACATTTTCAGTACTATTCCAATTGTTCAAAGATGTTTCAGTTGTTTTTCACCCATTTAAAAAAAATTATTCTTGTCAAGCATAGTTTCAGGACACTGGTCTAAATGTAATGGTGTTTTAACAGCTTTAACACTATTTTTTTTAAAGCTATGTATGTGCAATTTTCAAAACCAGTAGGCATTTGGGAAAGTGATAAAGACACTCAACAAGCTAGGCACAGAAGTGAGCTTCCTCAATATTAAAGGACAGGGACATCCCTGGTGGTGCAGCGGTTAAGAATCCGCCTGCCAATGCAGGGGACAGGGGTTCAATCCCTGGTCTGGGAGGATCCCACATGCTGCAGAGCACCTAAGCCCGCGAACCACAACTACTGAGCCCGCGCACTGCAACTACTGAAGCCCATGTGCCTAGAGCCCATGCTCCACACAAGAGAAGCCATCACAATGAGAAGCCTGCACACTGCAACGAAGAGTAGCCCCCGCTTGCTAGCCACAACTGGAGAGAAAAAGCCCGTGTGCAGCAATGAAGACCCAACACAGCCAATAAATAAATAAATAAATAAAGGATAACTATGAAAAACCCAGTTAACATCACACTCAATGGTAAGACTGAAAGCTTCCCCCTAAGATCAGGGGCAAGACAGGGATGTCTGTTCACGCCTTATCTGTCCAACACTGCTTGAGAGACTAGCCAGAGCAATTAGGAAGAAAAAGGAAAGGCATCCATATGGAAGAAGAAGTAAAACTACCTCTACCTGCAGATGACAGGATCTTGCATGGAGAAGTCCTAAGGAACCCACCAAAAAAAAAAAAATCTGTTAGAACTATAAATGAGCTCAGCACGTGTGCAGGATACAAGACATACAAAAACCAACTGCATTTCTCTACACTAGTAAACAATCTGAAACAAATACATTTTAGAAGTGTAAGACTTGTACACTGAAAACTATGAAACATTATTTAAAGAAAGTAAAGAAGATTTAAATAAATCGAAAAGTATCCCATGTTCATGCGTTGGAAGATGTAATACTGTTAAAACGGCAATATTCTCCAATTTGACCACAGATTCATGGCAATCCCTATCAAAATCCCAGCTGCTATTGCAGAAGTTGATCGGTTGATCCTAAGGTTCATAGGGAAATGTACGGGGGACCTGGAGTAGCCAAAGCAACGTTGGAAAACACGAACAAAGTTGGAGGACTCATTCTACTGGGTTTCAAAACACACTGCAAGGCTTCAGTAATCAAGACAGTGCGGTACTGGCATACAGATCAGATCAATGGAAGATGACTGAGATCCAGAAGTAAGCCCTTACATTTACAGTCAGCTGATTCTGACAAGGGTGTCAAAGCCATTCAGTAGGGAAAAAATATTCTCTTCAACAAATGGTGCTGGGACAACTAGCTACCTACATGCAAAAGAATGAAGTCAGATCCCTTACATCACACCATATACAAAAATTAACTCAAAATGGGACTTCCCTGGTGGCGCAGTGGATAGGACTCCGTGCTCCCAAAGCAGGGGGCCCGGGTTCGATCCCTGGTCAGGGAACTAGATCCCACGTGCATGCCACAACTGGGAGTTCACATGCCGAAAATAAGGAGCCCGCGTGCCGCATCTGGGGAGCCAGCTGAGCCGCAACTAAGGAGCCTGCCTGCTGCAACCAAGACCCAGCAAAACCAAATAAATATTTTAAAAAAGAAGTTCAAAGAAAATATATTTTAAAAAATAACTCAAAATGGTTCATAGACCTAAATATAAGACTTTCAGAAAAAAAAGTAAGAGCAAATCTTTGTCACCTTGGGTTGGGCATTGGTTTCTTAGTTAAGACGCCAAAGCACAAACAGGTGAAGAACAGATAAATTGAACTATACCAAAATTAATAATACACGCTGCAAACAATACCAGCAAGGAAGTGAAATGACTACCCAAAGATGCGAGAAAATATCTGCAAATCATACTTCTGATAAGGGACTTATATCCAGAATATACGACCACTCTTATAACTCAACAATAAAAACGCAACCCAATTTAAAAAATGGGTAAAGGATTTGAATAGACATTTCTCCAAAGATGATATATAAAAGACCAGTAAATACATGAAAAAATGCTCAACACCATTAGTCATCCAGGAAATACAAGAAAAAAACCACAATGAGGCAGCACCTCACACCCAATAGGTTGGCTATCATTAAAGTCAGGTAGGTGCTGGGAACACTGGACAGCTGCATGTAAAAGAACGAAAATAGAACATCTTCCCACACCATATACAGCAATAAACTCAAAATGGATTAAAGACCTATTGGAGAGGGTGTATAAAAAAGGGAACCCTCCTACACCGTTGATGGGGATGTAAAGTGGTGCAGCCATTATAAAGAACAGTATGGTGGTTTCTCAAAAAAACTAGAAATAGTTACCATATGATCCTACAGTCCCACTCCTGGGCATGTATCTGGAAAGACAAAAACTCTTAATTCGAAAAGATACATGCACCCCAATGTTTGTGGCAGCACTACTTAAATAGCCAAGACATGGAAGCATCCTAAATGCCCATTAACAGATGAATGGATAAAGAAGATGTGGTACATATATATAATGGAATATTACTCAACCATAAAAAAAGAATGAGGGACTACCCTGGTGGTGCAGTGGTTAAGAATCCTGCCAGCACAGGGGGACACAGGTTCGATCCCTGGTCTGGGAAGACCCCACATGCCGTGAGGCAACTAAGCCCATGTGCCTAGAGCCCATGCTCTGCAACAAGAGAAGCCACCACAACGTGAAGCCCGTGCACCGCAACGAAGACCCAACGCAGCCAAAAGTAAGTAAATTTATTTTTTTTTAAAAAGAATGAAATAATGACATCTGCAGCAACATGGATGTACCTAGAGATTATCATACTAAGTGAAGTAAGTCAGACAGAGAAAGGCAAATATCTTAAGATATTATTTATATGTGGAATCTAAAAAAATGATACAAATGAACTTACTTACAAAACAGAAAGACTCTCACAGACACAGAAAACAAAGTTGGTTACCAAAGGGGAAGGGGAATTTGGGAATAACAAATACTACTATATGTGAAATAGATAAACAACAAGGACCTACTGTATAACACAGGTAACTAATTCACTATCTTGTAATAACCTATAATGGAAAAAATGTAAAAAACAGTATAAAATATATAATATATATATAACTGAATCACTTTGATGTACACCTGAAACTAACACAACATTGTAAATCAACTATAATTCGATTTTTTAAAAAGGGGTTAAAGACCTAAATGTAAGACCAGAAAACATTAAACTCCTAAAAGAAAACGTAAGTGGAATGCTCTTGATGTAAACTGTAGCAATATTTTTTTGGATCTGTCTCCTAAAGCAAAGGAAATAAAAGCAAAAATAAACAAATGGGGCTTCCCTGGTGGCACAGTGGTTAAGAATCCGCCTGCCAAGGCAGGGGACATGGGTTCGAGCCCTAAAGATCCCACATGCCAAGGAGCAACTAAGCCCACGCACCACAACTACTGAGCCTGAGCTCTAGAGCCCGTGTGCCACAACTACTGAGCCCACATGCCACAACTACTGAAGTCCATGTGCCTAGAACCCATGCTCAGCAACAAGAGAAGCCACCACAATGAGAAGCCTGTGCACAGCGACGAAGAGTAGTCCCTGCTCGCCGCAACTAAAGAAAGCCCACATGCATCAACAAAGACCCAACACAGCCCCAGAAAATAAATAAATAAATAAATAAACTTAAATAAATTAACAAGTGAAACCTAATTAAACTTAACTGCACAGCAAAGGAAACCGTCAACAAAACAAAAAGACAAGCTACTGAATGGGAGAAAATATTTGCAAATGATATCACTGATAAGGGGTTAATATGCAAAATATAATCAGTATAAACAGTTTATACAGCTCAACATCAAAAAAGCAAACAACCCAAATAAAAAATGGGGAGAAGACCTGAACAGAAGTTTTTTACAGATAAAAAAACACAGATGTTTAACCGGCACATAAGCAGATGCTCAGCATCGTCAACCATCAGGGAAATGCATATTGAAACCACAATGAGATGGGACTTCCCTGGTGGCTCAGTGGTTAAGAATCCACCTGCCAATGCAGGGGACACGGGTTTGAGCCCAGGTCAGGGAAGGTCCCACGTGCCGCAGAGCAACTAAGCCCATGTGCCACAACTACTGAGCCTGTGCTCTAGAGCCCCCGAGCCACAACTGTCAAGCCCGGGTGCTGCAACTACTGAAGCCCGCGTTCATAAAGCCTGTACTCCACAACAAGCGAAGCCACCGCAATGAAAAACCCTCACACCACAACAAAGAGCAGTCCCCACTCTCCAGAGAAAGCCCGTGTGCAGCAACGAAGACCCAACGCAGCCAAAAATAAATACATAAATAAACTAAAAAAAAAAAAAACCCACAATGAGATACCACTTCACACCAGTCAGAATGGCCATCATCAAAAAGACCACAAATAACACACTTTGGTGAGGATGTGAAATAAAGAGAACCCTCGCACACTGTTGGTGGGAATGCAAATTGGTGCAGCCACTATGGAAAACAGTATGGCAGTTTCTAAAGAAAGTGAAAATAGAGCTACTATGTGACCCAGCAGTTCCACTCCTGGGTATATATCCAAGGAAATGAAAACACTAACTGGAAAAGATACATGCACCCCAATGTTCATAGCAGCACTATTTAAAACAGCCAAGATATGGAAGCAAACTAAGTGTCCATCAATAGGTAAACGACTAAAGAAGATGTGGTACATATACGCAATGGAATACTACTCAGCCATAAAAAAGAATGAAATAATGCCATCTGCGACAACATGCACGATGGACTTGGAGAATATTATGCTCAGGGAAATAAGTCAGACAGAGAAAGACAAATACTGTATGATATCATTTATATGTGGAATCTAAAAAATAAAATAGACTAGTGAACATAACAAAAAAGGAAGAGACAGATCTAGAGAACTAGTGGTTACCAGTGGGGAGATGGGAGTGGGAGGGGCAAGATAAGAGCAGGGGATTAAGAGGTACAAACTTCAATATACAAAATAAGTTACAAGGATATTTAGTACAACACAGGAAATAGAGCCAATATTTTATAATAACTGCAAATGGAATATAACCCTTAAATACTGTGAGTCACTGTCGCACACCTGAAACTTACATGATATTGTACCTCAATTATACCTCCATTTTTAAAACTAATTTTTTAAAAAGTCAAATAATAGCTTTCTGTTCGTGAGAATGTGGAGAAAAAGGAACCCTGATACACTGTTGGTGGGAATGTAAAATGATTCAATCGCTTTGGAAAACAGTCTGGCAGTTTCTAAAATGGTTAAACAGAGTGATATGACCCAACAATTCCACTGCTAGGTATATACTCAAGAGTGACAAAAACATGTCCACAGGAACACTTGTATGCGAATGTTCACAGCATCCTATTTGTAACAGACAAAAGGTGGAAACAACCCCAGTGTCCATCCAATTGACGAACAGGTAACAAAATGTGTTCTGTGCATACAATGCGTTATTATTCAGCTATAAAAAGAAGTAAAATACTGACACCTGCTACAACATGGATAGCCCTCAAAAGCACTACACTCAGGGAAAGGAGGCAGATACCAGAGACCGCATGTTGTGGATTCCATTTATGTAAAACATCCACACCAGGTAAATCCACAGAAACAGGGTTTCTTTCTGGAGTGAAAACACTCTGAAATCAGATAGTAGTGATGGCTGCACAACTCTGTTAATATAGTAAATAACAACTAAATAGCAACTGTTAATATACTAATAACTGATATTCTCTTAATATACTGTTAATACACCGAATTGCATATTTTAAAAGGTGGAGTTTTACGGTATGTGAATCTGAGTGAAGTGTTTTTATAAATTAGTCAGTTGCCTTAAAAACCAATTCAGTACAACCAATACAGTGCTTTAAATACAATGGAACTGCACTGTCTGAACCCAATATTCTCATGTATTTGACAGCTACGGGACAAACTACTACCAGGACATTTTTTTTTTTACCACAAGGGTTGCATGACTTTAAAATATTTTACACGTTAACTGTGCCAATGTTTACTTAACTTTGCCTGTCAGGTCTGTTAAGCCGCATCACTGCCCCGTAGTTAAAATGATGACTCTGAGCCAAAATCACGAGGCTGGCCAGGAGCCTGTGGGGCGTGGGGCGGGGGCGGTAAGAGGGGAGCCGACCCCGATGCCTCTTAGGGAGCAACTGCCAAGCCTCCTGGGGGTTGATTCCCTCCTATAATGGTCCCGCTCGTGACAGAATCTTGTGGACAAAGCGTGCAGCTTCAGACGACCCGCCACACGAGTCCCCTCCCAGCCTCTTCCCCTCCGTGCTCAGGTCACTGCCTGGTGTCCCCTGCCCGCGGGATGTCGGCCACACTTCTGGGGTCTCCTCAGTGTGCCCGCCCATCACTGGATGAGCCCCCGGACAACTGCCGCTCAGCACAAGCCACTTTCTGCATCAAGAAAATACCAACGGGGGCTTCCCTGGTGGCGCAGTGGTTGAGAGTCCGCCTGCCAATGTAGGACACACAGGTTCGAGCCCTGGTCTGGGAAGATCCCACATGCCACGGAGCAGCTGGCCCCGTGAGCCACAATTACTGAGCCTGCGTGTCTGGAGCCTGTGCTCCGCAACAAGAGAGGCCGCGATAGTGAGGGGCCCGCGCAGTGCGATGAGGAGTGGCCCCCACTTGCCACAACTAGAGAAAGCCCTCGCACAGAAACGAAAACCCAACACGGCCATAAATAAAAAATAAAAAAATGTGAGATGAGCTCATTTCACAACTTCTGCAACATCAACCTCGATGGTGGGGCTGGATGGTCCGGTGTGCACAGTGCTGGGACTCTGGACACTGCCCGCTTCCGGAAGGAAGGCGCAGGTCCTGTGCAGGCCGGGCAGACACTCGGAAGACACTGGGGGTCCCCCAAGCGACACCCCCAAGTCTTCACTCCTCGAGAGGCTCCTGCCTTGGCCAACGGTTTCTAAATAGCTGGATGTGCCCCCCCCACCAAAAAAAGTTTTGTTTAATAAGTAGCCACCATTTGAATGAACAAAAGGCAGAAACAGACAACGCTAGTCGACTAGGGGAGAGCGCGTTTATTCGAGGCGGCGGGCCCAGCTCAGGGGAGAAACACGGTCACTGTGAAGCCACGTCTGTGACTTCCAATCCGAGAATACAGCTTTGGCTGAGTAAGGAAAGCCAAGTTTCGGGTTTACCTACCTAACACTCTAAGTCAGAAGTAACTTTAAATCGAGAGGAACACGCCATGTGGGGGAGGGGTCCCCAGGGGCTGGGAGATGAGGGAGGAGACCCAGGGGTGCCCACCGGGCCTGAGCGACAGGAGAGAGCAACTGCTGCCCAGATGTCTTCGGAGCTGCCTCCGGGGCAGTTCCAACAGGTCACATCCCTGCCCCGGGAACCAGGACAGCCCATGAGGCCACCCCTGGGACGCGCCTCGCCTCGGTGATATGGAGCAAAGCCACGAGTGTCACGGTGAAGGTCAATTCTAAATGCACAACCGAATTTCTCTGAATGTGAGAATACTAAAAATTTAAATTCTAGCACATGGAAAGAGGAGCAGCTTCTGGACACTCCTGTTTGCACGTGTTACGATTGCTCACTTCACCTTACACACCAGGGGCTGCCAAGCACCAAGCTCTCAGTGCTCGTCCCTTCTACTGAGTGATTCCCAAGGATGACGGCCACTCCGCCTCGCCGTGCCATCCCCCGCCCCTCCCCCCAGGAGCTGGAGACAGCAGGGAGGGAGGGACCATCACCCTCTGGCCATCCAGGTTCCGCCAGCTGGATGGGGGCTGAGGGAGCACTGAGGGGCCCGAGGGCTGGACCGACGGCTCAGGGGAAGCCGGGGAGGCCCCAGAACCAGGAAAGGGGCTCGGATCGGCCTCCGTGACGAGGCGCTGGCCCCTCCCTGCATGTGCAACCCTGACGGGGGCACCCGGCACACGGTCCAAAAACCCGCCCTTCCGCTGCAGCATGGCCTCTTCCTCGTAAACCCCGACACTCTCTAAGGAACTGTACCATTTAACAAAGGAGAATTTAACGGGACTGGCTTTCCTTGCACAGAACGTCGATTCCGGCCCCGGAAGCGTGCGGCTCCTAGCGGGAATGTCGCTGTGGCCCCCCAGGGTCGCTCCACCTCGAGGGACACCGGCCCCACCTCCCCACGTGCAGGCGTCTCAGCGACTTCTCTTTTTTTGAGGGAAAAAGGTGTACTTGGTCGGGTTAAACTCCTCCCAGATCCGCTCAAATTCTTCCAGAAAGAGCCGCACGTACTCCTCGTCCTCCATGACGAGCACGTTCTCCCGGTTGCTCTGAATGGCCTGAGTGGTCCAGTTCAGCGAGCCCGTGATCAGCACCCTCCTGTCCACGATCGCGAACTTGTGGTGCATGTAGCCCAGATCCTGGTCGTGCCGGACCTGGATCCCTGCAAAAAGTGAGACGTCACTGCTGCCTGTCACCCCGACGGAGCCTCCGGCTGGCGCTCCACCTCATCACCCCACGCTGGAGCCCCTCACTCCCTCCCCCCAGCCCCTCCTCTCACCACCCATCGCTACAGTTCAGGCTCCTGCAGCATGGATGTGTTCACATGACTGATCGTGCTTGTGTCCAGTTTCACGGGCACCATCACGTCTGGATGGTGACCGCGACTGAGCTAGGCAGGGACCCGCCCCACCAGCCCCAGGAGGCGGCGTGGAGGACACAGGGGCATCGGGATGGGGAGGACCACAGAGCCGAGGGCCGGGTGGCGGCAGGGACGCGTGACTCAGTTCCTCTGGGAACATGCCCTGTTCCCAGCCCCTGATCCAGGGCAGGCTCCCCACCCCCTCCAGGGCATACAACACGCATCATCCTTCAGTTACTGGTTCCAGGACGATCCAGTGGCGACTGGTGCAAAACCCATCTGCTTGGGTTCACTTGCCCCTAAGGTCTCACTCAGGCCCAGAAGCAGATCCCCTGCTGTCAGCACCTTGTAAGGGGGACAAGCCTGGCGGGGGGAACAGCGCAGGAGACACCCGGCCCTGGACCTGAAGCCACGGCTCTGGCCCTGTGACCACCCCGCTCGCACAGCCTCTCTGCCCGCTGGAGCTCACGGAGCCCTAGGTGCACCCGGCAGCCCCTCCTCGTGACTCCCACCTTTGACCACAGGATCGCCTGCCACTCCTCACATGACAGCATAGGCCCTCATGCGTGTCACGCCGCGGGCAGCTGTCCTGCGACATCTCCTGACCCTTCCTGGTACCTCAGGACTCCTGCTGCAGTCAGCCTCCCACTGGGACTGTGCTGTTCAGCACTGTGCCAGAGCCCAGAACCAGACCAGGTAAATACAGGCTCACAGAGAGACCGGTTCAACAATGAGTGACAAATGACGGCCTGGATGCCCTCAGAGGGGTATCAAGGTTTAGACGCAGTCTGGTCGCGGGGCCCTTTAAGGTTCTTCCCAAACCCGAGGTTCTACGGTTCTCTAAAAACCTAAACAAGGGCTTCCCTGGTGGCGCAGTGGTTGAGAGTCCGCCTGCCGATGCAGGGGACGCGGGTTCGTGCCCCGATCCCGGAAGATCCCACATGCCGCGGAGCGGCTGGGCCCGCGAGCCATGGCCGTGGAGCCTGTGTGTCCGGAGCCTGTGCTCCGTAACGGGAGAGGCCACGGCAGTGAGAGGCCCGCGTACAGCAAAAAAAAAAAAAAAAAAAAAAAAACCTAAACAAAATAAAACCGCTATGCCGAAACATAGCCAAGTTTCCCCATCAAAAGAACCAACAGACCAGGACAACACATGGCTACCAGGAAGAGCGGAAGTCAACGGTCCTCAACATTTACACTAGGTTTCCAACCCTGCCCACACGGAAGCAGACGGAAAAGCAGCACAAGACTGAAGCGTGTTCCCATCAGGAGAGCGGGCAAGAGACCCGTGCAAGCTGGGCTGAGAGAAGCCAGGACAGTTCTTAAAGGCCCCATGCGTCTTTCGGCCACAGCGGCCACCAGAATTGACAGGTAAAACAGATGCTGGTGCAGGAATGTCCCTCCTGGGTGCCTCAGTGATCGAGAGAAGGGCAAGAGGTTCAGACTCCGAAGAGCTCACACAGGACACAACGTCACACTGAGGCAGGAGGAGCAAACAGAATTCACAGGTAAGGCAGGATGTGAATTTAGAACGTCTTCAAAATTATTCACACATCCAGGTTCATCTGTCCCCACCCCAGTGAGAGAGGCAGGCCGGCCAAAGACCTGACTTCCCTGACATTTTGTAGCTGGAGAAACAAATTAACTGCTACCAACTAAACATTTCAGCTCCACGTTGTAGTGTATTTTAAAAATTCATTTCAGGGCTTCCCGGGTGGCGCAGTGGATAAGAAGCTGCCTGCCAATGCAGGGGGCGTGGGTTCGAGCTGGTTCGGGAAGATCCCACATGCCGCGGAGCAACTAAGCCCGTGCGCCACAACTACTGAGCCTGCGCTCTAGAGCCCGAGAGCCACAACTACTGAAGCCTGCGCGCCTAGAGCCCGTGCTCCGCAACGAGAAGCCACCGCAATGAGAAGCCCACACACCGCAACGAAGAGTAGCCCCCGCTCGCTGCAACCAGAGAAAAGCCCACGCGCAGCAACGAAGACCCAACGCAGCCAAAAAATAAAATTAAATTTAAAAAATTCATTTCAGAAGCTCCAAAACGAAATTCACTAACGAGTTTAAGGGGAAAAGCCTGTTCCTCCCTTTGGTCCTTAAGCAGACGCAGCCTCTCTGCACACCTGCGCCCTGACCAGCTTCTGCTGGCCGACCTGCCTCCAGCCTCGGCCCCCCACCCCGGGGCTGTCGCCCAAGTTGCGGGCTCAGGCGCTCTGCACAGAAGCTCCTCAGGAGCCCCTGGAGTTTCCCAAGACCTCGCAAGGCCACCAGGGGACGCGAGCGGGTCTCCCCGGTCCTCAGGCCCCATCCCCAAACACCCACGCCATCCTGGCTCTGCCTCCTGCCTCCCCGGTCCCGCGCCCGGCCTACCTGCCTTGCGGAGCAGCCCGATCTGTGAGCCACTGAGGGCCATGTAGTCGCAGTCGGTGACCACGCGGACGCGCACCCCGCGTTGGTGCAGCAGCTGCACTGCGCGGCCCAGCTGCGGGCTGGAGAAGGCGAACAGGCAGAGCTCGAGGCTGGCGCGGGCAGCCAGCAGGGCGCGCAACAGGCGGCTCAGCGAGCTCTCGCCGTGGGGCAGGTTGCACTGGCAGCCCGAGGGCGCGGCGCCCGGGACCCGCAACAGGGCCTCGGTGCACGTCACCTGCGACGGGAAGAACAGCACCTCGCGCCGCGGCCGCCGCGGCCGCCGCCCGGCCCACAGCCAGCGCAGCACAGTGGGTAGCGTCTCCAGGGCCAGCGCTAGGCCCCCGGCTACAGCAACCACCACCTGCCAGCGTAACGACCACATCTTGCACGCGGCGTCTGAGGCCCCGCCTACCACGTGCGCCCGCTGCCCACTGCGCCTGCGCGCCCGCCTGCCGCCCACCTGCGCCTGCGCATTCAGCGCCCATCGCCCACTGCGCCTGTGCGCCTGCCGTCCACGGGCCACGTGCGCCCTCCGCTCCGGCGCACTTGCTCCTGCGCATTCGGCGCCCATTGCCCACTGCGCCTGCGCGCCCGCCTGCCGCCTACGTGCGCCCGCCCACACTGCGCCTGCGCGCCCGACGCCCAAAGGACCCAGGAGGCAACCAGAGAAGACCCACAGTGACCAAAACTGGAACAACTTGAGGAACAGCATGAATAATGCAGAACTGCATTATAACCCAAGTTTAAATATACACTATTTCTATAGTGAAGTAAATGAGTAAAGAAATGAGAGATGGGGGGTGGGGGGGTGGTGTGATGACTTGGGCGATTGGGATTGACATGTATACACTGATGTGTATAAAATTGATGACTAACAAGAACCTGCTGTATAAAAAAAAATAAAATTCAAAAATCCAAAAAAAAGAGAAAACCAAGTCCCAAGATAAAATTGATATAGCCAGATAGTAACAATCAACTAACTCACTTTCTAGAGTTTCATCTTTATCATGTTTTTAATGTTACATTTTATTTTCTTTTAATTTTCCCTTTAAAAATGAACTTTTATTGGTATTAATAAATATATTTAGAGTTTTTTCAAGTTTCAAAAAAAAAAGAAATGAGAGAGAAGATACAATCTGCTGTACAGAAGAATTCCAAGTAATATTTAAGTGCAGACACTCCCTCCCAAAGGAGCTGCAACGAAATCTGCCCCTTTGAGGGTGAGCCCAGCTGAGCGACTGCCACCGGGAAAGAGGAAAGAAAACTCTGCCCGCAGAGAGCTGGCCAACACCGCCCTGAGCAGGTGACGCTGACATCACCTGCGCTGAGAGGGTGTGATGAGAGGCCCTTCGCTTTGTGATCTCGGTGTCCGAAGCCCGTAGCCCCAGTTCAGTCCTGAGGTTAAAACCCATCAGAAGCCGAGGTTGAAGGACATGCTGTCACTTTCCACAGGACACCTGGCCAGTACTGTTCACGTCTGCCAAGGTCCTGAAAGAAAGGACCAGCTGGGACATTGTCACAGACCAGAGAAGACTGGGGAGACCTGACAACTACATGCATTGGGTCCTGGGACAGAAAGGTGACATTAGTGACAAAATTGGTGAAATCCAAATAAAGTCTGGAGTTTAATAGTAATGTACCAATGTCAGTTTCTTCATGTTGGCAAATGAATTACAGTAATGGAAGATGCTAACGGATGAGGGAAACCGGGTGAGGGGTATATGGAACTCTCTCTGCTATCTTTGAAACTTTTTGGTAAATCTAAAATTATTCTGAATTAAAAGTTTATTTAAAATGTTAAACACACACCTTCCATATGGTCCAGCTGTCCCACTCCTAGGTATGACCAAAGAGAAATGAAAGCATATCCCACACAAAGACTTGTATGCAAATGTTCAGAGCAGGTTTATTTGTAATAACTCAAATCTAGAAACAACATAAATATCCATCAACAGATAAACTTTTGCATATTAATGCAACAGAATAATATTTAGCAATAAAAAGAAATAAATTATTGATATATATTACAACATGGATGGATTTCAATTATGCTGAGTGAAAAAAGCCAGAAAAAAAGAGTACAGACTTATGATTCCATTTATATAAAATTCTAGGAAATGCAAACTATAGTGACAGAAAGCAGATCTCTGGTTGCCTAGAGGTGAGGGAAGGGCAGGAGGGGTTAGAAAGAGACATGTGATAGATATGTTTATTATCTTGGTGGTAGTGATGGTTTCACGGGCATATTCATATGTAAAACTTGTCAAATTACGTGGCTTAAATAAGTATAATTCCTTATATGTCAATTATACTTCAATAAAACTTTTTAAATAGAGTTCCTGAGTTTAATTCTGGCTCCCCTACTTCCTAACTGCAGGACCTCAGGCAAGTGGCTTCATCTCTTTGAGCCTCACTTTCTTCATTTGAAATGATAATAAAGAATGAGAAGGACTTCCTGTTACGGCAGTATAAAGAAGTGCTCAATTCCTCCTTGCAAAGAACAAACATAAATTGGGAATTCCCTGGCAGTCCACTGGTTAGGACTCCGAGCTCTCAGTGCTGAGGGCCCGGGTTTGATCCCTGGCCAGGGAACTAAAATCCCACAAGCCTCGCAATGCAGCAAAAAAAAAAAAAAACCCAAAAAACCCCCATAAAACTGGGGAAAATGGTCAAGAACAACAACTTCAGGGCACTGGAAATACCCCAAAGGCAGACAACAAAATGGGAAGTGTTAGCTTTTAAAACCTGGCAGTGCTTAGGATAGGAGCAGCAGGAGTCCGTGGCCTTGTGGACTGAGGCTCCCATCCCTTCAAAACCCACCCCTCAACCCTGGTTGGAAAAAGTAGTCGTCTTACCAATGTGGGATTGGCTGCAAAAACCTACAGTTTTGCTGGCCAAAAATGGTGGATTCAGTTGTGAATGAATGATCAAAACACGCAGCCTTACCAGCCCAAGCTTGCAGTCCAAGTTAGGGCAAGCAGCAGATTAGTCAAAAATGTGACAGAGGGCTTCCCTGGTGGTGCAGTGGTTGACAGTCTGCTTGCTGATGCAGGGGACACGGGTTCGTGCCCCGGTCCGGGAAGATCCCACATGCCGCGGAGCGGCTGGGCCCGTGAGCCATGGCCGCTGAGCCTGTGCATCCGGAGCCTGTGCTCCGCAATGGGAGAGGCCACGACAGTGAGAGGCCCGCGTACCGCAAAAAAAAAAAAAAAAGTGACAGACATCCTGGAAGTGAGAAAACCATAAAAGGGCTGAGTTATGTTCTTCACACATCCCTGGCTAACTGGGGAGCAATGTATGAGTGGGAGAGATACAGGAGAGCATGGGGAAAAGTGAAAGCCAAGGGGGGCTTGAAAGCATTCCCCAACCCAGATTGATCAGCAGAGGGTATGAGGCCTACAGGCTCAAAGTATTTGGGTTAAACCAAAATCACTGCTGACTACCACATTAGAAAGACTCAGGGGTGACCCCTACGAATAAATAAAAATAATTTTTTAAAAACGAGCAGACACACCAGTGGCTGCACAGTGCAGGGGAAGAGATGCTGAAGTTTAAGTCCAGGTAAGTTTCCAAAGGACAACCACCTCAGAAAAGTAAAGTCCAGAGTTGCTACACTCTATTATCAAAAATGTCCAGTTGTCAACCAAAGCTTACTAGACATCCAAAGAAACAGGAGGTTTTTTCCAACAAAAAATACTAAGCTTTCCAATCTATTCTAATCTATATCATTTCCTTCCTTCTGCTAGCTTTGGGTTTAGTTTGTTGTTTTCTAGTTCCTTAAGTTGTAAAGTTAGGTTATTGATCTCAGATCTTTCTTCTTTTTTAATATAAGCATTTGTAGCTGTAAATTTCCCCCTCAGCACTGCTTTCACTGTATCCCATAAATTTTGTTATATTGTGTTTTCATTTTCATTTGTTCTAATTTCCCTTGTAATTTCTTCTTGATCCATTGGTTGTTTAAAAGTGTATTGTTGGACTTCCCTGGTGGTGCAGTGGTTAAGAACACGCCTGCCAATAGAGGGGACACGGGTTTGAGCCCTGGTCTGGGAAGATCCCACATGCCACAGAGCAACTAAGCCCGTGAGCCACGGCTACTGAGCCTGCGCTCTAGAGCCCGCGAGCCACAATTACTGAGCCCACGTGCTGCAACTACTGAAGCCCACGTGCCTAGAGCCCATGCTCCACAACAAGAGAAGCCACCACAGTGAGAAGCCCCCACTCACCACAACTAGAGAAAGCCTGCGCACAGCAACGAAGACCCAACGCAGCCAAAAATAATAAATAAATAAAATAAATTCAAAAAAATAAAAAATAAGTGTATTGTTTACAAAGTGACCAACAAGAGATTAATCTCCAAAATATACAAACAGCTTATGTAGCTCTATGTCAAAAAAACAAACAACCCAATCAAAAAATGGGCAGAAGATCTAAACAGACATTTCTCCAAAGGAGACATACAGATGGCCAAAAACCACATGAAAAGAAGCTCAACATCAGTAATTATCAGAAAAATGCAAAACAAAACTACAATGAGGTACCACCACGCCGGTCAGAATGGCCATCATCAAAAGGTCTACAAACAATAAATGCTGGAGAGGGTGTGGGGAAAAGGGAACCCTCCTACACTCCTGGTGGGAATGTAAATTGGTACAGCCACTATGGAGAACAGTATGGAGGTTCCTTAAAAAACTAAAATGGAGGGCTTCCCTGGTGGCGCAGTGGTTGAGAGTCCGCCTGCCGATGCAGGGGATACGGGTTCATGCCCCAGTCTGGGAAGATCCCACATGCCGCGGAGCGGCTGGGCCCGTGAGCCGGAGCCTGTGCTCCGCAACGGGAGAGGCCACAACAGTGAGAGGCCCGTGTACTGCCTAAATAAATAAATAAATAAATAAATAAATAAATAAATAAACTAAAATGGAATCACCATATAATCCTGCAATCCCACTCCTGGGCATATATCCTGAGAAAACCATAATCTGAAAAGATACATGCACCCCAATGTTCATTGCAGCACTATTTACAATAGCCAGGACATGGAAACAACCTAAATGTCCATCAACAGAGGAATGGATAAAGAAGATGTGGTATATACACACAATGGAATATTTCTCAGCCATAAAAAATAATGAAATAATGCCATGTGCAGCAACATGGATGGACCTGGAGATTATCATACTACTTAAAGTAAGTCAGAAAGAGAAAGACAAATACCATATGATATCACTTATATGTGGAACCTAAAATATGACACAAATGAATGTACCTACGAAACAGAAAGAAACATGGTTACCAAAGGGGAAACGTGAGGGGAGAGATAAATCAGGAGCTTGGGATGAACACACACACACTACTGTATATAAGATAGGTAACCAACAAGATCCTACTGCAGAGCACAGGGAACTCTACTCAATATTCTGTGATAACCTATATGAGAAAATCTGAAAAAGAATGAATATATGTCCATGTATAATTGAATCACTGGGCTGTACACCTGACACTGACACAACATTGTATATCAACTATACTCAAAAAAAAGAAGTGTTTAATTTCCACAACTTTGTAACTTTTCCAGTTTTATGTTATTGATTTCGAACTTCATCTTGTGGTCAGAGAAGATACTTTGTATGATATCTATATGTTAAGATCTACTGAGATTTAATTTGAGGTCTAACCTATGGTCTATCCTGGAAAATGTCCCAAGTGCACCTGAGAAGACTGTATGCTGCTGCTGCTGTGTGGAGTGCTCTGTAAATGGCTGTTAGATCCAGTTGGTTTATCGTGGTGTTTAGGTGTTTCCTTATTTATCTTCTGTCTGTTTTTTTAATCCATTATTGTGAGTGGGGTAGAACTATTATTGTAGAACTATTTCTCCCTTCAATTCTCTCAGTTTCTGTTTCATATATTTTGATGGTTGGTCATTAGTTACGTGTTTATAATTGTTATATCTTCTTGCTGTACTTTATTATACAGAAGCCTTTTGTTAATATATAATGTCCTTCTTTGTCTCTTGTAAACGTTTTTGACTTAAAGCCTATGTTTCTGTATGCCCTATAGATTTTTGGTTCCTCATTTCTTGCATTCCTGTCTCCTTTTCTTTTTTTTTTTCTTTTTTTTTTTTGCAGTGAGTTGTTTAAACTCCTTCTTAATTTCCTCTTCTGTGTATTCTGTAGCCATTCTCCTTATGGTTACCATAAGGCTTCCATTTAACATCCTAAAGTTATAACATTCTAATTTGAATTTATAGCAGCTTAACTTCAATAACAAAAATCCTCCTCCTTTACAGCTCTGTCCCACCCTTTTGGTGGTTACATCTTTATACGTCATGTGCCACAAAACATAAACTAATAATTCTTCGAAATGTATTCCTAAACTGTGTAGAAAACACAATTTGGAGTTACAAACCAAAGTTACAGTAACACAAGCTTTCACATTAATATTTTTTTCTTCAAAGGTATGTTTCTTGGTTATAGAAAACAAAAAGTATGGTTACAAACCATTGTTATAGTAATTCTAGTTTTTATAATTGCCAATGTATTTATCTTTACTGAGATCTCTATTTCTCCATAGGGCTTTGAGGTACTGTCCAGTGTCCTTTCATGTCATCCTATAGGACTCCCCTGAGCATTTCTTGCAAGACAGGTCTAATGATAACAAACCTCTCAGCTTTTATCTGGTAATGTCTTGATTTTTCCCTCACTTTGGAAGGACAGATTTACTGGATAGAGGATTCTCGGTTGACTTTTTTGTTTTAGACTTTTAATATATCAACCTCCTTGTCTTCTGGCCTCCAAAATGTCCGATGAGAATTCTGCAGATATTCTTACTGAGGATTCACTTCTCTCTTGCTGTTTTCAAGATTTACTCTTTGTCTTTTGAAAGTTTTTTTTTAATTGTCTTTTGAATTTTATTTTTTTATACAGTAGGTTCTTATTAGTTATCTGTTTTTTACATATTAGTGTATATATGTCAATCCCAATCTCCCAATTCATCCCACCACCACCAACCCCCCTGGCCACTATCCCCCGTTGGTGTCCATACGTTTGTTCTCTACATCTGTGTCTCTATTTCTCCCCTGCAAACTGGTTCATCTGTACCATTTTTCTAGGTTCCACGAATATGCATTAATATACAATATTTGTTCTTCTCTTTCTGACTTACTTCACTCTGTATGACAGTCTCTAGATCCATCCACATCTCTACAAATGACTCAATTTCGTTCCTTTTTACGGCTGAGTAATATTCCATTGTATATATGTACTACATCTTCTTTATCCATTTGTCTGTCGATGGGCATTTAGGTTGCTTCCATGACCTGGCTATTGTAAATAGTGCTGCAGTGAATACTGGGGTGCATGTGTCTTTTTCAATTATGATTTTCTCTGGATATATGCCCAGTAGTAGGATGGCTGGGTCATATGGTAATTCTATTTTTAGTTTTTTAAGGCACCTCCATACTGTTCTCCATAGTGGCTGTATCAATTTACATTCCCACAAACAGTGCAAGAGAGTTCCCTTTTCTCCACACCCTCTCCAGCATTTGTTGTTTGTAGATTTTCTGATGATGCCCATTCTAACTGATGTGAGGTGATACCTCACTGTAGTTTTGATTTGCATGTCTCTAATAATTAGTGATGTTGAGCAGCTTTTCATGTTCTTCTTGGCCATCTCTATGTCTTCTTTGGAGAAATGTCTATTTAGGTCTTTTTTGTGTGTGTGTGGTACGCGGGCCTCTCACTGCTGTGGCCTCTCCCGTTGCGGAGCACAGGCTCTGGATGTGCAGGCTCAGCAGCCATGGCTCACGGGCCCAGCCGCTCCGCGGCATGTGGGATCTTCCCGGACTGGGGCACAAACCCGTGTCCCCTGCATCAGCAGGCGGACTCTCAACCACTGCGCCACCAGGGAAGCCCAAATGTCCTACAAATATCAATTAAATCTATCTGGTCTATTGGTCATTTAAAGCTTGTGTTTCTTTATTAATTTTCTGTCTGGATGATCTGTCCATTGGTGTAAGTGAGGTGTTAAAGTCCCCCACTATTATTGTGTTAGTGTCGATTTCCTCTTTTATAGCTGTTAGCAGTTGCCTTATGTATTGAGGTGCTCCTATGTTGGGTGCATATATCTTTATAATTGTTATATCTCCTTCTTGGATTGATCCCTTGGTCATTATGTAGTGTCCTTCCTTGTCTCTTGTAACATTGTTTATTTTAAAGTCTATTTTTTCTGATATGAGTGCTGCTACAACAGCTTTCTTTTGATTTCCGTTTGCATGGAATATCTTTTTCCATCCCCTCACTTTCAGTCTGTAGTGTCCCTAGGTCTGAAATGGGTCTCTTGCAGACAGCGTATATATGGGTCTTGTTTTTGTATCCATTCAGCAAGCCTCTGTCTTTCAGTTGGAGCATTTAATCCATTCACGTTTAAGGTAATTATTGATATGTATGTTCCTATTACCATTTTCTTCATTGTTATGGGTTTGTTTTTGTAGGTCCTTTTCTTCTCTTGCATTTCCCACTTAGAGAAGTTCCTTTAGCATTTGTTGTAGAGCTGGTTTGGTGGTGCTGAATTCTCTTAGCTTTCGCTTGTCTGTAAAACTTTTGATTTCTCCGTCGAATCTGAATGAGATCCCTGCCGGGTCGAGAAATCTTGGTTGTAGGTTCTTCCCTTCCATCACTTTAAATATATCATGCCACTCCCCTCTGGCTTGTACAATTTCTGCTGAGAAATCAGCTGTTAACCTTATGGGAGTTCCCTTATATGTTATTTGTCATTTTTTCCCTTGTTGCTTTCAATAATTTTTGTCTTTAATTTTTGTCAGTTTGATTACTCTGTGTCTCAGAGTGTTTCTCCTTGGGTTTATCCTGCCTGGGACTCTCTGCTTCCTGGACTTGGGTAGCTGTTTCCTTTCCCATGTTAGGGAAGTTTTCGACTATAATCTCTTCAGATATTTTCTCTGGTCCTTTCTCTCTCTCTTCTCCTTCTGGGACCCGTATAATGTGAATATTGTTGCATTTAATGTTGTCACAGAGGTCTCTTAGGTTGTCTTCATTTCTTTCCATTCTTTTCCTTTATTCTGTTCCACAACAGTGAATTCCATCATTCTGTCTTCCAGGTCACTTATCCGCTCCTCTGCCTTAGTTATTCTGCTACTGATTCCTTCTAATGTATTTTTCATTTCAGTTATTGTATTGTTCATCTGTTTGTTTGTTCTTTAATTCTTCTAGGTCTTTGTTAAAGATTTCTTGCATCTTCTCGATCTTTGCCTCCGTTCTTTTTCCAAAGTCCTGGATCATCTTCACTATCATCATTCTGATTTCTTTTTCTGGAAGGTTGCCTATCTCTTCATTTAGTTGTTTTTCTGGTGTTTTATCTTGTTCCTTCATCTCGTACCAAGTCCTCTGCCTTTTCATTTTGTCTTTCTGTGAATGTGGTTTTCCTCCCACAGGCTGCAGAATTGTAGTTCTTGCTTCTGCTGTCCATCCTCTGTCTTTTGAAAGTTTGACTGCATGTCTTGTGATCTTTTGGAGTTCATCTTATTTGGAATTTGTTTAGCTTCTTGTGCAGGCCATTCTTCATTTTATTGTGCTTTGCAGATACTGTGTTTTTTGTTTTTTGTTTTTTACAGACTGAAGGTTTGTGGCAACCCTGCATCAACAAGTCTACTGGCACCATCATTCCAACAGCATTTGCTCACTTTATGTCTCTCATGTCACATTTTGGTGTTTCTTGCAATATTTCAAACTTTTTCATTATTATCATATTTGAATTGGTGGTCTGTGATCAGTGATATTTGATGTTACCACTACAGCTCAGTGAAGGCTCAATGATGGTTAGGATTTTTTTGACAGTATTTTTAAATTCAAGTATGTACTTTTTTTTTTTTCTTTTTAGCCAATGCTATTGCACACTTAATAGACCACAGTATAGGGACTTCCCTCGTGGCGCGGTGGTTGGGAATCCGCCTGCCACTGCAGGGGACATGGGTTCAAGACCTGGTCCGGGAGGATCCCACATGCTGCAGAGCAACTAAGCCCATGTGCCACAACTGCTGAGCCTGCACTCTAGAGCCCGTGAGCCATAGCTGCTGAGCCCACATGCCACAACTGCTGAGGCCTGTGCGCCTGGAGCCCGTGCTCCACAAGTGAAGCCACCACAAGGAGGCCCATGCGCCACAATGAAGAGTAGCCCCCCACTCGCCGCAACTAGAGAAAGCCCGTGCACAGCATCAAAGATCCAATGCAGCCAAAAAATAAAAAATTTATTTTTAAAAACAGACCACAGTATAGTGTGAACATAACTTCCATATGCAATGGGAAACCAAAAATTCGTGTGGACTCACTTAATTGCAATACTTGCTTTATTGCAGTGGTCTGGAACCAAACTCACAATCTCTAAGGCATGCCTATGTGTTTATATTCATGTGTCTCACGAAATTCGGAAATTTTTCAGCCATTATTTACTCACATATTCTGCCTCTTTCTCTTTCTTCTTCTCAGGCTCCCACAATGCATATGTTGGTCCTTTCAATGGTGTCCCATGGATCTCTTAGGCTCTGTTCCTTAGCCTCAATAATTTCCACTGTCCTATCTTTAAGTTCACTGATTCTTCTGCCTGCTCAAATTGTCTTCTAGTCAATTTTTCACTTCAGTTACTACAGTTTTCGGCTCCATAATATTTTTGGTTTTTTTGGTTTTCTTTGATATTTTTATTTTGTTCACACATCATTTTCTTCACTTTCTCCACATCTTTAGTTCTTTGAGCATCTTTTTTTTTTTTTTTTTTTTTTTTTGCTGTACGTGGGCCTCTCACTGTTGTGGCCTCTCCCATTGCGGAGCACAGGCTCCGGATGTGCAGGCTCAGTGGCCATGGCTCACGGGCCCAGCCACTCCGCAGCATGTGGGATCCTTCTGGACCGGGGCACGAACCCGTGTCCCCTGCATTGGCAGGCGGACTCCCAACCACTGCGCCACCAGGGAAGCCCTCTTTGAGCATCTTTAACAGTTGCTTTAAAGTCTTTGGCTAATATGTCTGCCATTAAGTCTTTTTCACGGACAGATTCTGCTGAATTCTTTTTTTCCTTTCAACAGACCTTCCTGTTTCTTTGAATGCCTTGTGATTTTGTTGCTGTTGTTATTGTTTTTGCTGAACACTGGACATCTAAATCTAATAATAGCATAACTCTGGAAATCAGATTCTCCCCCTTCCCCAGTGTTTACTGGTTTGTTATTTATTTTTACTGTTGTAGGCTCTTTGCCAGGGATCAGCTGGAGGTGTAAACTTCAGTTTTTCTCAGGTCTTTTCTGAGCCCTTCCCTGGATGTGCAGTCACTTTTAAATTTTCTCATACATGCAATTGTTTTTGAGTGTCCTACTCTTTACTGTCTGACTCCTGAGAGGTAGAAGGCAAAAATGAAGCAGGGAGAGGCTGTCATCCAGAGGGGGAGGCGCAGCGACAGTGGCTGCCCCCTCTTTGTCTGCACTCTGATTAGAAGCAGCAATCAGCGATCAGGCATAGAGCCCTGATATTCAGAGGACAGGATCCTTTCTACCCACCCTCGTTCCTGCAAGCTGCTCCAAGAACACGTGTACGGCCCTGCCATGTGGCTGGGGGTAGGAGATCGGAACCTGCAACTGTACTATGAGCTAAAACTGACTGAAAATTAACCACAGTTTACTAAGTCTTCCCCTGGAAATTGTAAGCCTTCAGTAGAGTACAGAGTTCCAAAATAGTTATGTCATTGGTGTTACTTTAACCATATTATTTTCTATGACTGATCCCAAGAAAATCTGAGGTATCAAACCAATAAAACCATGTAGTCAACAGTTTATAAAAATATATCTTTATTATTTCAATGTTCTTGCATGATACAGATACCTAGTCATATAAACATGGTCTTCCTGTTAAATATAAATTAAACACAAAAAACTATAAACAAATCAGCAATATTACCGGAAAATCCTTCCAAACCATGAATCCTTATTAAAAATGTACACAGGGACGATGAACCAATCTTAAACTACCATACTCTGAAACTTAACTGCAGCCAAATGTAAACGTTTAAAGAAGCAATAGAGGGCAAAGTGATATGGAATAAAAACTATGATGGGTTTCTCAACTCCACATACAGTGAGCCAGGCCAAACGACTCCATCTGACATTTCAGCAAAGTATCCTCTTTGTGTAAAAAAGATCGGGGTCTGTCCTCAAGCTACAGGGTAATTTCAAAGCAACCACAGAAGAGCATGGCCAGAAGACTTGGTCGTCAGGTAACTTCAGAACACGAATTCCAGATGATCCAAAGATGAGGAAAACATCCACTCCACCCCAAAAGGCATTCCCAGAGCCCTAACTTAAAACCAGATTACTAACAATGACTACAGATCAGAACATAACCTGAAAATTCACAAAACTCACATATGCATGCTCTACCTGGAAAACCCTTGCTGAACTTCAGAAGAGAAAGGTTCAACCTCAAGAGAGGGTATGACATTGCAGCTAAGATATCCCAGGTGGAGCTGGCCTGACATGTTTCCCTGTAAATTTTGAGATCAGCATCCACGAGAGGCATGAGATGCACACCTTCCTCACGTTCTTCTCTCCCAGGGGTGCGCGAAGGTAGGGGACTAACCGTCACAAGTCTCCCACTGCCCTCTTCAGGGTTGGAGCAATTCAAATAGCTTGCGGGATGGTGCCAAGAACTACACCAGGCCTGCATCCCACACAGAGGGCAAAGTTCAGCCCCAACAGCTTCCATTCCTTACTAGGAAACAGCTTCACACCGGCAGCTTGGAAACGGGAGGACAGCCTGAGAATGCCACCAGAGCCCTGTGTCTGAGCTGCACGGCACGGACGGACATCACCACATCCCAGGAGGCCCACCCAGACACAGCGCCCCAGGACGGGCTCAGCTGCGAGGTTCCACGGCCGCAGGGCTGCGGACGGTGGACATGAGGTGCGACTTGTAGGTCTTGCTCAGGCCCGTCATCCAGAACTTGAGCAGCTTCACGTTGTCCTCCTCAGACGCCCCAAGGACACTCAGGAGCCGCTGTGTGTCCTCCCTGGGCCGACTGTCCACCTTGGTGAACTTAAAGAGGACCTTCACTTTGCTGTAGAAAACCAAAACCAAACACTCAGCTCCGGCAGAACCGTCAGAGAGTTCTGGTCCTGGGGCCTGAACGGCTTCCAGACCAGCAATGGCTCAGCAGGCAGAGCGGGAACTGAAACGGGAGAGACAGCACGGCAGAGCGGCAGTGCGTGCCTGCACCCAGGCTCTCCCATTTCCCCACCGGTGCTAACGCTGGTGCAGCCAAACAGGGAGATTAAAAAGACAAATGTCCCTCCCATTCATAAAAGGGACAGGTGGCTCCTAAGCTCCACTGTACCGTCTGAAATCAGAACAATGTTTGACTAATTAAATTTGACAGAAAATTACTAAGAAGGCGGGAGGAAATACAGTAACTTGCTTAATAAGGAGGGAACATCTGCTACCTGACCTTCCAATTCTTAAGTTAACTAAGCATCAAAAATAACTGCCTCCCTTGGAAAGCACAGAGCAGTGTGAGGCTCAGGGGTGCGGGCTCACCTGCGCCAGGTCGCCCAGCCAGGTCAGCACGTGGTGGAGCCCTGCACCTCTCCTCCACACCCCCTCCTGCAGCGGCCACGGCCTCACCTCTGTCTCTGGCAACGGCTCCTGCTTCTCCTGCTGCCGGCAGCCCAGCCCTCCCCTGAAAGCACAGACTCTAGGGGCCGAGGTGGCACCTGCTTACTTCATCCACTCCTCCTTGAGGCAGACGAGGCACTGGTCGACCACGTCCACCGACAGATTCTGGTTGGTCAAAGCCGCTTCCACTTTACTCAGGATGGTGGGGCCAGCTGGGGACAAGCGGGGCACGGCGGGTGGGTCAGCACGGGCAGGGCAGGGGCAGCCTCAGCTCTCCCCCCAGCCCGCTCGCTGGGGAGAGAGCAGCCCTGCTCAGCGGCACCCACCTCGGTCTGCGACTACAGCACTCCCACTGGTCACCACGAACTCGTGCTTGCTGAGGGACTGCTCGTCCTCACGCCCGGCCGGGTGAAGGCTGGAGCGGGCGGCCGTGTGCACTTCCACCACCACAGCAAACTCTGCGGCGACACAAGACACGCTGCCCGTCAAGTGCTCTTCACCCCGGGACAAAGCCCCTCATTTGCGGCTCCCAATCATCTCAGATCATCTGGAGAAAACTCCAGCCTCCTGAGCTGAACACTCTGGCACTTAAAATCTTCGGTAGCTTGTGAATAGAGTTAAGGGTTCACTTTTGAGTCAGTTAAACTAACAATGCACTGTATTATATTACTACAAATCACTGCGTATACCTCCATTGGTCTAATACTAAACAGCCCTGGGAGAGTGGTCCCGCTACAACACAACCCATTTTACACATGGGAAGACAGACTCAGAGAAGCTAAGTGACTTGCACAAGATCGCATGGCTAGTGGTGGTAACAATATCAAGCCTATCTCTGAGATGAGAGCCTGTGTTCTGAACGCTGCCTCTTGGACTCATGGCCCAGCTGGTTGCTGAGAGAGTGACAGCTCTGTGACCAACCTTCCCACCGCTCTCACGGATGTGCCTGGAGGAGGCCTAGACGTGCCAAATGCAGGGATGTGCACCCACAAAGGGATGTGCTGATCCTGACCCCCCCAAACCAAGAATGAGGGATGCTGATCAGCCTCCTGGCTCTCTGTCTAGAGCAGTAAGCTTGTCAGTCCTGAGGGCGGAGGTGGGCAGAGCAAAGGCCACTGAGCTGATGAGCATCAGGGACGGATTTAAGGCAGATAAACACAGGAGAACAGAAAGAGGAAGGAAGACCACAGGCGGAGGGTTCAGTCCAGTGGGCCTCCTGAGCCACCTCAGGGCCCCAGGACTGGGACCCGCCCCACAGAGAGCCACACCCCAGCAAGCGGCCCAGCCCAACCCTCACCCATCTTCAAGACAGACACTAGAAGCCAATGCCATAGGGAAAGCTGGTCCTGCAACGTGGATCTTCCCGCCTGCGGCCGGCAGGCATCGTCCTCAAACCCACAGCTGAGGTCCAGTCACGTGGTTTCACTTCTGAGCCCTGACGTGCAGGGGCTCAGCCCAGACCGACGCGGCACGCACCTGAGGCCAGCACATGGGGAGGGATCTGCACGTGGGGGCCAAGCCCCAGGAAGTTGCAGCGGTAGGCCTCCTCGTACTGGCTGCTGTAAGGGATGACGCGCACACAGCCCACGGGCAGCATGGTCTGAAGGACAGAACAACCCAGAACTGAGTGCTGCCCCGCCCGAGTCCCTCACCCACACCCCACGAGCCCCCTGCAGCTCGGTCCAGAGCCCTCTCATCCCGGCCTGCTCTGCAGGGTTAACTCTTCCATCATTCTCTGACTTCTCAGATGTTTGTCTCTTCCCTCACCCACCAAAGGGATTCTAAGTTGTCTGAGAAATTGTTTCATCCTGTGCCTTCATGGGCCCAGGCAGAGGGCTGGCACGCACACACGCTCAGAGCCGGACCTGGGCCTTGGCACCCCCTACACCTGTGGGACGGAGACAGCACGCCACATGTGCACTCCGGCCGGCCCATCGATCAGGCTCTGTGCAGGGGACCACGGGGGGACCCAGGCCCGCCTCTGTGGCACAGGTGGCTTCTCAAAGGGATGCGGGGCTTGGGGAAGGGCGGATGAGAGAGTGATCAGTCTGTCAGAACAGCATAGACTCCTTGCTCGAAATGAAAGCCAAAAACGACTACCTTTTTTTTTCTTTCATTTTTTTTTGGCTGCGCTGCGCAGCCTGTAGGATCTTAGTTCCCTGACCAGGGATAGAACCTGGGCCCTCGGCAGTGAAAGCACAGATGAATACCATTTTTAACAGTGGAGAAAAACACACAGATCTTAGATTCAGGAATGAACCTCTGCAACGAGTCTCTGACACATCTTAACAGATTTTTTAAAAACCCACTAGGCCAGTACCATCCTGCCACAAAACACAAAGGAAAGAAGATCCTCTCACCCGAAGAACTTCAAAGGCTGAATGGACAAGGTCTGCATCTCTACTTTTCCAGATCACCTGGTTCCCCATGAGGACGTGCCAGGCCAGTGTGCGGAAAGATGGGGCACCCAGGACCTGAAAAACACGGTGCACTGCTTTCCGTCCAGAGGAAGTTATTTGTGTGTTCGTCTAGAAACTTTCTCTGTAGAGTGAAGGAAGACGGGCAGGAGAGAGGAAGTCACCTATCTTCTCGGGGAGGCTGGGTGACTTGCCCGAAACCAGGAGGAGGGATGGCCCCATGCTCACACCTGAAGGTCCGACCCCAGAGCTCTTGTACACTTCAAGATCTTTTCCCCAATTCTATTTTTAAAGATTTGAAGCTGATAAAGTATTAGCTCTTTGCAACATGTACGCTCTCTCTACACCCTTAACTTTGGCCTAACCACTCGAAAGAGAGCCAGGGTTGTGAGTCTTCAGCACCAAGGAAGAGCTCGGTCTCGATGCCGGAAGCCCAGGGCTGCCCCGCTGGGCGGATCCATGTCCGGAGCCCCAGCCTCTAACCATGTCCTCTGGGGCTGTGAGTCTCTCAATCTAGGGGCTGTGATTTCCTCATCTGTCCTGTTTTTATCCTGCTTTAATCAGCTCTAATTAACTCCATGGCACTGACGTTTCAGAAGAGCTCAGCCTGTTGTCTTAGGGCTTGTGAACATGGCCAGAAAACAAGAGGAGGCTGTGGCACTGCCTTTCACCAACCCTACCAGCCCCCGAGGACTCCACCTTCGGTGGGATTCAAGATCCTCTCCAACTGTAATCCACATTAGCTGTAACCTACTGTAATCAACAAGGACTGTGGCCAAATCAAGGACGATTTAAATGAATGATTTTCACCCCAAAGCCCCACAGAACACCTGCCGGTAAACCAGGCTTTACTTCATTTTCCAAAATAAAAATAACTGTTTTCTGACAGAATTCATGCTCAATGTAAAAGTAAGCAGAGAGAGGGTCTACGAAAGGCCAGCCTGCTTTGTGATCTAGCAGTCACTCCCGCTGCCCTCCCGTGTGGCGAGCTGCGCCCCCCACTACCCCCGCGGTGCAGGCTCCTGCGGCTCCTAGCGAACAACCGGCCCTTGCTCGGATGCAACTCCTAGGGTCGCACGTTCAGGTTGTTTCCAGTTCTTTGTAAGAAAGGCCACTGTTTTCAATTTGCAAAGCATCTACGCTGTGTGCAAACCAACAGTGCTGTTCAATTCCTTTAGAAGGTTCCAGAATGAAAAGATTAGAGAACCATGAGAAGCCAACTGTTGGGCCTTTCTTTAGAGAAAGCCCCTCCATCCTCACCGAGCCTGGGCCTAAGACACCCCAGATGCCCCCTGTCATCTACAGCCACCCACCAAGAAGGTTCTTGGTCACTCCTGAACACAAGAGACCCAAAGGACAAGGTGTGCTGGATGGAGATGAGCCGGAAGGAGAGGACGGGGCTCTTCTCCTGAGTTTCTGGTCCGGGCTCTACCCCTCTACCGCCTACCTGCCTCATGTGCCGAAGGGATTTAAAGACAGAGAGCTTTCGGGGCTGCCAGTTTCCACAGTCTGAGAGCAAGGACGAATCCGTTGGGCACTTGGTCAGCTCCCGTCCCTCGGCCCCCTCCGGCAAGACAGGGGCTTTCTCCTCCTCTTCAGCCTCAGAGTTGCCCCAGCTTTCTGATTCCTCTTCCAAGTCTGCAAGACAGACAACAAATTCAGTTACGAAATGTGCATCCCTAGATTCCTTCGTTCTCTGGATGCGAGTCTTTGCACACGACCACTTCAGCCCAAGGCATCTCATGGTTAAACCAGTCAGAAGGCTACTGATTTCTGGTTCGGACCAGCTGTCTACTCTACCTGCTGCCACTGGAGTCCTGGGGTGGGCCAGGAGCGTTCAGTCTGCTATGTTCTGTCCACTGCCGGTTGGAAAAGTCAAGTCAACGATAAGGACGCTAACAGTGTGTGGGCGCTCCCCTGAAGATGTCCACACGTTCTGTCCTTTAATCCTCTCGCCTGCCCTGGGTCAGTACTGTTCTCCCCGTCTTACAGAAAGGACTATCTGCTATCTCAATGCATCATCACGACAACCCCAGGAATGCAGCCTCCTCACTGCACAGCTCGAGTGAAGGGGCCTTGCTGTGCACACAGAACACACACATCTTGGAGCCCGGAGCTGAAGGCAGGTCTGTACAAGCTGCAGTGTGTGCTCTGAACCCCATGCTCATCTTGTGACCAAAATACAATCCAAGACATGACAGTGAGCACTGCATGCCTGCACTTCTCTCTCTCCTGACACACTCGGCTCTCCATGCAAATAAGTCTCACCAGCAGACTGCCCGTGCCACCTTCACTAACCTAGACACCTGTAATCGCTATGATAAATGGTTCCGGGCCGACCGTACCGTGAGGGTGCGGAAGTGGACCGCGCTTCCGTCTTCTCTGAGCGAGCCCTGCCTTGATGAACCCGCCCGCCCTCCCCTTCGCAGGGAAGCCTGCTCAGGTGCAGGTCACCGGATGACAGGAAGAAGCTCGAAACAGCTCCAGCTTCTTACGGTCAATCATTTGCAAAAAGAAGCACGTTGTAACAGAGGACACACAAGACGCATCATGAGTCTCGTTCACCCCACCCCACATTTGAGATCCTGGACCTACGTCACTGAAAATCCAATCATCTCCAAAAGAAAAGCAGACTCCCAGACTCCCCTGGGCAGTTACTTAGAACACCCAGATGTGGAGATCTGATTGCAAACCTAGGGAGGGCGGCCCAGTTACCAGGAGGCTTGGGAACCACCACGCTGATGAAAACCTCGGGTCCAACTGAAGGACAACATTTTACTGCTGACGAGCAGAGAGCAGGTCCCCATCCAGACAGGTCGAGTAAGTGCTTCTTGTACAACAGGGACACAAAAGCCTCACTCGACCCACCTCTCCAGAGCGACAGCCCCTGGGGTGGTCTTTCCCAACCTGCCTGGACAGACTCTTACACGTGACTGTCAAGGAAGATGAGGCAGGAAATCACAATAAAACCACGAAAAGCAAAGGGCCAGCTTTTGCAGACGCTGCTTCTGGGGTCCGCTCCATCAGCTCTCTCTGCTGGGATGGAGGAGAGGGGAGCCGAGCGTGGAACGACCCCAGGCCTCCGCCGGCAGAGGCTCCCGGCACGAGCACCTCCCAGCTCACCTGCAAGCTGCTCCATCTGGACCAAGGTGTCCTCAGTGGGCGCGCCTTCCAGGAGCTTCTCAGTCAGCCGGCTGCCGCACGCCTTCAGGAGCCTGGGAAACAAAGTGCCACCTATGCAGTGTTCTCGCCAAAAGGAAAACTAGACCCGAAGCCAATCAACCGTCTTGAGCTAATGACTGGTTAACAGAAAACATGGGCATAAAAGAACGAGTTGAGTACCACCACGAGGATTCGATCAGACAGAGGGGTTCCTACAGAACGCACAGCCCAGGCCTCCAACAAAAGGCAGGGAGGCTGGGGCAGAGGTGCACGAGGCGCTGCTCTAGACTAAGAGGCCTGGCACGATCCGCGCCCTGTGGGGTGGAGCGCTGGTCCCAATGCCAGAGTCGACTCTGAGGCAAAGCAGGAAAAGTGAACGTGGACTGGGCTGGATGATGCTAAGCAATGAGTCCATTTTGTTGGATGTGATAATGGGTTTATGGTTGAAGTGATACAACTAAGATTTGCTTTAAAAAACATTCCAGAAAAAAAAAAAAGTGAAGGACAGATGAAAAAGCAGTAAAATGTCGCTAACTGCTGAAGTAGGAGGGTGTGCAGTTCCTTGTAGTATTATACCTTGGGTCTGTCTGAAAATTTCCCAAATTAAAATAATTTCTAAAAGACAAGAGGAACTGTCTGTCGGGTGGGGGTGACAAATATTTTCCTCTTTAGTTTGCAGGTTCTCAAGAGCTGCACTCAAGGATTTACATGTGAGGAACGTCACCCACACCAGGACCTGATTTAGGTGATGCTGCACAGGAATGAGAATCTGGGGGGTCTTTGGAAGGAACGTATCCTGCAGTGGGAGGAACAGAGACAACCTGTGGCCGGAGGACAGGCTGTGGTGGATTCTAAGTGTGTCCACAAATCTGTCGATACTCCTCCCTTCCAAAGGCGGAGCCCGGCCCTCCCCTCCTGCCTAGGCTGGGCTACTTCTAACAAGACCAGGTGCAGGCAGGGCCTGTGTGCCGCTAAGGCTGGGTCGTGAGAGCCAGCAGAGCCCACCTCACTCTCCCCGGATCACCCGCACCCACGGCCAGACCAACCTGCCAGCCCTGAGGGAGCCCAGCCTTCCCACGACAGCAGCTCCGCCTGAGAACCAGAGCCAGAACGGCCCAGCTCAGCCCCCCTCTGAGTCCTGACTCACAAGTGCTGTGCGAGACAAGCATTCACTGCTGCTCACAAAAAGGGAGAGACCACTGGTCTTGGTCTAGGAACTTCACCTTAAAATTATCGCTGGGAAGTGAGCTCCGCCTTAACGAGACTTCCATGTGCTCAGGGGCGAGAAGGACTAAACCCAGCTCAGGACTCACGCGTCAGAGCACAGACCTGTCAGCAGCTGTCCCCCGCAACCTGTGTCCCCCCCAACCTGGGCACAGTCCGGCCAACACCCCAGCAGCCACGAGAAGACCAAGTCTGGTTACCAGGCGAAGGAGGTGTGCAGGCACGCCCACAAGCTGTCATCGTTTGTCAAGGACGTCAGCGAGCGGGCAGCGTTGCCGTTCCTTTGGTGCAGGAACGGTGTGAAAGCAGTGTTCATCCTCTGGGCACGCTGTGGGCACCCAAACTGCTCCGCCTCGAACACCTGATGCACAGGGGAAGGGGAAAGACCCTTAATGACAAAACCAGCCAGCAGCCCAGGCCCCAGTCTGCTCTCTGGGCCAAGAGCAAAGGAGGGCCCCAGGTCTCATCCGAAAGAGAACAGCTTTGTCCCCCAGCTGGATCAGAAGCCACCTGAGAAGAGGCTCAGTTAGGAGTCTCTCCTGCAGCCTCCCCGACACCGACTCATCGGCACGTGACGGGGCTCAGGGGGCATCTGCGCTTTCCAGGCACCCCCGTTTCCAGGCACGGGGGGCTTCCGCTGCTCAGACCCCGGTGTGGGCGGGACATGTGACCACTTCCTGCAAGGAGGGGAGAGGAGCCAGGCCTCCAGCCCCACCTATGCACCCCAGCAGGCAACTGAGCAGCAATGCCACTCCAGCCTGACCACAGCAAGCAGACCTCTGCTTGCCTGTGATGGACGCAGAACATAAACAAGCTGCTGGGGTTTAAGCACTGTTTGCTACCAGCGCACCACTGGCCTATCCTGGGCCACCCCAGAGATGCAGGGCCGTCGCTGGAGATGCATGGTAGGTGTGGGTCTGTCACACCATTAGTGGACAGGCTGCTGAAATGATGGTCAGAGGAAGCAGAGACAGCAGGGATCAAACCAGGCATCTGACTGCAGTAGAGCCAGAGCCAAAAGAGAAGCAGGACAGTGACAGACTTGAGAGAGACACTGAAGCCAGCAGGACCGGCTGACCCCGGGCTGATCGCCGCGACTCCAACTCCACGGCGGCCAGGGGACCCCCAGTCAGGAACGCTGCACTGCTCCTGGCCCCTCACACAGAGCCCTCCCTCCCCGCCACCCATTGCCCTGCCTCGGGGCCACCTTGAGCGCCTTGCCCTGGAGCTCGTCGATGATCCCACGGATCTTGCCCAGCAGGAAGGGCCAGGAGTTGATGAGGTAGATGCGGTCCATCATGATGGCGATGATGCTGTACCAGCGCTGGAAGCCCCGGGCCAGGCTGTCCTTGATGAAGAACGTGTGGCTGAACACAAAGCCGTGCTGCTCGTCCCCAAAAAAGATGGGGCCCTCGCGGCCGGGGCACACCTGGGACACAAGGACAGCCGCTCCAGGACACCGCCCTCTGCACGCTGCAGCAGTCAAACTCTCCTGCTCACTTTTCTTTCTGCGCTAATTAATCAGCATCAATTACAGGGAGAGCGGAAAGGACACGGATGAGAAAGGAAAACTCTGCTTTCATCTCTCCTGTGACCGAACTTCCTAAAGAGAACGTTCGTTACCATGAAACCCAAGGACCAATAGAGTAGGTTCGTTAATTTTTCTTACCTTGAGTCATAAATGACTCGTATACAAGTATTACATCTACCCCAGGCTCAGCTTTGCCAACATCACCCACCTGGAATATACCAGAGAACTGGCAAGTCAAAACAGCCACTGCAGAGTCCACGTAATAAAAAATCTGCATCTGTTACGTGTAGGAGAGAACCTGGGTCTCCCTCACACACAACCCCACCAGACACGATCAGCTGCCCACCAGCAGGGACACAGACAGGCGGGCACATGGCAGCAATGAGTGAGGACCATCAAGTGGGGCAGTGACAGGAAGCGTGAGCGACTAGACTGTGGACTCTCTGTAACAAAGACACAGAAGCTAAGACACCTTGACAACGGCAACCACTTGTCTTAGAAACACAGACTCAGGCGTCAGTGGGCTCAGAGAGCACGCGATGAGCACTGAGGCTCTGACGTGACAGAGACGACAAGAAGGTGACATCTGACGGGAGCCACACACCTGCAAACACTTCACACCTTAGCAACACGTCCACGAAGAATGAATAATGAAAGCCTGGTGCTTAAAATGGTAAGTTAGCAACGAACCAGGGTGCAACGTGACTCACTCTGGGACCTGCCCAGCCGTCTCCGGGCTGCCGTCTGCCCTCCTTCCCATAACCGACACGGAGCTTGCTCAGGGCGTGCTGGTGTGCACGTGAGCGACTCTCGCAGAGGTCCCGGGTCACGGGTGCTCACCTCACAGCTCAGGCTCCGCACACAGGCCTGGCGGACGATGCTGAAGAGCTGGGGGTGGTTGGGGTGCTGGTGACTGACGTACTTGATCGAGGTCTCCTTGTCATGGCTGATGTACCCGGGATGCCCTGCAGCAAGTGACCGGCAGCCCTGCCCACGAGAAAGAAAAGAAAACCAGTTAGCCAGCAACATGCTTGCTGACTCTTATGCAAATCTCAAGCAGAAAATTCAATCTGTTTCGCATAAAAACAACCGGCTCCGGGGCTTCCCTGGTGGCGCAGTGGTTGAGAGTCTGCCTGCCGATGCAAGGGACACGGGTTCGTGCCTCGGTCCAGGAGGATCCCACATGCCACGGAGCGGCTGGGCCCGTGAGCCATGGCCGCTGAGCCTGCGCGTCCGGAGCCTGTGCTCCACAACGGGAGAGGCCACAACAGTGAGAGGCCCGCGTACCGCACAAAAAAAAAAAAAAAAAAAAAAACCGGCTCCTAGAGTTATACTTGACTGAGGATTTCTGTGTTTCCCGAGTAGGAAAGTCAGGATGCACACATCACAAAGGTCGTCAGAGGGCATCGAATCTACTGAGCACGGAGATCACTGGACCTCCTCTACTGGCACTTACGCAGCAGGGACCCCGAAGAGCTCTGTACCCATCACCTCACCTAATCCAAGGAGCAAACCTGTGAGACAGTTACCGGGAGAATCCCCACCTCACAGGTGGCAAAACTAAGGCCCGGAGCCTCCGTCCTCGATCCGGGCACAACCACTTGGCAGGGACCTCGTGCCAAGGGAGGCTGCCACACTCTGGCACTGGCGTGGCTGCCTGAGAACACATGCTCAGACCCCCTGCCATGGGGAAGGGACTGGACCGGCGGCACTGGCTGCTGCCCCCTGAAGCCACTGTCATGTTGGCGCCAAGGCTGTGCGCCCCAGCGGCAGCCCCCAACCTGGGACTGCGCACAGAGGCCCCGGAGCCAGCCCCTCCCTGGGCGATGCAGGACGCCTCCCAAGGCCGTTCCAGCTCAAGGACCCGCCCCCAAGGCCCCCACCGCCCAGGCCTCCTTCCTGCCGGCCTCTCCATCACAGGCAGCGGCCGTTCACAGCGGAGGGCCCTCCCCACCTCTGCTCCCCGCCCTCGAACCCTCACAATCAATCAGTCAAGCTCGAGCTCACCAACTGCTTCTCAGTGGAACCAAGCTAACACGGCTGCATTTCTGTCCACCCTGTAGTGACAGGTCCAACGCCACCCTGATTTCCAGTCCCGACCCAGGGCTCCACGTGAAGAAGCGGCATGGTGCGGGGACCTAACCTCCATCCCCCAGAGCTCACGAAGCGGGCAGGGTGCCCACGAGGAGGACGCCAGACTGACGGGACGGGAGCCGAGAAGGCAGCGCATGGACACGAGTGAGCGAGGCGAGGCTGGAAGGGCAGGCCCCATGGTGGTGGCCAGCGTTGGCTGGCCCAGAGTGGTTTGAAAAAGCTAAAGCTGGGACGAAGGGAAAGGACCAGAGGGAAGGAAAGCAGCAAGCGCACACCACATGGCCCACGCCCGTGAGGTCACGTCCAAGGCATGCGGCCTCCTGTCCACCCCCAGGAGGTCAAGCCCGAGCCCCGGCGGAGAAGAAATGCCCCCAACGCCCCAGGAGACACTGGCCTCGCACATGTCCGACTTCTTGGGTCCCGGGCTGCTGGACTCCGCGCTGGCCCCTTCTGCCGGGCTGTGGGCACGGATGCGGCTGCTCATCTGGATGCCGCCCTCATCCTCCTCAGCGTGCTCGCCCCGGCCGGGGCCGTCCCCACTCCCCGCCCCTTGCGGAAGCGGGGCGTGCAGGACCTCCGTGCAGAAGAGCGTGCGGGGGCCGTGGAGCTCGCAGAAGTGACAGAGCGCGACAATGGCATTCATGGTGCCCTGGAGACTGTGCCAGGCCTGCTGGGGAGAGGAGGGAAATGCCATGAGCTGGCCCCAGAACCTGCCGGCTCCGGAGCCCAGCAACCTCTGCTGTCCTCAACGGGCTTCTGTCCAGCAGAGGCAGGTCACCCAGCCAGGCAGCACTGCCCAGCACCCACTCTGGGCCAGCACTGCATCGGCTATAGGGGACACAAAGCAGACACCGTCCCTGCCCACAAGGAGTTAGGACAAAGAGGAGGGGAAACATGACACGGGATCACACAGAAACCCTTCAGTCAGGACCGTGCGGCGGGGCCACGAGGTGGGCGGATGGTGACACATGGGGACACACACAGACACACACACACACAGAAAGACACACAAACACAGAGACACACACACACAGACATACATACACACAGACACACATACACACACACACACAAAGACACACACACACACACACAGATACACAAAGACAAAGACACACACACACACACACACACACGCCGCTGCCCTGGGGGCATCTGTTCCACGGACAGCAGTGGAGCGGCTCCCGTGTGCCGGGCGACGTTTCAGGTGATGTGATGCTGCCTCACGGAGCTCACCTTCCAGGAGGGCAGGGACACGCGGCACACCGCTTCCTCTCGTGCGGTGACCGCATTAGGGACCCAAGGACAGGGGTCCAGGGCAGAGAAACACTGGAGGAGGTGGGATGTAGTTTCGGACAAAAGGGCTCCCAGGTGACAACTGAAGGAACAGAGGGCGCCACGGGGGCTGAGGAGGGGCCGTGACGGGGTCTGAATGTCTGCAGAGCTGGGGGGTGAGGGCAGAAGACAAGCAGGAGGTGGATTTTAGGGGCCCTTCTAGGCCATGGTAAGACCTAGAACTTTTCTTCAAAGATTAGAGAACCTCTGGTGGGTTCTGATAAGAAACACAATGAATTAGAATGTTATTTTAAAAGATCGTTCCGGCCACTGTGCAGGAGCCAGGGTGGACGCAGGGAAGCCAGCTGGCCTGGGCCAGGGAGGGCGGGGGAAGGCGCTGAGGACCGTCAGAGCGTGACTGTGTCCCAGAGAGATATGCAGACGCTGCTCACGGGCGGACTGTAGAGCACCCAGAAGGAAGCAGGGTACGTGGGGGATGGGAGAAGGCGGCCAACAGCAGCGCCTACTAAGCCTGCAGTGGAGATGATGGCGACAGGCCATGGGAGATGGGAGTGGGGCAGTCAGGGCTGGGGCACCTGGGCCCCAGAGCTCAGACATGGCAGGGAGGAAGAGTTGGTCAAGGCGACAAAGGAGGACAGGCAGTGAGGTGAAGTCTAGGATCACTCCGGAGACCACGTGAGCAAAACCGCCCTGGAGGAGGGCAGCAGAGGGCGGTGGGGTGGGGTGGGGTGGGGGGCGTGGTGGGGACGCAGGCGCACGTGCCCTCTGCGGGGAAACCTTAAAGGCGGGGTGTCTGTCCACTGGGCTCCAGCAAGTGGTGGAGAAACAGAGGCGGGACAGTGACAGCCCAGTCGACATGACACGTGGGACACAGCAGGCCTGGGAGCCAGGCTAAAGTGGGAACAAGTCTTCTCCAGACCACAGCAGCCAAGACAGTACCTGGGAGCCACATGTGGCAGCTCAGATCCGAACTAACAACGATGAAGAGCCCCCTTCCTGTCTCACCGGCCACCATTTTAAAAGGACAGCACAGACTGCGGGAGGGACATTTCCACCACCACAGAAAGTTCTCTTGGACAGCGGTGCTCGAAACGGTGAAGGACAATTCCAGCTACCGATGTCTGACTTAGTGGACACCAGCAGCATCCAAGCCCTCTTCTCTCTGGAGAACGCCACCCCCATTACAGAATCAAAGGTCAGACATGCTCTGTGCTCACCCCCTGGTCGGCAGGCGCAGGCCTGAGCGTGGCCTGGCCAGTCAGAGGCACCTGCTTGGGATGCTGAACCCAGAAGACAGAGGCAAGAGAGCAGACAGTGTGAACACACACGGCGGGCGCGGGGAGTCCGCAGAGCGGGTCCCGGGAGTGGCACCCTCACCCACCGGGCCCGGCGGGTCCCTCCACGGGCCCTCGAGAGGCCTCCCGCCGGCGGCCGCACTCGGAGCCACTTCTCTACCCGCCTGCTCGCTCTGCCACCACCCGATGTCTGCGGTCAACCACTCAGCTGACGTGGGCCGCCCACCTGCCCGGCACAGGCTAGAGCGCGAGGGTCAGTAGGAGCGGCAGAGGCCAACCCAAAAGAGACATCTGGGGGTCAGACAGGGGACGGGAGGGGCAGCTGGAAGCCATGGCGAGCCAGGGCACGGAGGGCTCCCGGAGGGAGCTGAGCAGTGGGACAGAAGACAGCTTAAGACAGGAGGACATTTAGCTGGAAGACCTTGAGTTCCATGGAGATTCTGAACAGCAGGGACCAAGAGGGCAGGGCTGGTGAGAAAGGCCCAGAACGCTGCCCCCAGACCTCCAGCGGCTCACTCCTCCTCACCTCCCCTCCCTGCATGCCCCGTGCTCAGAGAGGGCCCTCTGCAGTGCTCACACCCAACCATCACTGTCTCAGTTCCCGACACACAGCGGGCACCAAACTGACGGGTGGTAGACAAGTGAATTTAGGAGCTGCCTGGAGAGAGGACAGTTGTTGCCACAGGAAGGGGAATGCTCGTGGATGATGTCAACACAAACCTCTATACTCAGCAGGACCACACAGCCACCACCCCGCCCAGGTGACAGCCAGCAAGGCCATTTCCAAACGAGTCAGGCAGTGCAACGGTGGTCAATACCTCAGCTCTAAGACTGACGCTTTCTAGATAAGGAAAAAAAGTCAGAGCCAATTCTAAGAGCAGTGGGCATGGGGGAAAAAAAATGCAAGCAGCTCACAGCCAATCTCAAATGAGGACATCACACAGAGGACGTGGTTGTGAACGATTCAGCAGCCCACTTGCCTTGTAAGCAGCGGGCGACAGAAAGCTGACGTTGTGGTCAAAGTCTACAGCAATGTTTCATAAAGGAGCCCTCGTGACACAGATACTTATATGTAAATGTCTATATAAAACATAAGATATTTAAAAATACAAAGTCCTCATCCTTCCTGCTCTTGGTAATAAGGGGGCAGCAGCCACATCATGTCCGTTTAACCCTTCCGGCCACAGGCCCACCCTTACGTGGGAAGGAGAGAGCAGAGGTGATGTTGCTAAGCTACTTCCCAGCATCCAGGATCAAAGTGCGCCAGGCTACTCTTACTTTCTTTTAAATGGAAAGCGCTCCTGTCTGACAAGAGTTCTTACTATTGGGATCACGGGTGCCACAGCCTAGATAAAACAGCTCTCCAGACCTACGCACGCGGAAAAACGTCTGTCTCCAGCCCAGAGCAGCCAGGTGACCTGTGACAGGTCCAAATACCTCTCTCGGCACCAGCCTAAAGCTGAGCCCCACAGGTCTGGGAGGGAACGATGGCCCGTGGCACCCGAACTAGGGCAGCATGAGGCCGGGTCTCCACTCACTGTCCGATTCCAATCTCTCTCTACCGGATGCCCAGCAGTCCTTCCTTTCCAACCAGCCTTCCAGAAACCAAGAGGCAGAAACCCTCCTCCGCCCGACAGGCTCAACATTACACCTTGAAGGGTAGGGTCCTGTCCACGCCCCCTCCCATCGCGACAGTGACGTGTGCACGACCCCCTCCCGCGGTGCACCCTGGCCCGGGTCCCTCTACCCCACTACGGTCCGCCCGAGGACCACGGAGGGTTAAGGATGCGCTGAGCACGGCAGCTCTCGACCCGCATCAGACACGCTGCAGCTCCCCGAAGGCGGCCCGGCCTCGTGCACGGGGGACAGGCGTGTGACACCCGAAGGTACCGCGGCGTCGCGCCACTGTCACTCAACCACTGGTAACCTGGCGCCTCAGCATGTCCTCTCGGAGACCCGGGTCCCCCGGCCACTCCGAGGGCCCCCGCAGGGCTGCCAAGTATCCCCGCGCTGGGGACCCAGTGCCTCCAGCCGCCGCGACCCACCCCTTCCGCAACCAGGCCGAGCCCGACCGCACTCGCCATACTGGTCGCTCCCTCAGCTCCAGGGTCGCCGGACCCTGCCACCCCGCCCCTCAGCCCGGCCGGCGGGCTCGGCCCCCGTCGCCCTGGACCGCGCGGCCCGACTGACCGGACAGGCCAGGGAGCCGCCCTGGCTCCAAGCTCCAGGTCGCGTCGCGTCGCGCCGCGCCCCCCTCCTGGGTCTCCGGCCACCCCCCCGCCTCCCCACACCCTCGGCCTCCCTCCGGGAATGCGGAGTGGCTCCTCTCACCGTGTACCCTAACAGATCCGCCGCGTCCGCCTCGGGGCGCGTGACTCGGCCGGGAGGTACCACCACCCGGGCCGAGGAGGGGGAGCGGGCCGTCCGACGCCCCCACCCCGCGAGGCGCGCGGAGCCCCGCCAGACTCGCAGCCCGGGAAGACAGCACGAGCCCGGCAGCTCCAAAGTCCGGCGGAACGCTGCAGCGGCTGCCCAACTCCCTCCGCCGCCCCAGCCCGTGCCCCCACCGAGAAGCCCGGAGTGGTTCCGCCCGCGCGTGCGGGGGCGGCGGAGGAAACCATTCCAGGAGAGGGGAAGGATGCTTTAATTAAAAAAACGTTTTTTAAAGAGATTTGAGGGAAAATATATCTATCCCAGGACTCCCAGTCCACACCGAAGGAAGAAAGAAAGAGAACGTCGCGACGTTATAAAGGACGCTGTAATTCCTTTTGGTTTCACCGTTAGTTTTCATTAAATTTCCGATGGAACCAGTCTTCGGTGGAGCGTGCGGGCAGAGGGCGGGGCGGGAGGCGGTCGCCCGGTGACGCACGAACTGCGCGACGCCGGGGAAGGTGGGGCGGGGGTGCGCATGCACGACTGGCTCCCTCTCTTCCCTACCGAGCCGCGCGTCAAGTTTTTTTAAAAAAACGGAGTTATCGAGTGATAATCTTCTTGAACGTGGGCGCCTTTTATTCAGCCTGTGTACTTAGAGATCAGTCCGAAAGCCCTCAGGGCGTGATGTGACGTGGCCGAGGGCGAGGCCGAGGGCCGGGGGTTGACTTGCGGGACCGCTTCTCTCTGGCTCTTGAATTTTACTGAGTTTGCCAAATGCTCTTTGAAAGCCTTAGTGGAAAGGTTCCAGAAATGTTTGCAGCCTCCTACTATGTCTGTGCCTTTCCAATTTGTAAAAGAAAACATTTCCAACAACTGTAATCTTGTTATTTCCCATTTTCTCTTAGTGGTAGGTGTTCTTGAAACATGGGTTAGTCAAGTTTTAAGCCAAGAAAAAAATTGCTTTTTCATTTTGTAACTTTAATTCCAGGAATTAATTTCCTCAGTTTGTCACTGGAGGACACCATCTTGCTCAGATTATCTTTATTTCCATGATGATAGGCTAATGGAGGCCCCAAGTGAAGGAAGGTTTATTCAACCACTGACATTTTCAATAAAACTCAACGCGCATTCGACGGCAGCTCGACCCCATTTATTCCATTAATATCTTTCCCAGCACCACTTTTGGAGGTGCTTTCTCAAATAAATCTATAAATCTGTTTAAAAGTAACAACTACACGCCAATTCCTTGAATTAGTGAATTGTACCAAGGGTTAATTAAACTGACTCAAAGAGGATAAACTTTTAGGGACATTCAACAAAAGAGACATCTCAGAGGTCAGAAAATGTAACCCACCTTATCAGTGGGAAAGGCGATCAAAACTCAGCAGCAATGTTCACAAAGTATAGGTGACAATAATCCCCAATAATGCTCAACTAAATGAAATACCATGCTAAACTCAGAGCTTCTATCCCATAACAGGAATCTTAAGAAATGTTACCAGAAGTGTTGGATGTACCCTTGCCTGGCATTTACAGTCCAGAACATGTTTTTCCGTCACTGAAATGGGCTCAATCAGAATGAAAGATTTCTTGATGCTTTTCTGCCTTCCTACTGCCAAACGAAGGGGCTTTACTGGGGATGTATTGACAACTGAGCATCCAGACTGATGGGGTGCTTCACCGATGCCAGTTGCCAAGACCACAGAGCCAAGTGAAGAGAAAAAAGGAAAAGTCTCACTGTGAAAATGTCCTGCGAGGTTTTCAGGTGCACTCTCCCTAACATATGCCCTTGTGTAGCTATAGAATACAGCTGGGCTTTATCTCCGAGTCAAAACCACCATGTCCCTGAATTAGTTTTCAGTTTCAGAAAGAACAGGTATATTTTATTTGTAGGCAAATTGGATCTAATACTTTTAATCATGTCATTATTTTAAGGGTACTATAATAGGTTCCCTGTTATAAGAATAAATAATAATCCCAGCTTTCATTTCTTGCAGCAACCAAGACAACATTCCCTGGGTTTTTAGATATGTGTAACAGTTTGGGAGTCTGACCAGCTGCTGAACGGCAGCAAGCAAGTAATGGGTAATATTTCAGAAGGAGAACTCGTGCAGGACTTGTATATCACGTTGAGGTTTTGGGATATTAGACAGTCAACTCTGCGTATAACGTGTCCAGCCAGTTGCAAGGCAAGAATTACTAGTCGTCCAATATTATCTCTTAAAAAAAAAAAAAAAAAACCTAGTGTTTATTTTGCATTTTTTATCACAGCACCTTCAGAAAACTTTAAAAAAATTAATTCTCCTCCCCAATTAGAATTCAACTGATAGCTTGCTTGTGTTTTAATCTAATACTAGCTGCTTCTTAAACCCCAAGCAGCTAATTTTTAGTCTAGTAATAAACTTTAACAGTCCATTATGAATACAGGCTTATTAAATGCCTTTTACAATTAGCAAAAGTTCTCTGGTTTCAGCTTTTGATTTTAGAACAGGATACAGATAGGATTTTGTCTTTGTGCACCACCGTTAAGTAATTTAACTGCCTAAAAAGAGTAGCCATCATATTTCCCCATTCACAAGTATCTGATTTACCCTGTCATTTATTTTCTCTGGGCCCTTTGCAACTGCTCAGGCTTACATGCAAATAAGAGTTTTCTTCTATAAATTGGCTACTGTTTCAAGCTGCAACCCAGAAACTTAGAATTTACAAATCCAAAACTGCATCTTTGAAAAGCAAGTAATAGAAGAGAATGAGAACACAAGTTGACCATTGGCGTAGGCAGAGGAGGGAATGTGAACAAGGACGGTCCACCTGCGAACGCCACGCTTACAAAGCTGAGAGCTTTATAAGACCCTCTGCTAAATTATCTACTGGAAAAGTAAAAGCATTTGTCCCTGGTTAGATGACACAGGCATTATTATATCCTGTTACTAAGGCTAGTTAGGATTCTTCCCAGGAATGTTCTATTATCCAGCTTTGTTTGGGATTCTGATATACTAAACAAAGTAAAGAAGGTGCCTTCCATGCAGGCCAGAAAAATTCCATTATTGCCTATTTAGTACCATTCTTTGGCTCAGAAAACATCTACTGTCATTTCAAAAACATGTAACCAGATGTTTCTTTAAAGAATACCTTATACTGGTATATCTCAAACTGTAGACCTCGCAGACCAAGCATACTCACCTAATAAAGTCTAGACTAGAAACTGAATACTGTCCCTTTGAGGGGAGCGGCGGGGGGAGGTTTCCACTGGGCACCGATACAAATAGAAACACATATAAGGCAAGTACTGAATTCTGAGGGTGATCAGTTATTCTCGTTTATCTGGAGTACTTATCAACATTTGAGTACCGTGAAAAGACACACTTTAAGAGTCCACAGAGAAAGAGTAGGTCCACTAATGAACACCAACCCCAGGCTACATCCTTGGACCTCAGAAACTGCCCTAATTGCCTAGGTGCAAGCTCACCATCTTCTGGCACCACCAAAATGCTACAGGTATTCATAAGTGAACGTGGTCACAAACTGAGCTGCTGCTGAGAATTAACTCCAAGGAATGGCTAAGGCTATCTTAACTATTCACACCAACAGATTCTGGTAACTATTCAAAAACAAGACACAGGCATTGCCAGGCAACGTCTGCTCAGCATGTGGGGTCTCATGCTCACTTCTAGTAACAAACGAGGCCACTCATCTTGACCCAAGATTTTCAAAAGCAACTGCTGTCGAGAGAAACCGCTGGCCAGTTTAATAGAAACAATGTAGTAGAGCCATTAACCACACATTAGAAAAGGGAAAAAAGTCTCTCAAGGGATTCACAGAATGTAGGTGGCTGGAGGAGGTGCCCAGTGGAACTGGGTCCCCGACTGTTTGTGGAGGAGGAGGCCTGCCTCCTGGGCTGTATTGCCACGTGGACACGGGGGCTGCAGTGAGGGGGATCCCCAGCACCCTGTCAGGGTCCAGAGCCGACTGCATGGGGGCCTGCTCCTTCCCTCCTTAGGTTTGCAGGGCTCTAGCCCCCGAACCAAGAGAACACACGAGGGCAGGTGTGAGGGCCGGGAGTGAAGGCCCTCCTCCCCAACCCCGACAGGAGGGGCTCACATGACTGCCCTGCGAATGCGGGACCAGGCCCTAAACACCGGGCCCTCTGGAAATCAAAGTTTCAAAATAATGTGGTGTTTCAATGAATCACTATTCGGGGAAAAATCTAAGAGTGTCCATCCACATCAGGAGCCCACAAGAAAGTTACTTTTTCCTTAAATAGCCATGACTGGCAACTACTAGAATTCTCACAGTTGAGGTGATTTTAATTCAGATCCAGGTAAATGAGAAGTTGTCCAATTGTTTTTAAAAAAACAAAACTGTAACTTGCCACACTGATAGAAGGAAAAAAATTTTTTTTAATAAATTTATTTATTTTGGACTTCTTTGGGTCTTCGTTGCTGCCTGTGGGCTTTCTCTAGTTGTGGTGAGCGGGGGCTAATCTTCGTTGCTGCCTGTGGGCTTTCTCTAGTTGTGGTGAGCGGGGGCTACTCTTCGTTGCTGTGCGTGGACTTTCTCTAGTTGCGGTGAACAGGGGCCATTCTTCGTTGCAGTGCGCGGGCTTCTCACTGCAGTGGCTTCTCTTGTTGCAGAGCACGGGCTCTAGGTGCACGGGCTTCAGTAGTTGTGGCACGTAGGTTCAGTAGTTGTGGCTCGTGGGCTCTAGAGCTCAGGCTCAGTAGCTGTGGCCCACGGGCTTCGTTGCTCCGCAGCACGTGGGATCTTCCTGGACCAGAGCTCGAACCCGTGTCCCCTGCATTGGCAGGCGGATTCTTAACCACTGCGCCACCAGGGAAACCCGGAAAATTTCCATTAGATATTTCCCCTTTCCTAAGTACAGGCACGTGGAAGTACACATGAAAATGACATAGCTCATCTAAGCTGGAGAACTGAGAGCATGGATGAGGGGTCAAATCCAGCCCTCGCCTATTTCTACGTCAGCGTTACTGGATCCAACCTCACCCTCTCGTTTACGGATCAGATGCTCCGTGGCTGCTTTCCTGCAGCAAAGCAGTGGTCGTCATGACAGACCACATGACCCCAAAGCCTCTCTGTTAGAGCAACCTTTTAGGCATGAGGTTTCACGGTTTCTTTTTGTAAATAATGAAAATGTGCCTGACTACACAACTGGACACATTTTAAACAGCGAATGTTACTATCAAGAGGTTCTTTAAGGACCAAATTCCAGTTTAATCTGAGCACACCTTACAGAGGCTCCACACCATCCTGGGGCTAAATCAGGGGACCCAAGTCAGATGTATTCCAGAGTTTTGAAGAGAAGGGACCCTGAACACAATCAAAATGCAACTGTGCAGATGAACAGAAAATGCTTCTGAAGAAAAAGCGGCGAAGTCTGGTGTTCATCTCACAAAAAAGCCTGAGATTCCAAAAGGGCTGCCCCCACACCGAAGGTCCCCACGGGCACAGCCTATCTGCTCAATTCACAAGCCACCCTGTCACTCACGTAAACGTGAGTTCTAATTACAAAACATTAGCTTCGGCCTGATGGACTCGCCCAGCTTTTTTATTTTTTAAGGCAACTGGTATCAACTATTTATTTATTCATTTAGGGCTGCATTGGGTCTTTGTTGCTGTGCGCAGGCTTTCTCTAGTTGCGGCGAGCGGGGGCTACTCTTCGTTGCAGTGCGCGGGCTTCTCATTGCGGTGGCTTCTCTTGTTGCGGAGCACAGGCTCTAGGCACGTGGGCTTCAGTAGTTGCAGCACGTGGGCTCAGCAGCTGTGGCTCGCGGGCTCTAGAGCACAGGCTCAGTAGTTGTGGCACACAGGGTTAGTTGCTCCATGGCGTGTGGGATCTTCCTGGACCAGGGCTCAAACCCATGTCCCCTGCATTGGCAGGTGGATTCTTAGCCACTGCGCCACCAGGGAAGTCCCGATACCAACTTTAGATTCACATCTTCCAATAATTCCTAAAATCTGTATCTGTTCACAATGAATATGTTCTTTAAAAGCTTTTCAGAGAAAAAAAGTGATACAGAAGACACGCCAATGTTCAAATAATTTAAAACAAAAAGGTAGATTTAATGCAATAACCACATTAATCTGAGGATAAATAAATCCACAACAGGCTTTAAAGTTTGAAAACGTTTTCCTTTCTTTGCAGAGAGGATGGTTTTCTGAAAGTACACAGGACCGAAGACGTCAAAACAAAACACAGTGTCTTAACGTCTAGGTGAGACGGGGCCTGGTCCTCCCTGCCGCCCTCCCGACACCTGCCCCGGCCACGGCGAAGGCTTCTCTGAAACTCATGAAGAGCCCTGGCTTCAGGAGTAACTTGATGGCTTGTTTCCCGAGTCGTCTTCCTGCGACCCCATGCTCTGGAAGGGAGGGAGAGAGGCAGTGCGCTTGTCTGCCCTGGCCGAGGGTTTCCAGCCAGCCCCGGACACCTACCCCCCGAGGACGCCACCCCGTGTACGGGGCAGGCAGGTCTGGGACCCCCACCCTCATCCCTAAACACACTTCCAGCCTGGAGTCTGGAAACGTCCCCAGCGAGTATGTCTCTGTGAACCTCCCCGATATGGCTTCTGGGCACAAACTCACACTCCTGATGGAGGATGCCACCCTGCCCCGCCCGGCCCACTCCGTGAATAAGGGGGCCCCAGTCACCTTCTGCACGAACTGGGGGTTCACTGTGATCTCCTGGTCCATGGCCCTCAGCCGTTCGTCCAGCTCTATGCACCTCAGCATCTGCATGGAAGACAGGTGTGGACGTGCTGAGTGAGCGGGTTTAGGGCAACTTCACCTTTTTAGCCTAGACTATTACTGTGGGTGCTACAGGGTCACAACTCTGGGGCCAGATGAATTCTGGAGTCAGAAGTTTTGGATTCCGCCAGCAACACAGTACAGCAGGACCTGGGGCAGCACCTCGTCATCAAACACGCTGACATCTTTTGCAGTGAAACCTAAAAATATTCATTTGCCATCACATGAGTTACAAAAAAAACCTTCCCGTTTTCAGGGTTTTTTAAAGAAAACTTGGAATTGCCAAAAACAGACTGTGGAGACATACTGCTTTGAAGGTTCTGGAGCTGTTCAGTTCAATCCGTTTGCCTAAACAAAGGGAAGAAACCAGACCACCCACACAATCCTGGCTCACGTCCAGACCCCGGCAAGCACTCAGAGCAGGACGCGCTCCGTGGCCCACGCTACTGCCCAGGGGCCACCGCGCACGGCTTGTCTCCTCCAGCTGCGCACTCTCCCCCTGCAGAGACGGGGATTCCTGACTGTCCGAGCTGGGGCTCCAGATTCACGTTACTGAAGGCTCTACAGTATAGGTGGCCACTGGGTACGGATAAAACTGTACCGATTCTAAGACCCTTCAAGTGTTTCAGGAGTTGAAGGAGGCTTTGGTGAGCTAGACAAATAAGCTAACCCACCATCTACTTATAACCGTACAACCTGGGAGAGTCCACCTTGAAATTAACTTTCTAAGAAATAAGATGTTCTTAGAAACTAGCTGGGAACTACCCGTATTTAGAGCTAAAATTATCCTGGAACATACAGTCAGTATTTCAGGTATAACATCATAAACATCAGCCCAAAACACCTGGCATTTGTATTTACCTCCTGATCAATGTTATGAAGCATGGCAGGGTTATTATATTTTTCAGGGTTATCATGGAAACTGACCATCCCATCCTTCTGATTAATACTTGCAAAAATTTCACCATCTTCTATCTATAAAAGAGAAATCAGGAAAGCAGTTTAGACCCAAAAACTATGTGAATATGCAGTGTTTCAATACAATCAGGAGAAATCACAGAAAGCAATAAATAAATAATTCTGTATGTGTATTTTTAAGCACCACCTGCTTATTCAAAGATATCTATTCAATACCTACCATGTGCACTGCACCAAGATAGGTGTGAAGGGGTAAAATCCACATAAGGTAAATTAACCATTTTGTTTTATTTATTTATTTATTTGGTCATGCGGCATACAGGATCTTAGTTCCCCAACCAGGGACCGAACCCGTGCCCCCTGCACTGGGAGCACAGAGTCATAACCACTGGACCACCAGGGAAGTCCCAAATTAACCATTTTAAAGTGAACAATTCAGAGGATTCAACTACACTTGTGATGTGCAGCCACCAACTCTACCCTGTTTCAAAAGATTTCACTGCCCCCAGGGGGAACCCACCCCATTTAAGCTGTCACTGCCCATTTTCCCTCCTCCCAAGCCCCCTGCAACCACTAATCTACTTTCTGCCCTATGGATTTGCCTGTTCTGGATGTTTCATATAAATGGAGTCAGACAATATGTGGTCTCTGTGTCTTGCTTCTCTAGCATAATGTTTCGGAAGTGCCCTTACATCTTTAGAAAATTTCTGTGAGATATAACTGACGTTGCCGTTGCATTTTAAAAAGTGAAACCCTAACACATTTTTGTTTCACCCCAGTAGAAATTATCTTCTGGTCCTTTAAGAAAACTTTCTGCCAGTGTTGATTCCAAGGCAGTTTCAAGGTCTTTGTTCTTTGCATCAACTGGGGATTTATTTGTTTGATCCTCACCCCCAAATCCTGTCCATGAAGTAAAAAGCGAGAAGCCAATAAAATCCCAAACAGGTGTTGTTATTCTAACAAATTGCTCCCCAGGTGACAGTGGTCTGTCACAGTGGAACTGAGCTGCCTGAGCTGGTCTGCTCCTTTCCATCCTGGAAAGGGATGGGCCCCAGTTAATGAAACACCCACAGCCCAACACACACTAAACAGAAGGCGTAACTCTGACCCCATGAGCAAAGAGAGCTGCCTCTTCACAAAGGGGAAGGACATGCACACCGGGCTCACCACAGTGGCACTCTCTGTAATAACTACAACTGGAAACAACCCAAGCGTCCCCTGATGGGAACGGAAAGGCAGCCTCGTACAGTGGAACGCTGCAGCCCTGCAAATGAACCAACTACAATGATACGCAACACTGTGCATGAATCTCATGGTGTTAAGCAAAAAAAGCCAAAGTACATATGCTGTACGTTTCCTTTTATATAAAACTCAAAAATAGGACACAACTAAAAATAGGACGATAGAAATCAGGATAATAATAACCTTTCTAGGCAGAGGTAGGGCTGGAAGCAGGTTTGAGAAGGCTACACACTGTATGTTTCCAACTATATTACATTCGGGAAAAGGCAAAACTGTAGAGAAAATAAAAAGATCAGTGGGGGTGGGGGAGGGGTGAGAGGGACAAATAGGCAGAGCACAGAGGATTTTCAGGGCAATGAAAATACTCCATCCGACACTATAATGATGGATCCATGTCCTTATACACTTGTGCAAACCCACAGAATGTCCAACACCATGAACGAACCCTAATGTACAGTAAGGCCTCTGGATGGTGACACATCCGTGTAGGGTTGTCAGTTGCTGAGAACTGTCCCACCTGGTAGGGGTACTGACAAGGGGAGGCTGTGCACGTGTGGGGCGGGGAACCCTGTACTTTCCCCTCAACTGTGCTATGAACCTCAAACTGCCCTAAAAAATTGAGTCTTATTTAAAGAACAACCCCTGCCTTCATAAATTTTACACGTTAGGGCAGGATTTTTCAGGTGTGGCGTAATTGACATTTTGAGCCAGATTCTTTGTGGTGGGTGCTGTCCTCTGCATTGTGGGAGCTTGAGCAGCGTCCCTGGCTCTACCCACTAGATGTGAGTAGCACCCCCAGCTGTGACAACCAGAAACGTCCTCAGACATCTGCCCTGGCAGATGCCACGTGTCTCTGGCAGATAAAACATCGCCAGCTGGTCTGGAGCCTGTCAGGGTCCGTCTGGGCTGGGCAAGCACCTCACGAGCTGTGCCCGCACCACTCACGTACTGGTCCCCACCGCTGATGAGCAAGTCCGGGGAGGGGTGCGGCTGACCCACAGGACGGAACCCTGTGGGCAGCAAGGTGCTCTCAGCAGGCGCTCCAAGGCTGGGGAGGTGGGACAGGTTTTGCTTGTTTGGGATGTGTGTCTGTGTTTGGAGGATTACCTCCAAACACAGGAAAGGAAAAAACCTCCAAACATTTGTAAATTGAACTATGGAAAGAAAATACTCCATTACACAACTGAAAAGTTTCATGACTCCTCATCCTGACCCGGCACCACTCCTGAAACCACAGGGGCGATCACCAGCAGGAAACGCAGAGTGCTGATGTTCTGCGTGAGAAGGTGCGCCGGACCCGGGCTGAGGACAGAGCTTTGCTCTTGGTGGATCAGATCGGAGACGTGCGCTTGTGTAACAGAATAAGTAAGTAAATGACGCTATTTCAACTTGGTGGGTTACCACGTAGTCATTTAAATGCTTATCCAGGAACTTCCCTGGTGGCGCAGTGGTTAAGAATCTGCCTGCCAGAGCAAGGGACACGGATTCGAGCCCTGGTCCGGGAAGATCCCACATGCCGCAGAGCAACTAAGCCCGTGCGCCACAACTACTGAGCCCGTGTGTCGCAACTACTGAAGCCCATGTGCCTAGAGCCATGCTCGGCAACAAGAGAAGGCACCGCAATGAGAAGTCCGCACACCGCAACGAACACCCAATGCAGCCCTGCCAAAGTAAGTAAATAAATAAATAAAATAAAAATGCCAACCTTTAAAAAACAAATAAATAAAAAAACAAACAAATAAATGTGTATCTAAATTTGGGGAGTGGGGAGTTACAACTGGGAAGTAAATGGGTCTCAGGTGTCCTGTGACATTTGCTATCTGCATCTGGAGCTGAGCGCATGGGTATCTGCTCTGAGTGTGGTCTCGGGGTGACACGGCCCAGAAGGGAGGTGAGTCAGACTGCCACCCATGAGGTCACCAGGCCCCTACCTCGCTGCACAGGACTTCCTCAGGGCAGCAGGGCCCTGCCCCACATATGGCTCATCCGTGGCTCATCACAGACCAGCAGGCAGAGCAGCACTGCTTTGTGTCTCTTTGTATTATCTGAAATATTTCATGAGTGTTTTAAATGATATTCACAAAAACTGTGACGATGAAAATATAAATACGGAGCACTGCTAAGACACCACTGTGTGTAACACATGAGTACATGTCACAGGAAAACCCCAAAGATTGTAAGTGAATCAACGAAAATGTCCACAGCGGTTGACACTGGATGGGCCCCCTTCGTCCTCCTTTATATTTTCTATCGTAAACACCTGTTACCTTTACAAGGACAAAAATCCAGTGATTACTTTTTGAAAAATAGCAACACACTCACCATGTGCAAGACATACTTTTCTGCCTCCTGAGGTCCAGATAACTGCACACGACTTGCCATGTCTTGTAATGACAGCGTTAAAAAGGTCTGAAATTCAGAAGTTAATTAATCACAAGTAGAAACGCTGAGGAAAGTTTTATTAAATGTGTACAGAGTTCTACTGAGTCTCTGAAAATGTGCTTTCCAATACTGTACGAGATAACTTTTTGTTGTGAAGATGACATGACTAAGGTTTTAGCCTCAGTTTTCTAGAGGACTAATGACTTTTAAACAGTATCCCACACGTGTGTCCTGTACATGTGAAATGACGTGTGCACCACCATTTCAGCACCGCCTGCAACGGCAAAGATTAGAACCACCTACAAGTCCGTCAGTAGAGGGCTGGCTGAGTGCAGCGCAATTACACGAACGGACTCCTACACAGTTGTAAAAAACTTACTGAGTGTGGACACTTTTTATGAGCTGGAAAAGAATCCAAGACATGTGCATTGTTAAATATAAAAAAGGATGCAAAACAGGGTCTACAGGGCTTCCCTGGTGGCGCAGTGGTTGAGAGTCCGCCTGCCGATGCAGGGGACACGGGTTCGTGCCCTGGTCCGGGAAGATCCCACATGCCGCAGAGCGGCTGGGCCCGTGAGCCATGGTCGCTGAGCCTGCACGTCCGGAGCACCGCAACAGGAGAGGCCACAACAGTGAGAGGCCCGCGTACCGCAGAAAAAACAAAAACAAAAACAAACAAAAAAACAGTGTCTACAGCATGCTCACATCTGTGTACAAGGAAAGAGTGCATACGTGTGACAGCACACATGCATATGAATGCATGTGCTTCTATGTGCACAGATGATCTCTGGAAGGATATCCGAGAAGTGGGTGACACCAGGCTGCCTCTGGAGAAAGAAAAGGCCGGCTGGGGTATAGGAACTGGATGGAGATTTTTGCGTCTTTAAATTTCGTATTGTAAACGTATTACCTTGTAAATAATATAAAATTGAAAAAAATCACATTCGCCCTTCAAAATTCAAAGCTAGAATGTGTAAACAAATAGGGAGTTAAAAGGAAACCAGTGTTTATCATTGGTTTGCCTGGGACTTGATGAAAATGCCCCCTTTCAGGAACAAATTAAAAGAACTCTTTTTTTTTTTAGGGCAGCTGGCAATGTTTACAATGATGGCATTTTCAGAGCAGGCCATGTTAAGACTGTGATGTTGAAAATTCTTAATAAGCCAATGACCAAAAATTCTACTGATACATATACTTTAGTTCAAAGAGTAGCATGCCCTCTCCAAATGAAACTACTGTTAATTCTAAGAAGTATCTAAGTAGTTTAGCGCCAATGAGGACTCAAAAGTGAACATTTCTAAATACCCGGAACTGTCATTTTCCCCATTTCAAAATAGGGAGAAACTTCCACTTGAATGTCTACCAGAAGAGGACTGGTTGAGTAAGCTGTGACCATCTGTACAACAGAGTATGATGTACAGTCATTGTGATGCAGGCTTACGTTGCCATGGAAACAAGGTGAAGACAGTGAAAAAAGCCAAGTACAGAACAGCACATACAATATGATCCCAACTACAGTGAACAGCAGTGTCTACACACAGAGCAGAGGGATTTAGAGAAACGCCCACAAAACACAAATGTGGAGCAGACCTGAGCCTCACGTGATAACCCCATTTCCCTGGTTGCCCTGCAGCCAGCCTCTCGTCCCGACACCCACATACAGTACACCTGCTGAGACTTCTTAAAAAGCCTTTGACTTTTTTGCCCTTTGAATAACATACTAACCTGGCTGGAAAATCCTCTGATGCTCCATCTACTGTTCTAACACCAGGATATGACGTCACACATCCTCTATGGTGGCGCCCCTGCCCATCAGCAACTGTGATGCCCCCCCAAGGCCGCCGGGAAGGGCTTATCAGCCCAGCGGACTCAAATCAGTGTTAAGTCAGCACAGTAGGACCAGGACGCTGGTGACTGGGAAGCCACTGCCCCGCCCTGGACTGGCCACCTAAGGCCCTTCATGTTTGGTTGGTCACACTCTGGATCCGTATTTATCCGATCCAAAACGGAAAACTGCACTTTCCATATAAAGCATACCGACTTCTCAGTATAAGCTATCAACTGATTCCAAAGTGACGAACTGGGGTTGACTATTTCACAAGATAGTTTAACTGATGATTTTCGCAGTGATGCCTACTTATTAGATTCCCTAAGTTCTAATTCTTCATTTAACTTTCATTCGCCATTTTGTAACTTAACATTTTTTTGAACATGCACTGTCTTTTCTCCTTGTTCACATTTTGGTTTTTCATCTAAACTCCCAGTACCAGTCACCTACGGGTGCAGCTGTTTCCCAGCAGCTCCTCCCGATGGTGAGATAGAAATTTATTGTACTTAGAGCAGCTGCACTGGCACCTGGACCAAATGGAAAACACTGTGGGGAGAATTCAGCTGCTGGTCACCTTGAATCTCTTAGGTCCGGTCTTTTTACCCTATGGGTCCAGCTGGTTTTTCTCTGACAGGACATTTGTTTTTCATCCTCTTTGAGTCGCTCTCTCTCTTGTGTTCTCCGTCTTCCTCTTACAGATTGATGTCTGGAGTGTGTGGAAGGGGCCTCCTTCTCATGTGCAATGACCCTCCCCTCCTCCTCCTCCTCGAGGAGCGATTCTCCCCACACAGTGGCGGCCTCCCCGGCTGCCCCTCCTCCCCCTGGTCCCCTCCAGCCTCCCTGGCCCTCGCATCAACTGAGCAGCGTCCTTTCCCCTCCTCTGCCTGGAGCCCGACCGCACCGTCCTTGAGCCCCAGGAGAAGAGCTGCGCCGTCCCGGTCACCGCCGCTCTCTGTTGGTTTACTACTACCTGCAGCAACGCCTTCCTGGCTCATGGGGAGCTGCATTTTTCTTTTTACACTTTCCTGGGCGGTTTTAACACTTGATAGTAAGCGTATTTTCCGTCATCAAAAGCCATTAGGCTTATTTTCATCTTGAAAATAGAAAACACACCATCGGCTCACCTCCCCCAGCTCCAGTGTGCTGGCCCTGTGCCCCCGCGTGGGTCAGCCCGCCGCAGGTCCTGGGCAACATGGCCACGTCCCCGGGCTCCCTGTCTCTGCCTCCCAGGGTGGCCATATCTCCTACCTCTTGCTCTTCACCTGTCCCTCTTCTCAAATACCCTGCCCCAGCACTGGAAAGACCAAAAGCCCCTATCAAAGTGCCCTAGGGAGTCAGCTGGGAGAGCTCTTCCTCAGGATGAGACCCGGTGCTGCTGCCTCGGTGCTGAGGGGGACGAGGGGAGAAAAGGAGCCCAGGGTCAGGAGGGGCCCGGCCAGGGCCTCACCTTGGTGAGCCTCTGGATGTTCTTCTTGTACAGCGAGGACAGGCACTGCTTCACCAGCCCCATGTTGTTGTCGCGAGCGAAGGTCTCGCTGTGCTTGGTTACCAGGTTGCGGAGCTCCGAGGGGTTGTTGGTGGAATAAACTTGCGCTAACTCGTGGTACGCGTTGCTAAGAGGCTAAAGGTGTGCAGGCGGGAAGAAACCAGATTCGAGAGTTAGAGGAACGGAGCCTGTGTAAGACGCAAAAGAAAACATGGCACTAAATTTGGAGTAAGTACATTCAACATCCTTTACTGTTACCTAACAATTTATAATTTACCCAAAGCAAATGCATAGTTTTCAAGACCAAGGATAGAAATGCACCATGGAGTAGTTTACTGTCAAACAAAAAAACCACCCACTTTGTAGTACAGAGCAAACTGCTGCACAGCAAGTGCAGTACACACAGTTAGTAAAGGCACACAGGTCTTTTTTCTCCATCAGTGGCTCTTGATTTTCCTCTTGATAAACCACTTTGGGAAGAAGAGGGAAAATTCCCACTCTTCTCAGTTCCCTCTCCCTCTCACACATACCTCACCGGGTGCAACGGGACAACCCGTTACTTCTGGGGGAACCAGAGACAACAGGGCTGAGGGCGCACTCAGAGATGTGCTGCTTTCACCATCGCACGTGTTCCCCTCTATCTTATTACGCGCGCATGCGTTGCCCTCTAGCTTACTACGTGCGCATACGTTGCGCTCTATCTTATTAAATGCGCATGCATTCCCCTCTACCTCATTACGTGAGCATGCATTGCCCTCTATCATAGTGCGCATGCGTTCCCCTCTCATTACGTGAACGTACGTTGCCCTCTTATCACGTGCACATGCGTTCCCCTCTATCTCATTACGTGCGCACACGTTGCCCTTATTACGTGCGCATGCGTTCCCCTCTATCTCATTACGTGAACATACGTTGCCCTCTTATTACGTGCACATGCGTTCCCCTCTATCTTATACGTGCGCCCGCGTTCCCTCTCTTATACGTGGGAAACCGGACCCAGGCCCACGAGTAGGTCTGTGGTCCGGAGACACGGATTCAAACCTGCATCCCCACCCTGAAGCCTGTGCCCTCTTCACCACTCTGATATCACCGCCAACAAACCACAATTGTGGGGAAGGAAGCTGAGTCATGGGGACCTCACCTTACAAAGGCCCTCCTCCTAGGGCCACCTGAATCACCCCGGGAGCTCCCCAAACCTGCGTGTCCTTCTACCCACCCCCATGCCCCCATCTGTGACTAGCAGCCTGGAGCCCGAGAAGCACGACGGGCTCTTAGAGAAGGACATGGACCACCCTCAACAAGGCAGCACGGAAATCTTCTCATCAGGAAGACTCACACTGATCTAGTGAAATTTTGAATTTTGTACAAGGAGGGTCAGCAAAAAATTTTTGTCAGAATGATAGTGACTTCAGTTTAAAAAAAGAACAAAAACAAAACCCCATGAGCATGTATTTAAAAAAAAAAAAAAAAAAAAAAAAGTAGGTCATTTCTTCACGTGGTCCCAGGGCTGAGTCCTCAGGGAAACAAGAGCAGCTCTGTGAGCAGCGCTTCGGGTCTAATAAGATTCCCTAGCACTTGGTCAAAGTGAGAGTCCAACAGAGTCAGCACTGCTTTTCTAGGACCTTAAACATCTACAGCTATGATCACCCAGAGCAAAAGTGTGAAAACAGATTCCTAGGAACATCGCGGTCCGTCAGGTGATCGGTGTGCACGGGCTGGGAGGGTTCGGGCTCTGCCAGACGCCCAGCAGGCGGCAAGTGAGCATCTGCTAACTTAACGTGCTGGGAGAGCTAGGGCCCGTAGAATAAGACTACAGAGGGCTTCCCTAGTGGTGCTGAGAGTCCGCCTGCCGATGCAGGGGACACGGGTTCGTGCCCTGGTCCAGGAAGATCCCACATGCCACCAAGCAGCTGGGCCCGTGAGCCATGGCCACTGAGCCTGCGCGTCCGGAGCCTGTGCTCCACAACGGGAGAGGCCACAACAGTGAGAGGCCCGCGTACCGCAAAAAAAAAAAAAAAAAAGACTACAGAGCTACGCATCACCACAATTTCCTATGAACAAAACATGTCACCTAAGAAATCCTTGTTTTAAAAACTCACCTTAATGAATCTACCCACAATTTGAGACGTATATTTCGGCAGCTGTTGCACTTTGCCAAGCAGTATCAAAGAAACGAGAATATACTTTTTATATGCCTCCAGCATGATGTGACTGACAGCCATAGCAGGAGTGGCGATGGCCTGAGCAGGAGTGAAGACAGCAAGGGAGCTTGAATTAGGAAAAGAACACTTATACTAAATCACTACCTTTTAATAACTCTAGAATTTACCCTTTGAACACATCCAACTCACTGGGCTTTGGTGTCTTCACCAAGCTGTGCGACTATCACCATTACCGAATTTCAGAACATTTTCACCCCCTAAAAAGAAACCCCAGGCCGTCAGTGGTCACCGCCCACTCCCCAACCCCAGGCAACCACTCCTCTACTTCACGTCTCAATGGACTTGGCTACTCTGGACAGTGCATATAAATGGCTTTTTTCTGTGTGTGTGGCCTCGCTGCGTGGCTTATGGGATCCCAGTTCCCCAACCAGGGATTGAACCCAGGCCCTGGGCAGTGAGAGCACAGAGTCCTAACCACTGGACCGCCAGGGAAGTGCCATAAATGGCTTCATGTAGTCTTTTGTGAGCAGCTTCGACGTGACACTTTCAGGGCACACCCCTGCAGTGGCCTGTGTCAGGACCTCATTCTGTGTTATGGGCAAACAGTGCTCCACCTTTTGTGTACTCAGATCCTCAGCTGGCGGGCATCTGGCCACATGAATCATCATGCTGCTATGAACATTCATGTATGTATTTGAGTGGACATTTGTCTTCACTTCTCTCGGGTGTAATCCTGGGAGTGAAGTGCCGGGTCATATGGAAGTTTTAGGTTTAACCTTCTGAGGAACCGCCAAGCTATTTTCAAAGCGGCCACACCACTGTACATCCCCACTGGCAGTTATGAGAGTTCTGAGTTCTCCACATCCTCATCAACACATTACTGGCTCTCTTTTTTAACTTCAGCCATGCTAGTGTGACTTGATATCACACTGTGGTTTTGATTTGCATTTCCCTGATGACTAGTGCTTTTAGCCATTTGCCTATCTTCTTTAGAGCAATGTCTATTCAAACCCATTGCCCATTTTTAAAATTTTATTGTTGAGTTTTAAGACATCTTTGTACATTCTGGATGTAAGTCTCTTATCAGAAATGTGATCTGCCAATATTTCCTCCCATTCTGAGGCTGCCTTTCCACCTTTTTCCACCTGGATTCATGAGGGTTAAGAATTCAAAACTATCACACCCAGATCAGCCCAAATGTTCCAAATCAGAATCCAAGCCACTGAGCCCATAAGGCACTTCTGAGAATTATTCAACAGAAACACTCATGCAAGTGCATAAGAACACAAGTGCAACAATCCACACGCAACACTGCTTTAATAGTGAAGCTTTAATAGCGAAGCAACAAACCTGCTTCAAGCGCCACCAATCGGGGGCTGGTAAACTGCCAGGTCCACATGTAGCATGGGGTAAGAGGAGGAGGCTACTTTCACTCTTTACTTTATATAATGCTGTGTGATCTGAATTTTTTTCATTAAGTACATCCTTCTTTTGGATTTTAAAAAGGCAGTAAAACAAAATCTGTGTCACCTCCTGAAATTAAGGTACTAATACTACCTGGAACTGATGTACATCACGAAGACACAGCGCCATGAAGTAGACTGCCACTTGGGCAAAAGAGGGACTATGTGGATTATCAGGTAAAAGTCTTCTAGCTGTAAACATAAACATGCTGTGTCTTTGACACTTCAACTCTCTGTGACAGAACCGTGCACCTTCCTGCCGCGCGCCCATGTCTCAGCACCCCTAGACCATCGGCCGGCTCATCCCGCCTCTGCTGGGCTGCAGAGCCACCGCGCGTTCAGTCGCTGCAGGTGTGTGCTCGCAGTTTTCTGAGGAACTGAAATTGTGACCGTATGGTCAATGTAGTCCCCTGGAAGGTCCTACCTGACCAGTCACGTCCTTGAAAGATACCGCCCCTGTCAACAGCACCTGTGGTCACCCTGCCCTAGGCCCCCAGCAATGCTGGTCAGCCCCCGCTCACTGAGGCGATGCCCACTCACAGGTCTGCGCAGGGATTCCTACAGCATCTCAAATACACCATGAGCTCCTCTGAGGCTTGGAATGTCTTTTATTACCCGAACATGTGCCCTGAATAAAACAACTTATGAACATCTGGCAAATTTATCCTAAAACACTGGTTTTAGCCAGTACTGTCTATCTTTGTTAGACCCTGAGTGAAGCTGCAGAGCTGCTCAATATGTCTCATTACACAGACACAAAGGTGGGGGGCACTTTTCACTGTGTACTCCTTCACACCCTTTGAATTACAGACCAGAAGAACGTTTTATTTATTAAAGTAAGAAAAACTCGGGAGTTCCCTGACAGTCCAGTGGTTAGGGCTCAGCGCTTTCACTGCTGTGGCCCTGGGTTCAATCCCTGGTCGGGGAGCTAAGATCCCACAGGCCACACGGTGCAGCCAAAAAAAACAATGAAAGAAAGAAAAACTTAACCGAACGTCACATCTGGTTTCAGAACAAGAAGATGCGTCAAAGGTCACTCGGTTCCATCCCTTCCCCACACGCAAAGGAAGCTACAAAGTCAAGAGGCACACACAACTCAACCCAAACCAGATGGGGGTTGTGGCAAAGCCTGGTCAGACCTGCCCCACAGTGCCCATCCCTCCCCTGTCCTGCACCCCTGGCCACAGGGAAACAGCCTCTGAAAGGACCCTCCCCTGCAGCTCCAGCCGTGAGCCTGCAAGTTCACACGCCCCCGGGGGAGCGCCGACTACCTGCTCGTAGAAGTAGAGTGCTCGCTCGAAGTTCTTCAGCCCGGTGTAGACCATCCCACCATAGTAATAGTAGCACAGGAAGTGCCTGGCCTCGTAGGCCCCATTCTCTTTGCAGATGTCCACCATGTCCACGTCCAGGTACGGGAGGGCGGGCTTAAAGCACTTTGCCAGCAAACACAGCTGTGGAAAAATTGACACGAAGCCATCATTCTAGGTGCACTTCGGCTTTAGCGGAAAGAGCAAATTTGCAGATTCCGGAAAGTTCTAGAAAATAACTGGCTTTACATTTTATTGACTAAAAGGATCTAAATGTCAGCACGTTATTCCATTTTCTTAGGCATTCGGAATACAACAGCATTTCTTTAGAAAAGACTAACTGGCTATGACATAAAGGGCCCCACAAATGAAGCAAAGCCCATGTATTTACAGATGCACGACAAGTATGACCTTTTCTCTTCACTGCCCTGGTGAAGTAAGAACAGTTTCTCTCCAATCACTCCTTTTCCATGTCTGAACCCCTCAGGTAAGTGTAGGGAATGTGCAGCTCAAGAAAGCAAGATCCAGCAAAGCTCTGTGTCTGGGTGATGCGGCACAGGGCACACACAGGCACAAACTCACTGTACACCTGAGATCTGCAAACTTTACTGTATGTACGTCACACCTCCATCACAAAAGTTTTTGAGAAGAAATAAAGAGGGGACTTCCCTGGTGGCGCAGTGGTTAAGAATCCGCGTGCCAATGCAGGGGACACGGCTTCAAGCCCTAGTCCGGGAAGATCCCACATGCCGCAGAGCAACCAAGCCTGCACACCACAACTACTGAGCCTGCGCTCTAGAGCCCGTGAGCCACAACTACTGAGCCCGCGCGCCTAGAGCCCGTGTTCCGCAACAAGAGAAGCCACCACAATGAGAAGCCTGCGCACTGCAACGAAGACCCAACGCAGCCAAAAAATAAAACTAAATAAATAAATAAAGAGAAAAGAGTGCACGTCTCCATGTGAAATTAGAACACGTGGTTGAAATAATCCATATACCATGTTATTCATTAAGGAAACAATCTAGATACCCCACAGGGACTGGCTAAACCCATGTTATGGAATTCTCTGCAGCTGTAAAGCACTGACAAAGAATCATCTCCAAGACACAGTAAGAAAAAAGCAAGGTACATAAGACATTGTATAGATTAGTATTTGTGTTTAAAAAACTAGAGAGAACAAATATATCTGCTTATATGTGCATAAACCATCTTTGGAAGGATGCCTAGGAAACTACTAATTCCAGTTTCCTTTGGAGAGGAGGGATGGGTGGCCAGTCAGCAGGTGGGAGACGGGCTTCATTATATACCACCCCCCCCCTTTGCCATCTGGGTTTGGAGTCACACAAAATAAAATAAATACATGAACAACACTTTAAAGTGTAAGAAGTCACCTGGTTCGTCCTCAGGTTCCAGAGCTCCTTACTGGGATTGTTACGGTCAAAAGCGCTACTCACCCCACCTGTCCCCACGTCACGAGCTGACTAGCTGGGCCTCAGTCGATGGTTTGCGTTCAGTAGCCCCAAGATTCCCTTCCCAGCAACAGGGGCAGCTACACATTCCGAGGCTTAGAACACAGCGCCATCTTCACCAAGTCCAACCGTGACTCAGGGCAACCCCTAGCTGCTCACCTGGCAAAGGTCAGCATGGACGGAGGTCAACTGGTTTGTGTTCATCTGCATCTTGTCAATGGCCTGCTTAAGGACGCCGATTCCGCGCAGGGGCTGTCAGAAAGGACACCTGTCAGCACGCTGGGTCCTAGGTTGTCACTTAGAAACGAAAGTAACATACTGATGGGCTCTTCTAAACCACAAGAGGAGGGTCCCACAGCCTCTCACGAAACTTCTGTCCCTATTCAGTCAGAAAATGTTGTCTTAAGCTGTTTATTGTGATATGTAGAGTAATTCAGCACTTTTTAAATCATAAAGCTTTTTCTAATTATTGGAGATCAATAATCAAAAGCAACATTACATTTTCAACAGTTCATTATACTTACAGCTAAACAAAAATTTTACAAATTATTTAAAACAGATGAGACCTATGCTTAGGAGACTGAACTGTGGATAAGGACGTTGGCATTGTCCCGCAGGGCAGCCTACGTGTCACCTGTAAATTCTCTCCAGCAACATCTCTTACCTGGTGGTAAATTACTGTTGAGAGTGATACCACAAGCCCCTTTTACAGCACAAGGGGCGCTAGAATGGCAGTTCCAAGCACAAACGGACCGTTTTCCTGCCCTGACCATGAATAACAAGACCAAGGACCACACGAGGTGCAGTCGGCTTCTGGAGAGGAGGTGTGACCATAGAATGGCTGAGGAACTTAACATGTTTTTTCAGTAAAGACTTGTCGGGTTTAACCGTCTCCCTCAAACAATAATTATGTGGTGCTCCTACAAAATACCAACTGGTTCTTTGTTTTCAGCCTCTTTTACACTAGTTTAAAGTTGAATTTCAAATCAAAAAGAAACTTACAAATTACAACTTGTGTCAATATCACAAAAAATAAAGAGTTTACCAGATTAAAGGAAACTAAAGACACACAACAATGTAATTCAACCCGTGATCTGAGATTTTCTTCTGTTATAGAAGATATTAGTGGAACAATTGGTAAAATCGCAATCAGGTCAGATTTGTTAAAGGAGTCGATCAGTGCTCATCCCCTCATGTTGATCACCGTGCTGCAGTCATGTAAGAGAACGTCTTAATTTGTCCTAATTTTTAAGAAACACTCGCTGAAGCACTCAGGGTAAAGGGGCATCACATCTGCAACTTTCTTTCCGTGGCTCAGGAAAAAGAGAAAAGAATGAACAAGTATGGTAAGACACTAGCACCTGGGGACTCTGGGTGAAGGGCATTTATGGCAATTAATTATACTAACCTAACAACTTTTTTGTAAAGCTAAAATTATGTCATAATTGCAAGTTACAAGTTTTATTAACAAACAAAAAAGCGGCATTTTACAGCACAAGGGGTGCTAGAATGGCAGTTCCAAACACAAGCAGCAGCCTCCCCCTTGAGGCACTACTCCTGTGGTCAGAGCCCCACAGAGGATGCTCTGAGCTCTCCACAGTGACCACATACGTCCGAGCATTAGGGTCTCAACACCAGGCTGGAACCCTTACACTCAGCGCATTGTGCAGTTTAGAGGCGTGCGAAACAGAACTATAAATACTCAAATAACATTCTTACCTGTTTTCTTTCCACAAGTGCATTTGTTAGCTGATGGCAAAGCCCAGCAACTAGACACAACAATAATAAAATATTGAAAATATAAATGACTACAGGGCAGAATACATTCCATAGCAAAGAAGAAAAAGCTGTTCCCCTTACAGGTGTCCGTCGCATAGCGAATGTGCTCCCCGTTACAAGTGCTGATGAAGAGCTGAACCTGTGAGAACAGCGTCTCGAAGTCAGGAACGCTGGGCATAGAAAACTTCACAAACCTACAACACAGAGAAAAGAAGCAACTTGTCCTGGCGTCTCTCAGGGAAATGGAGAAGTCCGTCCGTCCTGCCTCCAATGCTGTGTGAAGTTAAAGGAGTCACAGTACTTTTAAAAATGAAGAACTGGCATCTGTGAGATTCTCCTGGCCTGGTTCTCTGCACAGTCAAGACACAGAACATGGACACAAATAGAGGTTAAGAAAAATATGCTTAAAAAAGAACAACTTTTACCCAGAGCAGTTAGGCAAGAAATACAACGCAACCAAAAAAGAACTTTCAAAAAAGAAAACTCCGTCAAATGAGGCCAAATATCAGGTTGCCCTAATACCCGTGAAGTAACTGAATATAAACTCATAACCAAAAATTTTTTTAAATACTTTTCTTTTGCGGTCCAATGTGCTCAGTACTGCTTTATTCACCTAGAAACCCGCCGTGGGCAACTGCCTGAGCAGAACACACTGAAGCTACGGGCTGGCCGGAGGCCACGGCGGCGGCTCACGGTCACGGTGCTGCCCCAGGACCCAGGGGATGCTGGGTGACCTGGGAGAAAAACTCGCTGCAGGGCAGGCCCGGAAGGAGCGGAGCGCTGAGAAGAGGGACGACTCAGGCAGGTGGCCCAGCCCGAACCACTGGGCAGATGGTGCCACCAAGGGCCACCGTAAACACCAAGAGGGGGTCGGAGAGGTTTCGAGGGAGAAATCACATAAGCTACCACCACTTAGACATTGCTTACACGTAAACCGCAAGCTCTTCTTTAAAAAAAAAACAAAAAACTGAATGGTTTAAACTCATTTCAAGAAAAATCCAATGGGTATTATTGCCTAACGACAATTTCTCCATCTTTCAATGTGTACTTCCATCTATACAGTATTACTTAACAATGCCACCTTACATCTATAATTACACTTTCCAAGTATCAGAATGTGTCCAGACAATCTCATTTGGGCTTCACAATAGGTCAGTAAGGCATTGTGATTTCCATTTTATAAATAAAAATATGAAGCTCAGGGCCTCAAACCTCATAATCAGCAGAACATAGATTCAAACCCAGGGAACCTGGAAACAAGGTCAGGGTTCTTCCCAGGTTTCCTTTAACTGATATACAACGTAAAACACCTTCTAGTTTCAAACAGCTTCCACACACATCACCTCACTTGACATGCACATCCGCATAAGCTGACGCGTGTACAAATCATGCTTTCTGTTCTTTTAATCGGAAACCACAGGCGGCAGAAATCTTCCCCAGCCATCCCAACCCACAGAACCTCCTGCAGCGGAGGCCCTGCTCCACATCTGCATCGTCTGAAACAGTGGCTACAGACAGCTCCTGAGCCCTTGAGGTGTGGCAAGTGCAGCTGAGGAACTGCATCTTTCCCTTCACTCATCCGTAAAGATTTACATTCAAACAGGCACGTGAGCTACTGGCCACCCGTGTTCCGACGGCACCTTCCTCCTGACGCAGACCTGTCTCAGAACCTCAGTGCAAGTGGAGCCAGACCCTCACTTTAGGTCAATTTCTTCTCAGTTTATTTACATTACCTCAACTTTCGTAACAACCACAAAATCCCAATTTATAACACTACGACATCAAGAGAAAAGAATTCAACTGTCAAAGACACAGAGTCACAAGAGTTCAACAGACCAATTGAAATAACGTCTATTTAACTTGGCCTTAAAACAGCTTAAACTTGTACAGCAACTATAGCTTTTTTAAAAAGGGAAAAAAAGGGGGCATCCCTGGTGGCGCAGTGGTTGGGAGTCCACCTGCCGATGCAGGGGACACGGGTTCGTGCCCCGGTCCGGGAGGATCCCACATGCCGCGGAGCGGCTGGGCCCGTGAGCCATGGTCGCTGAGCCTGCGCGTCCGGAGTCTGTGCTCCGCGAGGGGAGAGGCCACAACAGTGAGAGGCCCGCGTACCGCAAAAAAAAAAAAAAAAAAAAAAAAAAAAGGGAAAAAAAAAAACCCAGCTTAAACTTGTCTGAAGGGAATTGGAAGCAAGGCTGCTCTGGATCATTGGTAACTTCACTCGGTATAGCCCTGTGCCCTGTTCTGTCACTCTTCCCTCTTTGCTTTCTAAGTTAGAAAGTGGGGAGAATCCAATGTACTACATGAACAGAAGTATTGATAAACGCAAACTGCAGTGCCCTCAACTGAGATGGCCATTCATTTTTAAAAATACATTTCAAGGGCTTCCCTGGTGGCGCAGTGGTTGGGAGTCCGCCTGCCGATGCAGGGGACGCGGGTTCGTGCCCCGGTCTGGGAGGATCCCACATGCCGCGGAGCGGCTAGGCCCGTGAGCCATGGCTACTGGGCCTGCGCGTCCGGAGCCTGTGCTCCGCAACGGGAGAGGCTACAGCAGTGAGAAGCCCACGTAATGCAAAAAAAAAAAAAAAAACATTTCAAAATGTGTATAAACATAAGAGTTTTAAAAGATGATAAAACACAACAAAATATAAAAGCACCTGCTGTATAGCACAGGGAACTCTACTCAGTGCTCTGTGGTGACCTAAATGGGAAGGAAATCTAAAAAAGAAGGAATATATGTATAGTTGATTCACTTTGCTGTACAGCAGAAACACGACATTGTAAAGCAACTAGACTCCAATAGAAATTAATTTTAAAAAGTAAAATAAATAAAAATAAAAGCAATGATTAGCCGCAGCGAGTTAAAGGTAACTACTACAACGTGACTTCAGTTGTGCAAGAGAGCTCACTGCCATTGACAGGGCTTACTGCATACACCAAAAACCCCAAAGCCAGAAGGTGCAGCGGTGAGGTTAAGCGTGCACAAGATCACACAGGAAGACGCCCTTACAGAACAGCAAGGACTCCCAAGGAGTGCTCCTGCACGTCCAGAGCCCCGAGCACGGTGTCCAGATGGGATAAGTTCTTCGCAAGGAGCTCCCCACTCTTGTTGATCAGTTCACAAAGCTGAGTCATCTGCCCTGGAAAACAGGAACGACACCGTCATTCAGTTATACCATTAACCAAACCAAAGCACGTCAAATCCCAGGCTTCACACCTCAGACCTGCAGGTGCCTGATAGTGATTTCTTCTCCTTCATTTCAGACGAGGACCCAGAAGGGCCAAAGACATCCTGCCTGCAGCCTCAGCACTAAACTTCCCACTCTCCTCTGGCCCCTGAAGGTTTCCCCTCTTCTCCACTCCCGCTTCCGGTCCCCCAAGCCAGCAGTGTCCACATCACCATCAGCACCACCGCACCTCCAGGACTATGACTTCATCTTACGGCTAAGCCTCTCGGTCCGCTCCTTCCTCTCCCCTCCACCTTCCCTCAGATCCCCACCATTTCCTGTCTGGACTCCACCGTCTTCCAAGTGGTCCGCCTCCTTCCATCGCTCTCCTCCAGCCCACAGTCCACGCTGGCACCTGTCTGATCTTTCTGAAGTGCAACTCCCATCACACTCCTCCAAACGCCCCCCTCAGCCCCGTCTGGCCTCCTGAGCCTCCCCGCACACACCAGCGTCCCCGCTCTTGCCTTAGGTCTCTGCACTGCTGCTCTCCAAGCTGAGTGCTCCCTCGCCACTCTTCCACGACCCCCACGACCCGACTCGCTCACGTCAACAGTCAGCCCGGGCCCCCCCTCCCACGGCTCTTTGTCCTCTGTGCTCTCTGAATCCCCGGGATCCTGGTGTTAGGTCATTCACATGAACTCAGGGGGAGAGTCGGCTCTTCCCCAGCTTCAGAACGCAGTGCTTGCCTAGCACCCAATCAATCAACAAGCAGCTTGTTGAATTAATCTAATTGATCCACCAATCTTTCCCCAATACCACAATATTATGTCTTAACAACTAAGGTACAAAATCTAATTAGGCCAGAATTGGACTCACCATTTCCCCCCAAGGAATTTTCTTTTTTAATTGAGATATAGTTGATTTACAATATTATATAAGTTTCAGGTGTACAAGATACTGACTCACAATTCCTAAAGGTTATACTCCATTTATAGTTATTCTAAAATATTGGCTATATTCCCTGTGCTGTACAATATATCCTTATAGCTTATTCTATACATAGTAGTTTGTACCTTTTAATCCCCTACCCCTATCTTGCCCCCTCCCCTTCCCTCACCCCACTGGTAACCACTAGTTTGTTCTCTATGTTTCTTTTTTGTCAGATTCATTAGTTTGTTGTATTTTTTAGATTCCACATGTAGGTGATAACATGCAGTATTTGTCTTTCTCTCTGTGACTTACTTCACTAAACATAATACCCCCAAGGTCCGTCCATGTTGCTGCAAACGGCAAAATTTCATTCTTTTTTATGGCTGAGTAGTATTCCACTATATATATATATATATATATATATATATATATATATATATATATATATATATATATATACACACACACACATACCATATCTTCTGTATCTATTCATCTGTTGATGGACACTTAGGTGCTTCCATATCTTGGCAACTGTAAACAGTGCTATGAGCACTGGGGTGCATGTATCTTTCCAAATTAGTGTTTTCATTTCCTTTGGATATATACCGAGGAGTGGAATTGCTGGATTGTATGGTAGTTCTGTTTTTAGTTTTTTGAGGAACCTCCATACTATTTTCCACAGTGACTGCACCAATTTACATTCCCACCAACAGTGCACAAGGATTTCCTTTTGTCCACATCCTCGCCAACATGTGTTATTTATGGACTTTCTGATGATAGCGACTCTGACAGGTGTGAGGTGGTATCTCATTGTTGTTCTGATTTGCATTTCCCTGATGATTATCAATGGTGTAGACTCACCGATTTTAATGGGTTATTCTGATGACAGACACCACGGCCACACTCTACTCCCACATCCCACCAGCTGTTTTCTGGTGACGGTGGAGGGTACACATAAGTCCATGGGCATTAACCTCTCAAGTTTCCTCCTCAACAGTCCTCTTTCACATTTTGAACTTCAAGCTACCCATACCAGCTATTTCTATTTAGTAACTGAGTGATTTTTCCTATTAAAAAACACTTAGGGGCTTCCCTGGTGGTGCAGTGGTTAAGAATCCACCTGCCGATGCAGGAGACACAGGTTCGAGCCCTGGTCTGCGAAGATCCCACATGCCACGGAGCAACTAAGCCCATGCACCACAAATACTGAGCCTGCGCTCTATAGCCTGCGAGCCACAACTACTGAGCCCACGTGCCACAACTACTGAAGCCCTTGCACCTAGAGTCCACAACAAGAGAAGCCATCGCAATGACAGTAGCCCCCGCTTGCCGCAACTAGAGAAAGCCCGTGTGCAGCAACAAAGACCCAATGCAGCCATAAATAAATAAATAAACAAATAAATAAAAATTACTAAAGAATAAAATTTTAAAAATTTAAAAAACACTCAAATGGTATAATGCTTAAAATCCAAGTGACTGTAGCCAGGAACTTTGATAATTCCTAGAGCTTCTTACTATACTTTTAAATTTTTACCAAAAATAAACGTTCCATTATCATCACACTCACTGTAAAACAATAACAAAGAAAGTCCATGATCTCATTAGGTATCACCTTTCAAAGTGATAATACTAGTTGAACTGGGAAATATCAATACCAACTCATCATCATCTTGTTAGAGATCTCACCGGCAGGAATGAAATAGCTTCTTTGCAGTGATTTGCATCACCCACAATTAAGCATTTCAGTCCATGCTTTTCCCCCAAGTAAATAACCAATCCTGAGATGAGACCTAAGAGGAATGCTGGGTCACCCTGAAATCATAAGGCAGTCACCTCGTGCAGGCCAAGGGGAGACACACCTAAGGGCCACAGCGTGCGTGTGCAATGAACCCAACCAGATGGGGGCCAACGAAACGTCCTCTAATCAGAGAAAGCTGGGACATTATGCCATTCCCTTCACTTAAGGTTCATGTGAGAAAGTTCTGAAAAAGAGCTGAGGAAACACGCTCATTAACGTTTGCTATTCGGGGAGCATGAGGCACAGGCACGAGGCACAGGGGCAGGGCAACTGTCCTGTGCCTCTCTGTCCGGCACGCTGCTCCTAAAGCAGCGACTTGCACAGAGCGTGTGTGCAAAGCTTTCAGATAAGTGATCCTGCTTGATGCTCACGACCACAGCCCTAGTTCTGTCTTGTAAATAAGAATACTGGCCCGGGGAAATTAGGCGGCTGGCACACCGAGCGACCGAGACAGGACTCCAGCCCGAAGCTTCTAGGCACAAGGCACCGCGGGAAGGAGAAACTTAAGTCCGTGGCACGAACGAACGCATGGATGGCTTCTTCACGCCTAGAGAATATGGTTCACCTGTGAAGCCAACTCCTATCAGTAACGAGAGAAACGAGACAGAACCGCCGCGCTGCGCCGCGCCCCACACCTGAGCAACCTCAGGGCAGCGCCTGCCCTTCTTACACAAGGAGACGAACTCAGGAGAGAAGCGTGCCTGCCCAAGGTGACGCAGCTCCTGCAACTTTAACGGTTCCTCCCTCTCAGTCCTGATAACTCGGCGGAGTAGGGCCATTTCTATTCCACAGATGAACAAACAGGGTGGGGAAAGAGGCCTTACAGCAGCGGCCAACTACTTTAATTCTGGGCCCAGGGCTCGATACGCAGGTGATGAAACGAACGAACCAACGGCATGAAAATTAGTAAGAAAATTAACAGTGGTTACAACTCCGCCCGCAAGAGGGGAGCCTGGAGCCAGGGCCCCCGGGGGACGTGCGCGCCAAGCCGCGAGGGGCCCCGCCGCGCGGCCAGGTCGGGAGGGGCCGCCGGGAGCCGAGACCGAGGGGGCACCGACGGCGGGGGGCGGAGACCGGGGGTCGGGACCCGGGCGAAGAGGCCGCCCAGCTCGCGCGCTCGTCAGCCCCGGCCCAAGCGCCGAGACCCCCGGCCCAGCCCGGACGCAGGCTCGCGGACTGCACCCACCGCCTCACCTTGGGCCGAGAGCTGGCGGACGCTGTTGACGAACTGCTCCAGGGCAGACGCCATGTTCCCGGCGGCCCGGCGGCAGAGGCGGCGCGCGCGGGATGAGGACCAGCGACCCAGTGGAGGGCCTCGGTGGTGATGACGTCACTTCCGCCGCTCAAGCACCGCGAGATCTCACCTACCTGGGACCTGGCTACTGTTTCCATGGAATCCTCTCTAGGGATACCTCGCCGGAAGGCAGCTTTCTTTCCCTTCCGTCTTCGTTCTGTGCACACGCGAAATCGCTCCCTGGGTTTAACGGGGATGGTGGGCAAAGGAAGGAACTGAACTCCTAGTTAGGCACATCCTTTCCGGATTTTGTTCTGAATGGCTGTCCCGTTTAACACCTTGCCAAATCCTCCAAGCCCGGCTTAATTGCCACCTCTTCCCTGAGGCTTTTCCTGCGAGGTAGTAGTCCGGCCACGCAGGCAACATGCGGTCAAATCCCTTGTCTACCACTTAGTAGCTCTGTGACTCTGGGCAAGTACCTTGGCTGTCCTCTGCCTTGTTTCCCCATCTGTACAATTCTCACGATAAACCACGTAAAATACTTATGGTTGGAGGGGAGTGGTGTGAAGTGGGGCTGCAGGATAGACAGGGACCACGTCAAGTAAGCTGTGTTAAAGATACTGGACTTTCCCCCCAAGGATTGGGACGCCACGGAGAGTTTGATTCAAGAGAGTGGCATGATCAGACTTGCACTTAGAAAGGGCTGTCTGGCTTTACATGGATAACCTCAGAGAATCATTTAGGAAGCTATTACAGTAGTCAGTCGATATGAAATATAATAGTAAACATTGTACCTTGAAATACAGATGGAAACAAATTGATGTATTTGGGACAAGTATAGATGAATGACTTTAACACTTGTACTGTAGGATGGAGCTGTCCCTGAATGCTGTATGGCAACATTTGGTCCTCAAACAGAAGACAGATATTTTGAATTACAGGACACATTTCCATGGATGTACATGGATTTTAATAAAAGCCAAAAATGTTGTGAGAAGTTAAGCACTACAATAATTCAAAATAGCCACAGCTACTAGTCATACTTTAAATTTTGTTGCCTATTTAGATTGTGGCATCTGTTCTCAAAGCGTGGTTCCTCAGCCCGCAGCATCAGCGTCACCTGGGAACTTCTTAGAAATGCAAATTCTTGGACTCCACTTTAGACTTACTACAAACTCTGAGGGTGGTGCCCTGCAGTCTGAGTTTAACAAGCCCTGAAGGTAAACTTGATGCACACTAAAGTTTGAGAATACCTGCATTGTGGCAAAGAGGAGCCAGGAATCAAATCACACTCATTTCAAAACTGCTAAGGGGCATCCCACCCTTCTCTCTTCCTCTCAAGAGTGAAATGACTGAAGGAGATGTGGTTAGAGGGATAACCTTGGATATATTCTAACTTTTTTTAAAGCTATTCATGTGTAAAATCCAGCAATTAAGTTTATTTTTTAATAAATTTATTTTATTTATAAATCTATTTATTTATTTATTTTTGGCTGTATTGGGTCTTTGTTGCTGCGCGCAGGCTTTCTCTAGTTGTGGCGAGCAGGGACTACTCTTTGTTGCGTTGCGTGGGCTTCTCATTGCGGTGGCTTTTCTTGGTGCGGAGCAGGGGCTCTAGGCACGTGGGCTCAGTAGTTGTGGCTCGGGGGCTCTAGAGCGCAGGCTCAGTAGCTGCGGCGCATGGGCTTAGTTGTGGGTTCTTAGATGTGGGATCTTCCTGGCCCAGGGCTCGAAGCCGTGTCCCCTGCATTGGCAGGTGGATTTTTAACCACTGTGCCACCAGTGAAGTCCTCAGCAATTACTTGAGACACATCTTACAACAAACAGCCACAGCAGTGAGTGGAGATACCACATTTAACTATCTGTTTTTCATTCTCTGAATACACATTTACTTTGTCTCTGATACGTGTCCAGCCCTGTGCCAGATGCCAGGTGTATATCTGTCATCAAGACAAAGTTCTTGTGGCAATGAAGCTCTGGCCGTAGGAGTTACACACAAAGCAAGCAAATAAAATACTTTCAGAGAGTCAGTACCTGTTATGAAGAAAATGAAACATGGTCATGGGGTAGAGGAAGGTCAGGAAATGCTTCCAAGATGTGAAGGGTGAGAAGGAGCCAATGAAAAGGGATCTGGGAGCAGAGAGTTTCAGGGAGAAGAACAAATGTATGCCAAGATCTTTAGACCCAAATAAGCTTGGTGTGTTTCTGGAAAAGACAAAATGCTAGTGTGTCTTAGAGTATAGTGGGTGAGGAGGGTCCTGGTGTGTCTCTGTTGGATACTGCTTGCCTACAACAACAGTAATAGTCTCTTATTCATTCAAATTGACAATAAAAGATTTTAAAGCCAGAAGAAAAAAAAAAGCCACCTATAACGGGGTACATAACAATATTTATTTTAGATTCATTTGAAAGTCACCGGTTTTATTAAGGCTTCGAGATATTTGCACGGTGTTAATTGCTCTTCTAACAGCCTCTCCCCAGCCAGTCACTGTAAAGCAGGGGGCACATCACTGTTTTGGTTCCTTCCTACTGTCACTCCCTGAAGTTCTTCTGCCTATTTTGTTGACTTATTTTGCTTTGTGTCCCTCTCCCCTTCTAAAATGTGAGTTCCAGGGTAGCAGGACTTCGTCCACATGGTCCACTGCGCGACGCTCCAGGGGCTCAGTAAACGTCTCCGAGACACAGGCCTGCTCCATCCTCGCTGCGGCACTGGGAGGAGGGAGCCCAGGCGCAGGATCCTGGGAGAAGGTGCCAGTGGAGATCGGGGACTGCGGACGCCCCGGGGACAGCCCAGCGCCCAGGGCTGTCCTCCAGGCCACGCCCCTCGGGCCCGCCTCCGGCAGCGCGGGTCCCTTTAAGGGCGGCGAGGCCGCAGCCTCGCTCTGGGGCTTGAGCCTGCGCGCTCGTTTCCCGCTCGCCCCGCGCGCCCCACGCGCCCCGAGCCCCGCGCGCCCCACGCATCCCGCGCGTCCCCGACCCCGCGCGCGCCCCCCGCATCCCGCGACCCCGACGCCCGCTCCCCTGTCCGCAGTGTCTCCTCCCGCGGACATGGCCCTGGTGTTTGCGGCGAGCGCCCGCCAGGGGCCATGATCCGGCTGCGCGGCTGGTGCGCGCGGAGGCCCCGCGGCGCAGCGGTGCCTGCGGGGACCGCTGGGCTGCGCTGGGCGTCGGGCCGGCCTGCCGGCCGCGCCCTGCGGGTGCTGGTGGACATGGACGGCGTGCTGGCCGACTTCGAAGGCGGCTTCCTCAGGAAGTTCCGCGCGCGCTTCCCCGACCAGCCCTTCATCGCGCTGGAGGACCGGCGCGGCTTCTGGGTGTCGGAGCAGTACGACCGCCTGCAGCCCGGGCTGAGCGTGAGCATCCCCGCCCCGGGCGCGCGTGGCCCTGGGCGTCGCCACCGGTAGCACCGGGTCCTAGGGGCCTCTGCGTTCGATAGCTCTTGGTTGTCATCGAGGGCTTCTCAAAATTCAGGAGCACATAAAGCGTAATATACCTAACTCCCCATCTTCAACTGACTTTTTAATTTTGGCCTCAAGTCACATTCCCGTTTCTTCCTCTACCTGAATTTGATGAGCATCTTTACCATCCATTCTTTTTTTCCCCTTTTCCACCAAAGTGTGGTTCCCAGTAGCATTGAGGTTGCGAGTCTTCCTGGACGGCACACAGGGAGTCACGGTGGGTCCGGATCTACTCCTTGGCTTATCCCCTGCCCCAGCCCGCCCAGCTGAGCACCTGAGCTCCGACACCAGGAACGTTCTTAGATCGCTTGGTTTGTCCATTTAAACTACTTTGTGAAAGGAACGGGATCTTGCCATGGACCAACTTAGAAACCCAGTGTTTTCTGCTGTCCCTCAACTGGCCACCTCAGGTGGCTGCCAGGGGGAGTCGATGATGATTTTAGAACCTATTTTGTAACCCCAGGTTGCTGCATTTCCTCCTCTGTGAGGCAGACATTATTTTCTCCCTTGTGAGGTGAGGGAACCTGTCCCATGTCACAGCCAAGAAGGGTCAGCCTGGATCTGAGCTGTCTGTCTGCTTGCCAAGGTCACTCAGTCCTGTCCTCTGTCCTCCTCTAACAGGTGCCAGTTCTTTGATTTACAAAAGGCATCTCGACAGTAATTTGGTTTGTGGAGGGGTGGGTGTTAAAAAGGAAATCAAGCACCATTTCTTTTCATTAACACCAGGCGCTTCAGAAGGCAACTTTCCCCTGAGGCTGGGGTGCTGACCTCTCCCACTCCCTGATACCTAATTAAAAACTTTAAACCAGAGAAAATGCCCTAGTAATTTTTGCAGGCCCAGTAATGTTCACCCCTGCCCTGTGTGTGTCTTCATTCATAGACGGCACTCAGCGTTGCCGTCCGGGTTCTTCCTTTCCTCCCAGGACCGTGTTACTGTGATGCCACTAAACCTGTTACTGAAATGGAAGTCCGTGTGCCCAATGCACAGTGAGGCCAAACAATACCAAAACGTCAGAGTTTGGAACAGAGAAAGGTCTACTGCAGGGCCATGCAAGGAGATGGATGGCTCATGCCTTAAAAACCCCAAACTTCCCAAAAGCTTTCAGCAAAGCCCTTTTCTAGGAAAGGTGAGGGAGGGGCGTGGTTAGTTGGTGCAGACTTCTTGGTGTTAGATCCTTTGTTCTTGAGGTCAGGTCATGGCCAGGTAATGATGTTCCTGTAAATATCCACCAAGCAAATGTTATTCTCTGTTCTGACAAGAAAGGGCAAGGTCTTACGGCACAATTTTCACCCTCGAAGGTCCAGGTCCTGGCTAAGAGGAGGGGGTCTCTGCGGGGGCCGGTTACCCTTCCCCAGAGCGTTCGTCCAGCACCAAGTCTGGGTCCTCCTGCCAGTGTCCAGGCCTGGCTGAAGATGCAGATCTCAGCTGGCGGCTCCCTCAGGTCCAGGTCCCGCAGACTGCCACTGCCATTAGGTCGCCCACCCCCCAGCTCTCCAAGGACAGTGGCTCTTCTAGTCCATTGTGCCAATGTGCGGACTCCGGGTCTAAGGGAATGCGTTACTGTCTTCCAAGAACAAGGCCTGGGAGCAGAACTCGGGCACCAAGGAGGGGTGCTCCGAGAGCTCACTGTGCACTGCTGCTCCAGGGAACATTGCAGGCAATGGGGCTTTAATAGATGCAAACGTGACCTTTATCCCCAGACACAGCTCATAGCAGGACCTCCCTGGTCTCCCCTTGGCTCAGCTGGCCCAGCATCTGCATTAAAACCTCCCTGTCAATCACCCGGCTTCCACATGGAGGCATCCCTGCTTTACAAAATGTGGGTCTTTCTGTGTTTCCTTTGAGCCTCGCTTGCCAAGGGGTGAGCAGGGCAGAGGGGAAGGCATAGCTCATTTTCACTGACTTAGAATCTTACACTGTTAGGGCAGTTGAATGGGCCTTAGAGAAAGGAAGTCCCTTGACCAGGGTTTCAGGGAAAGTTGAGGGGGAGGGAGGTAAGCTGGGGTGCTGAGGGGAAATGGTTAGCCCTGGGCCACAGCCTGCTTTCCACCACTCACACTGCTTCCCTTTGAGTCGGAAGCGCCAAGTTCAAGTTCTGACAGTATCACCCTGAATTGGCCTTGGAAAAAAAGCTTCAGTGAAGCCCTGTTTCCTCATTTGTAAATTGGGGATGGCAGCTCTTGCCACTTGTGGGATGTGAGGCTCAGATAAGAGAGGGCATATATTAGCAATAAGCACTGATTTGCTTAAGCCCATGTAGTTGACAACAGTATTACCCGTGTGACCTCCGTGTACTCCCCGTATGTCGCCGTGGTGGCATTTGTTCTGGGGGGTGTACTGACGGCGGGTGGGGGAGCGCTTCCTGCATTGCACACATGGGACATGGTTTCCTGCTTCTCAGAGGCTGGGGGTTGTCACTTTCCCCTTGTCCTGGCCCTGGAAGGAGGTGACATACTGCAGACTTGAATTTGGGAAGCAGCATAAGACGGACACTCCTAGCCGGGCAGTTGGGAGCCACCTTTTTGCTGTGTGACATTAAGTCAATCCCTTCCCCATTCTGAGCCTCGGTTTTCTCACACGTGAAATGAGGGTCTGGATTGTGGGCTTTTAAACTTTAAAAGCAGCAGAATAGTTGTGTGTGTGTGTGTGTGTGTGTGTGTGTGTGTTTTAATGAAGTATTTTATTGGCATCCCAATGCGTAGCTCAGATAAAGAGCTGTTCTGCTGATGTGGTGCGGAGCCTGGAGCTCTGCCCGGTCGGCCTTCTGCCCGTGCCCCCATCCCTCGTGGTACGGCGGTGCTCTGAAGGGCCTGAGCTCCTCCAGCTGTTGAAAGTGAGATTCCAGCACCGTGGCAGGACCCAGCCCACCCTCACTGCCTCCAGGGGTCCTCTGGCCTTTAGAATCAGGCGAACGTGTGGTTCCTGGGGGCTGGCCTTCTGTCCCCACCAACTCCAGCAGGGCCTGCAGCAGCGCTGGCTTCAGAATCCACAGCCCCAGCACCGTAGCTGGTCCCTGTTGGATCCTCGCAGAAGTTGGATCCCTCCTGCAAAGGGGCCAGAACACACACCAGTGCCAGCTCCCACCCATCCTCCCCCAGGAGCTGCATCCTCGGGGTGTGGGCACGCAGGGTGCTGAGGACCCCGGGCATCACCTGCTCTTCTCCCCTTCTCAGGAGAAGGCCATCAGCATCTGGGAGTCGGAGAATTTCTTCTTTGACCTCGAGCCTCTGCCAGGTGCTGTGGAGGCTGTGAAGCAGATGGCCAACCTGGAGAGGTGAGTTTGTCTCGGCCCAGGGTCCGCGCCCCTTCCCACATCACATCACCTCTGCTTCTCGTTCCTCACCCTGCACGGGCCTGCGCGGTCCATCCTCACGGGACAAGTCTGTAGGCTGTTAAGATGCTTCCATCCAGTAACTTGGGAGAATGTCGAGTCTAATTTGACGGGCTTCGCTGGGTGTTCAGGGTTCATTTATTCAGCAAATATCTGAGAACTGACTGTTAGATGCCTCTGGGCACCAGCGAGTCACAAGTGAACAAAGCGCATTCCCTGCTCTCCTGGAGCTTACAGTCCAGCCAGAGAGCAGGTGTTAAATAGAGCATCACATCCGGGAAGACAACCACGAACTGGGATCAGTGCTGAACACAGAGAGCCAGGTGTGTGAAGGGGTGCGATGGGGAGACCTGGGAGATGGGATGGGGGAAGCAACAGCAAGAGGATGAGGGAAACGTCTGCCTGGTCCGGTGAGCTGAGGCCCCCACCCCAGAACCAGTGCCCACCGCCCATCGAAATTCGGTGGCACTTACAGTGCTCCCCTGAGAACCTTAAAAAAAATAGCCTTATTGAGGTACAATTCACATCCCCTACACCCACATGGTTTTTAGCGGGTTCACAGAGATGTCCAAACATCACCATAGTCAACTTCAGCACATTAACAGTCACTTCCCATTCCTGCTCTCTGCCCTCAGCCTTCGGCAACTGCAGTTGGCTTGCTGTCTCTGGATTTGCCTATTCTGGACGTTTCATATACGTTTCTTACAATACCTTGCCTTCTGTGACTGGCTTCTCTCACTCAGGATGATGTTTCCGGGTTCATGTGTGTCGCAAAATGAATCAGCACTTCATCCCTTTTCACTGCTGAGTGATTCTCCGTCGTGTGGATATGCTACGTTCTGTCCATCCGTTCCTTAGCTGATAGATCTTGGGTGTTTCTTCTTTTTAGATATGAAGAATAACACTGCTGTGAACATTCATGTACAAGGTTTTTTGTGGTCGCATGTTTTTACTTCTCTTAGATGTGTACCAAGGAGTGGAACTGCTGGGTCAGATGCTGAATCCAAACTACTTTCAAAGCAGCTGCGCCATTTTACATTCCCAGTAGCAATGTCTGAGGGATCCAATTTCTCCTCCCCAGCACTTGCTATGGTCCTTTTTTTTTTTTTTTTTTTTTTTTTTGCGGTACGCGGGCCTCTCACTGTTGTGGCCTCTCCCGTTGCAGAGCACAGGCTCCGGACGCGCAGGCTCAGCGGCCATGGCTCACGGGCCCAGCCACTCCGCGGCACGTGGGATCCTCCCTGACTGGGGCAGGAACCCATGTCCCCTGCATCGGCAGGCGGACTCTCAACCACTGCGCCACCAGGGAAGCCCGCTATGGTCTTTTTGATTGCAGCCATCCTAGTGGGTGTGAAGTGGTATCTCATTGTGGTTTTAATTTGCATTTCTCTGAAGACTAATGTTGTTAAGCATCTTTTGGAGTGCATATTAGCTATTTGTGTATATATATACACATATATATATATTTTTTTTTTTTGGTGGCAATGAATGTTTTTAATGAACCTGAATTAGCTGATACAAAAGCATATTTCAAGAGCATCAGAAACTTAAAGATAGTTGAAAAGGCAAAAACCAGCTATTTTACTTCAAGACACCCAAGTCCCCCTTGCATACAAAAAAATATAGAAAAAGTTTACCTGGCGGTCACTGCTTAAATGTTGAAGTCTAATTCCAGATTGATGATACTGATACAGGATGTAGTTACTAATTAATCCATGCTAGCCCGCCCCAAACTAACTTAACGTTGGTAAAAATGATCACATATACATAAGCGAATCCCGATTACTAGTGACGCTGCCTTCTCACCCTTAATACAATTTAATGTCCAGTTTCAGCCATCTGATGGGTCTAACAGAGAACCACTTACATGGTCACTTAATAAAGATTTTATTTTCTTTATTTGATGATAACGACAAAGGCTAGAGCCTAGTACTTAAGCTACCCAGGCAGAGCCACTAAAGGCAGCTATGAAAGCTGAAGAGAGCCGTAGAGGCAGGACACAGGCAGCGTGAGCCGGGCTGCTGAGCTGGTGCTCACCCCTGCATTTCTGCGAGGGCGGGGAAGCCAAAATCACTGACTGCTCTCCCTGCTGACTTGAATTGACAGTTTTTTTCTCCAACCATCTTGTTACTGATTGCATTCCACCGTATCTAGTTAAATACAAAGAATCAGCCTCCATAATAAAATCACCTTTTTCAGAACACCAGCCATACACAATACATTCAGAATTATTGGGTGCTTTTTTTTTTCGTCTTTTTTTCCTTGAACTTGTAGGCGTCTGAGTGTCTTTTGTTTCTTCTTTTACACCAGATATGGGCTGTTTGAAAACTATCTCATTATCTTTATCATCATCACTCATTTTAGCCACTTCAGATTTTCGTTTCTCCAAAAATGGTGTACAAACCGGCGTGGGGCCCTGGCTATCCACAGTCTTCTCAGGAGTGTTAGGAGTGACCAAAGCTGCTTTTTTCTTCTTCTTACATAAAGCCTGGTGCTTTCTGGAATTACGAGCACCAGTGTTTGAAGCATTTTCCTCATTTTTATGTAAGACCAGTGAAGGGAAGTTATAATCAATTCCCTTCATAGCCAATCTCTTCCTGAGTGATTTTTCCTTCTTTTTAAGTCGCTCTTCCATCCGTAGCTTTTGAAGAAGTGTCCAATGCTGATTATACCGTTTCACTGCTGGATACGATGGCCTTTTAAATGGCATATGCCACTCCCTAAAAAGTTTTTCATGTACTTTTTCGGGTGGTATAAAATGACACTTCAAGAGTCTTTCGCCAAAAAGGTAGTTGTTCATCGTTTCAGCAGCTATTTTGGCAACATCTTCAGATTCAAACTCCACAAAGCCATAGCCTTTGCTATTTCCAGTCTTGGTACTCCTGGACAGTCTGAATCTTGTAACAGTGCCAAACTGGGAGAAATATGCTCGGATCTGGGTTTCATAAAGCGATGGAGGTAAGTGGCCCACATAGATCACTCCAGGAGTAAGTTTTTGTTTCTCCTGTTGCTTGCTTGCGCGCCGGCGAACCTGCGCCACCTCCTTCTTAAACTTGGTATCCTCCTGCGGGTTCAGGGACAGGAGCGGCTTGGCCGGTCCAGTCAGGGCCGCCATGTCGCCAGCTCGCAGGCGAAAAACTATATATTTTTTTGATAAATGGTTATTCAAATCCTTTGCTAATTTTTTTCAATTTATTTGTCTTTTTTTGTTATTGTTAACTCATAAGACTGCTTTATATATTCTGGATAACAAGTCCCTTGTGAGATATATGACTTGCAGATATATTCTCTCATTCTGTGGATTGTTGTTTTACTTTCTGGGTGGTGTCCTTTGAAACCTGAAGTTTTTATTTTGATATAATTCAATTTATTTATTTTTTTTTCTTTTATCGTTTGTGTTTTTGGTGCCGTATCTAAGGATCCTTTGCCTAATCCAAGGTCACAAAGATTTGCTCCTATGTTTTCTTCCAAGAGTTTTATAGTTTAAGCTCTTATATTTAGGTCTTTGATCCATTTTAATTTTTGCATATGGTGTGAGGAAGGGGGTCCCACTTCCTTCTTTGTCACGTGGAAAATCCAGTTGTCCCAGAACCATTTGTTGAAAAGACTCTTCTTTCCTCTGTTGAATGGTCTTGGCTTCCTTGTTAAAAGTTAATTGGCCACAGATGTTAGGATTTACTTCTAGGCTTGTATAACTTTTATTGCTCACAATTTTGCTTGAATTTAGCAACAACGATGACAAATCAAACATAAGGTATGGGGCTTCCCTGGTGGCGCAGTGGTTGAGAGTCTGCCTGCCGGTGCAGGGGACATGGGTTCGTGCCCCAGTCTGGGAAGATCCCACATGCCGCGGAGCGGCTGGGCCCGTGAGCCGTGGCCACTGAGCCTGCGCGTCCGGAGCCTGTGCTCCGCAACGGGAGAGGCCATAGCAGTGAGAGGCCCGTGTACCGCAAAACAAACAAACAAACAAACAAACAAAAAAAACATAAGGTATGATTTGGCTTTCACTGTGCCGTGTAACTGCCTTCAAACATTGTCTGCTTTCAAAGTTCTAACATGATAAATAGGCATCAGAGAAACACAAAATGCTTAGAGTTTGGGTTGACCTGTAGGATGGTTTGGTTGATAATTTATCTTTAGACTTGAGTCCAGGCCCTGCAGAGTAGTGTATTCTACTCTGGTCTATGATTTGAACCTGATTTACACCAGAATAATGTACTATAACTTCTTCCACCTGTAGCAAGAGCCTGGCGAGGCAAAGAATGTGTATTTTTGCACTGAAGCTTTTAAAAGCTCTGTTCTTGTCTGGATCCGCATTTCCTGGACCACATTCACCAACTGTATTCTGGGGAGCTGGATTGCACGGTGGTTAAGTCTCAGTCTGAACTGGAGTTAGACTGCTTCTCCAGAATCGAACCCTCAGCGAGTTTCTAAACTTTCAGTTTCTTCATCTGTAAAATGTGTGCAGTGTAAATGTTAGCTGCCACTGTTACTATTCTGCAGGACATAATAGGTGTGCAACAGAAGGGTGTTCTTTTTTTCTTTTTTAATATTTATTTATTTATTATTTATTTATTTTGGCTGCACCGGGTCTTAGTTGCGGCATGTGGGATCTTAGTTCCCTGACCAGGGATTGAACCCAGGCCCCCTGCATTGGGAGTGTGGAGTCTTAACCACTGGACCAACAGGGAAGTCCCAAGAAGAGTGTTCTTTGACTAAAGCAGCGTGGGAAATATCAATGAGAGGTGTCTTTCTTGTGGAACTTCTCAAAGCTTTTAGCTTGTGGACGTGCATTGAGATTCTTCAGGGGGCGGCAGAGGAGGAAGCTTTCTTTATTTTTTATTTTTTAATTTATTTTTATTTTTGGCTGCATTGGGTCTTTGTTGCTGTGCACGGGCTTTCTCTAGTTGCGGCAAGCGGGGGCTACTCTTCGTTGCGGTGCGCGGGCTTCTCATTGAGGTAGCTTTGGGGGAGCACAGGCTCTAGGCACGTGGGCTTCAGTAGTTGTGGCGCATGGGCTCAGTAGTTGTGGCTCATGGACTTAGTTGCTCCGTGGCATGTGGGATCTTCCCGGATCAGGGCTCAAACCTGTGTCCCCCGCATTGGCAAGTGGATTCCTAACCACTGCACCACCAGGGAAGTCCCAAGGAGGCAGCTTTCTTCTCGTGGGTTCTGGCCCAGAGCACTTTTTCACAGCTGCCCTATTAACACATTTGCAGAAATTCCAGTCTGAGATGTCCAGGTTGAGACCACACCACTGGTACTTTGCTTCCACTTTGGCTCTTAGCGGGTGGACGATTCTGACGGTCAGTCCATGCCCAGAGTTTGGGCTGAGAGAGGGGTCTAGTGGATGGCTAATCAAGTGGATGGCTCTGTGTCTTGTGCTTTGTGCAGGAAATGAGCAAGGTGACGTGTTAGAGGTCACCAGGGAGGGGCTACTTCAGGTGCAGATGCTTCTCCAAGGGGGTGATATCTGACGTCAGACCTGTAGGATCGGAATGAGTAGTGAAGGGCAGCGGGGAGCAAGGGTACAGGGCCTGGGAGCGGAAGGGGTTTGCTGACTTGGGTAGCAAATGAGGCCAGGAGGGTGAGGTTTCAGTGAGTGTGGGGCAGGTGGGATGTGGAGGAAGAGGTAGAAGAGAGAAGGGTGTCATCTAACTTAGGTTTTAAAAACATGGGCTCGGGCGCTGAGTTTGGCATTTCCTTGGCATTTCTCCAAAGGAGAGTTACAGATGGCAATTAAGTGCGTGAAAGTTTGCCTCAACATCATTCATCCTTAGGGAAATAAGTCCAAACCACAGTAAAAAGCCTCTCTGCACCACTAGAATGACTGTCGTAAAAAAGATGGACGATCGTGCGTGTAGCCAAGGATGGAGAGAGCTTGGAATCCTTATCGCTGGTGGTGGGATTGTAACCGGTGCAGCTGCCTTGGAAGCCGCATCCTCAGGATGTTGGATACAGAGCCACCTGTAACCCAGCAGTCGCACCCGAGAGAAACGAAGACACAGGTCCACACGGACCCTGCGCACGGGCGTCCCCAGCGCCACAGTTCCTGGGTGGAAGCAGCCCCTCTGTCCATCCGTGGTAGCATGTAAACTGAACGTGGAGCATCTATACAAGGGACATTACTGGGCAGTAAAAAGGCCCACGGTTCCAGTGCCCTTGAAAACATGACCCTAAATGAAAGAAACCAGTCACAAGAGACCACGTACTGTGGGGTTCCGTTAACATGAGATGTCCAGAGCAGGCAAATCCACGGAGACAGGAAGCAGGCGGAGACCCAGGGTGCCCGAGACACCACGCCCTCTGCCCGGGGCCTCAGTCTGACATAGGCCTCTCGGGACTGCTTTCCAGGGATCCTGTCTCCCGTGGGCTTGGCCCGATGAGACAGTAGGTGCCGCTCTGGGGGCAGGTGCCAGCTTGATGAGGACTGGGGACCAGCTGGCACTGCTGGCGGGCGCCGGGCCCGGGGCCGCAGGAGGACCTGGCGCAGCACAGACCACGAGGGTCCACCAGGGTCCACAGGAGTGCTCAAAGCCCGAGCCGCCCGGCCGTACCCTTGACCTAGAGACTCCGGCTTGGCTTGTAGGTTTCCTGCTTCTGCGCCGTGTGAGGCCCTGATGTACGTCCCTTGAGTAGCTGGCTCTGGTCCTGTAATGCCTTCCTCGCAGGCTGGTACTCACCGTTTCTTGGCATTTCCTGTCACATCCCAGGGACGGCTGTTCCTCAGCTTTGCCAACCTGCATGGCTGGCTGCACGGGGCTGCCCTGTGGTTTGCCTGGCCTTGAGCTGGTGTCGGGCCAGGGCTGGGGTCACACGCGGCGGCCGGGGCCGGGTGGACAGGGCATCGCTGGCCATCGGGGGCCGGGCTCGGGCAGGGGGACGCTGGCGCCCAGCCTCACCCTCTGCCTCTCCCCCAGCACGGACGTCTTCATCTGCACCAGCCCCATCAAGATGTACAAGTACTGTCCCTTCGAGAAGGTAAGTCGCCTGGGATTGGGCCTCTTCTTGCTTTGCTCCGTGTCCCAGGGAAGAGCTTGGACCCACATCCATGGCCGCTGCCTGCCGGGGCTGCCCCTCCTCCAGTCCAGCCTCCCGGGTCTGGGCCAGGGCCTCCTCCCAGCAGAGTCTGAAATTCTGCTGCACCCTCTGGGTGGACCTGGCGAGGCACCAGGTTCTGTGGGAAGGTGACCGTCCCCGTTGGTGCAGCATCAACGTGAAGGATGGGACGAGGAGAGGATGTGGGTCGGGGAGGGGCTGGAGGCCACCCAAACCAAGTATTTGGGCATGAAAAGCCTCACAAAGGTGAGACAGTGAAACTGCAGTTTGCTACATACTCACTTCGTCATCTTTATTGAAAGTAGGTAGAATTACATAAAACTGAGACTTCTCTGGAGATTGGGAACTTGCAGGGTTGCCAAACCCAGAGGGTTGGTCTGTTCCCCGGAGGTAGGTTCACACCAGAGGTGGGCCCAGGGCTGCTCCTGCCACGAGGAAGCCAAGGAGCTTCCCAAGTCTGGGAAGGTGGGGCTCGGGGCCCAAACCCCCTGCTCGGGGGCCGACCTCGGCAGGGGTCCAGTGTGTCCTCTCGGGACCTCTCCTCGCCCGGCTCCACGTGAGAAGAAAACACACACGGTCAGCCAACGATCGGCGCCTCCTGCGCTTCACATGGAAGGGATGCGCCCTCATTGGGGGGTTGCGGGCGCTGGCCTCCACTGTGTGCCTCGTGCTCAGGACGCCCCTCAACCTGCCAGGACCGTGAGTGCAGCTCACCGCGGGGGGCAAGTGACTCAGCTTGGTCAGCGCGGGTGGGCTTGGGCCTGGAGGCATGTCCAGTCCCCAGCAGAGCAGTGAACTGGAGGCTCAGCATCCCCTGCACGCTGGCTAGAAGTGGGCATCGTCTGGCCCCTCGCGAGACCCCCAGCAGAAACTCTGGGAGTAGCCAGTGTGTTTCCACAAGCCCCCAGGTGCGCCATGTTTGAGAACCGCTGGGCTGGGGCAGCAGTTTCAGACAGGGCTGCGGTGGAGGCGAGGCTGGCTGTCCGGCCCTCACAGTCCTCATCCTGCCCCTGCAGCCTCAACCCAGCACTCCCCTCTGAGTTCCAGTTGGCTCCGACCTGCCGTGTCTGTCCCCGGGGTACCGACGTCCTTGTCCCACGTCCGCCCCTACCTCCGAGGCTGGAAGCACCACCCTTCTTACCCCTCTGTACCTCAGCAAGCCTGCTTCCTGCTGATGCTGTTTCTCAAGCACACCTCTGTCTACATGGCCATCTGGGGAGAAATGATGACATAGCCTCCGGAGCTGCCTGTGCATTTCAGCTCCACACGCACACCCCCGGGGGTGCGGGACATGTCCCACCGGCCCTACTTTAAAGCCTTTAGTTGTCTCTGCAGCAGCTGTGTCACCAAATGCTGCTCTTCCCTGAGGCCATGGAAAGACCTCCTCCCTCGAAAGTCTAGTAACTTTTGCTGCATGTGGTTCGGATTCGGTTTGGGTCGTCTTGACAGATTCTGGTTCGGGAATAACACCACCACTTTACCTCGGATGGCTCTGTGTTCGCCAGGCCGAACTGTTGCCTGCCCAAGTGTCTTCAGGGACCAGAGTTACGACTGGGTGGAAAACGAGCCACCTTCCCTCCCCAGCCCCGCCCCCTCAGCGGTGCCCTCGGACCCCGGCCCCCACCCTGGCCGAGCCCGGGAGTCAGACGAGAGCTCTGGGTCTCAGACCCCCCACCCAGCCTCTCAGGGCCTCTGTCTCATAACCAGTGCAGTTGTGATGATGCCTCCCTGGGTTGTAGGAAGGATGCAGAAGGCGGCATTCACCACCTTGCTAGCAGTAAACGTCACCCCTGTGTCTTCTCTTTGGCCCAGAGACCCCCACCCAGCACAAAAGAAAGAACCTCAGTGCACTTTTCTCAAACCAGAAAGCCTGGGCAGTTTCAACGGTTGATTTATGTTTTCTGCATTCTTGGATCCTGGAAAAATAAGTTAGGTGCAAAGTTGCCTATACAGTTTAATTAAAAACTACATTTTGAAACGTGGTAAATTTTTATTAAAAAAGGGAAGGAAGGAAATTCTGCCAACTATAGATGCTTCTCTAACTTTCCTTGATTTCCCAAATTTTCTTTGATTAGCCATTACTTTTGCAATAAAAAAGTAAACGCTTTTTTGGTTGGCAGTCATTCGGCAAACGTTTACTGGGCACCTGCTGCAACGCTAGGCATCTGGGGCTTAAAAAAGCCGTCTCTTTGCTCTAGGGAGCTGAGGAGAGTGTGGCAGGAAGAGAGACAGTCATCACTCTGTCACAGGTTCTGTGGTCACCCAGGGAGGAGGCCAGGGCAGGTTCCTTGGGGAAAGTAAGAATTGGGTGGAGTCACGGAAATGAGAAGGCAAAGCACTTGGGAGGACAAGTTCTGAGTAGACCTGATGCGGCTGAGGAGAGAATCTCTGAGCTTAAAGGTATCTCAGTGGACACCCTCCAAACTGAAGAGCAAAGAGGAAGCAGAGCCTGCCTGCCCTCCTCCCCGGGTTGGCCTGGAGACGCAGCTCCGATGGCTCCCCGTGGGCCTGGAACGCATTCCTGTGGGATGTCTGTGCCCTGCCCCCCACCCTCTGTCACCCCCTTGTTTTACTGCCTCAGAGCCTTCGGGGTGCCCACCTGCTGCGCGGCTGTTGTGAGGCTTCAGCGCGGGGTGCGATGGAGCCCTCGGAGCAGCTGAGCTGGAACCGGAGCCCCGGCCGCCCCACCTCCCCTGGCCATGCGGGGGCTGCCGTGCCCCCGTCAGGGCCTCTCCTCCCAGCCAGAGGCCTGGGGTGTCCGCACCCTGGCCTAGTGGACGGCCCAGGAGTCAGCTCGTCTGCTGTCAGTCCAGCTCGGTGTGGAGACTTAGCCTCGCGAAGCTGTTTTGTGAACATGACGGCCCCCTGTTATCTTGTGATGGGGGGTCTTCCTGAGAAGGTGGCCAGTGTGGTCATTTGCATGGGGTCCTCCACCTGCTGGGCAAGGTCACTCAGGAGCAGGGCGTCAGGGGAGCCCCCGGACACGCCCGCACCCCCGGCACTGGCACCATCTGCTTGAGACCCTCTCCCGCTCCCGTCACGGGTCCAGTCCTCACGTGGCCTCCGGACGAAAATTCACCGGGTAGGACAGGAGGACGGCCCGTCTGTAAGGGGTTGTTTCGATGCGCCTTGGAGCTCCGTCCCCCTTTCCTTGCCCTAGAGCCTCGCCGCGGGGGCCGGGGCGTCTGCTCAGAGCCACGATTCTGCCGCTTTGTGGCCGAAGGGCCGGGACGGTCCTGTTGTCCCCTGAGCGTGGCAGTCTCCCAGGGGGGCCCCTCTTGCAGGAGAGCCGGCTGTGCCCCCTCACAGCTCCACCTCCCCCCGCCTGCTGTCATTCCAGTACGCCTGGGTGGAGAAGCACTTCGGCCCTGACTTTCTAGAGCAGATCGTGCTGACCAGAGACAAGACCGTGGTCTCCGCCGACCTCCTCATAGACGACCGCGTGGACATCACAGGCAAGTGGCCTGCAGCGGGGGAGGGGCGAGCGTGGCGGCCGGGCCTCCCGGCCCCTGACCCCCCTCACTCACCAGACATGTGTTAGGCATCACATCCAGCCTTAAGCCGCGCGTGGAGGGAGACAAGATTCTTCTCCGCGTCCAGCCTCGGAAGGGGCCCCACGGGGAGTCAGGAAGAGTGGGTCCTGGCTCTGGGGTAACTCTCTGGGTGGCCTTGAGTGAGTCCCTTTATACCTTGAAGCCTTGCCCTCGTACAAAATGAGGGCTGGACTCTGGCTTCCAAACGTTTGTTTTTAGCAACAGAATCCCCCCCCCTTTTTTTTCCCCAGAAGTAATTTGGACTGAACCTCATGTTAAAGCAGAAAAGCAAAGCCTAATCTCTCTAGTTGAAGGTGGTTTGGGAGCTGTATTTGTCCCTTTAGCTTATGGGTGACCCCCTCCCAAAAAATAAACAAACAAACCTTGGATTTGCTTAGAAAGGAGAGGGGAAACTTATTGGTTCATCAAACTGAAAATCTGGGGTAGGAGGGCTTCAGGCACGGCTGGATCTAGGAGCTCAAACAACCTCCATCAGAATTTGGTTTCTTTATCTCCTGGTTCTGCTGTTCTCGCTGTGCCTGCATACTCTGGCAGACGCTCCCCTCCTGGTAGCCATCACTAGTTTCAGGGTTAAATCCTATTCTTTTGGACACCTCAGTGGGAAAATTTGAAATATTCCTTCCCTGATGATTTTTGGAGCTGGCTTGGGAAACATGCCCATCTGACACCCCGGTCAGTGTCCAGAAGGTAGAATCCACAGGTGTGCCTGCCACTGACCTCCCCGACCGCACGGTTTCCCTAGGACAGTCAGGGCACAGTGCGGGGGTGGAGGAGGCCATGACTTCGAGGGGCCCAGGGACCCACTCAGCTTCTGTGGGGGGCAGGGGAGAGGCCGTACCCAAAGGGCAGGTCACCACTGGCGGCGTCAGTGTGGACCCAAGGGACTGAAGCCTGCGGGGCTTGTGGGGCCCACGGTCAACAGCTGGTGACGGAGCTGGTCCAGGCAGCGCAGGATGGCTGGGCACAGGGGCGGGGAGGGCGGGTGTCTTGAGGCTCAGCCTCCAGCAGAGTCCGTGGCCGTAGGGAGCACGTGGTCACTCTTCGCCGAGCACCTGCTGTGGGCTCTGGGGCTGCGAGGGGGCCCGCGTCCAACCCCCGTGAGACAGGGCTGGTGCGATCGCCTGCGGCCCCGACTTGGGACTGAGGTGCTGCTTTCCCCCCAGGGGCCGAGCCGAACCCCCGCTGGGAGCACGTGCTCTTCACGGCCTGTCACAACCGGCACATGCGGCTGCAGCCCCCCGGCCGCAGGCTGCACTCATGGGCAGACGACTGGAGGGCCGTCCTGGACAGCAAGCGGCCCCGCTGAGCTGGCTGAGCCCCGGCCCCGCACATTGCCCGGCCTGGCCTTACATGCACCTCGGGGCAAGGCTGGCCCAGGGCCCTGGACAGGACACAGGCAGCCAGGCCGACCTCAGGCCTCCGGTCAGGGAGGAGCCCGGGGCGTTGTTCAGAGGGGACAGCCCTCCCCTCCCTCAGGGAAGCCCCCTCCCCGGCCAGCAGCCGCCTGGTCTGAGGGTGACGTAGGAGCAGGTGGGGACAACCGCCCCGCTCTGAACCACGGCCCCTGCTGCCCGGCGCCCAGGGGTCTCCCCTGTGGACCTGCCCCGGATCCAGCAAACACGGTGCGAGTTCTGGGCCATGCCAGGCTCTGTGCCAGGGGTCCTCCCTGGGCCCCGCCTCTGACTGGCTAGAGGGCTCTGTTTGCCCCCCCACTCCCCCCCCTACCCGGGGGCTGAAGGCTTGGATGTTCGCTGAAGGCGTGAACAATAAATGCTGTTCTCTAGTCCCCGCCCCAAGGTCCTCTGGCATCTGGCCCCCGGGTGCCCAGCTGTCCCCCTGCACTGCTGAGAGCCTGGGTTGGGGGTGCAGCTTGATGGGTCTACCTCACCACGGGGCCGCATGGGGCCGGGAGGGGCGGGCCCTGACGGTGGCGCAGGTGGCAGCGCTGGCGGCTGCGGTGTCCCCGGGCGGGAAGTGGCCCCGTAACTGGCCACCCACGGCCCGTGCTTTCTTGCCCACTCCTGCCCCCGCTGTGCTCCCCACGGCTGCCCTCCTGGGACCCCCTGGTTGTCCCTTGGGCCCTGGGGGTGGGTCGGGCAGGAGGAAAGGTGAGGAGAGCGGCCGGTGGGTCCCGACTGGAGGGTATCGGGGCTGCATCACGTGGGCTGGAGGCCCCCGGCCCGAGCAGGGTAGTGTCCGGAGGAGTCCCGGCCGCCCTGGCCTGAGGCCCGGGAAGGAAACGAGACCCTGGGACTCCAGGGGCACAGGAGAGCAGGTCACACGCGTCACGGGGTGTGTCACCCTCTTCCTGGGCTCTTTACCCTGACTGCTCGTGCCGGCGGCCAGCAGCGGCCTGCCCACCGGGCCCTCTGCACCCTCCCTCCGAACGCCTCCCTGCTTAGAATGATCAAGTCCGGACGCCCCAGCTCTGGACCGTCTGGGACCGCAGCCTCTGCTTGATGAGAACCACGCCCTTCCCTGGACGTGGCCACCTTGTTCACGGCTGTCTTGGGCTCTGTTGGTTTCTCCAGCGGGGGCTGGGGAGGGGCTGGGTGGGGAGGTGCTTCCTTGCAGAGAGGTCCTAGGGAGGGCCATCCCTCCCCATCCCCCGGCAGTGTCATTGGCACCGCTGGCGTAGCCTGTGCCCTGAGGTCGGCTCTGGGACCCCACGTCTGGTGGGCGGACCTCTCACCACAGGGAGACATCTCCTCGGGGGATGCTGAGACCCCCAGCCTGCGCTCCGGGCCGCTGGTGCAGTGCAGGGTGTGAGCAGGGGTGGGGTGAGGCCCAGCCAGAGCCCCTCCCTCGCATCTGGGCTCTTCCAGCTGATGGCTGCCCTGGGTTTTAAAGGCCAGTTCAGGTCAGCTGGAATCACTCACCCTGAGGTAGCAGCCACTGAAGCTGCCCAATCAGTTCAAGGAGAAAAAAATCATTGCAGGGACCACGGTGTCTGGTTACTTCCTCAAGGTGCCAGGGAGCAGGGGGGCCCCTCCCACCAGGTGACACTGACGGAGATCTGGGTGGAGGAGGTGAGAGCCCTCCTGGCCCTGGCGGGGGTGGGGGAGGCACTGCAGAGGCCCTGGGGCTGCCAGTGAGGGAGCTAGGCGGGAAGGAGATGGCCGGACAGGCCTGGAGCCTGGAGCAGAGGGGGGAATCGGAGGTGGTGGCTGTGACAGCTGGTCCAGGGGCCGGTACTGCCCTCCTTGTGAGGCAGCTGGGGACACAGGCAGGACCGCAGGGCTCTATGATTCCTTTTGTCAAGCAGGATACACCTGCCTCATTTAAATGAAGGTGAGTTTCTTCAAACTTGAAAAGCACATGTTTTGCTTCTGGACCCTTAATGACCTGCAGAAAAGGAAGGCCCCCTCCCATGGGTGACGCGTCAGCTGGGTCCCTCGCCTTCTCCACTGGCCTCAAAATGCCTCAGCTCTGTCGAGAGCAGAGACTGACCCCTTTGAAAATATTGTAAATATTCTGGACTCGAGGCCCAGAGCGCCCTGGGAGGAGCAGTGCACCAGGTTTGGAGCAGAAAGACTCAGAATGGTTTCTTCACTGTTCTGGGTCACAGTTTCCCCAGCTGGGACCCATCCCAGCATCACAACCCCAGTAACGACAGTGTCCTCAGCATCCACCATGTCCCGGGAGCTGACGAGCACTTTACGTGGCCTTGTAACCAACCACCTCCCACGGCTGCTTCCACTTCCCCGGGGGGCCAAGGGCATGCCAGGTGCTGCAGCCGTGCTCTGGGCCTCCGCACAACACTGTCCCCCGCTCCAGAACCCCCTACAGCTCAGCTGTCCAGGACAAAGCAGAGTCTGGGCTCAGGGGCTGGGCCTCCATCTGGAGATGAGACTCAGGCACCCGGCCTGTGGCAGAAACCGAAGACAAGTCCTGGAAGCCGGAGGGTGGCGGTGGGCAGCAGGCTGACACGGCCCTCAGTCGCCAGGCCAAGGCAGAGGTGTGGGGAGCGGGGAGGAGGGACACTCCCGTCGCCCCCGTTCGCCATCCAGGGGAAGCCATGAGTCCTGCGGCCCCAAGGGAAGGTAGGGCAGGAACCCATGGGATGAGGATGCAGGAGCTGGCCAGGTGGGTCCCCTCTAGAGGGAAAGGAGATGAGGGGTCTCAGCTGGAGTGAGGGAGGGCCAGGCCCCTGGAGGTGCCCTGCCCCCTCCAAAGTGTGAGAAAGAGGATGGACATTCCAGCAGAGACTCTGGCCAGCTGAGGAGGCTGGTCCCACACAGCAAGGCCGAGGTCGTGCCCCCAAGGTCCCCCCACTCTGGCACAGGAAGAAAAGGACTCAGGGTCCCTGGGTGCCTGTGGAGGTGGTGCTGAGGATGGATGAGGCCATAGGCTGGGGGCTCATCAGGCGACCACCAAGGAGGGGCTGAGTGACCCTGGGGCCGAGTCTGGCTGGGCCGAGGGCACCTTATCCCCCTGCTGCAGGCATTTGGATCAAACACAGGCTTTACTTTCTCAGCTTCAGTTTTCAAAAAATTAAAACGAGTGCATCTTACCTGACCTCGTGGTCACGTGGGAGGATGGATGACCAGGTCCCAGCAGACCCAGAGCCTGGTCCAGATGTTCCCTAGGCAGGGATGAACACGGAGACCCTCTGAAGGGGACATCGGTCCCCCCAGGGAGCGGGGACATGCTCCTGGGAAGAACCTGAGTTAGAGGCCAGAGAAGCCATTTTGGGTGGAAAGAGACTGAATTCGTTTTAGCTGTTGATTAAAAGTGATCAGTTATAGTGAATAATGAACATGTACCTGCAGGTCTGAGTTTTAGTGTATTTACATTTGGTCCTGCCCACACCCAGCCCAGGAGGCCAGGGCTCAGAGAGGGTCACAGGTGAGCCCGGGCCACCCAGCACAGAGGGCTGAGGCCGAGCTCAGCCCCCAGAGCCCGGAGGGGAGGGGCTAGGAACTGGGAGCCTGGAGGCTGGGGCCTGGTTTATCCCCGACTTGCTGTGACCTGGACAAAGCCAAGTCTCTGAGCCATTTCCAAGGTTGGTCAGCTTCCGCGAGAAAGGGTTGCAGGAAATAGGGACATTTATTCCACAGCACGGCTGCTTGGTGGAGGAAGTGGATTTGCTCTGTGAAACAAGGTGGGGCCTGGTGGCCGGAGCCCCAGTGGCCAGAGCCCCAGTGGCCAGAGCCGGGGGCTCTGGAAGCTCTGACGGGGACCAGGGGCGCCAGTCCTGGCTCGAGCACCAGCCAGCAGCACAGCCCATTGAAATGGATGCAGGGGTGCGTGTGTGTGTGTGTGTGTGTGTGTGTGTGTGTGTGTGAGAGAGAGAGAGAGAGAGAGAGAGAGAGAGATGGGGGTGCTGGCGATTACTGGGGACACAGGCAACTGTGGGGAAGGAAGCAGAAGGAAGGGCAGGTCCCCTAAACTCCCTCCCAGCCCCCTGGACCAGCACCTCCTGCCCTTTCTCCCAGGCCACCGTGGACAAGGTCGGACCCTGCGTGTCAGCCAGGCTGAGGGCCGTGTCCAGCCTGCCTGGCCAGCAGAGCACCCGCCGCTCTCATGACCTCCAAGTGGCTGAGACGTCGTCCTGCTTCCGAGTCAGTAGCGTGCGCGGGTCCAGGCGGCCTTGGCCTGTGCCTGACCACCCCCCAGACGCCCCCCACCCCTCCCAGTTCCTGGGGCACGTCTCTCCTGTGTCTTGCTTGCATTTTCCATTCGGTCGGCACCCAGCCAACCCCCAGCCTCCTTGTGGGGAGTCAGGCCACCGTCTCCCCAGCCCTGTGCAGTCCGAGGGAACGAAGGCAGGTCTGTGCCACGGTTGCCCCGTCCAGGGGGCTGGGCCTCACAGGGGAGAGGGGCAGGCCTGCAGGCTCACAAAGCTGCTTCCCTCGAAGACTAAGCCACAGCTGCAACAAATGACCGAAATAGGAGCCAATCACCTGCCCAGCCAACACCTCGGCCCTGTTGGCAATTTGGATGAAACTTTAAAAGAAAAATTATTGATTCGATTCTGCAAAGCTGGCTTGGACCCACAGGCTGGTGCCTAAGGAGGCCGGAAATGATTGGGGAATTTTTCACATAGGAGCCAGGAGAGGTGTGTAGCCGAGGAGTCGCTGCCCGGGAGGACAGCAGGTGGTGCCAGCCTGTACGGGAGCTGCAGTTCACACAGATGGACACCGGATGGCACCAGAGAGCCAGCTCTGGCTGCTCTCACCTTCTGGGGCCAGGGCGGGGCCGGAAGGAGCCGGGCACCCAGACCACCCCTGCCCGGGTCCTGGACTCATCGTCCTGGTTCTGGAAACTCCTGTGGGGAGGGCCTGGGCTGTGCACAGAGGGGACCCCAGCTGCTGACAGCTGAGTGGACGGTACCTGAAAGCAGAGGCCTCGTGGCAGTTCGGGCCCCAGGGACAGACCGGGGCGGGAGACTGCGGTCCAGGTGGGCCCAGCTGGGGAGGACCGGGTACTGGGAGACCTAGAGGGTCCCTGTACTCCTGGAGACTCCTCTGGGGCGGCCCAGCCTCGCCTCCTGTCTCCCTGCCTTCACGGGACCCCATACAAACCAGAGGTGCAGGTGGGAGCCCTCAGACGTGTTTACAGGCTAACATATTCTTTCAGGGGTCAGGTGCCCAGGGGTCTGGCCCCAGGCCAGGGTCGGGGGGTCAGGGGCGTCAGCCGCTCTGCTTGGGCTCCAGCTCTCACCCCTGTGCGAGCTGAGGGTTCATCCCCCCACCACCACCACCAACGACCCAGGCCTCCTGGACCCTGGTGGCAATCGAGCCCCTGACCTCTGACCTAAACAAGGGCCGCCTGGCCGTGGCCCCATCCTCCTCCAACCTCCTTGGCACTAACTGCCTGAACTCAGACCCTGGGAGGGGGTACCCACTAAGTGAGTGGAAAGAGAGTCGAGAGTAGGGGGAAGGGCCCCATATTCCTGGAGCATCTGCTGGACATGAGCCACGTTGTCCATCTTCCCACGTGACCACGAGGCCAGGTGAGATGAGTTCGTTTTAATTTTGTGAAAACTGAAGCTGAGAGAGCGGAGCCTGGGTTCGGTCCAAATGCCAAAGGCCGTGCCCTTCCCACCGTCCACAGCTGCCGCTCGGGGCAGGGATGGGAAACCCAGAGGCGCACGAGGAAGGAGGCCCTAGTGGTGGGCGACTCGCAGCGAAGCCCCCTGTGGTCCCAGGTCCCCAGCGCGCTGAACAGCCGCCCCCCTCTAGGAGGTGAACCTGCGACCGTGTGGAACACCTTAAAGGTGGGGGCAGCGGGGCCTGACGGAAGGAGGGAGCCTGACGGATGGGGGCTGCTGCCAAGCGTGAGTGGAGCCAGGGACTCTGGACGGTGTGTCTGGGGCTCAAGGGGGCCCGGCCCCCTGCAGGATGGTGATTTAGGGCACCTCCATGGGAGCCACCAGGTGAGTTGAACCCTCTTCCCCATCACCCCCCCAATACACACACACACACACCTGGGCCAAGCAGAGAACACAGGCATCTGGGGTTGGGGGGAGGGAGCGTGGGAGCCAAGCCGAAGGGATGGGCAGGGGCCCCGAAGGCCGGCACACCCGGGGGGTTGGGGGGCCCCCAGCACAGAACATCGGGCATTGTCTAGGGGTGACTCTGCTCTCACACGCACTGGGGGCAGGCTGTGCGGCTGGGGTGAACCTCAGGTATAAACAACAGGCATCAGACACCTGAACAAGTGAACTGATACCAAGGAAAGGGGTTAATGTGATGAGAACAAGAACTTAGAACAGGCATAGCTGATATCCTTAGACAGAGGTGATAGGACACTGGACCCTCAGAAAGGCCAACTAGAGTATTTGGAAAATTAAAATCTGGTCACTTGAAAAAAAAAAAAGGGCTTAGTGGATGCAGCTGAAGAGCAAATAGACAAGCCAGAAGATGGACCTGAGGTTGCAGCACAAAAGGACAAAGGGATGGAAGGTGCAAAATAAAAGTTAGCAGATATGGAGAACACAGTTCATTTCTAGTCCAAAGGAGACAAAAATGCAGGAGGAAACTTCCCAGAGCTGAGAATGAAAGTGTCCAGAACTCTGACTCTAAGAGGCCACCAGTGCCACCACTGGGTTGGAACAGGGGGTTGAAGTTTGACTACATTCTAAATATTTACAGACAAAAACCAGACAGTTTGCAAGAGAATGTAACAAATACTAGAAGCAAGAAGAAAATGTAGTAATTGTCTTCAAATTCTGAGGGAAAATAATTTCATGCTCAGAATTCTATACCCAGCCAAATGTAAGAATAAAAACCCTTCCTGAAGACATGTGAGGCCTCAGATGGTCTGGCATTGAAACAATTCCTTTTTGAAAATATTACCAATTGATGTGCTCTAGCAAGAAGAAAAAGCAATCCAGGAAATGGAATACAAGAAACAATTGATATGGGGACTTCCCTGGTGGTTCAGGGTTTAAGAATCCGCCTGCCAATGCAGGGGACACGGGTTCGAACCCTGGTTGGGAAGATCCCACATGCCGTGGAGCAGCTAAGCCCATGCGCCACAACTACCGAAGCCCACGCGCCCTAGGGCCTGTGTGCCGCAACTACTGGACCTGTACTCTAGAGCCCATGAGCCACAACTACTGAGTCCATGTGCCACAACTACTGAAGCCTGCGCGCCTAGAGCCCATGCCCCGCAACAAGAGAAGCCACCGCAATGAGAAGCCCGTGCTCTGCAGCGAAGAGTAGCCCCCACTCTCTACAACTAGAGAAAGCCCATGCACAGCAACGAAGACCCAACACAGCTAAAAATAAATTTAAAAAATTTTTAAAAAGAAACAATGATGAGCCAGGAACGGACAAAACTTGCTAAATCTAAGGAAGTGTGACTGTGGAGCAGAGGGCAGTGTGCTAAAGCTCTCACTGGCCATAGGTTCAGAATAAGTCTAGCAGTGGTAGAATAAAATTCACTATGTGTGTGAAATGTCAAGGGAAATCTCCATAAAATAGAAATAGAATATATAACTTGTAAACTATTAGAAGGAAAAACTGAAATGGAAAAAATGAAATTAATCCAGTAATTACTAGGACAGAGTGAAAACAAAGCATAGGAAATAGAAAACAAAAGTGACACCAGGAATAAGATCAAACATTTCTGTAGTTGCAGTAAATGCGAATGTGTTAAATTTGCCTATTCAGGAAAAACATCTCCACAGATGAAAGCCAAAATCCCATCTTCAAGAGACATGAATAAGTGACAACGACCCAGGACAGTTTCATAGCAGAAGGGAAAAGACATCCTAAAAAAAGTCCTAACAAAAGGAAATCAGTGAGTGTGCATAAGGATCAGAACAGAAATCAAAGGAAAAATATTTTAAAAGGGACAAAACTGGATTCATGCTGCTGAAAGAGGCAACCTGCCAGCAAGATAAAGGTTATGGAAAGCTGTGCCCCTAACAACATAGTTTCAATATATTTAAAACAAAAACTGGTAGAACTATAAAGAGAAATGGTCAGTTTCACAGAGAGGGAGGCTTTAATTCGTTTTCCTTAGCAACTGACAGATCAGAGAGGCAACATAAGGACTATATATATACAAACAGTTCAAAAAGACATTGCATTATTTTCAAATACACACAGATGGACTGGTCATAAAATTGAAATATTGAAAAAGGAGAGATAAAGCCAGTTATTTTGTAGACAATACAACCGTCTCCTTAGAAAAAGGAGAAAGAATCAGTGGCTGAGCTCAGCAGAGTTGTTGGATTGCACTGTCAGGCGTGGGAACCACTGCTCCCGGCAGAGGGCCCGGGAAGAGGTGACATTGGAAAGGCAGGGGAGCCAGGCTGGGAGAGGGGACCCAGACGGCAGAGGGGGGCATCTTCCCTCTGAGCAGGTGAGGGCTGGGGGTGGCGGTCTCGGTGTGGGGAGGGTGCAGCGCCGGTGAGTCTGGACTTGCCAACCTCCGCTGGGTACCTCCCGAGCAGTTTACATGAGTCACTCTTAACACCCACTGTGAGGATGGGAAGCCTGAGGTGCACACAGGTCCAGTGGGTCACAGCAGGACCGGGGTTGGGACTTGGGCCCATCCGGTGCCAACACAGCTATGCATTGCTAAGCCACATGGAGCTCATGAGTCACCGTAAGCGGTGTTCTCAGTGCAGCTCTGGGTCCCCTCTGGGGAGAGAATCTAGCGGTTTTATTTGATCCTCTAAGAAGTTTATGATCTAGAAAACATTAAGAATCCCTGACTCATGTGTTGGGATACTTTCCAGAATTGGAAACAAGGGACTCCGAGAGCCAGGCATGGGGGAAAAGGGGCGCAGACTCCCCTGGGGCCCTGGAGCCTGGGTGAGAAGTCCTGGATTGACTGCCCTGGCCCTTCTGACGCTCCTGCGGGTCAGAACAGGACATTCAGAGCAAAGAGGCAGACTCTCCAGAGATTGTGTCTCTAGTCCAACCCTGTCGTTTCACAAATAAGGCCTCTGAGTCACCCGTGGTCCTTCAGCCAGCGGGTGGCTGCCGTGACCTCGATGGTCCGGCCTCTCCTCCTGTGACATGACTCCCAGGGCAGAAAGTGGAGCCCAGTGCCACCCAGGAGCCTTCAAGGCAACAAAGGGACCCCAAGACGTCAGCCTGGGGCCAGATGGTGTCACTTGGGTTGTTTTTTTTTTTTTTAATAGTGGTAAGATACATGTAACATTTACTGTTTTAACCAAGTAAAAACGCACAATTCCATAGCGTTAGGTACATCGGACCATCACCACTCTCTAGTTCCAGAACCTTTCCATCATCCCAAATCCATTCTCCCCTCCCCCTGCCCCGGGAAACCACCCAGCTGCTTTCCGTCTCCGTGGATTTGCCTGTTCTGGACGTTGCACAGGAGCAGAAACAGGCCTTCTGAGCCTGTCTTGTTTCACCTGGGTTCATCCATGCCGCAGCAGGTGTCAGAACTTCATCCCTTTTTATGACCAAATAACATTCCACCGCATGGATACGCCACACTTCACCCACCATCCTGGTTAGACACCTGGGCTGTTTCCAGCTTCAGGCTGCTGTGAACAGCGCTGCTCTGAGCACGGGGTACACGTTTCCGGTGGAGCACCTGCTCTTGCTTCTTTTCCGTGTAGACCCAGGAATGAGACTGTCGGGTAACATGGTGACTCTAGGCCGATCTCCACAGCAGGGTAGGTCTCGCTGGCCCTTCCTCTCGGCAGGCGGCGCGTCCCTGGGCTGCAGCCACCTGGGCGCTCCCCTGGGTTCCAGACCCACTGCCCACGTGCACATGACCCTGGCCTCCCAGGGCATCGTCTCTTTCCCAGGTCGGCTCCACCCATGCCCCACCTCCCTCTGACACTGACACGCCCTCTGCTCCGCACCCCTGGGTCCCAGGTGATGGATGAGTCCTGGCCTCAGGGTGGCCCCTGGGCCGAGGTCACGAGGGCAAGTGCGGTACACCTATGGTGCGCTGTGGTCTAACTACACGCTTCATCCTGTTCAATCCTCAGAGCGAGCCCGTGACGCAGACGCTAACACTGTGTCTCGTTAGAGCTGCCAGGCCTCCAGGGCCTCCACAGCCCAGGCTTCACTCAGGTTGGGGTGATCTCTGAGGGCAGAAGGTGGAAGGGGCCATCAGTGTGCCCAGGCCCGTTCTGGGTACAGGATCGTGCTGGGGAGGCCAGGCCCTGTCCCTGCCTTCCTAAGCACGGGCCATACAAGCAAGGGAGAAGGTGGACATTCAAACTGGGACCAGAGGAGGTCGGTGGGGTCGGCAGGGAGAGATAACATGTGAAGACCCTGGGCAGGAGGGCTGAAAGAAGGCCCGGGTGGCTGTAAGTGTAGACAGGGTTGGGAGCGGGTGGGGCAGGGACAGAGGTGGACACAGCCTCCACCTGTGCCAACCTCAGCTTGTTATGGTCCTCGGGCCACCAGCCTCTTGTGACAGTGACCTGCCCGCACCCTGCTCCCCGGGGTGACCATACACGTCTCCCAGGTCGGCGGCTGCCTTGCTTGGCCTCACCTGCACCCAACACAGGGCCTGGTCGGCGCCCGGTGAGCGTCTGCAGGGCGGATAAATAAATAGGTGTTCGGATCAACCAACCAACCCCACGGAGAGACAAAAACCAGGATTAGGTGAGGCCAAGGGACCTGTGTTCCTGCTTTAATCCTGAACTCCTGGGGGGTAGAGCAGCCCCCCTGGGGCGGGGGTGGGGGGTGCGCTTCCAGATGGCAAGGGCTGTACTTTAAGGAGCCAGACGCTGACAAAGAGAAAATTGGTCTCCACGGCTCTCCTAGGAGGTGAGGCAACTTCTTGAAAACTTGGAAGGCTTCCTGGAAGAGGCAAGCCCACTCCCCCTGGAACCCAGAAACCCAGCCTATTCCCCTTCCAGCAGGGGCTCCCCTCCCCCGGCCCCAGGCCTAGGAAGGAGCCACAGGAAGTGGAAAAGCACAGCCGGCCCAGCTCAGGGACACTGGTTAATTCATCAGGCCTCACTGCTTACCCGAGGTCTGCACCCTTCAGCTGAATATTCAGGCCGGCCCCCGGCTTAGCTCTGCCTGCGTCTGTGCAGCTCTATTTTTACAGCCGTGGGGATGGCTGACAAAAACATTTAAAAAGACACAAAAATTTAAAAATGTAAAAGCCAGATACCAGCTGTTTTGTTCGGAAAGCAGGATCACACCTGCATTCTGTCTCACTAAGCGGCATCCTATCCCCTACCCCCCAGCCCGAGGGCCCAGGGGCTCAGGAGAGCCCGCTCAGGCCCCGCTTTACCCGTCGTCCCCTGTGGGTCCCTGCCAAGCCCCTTTCCTTCCTGTGCCTCGGTTTCCACCCTGTGAAAAAGAGAAGTTTGGACGAGCTGATTCTCATTCGCCTTGGGGGATTCAAGAACTTCCCCTGCAGTGGTGGAGGGGAGGCAGGCTCCAGACCTGCAGCCATCGACCCCGGGCAGGAGGCTTCCTCTCCCTAAGCCTCGGTTCCTCATTTGCTCCCTCACCGTGGCCCACACAGCCCCCAGCTCTCTCCGTGGGGCTGACGCCGGTCACTCCTTGGCTGACTGGCACTTCCGAGCATCGTGCCCAGGTCAGGGGACTTTCCCACAAGTAAGACAGAAACGTGCTTCCCGAGCCCCTGGCAGCCAGGCTCCCACGCCTGGACTGGGCTCAGCCAGGCACACAGCCCTCATGAGAAGCTGCAGGAGCTGGTGGGCGTGGCCACCAGGGTCCAGAGTTACCAGTGGTCACGTCCAGTGCAGGGCAGCGTCCAGCCCAGGCCCTGTTCCTTTGGGCTGTGATTGGAGAGAGCTCTGGCCTCCCTGAAGGGCCCAGGATCGGCTCTATCCTTTAATAAGTCTCTCCTGTGCCTCAACTGTCTGGCTTGGAGCCCAGTGTTTGCAGCTGAGAACCTCCCTAACCCCACCCCCATTTCAGTGAAGGGCAACAGCCTGAATCCAACAGCGTCCTGCCCTCCCCTCTCCCTTTGTCCCATCCAGGTCTCACCCATTATTCTACTTCCTAAACAGCTCTCCACCCCATGGCCAGGCTTCAAGCCAGGCCACCAGCCCCCTCACCTCTAGACCCTTCCCGAGTTTTCCACGCAGACCCCGAGTGAACTTCCTGAAATGTGACCGGGGTCAGACTGCCCCTGCTGAAACCCCAGGACCTGTCTACCCAGCTTGTGGGCTTGGCGGGGAAGCCAGTGCCAGCCCTGCCCCTCCTTCCCCCTGCCTCGTGCAAATGCGCTTTCTCCTATCTGGAGCGAGATTCCACCCTTTCCCCTCCCACCTCTACTTTGCCTTCAGCTCTCAGCCTCTGGGGAAGTCACTTTGGCCTTTCCTCTCAGGAGTCATCTCTCCCTGCCTTTATTTAATTTATTTATTTATTTATTTTTGTGGTACGAGGGCCTCTCACTGTTGCAGCCTCTCCCATTGCAGAGCACAGGCTCTGGATGCGCAGGCTCAGCGGCCATGGCTCACGGGCCCAGCCGCTCCGCGGCATGTGGGATCTTCCCGGACTGGGGCACGAACCCGTGTCCCCCGCATCGGCAGGCGGACTCTCAACCACTGCACCACCAGGGAAGCCCTCTCCCTGCCTTTAAAACCTCCTGTGCTTCTGGGGCTCTTGTCTTCCTCACTTGCAAGCTGTGTGACCTCGGGCAGGTTACCGGATCTCTCTGGGCCTTAGTGTCTTTGTTTGTTCATTTTCAAAAGAAGGTTAATAATGTTTGCCCCTCTGGATTCAGCCTCCTCCACATCCACTCGGCCGTGGTCCTGGACACAGACCCACCTGGCTGCTTTTCTAGGGCCTCTGTCTTCCATGGGAGGTGCTGTCAGAGAGTGAGGGAGGGAGGGGGCCGCTGGGGGTCTCTTCCTGGCCCCCTCCTCGCCTCGGGCCATGAGTGTCACCGAAGGGCAGCCCTAGGGGTGGCAGCAGCTGCCACCGTGGCTGCCCTTTGGGGGCCTCTCCGTTTCCCCACGGCTCTGAGAGACATTGTAAATAGGGGCTTTGTCAGGAGGACTCCTTGGAGCCCTCGGCAAACTCTGTTTCTACAGCCTAGGATGCTGAAGGTGAAACGGTGATAGTGCCCTTGGCTTGCCTTGTTTCTGCTCATGTTACTTCCCTCTGAGGTCACACTGTCTTCTTGTTTCTCAAGTGATGATTTTCTTGTCTATTTCTGGCAACAGACTGATCTGAAATGCACAGGCTTTTCTCAGCTGCATCCCCAGCACACGGTGGACAAGAGCACTTGATGAGTTATGATCCCCAGCTGCCTGTGTGCCGTACTGTCGTGGTGCCAGGAGGAGAGGCAGGGATGCCCACAAGCCCCCCTTGTGCAGTTGCTCAGGTTGTGCACTGCAAAACTCGCCTGGCCCACGGAACAAAGGGAGCTGAAATCAGCCTGTGCTCTTCCCACCAAGCTGCACTTGGGAGAAAGAGGTGTCTTTCCTAAAGTGCTCACAGGGGCTGCATGAACGAGTGGGTCTCTACCCCACAACCTGGTTTTTACTCATTTACACAGAAGACTCCATCTTCCCGCCTGTGTTCTCCCTCCCAGCTCCCTGGGCACCTCCCTTTTCATTACATCCCCTCTGCCTTCCAGGAAGCCAGCAGCTTCCCTGGGTGGTGCTGTGGTCTGAGAGAGGCCTACAGGAACAGGTGGGGACAGGATCTCCGGGAAGGTCTCTGGCCCCCTGAGCTCAGAGCTGCTGATCTTCCAGATTAAGGCGGGGGCAAGTGGTCAGGCCAGGAGAAACCAGCCACGGATGGCTGCAGAGATAATGGCCCTGGGCGCAAAGTGGACTCAAAGAGGCCTGAGAGGCAATAAGCACAGAGCCCCCGCCCCCCGCCCCCACTCCAGCCCATTAAACTCAGGATGACGGCTTAAACCAAATCCCATCTTAAAGAGCTCTGTTTAGAGTCTGCTGAATATAAATTGTTCCATAAAGAGAAAAAAAAAATCCCAACAATCCAGGCAAGAGAGCAGCTCCTAGCGGGAGTGCAGGATGGGCAGTCGATGCCCCCGGGGGCAGACCCCACCATCAGGAATCAGGAGTTGGTGAGTCAGTGTCCCAGCCCCCCACTGGGCAGAGAAAGAGCTGTCAGCAGGGTTGCACCCCGGTTCCCCACAGCTCTTCCCCACTCATCAGCACCAGCCATTGCTGGCCGGGCTCACGTCCTGTTCCCTCCTCAGGATCCCCTTCTTTCTTTCAAATGGACTACTTGCACCCAGGGCCTTGATGCCGCTTTTGGCGGAAACTGAACTAAGACATATGGTCAAGGAGGTCCCACGAATACTCCAGGAAGAGGGATGTATAATTTAGATTAAGGTGCTGGGAGAACTGGCTTTCTTTACTGGCAAATAGTTATTGAGTGTCAATTACTGGGAGTGAAACAATGAATAAGACAGTCTCTACCCTCAAGTCATGTACAGTCTAATGGAGTTTTGTCCAAAGCAGAAAACACCTCCCCGTCATCTTATTATCTGTGGCTGCACACGCACACACACGCCCGCAGAGTAAACATACTCCTAAACCCTCTTATAGTGGGTACCAGAGACTGTGATGGGAAATAAGCCTGGGTTCAAATTCTGGCACCATAAAACCTTTAACTAACTAATGAGGAGACTGAATCAGTAACCAAAAATCTCCCAGTGAAGAAGAATCCTGGACCAGATGGCTTCACTGGTGAATTCTATCAAACATTTAAAGTAGTAATACCAGTCCTTCTCAAACTCTTCCAAAATATTAAAGAGGAGGGAACACTTTCTAACTCATTCCATGGGACCAGCATTACCCTGATAGCACAACCAGGCAAAGACACACAAGAGAAGAAAACGACACACCAATATCCCCTATGAACATTGATGCAAAAATCCTCACAAACCAAACTCGGCGGCATATTGAAAGGATTATACGTCATGACCATGTGGGATGTATTCCTGGAATGCAAGGACGGTTCAGCTGATGAAAATCAATAACGTAACACACCACGTTAATAGAATGAAGGAGGGAGAATCACATGCTCGACTGGTGCAGGAAAAGCGTTGACAAAAATCAGTTCCAATGGTCAGTGAGTCCCAGGTGGAAACCTGCTAAGGATCTGTGGGAAAGGTTTTCCTTTGCTAATACAGGTGCTGCCGCTTCCTTCTTCTTTATCTTTCTTCCTGGAAAGGGCACGTGGGGCCAGAGGTGAGGCAGGCATCTTTTACGCAAAAAGCCTGACCTTCTTGGATGATCAGCGTAGGAGGCTGAACCATGCTCCCTCTCCCCCGAAGACGTCTGTGTCCTAATCCCCAGAACTTGGGAATATGTTAAAGTACATGGAAAAGGGGACTTTGCAGGTGTGATCAAGGTGAGGATCTTGGGATGGGGTGAGTAGCCCGGATGATCCAGGTGGGCCCAATGTCATCACAAAGGCCCTTATAAGAGGGAGGCAGGAGAGTCAGAGTGGCAGGAGGTGTGAGGTCAGAGGGCTCTGAGGATGGAGGAGGGGTGGTGAGCCAAGGAATGCCTGCGCCTCCAGAAGCTGGAAAAGGCAGGAAACAGATCCTCCCTGGGGGCCTCCAGAAGGAAAACAGAACTGCCCTCGCGTTGGGCTCTGGCCTTCAGAATTGAGTGGAGACATTTTTTTTTTTTTTTTTTTTTTTTTCCGGTACGTGGGCCTCTCACTGCTGTGGCCTCTCCCGTTGCGGAGCACAGGCTCCGGACGCGCAGGCTCAGCGGCCATGGCTCACGGGCCCAGCGCCGCTCCACGGCATGTGGGATCTTCCCGGACCGGGACACGAACCCGCATCCCCTGCATCGGCAGGCGGACTCTCAACCACTGCGCCACCAGGGAAGCCCGAGTGGAGACATTTTTGTCTTCAATCTCTTAAGCCACCTGTTGGCCGGGCCCTGTGCGTGTCTGCTCTGCCTCGGTCTCAAGTTGCCTTTGGTGTCATGTCTCCTTGGTCTCTTCCGACCTGGAAAAGCTCCTCAGTCTTTTGTTCTGTTTCGTGAATTTGACTTTTCGAAGAGCACTTGTCAGGTGGGTTTTTATTTTTAATTTATTAATTTATTTATTTTTAGTTTTGGCTGCGTTGGGTCTTCGTTGCTGTGTGCGGACTCTCTAGTGGCGGCGAGCAGGGGCTACTCTTCGTTGCAGAGCACGGGCTCTAGGCACACGGGCTTCCGTAGCTGTGGCTCAAGGGCTTCCGTAGTCGTGGCTCACAGGCTCTAGAGTGCAGGCTCAGTAGCTGTGGTGCATGGGCTTCGTTGCTCTGCGGCATGTGGGATCTTCCTGGACCAGGGCTCGAACCCGTGTGCCCTGCACTGGCAGGCGGATTCTTAACCACTGCGCCACCAGGGAAGTCCCTCATCAGGTGTTTTGTAAAATGTTGCTTGATTTGGGTTTGTCTGCTGCTTTCTCAGGATCAGATTGAGGCTGTGCGTTATTGGAAAAACTGCACAGAAGTGGTGACATGTTGTCCTCAGTGTCTCGTATCAGGAGGGACGTGACACCGCGTCCCATTGCTGGGGGCACTAACTTTGACCACTAGTGATCCTGGCGTCTGCCAGGTCTCCACTGTAAAATTATTGTTTTTTCCTCTGTAATTAATACATATTTGGGGGGGGAAATAGTTTGCTACCGTGCAAATCTTGTTTCTCCTTAAACGTTCTCCCACTAATTTTACCGTCCATGGTGGACCTTGCCTGCAGCAGTGATTTTCACTGTTCTCCTGTGACCTGTCATGTCCCTCATGCCTGCCACGTTTATTGAGTAGAGCTCTCTGGAAGGAAAACTGTCCCTTCTTCCTCATTTACTTGTGCAATTATTAGTTTATATCAGTATGGACGCATGGATGTTGATTTTATTTGATGAGTTAAAATACAACATTACTCCTCTTTACCTTGATTTGTTGCTCAAATCTCAAAGCCAGGTGGCTGAGGGCTGTGTGTAGGTGTCTGTTTGCATGAAGGTCAACCAATCAAGCCCCTGTCCGTCCATTCGTTCGTTCATTCGACAAGCATCACTGCGCGGGCACTGCTGGAGACCGAACAGCGAGGAAAACAGGAGAAGTTGCCTCCTGTTCTCATGAGGAGTGGGGGGCGGGTGCTGTTTATTCCAGGCAGCTGCTGAGGGTCTAGATTTTTTTTTTTATATCAAAACCAAAGTAGGTGGGGGCTTCCCTGGCGGCGCAGTGGTTGAGAGTCCGCCTGCCAATGCAGGGGACACGGGTTCGTGCCCCGGTCCGGGAAGATCCCACATGCCGCAGAGCAGCTGGGTCCGTGAGCCATGGCCGCTGAGCCTGCGCTCCGCAACGGCAGAGGCCACAACAGTGAGAGGCCCGCGTACCGCAAAAAAAAAAAAAAAAAAAACAAAGTAGGCAAGCGTGTCTCCCCCACAAAAGCTTTCTGTGGGGGGCAGTGGTTCAGGCTAAATCAGGGCAGCCTGATACCTGCGTTTATTTAAAACAAGATGACTCTTCACCTGTTTGCATGACCCAGTAACACATTTCTATCTTCGTCCCTTTCAACAGAAGCACTTTTGTTAGAATCCTGGCCTTCAGAGTCACCTAGCTCAGCGACTTTCAGACTGGGGTCCCAAGGATCCCCTGGGTGCTGGGGGCACCTCAAGGGGTGGGGGTCCGAGAGCCAGAGGCTTCTCAGCCTCTCTTCTTCAGCAGAGTGACTCCCCTCTCACCCATTTTATGAACTGGGCTTCCAGCCAATGTTTTATTGGAAGAACGGGTTCTGGTGCTAAAAACCAGAGTTGGATGGCCCCCACCCCTGTCTTCCTTTGTGAAGCAACGTGGTTAAGAGTCCAAATTTGGGTGGATTTCAGCCCTGCAACTTGTGACTTCAGGGGCCTCTGGATCTCAGTTTTCTCATCTGTAAAGTGGGTGACAGCTGCAATTCCCACCTTAGTGGGGCTTTTGTGAGGACTAGATAGCAGATTCTGTGATAGGCAAGAGCGTACACCTGTTTTAAATTTCTAAATTAAAAAAATGACAAAAGTGACCCATCTTCTTCAAAACACTCAAATAGAATACTACAAAAGAACCCAAAACTACCTAGAAAATTCCCAGCCGCACTCCTAAGAGGAAGTACAGTTAACACAGCTTACTGTACATTCTTCTAGACTGTGTTCTATGCACTTGCAAATTTATAATAGTCATGTTTAGAAATGCTTTGCACCAACATGGAATTTCACTGTACATCCTGCCTTGCACTTTGCTTTTTTCACTTAGTCACCCACCGGGGGCGAGTTTCCTCGCCAGGACCCGGAGCTGGACCACGTTCTTCCCAGTGGCTGTCAGGTACCCACCTCGGGAAAGCGCATCATTGTTAGCCAACCCCCAGTTGAAGGACATTAGGTGCTTTGCAAGTTGTTGCTCACAAACAATGCTGAGTGTTCCTATTTATGCATGTTTCTTTGGCTTCTTGTGCTGCAGGAGAAGCTCATAGAGTTCATTGGTTTTTTTGATTATTCGTGATGCTGTGCATGTGTCCCCGGGTTTCCTGACCATTTGTAGCTGTTTCTACTGTAAACTGCCTGGTTGCATCTTTTGTTCTAAATGAAGAAACTGAGGCTCAGAGAGTCTGGCAATTCGTCCACGTTTATAAAACCTATCTCTCTCCACCACGCTTAGTGCTGTCCGTCGTGTTCGTAGCTCAGCCTCTGTTCGCTTCTCTTTTGATAAAATCGCACCTGTTTTAGGTCAGACTCCCACAGACACAGATGCTGAGTCAAAGATTCAAGGCCCTCGGGAGAAACCTGCCGGGGAGTGAGAGACCAGGGTGGGGTTTTAGGGGAAGCCCTGCAGCAACAGGGGATCACGCCTCCCCCGTCTGTCCTGCCCTGCCCGAGGCCAGGGAGCCCGGCGTCACTCTTCCCTCCCCAATGGGTCACACAGCCAGGGGCTGCCTTGGGAAGGGGCTCAGAGTGTGTGGCCCCAGGGAGGTCTGGGAAGGGCATGCCCGTCTCAGCCCAGCTCAGTTTGCTGGGGCCTCAGGAGGGAGCCCTGCAGGGCTTAAGCCGTTAGCATGTTCTACCCCAACGCTCACCCCCAAATGACTGATTTATGGTTGGGCCCACAGTACAATTTCTGCCAGTGGGAGTCGCCTGGGATGTGTCTGGAGAGAGAAGAACAGGATCCGGGTGCGACCTCTCTGTCCACTAGTGAACACGCTGCAGGCGGAGGGGCGGCACTGCTGGGTCCTGGAGAGTGTGAACAGCCCACCCAGCGGGGCGACGCCGAGCTGTGTGCACGACTCACACCCCCGACGGTGGCTGAGCAGCCCTGTCGTTCTGAATCTTCGAGGAACCACGGTGTCGTCAGATCTCTTGCTTGGGCCAAGGTGGTGGGTATAAGAAGGTGCTCCGTCTGGTCTCCGTTCGCTTCTCCCTGATGAATGTGTTTCTTCACCCCTCGTGTTCCCAAGAAGTTGTTTCCCCTGATTTCTCTCCCACTGTCCTTTCTTTCTTTTTTTTTTTAAATTTAATTTAATTTTGGTTTTGGCCGCACTGCACGTGCAGCATGTGGGATCTTAGTTCCCTGACCAGGGATGGAACCTGTGCCCCCTGCAGTGGAAGTCCGGAGTCTTAACCACTGGACCACCAGGGCAGTCCCTCCACTGTCCTTTCTTAGGGAGGCACCAGCACTTGTTCTGGTTTAAGCTCCTCTTTCCGTCTGGAATGCCCTGAAAACTTCCTCCCACCTTCCAGACCTGTCACAATGGCCCCTCCTCCAAGAAGCCTTCCTTCATTCCCCGTGAGGGACAACCTCTCCTCCTCAGTCACCCTTCGCACTCGGTGGTACACGCGGGGCACTCGAGGTCCTGGCCGTGTTTCCCACCACTGGCACTCCAAGGTCCTGGGGGACCAGGCCCAAGCCGTCTTTTCTCTCCTTCCCACCCCGCCTTGTCGACCAGGTGGCTTCTCACACAACAGGCCCCGAATGGGTTGTTTTCCTCTCTCCCACTTTGGGTTTATGCGGCCCTGCCGGTGACAAGGGGCAACACCTGGGTTAGGCGATCAGGAGGAATCAGCTGCCTAAGTGAGGCCCGGAGCTTCCGAGGCCTCCAAAAGGACAGAGCAGCCGACTGTCTACATTTCCCAGGCTTGCTGTAAGGACACATGGAAAAGCACATCCAGGGGTCTGTCCCAGGAGCATCCCCATGGGAGGACTATCTCATTTCCTCTCCAAGCCCCCGCTCATCACCTCCAAGCACCGGCTCCGACTCAGCTGGCGTTTATCTGCCTGTGAAAAGCCAGGAATTATGAGGAGGCGGTGAGGGCTGTGCCTCAGCCACTTAAGCTGGTTCTACCACCGGACACATCTGTCCTGGCCATGGGCGCAGGCGCATGGGCCAGAGGTGCAGAGGGAGAGACGGCCCGGAGTAAACCTTGGGCTGCACTGAGACTTTCACGCTCCCCGTGAACCGGCAAAGCAAGGTGGGCTGATGGACACAGCTCCCGGGAGGCCCAGCACATGGGAACTCGGGGTGCTGTCTGCGGGGAGCACGTCCGTCCTCAGCCTGCCTCCTGGCCCTGTGGACTCTCAAGCAGTAATGGAAGGCAGGCATAAATCCCCTCCCCCGTACTTGCTCTGTAAGAAAAGGGGCCTCCAGGGAGCTCACAGTTTAGACAGAGAAAACTGCATATATGTAGGAAAATAAAGGCATGTGAAAACTAGCCACCTTCTCTACTCTAACTGTTTAAAAGGGCCGGGCTTAGCTGAGAGCTTCACAGAAAGATGAACAGTTGACCACCAAAGTGATTCCAAAAGGAATTCCTTTATTAACGTGGATCTGTTCCTGCTTTCCTCTGAGCCCCACAGGACTACCTCTTGGCCTTCTAGGGGAGAAGAGAACGCATCCTGAGAAGGGGTGGTCTTATAGTTTCAGCGTACAGGTCTCTCACCTCCTTGGTTAAATTTATTCCTAGATATTTTATTCTTTTGATGCAATTGCTGATGAGATTGTTTTCTTCATTTCTCTTTCTCTTAGTTCATTATTGGTATATAGAAATGCAGATTTTTGTATATTGATTTTGAATCCTGCAACTTTACCGAATTCATTGATGAGTTCTACTAGTTTTTTGTGGCATCTTTAGGATTTTCTATATACTATATCTTGTCATCTGCAAAGAGTGACAGTTTTACTTCTTCCTTTCTGATTTGGATGGTTTTTATTTCATTTTCTTGCCTAATTACTCTAGGTAGAACTTCCAACACTATGTTGTATAAAAGTGGAGAGAGTGGACATCCTTGTCTTGTTCCTGATCTTAAAGGAAAAGCTTTCAGCTTTTCACCATTGAATATGACGTTAGCTGTGGGCTTGTCATATATGGCCTTTATTATGTTGAGGTACATTCCCTCTGTATCCACTCTGTTGAAAGTTTTTTTCATAAATGTATGTTGAAGGGAAGGAAATTCTCACACAGGCCACAACATGGATGAATCTAAAGGACATTATGCTCAGTGAAATGCAGAAGGACAAATACTGTGTGATTCCACTTAAGTGAGGTCCCTGGAGTCGTCACATTCATAGAAACAGAAAGTAGAAGGGTGGGGGGGGCAGGGGTGGGGGGGCGCTGGAGTTTAATGGGGACAGTTTCAGTTTGGGAAGATGAAAGTTTTCTGTCCATGATGGTAGTGATTGTTGCATTACAATGTGAATGCATTTAATTCCACTGAACTGTTCACTCAGAAATGGTTCAGATGTTAAGTTTTATGTAAGTTTTACCACAATTAAAAATTAAATCAAGTTTTTGAAATTAGCCAGGTATTTCTAAATGCCACATTGTTTTGGTGCTGCTTTATGTGGAGTGTTTGATACAACACAAAAACACAATTAGAAAAGAAGATTAATCTTGCTGACATTTAATTGGGCTCAAGGAAGAAGCTTGGGTCTTTCAGTCTTGTCCAAAGTGCCTTGGTCCTCCTGCTGGCATGATGCCCTAATTGCAAGCAAGGCACTAGGGTTCCTTCTAATGCCCAGGCAGCCCTGATGGGAATTTGGTGGGAATGGACAAGTAGCTCACGGCACGTGTCTGACGCAAGGCTGCTGGCTTGTTGGCTGGCATCGCTGACCGGGTGTGAGAGGTGAGGGATTCTTTGCTTTCAGCACAATCCCCCGCGAAAAGGGACTAGCCCGGCTTGCTCTGCTTCTGGAAGGACCAGGAAAATCTGCTCCCCACAGATTTTTGGTAGCTATATAGTCTCTTTGGCTTCTGTCTAGAGGAGCAAAATAAACAGAAGCTTGGGGAAAACAAACACAAAAACAGGGCGGGGCATGTGCTGACCTGGTCACTTGATTCACTGCTCGGCAGGAGACTGGCACCAGAACCTTTGTCCTGCACTTTCCTCCCCAGCCCTGAAATCACAAACAACCCTTTGGCCGGGCTTCTAACGAGCTTCTGGTGAGCACAGCCCATGCTTCTGACACAGAAAACACAATTAGACGTGCACAGGTGCCCATGAAATGCCCAGCTAGGTGCCCGGCACTTGGCTCCCTGAAAACTCCACCCTGGGCTTTCTCAGGAAAAAGCCCAGGCACCTGGGCCCATGAGGGTGGTGGAAGCTAATAGCAGGGAGAGAACATCATGTTTTGGTTTCGAGCCCTGGGCCTGGGCCAGGGCCAGACCACCAGGGCAGCGAGAGAGAAAACAGGGTGTGCGTGGATGTTTCAGGGCCAAAGAACCGGGTGAAACATGACGACGGTGGGACACAGGGGCCACTTTGGGAAAGTGACCCACTCTGGGGCCTCGGTCTTGTCACCTGGAACACGAGGATGATGATAGACACTACCTCTCCCGGCCTGGTGACTGAATGGGATACTGCCGGTAAAACATTTGGCCCAGCGCCCGGCCTGTAGTTAAGACTCACTCAACACTGGCTGTTATTAAAAGAACAAGCTTCAAGCGTTTTGGTTCATTTAAGAAGCCATTTTTAGATGTTGACTTGTAATGCCCATGCAGAAGCTGGCCGTGAAAACAGGAAACACAGCCTCTGAGGGCAGCTGGGACTTGAGATCCGTCCCGGGTGGGACCAGCTTGATGTGGAGCATTTGGTTGCAAACCAGGAGGCAAACTGTGGTCTGTTCACTCCTTCTCATTTTTGTCGGCTTCTTTCCTTGGGTGGCGGAGGAGGGGTTCTTTGGGGGCTGCAGAGGGTACTGTGGGGATCCTTGGTCCCTGAAAGGCTGTAATAAAGACGTGAAATCTGCTGCATTTGCCTGCTTTTGCTGCAAAACCCACTATCTTCTAGTTGTGATGATGGAATTCCACCTCACATGAACATACGCAAAAGTGAACAAGCAAGCCCAGTGAAAGGAACAGAGATGCATCTCACCAGCTTCAGTCACAGCTGGATCCAGGTGCTCCAGTCTCCTCTCCTTTTCCTCTTCATTCTCTGGTAGCTTCGAGCTACACTGTAAGCCTCGCTTATGATGGCGGATTCCACGTACCGGACTTCACGGAGGGATTCCCATGGCCTTGCTCGGTCACCTGCCCTCTCCTTGGACCAATAACTCTGGGCAGGGGAATGGGCTCCACAGCTGGCCAGACCTGAGTCCCATGCTCGCCCCAGCAGCCAGAGGATGGCGTGGCTGGCAAGCCCACAGGCCCCATGTGGGACAGATGTGATTGCAGCAGGCACACGGTCTGCACCCTCGAGACTCGGCAGGGGAGAGTGTGTGTGCACTGCAGGCACGCCCTTCCCCCACTGTGCTCAGCAGGGCTGCTCTGGAGCTCTCCGAAGGGTCTGCCTGCTTCCTGGCAATCCAAGGTGGAAAAGTTCCTCACTGTTCTTGAATCAAACCATGTGAGTGAGGACTAAGTGCCCCCGAGACAGCGCACGGAACCCTCCAGCCTGCCCGTTGGAACCAATAAGACATGGTAGAAACGACCCCAAAGCTGGACCCCGAAGACGTCATGGCTTCTGCCTTGCTCTCCTTGGATTGTTCTCTGGGGAGGCAGCTGGGTGGTGGGACATGCAGGCCCTGCCCACAGCCACATGAGGAGCACCGTGGAGGCACCCCCACCCCCACCCCCGCCAGCCGAGCCCCAGAGGAGGCAGCCCCGGCCGACACCCTGACGGCAACCTCGTGAGACCAAGCAGAACCACCAGCTAAGCCTCCTGACTTGCTGACTCACAGACACTGTGGGAGATGATAAAAGTCCATTGTTCTTTCAAGGCATGAAGTCTGGGGGTGTTTGTTACACAGCTGTAGGTAACTGATGCAGGCAGGCATGGCCTCCGACTTCCAGGGACAGAGTCACTTGGAAAGTTTCCTCGGATCATTTTCAAAGCACTTCTCAGTGACTCTCTTAGTGATTGTTACAAAACTGAACATTCACAAGTGGAATCACGCTGAGAACACAGGGTGCTCCTACGGTCTCCACACTGAGTTTGCTGATTTAAAAGCCACGTTCAGGGACTTTCCTGGTGGCACAGTGGTTGGGAATCCGCCTGCCAATGCAGGGGACACAGGTTCAAGCCCTGGTCCAGGAAGATCCCACATGCTGCAGAACAACTCAGCCTGTGCACCACAACTACTGAGCCTGCGCTCTAGAGCTCGCGTGCCACAACTACTGAAGCCCACGTGCCACAACTACTGAAGCCTGCACACCTAGAGCCCATGCTCCCCAACAAGAGAAACCACTGCAGTGAGAAGCCCGCACGCCGCAGAGTAGCCCCCACTCGCTGCAACTAGAGAAAGCCCGCGCGCAGCAACAATGAAGACCCAATGCAGCCAAAAAAAACCCAAAAACCATGTTCACCGTTGGTTTTGCCTCCCGAGCAAGATGGGGAAGGAGGCGAGGTTTGGACAGAAAGGATGCCTTCGTGTTATCAAGGGCAAGTTTGGCAACTATGGCGACCGCAGAACAGATATGAAATCTGCTGGGGACGAGCAGATCCTCAACGCGACCGAGTCCTCCCAGCGGCCCTTCCGGCTGAAGCATCGCCACTCCTAGCAAGCGAGCTGGGACTCGAGGAAGGCCCGCTGTCGGCAGGAAGTGGAACCCAAGCAGGCTCCCCGACGATGGCTCAGACCCCCCCACCTCCTGCCTGGTCCCCCCCGCCTGGCTTTCCAAGACTTGTGGTCACCTGCCCAAGCTGCTTTTCCAAGTGAGTCCCCCTCACCCTCCCAAATACCTGCCACCACCGAGGAGCCCAGGGCCTGCTGAGGGCCGTGTGCGGGCACGTTCCCGATCCTGGGTGTCCTTTTCTTCCCCCTATGGTCCAGACATTCCTGTCCACCATGAATGCTGCCGGGAAACTCTCCAAAGTGCTCTATCTCCCTTCTCTCCCAATTGCTGAACCCCAATCTTTGAAAGAGATGCCATACTATTTAGTAGTTGTTCAGCATACCAGCCAGGACCCTGCAAGACAGAAACCCCAGCTCACACAGGCTCTCATGGCCGCTGGCTCAGGGCTCCAGCTGTGTCCTCCAGAATCTGGCCACGAGCAGGGCAGCCCCCAGGGCCCAGTGGGTGGGGAAACGCACTTTCCCAGAGAAAACAGAGCTTCAGGGAGACTCATTTGAAAACAGTAGCAGTCCACTTCCATCCCCACACCCTCATTCCGTCTCTGCTAGCACACCTTATCTGATGGGGAGCTCATCACTTCCAGAAGTAATTCCTTCTGCGGACTTGTTCTCCTCTCCGTGACTGGCACCCACTGGGCCAGTCCTGGCCTAATATCGGGATCACATATCACCAATCACCGTCCCCTCTGCCCCCGCTTCCCTTTGCCTGTAAGTCACCGAAGGATGGGCCGGACACACAGGGCCATTGTCTGGGGAGCTGCCGAGCCCTGAGTCAGGCACTGCTGCCTTTGGGGAAAATCCTGCCATCTCGTTTCTCCCGCCTAAAATAGCCGCTTCCTTGTTGGGGGAAGCAGGGTGCTGGGGAGCAGGAAAGGGCCTGGGTAAGCCATCCAAAGATGCCTGGTCTGCAAACATTCCTGGAAGGTCACTGTTGACATCAGCCAAACACCAGGCACTTCCGGGCCGACTGTAAACAGAGTGGTGAGGAAGGTCAACGCAGGGGCTGCGAACCACACGGAAGCGTCTCCTCCATGGAGTGTGACTTTCTCCTAAAGGAATTTGTAGCTGTTTGCAGATAATATCAACGCCCAGCCCTTCCCTTTCATGTCAGTTTGAGGGAATAGATGGCCGGACACAGTGGGAGTCAAGTTCAAGGGCGTGCAAGCCTCCTTTAATTAAGCTTCCCTCTCATGGCTGCACGAGTGACCTCAAAGCTCAAGGACACGCAGTGCACAGTTCTGAGGTGACTCAGGGCCTGTCCAGTCCAGGAGGGACGTGCCTGCTGCTGTCTGGGGTGATGCCCTTTGCTGAATGAACGAGGGGCTGGCGGCAGCATCACCCAGCTGCGTTCAGCTCACCCTTCTCCCGGCTCCTCCTCGGCCCCAGGCAGGTGGACGGGCACAGGAGCCTCCTTCCTGGGTTCCCTCCACCGCTGTCCCCTGTGCCACCTGCTGGCAAGGACAACGTGCATTGGCCACACGGCCGAGGGCACTCCGCTTACCCAGCGGCAGAATGACAAGGTTTTCTGGGAGGCCCTTCAAATATCCAGCCACCTCTTCCCCCATCGGCCTTGCTGTCCCTGTGCTAGACACCCTGCTGCACCCCAGGCTGGTGGGAGGGAAGGGCACCTTGTGTGCCCTCACCTGGGCTGCCCCGCGGGTGGGCGAGGGGGCAGCAGGCGGAGCCGGGGGCTGGTCTCAGTACCAGACTGTGAGCTCATCAGAGGGCAGAAGAGAGAGGGGGTGGGGGTGGCGAGAAGAGTGCAGACTTCTCCTGACGGGTCATGGGCTCTACTGGAATTCCTAACTGCGGCGGGAGAGCCCCTTGGCCTCCAGGATCCCGAGGTGCCTCTGGGAAGGAGCAGGCCGGGGCTCAGCTCTGGCCTTGCTCCTGAGCCTGGGGCTGGGGGCTGCTGGACCAGTTTCTCAGGTGTCAGAGGCTGCCTGCACCACCGTCCTGGGTGGAGACTGGGCGAGGGAGGGACCTGGTGTTTCTCACACTCACCAGAGGCTTGCTTCTCCGGGCCAGCATCACCTGGGAGCTCGTTAGAAATGCAGCCAGTCAGCCCCACTCCAGACCTACTAGTTGGAATCTGCATTTTAAATGGCTTTAGATGACCCCCTGCCCCCCATCCTTGCATTTTAACCTTGGAGAAGCAGAAGTAGGGTTTGAGAATCAGGGCCCCAGCTCAGCGGAGGCCAACTCTGAAGGGCCCTTCAGAAGCTGATGTTTTTACCCAAATCTGGAATCCAGAGCTAGGTCAAAGCATACTTTTGGATTCAGAATGCTGAACCAGTCCGGGCTCAATGTAGAAATGCACTTTGAACAAAGGTGTCAGTGGGTCCACCGAGATATGTCCCACCCCAGAGCCTGTGAAGGTGACTTTATTTGGAAACAGGGTCTTTGCAGATGAAATGAAGGATCTCGAGATGAGATCACCATGGATTACCCGTGTGGGTCCTAAATCCAATGGCAGTGCCCTGATAAGAGACAGAAGAGGCGACAAACACACAGGCCGAGTGATGCGGCCACAGCTACCAGGAGCTTTCAGAGGGAACGCGCGGTCCTGCGACACCTTGATTTCAGACAGGGAGCAAATCTGTGTCCTTGGGAGCCCCCAGTTTGTGGCCATTTATTATGGCAGCCACAGGAAGCTATGGCCACGTGGGTGCCTTCCCAGACTGGGGAGGAAAGAACGGCCAAAAAGTGACGCAAGAAGAAGCAATAACCTTGCCAGTCCCCAGTTCCAGCAATCTCAGCTTTGTTCCCAGAATTAGTTATGTTCCTCCTCATTTCCTTATTTCTTTTTAATGCTCCGTGAAGCCCAAGTACAGTCCAGACGGCAGGCACTGGTCCTGCGTGGCCGGCGGGTTACCAGACTGTCCGAACCAGCAGGGCAACTCCTCCGGTATCCAAACACACCGTCTCGTTCGTCCCTGACTCCACCTTGTTCGGAAATTATTTAAAGCAGTTATGATACAGCGAACTGAGTCATATTTTAACTGCTTAAGTACCCCTTAAAAGCAGACGTTCTTTAATAAGCCCTTTGGCTGAGTCTGCTAAGCCTCGAGCACTGTACTTCGGTTAATTTAAAGCAGGGTGTGCCAACCCTGGGTCTGGACGGACAGAAACTCTGAAGGCTCTGGGGCTATTAGATCATTTCATCATTTCCCTTTAAAAAGTTTTCAGAATTCATATATAAAGATTCAGGGCAGTACTTTTCAACCCCAGCTCAACTTGGAAACATTTGGGGAGCTTGAAAATAACAATGGCAGTGTCTGGGCCTCTCCCCCGATCAGTTCATCAGAATCTCTGGGGGCATCTGGTGACCACCTGCCTTGTGGAGTACAGTCATCTCCTGGGGGCTCCACGGAAGCCCCCTTTGTCAATATCCTCTTAGGAAATGCCTTTTCTGCTTCAATTAGCAGAGCTAATTAATTTTATGTTGCCTACAACAAGCACCTGGATCGTTGCAGGGTCTAGGGACTATAAGAACCCCCATTTTACAGAGCAGGAGCCTGAGGCTCAGAGAGGTTTGACCCCTCACCCAAGGTCACACAGCTGAGGAGCTGCAGAGCCTGCACTCTTAGCCACTAGGTCGGGGACATGCATTGTCCCCATGCCCTCTCAGTGCAGCCTTTAGCAGTGAACACCCGCTCATGACGCTGGAGCGGCTGGCGGGGAGGGGGGTTCGTGGTGTCAGCTGGCGCCCGGACCCCTCTCACACGAGAGGCAGTCTCTGCCATGGCCAATGGAGAAGGGGGGCCCCAGCCTCAGCCCCACCACTCATGTGCACGGGCCCCTTTCCGAGCACAGGTGCATGTGTCCAAAGCACACGCCTGTCCTGCTCACCATCCAGGAGCCCCAGGCCAGGGCTGGTCCCTCACTGGCCATTGCAGACGGTAGAGCGACACATGTGGCAGAAGGGGGGCCTGGAAGGTGGTGCTCGCTGCCTGAGCCGCCCTGCGACTAATGGGAGTGGAGGCCACTTCCCTGCAGGTGGAGTGGGCAGAGGCCGCCTCGTGCCCAGAGGCCCCTCTGGGGCTAGGCCCTGGGCCCTCCGCAGCCCTCTGCACACGGCATCTGAATTAGGTTCACTCCTCAAGAAATCGGGGGTCAGGGGCCCAGGAGAGGCACAGAGGTGAAAGGTCACGGGATGCTGCACCTGGGGGTGCAGTCTGGACCTCCCTCGTGTCCTTCCGGGGGGCTGCACAGCGTTGGGCAGGGGCGCTTACACAGGGCTGCAGTTACAAGGGTAGCATCTGCCCAGCAGCAGCGGCAGCATCTGAGGATTTGTACAAACGCACATTTCTGAATTTCTACTGAATCAGAAGCTCTGCAGGTGGGGCTCAGCGCTCTGGGCTTTAATAACCTCCAGGTAATTCTGATGCACACTCAAGTTTGAAAGCCACTGGCATATGTAGCCCTACGAAGTAGGTATTACAATGTGTCCCATTTTATAGCCAAGGAAAAGAAGGTTTGAGCCAGTTGCCCAAAGTTACACAGTTAGTTAGAGGGACTAAATTAGTTAAGATTAAGTTCAGCCGTGAATAACAGGAATAAAGCCCCAAAGAACCATAGACTAAACAAAATGGTTTATTTTTCCCTCATGATCCAAGATAGCTGCTGGAGCACCAACCATTATGTCCACATTCCAGGACACAAAAAGGAGGAAAGGGAGGAGGGTCATGCCCTGTGCCTTTAAAGATGCCTCCGAAATTTTTATATGTGACTTCAGCTTACATCCCATTGGCCACCTCTCAGTTAATTGCTTCACCAGCAAAAAGAGAGGCCAGGGGAAATGAAGTCTCTGTTCTGAGTTACCATGCACACAGGTAAAGCCTGGGGTTCTGCTGCTATGGAAGAACATAGATCCTGGGGACTAATAGGCAGTCTCTGCCCCAGAGGGTGCAGCTGGAAATCAAAGCGGATACTTTCACCATCTGACTCTATGTTTTGTTTACACCTTGTCTTTCTCCTCCCCTTTCAGAAATTGCACGAAGACCAAGCCTTCCGGAACATCTTCTTGCTGCCTGCTGTGTCCCTTGCACCCAGAACAATGCGTGGCAAGTAGCAGATCTGTCACTGAATGTAGCTTTCATGAAGATTACATTAGATCATACATGTACAAGGTCGGTCTGCCTAGGGATTCAGAATGTGGCTGCTATTCACTCAGCACCGGGCTTCCTAGTCAAGTGTGGCGGCCCTGCCCAGCTTTATCTCAGACTCTGCTTCTCGGCCACCCCTGCCTCCACGTAGGGCCTTGTAGCATTGGGCTTCCTGACCGGGGCCCAGCCTTGGGCTTTCGAGGTAGTCAGTGCTGTTGACTGGGCCCGGGGAACCCTCCAGCCACAGCTCGGGGCGGGGAGCGGCGACTGGACAGGTAGAGTCACTGTCCCAGCCCAAAACCCTGGGCACAAAGGCTGTGGCTGGGGCTGCCTCCCCACGGTGGGTGGGGTGTTTCAGCCCGTCCCCTTTCTACTTTGGGGGTCCCTTGCAGGTGCAGGTTCCAGGAACCCCGGCGACCCTCCTTCCCGCACGTAGGGCACCCCAAGCTCCCGCGTGGGGTCTGCACCTGGCCCTGGGACGCTAACTGGGTCAGCCTGCAGAGCCGAGGGCCGGCCGCCTTCCCCTGCCAAGTGGTGCACAGAAACCCAATTTCCCCTGAATCTCCACATGGGGGGCACACGAATGGGCCTTATTCAAACGCGAGCTGGGAGCAGATGGTGTCAGTGCCGGCTGTTCCATTGTGACTGCCCCAATTACAGAAAAACACTCATTTCACGGGACTTTTCAGAGTGAAGCAAATCTTTAGAAGGAATTGTCCTCTTTTTTTCTCCACAGATAGAAGGAAGGCTGTGAGGGCTCATTTTATTTATTAGTCATGTGGATTCAGGTCAGTTCCTGACTCTCCTTTGTCGGGCCGCCTCCTCCCAGGGCTATTGTGGGAGGGCTGAAGGCGAGGTGTTTGCGGGGTCCCCTGTGAGCGGAAAGTGGCCCGGCACCAAGGGGTCTCTGCGTGTCCCACACTCACGCCCTGAGAGTCCCTGCCACCCTCAGAGCCCCTCCGGCCCTCCCCTCCCCATGGGGAAGTGGGTCCTTCGGTCCTTGTCCGGGGCCGCGCACTGAGTTCTCCAGCCTCTCAGCCCCTGTGCACTTTTTTGATTGTTGTTTCCCCACACAAGGAGCATCGGCTCCAGGAGCCGGGACCCCGTCTTCGTTCACAGGGGCCTCCTCACGTCTACAGCAGTGCCGGATACTTCATGCAGATAATCATATGCTGACTGGGTGACTGCTGGGGAGTTTGGTTTGGGGAGCAAGTGAGAAAGCGATTGGCTAACACATTGACTGATGAGTTCAGCATCGTCTAAGTACCTGGAGCAGGTGTTGTGGAGGAGCCCCTGGAGCACCTGGAGGCCCAGGCACCTGGAACACACCTGGAACACCTGGAGGCCCAGGCACCTGGAACACACCTGGAGCACCTGGAGGACCCAGGCACCTGGAACACACCTGGAGCACCTGGACGCCCAGGCACCTGGGGCAGGAGCTGTGTGAGGCTTGGGAGTCTCAAAGACCAGCCGGAGGAGCGGCCGGTTTGCAGCAGCCCGACAGAGGCTCCGACGTGCGGGGTTCCGGCTGCAGCCATCGGGACTGGAAACGCGGGAGGGGCTCCGGGAGGTGGGCACAGGCGGCCGTCCCCATTCAGCCACCTCCTCCACCTCCCCTGCCGCCTGGGGGCACAGCTCGGCCCTGCTTTCTACCTCAGTCACGCCTACTCCTACGCCTTTTGCGGTGGCCCCTCTCCTAGCAGGGCCTCCAAGCCCAAGGCCCAGGCCTCGGGGAGGGTCGGCGCTGCCTCTCCAGCCCGACACTGCACTCTGCCGGCTCCAGCTTGGAGGGCGGCTCGGCTGCTGGGACTGGGCCTTCATTTCAGGAGGCTTAAAGCACTCTTGACATTTTCCTGGAGATTTTCTCTATCATCTCATTCTCACCAATGTAATTCTCATCACAGCCCCGCATGAAACTGGCTCTTGGGTGTCACCTGGGTCAGGAAGACTTGGGTGTTTTGTCTCAAGGAAGCTCTGAACAGCAAATGGGAAAACCTGCCAGGCGGAGTCCAACAAGTGCTTATTAAAATCTATTTACACTGAGACATTTTTTCCCAAAGTTCCTTTATTAGAAAAAAAAGTTTGAATTTAGAGAAGAAGGAAAACTTAGTGCAGAGAGGGGTGCCAACTGCACTTTGTTTTACAATTTTCTGCTCATCCCCAGCAGGCAGACGGGCTCGGTCTGAAGAGGGTCCAAACAGGAACTGGGATGCTTTGCCTTTTTTTTTTAACTTCCTCCAAAAGCAGAAACTGACACTGTCTCTCACGGAATCACCTTGGGCCTAACCCTGGTGGCAGGACCTTCCTTGAGGAGCAGGCAGAGAAGGACTTTTTAAATGACAGCAACACCAATTTCTCCGTAACCGAGCGAGGATGTCAGAAGGGCTGGGAAGGACTCTGCTTCTGAGAACTGGAGGGTCTCGACCGGCAGCTGTGCCCCGACTCAGCCAGGACAGCTCTCCCCGCCTAGAGTCCTCGGCTGCCCGTACCCTTTCCACAGGGCCGGCTCTCGGGAGGAGCAAGGCCGGGGCATTGGAAACCAGAGAGGGTTCCAACGTGGCCGGAAGTGGAAAAAAAGGACTGAGGGGCGGTGAGGGCCATCACAGGGCTGTGGCCACTGCTGCTCAGGCCTCTGGCTCTCGGCTTCAGCCACAGACAGAGTAATAAAGCCACCCCGAGCTTTGCAGCATCCCTGAGAGGACCAGAGGGTAGAGCCGCAGGCCAGTGTCATCACCCAGATGGCTCTAGAAGACAGGCCTCGCCGGAGAAGAGGGAGGACACCGCAAGGTCTGCTGTGTGATCGCAGGCTTGTAAAGAGCACTGACTCTGAAGCAGACAGCATCTGGGCCTTCTGGGAGTCGACCTGTTAACACACCAGGTGCCCAGGGAGGTGGCGCTTTGTCCACGAAGGTATGGAGGAGATCCACTCTTTGGAGAGAGGCAGGGGCCCGCTGGTCACTGTTCTGTACATCTCTAGCCCTGAAGTACAGGTGGTTATGCCCGACTGAGATATCACAGCTCAGTTCAACATCTTCAGGGCTGCAAGCAATCGTAGAAAGCAGGCCTGGGATGCTTGCTCTGCAGCCTACGTGAGCTACAAAAGCTAAACTCAGGCTGCAAGAGGGGACCCCAGGACCCTGCTGACATGTGGTCCTGCAGCTGATATCTTTGGGTTGATTCTCTGGATGACAAAAGATTTCATAGAAGACCTCCTGGAACGGGCCTTAGAGACTGATGTAAAAATAGGCCAAAAGGTGTTCATACTAACCGCCACCCTCGCTCTAAAGTAAGTGCCTGACAATAAGCTTTTGATTGCCGAGGCTTTCATTTCAGAGACATCCATCTCGAATAAACATATTGCCAGCTGTGTGACACAGTTACCAGCTACACAAGCAGATAAAGGGCCAGGCCGCCCCACCCAGGAAATTCTCCTTTTAGAAAGCCCTAGGTGACCCAGATAACTGGCTGCTTGAGTGACCCCACTTTTCCTTCCCAACACCCTAATTCTCACTCTTATGTTTTCAATTTGTCAACAAAGAGTAAAGCTGAAAAGCCCTAGGTACCCCACCCTCAACCCCAATAACGGTAGAACCTCAGGTCTGTGCCCTCTCTCTCTCTCTGACCTCACTGGGTACCTTCCAGGACTTGTGAGTAATAAACCTTGCTTTTTCAAAGTTCCCTGATGGTTATTGCTGAGGTATATCTTGCCATTGTACAAAGAACCACAGGGGCTGGTCCAGCCACAACACTGATTCCAAAAGGGGAAATGCTTCTGGGGGCTTGCGACAAGTAGTACAGGACAAGGTGAGCGCTCCTGGCATTCCCAGCCAATAGCATCACTATCAATAGTCTGAGAGCAACACAAAACAGTCACCACAACCATCACCATCATCATCGTGATCGTCGTCATTACCATCATCACTTCATCATCATTACCATCATCACCATCACCATCACCATCATCATCACCACCACCATCACCAACATCACCATCACCATCACCACCATCACCACCATCACCATCACCACCATCATCACCGTCATAATCATCATCACCATCACCAACATCATCACCATCACCACCATCACCATCATCGTTTTAATTGTCACCATGATTGTGATAACACCCCCCACCTCCATCATCGTCACCATCATCCCCATCACCACCATCATTGCCACCACCATCACTATCATTGTCACCATCATAATCACCACCATCGTCCTCCTCTTCATCACCATCACCACTGCTAAACTTATCGAACATTTACTGTGCTCTTTTCATGGATTAGTTCAGTTAACCTATACAAGCCCTCTGAGCTAAATATGTTTGTTATTCCAGGTTTACTCAGGAAGAAATAGAGGTCATGTATGTACCCAGGTCACACAGCTGGTAAGTGGTGCCCCTGGGATTTGAACCCGGTCTGTCCAGCTTCAGGATCTGTGAGCATTTGGCCAAGACCTTGCCATGACAGGCAGCTAGAGGATTGGAACAAATGTTTCTTGACCAAGTTTTCAGAATAACTTTCTGCTGCCCCATAGTCTATCCCGTGTACCGTGGCTCATAAGAAACCCAGACAGGGGGATTTCCCTGGTGGTCCAGTGGTTAGGGCTCCGAGCTTCCACTGCAGGGGGCGCGGGTTCGATCCCTGGTCAGGGAACTAAGATCCTGCATGCCGCGCAGCAGACTGCCATTTGCTGACTGCTGGTTGCTGGCGGCTGCACCAGGGTCAAAAAGGCTTCGGTAAATCAGACAGAAACTGACTTCTCCAGTCAGTTTGGTACAGTTCTGCAACAGCCCAGTTCACGGGGCTTCTGTTTTCCTGTCAAAGGACAGTTTGCTTAAGTCCCCAAAACAGGGAAAAACAGAGCCCACAGCTGGGCCTCAGAAGGTCAGCCATGGATATTCACCCCTCAGTAATCCTCCAGACTGACTGTTAAATCCAGTTTTCCTGGTTCTTTCTTTTCCAGCAGAACAGAGTGTTATGTGTACCTTTTGTGGTGAAAACATACGGCCCATGGCACACTCTCTCCTTTATGAAAAAGGCCATATAATCACACTAAGAACTTTTCAAAATGAACAGCACCCACAATCCCACCACTGAGTAACTATTTGGTGTTTGAATACGTATTACCTTCCAGTTTATTGTCCCCTTTATAGCCTCAGAGACTCACAGCCAAGGATCTTATGGCCAGAACCCTGGTCCAGCTCCATCATTTACAAATGAAGATGCTGATGGTCAGAGAGTTACGTGATATGGTTTTACACGGGGAGTGAGCAGAGGCGATGCCCCCGGCAGGGTTTCCCTGCTGGGCTTTCCAGCTGCTCCTCAAACTCAGCAAGAATTTGAGAATTCCAGTCTCAGGGAGAATTCGGTTGCGTGGGCAAACTGGTCTTTCTTGATCCAGTCACCAGCGATGGAATCTGGGTCATTTCTAGTCAAAAGATTGTCTATTAAACTGAAGTTACACTTATCAATGAAAGAAGTTTATTAGGAAAATTACTAAGAACTTAGTCACTTAAAATAGATGGAAATTTCCTTAACTTGCAGTTTTTACCAAAAACCTACAGCAAATCTCCCACTTAACAGTAAAACATGCAGCATATTCTCACTGAGTCAAGAACAAGACAATAGCTAGCACAGTGATTGCCCACCATTTCTCAGGGGGTCCCCGGGGAGACGGTGACCGCCATTTTTGGACATCACAACCTGCCATGACACCTTTCTCCTGTTACCTATCCCCAGCCTGTCTTGTAAAAGGCTGTGGAAGACAATACAGAGACACACCTCCAAGGTGGCTAAGGTGAAAAGCACAGGCAGTGTCACATGCTGGAGAGGATGCGGAGCTGCTGATGTGAGGGGAAGCCGGAATAAGCCACTGGGAAGCTACCTGGCAGCACCTGCTGAGCCGAGCACAGGCATAGCTGTGGCCCAGCGCCTGCGCTCCCAGGGGGCAGCTGGACACCGAATCCCGTAACAGTCCCAGACCTGGAACCTCCTAACTGCTCGGCCACCGTGGATGGACAAACAGAGGGGTATTCACATAACAGTTCACTTTACATCAATGACAATTACACCTACTCGCCCCATGTGGGTTCATCTCACAAACATAATGCTGAACAAAGAAGCCAGGGGAAAAGTACCTGCTTTAGGATTTCACTTATTGAAAGTTCAAAAGCAGATGAAACGAATCTATGATGGCGTCAGAAGTCAGGAGTGCTCACTCCCAGGGAGATCGTGACAGAGCGGCTTCCGAGATGCTGTTCAAGCCCTGTCTCTCGGTCGAGGTGCTGGGTGCATGGGTGTGTCTCCTTTATGTACATTGGCCAGGCTGTATACTGCATGTCTCATGAACCTTTCTGGATGTATGTGATACTTCAAAGTTAAAAATACGTCATATAGGGCTTCCCTGGTGGCGTAGTGGTTGAGATTCCGCCTGCCCATGCAGGGGACACGGGTTTGTGCCCCGGTCCGGGAGGATCCCACGTGCCGCAGAGTGGCTGGGCCCGTGAGCCATGGCCGCTGGGCCTGCACGTCCAGAGCCTGTGCTCCACAACGGGAGAGGCCACGACAGTGAGAGGCCCGCGTACCGCAAAAAAAAAAAAAAAAAAAAAAAATGTCATATAGATTTTAATCGTGGGAGCCAAGTAGACTGTGGCTGTGGCCTGGCATCCGAGCTCCAGCAGCACAGGGACTTTGCTGTGTTTCCTGCTGCGTCCCAGCACCTGGACACCCAGGAACTGCTCATCACAGCACGTTGAACGACGTGCCAGTCTGCTCCCTGCTCAAAAGAACTCTGCCTGCTGGACAACATTCTCACATTTCAAAACTTAAGAGTTTTATCTGGTTACCCTGGTAACTGACCTCTTGGTTGCCTATTCGGGAATCCCAATGACTTGTTTTCTAATTCCAGAAAGAAAAAAAACCCTGCTCTTGAGCGTAATTTCTAATCTTCTCTTTCTCGTGTGGGTGTGTGTTTAGATTATAAACTCACCTGGTAGAGCTGAGTTTACATTTCTGTTTTGTAAATCGGACGAAGGCGTGACACGATGCCCTTCAAAGCCCTTCCAGGTCTCGCTGAGCCCACGGAGGGAGGCCGTGTGTTGCTGCTTGAAAGCTGGGGCTTTGCGTGGGTGCCTATCGAGGTGAAGACATCACAGGTGTAGTTGTAGCCAGGCAGGGGGCAGAGGGGGGCCTGCATCACTCTCCAGTGACTTTTTAAGGTAACGCTACATGCTGTACCCGTGGGTGTGTGTACAGCTATATGTCACTTTTAAGATCTAGTGTCTTGGCCCTTTGGCAGAAAGAGGTGACAGGGAACCAATAATAAACCATTTTCCTTTTTAAAGTGTTTAAGAGGCTGAAATGAGATTCCAAGACAGCTTAAAAAACAGGAATCCCAGAGGAAGTGAAAATTGCTTCATTTCAGTAAAAATGGTCCCCAAAGGTTCCCTGCCATCACTGGGATTCCCAAAATCCTGCAGGCTTCTCAGGGTGCCTGGTCCCTCAAAGAATCTTGGCTATTATTGGCCTTTTGCAGGAATTTGCTGTTTTTTCTCTTTGGTTTAGTTTAGGGTGGTTTTGTTTGTTTGTTTGTTTTGTTTTTTGCATGCATCCTTTTATTGAAAACCATGTTGTAAGTGAATATTAGCTTATATGGGAAGCCATTCACAGCAACTTGTTAAGAGGAAAAAAACAGTTTACAAAACAACGTGATCAGGACTTCCCTGGTGGTCCAGTGGTAAAGAGTCCGCCTTGCAATACAGGGGATGCGGGTTCGATTCCTGGTCAGGGAACTGAGATCCCACGTGCTGTGGGGCAACTGAAGTCCACGTGCCACAACTACTAAGCCCATGCGCCTCAACTAGAGTGCCTGCATGCCACAAACTACAGAGCCCACGCACCCTGGAGCCCACACACCACAACTCCAGAGCCCACCCGCCCAGCCTGCGTGCCACAACTAGAGAAGAGAAAACCCACACACCACAACTAGAGAGAAGCCTGCGCGCCACAACAAAAGATCCTGCATGCCTCCCACATGTCCCAACTAAGACCTGATGCAGCCAAAAATAAATAAATAAATAAATAAATCCTTAAAAAAAAAACATGATCCCAAATTTGTTTTAAAAACACCTATACATTTAAAATGTAGGAGAAGACAGACAACAAAATGTTAATCATGGATGTCTAGGTGTTTGAAGAAAGCTTTTATTTTCTTCTGTGGTTTTTTTTTTTTTCACTTTCCCAAAACTCCTTCACTGAATATTTTTTTGTTAATAGACTTTAAAATAATATTATTTTTAGAATTTAAAAAAATCCTTAAGGAAATTGTTATTTAGGATGGAATTAGGGGCTAGTAAGAGATGGCCTCTTTTTCCCACCTAATAAGCCCGGAGGTTGGCCTGTGCAGCTGTGCAATGATGCTGTCAGAGACCGGAGCTCGGTATCTGCCACTTTTGCATGTTGTAGCCTCATGACGTCAACATGGCTATGCATCTCCAGGCATTACACCCACATCCCAAGAAGAAAGAAGGGAGGAACTAGCAGCCCCGGCCACATTTATTTATCCCTTTTTCACAGAAGAATGCAAGTTTTCCTGGAAGCTCCACCAACAGACTTCTGCTGATATATCAATGGCTGCACAATCTCACGGCTGCCTCTAGACCAGTCACCGGCCAAGGGGAATGAGAGGATGGGGACTCATTCAGCTCAGTCCCTTCACCCCCAGGGCTGGAGTGGAGGTCAGGAGAGCACATGTAGGCAATGGATGACGTTTGAGCCCAAAAATTGTCTTGCAAGAAATGTCCACATTGCACAATAGATTGTTTCAGTCTCCCTCCCCCACCTGCTCACCCGCCCACCCCCACCCCTACCCCTCCACCAAGATCTCCAGGAGCTGGGCGCGTGGAGGTCAGCCTCGCCACTTCTCTCCCATCTTCCTGCCAAGGCCGTTTGAAGAGAGCTTATCCTCCCACCCCCTCCCACCCACCCCCAGCAGGGCCCACGTCATTCAGACCAGATGCAGTGGATCTGCCTGTGAAACGCGTGTACAGGGGGGTCAGCAAGTATCTCCTCTGGGGAAATCAATTCTCGGCCAACGCCAGCCTTGTCCCTCGGGTAATGTTCTCACTCCCCCCACCCCCGCAAGACGACTGGCTTCCAGAGTCAAACCCCCGTCCTCACAATCCTCGCTCCTCGTGTGCCTGGGGCCGGGCTCCATCAGTGCTGACTAACCCCTAAACTCCCGTCCCCAGAGCAGCATCACATGATGACGAGATTGTGAGCCTGGCTGCACGGGACACCAAAACAAGAGCTGAAACGCCGAATGCACAGGAGGGAAGACGCCGTAGCACGATTCTCTTTGCTCTGATGTCTGACTTGCTTTTCCTGCGCTGCTGGCTAACTGGGCACTGTGTATGGGCGGCTCCCAAGATGTGTCACTGCAGACAGAAGAAGAAAGAACAGGAAACCACCTGCAGGGATGGGCAGGAATCGTCCTTTAACTCCGTTCCCTGGGGCCCGGAGCCCTGGGTGCTGTGCCTGACCCTGGACGGGATGGTCTCTTACCCCCGGATGCCCAGGTGGGCGAGGGTGGGTCCTACTGAAATGCCCGAGTACAGGTGGTGGAATCACTCGTCCGAGGTCACGGAGCTGGTACTTGGCAGATGTGGGGTTGGAGCCTCTTCCTCAAGCCCCTCAGGGGCCCCCCTGCAGCCCGAGGTCACATGACGAGGGGCTCCTGTCACTGCTTCAGGTTAACTTTGCACCTTTGTTCCTTCCCCGCTGATTCTCACTACAAGAAAACCCAGCTCTCACCCAGGAAACCAGCTGGCAGTCCGGGGCGGGGCTGGAGGGCAGTGCTGTCCCCGGGAGCCCTTAGTCTGCAGCTGGCTTTTCTGTAAGCCTGGCTGCCAAGGACTTTTCAAAAATGGACAGGGAGCTCCTGGGTCCCCCTGGTTGGGGACGGTCTTCCATGCTGTCTTCTCTCCCTGCAGCCGCAGCAGCCCTTGGTCAGGCCGTGACAGAAGCCACCCCCTTGTCAACTGTCACTAAGGCCACCTGAAAAATCATGACTCACACAAACCAGCGATGCTCCCAGAGGCATGACACCCCCTCCCCTTCTGCTCTGGGGCTGCACTCAGCCCTCTCCTCACCATCAGCCCTGAATTCTTGCGACAACACTTCCTGCGGATTTATATCCAGTAAACATGCTGGGGAGGAAGCATGCATAGGCTGGAAACCCCGTTATCACTGAACTATCTGTCCCTTCCGCTTCCTGATTTCTTCCTCATGTCAGCATCACATGTCAACCCCAGTTCCTCGACCAACAGGTGACTCCTTCAGCCTCCCCAGGCCCCTGCTTTCTCATCTGGAAGACGAGGGCATCTCGGGGACAAGCTGGGACCCCCAGTCCTTTCCTCTGTGGCCGGGCCCAGCGCCTTCCTTCTCCCCTGGCAGGTCTGGCAGGTCCTGGCACAGAGCAGGGGCCAGAACACGACATTTGGACGGGCAGGGGGATCTTCTGATGGCTCTTAGGGTCACACTGTGTGGCTGAGCCGAAGATCAGCAGGAAATGTTCAGTGCTCACCAGACCACATTTCCAAAGACGTGGTGAGGAGAGGATGGACAGTGGGACAGATGCTGCTGGTCCCTCTCGATGCTGCTTCCAGGATTCAGCTTGGGACCTGTTGGCCTCTACAGTTTGGGGACATTCTGAATGTCTGCGGTTACAGGCTAACTCCTCCCATACTAAGAGGTTGGAAAACCCAGCCATGGGACCAGGGCAGAAGGACCAGCCACACGCCGCCCACAGGCAGCAGATGCCCGGTCCTCTCCAGCACGCCAGGTGCATAATAATTTTTAACTATAATTTTGCAACTGGAATTAGCAATCGAGAGTCAAAAGGCTTACAATAAATCCAATAAGGGAAACAAGGTTAATTCCAGAAAAAGGGAGGAATGAAAGTGATGAAAAGGGTTAACAGGACAGGTTAAGACTGAGGCTGTTGAGGAGACAGAAAAAAACTTGGCTCACAAATCATTTGAGTGAAAATGACTGGATAAAGAGGTCAGACGGTGTAAGGCATCGGGACAGTAACAAACCATTTTAGACAAAAACGGGTTTCTGGAATGGATTGCCTCTCATATTTATTATATCCAAAGCAGATGGAGGTCTGGTCAAAGATAACAAGAAGAAGGAATAAGGACTAAAGGAAAGGTTTTATGGAGAAAATTCTGAGTCTGAAAGAAACTTAGTCAAATTCGTGTGCTGAAATGCCCCCAAAGGAGTGCTTCTGAGAAACGAAACACTAACATAAGTGAGAGGAGAAATTGGGCATTCTGGAGTATCTTAGAGTAAGAGAGGAAGGTTGAAAGGAATAAAAAGAAGAAAATCAGGGACTTCCTTGGCGGTCCAGTGGTTAAGATTTCACCTTCCAGTGCAGGGGGTGCTGGTTCCATCCCTGGACAGGGAGCTAAGATCCCACATGCCTCGCAGCCCAAAAACCAAAACATAAAACAGAAGCAATATTGTAACAAATTCAATAAAGACTTTAAAAAAAAGAAAGAAAGAAAGAAAATCAAATCCAGTTCCGAGAGGAGAAAGGCCATCCTCAGGGAGGATCAGAGGAAAAGCTTTCGTCCTGAGGTCTGAGCCGTGAATCGTGGCTCGGACGAGCTGATTCCTGGTACATGTCGCACTGTGCTGGCCTGAACCATGTTTGCTGCCTATTTTTTTTTAAACTCACAAAAGTCAAAGTATCATGTAGCTTTTCCTACCCGCCTGAGGCTCCAGTTAATGAAAGAAAAGGATGAATCAGATGTAAGAATATAACTTTGAAGAAAAAGCCCTGATCACTCAACGACATGATCAGTCTAACAATCCCCACAATGTTTGTCTGACAGAGAAATGACTATTTTTGGACTTCAGGTAGCAGAAATGTATCATGAGAACATTCATAGCTATTTGTGGCGTAGAGCCACTTAGAGAATCAGAAAGTTCAAGGCTTGGATGCAGCCTGGTTCTTAAGTGTGTTCTTGTAGTAACAGTTTGTTTCAGAAGGAGTAATCGTGAGGTTTTTTTCTTTTGAGAAATGTAATAGAACAGTAGCAGTAGTAGCTAAAGCTTCAATGGTTGCTTCCTAGTGTCAGGCACTGTTTGAAGCCCTCTCCACGTGGTAACTCCTATAACCCTTATAGCAGTCCTGTTAGGTGCTGTTATGATTCCATTTTGCAGATAAGGAAACTGAGGCACGGGAAGGATAAATGGCTTATCCGAGATCACACAGCCAGAAAGAGCAAAGCCTGGGTTCTAAGATATCCCTCCCACACTTGGCAATCGTTCACAGTTTTCCTTATAATCTATAAAAGAAATACAACACCACACAGAAAGCTGCAGTCCCGGTTATATCACGTTCCGCTTTTCCGTGAGTATGAGGTGCACCCTTCAGTTCCTTTTAAAACACTTTTACATGTATGTCTTATATCTACGGACGATACATAGTGTTATTTTTCATGTTGCAAATATTTATATAAGTAGCAATATACTCTGTTTCCTTTGGATTGCGATCTGTCCAGGTTGATATGTGTCCATCTCCCTGCCTGCAGCACCCAGATCCGGGCGCTGGCCACGTTTGGCTCCTGAGCAATTGAAACGTGGCAATTCCAGCTGAGATGTGCTATGCATGTAAAATACAGAGTAGATTTCAAAGACAGTATAAAAACCAGTTAAGTACCTCTTTAATCATTTTTAGTATTGATTATGTGTGGAAACGGTAATATTTTGGAAACATGAGTTAAGTAAAATATGTTACTGAAATGAATTCCACCTGTTTCTTTTGATTTTTGTGTGTGTGGCTACTAGAAAACTGAAAACGACCCAAGTGGCTTTGCTTCTGTTTCTGTTGGAGGGCATTGATCCAGCTCATTCCTCTTAAGTGCCCTAAGTCCGGGTTTTGTCAATTGGTGAAGGAGAAATCCCTAAGTCTGAAAAGTAAGAAGTGATGGTCACTGTTCCTGGGGACTTTTCAAGGTGATTTATGTGTCATAACCTGTTCGGTCTTCCTGGGAGGTTGTATGCCTGCATGAAGGAGGTTGTGCAGAGTCCAGAGTCACACAGCTTCAAACAGGCTGAGTGGGGCCTGGCCTGGCCACCAGCTGGCCCGCAGGGGCCCATGAGAAGCAGGGAGAGCCAAGAGCTCAACGAGCAGAGAGCTTTACTCAGGGACATCAACACCACACAGTCCTTATGTATCAGTGGGGCTTCTATTTTTTCTTTTTTTTTTTTTTTAACTTTTAACAGAGAAGTTCTGAGCAGACACACATCTGTGGTAATTTCAGCCTTATTGAAACCAGCACAGGCAGTATTTTTCTGACATCCAACATTTTTCTTGCCAATGTTATGAAGTCAGCTTTACTCTTTACCGCTAATTGTATTAACTATTTTTAGGGCAAACTGTCAATGCACCCTACTCGTTCCTGCTTCCTACATTTTCAATTTATTTTCTTTAGCCATATCTATTTATATCTGAAGTGTTTGGGGGGTTTTTTTTGTTTTTGTTTTTGTTTTTTTGCGGTACACGGGCCTCTCACTGTTGTGGCCTCTCCCATTGCGGAGCACAGGCTCCGGACACGCAGGCTCAGCGGCCATGGCTCACGGACCCAGCCTCTCCGCGGCATGTGGGATCCTCCCAGACCGGGGCACGAACCCATGTTCCCTGCATCGGCAGGCGGACTCCCACCACTGCGCCACCAGGGAAGCCCATTTTTTTTTTTTTAAAGATATGTCCTCATTATTCTGCCAGCAATAAAGTCGGGGCTTGTAATGAAGTTATAAACACACTGGGAGGGAGAGATGACATGTGATTTCAATGGGGAGATTGTGGATGAACTTTGGATTCCTTTTCTGATTCTGAATAAAAACCTCACTTTAACATTTTGAATCATACAGTCACAGAACTGGTAGGGACCTGAGGTGTCCTCTGTGTTGGTTAAGACCATGGGCTTTGTATCAGGCAGCTGTGTGACCCTGGGGCCAGAATCCACCATCTATAAAATGGAGATTCTAACATCCACCTTCTAGAGCTTTCTTGTGGATTAAATGAGATGACTGCGCTCTGTTCCTTGTACCTACTTTTGATCCACAGTAGTTGTGGTAATTACTATTATCATACCGTCATTATCTCCCCAGATGACTCCAAGGGGGTATAGTCTCTTCAAGCCCATCTAGTCCTGTCCCAGCAGGACCTTCCTCCTTGTTCTCCACCAGGACCCCTGAACATTTCCCCTGGGGGAGAGGCCCATGGTTAGCAGGCCACCCCCTCCCCGTGCTCGCCCTGTGGGGTGCCCCGGGCAGTTCTTACAAGAAAGCTGTGCTGAGGCCCGCTACCAAAGCGCCCCTCAGCACACCCTCCGACCTCCCCACTTCCTTCTACACTCTCCCTCCCCTAGGACCTGCCCCCACAGACCCCTCCAGATGCATCTGAAAATATCACTACTGAGGCTTTCCTTGAGACCAGCCACCTTGCTCTTAAGTGCTCTTGCCAATGACTGTGGACCCCTTGCCTCTCCAAAGCCGCTGAGGAAGGGCAGGGCTTTCCTAGCCAAGCTTAGGATGCATGTCCCCATTGCCCAGAAGCGTATCACACAGTCCCACATCATGGCTCGGGAGGACTCGTTTTGAGGACCATAACCACAAACCCAGGAGAAGTCCCCACTTTGGCCTAAGATAGCAGGGAGTGAGAGCGCATGCAAAGGACACCTTTGGAGATCAGCCGTGTGTCTGAAGTTGGAAAGTAGTTCAGGCTCCGCCATGACCCTGAACTAAAGAAGATTCTAGAGGTGAGCACACTGAGACCCAGGGGCTTAAGGCGTTGGCCCACAGGTACGGAGAATACCTGACGTTGACTTCCCCCTCAGATACGATGTTTATTCCTGGCACTAATACCCTTCGGCAATCCCCGCTCGTGTTGAAGTTGAGACAGCCTCCCAACCCCTCCCCCATAGTTAGCACAGCGTGTGTCATCCAGAAGATGATAAGTGATAATATAATTATGATAATAATTAAGTGTTCAGTTATTAGGCCCTCGCAATTTCTTTGTTTCTGCGTCCTTAGGGCGGGCTCAGGGCCTCTCCCCTGGAGGCTTCTGCACGGGTGGGAACCCTGGGCCCTTTCCCTCGGATTCTCCACGCTCGTGGGCCCAGGGCCTGACACCTGCAGGTGCCCAGCAGGTGCTGTCCCCTCTTCGCGAGGCCTTATTTATCTCAAGTCTTCCTGTACTGGTTGCTTTTGGACCCTCTTTGTAACGTGAATAGAAATAAGATGTTATTCCTGAAGTACACCTCCTATTTCTGACTATGGAAAAATTTAGCTGTCTCAGGCACAGCCAAATCCAGGCCACTCTGGACCCGCCAGCCGCCTGTTGCCTAGTAACGACCGCCCTGGCCCCGCCCACGCCCTGGCCCCGCCCCGCGCCCTGGCGTGCGATCTCACAGCCTCCCTCCAGGTCCCGCCCCCGCGGCGCACAGTGGTGACGTGCAGAGTCCGAGACACTTCCGGCGCGCTCGGCCGTCGGCCCCGTTAACCGGCTGCGTGGGTCCCGGGCGCCATGGCTTCCGTGGGGGTGTCTGTCGGCCGGCAGGCCGAGGATGCGCTGCAGCCACCCGCAGAGCCGCCGCTGCCCGAGACGAAGCCGCTGCCGCCTCCGCAGCCGCCGCCGCCGGTCTCCGCGCCGCAGCCGCAACCGCCGCCGAGGCCTCCGTCCCCGGCCGGCGTGAAGGCGGAGGAGAACTGCTCCTTCCTCCCCCTGGTTCACAACATCATCAAATGGTAAGGTCCGGGCGGGGGCTGCCCGCAAGTCCCCCGCTGCCAGTCACGTTTCCGAGCTCCGGGGGCGCCCCGCGGTACAAAGGAGGAGGCCGACCCGGAGGGGAGCGGCCTCGCCGAGACCACCCCCAGTCGTTCCAAGAGTTCAGCAGACTCTGGCCCTGGGAGTTGCCAGGCCCCGTGCTGGCAGGCCCCGCTACGGTCAGACCACTCGTGTGCAGCCTGGTGGCCTGAAGCCAGTCAGGCTTCTCTGAGCCTGTTTTCTCACCTGTAATTAGGGGTATAGTACTCACTTCGGCGTCTTTCCTAACAGATCCAACAGATGTGTATCATATTCCATGTGTGGCACACTGCTAAGTGCTGTGGGGTGTACAGGTGAAAGGGCAGACTTTTCACCCCCACGTTGATAACCAGTTAGAAGGGAAAACGTCGTGAGAGAGAATAACCCATAATGCAAAGAGATTATAGGGGTGATGATGGGAACATTACAGGAAACGGGTACTGGCCGCCTGCCAGCGCTTACGGTGCCCTAACATGGTGTCACGGGGTGATTGTCTCCTTTTGGCCAGTCTTCGGGTTACCTAACTTTTGAAACTGACCCTTAGAAGAAACACACACACACACGCACACACACACACAACCAAAATCTTCCCTATCCCCACATTTGCCCAAATTATTTTTTTACCGTTATTTATGATAACAAAGTGTAAACCCCTGCGCTTAAAATTTTTATTCAGCCATTAAAAACCAAAACAAAGTAAATTACAACAAAGTTACTTTTACAGTAACATTCAAGTGAACATCAATTGTGCTCCTGGATGTTTTGCTGAAATGGAATTGCTACTCACAACATGAAAATATTGTTACTGGCCCAGCTGGGTTTTTCTTTTTCTTTTTTTTTTTTTTTTGGTTGGGTTGGGTCTTCGTTGCTGCACGCGGGCTTTCTCTAGTTGCCGTGAGCCGGGGCCAGTCTTCGTTGCGATGCGTGGGCTTCTTATTGCGGTGGCTTCTCTTGTTGCAGAGCACGGGCTTCTAGGCACGCAGGCTTCAGTAGTTGTGGCGCATGGGCCTAGTTGCTCCGCGGCATGTGGGATCTTCCTGGACCAGGGATTGAACCTGTGTTCCCTGCATTGGCAGGCGGATTATTAACCACTGCGCCACCAGGGAAGTCCCTCCACCGCTTTTAAAATAGCTGCAAAGCATTTGTTCTCACAGTAGACCTTGACTTCATCTGGCTTCACTTGGTGCAAACATACTGTTTATCGGGTAAGGCAGACTGTTCTGTCCTCATGAGCCTGGGATCATCAAGTAGCACTTCTAGGCTGCAGTGACATAGCAAACACAAACGCAAATGCAGACCCTGCAATCCCAGGGCAGTGCTTGATTATAAAAACGTTATCCAGATCAACCCAAATATACTTATTCTGGTTTTAGGGAAAATATGGAAAAATGAAAATACATGGTGTATATTCTTGCACGCTGATAGAGCAGTTGGGTTGGGCTGGACTTAAAGATCGAGAAGTTACGTACACGAGAGAGAACATGGGCTTTGAAGTCAGATAGCCTTGAATTCGGATCTGCATGCTGACGCTTGCTTGCCTTGTAATCTTAGTAAATACGTAGCCTTTCTAGGCCTTAATTTTTTTATCTCTAATATGTGAGTAATAATAATAATGAACTTCAAATGGTGGGTTCAAATGATAGCTTTATGATGTACTGACCTTGGTGAAACAGCTGCTCTGAGCCTCTTTTTTTTTTTTGTGAACTGGGACTAGTAATACTTAAGTCATAGGTTGTTTTGAGGCGTTCTCAAGAGCATCCTCCTGTGAAAGATGGCGGGTTGGGCTGCGGCTGGCCTTGGGTCCTGATGGCCAGGAGGTGACCCCACGACTCGCCTGCAGCAGCTCTGCCCTTCCCTGTCTTCTTTGCCGAATCCGAGTGAAAAGGCCAAGCGCCCAGATAGGGATTGTTGGTAGGCTGTTTGGAGGAATTCTCTCTTGGGCAGAGAGCACGGAGCCCGGGAGGTCAGAGGCTGTTTGCGAGTGGTCCTGAGGTTGTGCGTACACACACACAAGCACACAAACACACAGTGTGAACTTGCCTGGGAGCCGAGGAGCCATATGAAGTTTTTGAGCTCAGGCCTGGGTTTTGTAAAGGTAGATGGGACAGAGGGTTTTAGGACGGGGAAAGGACTGGGTCCACAGGAATAGTGGGAGGAGGTGCCGGGGGTGCCCTGAGGGGGGTGGCAGGTGGAGTGGCAGTGCTGGCGGGGGACAGTGGGGCACACGGCACACAGGGGTATAGGTGTGGGATGTCATCGCCATTCGGATTGCAGGCGATCAGTTGCAAACATGCACATACCCATCAACAGCCAAGTAATCTAGCCGTATGATCGTGTACATCTTAACATGGACAGACATCCAAGGTGCATTTTACATGAAGAAAGCAAGAATCAGAACCATGTGTGTAGTGTGGCCACAATTTTGTCAAAACAAACTGAAAAGTATGTGTGTGTTTGTGCGCTACTGACTATCTTGAAGCGATATTAAACAATGTGCACCACGTGTTAACAGAGCTTACCTGGGACAAGGGATTAGAGGGACTTCCCTTTTGTAAGCCTTGGCTGTCTGTCATTAAACATTTTTTTCCCTCAAGCCCTGTAACTGGTGTAATTTAAAGGCCCTACTATTTTAGGAAGATGCCAGCCACTGACATTAGTGTGGGAAGAAGACTGGTCCCAGGCCTGTCGGCGAGGAGGACATTGGGGGTGTGGGGACGTGAGGCCGAGGGGGTCAGAGGTTTTGAGGAGGAAGAAATAGTTTCCCATTTCTTTCCCGAGTCGGATGCCACCAAGAGATCAAAGAAATGCCTCTCGAGTTTGGGAGGACGTGACTTCAGTGACCTGGTGGTTCCTTCTGCTTCTGAGTCACCAGTGGACACACCTGCCCAGCTGACGCCTGTTTGCACCTGCAAGTGAAGCATCGTTCTTAGGCTCACCCGCTAGAACTGTGCGGTGTGCCCGAGTGTGTGTCTCCCACCGGGCCACCGCCGCGCATCACCCGGGCCTGCCCAGAGGACCATCAGGAAGTGGCCTGTCACTCGAGCCATGCGGCAGTGTCCTGAGCGCCCTCGCCTTGCCCTGGTTTGTGGATTTTGTGCTTCTCCACCCAGCCTGGTCTCCTTTGTTTCCTTCTGAGTCAGGTGCCGACCAGAACTGGCCACAGGGGCGGGCCCCCTGGAACTCATGCTTGCTCTCTGGTGCCCAGGCCATCTCTTCTCTCGGCTGGAGTCAGGGTCCCGCTGCCTCCCCCTCGGGCAGCCTGAGAAGCTTGCGCAGCCGCCCCCCAGCTCAGCTTCCCTCCGGGTGGGCTTTACACATGGCTCCTAATTTCCTCCCCTCCCTTTTTTTTTTTTTTTTTTGCAGTTTTTTTTTATTGAAGTCTAGTTGATTTACAATGTTGTGTTGATTTCTGCTGTATTGCAAAGTGATTCAGTTACACATATATGTACATTTTTTTAATATTCTTTTCCATTATGGTTTATCATAGGATATTGAATATAGTTCTCTGTATTACACAGTAGGACCTTGTTATTTACCTTTTTTTTTTTTTTTGCGGTACACGGGCCTCTAACTATTGTGGCCTCTCCCATTGCGGAGCACAGGCTCCGGACGCGCAGGCTCCATGGCCATGGCTCACAGGCCCAGCCGCTCCGCGGCATGTGGGATCTTCCGCACCGGGGCACGAACCCGTGTTCCCTGCATTGGCAGGCGGACTCTCAACCACTGTGCCACCAGGGAAGCCCACCTAATTTTTATTTTATATATTTTTGTTTGTTTTTACCTTGTCCTTTGAGACTTGTGTGATGTGAATCAGTTTTCTTAAAACTATATTTTAATTTCAAAACTCCCTTGGGACTTAAATTCGTAACGATGTGTTAGCACATATGCCACACAAGTGGAATGATTTCAGAAGCCCAGGTGGTGTCTGTCCAGGGTTGTAGATCTGAGCTGAGATATAAAAGAATTAGAATATAAGGTGCTCCCTCGACGCTGGGGTAAGGTGTACCACTGATGGTGTGTGTAAATTGAGGGCCTCAAATGCAAGAGGAAATATTTGGTTGGCCATTCGTTCCCTAGAATAAACTATTGATTCTCCAAATCTTGCTTCCAAGTTCAAGCTATTGATAAATAGTGAGCAGGCCTGGTGCGTCTCATTTGTCAGGAATGAGCTGTAACCGGCGGATCACCAGGAAAGATGGATATTCTGTCTGCGTAAGCAGAGAAATGATTAATAATAAACATGAACTAGCACCATCTGGGTTGAAATTTCCCATCAAGGATGAACGTTTATTAAAATAAATAAACGATCATTGACAGTTTTCCCCTCTCACGCTACTCAGTGGGTGACTTTGAAAACAGCCTGTGAATCAGCTTTTAGATTTTAGTCTCAACTGCCTTGTTTTCAAAAGCTCATCCATCCATCTACTAACTTTTAAAAGATTTATAGGAGCAACTGACAGGCCGTTTCTTAGATCATAGGTGAAGGTTTTTGTTCTTGTTGTTTGCTTTTAATTTAGTCATGACAGGGAGCATGGATCTCTCGGCAGCTAATAATAGCTGTGAGGTGAAGGTAGGAGCCTGCCTTTAAAATGAGCGTGACCGGAAGGCGAGGAATTTATACGAGTGTGGTGGGAGAGGACACGTACCTGCTGAAAATTTTCCAGTAGCTTGTAACTAGTTTAAAATTTATGAATAGCTCTATGGAAATTAGGATGTATGTTAACAGGTTCAAGCATCTGAACATCAGCTAAAATTATCTTTTGCTCGTTGATAGTCTCCTGATTGGCCTGGAATGTTTCAAATTAGAAATGTGGTATTTCAGCAAGTGTTACTTGCTGTTTGTTACATGACATTGGTAAGAGTTTTTCATTGATTCAGCAGACACTTAGGAACTTATTTGCCAGGCGTCTACTCTTTCAGCAAATGTTGCCTCAGTGTGTGCAGCACCCACGGCCCAGGCTGGGGAAGCAGCTCTGCAGGAGGGCTCAGTGTCCGGCGCGCGCCTGCTGGGGGGTGGGGTGCTGCCTGCACTATGGCTGCACAGGCAAGAACCCGCCCCGTCCCCCGGGCGCACAGCCCAGCCCAGCCCAGTGGGGGACGCAGGCGACAGGTGTTCTGACGCGGGGATGCGAGGATGGAGCTGTCTGGGCTAATGGTGCTAACACCTGCCCTCTGCCTCCGCAGCATGGACAAGGACAGCCCTGATGTCCACCAGGACCTGAACGCCCTCAGGACCAAGTTCCAGGAGATGCGCAAGGTGGTCAGCGCCATGCCTGGCATCCACCTGAGCCCCGAGCGGCAGCAGCAGCAGCTGCACCGCCTCCGCGAGCAGGTCCGGACCAAGAACGAGCTCCTGCAGAAGTACAAGAGCCTGTGCATGTTCGAGATCCCCAAGGAGTAGACAAGCTGGCCTCCGGGACGAGGCGGGCACGGGCCCCCTGTCTTCCAGCCCTGTGGAGGGGGTCTCTGGTACTGCCTGCTTAGCTGAACGTGGCCCTGACTGCGGAGCCGGTGTGCGTGCTGGCTTCCCCGGGCGTCCCTGTGTACTGTCCCCACGGTCCAGATGCATAATGACTGTGTTCCTGCTGCCGGAAGGAGAAGGGCTCCTGAGGCCGGAGGGGCGGGGCCGCGGCCCGGCCTTCAGGCTGGGCTGGCAGATCCCGGGGCAAAGCAGGAAGGGAGGTGGCTGCCCTCCGCCCCTCCCCTCCGCTCCCGGCCCAGGTGTTGGGTATCCAGGTAGCCAGTGTTGAGTGAGCAGCAGGGTGCGTGGAGTCCACTGGACAGTTAGGCCTGCACTCACATGGTGAGGGTTTAGGATAGAAAAAGGCCTTGGGAGAACGGCACTGTGCCTAAAGACTTGAGGGTGGCTTTTTGCTTTGGAATAGTTGTTTCCTTCTGTGTTTGCGGGGTGGGTGTCACTGTCCGTGGGCTGCCCACCGAGGGCCCTGCTGGCAGCCCCGCCTCCAGGTTTCTGCCTCCCACGTGTGGGTGGGTGGCAGAGACTCTTGATCCTCTGTCCCTTGTCACCTTCAGGTAGCTCGTTCAGCCATTTCATGCCCAAGAATGGCCAGACCGCTTCAGACCACGTGGTCTCACCGGCCGTGGTCTCCAGGTGAACAGACCCCTCTTCCAGCTTCTCAGAGTCCTGTTCCTGGTTTAGCCATGACTTCCCCTCTGTCCTGCTCACTGCGTGCAAACAGGCGGTCATGATGTGCTTTCCGCTCAGAGCCACGGTTCTGATGGCCCCTCGCGGTGGGGAGAACTGCACCTGGCAGTCATGCGGCCAAGGCCTGGTTCATAGATGCTTATAAACACCTTTGTTTCACCTAGACAGACGTTGTGTTAGTGTGACCAGACTGAGATAAGAGCATCTCTTTCCTTCGCCTCTGAAGGATGCAGGACAGGTGGCTGAATATCATTTAGATCCAGAAACGGGCTCATAACCTGTGCTGACCGAGTCAGGGGCTTAACAGCTGCCTGCCAGTTGCCAGGAATGTAGGTTGAAGATGTTTTTAGCAGGGGTTCTGTCCGTGTCTGCCGATGGCCACCTGTCAGGTGTGCAGGGGGGTGTCAGGTTTCAGCGGCCTTGGCCAGAGGCGCAGGCTCTGAATTTAAGTGGGTGTCACCTGTTAGACCAGCTCTACCATGGGGCTGTTATCAACTGAATCAGTTTTCTTGATGTTTCAGAGTAGTGTGTGGGCCGGTTTTAAGGCTCCAACCAGATACTATGGGACACGAAGCTCAGAAATAAATACCAGGCGGCCGGGCTCTCCCAGAGGGCTATGGTGGACACGGGGTCCTCATGGGCCTCTCCTGTGCTCCAGAGTTGTGACTTGTGACACTTTTCAAGCGTGTGATTAAAAGAACTTGTGCTCTGCTGTAGGGACGTTTTGGGTTTGTACTGAGAAATTCACAGTAGGACATCCCCTTTGGATAGTTGAGAGGAAAACCTCTGCTTTGCTTGGAGGAGACAGAAGGAACCGTGGGCACCTCCACTCTGTGCCCCCGCGCCAGCCCCCAGCACACACGGCCACATCAGCTAGACCACAGTGAACATGGGCTGACCCTGCCGGGAGTGGCATCCATCCCCAGGGTGCAGCTGGCCCGGGGGTCATCCTGCCTGCAGTCAGCCCCCGGGGCTGCCATTCCTCCTCTCAGAGGTGGGTTGGGTCCTGGTGGGGGGCAGTCCCCCAGAACGGTTGAAAGCCCTCCCTGGGACAGCATTGATGCCTCACTTGGATGCCTGTTGGCGGGCACCATGTAAGACGTCGCCCGTGGCCCTCACAGCAACCCCAAGCAGAGGCGTCTGCTCTCTCTATTTCACGGGCGGAGAATCTGGGGCTTGGCAGGCGTCACTTGCCCCAGGAGTGCACAATTACAAGTGGCAGAGAGAGGTGGGTCCCGAGTTGGGACCGGGTGCCCTCAACTGCTGAGAGGGGGTGCTGGACCCCACGTGGGTGGCGAGCGCTTCCTGGAGCCGGAGGGGCCGGGGCTGCTGATTGTGACTGGATCCAGGTGGCTATGTGGCAGAGCCTGAAGCCGACTCAGGATGAGGGTCCTGCACAGAAGAGGGCCCGAGGGACCCCTTGAACCATCTGCGGGTTCCAGGTTTGGTGACGCTTTGTTGTCCTGGGCCTGTGCTGAGTATAGGATGGCGCTGGCCAGTCCCCGAGGCCCTTGGGGCTGGGCCAGTGGGGAAACTAGGCAGGTAAACAGCTGGAAAGATGTATCTCTAGGAAGGACCCTGAAGTCCTTTATTTTTGTCCTGGCATTCTAAGGAATGGCTCCCCAAATGGAAAGGCATCCAGTCATCTGTAGCTTTTTTGGAGCCTTTTCTCCCAGGAGGGCGGAAGCTATTTTCAGAAAGCCAGGATTATTTTCCAGCTCTGGGGAAGGGGATTCTAATTCCACAGAAGTAGAAACCTGCCTCTCCCTTCTCCCCCTTCCCCCTTCCACCTATTTCTAAAAGCAGAGGAAGCATGGTTTTCCATTTTAAGTTATTTTATTTTATATTAAAAAACCAGTAACAAGACTAACTTAAAAGACACACACAGTACAAACACCTAGGTAAGATTTTTGTTCATGTCAAATGGTGACACCAGAACTACTATAAAGTGCAAGTTTTATGTTTTGCTTTGTGCAGTTGCACACACATGTAAACAAGTCACTCCCTACAATCAGACCCCGCCCTCAGTTTCAGGCCAGCTGTCATGGCAACCCCCAATCACAGATAATGCCCCGTTTGTCCTGGCCCTCCAGCCGGCAGGACCCATTTCTGAAAGCCTGGTGGTGGCTGATTAACTCCCATTTCCACCCCCATTCTTAGGTCTTTGTGAGAAACAAGGCAAATTCAACCTCTGCTGGGCGCGTGGGGCTAGCGGGCGCCAACGGGGGATCGGACGTTGGGGGAGCCCGGGCTCAGCTAGCTCTCTTTCCTTCCGGAGCAGATAATGGTCCCTTCTCGGTTTCTTTGAGTCTCCCCAGTGAATAGGCTGGAGCGCTGGGAAGGAAGACTCCCGTCCGCGCGCGCGCGCGCACGCGGCTCGGGACGCACGGCCCGGACACTTGACTCTTGGACAAGAGGGCCTCCTGAGGTTCTGCGTCCGCGCGGGGCGGGAGTTCCTAGCTGATAACGCAGCGTTCCTTGTCCTTGGTCTGGCCGCCGCCGCTGGCCTTCTCGCGGATGTACATGAGATCGCTGTGCACGCTCGGCCTGCGCGCCCAGGGCGCCAAGATGCCGAAGGCGTCGTCCTGGTCGCCGCCCGCTCGCCGCAGCCTCTTGCCCCGCAGCGCCTTCTTGTGTAGCGCCTCGCAGTGCTGCGCCGATACCCGGCGGTGCAGGTCCGGGCTCATCTCGCGCGGCAGGTTGGCCATGGCGAAGAGCGCGTGGAACATCTGGTCCAGGCGGCTGTTCCTCTTGGCCGAGATCTCGAAGTAGGCGCAGCGCTGGGGGTCGGCGCCCACCAGCTGCTCGATCTCGCGCTGTTCCACCTCGCGGTAGAAGTCCCGGTCCCCTTTGTTGCCACAGATGACCAGGGGCACGTCCACGTTCTCCTTCGTTTTGTTCTTGAGGCAAGACTTGGTGTCGAGGATCTGCCGCTTGAGCCTCTGCACCTCCTCGAAGGAGTCGCGGTTGTCCAGGCTGAACACCAGGATGAACACGTCTCCTACGGGGAGGAGAAAAGGAGAGAGTGAGGGCAGCCGCCAGGGGACAACTTAAGCGGGCTGACTTAGGGGCCTCCCGACGCCGGGGCTCCGGCCGCCGCGCGGGTAGCGCCGAACTCTCCGCGGACCGCGCCTCCAACCCGGGCGCCCGGGAACGAGGGGTCCCCGGCACTGTGGCGGCGCGCTCCCTCCCCCGCCCGCTGCCCGGCCGCCCCGGCTCACCAGTGAGGATGGAGAGGCGCCGCATGGCGGGGAAGGGGTGGTTGCCGGACGTGTCGAGGATGTCGAGCTGGTAGATCTCGCCGCGGATGCAGTAGAACTTGCGGTGGAAGTCCTCGATGGTGGGCGTGTAGGCGTCCTCGAAGCGGCCCGTGAGGAAGCGCGACACGATGGCCGTCTTGCCCACCTTGGACGAGCCGAGGACCACCATGCGGTAGCAGTTCTTGGCCGGAATACTGAGTTCCGAGTCGCTCTGGCACATCTTCTTGATCATCGCGGCCAATTTCATTGAGCAGAGGGACCGCGGGGGCGGGCGCGGGGCCGCGAGACGAGCCGACTGTGGCTGGGGGAACGGGGCAGAGCGGCGGGGAAGGCAGAGCGGCCGGGCGGCGCGGCTCGGGCTCGGGCTGCGCCTGCGCCTGGGCTCTAGCTCCCGGACGAAACCTCTGCCTCTCAGCGCCCAGCGACTGCCCTTATATGCAGCCCGCGTGGCCGCCCCGCCCCGCGCCCGCCCAGCCTCTGCGCGTCACGGTGCGCACGCCCGCGGGCTCCGCTGCGCGCTCCCTCCACCTCCGCGGGCCTCTGCCCGTTCCCGCCCGCAGGGCTCGGGAAGGAAACGGTGCAGGGTCTGCCTGCGGCTACGGGCGCGCGGACCCTGCGCTTCTCCGCTGCGCGGGGCTCAGCGGCCGTAAGGGCGTCGGGGACGCAGTCCCGGCTGTGCCTCTGACCTGGGGCAAGGAACCCCCCACTCCCCTGCCACCGCAGCCTCACACGCGCACACGCTCACTTTCTTTGGGACGCAGTTTCCCCAGAGAATAACGACACTGGGCAGCGTGATGGCATGTGCTTGCCTGGTGCTAGGCACCGCGTCTGGGCTCTGCGCATCTTCTCACAAGCTCTGCGAACTGGCCCAGCGTAAGCCCCTTCGCGCCCCGGGCGGGTTTTGCTCCCGGCGGCCGTGCCAGCGCGAGGTGGGCGCCGCGCGCTCCGGCCGCCAGAGTGCAGCAGAGGCCCCGCCGCCAGAACGGGGAGCCGTGAGCCACGCTCAGGGCTGCAGTCAGCGCAGCCAGAGCGTCCCGACCCCGCGTTCTACTGCAGGCTCAGCTCCTTTCTCCCAATCAGAGATCCACTGGATCCTGGCAGGGGTTTTCAGCCAGAGGCTGTCCCGTCATCTTCCTGTCGGAGACTGGAAGGACCAGAGGTTTGCCCTTCCTCAGTCAGTCTGAGGCCAATGTCCCCTCCCTTCCCCATAGCATTTTGTGCCTTTGGAGTCCCGTGGGCCAACATTCCCATTTTTATAGTTGGGGAAGCTGGTCTCGAAGCCAGAGTGAGCCTGAATGCTGTGTGGGCATCACAGCAGTCTCTGGCCTTCTCTGGACCTCGGGTTCCTCTTTTGGAAGATGGTGGTCTGGCTCTGGCTGAGAACTTGCGAACAGTGTAGGGGCAGGACCTGGTAATAACAACAATAGTAAATGACCCACGAGGCCGCAGGACAAACCGGGGGGGGGGGGGGGGCAGCAGGTAGATCAGTAACCAGGAGTGGGCTGCTGCCGAAAGGCTGGGGAAGAGGCTGCTGGAGCTGGCCAGCTCTGGCCTGGAGCTCATGGAAAAGCCATCGCTCCCCGCGGTGACAGGCGAGGCTCTCTGATTTGGGAGAAAGCCAGGGCCTTTAGCTGTTGCCACCCACCCATTCATGCAGGTCGGAGCTGTGGGCAATGCTGGGGTGCCAGCCCGCACCCCTAGCTGTTTACACAGGGCCTCATGGGCTTCTTGGCCAGCCCTCTGTGACCAGGATTCCAGCAGAATCTCACACCCTCTGCGGGGGGCCAGGAGAGTGTTTATTCCATGTATTCCACGCCAAGCACTGTTCTTAGGTCCTTCCTCGTGGCACCCGTGAGGGGTGGGAACTATTACTCCCTCCATTTTACAGATGGAGAAACTGAGGCAAGGGAAGTGACTTGCCCAGGGCCCACAGCTAGTAACCGCAGGGTCCAGGGTTTGAACACAGCTCTCCCTGGGGTTGTCAGTGGGCCAGGACCCAGCCTAGAGTCAGAGCCTCCCTCCTCCCACTCCCGGTCCGGCCCCTCCCAGCTGGTGACAGTGGCGGGTACTGAGCCCAGCCTGGGTTCTCAACCTTCAATTCCTGGCACCTGGGCCCATCCCCACCCACAGATGCCAGGTTCTAAGACTTGTTCTCCCAGGTCAGCCAAGTTCATTAGGCCCTGAGCACACCTGTCGTTCTTTCCCCAAAGTGTGCCCCTCCCCCACCCACCATTGCATTAGCTCTAGGTTGTCCAGGTTTACGATGTTACCAGTGATCTGTCTTCCTATGCTTGAGCGCCTGCCTGTATCATTTCCTTGCAATGAAGCAATTTTCCAGCTCAGAGTGGAATGGGAACCTCTTAAACCATTTGGCCAAACGTTGGGGGTGGGCTGGGGTCGGACAGCTGGACCCCAAGGCAGGAAGTGTCCACCACAGCCTGGTCTGCTGGCACAGAGTGGTTTAGAAGGTTCTTGAAAGCCGTGTTTGAGGAGTGCCGGGCAGGCCCCATCAGGGGGCGTGTGGATGGATGCTTGTGCTGAGCGCCAGCCTGCTGCCCGAGCCCACCCCCAGCAACTCCTCGCCCAGAGAGGGTCCTGTGTCACCCCAGCCCACAGCCACACCTGACGAAGAGGACGGGGCTAAACGGAGCTGGGTTTCCCCTCTGACCTCGCTTCCTCGGCAGTTCCCTCCTCAGCTGCGGGCTGCTCCCATCACAGCCGACCCTCCCCACTCCGGGCCCACCCCTCACGGCGGCGTGACCCGCGGGTCAGAGGCCCGGAGGTGCTTGGTCTTGCCCTGACAGAGGGAGGGCTTAGCCCACGGGGGCCAGCACGTCCTTGAAGGCTAGAGAGGATGTGTGTGCAGCGGTGCCCGTGGAGGGGTGAGCTTCCTGTCCCTGGAGGTATGCGAGCAGAGGCGTTGGGTAAGATCAGCCTCTGTGCTTCCTGTGGCCCCTCGAGCCCGGAGACCTCTGGAACCCAGACACCAAAGGGCACCCTTGAGGCACTCCATGGCGGGGTGGGGGCCCAGCAGCTCTGGTGCCCAGGGCAGGCATAGCTATGGCAGCCACTTCACAGGTGAGAACGCAAGGCTCAGGGCCAGGCGTACAGATAGAGCACACCCGTCTGCCATCCTGAAGGGAGGAAAAGCGAGTTCTGTGCCCTTGGAGGGCTGGGGGCTGTGCAGGGGAGGCTGGGCCCAAATGCGGGTCCTGCCCTGTCCCTGTGGCTCTGTGGTCAGGCCTGGCAACTGGCCCTGGATGGCCCCACAGCTGCTACTTGTGGCCACGCGAGGTCCACGAGGGATTAGGAGACAAATGTCGGTAACCAGAGACACCGGGTTCGGCAGGGGGGTGGGGGAGGGCCCAGTGCTTCCCACCCAGGAAGCCGAGGCAGGGCCGGCCCTGCCGGCCCCCCACAAAGGGCAGAAGTGGGGTGAGGCTGGTGGCACAGGAGGCCCAAAGGCTTGGGCAGTCCCCCCCATTCGGCGTGGATGGCGGCGCCCCTCCTGGCTCACAGACCCCCTCCCAGACCCCAGCCTGCCCCTCCCCGGCCTGGACAGACAGAGACCAAGGGGGTGCTGGGGTCAGGCGCTTTTATTGGTCAGGACGTGGTGGGTGGCAGGGCAGGGGGCTCTGGGGCCGCACGGCGCCTTCCAGGCCCTCAAGCCACATTTCCAAGGCACTGGACGGCCCAGGCCGGGCACTGCTCTCCCCCTCCCCTCAAGGGGCATGTGCTCGGGGCAAGCCCGAGGTGGGGACCCTCACGGAGTGGCCACGGGCCGTCAGCTCCTCTTGTGGGCCTGGGAGGCTTTCTGCCGGTAGATCTCAGCAGTGAAGGGCCTGTGGGGGTGGGAGAGAGGCTTGCTCAGCTGGCGTCGAGGTTGACGCTGCCACCCAGGCCCCACACCCGGCATGGACGGGGTGAGGGGTCCGTGTGGGAGCAGGAGGGTCCAGCACCACCTGCCCGGCACCGGGCCGCCCTGTGCCCGCTCTAAGCTGCTCGTCTGCCACCCTGACGGTGACGGCGTGGCCAGCTGCCCAGGCCCCAGGAAAGGCCTTGGAGGGAGAGGCAGGGCTGGTGCAGGTCACGCGGACGGTACACGGCAGCCCCGGCCCCGGCCCGAGACGGCGCCTACTCACTCCTCGTACAGGATGGCGACCATGTAGGTGAGCGCCACCACCGTGGTCAGCAGCAGGCCGGCGGGGCTGGCGTGCCTGTGGGGAAACGCGGGTCAGGGGCAGGCCCGGGTCCAGCCTTCTCTCAGACCGGGGTTCCACGGTCCGGGCCCTGACCCGGGGACTAGCTCGCCACTGCCCGTCCAGGCCCGGCTCCCTGTCCACAGGCCTCCAGCCCCAGCCAGGAGGAGCTCAGAACAGTGATATGGGGAGGACGGAATGGCTGGCCTCCCCAAATCACTTGAGTGGTCAGCGTGTCCTCTTCTGCACAGGAGGCTGTCCGGGGGCAAAAAACGCTCTCCCTGCCCACCAGAGGCGATGTTCTCAGGCTGTTTTCTAGAAATGGGTCCAGGGCTGCCAAAGCCAGGCGGAGCGTCCCTTGGGCCCCTTCACGGGCTCTCTCCTGGTGACTGCTGCGGGGCTGAGCCCCTGCATAGACAGTCGGGGAGGAGAGAGGGAGGGGAGCTGGCTGGTGGAGGAGCCCAGGAGCCAGAGGGGAACGTGAGCCCCAGGCCAGGGGCCCCGAGGCACAGGGGCTCGAAGACATACGAATACCCTTTGGGCACCCTCTGCCCTGCCCACTCCCCTCCTGCTGGGACCTCACACTGTCCATCTGGGGGCTCCAGCAACAGTGAAGTTTAAGTGTCCCCTGTGAAACCGCCAACTCCCATTCTATGGGCTCCATTCAAATCAAGCTTGAGAGGCGGACTGGGCCACTTGGACCTCGGCACTGCCACGTGGAGATGCCAAGGCCACAGATGCTTTGGGGCTAAAATGAGATCTGCCCTCCTGAGGCTCTGCTCACTGGCCCTGGTGCTGTTTCCTGGAGTGGGCAGGGCTTCCCCCGCACAGCCAGGCAGCCCAGGAGCTGGGGAGGGGCAGGCTGGACCCCCCCAGGGGACCTCAGGGCCAGGGCTCTGTGGCCACCATATCCCTAAGGCTGACGGCCCCTGCCTGGGAAGCCGAGTTAACTAGGCTCTACGGAGGCGAGGGTGGGGGCAGCCGGCACCTGGTCAACCCCGACACGGGCCCTTCTCCATTCTCTCTGCTTGAAGTTTCCCACCTTCCAAGACCTGTCGCACCTAACAACCTGTGTGGAGATGATGATCCCACACTGCAGATGAGGAAACTGAGGTCCACAGTGACCCACATGCCAGAGCCCTGGCCTGGCCCCGAGCATGGGGCAGTGGTGGGGTTGGTCCCAGGGACCCGGCTGTGCATACTGGGGAGGGGGCATCTCACTCGGGCTGACAGGCCCAGAGAGAGAAGGCCCGGTTCCTGGTGCCCCCAGAATCCCGCTGCTCTGGGCCTTCTGGGGCTCCCACACACCTGGTTGCTTGGGTACCGGGAAGGCGCATCCGTGGGGCCGCAGGTTGGGGACAGATGGGCTGCGGAAGGCCTGGGGCAGCTCTGCTGGGTCAGCGTCTGGCGCCCTGGGTAATGGCTTGTCTCTAATGAGCTCTCAGACAGAGGGCTCCATCCCCAGCACAGCCAAGGCCCCCTCCTCATCACCGCGTGGCTGATGTCCTCCTGAGGGGCCTGTGGGAGCCTGGCCCCCCTAGGGTCCCTCACATGTTCCTGAGAGCCTGGCCTGACAGCCCTGAGGAGGCGGCGAGGGTGCCAGGCACTGCTGGGGCACAGAGAGGACCCACTGTGTGGCTCTGCCCTTGGAGGCCCTGTCTGAGCACAGAGGAAGGACACGTGTGTGGGGGGGGTGTGGTCAGGGAGCACAGAGGAAGGACGTGTGTGGGGGGGGGTCAGGGAGGACTTCCTGGAGGAGGGGACATCTCCAGTTGGGTCTGAAAAGACCCAAGTGGGAGGGAACACTGGGTGTGCTAGCAGGGCAGGCTGCAGGGGGACCTGCATGGGGTTCACCCTGCCAGTCTCATGTGGGAGATGCTCTGGGGAGTGGGTAAGTCAGGGATGTGAAGCCTGCCCCACTGGATCCCACTGCCTGAGTCCAGGTGAAAGGGGCCAGGCTGAAGGCAGGTGGGCAGGGGCTGCCTGGTCTGAAATGGGGCTGGGGTTGGGGGGTGTCCCGAAGACCCACAAATTCCCCTCTAGCTCCTCGTCACTCAAAGCCCAGTGATTGGATCCAGGGCCACCCCCCCGAAGGTGGGGCTGGGAAGGGACGTCTCACTCCAGACCTTCCATCACTGAGATTCATTCCTTTGGGTCCTGTCGCCCTTCTGGTCTCTGGGAGCACTGGTAACCTTCTAGGTAAGTGGTTCTCAAGCGTTCAATAAAAACAGAACACTTTCTACAAAAAAAACTTTCTATGGAAGAAGTCCTCATCCAGAAAATGGACAAACGGGAGCTGCTCTGGGGGGCAAGCGGCGTGATGCCCTGTGCCAGCCTTCTTGACAGCGGGTCGCTTGCCGGTACCCACAGCCGGCGACGCAGACGGCGCTCGGCACGGGGCCTCATCCACAGGGCGCAGATCCCTGCAGCCTGGCCGTGGACAGGGAGCCTCCCAGCCCAAACGTTCCAGCACCAAGTCAGCAGCCTGCAGGCCACGGGCCAAGAACAGCTTTTACAATTTTAATTGTTTTAAAAAATCAAAAGAATATTTTGTGACTCGTGAAAATTACGTGAAATTCTAATTTCGGTGTCCATGAACAAGGCAGTGGAGCCCCTAGCCACAGCCATTCCTTCAACTGCCTGCAGCCCGGGGGCCTCCCACTCTTGTAATAGGGAGTTTGCCAACCCCCGTTCTAGGAAGGGGACCCTGACCAGTGCCCTGGACTCCACGGTGGCACAAGAGCTGACCCATCGCCCAGGTGGCACAGAGGGAGCCCGGGACTTACATGATGGCCCAGCCCAGGTAGTTGGCTGTGCTGCCCCAGTACATGGGGTTGTCCAGGATGCTGAACGGGAACGTGGTCACTCTGGCCTCCTTCAGGATCCCGAAGTAGTCGCCTGTGCACAGGGTGGACGGGACGGGGGGTCACACCCTGGCCACCCCATCCCAGGCGGAGGGGCCTGGGGTCCCCAGGGGCTGAGGCACTGACTGAGTCCCCATGCCCACCTGCTCCTGCCTCTCTGCCTTTGCACACGCTGTTCCCCCTGCCTGGGGTGCCTATTCCCCGCTCCCTGCACACCTCTCCTCCTCTGCCATCTCCCTCAGCCCACATCCCCTCCTGTAGACCCTTCCCCCCACACCTTCCAAGGCAGGCCTGCCTGCTATTTACTGTCTCTGCCTCCATCTCTGCCCTCCTCCCCTCGCCTGGCTGCCCCCCACCTCCCCCACCCCGGGCCCCACCAGCCGGCCCGGAGCCGCTCACAGGGGAGTGTGTGGCCGCCCCGAGAAGCCTCCCCTAGAGGCATGAGACATAGGCAGTGTCCAGCGTAGCCCGGCCAGGGCATCGCCCCCAGGGCACAGCACTGCTCACTAAGGCCCCCTCTCCCCGACGTCCCTTGAGCTCCAGGCACAAATAGGGCAGGAGGAGTGGCAGTGGCGTCATCACTGTCTGGGGACAGAGGGCTCGGGGCTGGGGAGCCATGGGAACCTTTTTTCCCGGTGGCACAGAGAACAGCTTTGGGGTGACTCACGGAGGGAAGCGGCTGCCGTGCCCTACATCCCGGAGCCCGTGGGCCCCTTGAGTTTCCAGACCATTTCTCGGGGGCGGCGGCGGCGGCGGCTGGTATCTGGGCCCTTCCCCCTCCCTCCTCCAGACCCTCCGCTGCCCCCGCCCGCCGCCCTCTGCTGTGGGGCTGCTCACCCCTGCTCTCCTAACCTGAGGCGACAGCACCACCCTTCCCTCCCCCTCCACGAGGCCCACACCGTGGTCCCCACCTCCTCCCTGCCCCCCAGCCCGTCTCGGCCCCACCGGTCGCCTCCTCGTTGCTGGGAGACCATGCCTGTGGCCCCCTCCTCCCCGAGAGTGACACCTCAGTCCCCTGCATGGCTCTCGGGACACGTGTGACGTGGACCCCGGCTGGCCTTCCACTCTGGCCCCACTGGCCCTTGCACACCAGCCACCCTGCCCTCCCGCCCATGGCCCTGCGCCCCACCCCTCCCGGGTTCCGCCTGCACCTGCACACCCTCTTCTAGCACCGGGCTCCCTCCAGCTGCTGCCCGGTCCTCGCCCGAGTGCTGGTCCCCAGAGGACGACAACTCTCATTTGCCTTCCGAGGGTCTTCTGTGGGACCCCTGCTGCAGCCCGCAGAGCCCCAGGCCGCCCCAGGCACTGCAGGGAATGGAGGCCAAGACTCCACAGCTGGCTGGGGCGAGGAGAGGAGGACCCAGGAGCCCCTGACCCAGGCCGTCAGAGCCGGGTCACCTCCCTGTGCCCTGTGTGCCCGGAGGGCGCTCTCTCCTTCCCCCAGTCCCGGGGCTGCCCTGGCCCCTACAGCCCCCACCCCGCCTCCGGGCTGCTCCCCTTCCCGAGCTTCCAAGCTGCTGGGAGTTGACGTCAGGAGGACATCCAGCCAGGCCAGCACTGGGCTCCCAGCCCCAAAGCACCGGAGCCGCAGGCAGTGGGGAAAGCAGAAGGCGCAGCGCCCCCCATCTGTCACCAGCTCCGGCTCGCTCGCAGCCCACACACAGCGAACAGAAATCCCGCCCTTCCTGGTGGCCAAGCAGCTGGATGGGGTTTGAGAGCCTGGCCTCCCAAGCCAAGCAGGGCAGACCAAGGCCTGGAGAAGCAAAGGCGGCCTGGAGCTGGTGATAGCAGGGCCCCGGCCCCCCGCCCTAGGGGTCTTACCTAGGAAGGTCCCGGTGAAGCCCAGAGCCAGGAAACTGGAAAGGACAAACACGCCGCCCACTCCCAGGAGTGCCAGGCCCACGCGGTAGGCCAAGGGGTTGTCCAGGCTCTGTATCCTGGGCTGGCTCAGCATGGCCTGCGTGAAGCTGCGGGGCAGGGGACGGGAGAGACAGGTCACTGCTCTGCAGAGGGGCCACCCTGCCCTTCCCGCCCCCGCCCCCTGGGACCCCCAGAGTAGCCGGGCCAGGGGTGTCGAACTCAGGGCAAGGCGGGTGCCGAAAGCGAGTGAAGTGGGCTGCAGGGGGGCCGCCCGAACTACATTCGGCCCGGGGAGAACGGCGGCGCCTCCTGCCCCGAGCATCTCCCTGGCCCCAGCCCACGCCAGGCAGGAGGGGTCACAGTACATGTTCAGCAGCCGGAGGAAAAGCAGCCCCCTCCCCTCGCGCCCCCTCCCTGCAAAGGAAGAAGGGGGGCAGGGAGGGAGGGAGGGAGAGGCATCTGTTTGAACAGCAAACAGGACACCGTGGGCAGAGGCCTGCATGGTGACCTGTCAAACAGTGGCACATGTGTCAGGGCACACCTGGCCACCGGTCACGCTGCCCACACCCCCTGCTCTCCACCCACCCCTCCTGCTGCCTGGGCTCAGGGTCACCCTGCAGCTCCAGGCTGAGCCGCTGGGATTGGCTCAGGGCCGCGCACACGCTGTGTTGTGCTAGGTGGCCCGAGCCGTGCCCCCCCTCCCCCAGCTCCGAGAGACCGGCAGCCTCCACCCCCTCCCCCTCTCCTGTCTGCAGGCGGTGGAGTGGGAGGGGCCAGGCGTGGGCAGCAGGTGGGCCCTGGCCCGGCAGAGCCCACCTGCAGGCCCCTGGCTCCTTGGCCACCAGAGCGCTAGGGACCACGCAGCAGAGCGAGTGTGCGTGAGCGTGAGTGGGGGTGGGGAGGCACTCAGGCCTCCACGCGGATGACCTGCTGCTGCTCAGCCCCCACCCAGGCTGACCCGTGACCCCCAAACCTAGGGCAGCGAGGCATGCCGGGCCCCCTCTGGCCATTGCTAGGCCACCTGCGGCCTGGTGCGCCCACGGCCCCAAGTTCTAGTGGGGGGCACCGCATGGCGACCCGATGGAAGAGCCGTGGGCTCGGGCAGAAGAGTGGCACTGGGTTCAGACAGACCTGGGTGCCCCAGGCTCAGTTTTCACCCCTGTGATGGTGACACTGGGAGGTATGTGACCCACTGGGCTCTGCCCACAGAGCTCAGGGACAGCTGGAGGGACAGGGGAGTGAGCTAAGGGTGACACCATGAGATGAAGCAGGACAGGCACGCTGGGCGGGGCCAGAGCTGCAATCCTACGTAGGAGACGCAGTTTGGGGGTTTTCTGCGCAGGGGGTGCGAGTGGAGAGGCTCATCCATTTGTCTCTAGTTCTGCTTGTAAAACCTGGACTGAGCTTTTGGTCACCAATATGACAAAGCTGTCTGCATTCTGCTCCCCAGAAACCCCGAAACATGGGTGGAGGTGGGGAGGGGTGTCCCGCTCGGCGCCCATTTCTATCCGCAGCCGATAAGCCCTGGGAACCCCAGCCGCTCGGGGACATGGCCTCAACAACGTCTTGGGCAAAACTGTCCACGAGAGTAGCATCTGACAGGCTCACTTGTTTTTTCTAATACACATTAAAGTAAGCATATAACCACAAAAACAAAAAAATGTTCACCTGGGTAACATTTTCCACCTGTGAAAAATCATGTGGAATTTAGGGCTCCGATGCTGTACTGATTCTGTACATTTGATCAACACATCACCTTTCCAAAGTGTTCCCCAAACCCATCACAGCCAAGAGAGGGTCTGTTGGTCTTACAAATAAATCCGCCCGGTTGGGGAAAAGAAAGGGGAGGAGCCCAGGCTGATACCCAGGCTCACCCTGCTCTGCAGAATCCCACAACATGCCCCCCGCCGGAGGGCGGGCTGCCCTGTGAACACCAGGGGCGCCAGCACCTGGTGGTGCGAGGTCAGGGCATTTCTCCGAAAAGGTTACCCTGGGGCCCTTTCAAAGAGGCTCTGGAGGTCAGAGAGACTCTCCCACTGGCCTGGAAGAAGGCGCCCGCCCCGCTGTGGGGAGGGCACAGACTCTAGGATGAGGGCCTCGGTCCTGCAGCCACAGGAGCTGAGTCCTGTCCCCCGCCCATGAGCCTGGGGGAGGCCCCACCCGATCTCTATGTGCTTCCCCTGCACCAGCTGCCCTGCCTGCTCTGCAGTGAGCTGTCCCCGTCTGTCTGCCCCGTTCACTGCTCCTTCGTGCGGCCACTCGGCCATCAGGCCTGTCCTGCTGTGTCCTTGAGCAGCTACAGCTGGACTCTGATGCACCAACGGCTGGCACCCAGATGGCCACAGGGACAGAGCCACCCGTGCTGACACCCCGCCGATGCGCTGGTCCACATGCAGGGACCTGCCCTCAGGCAACGAGCACACAGGTGTGCGGGGAGGCTTGCTCCCCCCAGCACAGCCCGGCTCCTGCCCGCTGCGCCTCAGCCCGTGACTGACCGACACCCATTCACATGGTGAGGTCTTGAGCGTCACAAAACTATACCTTAAGATGGCTGAAACAGTCAATTTTAGTAATGTGTGTTTTAACACACACACACACACACAGAACGCACCTGCAGGAACCACATAAAGCGACAGGTGAAGGGTGCTAGGGAAGGGGGCGGGACTCCCACAAAGCCCCTCCACAGAACCCCAGCCAGACCACCCAGACCTTTCAGCAGGGGGCAAACAGGAGGAGGACCCGAGGGGAGAAGAGGAAATAGGCCTGCGGGGGGGCGGGGGGTGTCCTCTTTCTCCCCCCAAATTCCCTGGGTGGCCAGCTCAGCCAGACACCAGGCCTGGCCGGCACTGACACAGGGGCCTGGACGGTGGGAGAGGGCTCTGGACCTGGGGTCACTTCCTCCCAGGCCTCCTAAGGGCCTAGGACACAAGAAGAAACAGGAGGGGCAGGAAAAGCCCGTTGGCCCTCAGGGCTTGGCCCTCAGGGTACAGAAGCAGGACGGACAGGGAGAGGGGCTTGTCTAAAGCCGCCTGCCTCTGCCGAGCGCTGGCAAAGGGGGGGCTTGGGTCGGGGCCCCAGGGGGCCCCCTTCAGCCCTTGGGTCGGCCGGGCTCTCCGTCGCCTCACCCTCCGCCCCTCTGCTGCCCCGGCCCCCGCCTGGCTGCCCACCTGGGCGCAGCCCACCTGCAGGGTGGGATGGACTGTCAGCCTCCACCCCACAGAAACAGCAGCTGGGGCTGGCCCAGCGTTCTGGGCCAGCAGGTACCAGGCTGAGGAGAGACCGATTGGGGTTTTCTCTTTACATCTTGGACTCAGGAAGCCAAGAATGCAGAAGTCTTGAACTGGAAACAACACATTATCTTAGGGAAAAAGGCAGCAGGTCCTGTATCCTGAAGAGACTGATGTTTCGGGAGCTTTAAATGCCTCCGCGGTGATAGCCAGGAAGAAAGCGGCCATCGGGGATGGAATGTGCCCACTCAGGCACTCACGCATTCACTCACTCATTCATTCATTCACTCAGAAGGGCCAGAGTGTCTGCAAAGGCTCGTTAGGGAAGAAAACAGGAAAAAAAAAAAAATCAAGCCGAAGGGTAGCACCTGGGCTAGCCTGCAGCCCAGGTGGGGCCGTTTGGGTCTCCTCCCTGCCCCAGGCTGAGTTTCCAGAGAGTAACTGGGGGAGGAAGGCCAGAGTGCAGCACAAACGCACCAGCAGCCAACCCCGAGGGAGGGTTGAGGGAGGGTTGTAGGAGCCGACACAGAGCCGGCCGGGCTGCTCTCCCCCCTCCCCCCCATCCCCCGAGGTCACTGCTCGCTGCCCTCCGTGCGGGCACCTCTCAGCCAGCAGAGCCGGGTGGGCGAGGTTAGCCCAGCTCAGAGCGGCCCCTGCACAGTGAAAGCCAACAGTCCATCCATTCGCTCCCTGGTCCAGTCATCCATTTGCACCCCCCGCACCCCAGCAGCTCGCGGCTCCCCGTTCTCCTTCCACGTCCCGGGTGCTGCCTGACCCCCGCATGGACCTTCCCGGGCGGCTGGGACTCTCATGGAGGGGACGGGGTTCCATGCGGTCGGGCTGCCCCTCCCGCAGGCGCCCAGGGTGGGGGGGGCGGGGGCCTTACCAGTGGGAGCGCAGCACGTTGAGAAGCAGGATGGCGCCGCCCAGGGCGCAGCAGGCCAGGTGGGGGGACCCGAAGGCCCTGCTCAGCTTTCGGGTCTTGTGTTCCCATCTCGCGACCTACGCAGCGGAGAGAAGCAGCCTGCGCGTGAGGCCTGCACAGAGGATCACGGAGTAGGGCGGGAGTGAGGTGGAGGGGTCAGGAGGAGCGGGGATGGGGGGATGCGGCTGGCAGCTGGGGGGTCTCAGCCCAGCCCTGTGAGGCATCCACCCTGCGAGTCCTGTACGGACGGACCACAAGGTGCTCCCAGAAGCAGCCTCTCCCAGCAAACACGACAAACATGGGGGTGGGGGCGGTCCTGAGCCCGCGCGGCCCGCTGCTGCCCTGGCTTCCTCTGCCCACGGCCCGGCACGCACTCGGGTCGCCCACTGCATGACACAGGGGACCGCGGAGGGCAGGGAGCCTGTGGACATGGCCCAGCGCCACCATCCGCAGGGCACTCCCACTGGGTCCTGGGCCCTCAGCCCTACCCCCCAGTGCGCCGCCAAAAACAGACTTTCCAGCTTTTAACTTTTAGCTACAGAAGCCTTCATTTTCTCAAGCTCATCACGCCTGAAATCTCGACCTTCGGCAGCCGACAGCGGAGCCAAGTTGAGGGCGGCCCCTCAGCTCCCTCCCGCCTCTGCCGTCTCCACTGGCTGCCTGCCTGTCCCTGTGGCACGAAAGCCAGCCGGGCCAACTTGCTCAAAGTCGGGAGGGCGTCTGGGTGGTCGGCCTTCGGGACAGGAACCTGCACACGTTTTCTTCTGGGGCCCCTGGGGGACAGTCCCCTCCAAAGCAGCTGGACCAAAGGGGACCCACCGAGGGGTGAAGGGAGGTCCTTGCAGGGTGACTGTCCGTCGGGAAAGTGGACGCAAGTGTCCTTGGCCAGAGGAAGCAGCCTGCTTTCACACATGGACCCGAGACTCAAGCCACAAGGGTGGACGGGACGTCCAGGCAGAGTGAGCTGGGAAGGGTGCTGACGTCCCAAGAAGCGTGGGATGTCAACGCCAGCAATAAAAATCACAACCGTCGATTCAGCACCTGATGACTTAAGTGCTTTACCTGCGCTCACTTAACACTCAAAACAAGCCTAGGCCGATAGCACTGATGAACATGGATGCAAAAATCCTCAACAAAATACTAGCAGACAGAATCCAACAGCACATTAAAAGGATCATACACCATGATCAAGTGTGGTTTATCCCAGGGATGCAAGGATTCTTCAATATACACAAATCAATCAACGTGATACACCATATTAACAAATTGAAGAAGAAAAATCATATGATCATCTCAATAGATGCAGAGAAAGCTTTCGACAGAATTCAACACCCATTTATGATAAAAACCCTGCAAAAAGTAGGCATAGAGGGAACATACCTCAACATAATAAAGGCCATATATGACCAACCCACAGCCAACATCGTTCTCAATGGTGAAAAACTGAACAGCTGATTCACTTTGTTATACAGCAGAAACTAACACACCGGGACTTCCCTGGTGGCGCAGTGGTTGAGAATCCACCTGCCAATCCAGGGGACACGGGTTCGAGCCCTGGTCCGGGAAGATCCCACATGCCACAGGGCAACTAAGCCCGTGCACCACAACTACTGAGCCTGCGCTCTAGAGCCCGCGAGCCACAACTACCGAAGCCCGCGGGCCTAGAGCCCATGCTCCGCGACAAGAGAAGCCAACGCGATGAGAAGCCCGCGCACTGCAACGAAGAGCAGCCCCCGCCCGCCACAACTAGAGAAAGTCCGCGCGCAGCAGCGGAGACCCAGCGCAGCCAAACATAAATAAATAATTTATTTTTTTAAAAAAGAAAGAAACTAACACACTGTTGTAAAGCAATTATACTCCAATAAAGATGTTAAGAAAAAAAAAGAAGCCTGGGGTGGGTGGGATGAGGTCTGTTTACACGTCGGGAAGACGGGGCCCCTCAGAAGTGACTGGGGTGGGGGGGTCACTCAGCCACAAAGAGGAGCACCCGAGCGACCCCGAGACTCTGGGCCCAGTGCCCCTTCTATCTGAAGGGGCCCAGTTGTCCTTCAAACATGCTGTCTTTGTCACAAAACCTTGTTCCTGGTATGGGATTTCAAGATGCAGCTTTAAAGGCCATTGATTTTTCCTCCCAGCTGACAAGCTAACGCTTTCAAAAGGACACTGAAATCGGTGGGAAACCACGTAGTACCACATCCTCACCCCTCCTGCAGGCCCGGTGTGGGAGCACAAGCCCCGCGGGCCAGACCCAGAGCCGCCGCGTTTGTCGGTGCAGGCATGTTCTGCGCTCTCCCCCCACCCCGAACTGGCCACCCACCGAACGGGGCACGTGGACGAAGTGTGGTCCATCCAGAGGATGGCTGTCATTGGCTTCATGCTGAGCAAGAGGAGTCTCCATCTCGCAAAAGCCTGGAGGGCAGAGCCCATCACGGTGACGAGTCAGAGCCGCGGTGGCTGGGCTGGGGCTCTGACTAGGAAGGGGCGGGAGAGGACGTCTGGGGAAGGAAGGGTTAGGGTCTTGATCAGGGCGGTGGTGACACACAGGCGTATACATTTGTCAAGACTCAAACTACATTAGAATGTGTTTACTTTATTGTATACACACTCTAGCTCAATAGAGCTGATTCTTAAACATCCAGTCCCTGTAGAATCTGAGTTCTAGGGACAGATAAGAACGGCCACCCACGTCACCTACCCGGGCAGACTGTTCTGCTCACAACACGCCGGGTCCGGCCCCTGAAGGAGGGGCCTCTCCCCTGTATCCAAGGGGGCCGTGACCGGCTGCACCCCAGCCCAGAGCCCTGGGCAGCGGAGGGGGCCGAGCTCCAGCCAAGCGAACCGGGCGCTGGGGCCTCCGGACTCCGGGCTGGGTCCCCCGCTGCTCTGCAGACGGTGGAGCGTCTTTCCACCAAAGGCCCTTTGGGGACCACTCTGCCAGCCTTGGCCTCCCAGATGGCCCCCCAACACCTGCTCCTTCACCTGGGAAACGGCGGGGTCATAACTGCACTTTCTGAGCAACCCAGAGACAAAAGGTGGGAGAGGGAGGAGGGGAAAGAGCGAATCCGATTCACCAACAGCTGTCTGCCTCCCGGTTGGCCTTAGACGGGTTGTTATTTCAAGGCAATCAATAAAGCAGCAGCCAAGAGCCTTGCTGGGTCCGAGGTTAATGTCCCGCCTGGCCTTCCTTGGGGCCCAGCTGCACACTTCATCGGATTAGGGGCCCGGAAGCAGGCAGTGGAGCTGACCACGGGACTGGCCACCATGGGCTGGGCTGTGAGATGATGCGGGTCGGCGCCCCGTGGGCCAAGTGACTGGCAGGAAGCGGGATGACCAGACGCTCTGCCATCACCCTCCTGACTTGGCGTGGCTTCTAGGTTCCCAGGACCCCAAAATGGAGATGCCCTGGCCCTATCCCACACTCACGTTCCCTCTCCCTAGGGCTGCCAGAGAAACACAGGCCCCCAGGTAAACCTGGATTTCATATAAAGAACAAATAATTTAGTACAAGTTGCCCCAGATGTTGCTCCCATTTGTTGTTTCCCTGAAATCCAAGTGAACTGGGCTGGTTCTGCGTTTGCCACCTTGGGCCACCTTGCCCACACCCCAGGCAGGGTCACCAGCTCACCTCTGTAACAGGTAGGCCTCTTCTCCAAAATGTTGATTCTTTTTTTTTTTTTTTTTTGCAAACCTCTCCCACAGAATCTGGGCCAGGAAGGAGGCTGCTGGGGCAGGAAAAGGACTGGGATGGATGGAAACCGGGGGAATTTGTCCCTGACCGCAAGCCACCAGCTGTACATTCCCTCAACCGAGTCAGCAGGGAAATGCGACAAACGGGCCAGTGACTCCTTATCCACCTCCCAGTGTGGGGGAAGACCCAGAGGGCGATGGATGGCCACACGCCAGCACCAGCGCCTCGTCCGGGTGGAGAGGGCCCCTCCCCCAGGGGCCCTGATTCCGAGAGCAGCCTCTGCATCTTGGTCACCTCCGGGTCCCACTCGGCCACACAGATGGTGCTGGGTCTGCCTGTAAAAGAGGTGGCTCTGTTCCCCCCGGCAGCCTGGGGCCCATGTCCTGGGGCTCAGAGGGTGTAAGGCGTAGCCCAGAGGTGTTTTGGTCAAACCCACAGCATTTAAAAATATATGTCCATCAACAGAGGAACGGATAAAGAAGATGTGGTACATATATACAATGGAATATTACTCAGCCATGAAAAAGAACGCAATTGGGTCATTTGTAGACGTGTAGATGGACCTAGAGACTGTCATACAGAGTGACGTAAGTCAGGAAGAGAAAAATATCGTATATTAACTCATATATGTGGAATCTGAAGAAACTGGTACAGATGATCTTATTTGCAGGGCAGAAACAGAGACACAAATGTAGAGAACAAACGTATGGACACCAAGTGGGGGAGGTGGGGGAGGAAGGGTGGGATGAATTGGGAGACTGGGATTGACGTATGTACACTATTGATGCTATGTATAAAATAGATAACTGGTGAGAACCTGCTGCATAGCATGGGGAACTCAGTGCTCTGTGGTGACCTAAATGGGAAGGAAATCCAAAAAAGGGGGATATATGTATACGTGTAGCTGATTCACTTTGCTGTACAGTATAAATTAACACAATATTGTGAAGCAACTATACTCCAATAATAAATAAATAATTAAATAAAAATAAAAAATAAAAAATATTTGACCCAACAATTCAACACCATTTAGAATTTCCACATTAAAACCCAGGCATCTGGGGCTTCCCTGGTGGCGCAGTGGTTAAGAATCCGCCTGCCAGTGCAGGGGACACGGGTTCGGGCCCTGGTCCGGGAAGATCCCACATGCCGCGGAGCAACGAAGCCCGCGCGCCACAACTACTGAGCCCGCACGCCTAGAGCCCGTGCTCTGCAACAAGAGAGGCCACTGCAATAAGCCTGCACACAGCAACGAAGACCCAATGCAGACAAAAATTAATTAATTAATTAAAAAACAAAAACCCATGCATCCAATTTGAGGTGAAAAATCTGGACACTGAGGCTATGGGGGCTTCCACCCTGCACGGCAACCCCATGGGGGCTTCCACCCTGCACGGCAACCCCGGCCGCAGCCACGCCCGGGGTGGGAGCAGGTGTCCCATGTGGGGTCGGGCTCCTGCAGGCTCATGCAGGGGGTGGGGGGCGGCAGGGAGACAACACCCACATGCCCGCCGGATGGGCAGCCCCATTAACTGCAAAGCCGTCTCACCAGTGTCCACAGGGAAGGAGAAAAAACACGTTCCCAAGACACGCGAGGTGTTTGAGCTAGGAGCCACCAGCTTCGCAGGGCGCTGTGTCCCAACACTCAGAGGAGGCCTGCTGGGTTTGAGGCCCAGGGATCAGAGTGTTGACGGGTAACATCACTGACTTAGGACCTGGAACTCCTGTGTGTGAGCCAGGGGGGTCGCCACAGGCTCAGCAGGCCTGGACCCTGGCCAGTTGTCACAGACTGTGTGCCCATGGGCCGTGTCCTCTGCCTGAAACACCATTGGTTCCGACCACAGAAGTCACAGGGACCGCATGCTCGCCCAGGGCCAGGTCACAGTGTGTCCCCTGGGACACCCTCACATAGGGAGGCTGACAGCCCAGTGGCACCTGTTAGAACCAGGACCCGCCAAGCATCCCGCACTGTCCGAGCATCTCACTGGGGACACAGTGAGTGTGGGTGACAGCCACGGAAACGATGGGGCATGGGGGTGAGGCCACAAGGACAGAGATGGACTCTGGGGCGTCTTTTCAGGGCCCGTGGTCCACAGAGCAGAGAAAGTCTCCAGCGCTGGAAGCACGAGAAGTCCTTCCTCTCAGTCCATCCACCCACCCACCAAGCGCCCATCTATCCATACGTCCAGCTCTTACTGGGGGACCTACTACAGGCCTGATGTTGTGCTAGAGTGTTCTCTTGAAAGGAAAATGGGGAAAAAATACAGGAAGTAAAAGTGCTTGCTTTGATTGGTACATGTAATTTAACAGTGATAACTCAAAGCCCAGATGGGTCCGCAGGACAAAAGCCAGGGCAGCAGGAGGACCTGTGCACCGAGCACCTCTACAGTGTGGCGGGGGCTGCTCTGGACCACCCCCAGCCTCTCAGACGCCCCACGTGTCCTCAAAGTGAGGCCCCGTGTGAAGTGAGGCGGCGGCCCTCACGCTCCTTAAAGGACTGACTGCTGGGCGGGGACCCAGCGCCTGGAGGACGGCAGGTGGGCTGGGGCGCCGGTCCCAGGTTCGCCCACGAGCTCCTCTGCCGACCAGCCGTGCGACCCGGGGGCATCGCAGCCCCTCTCTCTGCCTCAGTTTCCTGACCCGGAAGAGGGAGCCAAGCAGCGATGTCGCACCTCGTGGCGCTGCTTTGAGAGTCCGGGAGTTGACGCGTGTCTGGAGGAGACTGCGGCGCTGTCTGCCTCCTTCCGGGGGAACGAGCGGGGGCAGCGTTGGTGGGGGGCCGCCCACAGGTGAGGAGAGCCTGCTGTGCCCGCGTCCCGGGCGGTGAGGACCGGCAGAGCTGGCACCACGCGGGCACCAGGCCCCGTCTGCCGGAACCTCCCCCCGCAGCCCCCGTGGCCCTGAATCCGGCAGAAGGGAGGCCGGCCACCGTCTAGTCCGGGCTCTCCACCTGGGGGCCTGGCCGTGTTCCGGGGCTCAGTAAACATCCCCAAACGGAAGCAAAGGCCGAGTGCTTTTGCATTTGTAGCTTTTGCTAAGAAGGAGCCAGAGTTTCCTTGTGTTTTTCAAAGGGGCCCACAGCCCAGAAGCACGAACCACCTGCTCGGGTGGCGGTCCCCTCCCGCCAGGCACACAGGTGCTCCAGCCTCCTCGCCGCCTTCTTCCTGCCTGCGATGCGCGCCACGAGCTGCCCTGGACCAGCCAGCACAGCCAGGACCTCCCGCTCCCTGCGCCTGGCCCCACAGTCAGATGACATCCCACCTCTGTCTGTGCTCAGTGTCACATCCGCACGCGATGCAGCCAACAGAGGGGGCCCCTGCGAGCGCTGATCTCCATGCGCGGGTGGACGCGGGAACGCACGACAGCTCAGCGGCCTCCCACCCAGCCTGCTGGGTGAGGGGCTTCCCTGCAGCGGGGCTCGGTGGGGCCTGCCCAGCTGGTTCCATCTAAAAGTGGGCAACGGCCTGGCCTGGAGGGACTGGGAAGGCTGGGAGCTGGGGGGCTCCGCGAGAGGGAGTCCCAAGCTGTGCCCTGTCGCACAGGGTAGCGTCCAACAGCTTCCCCCAGCTGAGCTGCCCCTTCACCACTGTCCATGAGCTCGCTCAGCCATCACACCTGCGCACTGGACACCTTCCACCAGCTTGTCCAGCAAATACATCAATGCTGAGCTGCACGCCGTCTTCCCCCAGCAGTGAATTCACACCTGGACTTGACTGCCTAGGAGACGGTCCCCAAATCCTACTGCCCACCCCAGACAACCCGAAAGGGTCCCGACGTGGCATGACGGAGTTGAAGCATCACCATCTGCAACTCCTAAATGAGGACCCAGGAAACTCTATCATCAGGGACAGGGCGGAGAACCTGGCCGTGAGGGTCAGGCTGACCTCCTGAATCCACTGGTCAATCTCAGTGTCATGCAAAGTGGCGCTTCCTGACAGGCTGGGACAGGTAGCATGACGTGGAACGGCAGGACACGGCACTTGGCAGGGCAAACTGTCAAATATTGGCAATTTCACATGCTTCAGCCGAACACGCAGCACGTTTACGAAGTGTTCTTTATAAGAATCAGGTTCAGGAAATACAGAGGAACACGTTGAAAAGCATCACAAAGATATAATCGCCCAAACTCAGAAAATCCTACTGGACAAATGATTCAGTTTCTTCCATAAGTAAATGACATGGAAAGAAGGGGTGGGATACTGGTCTGGGTAAAAAGGGCTCGGGAATCACATCGACTGAATGCAACATGTAGACCTTATTTGGATCCGGATTCAAACACACCAACTGGAACAAGATACTTTCGAGACAATTGGGGAAAACTGAACATGGGCTGAGTACTGAATGGTATTAAGTTATTACTACTGTCCTTTCTTACTTCCAGCTAAGATGGATGGAGCTTAGCCTCTCACCCGAAACAACCAAAAACAGACAAATATACAAGGGCTTTCCAGACACCAGACAGGAAGGAATGAAGGACGCTGATTTAAACCTAACCCCATCAATAACATTAAATGCTAATGGCCAAACATCTCAATTTAAAGGCAGAGATTGTCAGGACTTCCCTGGCGGTCCAGTGGTTAAGACTTCAGGGGGCGTGGGGTTGATCCCTGGTCGGGGAAGTTCCACATGCCATGGGGTTCAGACAGAAGAAAAAAAAAAAAAGAAAAAGCAGAGATTGTCGGATTAGATAAAAAAGCAAGATCCAACTGCATGCTGGCTCCACAAAATACACTTTGCTTATAAAGATACAAACCAGATCAAAGTAACAGGCTGGCACAAGAGACATCCTGCTAACACTGGTCAAAAGGAGAGTGAGTGGTTACATTGATTTCACACAAAGTAGATTTCAGAGCAAACATTATTACTGGGATAAAGAAGATCGTTTCATAATTATCCAAGAGGACATAACAACCCGAAACATCCATGCACCCAGTGCCTGAGCTTGTGGTCCATGAAGTAAAACTGATAAATCTGCACAATAGAAATAGTTATTTTAATACCCCTCTCTCAATACTGATAAAACAAGTAAGGATATAGATTTGAATACTATCAACCAGCTTGGTCTACTGACGTTTATAGAAGACTTCACTTAACAACAGGAGAGGGACTTCCCTGGTGGCGCAGTGGTTAAGAATCCGCCTGCCAATGCAGGGGACACGGGTTCGAACCCTGGTCTGGGAAGATCCCACATGCCAGGGAACAACTAAGCCCGTGCGCCACAACCACTGAGGCTGCGCTCTAGAGCCCGCAAGCCACAACTACTGAGCCCACATGCTGCAACTACTGAAGCCCACATGCCTAGAGCCCGTGTTCTGCAGCAAGAGAAGCCACCGCAGTGAGAAGCCCGTGCACCACAACAAAGAGTAGCCCCTGTTCGCCGCAACTAGAGAAAGCCCGCGTGCAGCAATGAAGACCCAATGCAGCCAAAAAAAAATTAATTAAAAAAAAAAAAACGGTAGAAATTAGTTTCAAGTGCGCACAGGACATTTACCAAGACAGACCACATGCCGGGAAATAAAACTAGTCCCAGTAAGTTCAAAAGAATTATACATCGCACAAAGTGTGTTCTCTGACCACAATGGAGTTAATTAGAAATTAATAACAGCAAGATAGCTGAAAAAAATCCCCAAACATCTAGAGATTAAGTAACGCATTTCTAAAAAAAACAACTCACGGGAAAAAGAAGAAATGGAAAGGGAAACTAGAAGGATTTTGACTTGAACAAAAATGAAAGCACAACATACCAGCGCCTGTGGGATGCTGCTGCTTGGGAGGGTTTATGGCACTGAACACCCACAGGAGAGAAAGAAGGAAGGTCTCCAATCACTGGTCTCAGCTCCCACAAGAAACTAGAGAAAGAAGAGAAAATGAAACCCATGTAAGTAGAAGAAAGTTTGAAGTGGGAATCAATGATAGAAAATAGAAAAACACTAAAAAAAAATCAATGAAACCATGAGATGGTTCTCTGAAAAGATGAATAAAACCTCTATTCAGACTGATCTGAATAGAGATCAAGGAAAAAAGACACAAAGGCAAAAAAAGGAATACGTGAACAACTTATACCAATGAACTTGATCAAAGCTCACTCAGCAAAAGAAGCAGGGAGTCTGACCAGCACGCACTATACCCATCAACATATTTTAACATATAGTCAAAAATCTTCACGAGAGGGGCTTCCCTGGTGGCGCAGTGGTTGAGAGTCCGCCTGCCGATGCAGGGGACACGGGTTCGTGCCCCGGTCCGGGAAGATCCCACATGCTGCGGAGCGGCTGGGCCCGTGAGCCATGGCCGCTGAGCCTGCGCGTCCGGAGCCTGTGCTCCGCAACGGGAGAGGCCACAACAGTGAGAGGCCCGCGTATCGCAAAAAAAAAACCAAAAAACAAAAAACAAACCTTCACGAGAAAAAGTTCCAGGTCCAGACGGCTTCACTGGTGAATGCTACCAAACATTTAAGGAAGGAATAATACCAATTATGTACAAACTCTTCCCAAAAACTGAAGAGGAAGGAACACTCTCCAATTCATTCGATGAGGCCAGCATTAGCTGATACTAAAACATTGCAAGAAAACTAGAGAAAAATACCCCTCCTGAACAAAATGCAAAAATTCTAGACAAAATGTTAGCAAATTAGCAAACGGAATCCAACAACATACTAAAAGGATAATACATCATTACCGAGTGAGATTTATACCGGAACAAAAAGTTGGTTTAACGTTTGAAAACCAGTCAATGTAATTCACCACATAAACAAAGTAAGTAAGAAAAAACACTACGATCACCTTAAAAGACACGAACATTTGACAAGAATCCAACATACACTCCGGACAGAAACTCAGCACATGAGGAGTAGCGGGAAACGCCCTCATCCTAACAAAAGGCATCTGTGAAAACCCTACAGCTGACATCACCCCGGATGCTCCCTTAGACTAGAAAGAAGGCATCATGTCAAGTAAAATGTGACACATGGTCACCTACATAAACTCTGATGAAATCGACAAATAATGCCGGACTGGCACCCCGAAACCTGTGAAGCTTCGCCAAGAATTTAAGAAAAGACCTCAATAAACGGAGAGATACAGAATGCCCGTGGGTCCAGAAACTCAGTATTATGAAGATATCAATTCTCCTTGATTGGTGTACAGATTCAACGCAAACCCAATCAAAATCCCAACAGGCTTTTTGCTGCAAATCGACAACCTGAATCTAAAATTCTCATGAAAATGCAAAGGACTGAGAATAGGCAAAGCAACTGAAAAAGGACAAAGGGAGGCCAAGTCGACAGATTTTGAACCGTATCATAAAGCCACTGTGACCAGGACTGGGGTGCTGGTGCCAAAGTGGACAAACAGACCATCGGAACAGAACAGAGTCCAGAAATAGACCCACGTGTGTAAGGTCGACCGATCTGTGACAAAGTATAAAGGTCATTAATTCAGGGGGCAGGGGACAATGGCACTGGGTGTCGTGCGCAGAACCCAGAACTCAGACCACGTACAAAAATTAACACAAATGGGTTATAAATCTAAACATAAAACCTGAAGCTACAAAATTTTTAGAGGAAAACAAACTAGAAAATCTGTATGACCTCGAGTCACGTACAAAAATTAACACAAGTGGGTTATAAATCTAAACATAAAACCTGAAGCTACAAAATTTTTAGAGGAAAACAAACTAGAAAATCTGTATGACCTCGAGTTACGCAGTGATTTCTTAGATACACTGCGAAAAGCACAATTCGTAGACGCAGAGATGTGATGAATGGTCGGGTTCTGGCTGACGGCTGGAAGGCTGGGCAGTTGTCGCTCTCCCCGGGGGGCGGGGGGCAGCCCCCAGCGCCCACACCAGCTGCCCTCCACCTGCACAAATGCCCGCCAGGCCCCCTCAGCCCTCCGGCGCGGCCTGTGGCATCCCCTGCCACCTCCTCGGCCTCCCTTCACCCAGGAGACCAAGTCACAAGACCCCCTCCTGCTCCTGGGCCCTGGGTCCCCTGCGTCTCCTCGCCCCTGCTGACACCCCCGAGGGTAGATCCCGTCCGGGCAGGTCCTCAGGCCCCTTCTGCCCAGGGTGACCAAGGTCACCTCACCAGGGCAGGACACAACTGCCCCCCTGCACCGGCCCCCCAAAGAATCACTGTTGTGATGTCGATTAATCACACTCTGCCTCGTGGCCACCTCCCCCGTCCCTGATGTTTGCCTCTGGGGGAAGGAAAGGGACCCGGAGGCTCTGCCCCTGTGGAGCCCGCTGGCCTCAGACAGGCCAGCCCTGGACCGGGCAAGTGGGGGACAGACGGCTGGTCCAGATCTTGGCTCTGCAGCGGGGCCTCGGGCCAGGCACTACTCAGGACGTGGCGGGGCTGGCGAGGGTCCCCGCCGCCACCTGGCCTCTGGGCGGCTGTGGGTGCCTTTGTTGACTTGGAAGATGGTCACAGCTGTGACTCGGGTGGGACCTCGTCTTGGGGTCCAACCTGCCACCACAGGGAGTCCGGGAAAGGGGCCTGGGAGCTCTCAGCCAGCAAATCCCTCAGGGGGGGACGGCTCGCCTGTGAGGACAGCTCCCCACCCGCCCCACCCCCGGGCAGCCCATCCTGTCTGAGCTGCTTTCCCTATGCCTGCGAGGGGGCCGTGCAGGAGGACGCCGGAGGGACCCCACCCATGCACATCTGGAGGAAGCAGGGAAGCCGCCCAGCCCCCCCCAAGAAAGCCCATCACCCCCTCAATAGGCCATGCGGCGGCCACGTGGCCCGAGAGCCCCAGGCTGGGGCAGGGGGCACCCGTGGACACAGCGACACAGTCCTTGCTTAAGCAGACCAAATACCTGTTTTTCAGTTTTACGTAATAAATACACCAACGGGGCAGGGAGAGGTGATTCTTTATTGAAAGATCCGCTCGCTCGGGGATTCGTCTAAATGTGCTGGTTTTCCCCCTACGCTTACAATGTTTGAGTTACGCACAGCTCTTTAGGGTCTTTTTAAAATTTTAAATGAAACAAGGCCCACCTGTAGGAAGCCACTGGGAAAACAGTCGTGGAGTGAGTGGCTCTTCAACTACTAACCAAATACAGTACAAAACCTGGTCTGCCTTATTTGGTCAATATTTACATGGACTTCAGCCTCGGAAAGGAAATTGGGCCATGCTGGCGCTCAGCTGGGGAGCCGTCTAGATACGCGGGTTCGATAGGCAGCTGGGCCCCCTCTGGCAACAGAGGCGGGCGGGCGGGACACGCCACCAAGACCAATGCCAACGCCAGTGTCGGCACAGCATCCGCACCTACGGCCAGACGGCTTTTTTTCTTTTTTTTTCTGAGCTAAGAGTAGTTTATTTTAGAAGGGGAGACTATTTTCGGTCAGCTTTAGAGGTAAAAGTAAAATTCTTTGAGACAGAGGACACTTCCCGTCGCCCTGGAAAGCTCCCCGCGCCCCCGAGCCCCCGCCCCACGGCCCCTGACCTGGTTTCTGCCCCGTCCAGCCTTCTCCAGCGTGTGTGGCCACCAGACAGTCCAGGGAGCTGTGCGTGGATGGACCATGGCTGGCTCACGCACCCCAGCTGGGGGCCCTGAGTCACGGGCTCTGCTGGTGTCAGCAGAGCTGGTCCCAGGATTGTGTGCACTCGTGTCTGCTGGGCTGAGGGAAGCGAGCCTTCAGCGGTCTGGGCACTTGTGCCCACCCACCCCGTGCTGTGCGACCCCAGGAGGGTGGGCTGGGAAGACTGACCGGGCAATGGCAGGGGACCCTCGGGGGGCACCTCCCACAGTGCACAGCCCGAGGCCCAAGTGGGGGCAGGACGTGGAGCCGACAGAGGGAGCGAGGAGCCAAGGCCTGGGGCACAGAGATCCCTTCCTGAGCCCGGACAGAGACACAGGAAGGAAGGGGGAGGGGTCACGAGACACAGGAAGGAAGCGGGGAGGGGTCACGAGACACAGGAAGGAAGCGGGGAGGAGTCACGAGACACAGGAAGGAAGGGGGAGGAGTCCTGGGCAGGGAGGGCGGGAGGTCTGGGGGGGTGCTCTGCAGGAGGGCGGGCCTGAGCCCCTCTGTCCCAGACTGCTTTCATCTGGGAAGCAGGGAGCAGTGCGGAGCCCCCCTGTAGCCTCCCCGTCACCAGCTGAGCCGGGTGGGTGAAGACGAGACGTCTGCCCCCTCTTGGCCCTGGGGCCCCCAGGGGGCGGCAGCAGTGGGGTGTGGCGCCTGGTCCCCAGGTCCAGAGAGCAGACAGTGGTGGCATCTGTCAGGAGGCCACCCACTCGCTGGGCTTGAAAGGTCAGCCCCAGACCTGGGCTGCGTGGCGCGCGAGAAGGAAGATCAATATTTCTACAACCACTTTCCAGGTGAAAACTGCAGTTCAGAGAGGGAAGGTAACCTGCCGCGATGCACAAAGGCAGGGCCGGGACTTGCCCGGGGGGCTCTCCTCGTGAGCCCTCTGCCCAGAGAGGATGGGCATGGGCCCGGCGCCCAGCACTGCCTCGGAGAATGTGCCGGAGGGCTAGTGAAGCTCCGCCAGCCGATGTCACAATATTGGTGCCAGAGCCCGAGGGTGCAGCTAATCCTCTTATCCTCCGAGGCAGGAACTGTGCTGAGGAAAGTGCTTTGCCTAATTGTGCTCCCTCACAGTTAATCCAGAAAAAGAGGCCCCGTCGGCATGGACTGGCATGACACGGCCCGCGGGCCCCCGGCTCGGGATGGAGATCACCAGCTCAGGCCACCAAGGGTGCTCACCTCACTGTGGCCCAGACCCCAGCTCACCTCCTGGTCAGGCGTCCGGAGCTGGGAGGGGCCCATCTCTTGGCCACCACCAGCCTCCCGGAGCGAGCTGGGCCACAGCAGGGACACGACCTGGCAGGGCAGGGCATTGCGCTTTGGTAGGACTGTCTTTCGTGGAAGAAAGTCGCGAGCGTGGTCTGAACCTTTCCACCAGGACAGCACCCACTGCTGAGCCTGTGTGGCATCCAGGTGTGAGCGGGGCTGAGCCGGGCCTGGGGGCCCTCGCTGCCGTGCAGTCACTAGGGCCTGAGGCCACCGGGGCCACGATGCCGTCCCTTGGGGATGCTGCCCCGTCTGGGGGGACCTGACGCCAGGAGGGCTTGGGGACGCGGTGCTGCTCCTCTCCAGCTGCCTTCCCTCACAGGCTGGCCTCCTCGCTGCCTCTAAACCCGTTCCTCAAACCCAGAGTGGTCCGCAGACCGGCAGCTTGGGAGCCTGTTAGAAATGCAGGCTCTCAGGACCTGCCCCAGACCCGCCGAGTCAGAGTCGGCGCTTTAACCAGACGCCCTGGGATGGCGAGGCGGCTGTGCTGCTCCAGGACACGGTGGGGACCCTGCAGCCGCTCGCTCCCGACGCAGCTCCCCCAAAGTTGGCTCCGGGCTCCTCTGTGCACACCCACGACCCTGCTGCACACTCGACTCCTGGGGCGTGCTGGTGTGTAAGCCTCTTTCCTGTCTCCCCACCCGCGAGATGACCCCTGGAAGGTGCTGTCCTAGAAGCAGCCACGGAAGGCATCACATACACACCCCTCGGGCCGTCCGGGGCTCAGAGTACAGCTGCAGGCAGACGGCAAAACCAAGCTCCTGCCTTCCTTGACCTCTGAGCTTGACGGGGCACGTGACTCTCTGGGGACCCTGGTGGCCGTTAAGTCCTTGTAACAACAGGCTTTGCGCCTTGGAGGAGAGAGCTCGCAGATGGAGCTCCTGCTTTGATGAACCTCGGGAACGGCCTTCCCAGGAGAAGTCAGCACCTCTCACGACGGCTGGATGGGATCAGAGCACAGCACCTACTGTGTGCAGCGCCCGCCCGGGGACCTCCTCAGTCCTCGCTGCCACCCACGAGGAAAGCACTTCAGTTTATACACAAGGGAACAGAGGCACAGAGAGGTTAAGTGACTCACTCAAAGCCACACAGCTGGGAAGTGGGAAAGCCCAGCCTTGAACCCAGAGCCTGTCTCTAGCCAGTAAGCCCCTGGGTCTCCGGGCTGTTCCCCCTGCCCCCCACCCCGATCTGCTGGCACCGATCTCCAGACGGGCTGGACTCCAACAGCCCCGCCAGCCCTGACACCCTGCAGGGCCGGGCACGATGGCTCGGGGACAAAGAGCCCTTTCCCACCGGACCAGGAGCTTCTGCCACGTGAAGCCCGGGCGGAGATGTGGGCAGTTTATGGCCCCCCACGACCCCCCAACCTTCAGTGTTTCTGTCGCTGGAGCCAGAAACGCTCATGGGGGGGAGGGGAGGTTGTGCTGGTGACGGAGGTGACGCTCTGGTGCCCCTTCCAGAGCCACCACGGCCCCAGGCCCTTGGCCTCACCAGGCGTCTCCCAGTCCTGAGGGCCACTGGTGTCCCCAGCTACCCCTGGGCGGCACGTCGCCGGATCCCCGACCAGGCCCCACCCCGCAGAGCCTGACCTCTCCTGGGCACGTCAGGCGGGCCGCCCGGGACCACCGACATGGAGCCCAGCCCTACGGGCCACCCCCGGGGCAGGCCTGTTCCGTGCCAGCGTCCCAGGACACCCAGCAGCCACAGGCCCCGCGTCCCCACACGTCCATCTGCCTGGACTCCACAGCTTCCTGCACGTCCCGGCCACCCGGAGGGGCTGCCTGCCGCTCTTCCCCTGCTGCTGGCCATGCTGAAGACCCTCCTCTGGCTGCCCCTCCCATCTCGTCCTGCATCCTGGGTCCAGGCCTCACCTCGTCCAGACTCCGGAGCACAGGGCCTTGACGGCCTCCCCTGTCCCCGGGGCCGGGGGCGGGCGGCCGATGCCATGACTCACCCGCTCGCTCCAGAACACAGAACAAGCCCTGCTCTCCTTGCAAAGTTCGCTCACGATGTTCTCTCTCATGATAATGAGTTCGTGCTGAGGCAGGAAACGTCCTTAGCTTTGGGGATGCAACGACGCAGGGGCAGCAACTGTGCAGGATGTCTGGGGATCCGGGTGACAGCAGGCCCATTCTCGCCACTGTTCCACATACTTAACATTTGCAAATTAAAAAAACAGTTCCCTCTGCCCAGGAGCCTCCCATCCTCGGGGGTCTCCACTCTGTCCCCTCCATCACCTGGGCCACATGCCGTCTTCTGAGCCCCGGAGTCTTTTCTGGAGGTGCCCCCTCACCAAGCAGCCTGGGAACCCCGGGGAGGGGCCTCTTCCTCTCCGAGCCTCCCAGGCCTCCTGCGCTCGGACACTGGCCAAATCCCCAACCTGCTGAGTGCCCACATCCACAGCCGCCTCTGCGTGGGCGGTGGGCGGGGGCAGGCAAAGCCGTAGCTCACAGGGGAAAGAGGGGAGTGACAGCGTCAGGGAGAGCGTGTCCCGCAGCCAAGGTGCGGCAGGAACCTGCAGGGCGCCGTCCTGCCCCAGCCCGGCAGCCCAGAACCCTCGGGACGCACATTCAGATGGCCTGGGTGCCTCACGGGAGCAGCGGGCCTTTCTGTGCAGAAGCAGATGGGGCTGTGCACACGCGGCCAGGCTGGGGGTGGCAGGTGTGACAGATTCAAGCAAAAAGCGGAGGCTCTGACTCCTGCTGAGTCTGCCAAGGGCGTGAGCCTGTGGGGCTGTGAGCAGCAGCCTGGAGCAGCCCATCCCACACACGACCCGCCGGCCACCGCGCCTCGCCAGGGGACCAGCACAAAGATGCTGGGAAGCCAGTGCAGCCCAGGGAGGGGGCGACCCCACCGTTCACACCAGGCGGGGTGGAAATCAACAGGCATGCTTGTCACTCCAGGGGCTCAGCTAGTAAGAGGGGAAGAGGGGCTGCCAATCCAGGGGAGGGCTGACCCCGCCTGTGGCCCACGGCTTATGACCTGGAGGCCACCACCAAGTCCCAGTGAGTTCCTGATAATTGCTGAGCTTCTGTGCCGACAAACGCACTGTGTCCTCACAGTTGCTGAACTCGGCGCTGAGCTGGGATCATTCACTTTGCCGCATGCCGACCCGGGCCCTGTCCACTGGGCTCCATTTGGTTTCCTCTCCTTTTATTTTATTTTCTTTTTTTCTTTTTTTTTTTTGCATTACGTGGGCTTCTCACTGCTGTGGTCTCTCCCGCTGCGGAGCACAGGCTCCGGACGCGCAGGCCCAGCAGCCATGGCTCACGGGCCTAGCCGCTCCGCGGCATGTGGGATCTTCCCAGACCGGGGCACGAACCCGTGTCCCCTGCATCGGCAGGCGGACTCTCAACCACTGCGCCACCAGGGAAGCCCTCCTCTCCTTTTAAAGGACAGAAACGAGGTGGCCAGCGGCTGGGCCTCTGCACAAGTCTACATGACCTTCAGGACTGAGCCCGGCGGCCCGCTGAGGCTGGGGGGCCGTGGTTTCTCACAGCACCCTCCTGCTCCAGGTGCTGGGGGCCAGGCACAGCCTCCTGGGGCAGAGGCTCAGGACAATTAATCCAGCACCCAGGGGCACCCGAGGGAGGTATTTACAGAGCAGCCGAGGCCAGGCCAGTCTCCCCGCGCTGCAGGCCTGCCCCCACGACCCTGGCAGCCCATGGGTACCGAGGAGACCAGGCCAGCGTGGCCTCTGCCCTCGGGGCCTCCAGTGCAGGGCAGATGTGCTGGGGATGTGATTGCCAGAGAACGGGTGCTGGGAGGAAGAATAAATTGGGGTAGGGCCGTGGGGAGGCCTCTCTGGCAGGTGACCCTCACTCGAGGCCTGAGGGCTGAAAAGGAGACCCACACAGAGCACAGAGAGACGGGTCCTCCAGCAGGAGCATGTGGCCTGCAGCGCCCCGGGGTGCTGTCCAGACCAGACCAGTGGAGTCCTGGCCGGCCGGCCAGTCTACGTGCCGGCCTGGGGGGTGGGGGGTGGAGTGGGCCAGGGTTCCCCTCTGCACCTCGGACGTCGTATTTAGCAGGTAAGGTGTCTTCACCAGAAAGCGCCAGAGGCGCTGGGAGGGAAACTGCAGTCGAGGTGACAAAGCGAACCACACGTCGGGGGGAGGAGCCGGCGGAACAAGGGAGCCAGAGAGAGAGAGGAAATCTGAAACCCCAGATGCCGCGGGATCACAGGGGTCAAACAAGGAACCCCCGGCGGCCAGGGCCCACCGGCACCACCTGCTCCTCGCAGGAACCCCGGCTGATCAGGACCCGCCATCCACAGACCAGGCTCGGGGGCTGCCCACACCGGCAGGGAGCAGGTACGAGGCCAGGGGCCGCGCGGAGGGGCACCCCACGGCGGAGGAGCGGAGCAGTGTGGAGAGGGCTGGGGGTCATCTCGCCTGTGGCCCCCAGCAGCCCGGAGCCCCGCGGCCAGCGGCCAAATGTGTGGATGCAGGCCTTGAAAACAGGCGGGACGCAGAGGCGCCACAGGCCGCGCACACGCCCGATCTGGGACGTCTGTCCAGAAGTCTCCTGGACCCAGCAGTGGGCCCAGCCCGCCTCAGTGACAGCAGCTTGGCCTTTTACTCTGGAAGCTAGCGGGTTCCCACGAAAGCTGCCGAGACAGTGCGGTGGTCCCTGTGTCCTCCGGCCACCCGACCGCCTCCCAGACCCACTGCCCACTTGCTGGAGCCACAGCCGAGACAACCCACCCCTTCCCTGGGCAGAAGCCATGCTGTTCTGCCAGGTCTCAGGGCTGAGAGGTGCGCGTCCTGGTCACGGCCACGCAGCTCCCAGAGGCTGTGACGTCCTCACCGCCCCCCCACCCGGCAGCAGAGAAACACAAAGAGGCTGCGTCCTGATGGAAACACAATCCCCTTGCAGAGCCCTGCGACTGGGGACAGTCTCTCCTCACTGAGTACAGCCTGGGTCAAAATACCGTGTTCTGTGCTAATCGCCACCCTCCCCCACCACCGCGGGAACATTCCGGGGACCTGAGGGGGGGCTTATGGCTCTGTGTCTCCCGAGGATGCGGCAGACAGAACACAGAACAGCACGGCCCCTGCCCGCAGCACGACAGCACGCTCTCTCCGGAAGACCCTGCACAGCCTCCCGAGCTGCTGCTCAGCCCGGGCTGAAGCAGGAGCCCCAGGGGCCTCGTGGATGCACGGCTGGGGCGGCTCAGGGACTCCTGCAGCACCCAGGGGTCAAGGGTCACGCTCAAGCCACCAACCAGTCGGCTTCGGGATGTGGGGCCCTGGGCCTCCCTGCCAGCTCCACTAGTCACATCCACACGGTCCGGTGACCGGAGGTTCCGGGTCCAGAAGCAGATCCTGGACGTGCGCAGATAAGCAGGATGAGGACGTTTACTTTAGGGCTGTTTATGGGGCAAAGTGTGACATCAGTTGCTCGTCCACTGGTGGGGCCTGGTGAGTGAATGACAGGACATCCCCACAAGGGGCTGAAAGAGTGAAGAGGCCTCTGGGTGTGAAAGTGAATGGCCTCCAAAATCCACTCAGAGGGGCTGTGAGGACAGGGCCCAGTGCTTAAGGAACCCTAACAAAGGCCAGTTCCCACCATTGCTCTAAGATCAGCATCCTCTGCTTTCCTGAACGAAAGGATGAGGGACCTGCAGGGGCTGCGGTGGGTGCAGGTGGGCATCTCAGGGCACACGAGCCTCCACACAGGGCACGTCTGGGGCCCGGGGCAGGGGTCAGACAGCCGTTCTCACCATCCGCCTTCCGCAGACGGTGGACGGTGCACATGCGTGGCCAACAACATCCTAAACTGCAGAGAGACTAAAACAAGTGACCGCGCCCAGGGGGAGGGGCAGACGGCAGGGACCCTGGGGTTGGGGTGGGGGCTGGAGCGATCAATCCTTCATCTTCGAGGCCGACCAAGGGGAGGAGGGTCACGCCGCTCTTCCCAGGTGCCCCCCCGCGGGGAACGGTGACTCCCGCCTCAGGGGGACATGCTCTCACTTCACGCACGATTCTAACAAGCCCCAAACAGCAGGTAAGTGGCAGGTCAGGAGGGAGATGTGGGCAGGGGATGTGACAGCCGGCGAGGGGTCAGAACCACTGGACAACCCAGGGCCCGCCCCCCGGCCCCGGGGCCAACGAGCCGTCTGAGCCCTGAGCAGGCCGGGGGCCTGTGTGAGCTGAAAGCTTCCCTGAGCACCAGCAGGTTTACTGCCCAAAGCACGTTCCTCCCACAAGGTGCTGGACAAACGCACCTCTTCCGCCCCGTGACTTGTTCTCCAGCGTGGAGGCCTCAGCCCACCTGCTGGCCTGCCCCGCATCTCCGCTCAGCTCCGCCCGGGGCGGGGGGGCCCCCAAGAGAGAAGCTCTGCTCCTATCCGCCCCCCGAGGCCACGGGCAGCCCTGTCAGGTGGCAGGTGATGCTCCCCCAGGGAACGTGCTGGCTTCAGAGTTAAGGGTTGAAGCCGGGCTGTCCTCGTTCTCCCCCTCTCTTTAATTACCCTGCTGTTTTGACATGCACACCCAAGGTCTAAAATTAGGCCACTGGATCTCACAGCTGAATTTCCAAGCTCCCTGTTGGGGGGGTGGGGTTCAGCACTGACCCGGGAAGGTGTCAAATCCGTGTCGGGGAACAGTGTCTTCTCAACACGCTGTTCCAGCCCCGCCTGCTGGAGGGCTGCCTGCCTGTGCACCACGGCCCGCAGGGTTCCAGCCACCCGTCGCCCCCCCCGCCCCCGGCCGCTCACCGCTTCCACAAATTCAGGCCTGAAGGCGCCTGGCAGGCGGCGGGGTTAGAAAGGCTATGAGGTCCCCACCATCCCCGCCGTGTCCTCAGGACCGAGTGCTGAGACCCTCTGTGCAGGCCACACTCAGACTTGGGCCAGAGAACCAGGGTCAGGGCTCCAACTGCCCCCAGACGGGGAGACCCGGCCAGTGTCCTCCACCTGTCACCTGGCCACAGGGTCGCCATCTGGGCGACCTGCCCTTTTCCCTTCCTCGCCCGTGAAGGTCCCTGCGACAACTCCTGTTTCCTGAGGAGGCTGAGGACCGCCCCCACGCCAGAACGCCTTCCCACGCCATCAGGGTTTGTTTCAGAGGGACCCGAATTTGCACCCGTTAAGCCCACAGCGCTCCCAGGAAGGGCCCTGCCCCTGCTCATGGCATCCGTGTGGCCACCTCCGGGAGGACCACGGTCCTGCCAGCCAAGCAACCCCGGTGCCTTCAACCACACCCCTTCCTCTCCCCTTGTCTGTTTCTCGGGAAGCAGTTTGTGCAGGTATTTGGCCGTCAGGACAAGGAGACAGCATTAGGGGATCGGCTCCCTTCACCTCCGCCACCAGCCGAGGTATGAGATCTGACCTCTATCCTTTAGCGGGCAGCCTGACGGTCGATGGGGCCGATACTTACATACTCCCCACCCTGCTTTCGGGCCACCTGCCACGGGCTCAGAGGCGCTGATGCAGCACCTGGGCATGGCTAACGTCGAGTACCTGTCCTGGCAGGTACGGCAAGTGCAGCCCTGTCACTGCAAGACGGCATCACTGCCCAGGCAGCCCAGCCACGAGGAACGGCCAGGGCGAGGCGGACAGAGGGCACCAGGTGGCCGGAGAGGAAGGAGGGGGGGCAGCTGCCGGCCAGCTCCAAGCGAGGTTCTATCCAAACCTCGAGGCCCTGATGACTGTGCCTGTTTTACAGATGAGAAAACCAAGGCTCAGAAAAGCGAAAAATCCTGCCCAGGTCCTGGCCAGGAGGCAACAGTAGCAGGACAGGCTGGTGTGCTCAGAGGCCCACGCCCCTCCCCAGGCCGGCAAGACGGGCAGGGAGGACTCAGGGGCGGGCGGGGGGCACGGCTGCACTGGGCTCCTAGGGCCGAGCAGGCCAAGGACGGGCCCGAGGACGTGCAGCCGCCCCTTCCAGGTGGCTGCCCCTCGTGGCCGCCCCACATGCGGCCTTGCCCACAGAAAGTCCATGTGCCGTCATAACACTGACACAGGTGGGGCGGGGTGCAAACCAGCCAGGAAGCCGGCACGGGGCATGCTCGTGCACCTCAGGCTGCAGGGGGCGGGGCTGCAGGCTGGACCCCCAGCAGGTGCCGTGAGGGCCTCTTCGGCCATCAGGGGCCCCAGGTCCTGCCCAATCTGGGCCAGGCCAGGCCGACACATAGGGCTGTGTCTGCACCAGGGAGGCCCTCCGGGGGGTGGGACGGGGGCGGGCATGATACACAGGAGGGGAAGCCCCAGCTTCCAGGCCCAACTCTTGCTCTTACAGCTGTGTGACCTGGGCAGGTCAAGCCACCTCTCTGGTCCTCAGCTGCTGCTTCTGAAAAACCTGGGGTTGACCCTCCCCCACCCCGGGTCTGCAGGTCAAATCCATTGGGGGGTGGTGACAGTAATTCTCACTCCCAGGACGGCCATCACCAAGTGCGTCCCACCCCCAGAGCCCCCAGCCCCAGGGCTGTCCTGCCCCCGTCACTGCGGTGCAATCCCTTGGTCCCCTCCCCTCCCCAGGGCTGGTGGGGAGACACAGAGCAAGGCACCACGCCCAACAGCTGACTGACCCTCGCAGGCTGCCCACGCCCAGCCACCTCGCTCGTGACCTGCAGGACAAGGGCTGGACTCTTCTTACTGTAATTCACAGAACCCCCTTCCCACCCGTTATTCACCTGGAGCCCTATGGGCGGACAGGTGGGGCGCCAGGCAAAGAACAGGTACCCGTTATGTGCCAGGAGCAGGCCCCTGTATACACACCTGTGGAAAGTGTATGCTTCCCAGGCTATTTTCCTACCTAAGCCGCAGAATGACCCTGAAGAAGGGTAACCCTGTCCAGCCATGGGGCTGAGGGGCCCTCACCATCCTCACTGTGGTCCCCTCTGCCCACGAGCACAGCCCTGGAAGACAGGAGGACCTCGCATCCCTTGTGCGCCGTCTGGTGGCCAGTTGGGGTCAGTCCGATGTTGAGCTGCAGTGGCCCTCAATGCACAGCCACCAGCCCCTGGGCCACCTGGGACCCTCTGCAGCAGGGGCGGCTGGACAGAGCGAAAGGCAGCAGAGGTGTGTACAGGCGGGGCGACCCTCGCTCCCTGCAGAGCCTGGTACCCGAGGACAGGGCCTGCCCTCTGAGGCTGGCCAGAGCCTCAGACAGTAGGCACCGGATCCGTGAAGTATCGTCGGGGAAGCTGTGCAGGCTCCACCCCGCCCTCTCCTGATTCCCTGCTGCATCAGGTGGCCTGGTTCTCTGTCCCTCTCTGCCCAGGACCCCTGTGTTCCAGCCCCCCGACGCTCGTGATCTCTGCCTCCCCGGAGCCCACACTCCAGGCTGATGCCTCTTTGGAGGAACGGCAAGAATCTCAGATCCGGCAACACGGCAAGGCCAGGGGCCTTCCCTGAGGCGCCGTGGGCATCCATCGCCAGGGTCTTTGGGCCGGCACTTGACCACCTCACATCCTAGCCCTCCTGAGGCTCAGGGTGCCAGGGCAGGGGACCAGGAGGCGGGATCAGAGGAAAGGTGGCAGGAACGGGGCTCCCCGGGCCCCACAGCGGGCAGCGGCCGGACACCACGGGGAGCCCAGGCACCTCCAGGCGCTACGTGGCCTGGCGTCGGCCAGCGACAAGCACACCCATCGCCCCTGCATCTCAGAGCCTCTCCCAGGCCAATTCCTGATTCCTGGAGGTGAGGAAAGGGTCACCAGCTACAAAACACTCTCCAAGATGTATCCCTAGGCCATGGAGCTTTTCTGGGCATAAGACTCTGGGTCAAGTGAGAGCACTTGGCCTTCAGCTCAGGCAGCAGCTCTGGGAGTTTGGGTGGATGCAAGAGCCCTTCTGGACACGCCTGCACCCGGGACGCGCCTGCACCCAGGACGCGCCTGCACCTGGGACGTGTCTGCACCTGGGACGTGCCTGCACCCAGGCGGCTCCCACGGCCGTGCCTGCACCCAGGCGGCTCCCACGGCCGCTTCTCCTCTGGGCCAAGTATGCCCGGGTGCTTCCAGACCCTTTCACACCCATTGCCCTCCCCCCACAGCCTGGCAGCCCCCCTTGAGAAAAGCTGGGCAAAGGCCACTCCTCCAGAACTAAGATGAGGCAGCTGAGGCCCAGGTCAGAACAAGTCAGCAGTAAAATGAGACAAAAACCCAAGCCTTGGACATTTTCCCCGGAATGTCAGCTGGCCTCAGAGGAAGACCAGGGAATGGGGTAAAGCCAAAGACACAGCCAGGTGGGCACCGTGCGGCCAGCGAGAGGACCTAGCACCCCTCTACCAAGTGGAGAAACCGCCTGGCCCACGGCACCCCAGGCCACTCTGGGCTCACCTGCGATCACACTGGGCCTGCCCTTAACTCCAAGGCAGGAGCCCTCGGTCTAAGGTAGGAGGTGAAACGTAAACTCGCGAGGAACAGCGACCACAGATCTGCGGGTCAGGGAGGCTGGAAGGGAGCCGGGCCATGTCTGCTCGGGGCCACGGCTCAAGGAAGGCCAGTGAAGGCCTGGGAGGGAAACAGGAGGCAGGTTGGTGTGGCGGAGCCCTTCTAGGAGGGAGCAGGCTGTGCAAAGGCACGGGGGCCACAAGGAGACCACGCTTGCTGATGGCAGAGGGTAGACACCAGAGCTCCGGGGAAGGTCACAGCAGACACCCTACGGAGATGTGGACGGGCCCTGAAGGCTGCGGGGTCTACAGAAAGGTCAAAGCAGGAGGGTTGATCTGCTGGGAACACCAAGGGGAGGCCAGGTCATCAAACCGCCCCTCCGTGCAGGAGGGGCCCGAGAGACGACCCACCAGGAGCCCTCCCGCCACTGCAGCCACCTTGTCCCACCCAAGCTGCTGCTGCAGAGGCCGGGTCGTGTCCAAGTGAAGCATCGCAGGAGAGGCGCGTCCTCTACCCACACGGCCCCCAGCAGGACTCGTGAGAAAACTCAGGCCGCATCCCTGGAGCGTCAGGATCCGGGAAGGAGAGGAAGCCCAGCTCAGGTAGGGTCTCACCGGGGCTCTGGGTGGGAGAGCCTCCCTCCTCACTCCCTCGGCCTCCGCGCAGTCCCGGCAGAAGGCAAGCTGGCCGCGTTCCAGCCACCACGTACACTTTACCGCCACGCTCCTCGGATACCTAAAGTATCCAGCTGCAGCCCGTTGCCCACAGACGACACTGCTGCCTGGCACGGCTCCCCCTTCAGAGGGATGGGGCCGAGGGGCGGGCAGGGCCGCCTGCACTAGAGGACACACACCTACTCCCCGAAAAGCACACCCACGCACACGCCACAGGACATCCTGCGCTCGAGCTGACGTTGCGGCCAGAGGAGCGAGCATAGGTCCTGGTGACAAGGGGCTGACTGTCCCCACTGCACAGCCAAGGCCAGACACCCATCAGCTCTGCAGGAATCCAGCTCTGAGCACAGCTCGGGCGGACAGGGGAGGTGCCGCTCCACGGCGTCCTGGGCGACATCGGTCGGAAGGGATGGCGGCCGGCTGGCCAGAGCCCTGTGCTCCCAGAGCTGAGGTCTCAGTGAGGCCCGGCCAGCCAGCCGGCTCTCCTCAGAGCAAAGCCCTTGATGGGCCACAGGCCCTACCAGGAAGCCCCACTCAGCATCCCTGCAAATGCAGGACACGCCTAGCCTAGAAACTCAGCACAGAGCCAGGGCTGTGCCCTCGGAGCCGGACTTCTGAGCCAGATGGGAGCAAGGGTGTCACACAGCCTGTCCACGCCCGGCCCAACCCTCCCGCACTCACGCAGGCACACGCCCCTCGCCACTGGCTCCAGCACACAACCAGGTTGCAGGCCAGCACTCAGGACCCTCCTGCAGGGGACCGGCCGGCCCGTCCACTTCCCCACCCACACCGCATCCCAGCTCCTCCAACAGCCCAGCCTCCGGGTCATCCCCTCACAGCCCCCAAGCCAAGGAGCCGCACAACCCCTCGCCCTGTCTCCTGGACAAGCTCCAGACGCCAGCTTCCTTGTAACCAACTCCGATGTTTCGATTGCAGGTCTGATGCCCAGTCTTACCTCGCTGCCAGCTCCAGGAAGGCAGGCCGCCCTCTCCCAAGGGGCCTGCGCGGGGTCACCCCAGGGGGGCAAGGTAAGCTGAGTGGCTGCGGTGTTTCAGAGCCCGATGGGCCTCCATTCACAGATGGAGAAACCAAGACCCAGAGCGGGCGTGAACACGGGCTGGGACCCCAGCCTCTGTCCTTGCTTCAGTATCTGCAGCATCAGCTTCCTGGCCCCTGTGGGGGTCCCCAGGGCAGCCGAGCCCACCCCACAGTGGCTGACACCGAGGCGGACACCAAAGCCACGCAGCAAACGCACACAAGGTTGCGGGGACACCCTCGCCCTGGCCTTGCCCACAGCGCCACCTACTGTCCTGCGGCCCCCCCACCCCCACCCCCCCCACCCCCGCTCCCTCAAGAGCCCACGGCTGCCAGGACTCAGCCGGCAGAACGCCCCTGTGCCAGGGCCCCCCAAGGCGCATGGGGAGCGCCCCCCTTTCTGGGGAGGTGCATCTCCCTGCAGACCAGGTGACCAACCAGGACAAAGGGCTCTGGGCACTCGGGACATCCAGGGATAAAGCGGGTCAGCCATCCTGCTCACACTTAGTCCTAGAAGGCGGGGTGCGGGGCAATCCCTGGCCCTGTGTTTGCGGGGTGAGAGCACGAGCAGAAGGTGGAGAGGAGCCGGCTGGTGGGGCCACGCTGAGCAGGGGGACCGGGGGCGGGGGGTGGGCAACCACGAGCAAGGAGGGAAGGCTGGTCCAGGCCCTGGCACAGGGCAGCCTTCTCCTGCAGGTGGGGAAGGGAGCATGTCGGGGAGGTGTGGGCCAGGGCCAAAGAGCGAGCTCTCTGCGGGGTCTGGACGTGCCCAGGCGCGGCCGAGCACCTGGACGCGAGGTCCTGGCACTGAGGAGATTCTGGGCCAGACAGAGACACAGGTGACAAAGGAAACGCCCCAGCTGGTCCCTCTGCAGCACCCATTCTTCCCAACATTAACCCATCCGTGCACCTCGCGGGCTCATCCCCCCGCCCCCGCGGGCCACTCAGCACCCCAACGGCGGGCCCCCCAAGAGCACTTGTGGGGTGAGTGAACAGATGACAAGCAGAGGAAGAGGAGGTCATGGCAGAGACGGGGCCAGGGACACCCCACGAGAGAGGGCGGGAGGCCCTCTGCGGGCACAGCAACAGGGGTGCTGGCGCCAGGTGGGCAGGCAGCGCAGCGCGTCCAGAGATGCCCCAAGAGCTGCGGCCCAGGGAGCAGGAGGTGGCCCAGCCCCGGGCAGCCACTCCCCAAACCTGGCTCCACCTGGAGGCTCTGGGGCAGGTCTGAGCTCCCCACAGCCCTCGCCTCCCCCCCATTCTGCACCAGTTTCCATGGGAGGGTCTTCCCCACACGTCCGAACAATGCTGACAGCAGCCGGGTGTGCTACAATTCAGCTCAGTTCCAACACTCTCTACCTGGCTCACAGGACTCGAGACCAGTTCACTCACTAGGTGACAGGTGTGTTATGCAGGAAGCTAAAGCATACAGACCCACAGCGAGGTGAGAGGCCGCGCGGCCTCAGGGCGGGAGGGGGCCTGAGGGGACAGAGGAGCTCTGGGGGGCGGGGGACTGGAGCTTGCTTTGTGGGGAAACATCTTCAGGCCTCCCGGGGAGCTTTGGTCCCTCCCGCCTAAGTGGCCCTGACCTGACACAGGCCCCAGCCAGAGCTGGGGTGGCCCGCCCTCGCCCCACGGTGATTCTGCTCTCCCCCCACCCTCCCCACGTCCCACCCAGTGCACCTTCCCCTCCCACAGCACCAGACAATGAAGGGTAAAGGGTGTGGCAGCTGAGAATCAGGCTTAAGTGATGTCCACGTCCTGACCTCAGAACTGGTGGAGGTTGCCTGCTCAGCAAAGAGGGGGCTTAGCTTGTGTTCAGGGTCTTGAGATGGGAGCTGTCCTGGGTCGGCGGGGCTCTGACTGCTGTCCCCCACCTGTTTCCTTATAGGAGGGAGGCAGGTGGGGGGAAGATGCTGGCCTTGAGGACTGGAGCTGGGTCTCCTGGAGGGGACCCTCCCCTGGAGCTGCCCACTCCTGGATCTTGACCAGTACTGGTTTCAGGTTTCTGGCCCCCAGAGCCAGGGGAAAATATATTCCTGCTGTTCTAAAGTACCCAGTCTGTGGTCATTTGTTACAGCGGCACAGGAAACCAGGGGGGCGTATGAAAAAGGCCGTGTGTCCATCCTGGAAAGGAGACCAGTCTGTCTGTCGGGAGGGACGGCGTGTTGACCGCAGCCTCTTTGAGATGAACAGCCTGCCCCCACCCCACTCTCCCCAGATGAAGAAAACACCTAACTCGTCAACCAGATGCAAACACGTCTGTTCCGCCCCGGGGACCGAGCGGCCACCTGAGATGAAGACAGCTCAGAACGGCGTGTGCTGACGCCAAGCCCAGGCTCGTTCAGGAGGCCGCCCTCGAGGTGAGCACAGGACGTCCACGGCTCTGCATCGGTGGACGCCTCGGGGGGCGGCCCGGGGAGCACGCCTACCGCCCCTTCCAGCCCACCAGAGATGCTGGACAGCAGACCAGAAACCCCAAGGGCTTCCCCCACATCCTGACAGGGGAGGCATGTCTCCGAGAAGGGCTGGCAGGAGGGACTGCTCAGAGCCCACTCCCCACCTACCTCCCACCCGGCCAGCCCCCCAGGCCCCCAGCCTCCGCGTGGCCCTGCACCCACAGAAGACCTGGGCGCAGACCTGCCTCCCATTTCACTTGCTGTCAGCTCCTCCCTGCCCCCAGCATCCCTCAGCCCGAGGGCTGCAGACCACTCTGCAGGAAGCCTCGATTAGGAAAAGTGATGATGTTTATGGAGCACACCTGCGGGGGGTCCTAAGAAGGCGGCTGCCCTGAATGTGTGGCAGGAGGGGAGCAAAGCCCCGCTGAGACCCGCTGTCCGCTGAGGCCAAGATGTCGTGGGACCCCACCGTGAGGGGCTTCCCCGGTCCACGTCCTCCCTGGGTGCCGACCTCGACGGGGAAGCAGGAGGATGCTCCCACGCTGGCCAGAGACAGACGAGCAGAGGGAAGAGCCACCGGTCCGTCCATCTGCCCCTCTGCACAGCCTGTCCTGGGGCACTTACCACATTCCAGAAGAGTGGATTGAAAGCGATGGTGAGGACTGCAGCCACAAAGTGGGGTTCTGAGGGGTCCACGTAGCCCAGCAGCCAGGTCATAACGCAGAGGTCTGCCTGCAGGGACAGAGCCGGCGTCAGCGGGAGACCTGCCTGCCCTGCCCCGCCCCACCTGGACAGACACGGGGGCGAGTGACAAGCCCCAGAACTTGGAAACAAAGTTACCCTCCAGGAACAGGTCAGGAGGCTTGGGCACGTCCAAGTCCAGCAAAGGTTACTGCAGTGTAATCTCATAAAACGGAAGATAAAAGCCGAAACCCAACCGGCCGTGTCGTGCCTGTTGGAGAGTGGCTGGGCCAGCGGCGGAAGCACAGAGAGGAAACCAGCGGCTCTGAAGATGAGTGTCCAGCACGCTGGCGGGGCAGTGACCCCGCCGGGACCCGTGTCTGCATCACCAGGGTGACCAGGACCCAACAGAGGTGTTCAGAGGCCCCGGGGCCGACATCCATGTGAAGATGCTCAGCCTCCGAGAACCAGGAAAATGCAGATGAAAAGAGCAGCAGTGTCCTCTTCCCAGCCACTGGACCGGCGCTCCTGAGCATGGGGGCTCCCAACCCTGGGCACCTGCCCCGAGAGCTCACACACACGCGCACAGCTGTTCCTGTCAGCGCGCATGGAACAGGTGTGCATGCCGGGGGCTCGGGTAAACCAGATGCGCCATCCCCAAAGCAGCTAAACCAGGGAACTGAAACCGACCAGGTCTGTGTCAACCTGCCATGTTCTCAAACACATGTCAAACGGACAAGGATGCTGCAGAAGCCCAGAGCACCCTGCACCCACCACACAGCGCTGAGTGCCCCTCCCGTATGTGGAGAGGGCCAGCTTTGAGCCCCAGATTCATTGCCCCCTGTGACCAGGGCGGGTCTCCCCACCTCCGTGCTGTCGCTGTCGACCCTCTGGCCAGTCACTCTTTGTGGCCCCCACTCACTCCACGCCGGCCGCCCTCCCCAGCTGTGACAACCGAAAACGCCCCCAGACGTGGCCCAGATGTCCCCGGGGACAGAACTAAGACCCTGCCTCTAGGGACAAGAGGAGGAAACAGCTGGATGCCTCCAATGCTGAGTTCTCCCTTTAAAAACCGTGAGACACTGCTGATGTCCTGCGTGGTCAGTGTTCACTGAGTTCCTGCATTACTCTTTGTATTTTTCTTTTTCTTTTTAGAACTTCATGGCAGCTCTCCACACGCAATTCAGAATAACAATAAGTCTCAACTGGAAGGTAAGTCACAAGCCTCGGCTTGGGTGGGTGGCGGGGGTGGAATCCACTCCAGGCGGGCCAGCCGTGCCCAGGGTGCAGAGCTGGAGGGCAGCCGGGTGTATAAACCACGCTTCCTGCCAACGGCCCCCAGCCCCGGCCTGCCCACTGAATCACCACATCCAGCTTAGGGCCGCACACAAAACATGCTTCTCACCACTTGCTAACTCTTATGACAGCAACAACTCCCACGGGAGTTGATATGGCATTTCTGCAGACAAGGGTGTCATTGTCAGCCAGACTCCCTTTTGAGGAGTTCTGTCCGAGGATGCCATTCCTCTGAACCAAAGAATCCTCCTGCCTCCAGAGTGGCAAGCGTGTCCACGGGGAAGCCAATGCCCGCAAATGCCAGGGCCCACAGGTGGCCGCAGCCTAGTTCCACTCAGCAGAGAGAAGTAAAATTCTCTCCTGCAATCGTCCCACCAACCCTAGGAGCTAAACGTCACCATCCTGACATTTTACGTATTTTACGCAGAAGCTCACTGAGGTTGCTGGTGGGTCAGATCCTCCAGGCCCCGCCACTCACAAAGCGAGCCAGGAGCTGCTGGGGGGGGCCAGTCACCTCTGCAAGGGTGGGAAATCCCACAGTCCCAGGCAAAACCCACGTGCCCTCATGCTGTGCCTCCTGCCCCACGGGTGACCCTGGGCTGGCAGGGCCAAGAGGAGAGAGGGTCAAGGGTCAAGAGTGAGGCCCGCCCACGTGGGGAGCAGGTGCAGATGACGACCAGGGTCTCCTGTTCACCCAGGCCCTGGACGGTGAGCAGGAGGAAGCCGGCAGACGGCCCAGTGGCTGCCTGGGGAGCAAGGCGAGGCACGGCCTGGGAGGGTGCGGGGGTCTTCCGGGGTGATGGAGCCTGGGTGGCGGGGACACATGAGAATTCTCCATCTGGGTGCGATTTCAGCACGTGAATTACACCTCAGGAAAGAAAGTCAGCAGGGGAACTGAGAACTGCCCCCTCTTTCCCCAAAGGGCCCAGGGGGAAAAGCTCCAGGTATTTTTAAGAATTCCACTCCTCGTCATTCACCTGGGAGGCTCCACCCTGGGGGTCTGCGAGCTAAGCCCCTGCAACAAGACCAGTGCGCACCTATATAAGTTCTCACACCTCACCTTGGGCCACCACCCAGCAAGACGAGCACCGCTGTCGTGCCAGCTCAGAGAGAATCAAGCCAGAGGCTCCCAGAGGCCAGGCCAGGGCAGCGCTTCCGGATTCCAGATTCCAGGTTCCGGGTTCAGGCGCTGGAGTGAGGATAAGTCCCGAATACTCCCAAGGAGGCCGTGCAGGTGAGCGGGAGAGAGACTGCTTCCTCGCCTTCAGGAGAGCAGTGGCGGAGGGGAAACTGAGGCAGAGCGGTTAAGCAGTGACACTAGCTGAGGTGGCCAGCAGCAGACATCCGGCCGGGGCTCCCTGTTAGGGCTGAACTAGTTAAAACTGGAACCTCCGGCTTCCCTGGTGGCGCAGTGGTTGAGAATCTGCCTGCCAATGCAGGGGACAGGGGTTCGAGCCCTGGTCTGGGAAGATCCCACGTGCCGCGGAGCAACTAGCCCCGTGAGCCACAAATACTGAGCCTGCGCGTCTGGAGCCTGTGCTCCGCAACGAGAGGCCGCGATAGTGAGAGGCCCGTGCACCGCGATGAGGAGTGGCCCCCACTTGCCGCAACTAGAGAAAGCCCTCACACAGAAACGAAGAGCCAACACAGCCATAAATAAATGAATGAATAAATAAATAAATAAATAAATAAAATAAAATAAAAATTAAAAAAAACCTGGAACCTCGGCCCCCGCCCAGGTCCCAGGGCCCTCGGTCAACCTCTCATCCAGGAAGTATCCGGTCACCTTGAGGGGGCATTTGCGTTGCCCCGAGAAGGGCCCGCCGAGCAGGAAAGAATGACGGACAAGTCAGGTGGCAGCAGAGGGCCCCCTCCTGGCTTCCCGCTCCAGAGGCCTGCAGGTCCCGTCCTGGTTGCTGTCACCCCCAAAACCCGCTGGAAAGGGTGCCCTCCCGGGTCAGGCAAGAGCAGAGCAGGAGGGTCCCAGACCCCCGCCCCGTCACCCTGTACCCCTGTGGGCCACCTCGACTAAGGGGAGGGGCCCACCACGGCCCACCCACCCTCTGCCCAACCTGATTAAAGCAGCGAAGTCCTGGCCTTCTGCTCCCAGTAACCCTAACAACGGAGCCCCTCTGGCTCCAAGGTCACGGGCGCGGAGTCCCGGCGCTGGAACAGAGAGGAGATGGGCTACCTACAGCTGCCCGGGCAGCGCTCCCGCGAGGGGCTCAGCGGCTACAGCCCATTCCGCTCACCGTGCCCATGCCGCTCACCATGCGAGGGTCAACGGCACCCAGGGTCACATTGTGACATCCAGACAAACAGCAGGGGCCCAGGGAATCAAAGTTACATCAACCACAGGTGGGACCCACGTACCGCTCACTGCCGAGGGAAGGGGGCAGGGTGGGGGCAGCGGGGCAGGCCTCCAGCTGGACCCTCCGTCTCGGGCCTTCTCGGTGATTCAGGAGACGTTTACCGGGAAACTTCTGCCGCAAGCCCCGAGCCTGGCGCACACACAAGAAGGAGCGGCCACAAAGAAGCTTTATACTAAGGCGGCCGCAACCTCATGGCAGAGGCACCAGGCGCAGAAGAAGGACTCTGGGCAGCGGATAATCCAGGCTGGGCTGGGGGCTCCCCCTCACCCTCCGGGAGGGACCACAGGAAGCTCTGTGACCCACCTCCGCCCAGGGGGATGAGAGGGGAAAACAGGTGCCAAGGTACAAGGGGCAGAGGGTGCTTGTAGGGCCCCTCCCTGTGCGCCTGATGGCAGCGCTACAGACAGATGCACTCTGGAGGGGCCCTCGGGGAATGCTCCCTTCCTAAGGAACAGCCAGCGAGGGGTGCGGTCCACACGCTGGGATGGGGGGCGAGCCTGCCCTGGAGACCACCTGAAGGGTCTGCTTTCCTACGATACAGACAGCAGCCAGCGGCTGCCCCAGTGTCCCGAATCCATGACTCCTTCCAGGAAGCTGTTTATTCACACTCTTCCTCCAACGAGCCTGTCCTGGGCCATGTGCAGCGAGGCTCTGAGGGCCCGTGGGGCCCCGCGTCCATGGGGCAAGGTGGGCCCTTCCTAGGAGTGGGTCTGGGGCCTCCTCTCCTCTGCGGGGGCCATAAGCCGCAGACCTCTCTCTACATTCGCCCTCAGGGGCCCCGGACAGGCCCTGCTACGCTGGTGCCTAAGTCTATTTACCTAAGGACGCATTCTGTGTCCAAGGCAGTGGTGACAGGAAGCCAGCTGACCGAGCCCTGGGCCAGGGCTTTGCAGAGGCGGCAGAGCCTGTCCTGAGACAGGGCCCGATGCCCTGTGGGAACCTGGGCAAACTTTGACGGGGGTGGCACCTCCTTCCTGGGACCATCAGGAGGATTAAGTGAGATGACACAGGAAGCTCACTTATTACTCTGTGACTGAGTCTGCCCACAACCCTGTGAGACATGCCCATTTTTCAGACTAAAAAACTGAGACTAACACATGAAGCCAAAACAGGTAGGCAGAAAATCGGTGAGGACAAGGTGGGCCTGAGCACCAGCCCCCCATAACAGCAGGAGGCACATCCCTCTCAAGTGCACACAAAAGAAAAAGAAAGAAAAAGTAAAAGTATGTATGTTCTTGAACCATAACAGAATCAAACTAGAAATCAATACCAGAAAGATCCTTGTTAAAGACCACAAGTAGGGGGCTTCCCTGGTGGTGCAGTGCTTAAGAATCCGCCTGCCAATGCAGGGGACACGGGTTCGAGCCCTGGTCTGGGAAGATCCCACATGCCGCGGAGCAACTAAGCCCGTGCGCCACAACTACCGAGCCTGAACTCTAGAGCCCGTGAGCCGCAACTACTGAGCCTGCGAGCCACAACTACTGAAGCCCGTGCGCCTAGAGCCCATGCTCTGCAACAAGAGAAGCCACCACCATGAGAAGCCCGCGCACTGCAACGAAGAGTAGCCCCCCCCGCTCGCCGCAACTAGAGAAAGCCCACGCGCAGCAACGAAGACCCAATGCAGCCAAAATAAATAAATAAATACAATACAATACAATAAAAATTAAAATAAAATAAAGAACACAAATAGGGACTTCCCTGGTGGTCCAGTGGTAAAGAATCCGCCTTCCAATGCAGGGGATGCAGGTTCGATCCCTGGCCAGGGAGCCAAGATCCCACATGCTGCGGGGCAACTAAAGCCCACGCAACAATTACTGAGCTTGCATGCCTCAACTAGAGAGTCCACATGCCGCAAACTACAGAGCCCATGCACTCTGGAGCCCACACACCACTATTAGAGAGAGAAGCCCTCACGCCACTACTAGAGAGAAGCCCATGTGCCACAATAAAAGATCCCACATACCTCAACGAAGATCCCGCGTGCCACAACTAAGACCCAATGCAGCCAAAACACATAAATATTTTTTTAAAAAAAGAAAAGAACATCCATACTGATAGACGGATGAGTAAAGCCCCACGATCATCTCAACAGAGGCAGAAGAGACCGAGGTTCTGCCCGTTTACGTGGCTTGCCCAAGGTCTGGACTCTGACCCAAAAACACTGAAGACAAAAATTATGTCCTTGACAACTTCACACAGTAAGTCGTCCAGAGAAATGGCCTGCTGTTTATTCTAACTAATGTGATAACGCCAAAAGAGTTTGAAAAACAACTCTGTGTAGCAGGCAAACATCTCTCCCTGGAAGGCAGCTCCTACCTGCCCCTGGGATTTGCCTCCCAAATGGTCACAGATGAGTCACAAACAGGGACTGTGCAACCCAAGGGGCCTGTCGCCCAGCATGGTCTCGATGCTGCCTGAACACAGGGGCCTTGCCTTCTGAAGAGCACCCACCCTCAGGTGGGCTGCACTTTACAGCTGACAAAGGTCCCATTTTACAGAGCAGGTAACTGAAGGGCCCCTCTTGACACCTACACCACCTATCGCTCACAAGGGCTGAAGAACCATCTGGAAACGGGCATGAAAGGGGCCCCCCGACTGTGCCCTGGCAGCCTGTGCTCCCAAAGAAGCCAGCACCCCGAGGCCCCACTGGAGCCCTTCAGTCCGGCTCCATCACCCACCAGCCAGCAGGCTTCACTCAGCTGCCCAGCTGAGGAGCCTGGCTGAGTCCAGGGCAGGGAGAGCCTTGGTCGACGAGGCTGCAGCGGGTCCGCGCCTCAGCCCAAGGGGGGACTTTCTAAGCTCAAAACAAAGCCCAGATTCCACACCAGCTGGAGCAGGCCCAGGAGCTAGTGGTCAAGGGCACCGTGCCCATGGTTGTGCATCAGCACACGTGTGGCTGCTGAGGACGTGCGGTGCCACGCGATGAAATGACATATTTTACATATTGGGTCAAATATATTGTCAAAAGTGATTCACCGATTTCTTACTTTTTCAACTGTGGCTACTAGAGGAGTTTAGATTCTCAGCGTGACATATTACTGCCAAGGGACGGCGCGGGGCCAACCCGCTACCATCATGCAGCTCAGACGCCCGGCTGCAGAGAAACCATCCCGAGGATGACATCTCTCAAAACCAGAGGTTTTCACTGAGGAGGGAGGAGGGCTGCCAAGTAGGACAAATACACAACGTTCAACGTTGTTGGCAACAGGAAGCTTAACTGTACCAATAAGGGCTGCAGTGGAAAAAACGGAATGTTAGCCAACGAGGGTCACCCTGACCTGTCCCCTGAAAGGTTCCCAGATCACTCCAACTGCACAGCCCCACAGGGAAGGGAAGAAGAGCAGAAAAGACCTTCCCCCACACACCCAGGAAATCTCCCCCTCCCCCGCTGCTAGGTCTAGAACACAGGCCTTGCTCAGACCTGAGGGCAGGACCCTAACCCTGCAGCGGGGCCCACTGCCCCCTTGATTTCCACCAGAAGCCCCGAAGGCTTCCCCACCTCCAGTTAATGGTGCCCCATCCTTCCCCCGTAGTTCTCATCCATGAAGCATCCACCCCAAGCCAGGCAATGCGGAGGGTCCCCTTTGGCTAGGCTTCTCTTTGTTCTTGAACAAATACTCCTCCTCAAGGCCTTGGCTCTGCCAGCCCCCGACCAGAGCACCTGGGGCCCCACCCCCCAGGGCATATCGCTCAGGGCTCAGATCAGAGGTCACCTCCTCAGATAGGGACCGGCTATCTCAGGATCTCAACCCACCTCCCCACAAGCCAGTTTCTAAAACATTGACCAGTTTTATCTCCGGCAGAGAATTTTCAGTTTCCAGCCTCAGTGGAGTGAAAGGTCAGTGAGAGCCGACAAAGAATGTCGCCTGCCATTCCGGTAAACAAGGGAAGTCGCCCCCCATCAAGCCATCGGCTGCTGCTGCCAACCCCACAGTGCACCCTGAGGGGGATTCAGGATGGAGAAAAACAGGAGACAGGCCCCAGGCAGTTAAGATGCAGATCTGAGGAATAATTTCAAGGAGCCCAGACTCTAGCATCTTCCCACAAATAGAAAAGTGCTAAAATCATGTACAAGATGTCTGTTTTTTTTGTGATTAGCAGTAATCTTTTGATGTTCGATGTGGTTTTTTTTCCAGCAAAAACTCCTATATATCCTGGCTCCCCCTCAGAGCCACTGAGAGGCTCTTTCCTGGGCTAGAGTCCTCAGTAAGGCCCCCAATAGAACACAACTCGCAACCATTAGGTTGTGCGTTTTTCTTCAGTGGACACCTGCTCTCAATCGGTACCGGCTGTACCAATGAATGGACCACAAAAGGCGGCCTCGGGCAGGGACCTCTCGGGGGCTCCACGGGGAGTGGCTGACGCCGAAAAGGTTAATGTCTTGTCTCAGAGGAGACTCTAAGGGCCGGGGCCAGGGGCCCGGCTGGTCTTCAGAACCAGGGCCGGCCTGGCCCATCCCGGCCCGGCCCGCGCTGGGCTCCGCAGGCCGCGAACTCCCCGCCCGTCCACCCGGGAGGAGGCCTGTCCTCCGACCTCAGCTCGGGGCGCCGCCTCCCCGGGGCGCCTCCTCCCCGGAGCCTAGCGATCCCGTAGGTGCACACGTGTACGCGCTCCCACGCGCGGATACAGGTGCGGACACGCGCACTCGCACTCACACACACACACACCCGCGGCCCCGCCCCGCCCCCGTTGCCTGGTAAACGGCGGCACCGCCCCCGGGAGTAGGCGGTGGCAGCGCCCGCCGCGGACCCAGCAGCCCTAGCGACGCCCCCCTCCTGGCCCGGCTGCCGGCGCGGTCGGTACCTTCCTGAAGTCCAGGTTGCCAAGGCCCCCGCAGCAGTCGGGCGCCGCCACTGAGCTGCGCATGGGCCCCGCCCGGCCCGGACCCATCGGCCGCGGGCCGCCTTGCAGGGACCAAGCGCGGGCCTCGCGGCAGCCCCCAACCACCAGGACCGGCCCCATCGCGCCCGGGAAGCGCCGCCGGACGCGGCGCTTTCCCGGTGACCGCGCTTCCCCGGCCTTCTGGGAAATGTAGTCCCCGTCCCCGCGCAGCGCCGCGCTCCCGGGCTCGCACCGGCCTCTCGCGGAGCCGAGAACTACAAGTCCCAGGGCCGCCCGTTGCGGCGCCTGCCAGGCCCGAGTAGGCCACGCGGCTGCTGGGCCCCCGCCCGCCGGCCCCCGGCCCCCGGCTCCCCACTCGGTCCGCCAACCGACCTGGTGTCCCTGTCCTTAGCCGGCTGCGGCGGGTTGTAGGTTTAAGTAGCGCGCTGCGCAGCCCCGCGGACCTGGACTTTGGCCGGCTCGGCCCCCCGCCCCTCCTAAGGCTGCCTGTGGCGGGGGGCGGGCACACCCCGCAGCTCCCGCCCCCCGACCCGGTTGCGACCCCTCCTCCACTGGCCCTCGAGCACTCACCGGGGCTGCCCTCACTGTCCCCTGGGAGATGAGAGCCGAGCAGCACAATAAAGGGTTATAGCTTGATGCGGGCTGGCATGGCAAAACGGGGGACACTGCCCTGGAATGCTCAGGGAAGGGCCCGAGGGAGGCCTGTGCGCAGGAGAAGGTGGCAGACATGCAAATTGCGGGGGTGGGAAGAGGGACCACCTGTGCAGGTGCCGGGAGACCAGAGGGGTCCTCAGTAATCCGGAAAAGGCTGGAGTGGTGGTGGAGGGGAGACAGCGGGAGGGAAGGGGTTTAGAAAAGTAGGTGGGATTTTAGCTGGTTGGGTCCCAAGAGAGCCCCTTTGGTAGCTAGGTGTCACATACCTGGGAGCCCTGGCAGTCCCTCTGCTTCCTGATTCCGGCCCACTTCTCTCCCCCTTGGCCCTCAGGACCTACCAGCCCAGAGCATCTGTGAGTTGCCACCGTGTGCCCACCCCTGTGCTGACCTCCACAGCATCCCTAGGATGGGGCAGGCCCACCAAGAGACAGGAAGGATGCTGGCCTTGGTGCATGCACTAGCTCTGTGGTTGCAGGCAACTTTCGTTTTCTCTAAAGTAAAAGGGAAATACCTGCTGGTAAAACCCACTGCACAGGACCTGACCCGTGGGAAGTGCTTGAGAACCACTGGCCACGAATGGGCTGGGTGCACAGCAGGTGCTGCAGGGCTGGTTTGCCCACTGACCACCCCGTCAGGGTGTCCAGGCAGGGCCTTCTGGAACCAGAGCCAATTCTGGGGAGCCCGCCAAGGGGGAGGGCCCCCAGGGAGCACTCCCCCCCACTACAGTCTGTTTCACCCAAGCCCTAGTTTTCTCCCCACCTACCAGGCCACTCTCCTCCCCCCCACCCCCCATCCTTTTATTAAGCCAGGAAAATTAGTTTTTGTGTGTTTGGTTTATCTGGGAACAAAGAAAGGTAAATGTCAGAGGTCACACCATAGCTGATGCAACTAGAGGAATCCACTCCTCCACCCCTAACCCGCCCCCACCACTCTGGCTCCATGAAAGGAACACACCCAGACGTGCAGAAGCCAAACTCAGCTTCCAGTGTGATCGATCGGGACTGTTCAGATCAAAAACCTCCTGCTGAAGATATCTGGGGGCAGAAGCCTTGCCTGGCCCTTTGAAAACTCCCAGGTGAGAGCTTGCAGGGGAGTCCCCAGGCCGACCTCTCTCGGGGGACTATGCCTTTTCCGGCATCCCTGGCAAACAGAGAAGTCACTTCTGAGGCAGCATGCTCCTCTGTTGGACAGGATGTTTGTTCCAGATACCGACCCAAAGTCCCTCTTGCTGGAGCTTTAACAAACAGCCCCTTTCTACACTCAGGGTTATCTCTCTTTGCCCCTTGATAGCTCTACAGATACGGGAGCCATTTATCATGAGTGTCTCCCAGTCAGCTCCAGGACAAACATCTCCAGATGACCTCTCTGGCCAGGAGTTTGACCTTTGCTGGGAGAGGATCAAAGCTAACAGCCATTTCTTTGCCGTCCTCCCTCCCCCAGTGGCCCTGGATCTGACTGCCTGGCTCCCAGCAATCACCAAAAAACACCTTTTATTACTAAAATTAACATTTGCTTATTGAGTGGCCTTGGCTAAAACCTAAACCTTCCCCTACTCTGAGTCTATTTTCTGTTCATAAAATAGGTACGATAGTATCTCCCGAGTGAGGCTGTGGTTAGGACTAGCGGTAACAATGTGCAGAAAATGCCCGGCACACAGTAGGTTCTCAACAGATGCCTGTCTCCCTCCTTTCCATACAGTCAAGACTTGCCTAAGATCGTACTCCTGACACGCATGAACACGCTGCGGTTTAGGACTGCCCATGACGGGGGCCCAGGGGAGCCGGGTACTAGCTAGGAGGCCTGCGAGTCCCCGGGAGGATGAGGGTGAGGAGGCAGGCTGGGCAGCGTCCCCTGAGGGGTGGGGAGCAGGGGGAGGCTGGGGTGGTGGCGTGCACCGCAGGTCACCGGAAACCAGGTCATCGGGAGTTCTTTAAAACCAGGAGGGGACTGAGGGGCCGCGGCCGTGATGCCCAGCTCCCCTCCTACATCCAGGCCTGATTGCCCCCGCCCTGACCACGGCAGGCTCAGTAGAGGCGGGTGGGAGCTGGGGCAGGGCAGCACCGCTCATAAAGAGTAAACTCTCCTTTCCGCTGGGGCTTTGGGAGGAGCCCCTTCCCCAGCGACCTCTGTTGCTGGGAGGAGAGCTTTGCAGCTGACTCACCTGAATCCAAGGCCCAGGAAGCACCAGCAATCGCTGCAGGCTCTTTGCTGCGCCTGGAGCACCCCAGGCACACTCTCACCTCAGGACCTTTGCACATGCTGTGCTTTCTGCCTGGAATGCTGCTCCCCTAGATGTCCTAAGAACCCCTCCCTCAAATCAAGTGCCACCTTTCCACTCGACTGGACTTGTCAGCCTCCCCCCACTCTCCATCCCCTTCCCAATGTCTCCAAAGCCCTTGTGGCCACCTAACAAATGTATTTGGTTTACTTATTTATTCTGGGTAGCATCAGTCACCCCCAGGAGGATATGAGCTTCCCGAGGGCAGGGTTTTATCTGTTTCTACACCACTCTCTGCCTGGCATCTGGGTCGCGCCTGGCACAAAGCAGGCACTCAATAAATAGGGAATGAGTGAATAGTTCCGCCACTCCCATATTTGGGGCATCCTTGGGCAAACCACCTCTCTGGGCCTCAGGGACCCTGTCAGTGGAATGGGGAGGGTGAAGGATCCTGGCTGTGTGGCCTAGGGCAAGCGACTTACCCTCTCTGACTCTCAGTAGACGAGAAAATCCTAACCATAAAAACAAGAGCTAAGATGTTTGAACTCTTGCAAAGCTTCAGGCCCAGCGCTCAGCACAGTTTTCTCTGAGCCTCATAACAACCCAGTGAAGGAGAGATGGCAAGCTGACTCACGTGGAAGGGACCACAGTCACACAGCCAAATGAGTGACGGGCTTTGAAACTGCCAGCCCAGAGCCAAGCCTGGCCTTTACCGCCAGAATGGAGCAGGTGACCCAAAGCCCAGCACAAGACCCACTACAGGAGCCAGCACTGGTTCAGACAGTCAGTGCTCAACCCCATTAGGTTTCTGCCCCCTTCTCAGCTTCTTTTCACCACATGCACCCTTCACGGGCCAGTTAAAGCTTTGTCTTTTCTGAGAAGCCTCACTGCTCCTATAAGGACGAGGGCAAAGCATGATTCCTCACCCACAAGGTCCCAAGTGGCCCAGGTGCAGCCGCCTCCCCAGCCCTTCTTGATCCCTGTGCTCCAGCCACAGGGCCTTTGCACATCCCTCTCCCTCTGCCAGGCACACACTTCTCTCTCTTCTTGGAGAGCAAGGGCGTTTTCTGCACCTGCACACACTCAGCACCAGTCAGGGCTCATCAAATACTCACCCAACAAATGAATACACGTGTGAATGACGGTCAAAACTGAATTTCAGTCCAGTGAAATTATCCCTCAAAAATGGAGACAAAGTAAAGGTGTTTTCAGACAAGGAAGGTTAAGAGAATTCATCCCCAGCAGGCTGGTCGGGAGCCTGGGAATGCTGGAAGGAGTGAAGAGCACTGAAAAGAGTAAAGCTAATCAATATTAGCCGTTTGTAACAATAGAAACATCTTGTGGGAGTTAAAATATTTATCTTGGTCACTGAGAGAAAAGTCAGCGAAACCCCCATAGGGTTTGATCCCCACAAAACCTCCTCCCATTAGCGGCAGAGTATACATTCTTGTCAAGGTCATGCAGAGCACCGGCCAATGTCGACCACACGCAGGCACATAGAGCAAATCTCAATAGATTTCGAAGGCTTGCGATCACATAGTTTATTCTCCCAAACACAGGTGGATTAAGCTAGAAAACAGCAAGACAACTACCACATCCCCCAACATTTGGGAATTACCCAAAACATTTTTTTTTAAACCCCAGAGACAAGTTCTAGCTGCTTCGAGTTCCCTGGACCCACCAGGCACTTTACCTGGCTGGAGTGGGTCAGGCGGGGGAGACAGTGGCTTCGAGGAGCCTCTTGGAGGAGGGACCTTTCCTGTTTAATCCCAGGTTCCAGGAGCGGAGGAGAGGGGGTGGGGTGGGGCGCTGGGTGCTCTGAGGGCTGCGGGGTGTAATAGGGGCTGAGCGTGTGTGCAAGAACCAGCAGTCCTGGCCCAAAGCTCAGGGCGAGTGGAGTGTCAGCAGGTCTTCAAGCTGAAGACTGTGCAGGCTGCCCCTTGGGCAGAGCCTGAGCCAGAGCTGGAAGTGATCGTGATTAGCGCTAAGGACGGGGCAGGGCCTTGCGCACAGGGTCACAGAGGATACAGTCAGTCCAACCTCTTTCCACACGTTTGTGCCTCGTTTCCTCACCAGCATGGGATCTTATTATTCCAGATATACTTACATTAATTTAATAGTTGAATAATTATATCTTATTTAACTTGTTTTTTCCCCATTATATGTGATGTTGGACGTTTTCCCATGTGCTTTTCTTTTTGATCAGAATAGTGTTTCATGTGCACTATTTAACAGTGCACCTCCTGGGCTTTCTTTCAAAAAGACCTGTGAGCCTCAGTCTTAGCAATCTCTTGAACTTTTTAATTAAATGAATTGGGCCGTTGTAACTCTTAAGTGATTAAAATTTTTTACCTTGAAAATTTTCCAAGCCACAAAAAATTTGGAAGAATTATGCAATAAACACCTCTATACCCTTCACCTAGATTGACCCATTTTCATTCTCCAGCATTTGCTTTATCTGTTTATAAGGAGTTTTATTTGGGGGGGGTGTATTTTTTTTCTTGGCCAAGCCGCGAGTGTAGCATGCAGGATCTTAGCTCCCCAATCAGGGCTCGAACCCGTGCCCCCTGCAGTGGAAGTGCAGAGTCTTAACCACTGGACCTCCAGGGAAGTCCCTATATGGAGCTTTTTTTTTTTTTTTTCTTGCGGTACGCGGGCCTCTCACTGTTGTGGCCTCTCCCCGTTGTGGAGCACAGGCTCCGGACGCGCAGGCTCAGCGGCCATGGTTCACGGGCCCAGCCACTCCGCGGCACGTGGGATCTTCCCGGACCAGGGCACTAACACGTGTCCCCTGCATCAGCAGGCGGACTCTCAACCACTGTGCCACCAGGGAAACCCTGGAGTTAGTTTTATATGAACTATTTGAGAGTACATGCAGACTCTTCACCCCTAAACCCTCCAGTGGATCTATCTCCTAGGAACAAAAACATTCTCCTGGGAAACCTCTATACAATGATGAGAATCAGCAGGTTTATGGTGGATACAGAGGACAGCTAACACTGAGGCCACGTCCGAATTTCACCCACTTTCCTGTTGAGCAGACTGGCCCTCAAGTGGGTTTTGTCTGGTGGTCTCGGGGCCAGAGCGTCCCCTCAGTGCTGCGACCTCTGAACCTGCTTCCAGCTGCCCTTCCCAGTGCCTGAGCTTGACCTCTGGGCATGGGCCTCTCCTCCGCAGAGACGCACAGGTTCAGCTGTTTCCTTTCCTCTGTGTTACCTGCTCGGCCGTCTCCCTGGCCTGTTGTTCTTATCGATTCACAAAACTCCTGGGGTTTCATAGTCCAACTCAGGAGGGCAGCTCAGAGGCAGCCAGGGTCCACGCTGTCACCCCAGCCCCTGCTGCCTGGTCCATGCGTCCCTGGTATGCTGACATCTCCGACATCTAAGGGGAAAATCCCTGTGGAGGAGCCAGTGTCCCAGCAGCCAGCATAGCCACTGGATCTGTGGGAGATGCTGGGCCTCCTCCTGGTATAGCCTCCGCCCCTCGCAGGCCAGACAGGAAATGCCCGGGTCAGAACCTGCTCAGGTTTCTGGACAAGGGCAAGTGGGACAACGCTCTGTGCTGTGGGCAAACATGGGCATCCCTGGCCCTCACCCTGGAAATACACCCCCAACCCCAAACACCCCACAAACCTTTCCAAATGGCTCCAAGGAGGGGTTTGTGGGCCCCTGTTGAGAACAGCTAGAGAACACTATGTATTGAGGGCTTCCTCTGAGCTGGCCTTGAGCCAAGCACTTGAGACACTTTATCCCGTTTGTACCGCCCAACTGTCCACTCTACAGATGAGCTTGTCGTGAGGGTCAAAGGCAGCAGCCCTTTATCCAGCTCCGGGAAGACGGTCTCTGAGGACCGTGCGAAGCTCAGACTTTGCTCAGGAAGAGGACGGGGTGAGCTGGGGGGGCTCGGGAGGCGTGGGCGGCCTTGACGACCCTGCGTACACGAGGGGGTCCCAGTGCCCAGAGGCCTGCTGGTGTCACCGCGGGGCCCAGGGCCACAGACTGCACCCTTCTCATGGCCACTTCATGTTTTATTCTGCTTTTTTAATTAACAGATCTTATTTTCAGCATACTTTTAGGTTTATTGAAAAATTGAGCAGAAAGTACAGAGAGTTCCCATACACTTAAAAAAGTTTTTGTATTGATATAAAATTAATCATTTTAACCATGCTAACGTGTACAATTCAGTGCTTTTTAGCACATTCACAATGTCGTACGACCATCATCACCAACTCATTCCAGAACACTTCCGGCATCCACGTGGAAACACGAATCCATTGGCTCCCACCCCTGCCACCTCTGATCTACTCTCTGTCTCCATGGATTTGCCTGTCCTGGAAGTTTCATATAAACAGAACCAGGCGATAGGTGACCTTTTACATCTGGCGTCTTTCACGGAGAGCAATGTATCTGAGGTTCTCCCACGTTGTAGCAGGTGTCAGTACTTCCGTCCTCTTTATGACTGAATGACATCCCACCATGTGTATGGACCACATTAGTTCATCTGACCACCTGCTGACAGACACCGGGGTCGCTTCTACCTTCTGGGGGCTGTGAACAGGGCTGCTGTGGACATTCACATACAGGTGGTTTTTTTTTACGGACACTTTTTAAAATTTCTCCTGGCTATTATCTAGCAGGGAAATTACTGAGTCACATGGCAACTCTATACTTAGCCTTTGGAGGAACTTCCAGACCGTTTTCCACAGCAGCTGAACCACTTTACATTCCCACCGGCAGCACACGAGGTTTCCAGTTTCTCCATGTCTTCCACACTTACTTCTTGGTTTTGTGATGATGGCCATTCTCACAGATGTGAGGTGGTACCTCACTGTGGTTTTGATTTGCATTTCCCTGAAGTCTAATGCTATCGAGCATCTTTTCGTGCGCTACTGGCCATCTGCACGTCTCCTCTGCCGACACGTCTGTTCGGATCCTTTGCCCATTTTTAATTGGTTATTTGCCTTTATATTATCGAGCTCTAAGGTAAAGGGTAATTACACATCAGGAATCTTTCAAACGGAAGGTGGGACATAGCTTCTCAGGGTTTTCAGCCCCATCACTGGACACAAGGCCCTGCTGTGCGTCTCCAGGGAGGACAGAGCACACCTTCCCCTGGGAGGTTGCTTCCAGGCAAACGCAAGGCCTTTCACCCAGTCAAGGGCTCTTAAAGTGTTTTTCCAGCCAAGAGCTGCTCTTCCTCTAAGCATCAGTGCTGCTGCCACCTTGTATGAACGCAGAAATAGCTACTGCCCGCTTCTTAAAAATAGAATTATGTATGTGTTTTTTCTGCCCGTCACTACACACGAATGACTCCTAATTTTCCATTTCTCATTTGACTTCTCTTCCAGATTCCTTCCACATGCTGAACTCCTCCCCAGCGTGGGGGGAGCGGGGGCGGGCGGGGGGATGTCTTCCAGGCGCCTTGCGCGAAGCCCTCTCCACTCCCTGGTCCCCGACCCAGTGCCCCTCCCCCTCGCCCCCTCCCTCCCCACCACAAGGAGTCAGTCCTCAGAGTAACTGTTCCTCTGAGGCTCAGGCCTCATCAGCTCCCACCTGGACTATCAAGGTACCTGGCCTCCCAGCCTCCCCTGTTTCCAAAGCATCCTCCACCGACAGCAGGTGGCCCCTGCTCAGAGCCCTGCAGTGGTTCTACTGCCCAGATGGAGACCCAGTCCTCGCAGGCTGGCATAGGAGACCCTCCAGGAATCAGACCCTTCGTTCGTTGGTTCATTCATTCAGTTTTCTGAGCACCTACTGTGTGCAAGGGACTGGGACACAGTGAACAAAGGACAGGGCTTTGAGGAGAAGCAAGCCTCACAGGGTGGCCAGCGGTACAGTGGGCCTGGGGGAGACAGTGGGGACAGAGAGGAGGGGACAAGACCCAGTGAGCAGGGGGCTTCCCAGAGGGGGCAGCTCCCCAGTACCCACCCCCGCTCCAGCCACTTCAAATCACCTCCAACTCCCAGAATGCACCTGCCGTCCTTGCAAACCCACCAAAGCCACCCCCCCCACCCCCGGCTCCCCACCCTTTGGCAAACTCTCCCAGCCTTCAGACCTAGGTGAAGTGTCTCCTCATTTGCTGAGTCCCCCACCCCCTGTACGGAGCTAATCCCTTGGTCCTACCTTTAAGACACCCCCAGCCCCACAGAGACCCCATCACAACGTTGATCTCATCCAATTATTATGTTATCTGTGACTTTCTGGGAACTGAATCGCCGTCTTGCTGTCCTTTTCTGCTGCTATAGACACAGGGAGACACAGCCAGTCCCCCACCCCCCCACCGAAGTCCAGGGTTCTCAATAAGGGTGATCTTGCCATGTAACCACCTCCCCCAAGGACCCTGGGCGCCGTCTGGAAACAACTGTGGTTGTCACAGCTGGGAGGTGCTGTGGACATCGGGTAGGGCGAGGCTGGGGATGCTGCTCAGCCTCCTACAGCGTGGGGTCCAGCCCCACAGCCAAGATCATCCAGCGCAGGATGTGATGGTGCGGAGGTCAAGGAAGCTTCTAACGCTGGGACAGCCAGGTGTGGTTTGGGGGAGGGCAGGCCTGGGGTCAGGTGGGCGTCTGGTGCATCCAAGGCACGGGGCGGGGGGTGGGGGGTGGGATGGATGGGCAAGTGGCTGTGTCCCAGCCAGTGAGCGGGAGGAGGTAGTGCCCTGCTTGCTTCCGGCCTGGCCTGTGTGCCCAGCTCAGTGTGACCCTCGTGCAGCAGCTGACTCTCCGGTCCCGGCCCACGCGTAGGGAGCCCCTGAGATGCTGGGTGTAAACCAGGCCCAGACTCGGACCCGGATGTTCCTGGGTCCGCGGGGGTGTCAGGCGTGCAAGGCCAGGTCCCTGGGCTTTTCCAACTGAAGCCCCCCCGCCCCGGTACCCCATGTTGACCATGAGCAATCCCACCTCCCTCATCACATTCTTGTGCAGTTTTTCCAACCCTGGCACGTGGGCACGAAAGTTGGGTTCAATCTGATTTTCAAAAGAAAAGGTCTTTCCTGCACCCTGAGAGCTGGCAACAGTTCATATCAGTTACACAATTTGTCTGTCGTGTCTTTTGGTGGACTGTGACCCCCTGAGGGGAAGGTCTGGGCCTGATTCACCGGATGTCACCAAGGACCAGCAGAGGCCCCAGCACAGGGCAGTCCCAGGAGCTGTTTGTGGACCTCTGAGCAGGGATGGCCCTCACAGCTGCCCACCCTGCCTTTCATGTCTGTATCAGTTAGGAACACATTTACCTGCAGAACACCAAATCCAACCAACAGAGGCTTAAACAAATTGATAGGAGGTTCGTTTTTCCACATAACACAACTAGAGGCAGGCAGTTGCTAGCACCAGGGACCCTGACTCCACCATCCCTAACATAACTGACCTCTCAGGCTTATGCTTTGGCCTCATAGTCACAAGATGGCTGCCATGGCTCTAGTCATCACACTTGGCTTCCAGACAAGCCAAAGGTAGGGGAAAGGTCAAGGGCCACAGTAGCTGCACCTGTCTCTTTTCATCAAGTGAGCAAAAGCTTTCCCAGAAATGCCCCCCAGCAGACTTCCACTTTAGGACTGATTGGCCAGAACTGGGTCACACAGCCAGCATGAGACACTGGGAAATTTGGTAACAAAATGATCATGACTGGCTTAGAACACTGTATCAAAAACTAATGGAGGTTTTGTAAGCACAAAAGGAATAGGTGTTAGGAAAGAGGCCAACGATGTCTGCCTCAACTTCCAGTCCTATTTCTGGGGCTGTTGCCAGAAAGTCCCCTTCTCCTAGGATCAAGAGGGCTTCCATGCCTGGTCTTCAGAAGGCCTGAGGCTCTGTGGGGATAAATCCGTGGGACCCTCCCACGTCCGCCCGCAGCTCTGTCCTGGTGCCTTTTCCCAGGAAGACTTTGGTGTATCCTCTACAGCCTGTACAGACGGCCTCTCCCAGCAGAGGCTATCCCAGTCACTTGGCAGAGCTGGACTCTGTCCCCAGAAGATGGAAGGAAAGTCCATGAGTCATTCCCCCAGTGGACGCTCCAGAAATCCGTGGCGGGTCAGCTGTGATCCCAGGTGCCAGGGCGGGACCTTCAAGGTGGGGTTGGAGGCCAGCGGGAAATGCATTTCAAGTGCAAAACCCCTGAGGCCCAGTCCTGGCTGCTTTCGGCACCAGGCTCGGGGGAAAAAGGGCCAGGAGACAGCGGTCAGAGTCTGGCCTGGCCCCGCGGCCACAGGGCCGGTCACCTCCCACCACAGCCCCAAGCCCACCCCACCAGTGTCCAGAGAGCAAGTGGCCTCGTGAAGCAGGGGGTTCTGTGAAGCCTCAGGGAATCGGGGCTGCGGGGAGTCCAGACTGCAGGCCCTGAGGGAGCCACTGAGCCCCTGGCCCGGGAGGGGTCTGCACTAAGTGACGGGGAAGAGGCTGTGCCGTGCCACTCAGAGGACAGAAGCCAGCCTGCAGCCTGGTCTCCATCCTCGCCCTTGCCTCCATGGGCAGGTGCACTGGGGGGCCCACAGTGGTGGGAAGGGGCCCCGAGCTGTGGCTGATCCCGTTCTGACGCTCGGCTTTGCCAGAAGATACAAGCAGCTGCATGTCCCTGCTGCTGGGACCTGCATCAGATTCAGTGTGGAGCTGCAGCCACACTTACGTGCTCAGGACTGAGTGGCAGACTGCTGTTCCTTTATTGATTGAATGGTGAACCGGCCAACTGGGTGACTACCACGGGCCAGGCTGGGACCTGCTGGATGCCCTCACCCGCCACCTTCAGCCCTCTGCTTCAACATCCCCTACCTGAGACAGCACCTCCACCCTGGACACTTGCTGCAGCTGAAACACGGCCCCAGACACGTCCATGTCCTAATCCCCGGAGCCTGTGAATGTTCCCTTTTACGGCAAAAAGAATAAATAAAAAATAAAAAATAGAGGTTCCCAGGTGTGAGTAAGTAGAGGATCTTGAGATGGGAGTTGTCCTGGGTCGGCGGGGCCCTGCCTGCTGTCCCCTGTTTCCTTAGAGGAGGGAGGCAGGGCAGAGGGGGGTGAGATGCTGACCTTGAAGACTGGGGGGGCAGATACCACGGCCAAGGGGGGGTCAGGCGCCGAAGCTGGAGCAGGTCTCCTGGAGGGGACCCTCCCCTGGAGCCTGGGGGCAGGCAGCCCTGCCCACACCCGGATCTTGGCCCCGCAGTACTGGTTGCAGGCTTCTGGCCCCCAGAGCTGGAGAGAATACGTTTCTGTTGTTTGTGTCCGTGAGTTCCAGCGGGAGCAGGTACTCTCTCTGCCTCTGATTCCGCTTCCCCCGCTTCCAGCTCTTCTTCATCTGAGGGTCTCCTCCCAATGGGGGCTCCACACCGAGTCCCCTGCACTTGCCGTGGACTTGGGGCCGGGAAGCCCACAGTCCCCGCCATTGAGGGATTCAGGACCCTCTATTTTATCAACAAGACAGGTAGGGAAGGCAAGCCGTGAGGGGAGGGGAGCATGGATTTTCCCAGAAGACTGGTTTTCGGTGGGGTGGAGACCGGGAGCAGGTGTGAAGGAAGAGGTGGCCCTGCAGGGCTGTCACCTGAGCGGGGCTGCAGGTGGAGCCCTGGTGTCTCTGGCCCTTTAGAAAGTGTGGAAGGGACTTCCCTGGTGGTGCAGTGGTTAAGAATCCACCTGCCAATTCAAGGGACCCGGGCTCGAGCCGTGGTCCGGGAAGATCCCACATGCCGCGGAGCAACTAAGCCCATGCGCCACAGCTACTGAGCCTGCGCTCTAGAGCCTACGAGCCACAACTACTGAGCCCACGAGCCACAACTACTGAGCCCACATGCCTAGAGCCGGTGCTCTGCAACAACAGAAGCCACCGCCATGAGAAGCCCGTGCACCGCAACAAAGAGTAGCCCCTGCTCGCCGCAACTAGAGAAAGCCCAAGCGCAGCAACAACGAAGTCCCAACGCAACCATAAATAAGTAAACAAATAAATTAATTTTTTTAAAAGGGTGCGGGAGTCATTGCCAGGGGAGTAGCGCCACCTGGTGGACCGCGGGGTCATGACCAGCACTGCTAGGTGGACATGACTTTGGGGGGAATGCTCTCCGGGACCACAGCCGGGATCAATCAGTAATCCATCTCTGGACCCCCTCCCACCCCTCCCCAACCTTCCTGCCCTCTCCAGGGCCAAGCTTCACCCTGCCCTCCCCCCAAGCGCCCTCATACTTTTGCCACCTGCCCATTCAGCCCCTCTCCCCTCCCACCTTCCACCCCTAGCCTCTTCTGTTGGCAACAGTGCCCCCTTCCCACCCCCACTGTGGGCCACAGCCAAGTGGCCCTCAGCACCCATCCCCACCTCCTTCTCCGCCCCCCCTGGACAGTGAGGCCAGAAAGCTGAGTTCCTGTACCCGATTCCCCGCAGCTAGGTTCTGGATTCGAAACTGCTCTGGCCGTTCAATGTGCTGATCCCCAGACCAGGAAGGAGAGGGAGGGAGGGGCTCCTCCCTGCCTGGGGGTGGGGTGTTGGCTCCAGGATCCAATGCTGGGGGGCTGCTGTGGTGGTGGCGGCATCCTGGCCCAGCTTTGGCAGGGGGCGGGGGGTCCCCGGTTCCCCACTGTCTGGATTGTAGCAGAGCTGGATGGTCTGCTCTGGAGCCTGACTCTGCAGGCCAAGCGACAGTTCTATTCTAATTGCTGCATTAGTTAGGACACATGAGGTTATGCTGCCGTAGCAAGCAGCCCCGAAATCTCAGCGGCCTTTAAGCCTTAAAAGAACAAAGGCTGAGCAATGACTTTTTAGATACAACACCAAGTCGCGATCCATCAGAGAACGAATCGATGAGTTGGGCCTCATTAAAATTTAAAACCTCTGCTCTGTGAAAGACACTGTCAAGAGGATGAGAAGGGCGGAAAGGACGGAAAAGAAAGAAGTGATTTCTCGCTCACGCTGAACATCTGACCCAACGGGCAGGGAGACACCACACGTCAGCGTCACCCAGGCTGCCGAGGCTCTGTTTTGGTGAGGGTGGGCAGGTCTGGGCAAAGGGAAAGGGAAGAACTGCAATCCATCTCTTGAAGCTGCTTCCCGGAGCACGATTTCATTGGCCGGAGCAAGTCACCTGCCGCCCTGGCTTCAAAGCGAGCGGGGCCGTCCATGCCACCTTGCCTGGTGACAGGAGGGGATCCAGAGCGCCTGTGGCGGTCACAGACATCACATTCTACAGGGGACCACACGGAGCCCTGCCTCATGCACACAACACACTCACACCCACCTCCCCCGCACCCCCTGACATTCTGGCCCGGCTGTTCCTCAGCTGCTGAAAACAAGGGCCCTCAGTTTGGGGAGGGAATCATTTCCAAAGCAGTCAATCAATCAAACATTCACTGAGAAGGTTTGATTCTGCTCTCACAGCCATTAAGGCCCAGGCGGCCGAACGGAACGGGGTTGAGAGGTCCCTCCGTGGCTCTAGGGAAGGGTGGGAAGTCATGAGCCCCAGGCTTTGCGGCTGGATCAGTACAGTGTAATGACATACAGTTAAACTGACCGGTTTGTAGTGTACACTTCTATGAGTTTTGACAAATATGTAAACCCATGTAACCACCACCACTGTCACGACATGGAACACTTACCTTACCCCCAGAACGTTCCTGGGTGCCCCCTGGGTTGACCTTCCCCCCACCCCCAGGCCCTGGCAGCCACCAGTCCATTTTCTGCCCCTGTCATTTCCATGCTCCCAGAATGTCACGTAAACAGAATCACAGTTTGTGGCCTCGCGATCCGGCTCCTTCCGTGCAGCGAACCGCATGTGAGATTCACAGATGGCTCTGCCTATCCCGTAGTGCATTCCTTTTTATTGCTGAATAATATTTCACTGTAGGGATGTGTCACGTTTTGCATATTCATTCATCAGTTGATGAACATTTGCGTTGTTTTCAGTTTGGGACAATTATGAATAAAACTGCCACAAGCATCTGTGCAGACATATGTTTTCACTTCTCTTGGGTAAACACCTAGGAGTGGAAAGGCTAGATTGTATGGCAAGTGTATATTTAACCGTATAAGAAACTGCCAGACTGTTCTCCAAAGAGACTGTGCGTTTCACATTCCCACAGCCATGTGTGAGCGCTCCCCTGGTCCCGTGTCCCGGAGCCTCACCAGAACTTGTGTTACCCGTTTTTCCCTTGTAGCCGACCTGGTGGCTGTGGTGGGCATCGTCCCCTGTGCTCACCGCCCCTCTGTACCTCTTCTGTGGGGAAGTGTCTACTCGGGTCTTTTGCTCACCTTGATTGTGTTGTTTGTCCTCTTACCGAGTTGTGAAGGTTCTGGGCTTGTTTTGCCGGGCAGAGCTTGCAGAGGGACCGGAGCAGAGTCACTCCGGGCAAGACGGGAGGGGAGCTGTCTGCCACCAGCAGACAGCTTTGTCACCCACCACTTGGGACCCCCATGCGTCTTCCACACCAGTCCCCAGGCTCACTGGGCCTTTCCAAGGCGAAGAGTTGTCCAGGCTTCCTCGGCCTTAACTAAACCCCTTCCCCAGGCCTGGCATCCAAGCCCCGGCCTGCCCGGCCCTGTGGACAGCCCTGGTCCCTCTGTTCCCTCCTATCACTGCCAGTGATCTGACAGGCCCCTCGCTGCTCCAGCACATCGGCCCCACAGCACCTGAACCTCAGGGCCTTTGCACTTGCTGTTCCCTCTGCTTGCATGTCCCTCCTTCCTCTGGCCTCTGCTCACAGGCCTGCCCCCTGACCACCTATCACACACTGTCCTTATTGGCTGACTTGCGTGCTCTCCATCTCCCTTCAGGCTGAAGATTCCCAAGGGAAGGGACTTTGATCGCTGTGTCCACAGGGCCTGACACACAGTCAGCCCTCCATAAAGACATGTTGAATGAATAACTTTGCTGTCCCTGGACTCACGTGAAGATTATGTGAAATATCAGGTGCAATTGCCTTTCACAACCTGCTGTGTCCACAGAGGAGGAAACTGTGGCTCAGAAGGGGTGCCCACGAGGGCCGCAGTCAGACACTTGGGCCACCCCTCACCCACCCGGCCTCAGGCCAGAGACACACGATGCACACACGCTGCCCACATGTCACCACGTATAGATTCGTGCAGCTTTGCGCACAGGTGTTCCACTGGCGCACCCACACACACGGGCGCACAAACCACTCATGCCCGCGTCCCACAGCACAGGCCCAGGTGACTGACAGCCCAGGACCCCAACGGGCCTCCATCACTATGACAACGGACAGCGCCAGCTCAGGCTGTGCACAGTGGCCAGGAAGGATTCAAACCATGTGCATCACGGCTGTGGCGATGCTCCTGGGCTCCCCGCAGACCCCTGGTGCCAGCCCTTCCTGGCCGCGAGCTGACCTATCAGACGTGTGTGGAACCTGTACTTCCTCATCCACCTCGGGGATGAGGCTCCAGCTCCCCAGGGTCTGTGCCAGGTGCGGCGTGGGCCCAGCACTTCACACACGTTTTCTCCCTGGGTCCTCAGTGTCCTCCAGATGAGCGCTGCCAGGGAACCCATTCCACAGGTGGCAAACTGAGGCTCAGAGAGGGAAAGTCTCTTGCTCAGGGTCACCCAGCAGGTAGCCAGCAGGGCTGAAAGCTGGACCACTGCCCTGGGCTCCATCTCAGCAGCATGGTTTCTCCAGCAGCAAGCAGTCTGGCCATCCTTTGGAAGGTAGTGAGATCCCCCTCATGAGTGGCATTCAAACAGAAGCTGTCAGAGTTTTTACGGAAAAGGACCTGGCTTCAGGGGCAAGGGGTTGGATGAGCTGGCCTCCCATTAGTCCTTGAGTTGCAAAGGACAAAAAAATTATTTGGTAAATGTAACTGGAAAGAAACTAGCTTCAGATAAAGCTGGATCCAGCTCTCAGACATCATCAGGAGCCTTCCTCTGGGTTTCCTTTTCTGCTGGTTTACTTTATTCTCATCAGCTTTCCCTGGCCTGCATGACCCCCAGAGCTCCAGGTTTATATCATATGAGCTTAGCGCCCCCCAAGAGAAAGCTCAGTAAACGTTTGTCAAGTGAATGCTAAAGCACAGATAAGGTAGGGGTTTGAGTCCAGTCGAGTCCCAGCCCAGCCTCTGGGAGAGGAGCCCGGCACCCATGGTCACTCGGACACAGCACAGGGCCTGTTCCTCTGCATGGAACACCATCGTCTCTGAAATGTCAGAGAGTGGACATGGCATTTGCTGCACACCAGGCTGTGTCTTGACTTGAGCACTTTACAGATATTAACCTATAGAAACCGCATGGCAGCCCTGTGAGTCTGTCACAGTCCCTATCTCCTGGAAGGGAAACTGAGTCACAGAGAAGTGAGGTGGCCAGCCCAAGGCAGGGCTGGAGCCACAGGGCCACTCAACATGCCGGGCTCGGGGGGCTCCACCTCCCGCAGGGGCAGGAGTGCTATCCTGAAGCCCTCGTCTGCCCAGGGGTGCAGAGGACAGCACCGACGCTCACTCTGCCAGGCCGCCCTGGGGTTACTATGGGATGGAGCCTGGAGGAGTCGAAGTTTCCAGCGGCTGAGAATTGGGTCTGGTCCCAGTCTTCCCGTCTGTAAAATGAGCAGGCCTCTCCACTCAAAAGCACGGCTCTCGTGTCATGCTGGACCACCTGCTTTCCGTGATGTCCCCCGAGGTAGCCACACGTGGCTTCAAAAACCTGAGCTGTGGGTGGTGTGACCGAGAAACCACAGAAAACATTTTTTTATCTCCTTTAATGAGTGGAAATTCAGACAGCCCCACGTGGCTACTGACACCTCTATGAGCAGCCACCTCCAGGGCTCCAGACGGTCGATCGAACGTGGGTTTTCATCTTGGTTTTGTTCTGTCTGCTAGTTACCCGCCCTTCCCCCGCTCCACCAGGCAGGTGGCCCCGGCATTTCCTCTCCAAGGGAGTTTTGCTGGTGTCTCTCTCTCGGCCAGAAAGAGGCCGTCACCTGTCCTGACCCACAGCCCTGCCAGATAAGATGGCCAGACTCTGAGTGGCCTGAGTACCTTTGCGTCACTGAAGGGGACAGGAGCTCCAATAACGGCTGAGATCTAGTTTCCCAGCAGCCAGCTGGAGGCGGGCTTAGCACAGGATTTAAACTGATCTAAAGACAGGAAGGAAGCAGGCTGCTTGTGGCACACCTGCATTTTCAGCTGGGTCTGTACCAGGTACACACACCTACTCCCTACCGGTGTGGGAGCGCTGCCCATCTGTGCCCCACACCCCAGCATGCACACACTCACACACACACACACGCAGGTGTGGACACAGCCCTGCTCTGTGGGCTTCCTCCTGCCGGGCTCCCAGCAAGGGCTGGGGGTAATGACATCCTGTGCCCTCTGGTCCCAGGCCAGGAGGAGCCCTGCCACCTTCTCCAGGGTGACCCCAGCTGCACCCTGAGCCCCAGGAGCTGGGCAGAGGTCAGGCATCCCCAGGAGCCCAGGCCTGAGCTCAGGGTCCAGCAGCTCTGGGCCCCGGCCACCTCCCTCCCCTCTAGCTGCCCCTGGGGGTCTGCAGGAGTGAGTGACCACCCCCTACCCTACACACTCACCTCCCAGCTCTGAGTGAGCAGTGGGCAGGGAGGGGTCTCAGGGTGGTAGCCGAGAAGTCCTAAAATGTAAGTGGATTCGCTTCCTGTGGCCCCTGTAACAGAGCCCCACAAACGGGGTGGCTTAAAGCACGGACATTTATTCTCTCTCGGTTCTGGAGGCCGGAAGTCCAGAACTAGTATCGCTGGGCCGAATCAAGGTGCTGTCGGGCACACTCCCTCCTCTACCAGCTTCCGTGGCTTCCTAGGCCCGTGGCTGTAGCCCTGCCCCCGTCTCTGCCTCTGTGGCCCCATGGCCTCCTCCCCGGCGGATCACATCCCTTCGGCCTCTCTCAGAGGACACTTGTGTGGCATTTAGGGCCACGTAGATGATCCAGGACGATCTCCCCACCTCAAGGTCCTCAACTCAATCACGCCCTCAAAGACTCCTTTTGCTGTTTATATAAGTGACATCCAGGTCCCAGGGGTTGGGGCGTGGGTGTCTTTGGGGGCCGTTTTCAGTGGGCCACAGAGAGCCACGCAGGGTCTGAGCTGTGCCCGCTCCTGAAGCTGGCTCTGGCAGTGACCAGTGCATGACCGAGGGGGGCCAGGTACAGCGACAGACCCCGGATCCTGTGTGGTACCAACGTCACGGGCCTCAGGGGCCTGCGGTCCCTGCCTGGGGGGACCCCCAGAATGAAGGGCATGGGGGCAATGGGGCCGGGGCTGGCGGTTGGGGGATTGAGCATGGGGAGGGCACCTGGGCCGCCTCCTACCTTCCTGAAACCCCCTTGACAGGTTAGAAACTGGCAGGACCAGCCCACGGGACAGGCGCCGCAGCTCCAGGCCCAGAGAGGTGGACGCAAGGTAGACCCGCCCCAGGACACACGGCAACAGGTGGCAGCAGTGGGCCCCTCTGGTGACCCAGGCCCCCTCGCTCTTGGTGTCTCTTCAGGCTGCCCGAGCCAGGCTTTGAGCTGGTCTTGGAGGCTGGGCAGGAAGTGGGGAGGAGGAGGGGAGTGGAGGAAGTCTGAGAGCTGAACGGACCCATGGATGCTTCCTGACTTCCGGAGGGAGGGGCCCGGGGTGTGAGGGCTCGTGGGGCAGATTCCTCCTTTCGGGGCCCCAGCAACCCCCGAGGGGATTGGATCCACAGTGCCCACGTTCACCCCACGAGTGTTTCTTGAGGGCCTGTCGCGGCCCCTCCCGGCCCGTTCCCTCTGCCTGTTGCCAGCTCCCAGCCCCCAGGCCCTGGGGGCTGCAGAGAGGAGGTGGGCAGGGATTTGCTTGGCTGGGGCTGGTGCCCTACCTGGGAAAGCAGGAGGGGTGGAGGAAGGGGTGAGACCCCTGCCCTGGACTCCGAGGGCACATGCCCACAGCCGCATGTGCAGGCACACGACCCCACCCTCACTCACCTGGGCCTGCGGACCTCACAAAGAGCAGGCCCCTTGCCTAAGGCAAGCATGAGGACAGTCGCTCAGGCCAAAGCCCCCAAGTGCCCTGGACTCCTCTCCTTCTGACCCTGTCAATTTTACCTTCAGAATATATCTGGGATTAGAACTTTCACAACCCATGGCCCACACCCTGGCCAGTCCCTGTGGTTGCCCAACTGGACAGGTGTTCCCCTCACTCAGTGTCATAGCCAGAGGTCTCTCCGTGGCCACCCATGCCCGTCCTGACCATCTCTGGCCCACAGGCCTCCTCCCGTCCCCCTCACTCCGGCCTCAGGGCCTTTGCACCTGCTGTTCCCGTGGCAGGGCAGGCACCCCTCTCCAGCTCTCCACGACTTCCTACTTAAGTAATTCAGAGCCAGTTTCTCACAACTAGCCTGTGTATTTACTTATCTATGTGTTTGTCTGTCTCCCCCCACCCCCCAGAATGTCAGCTCCACGAGGACATGAATTTGTGTCTGCTTTCGTCACCATTGCTCCCTGCCCAGTCCCACACCTGGCACAAGGCAGACCCTACCGGCTGTGGACTACAGGAAGCCGCAGATGCAGGTGGACAGCCGTGGAGACGGTACAGGTGAACAGCACCGCGGTCCACCACGCCCGCCGGGCCCCAGCCCCTCTCCTCCTCCTGTCATTCAGCCCTGACACATCACAGCCGGGAGGGACGCAGGCAGCCCGGGTGCAGCTGCTCCATCGAGTGGAAGGGGAGACCGAGGCGGGAGGTTGAAGCCCAGGATGTGGCTCCCTGCCCAGCCTGCCCCTGCTGGCTTGGTCACCTCCCAATCCGACTCCGCAGCCCGGGAGTGTGCAGTCACCACGCACGCTCCCACCAGCCAGGCCTCCAGCCCCATCTTGGCCGGAGGAGCTTATCACCGATGACTTTTCAGACAGAAATCGATAGAAAACGTTTTATCTCCTTCCCCAGGGGCAGCCGGGCCTGAGAGCAGAGCTGGCTCCGTTACTATGGTGACCCTCCTGGACCTCCCCACTCCCTCCCCTCCCCCTCCTCCACTCCCTCCCCTGGTGCCCCCACTCCCCTTGTCCCCTCCCCACAGCTCCCACCCTGCTGCCTGGTGGCTGCAGCATTGCCATTTTGTGGGCCTGAGAGGGAGCGGCCTCGGGGCCCCTCAGCCCACCCAAACGTGACCTTGGGGCCCTCTGCTTCCACACCAAAGCAGCTCTGGAGGCCAGCTTGGGCCTCATCCCTCTGCCAGGCACTGTCCTCCCTGTCTGTGACAATTCTCTGATCATTCAGCTCAGTTTCCCCTCTGTACAATCAGACGGGGAACAATTCCTCCCTATAGGGCACTATGGGCACCCTGGGAGACTGGACCTGTAAAGGCAGGGAGCACAGGGCTTGGCTGTGGTCAAGAAACGCCAGCCACTGTAGATAAGCCTCGATCTGCACATCTGCAGAATGGGTACACGAGAGATTATGGTTGTCGAGTCTAAATGAGAGAGGAAAAACCGTCTGGCCCTCTGCCTGGCACATTCTAAACGGTGCATTCTCTGGAAGGACCATCGTCCAGGCCCTGCTGTGGGGGTGGGAGGAGGTGGGAGGGACAGCTGTGCCCCACCCTCCACCGAGGCTCCCTGGCCACGGCCTCCTTGTGGCCCGCCGTGGACAGTGATGCCTCATGGGGCCCACGTAACCTGTACTCTCCCTCCACGCCACAGAGCTGTGTGGATTTTCTTCCTGCCTGCAGGCTGGGGTCGCGTTCTGCCTCGAGTGCTCTGCCCCACGTGGTCAGCCAGGCCACAAACCTCCAGGATGGGAGGCACTACGTATAGCACAGAGACTGGAGCCAGACCACTGGGCGTGTCTCACCTCTGCCGCTTGGGGACACTTCTGTGGCTGCTGAATAATGGCCCCAGAGATATCCACACCCCAATCCCCAGAAACTGTGAGTGTGACCTCAGGTGTCAGAAGGGACTCTGCAGGTGTGATTAAAGATCCTGAGATGCAGGGATGGTCCCGCCTTATGCAGGTGGGCCTTAAATGTCATCACAAGTGTCCTTTCAGGAGAGAAGCAGGGGAGAACTGACACAGGCGAGGAGAGGTGACGATGCAAGCAGAGACACAAGGAAGGGGCCACGAGCCGAGGGGCGCAGGCGGTCCCTGGAATCTGAAAAGGGCGAGACACCACTGTCGCCTGGAGCTGCAGGGATGCTGAGCTGGACTCCTGACCTCCAGGACTGTGGCCTTAAAGCAGTAGGTCAGCGGCAGTGGTCATGGCAGCCACGGGAGATGCCCCCTTGGTGCCTCCGCATCTGTAAAATGGGCTGATGCAGTGCCCCCTCCCTGGGCTCTTGGGAGGCTGACCTGAGTTGACAGTGCAAAGAGCTTAGAAAACTGAGAAGTATTGTTTTTAAAATGACTGTGCAAAAAACTGGTCTGCCCTAAAGAGGACAGCACTCCTGCCCTCAAGGAACTAACTCATGACCTGGAGCCAGAGAGACTTGCAAAGAATAGTGATCACTGAGAATGTGACAGGAGGACCTCAGGTGAACGGGGGAGGTCTGAGAGGGCTTCCTGGAGGAGCCCACGCTTTTTTTTTTTAAAAGATTTTTATTTATTTATTTATTTATTTATTTATGGCTGCGTTGGGTCTTTGTTGCTGCGCACGGGCTTTCTCTAGTTGCGTTGAGCGGGGGCTACTCTTCGCTGGTGTGCACGGGCTTCTCATGGCGGTGGCTTCTCTTGTTGCAGAGCACGGGCTCTAGGCGTGTGGGCTTCAGTAGTTGCGGCACGTGGACTTCATTAGTTGTGGCTCACAGGATCTAGAGCGCAGGCTCAGTAGCTGTGGCGCACGGGCTTAGTTGCTCTGCGGCATGTGGGATCTTCCCGGACCAGGGATCGATCCCTGTGTCCCCTGCATTGGCAGGCGGATTCTTAACCACTGCGCCACCAGGGAAGTCCTAGGAGCCCACTCTTCATTTGAGCCTGGAAAGGTGTAGAGGGAGCTGCCAGACGGGGCAAAGAGGGAAGGGTGTCTCAGGCAGAGACACAGAAGATAGGAGCTGAAGCAACTGAGGGACCTGTAAGGCATCCTGCAGGGAAGAGCCGGAAGGATGTGCACGGGCCAGGCCAGCCCTGGGGTGTGTGTGTGGGGAGTGCCGGCCAGGGAGGGACACCACGGAACAGAACAGGGCCACCGTGAAGAGGGTGGATGGGGGTGTTGAAACAGGGCGAGGAGACAAGTTACAGAGGCCACAACCAAGGAGGGCGCAGAGCGTAGAACTAACAGGATTTCAGGACAGCCTGGACTAGGCAGGTGAGCAGGGGAGGCGCCAGAGAGCTTGGGGCACTTGGCCTGGACAACCATCCTCCTAACTAGCGCCAGAACCTGGCCCTCACCACACACACGCCAGGGGACGTGCCTAGGGCTGGATGTGCCTCATCTCAGCCTCAATCCTCACAGCCCTGGAATTGCGATCGTCCACGGTGTGCAGAGGGGAGACTGAGCCCAGACACAGAGCAGGGGGGTGAGGGGGTGGGGCGTAGGGGCTGGGAGGGGAAGGGCGGAATAGCTTTCATATAAACTAGGTAAGAAATGGTTTGGGGACTGCTTCTGTAATAGGTTTTTATTACAAGAAAGAAGTAAAGAAAGAAGGAAGGGATGGAGCGAGGGAGGGAGAGAGGAAGGGAGGAAGGAAGGAAGAAAAATATTCATGTTTTATTAGTACCTAAGTGCTTTATTTTCACCACTGGTAATAAGAAGAAAATCTGTACAGCCTGAAAGTATGGCAATTCAAACCTCTGTTTAAGAAAGACCTGTGACCTGCACAACCCTTAAGATGGTGCACACGTAGTAACAGCTTAAAGTTGGAGGGGGTCTATGACCAGGAGCTCAGCTGTATCGATGAGGTTTTCTCTAGCTGACAATGGTGGATGCAGGGGTGATCACTGAATATTTCTTGTACCTTCTTGACTATCTTAAATATTTTACAATTAAACATTGGGTGTCACTGATGATCCCCAGCTGTCCACTAAAGCTGGTCTGAGGTCCCAGCTCATATCCATCTGATGACAGGACCGCTGTCCTTGCAGCCAGCCTGAGTCCCCTCCACCACATCCTGCCTGTTTGCACAGCCCCAAGGAGGGAACTTCCTCTGTCCTGAGGCAGTGCATGGTCTCCTCTGAACAGTTCTTATTGTGGGAAAGTTCTGCCTCATAAAGAGTCAAAATGCTGCTCCAGGTCTTTCCATTCACTGGAAACCCACAACCTGCATGTGAGTACACAAGGCCAGGGCAGCCCTTCAGATCTTTGAAGAAGTCAGTCCCCTGCCCTCCTCACCCTCATTTTTCTTCTCCAGGTAAAGCAGCCTTAGTTCTCTTTGAGACAAGCGACAGAAAACAAACTTAGGCTGGTTTAGGTAAACAGGTAAACTTATTGGCTTGCGTGTAATTGAGCTTCAGGTGTAGCTGGATCCAGGTGCCCAGCTGGTGTCTGTACGTGTGTTTTGACACTGCTCTCCTACATACTGGCTTTATTCTCAGGCCCACAGCCATGAGCTTAACACCTCCTGGAGGTTCCAGCAAAGCTCAGTGCTTCCTGCAAAACTGCCAGCGGCCTTGGGTCATGTGGCCATCCCTGAACCAGCCACTGTAGCCAGGGAAATGGGGCACTTTGATTGGTTAAACCTGAATCCTATGAACATCTCTGTGTACCGGAGGTAGTGTCAGCCCAGGCTGAACCACATGGGCAGAGAGTGGGAAGGAATGTTCCCCCAGGAAATCAAGAGACAAATCAACCACCAAGAGACAGGTATGTGAGCTGGGACAAAGGTTTTCTGTCACAGAGATCCACAACAGCTGAGACAAGGTAGGACTTTATCCCTCCCTAATGTAGCTTCCTCAGGTAGGCAGGCTGGCTGCCCAGAGCTCAAGCTGGGCCCTCAGACGCACCTGCAGCCCACTCCGCATGCCCCACTCCAGGTGCTTCCCCTCCTTGTGCTTGGTCTTCCGTGTGACAAAGGGGGGGCTCCTGAACTGGGGACGTCCCCACGGAGGCGAGCCACCAGTAAGCCAGTCCCTCAGGGTACGGGAGTCTGTCCGGAGGTGGATCCCCCTTCCCTGTCTTCCAGCCCCGGGGACCTCTCTCCCTCAGCCGGGAGTCATTGTCTCCTTTTGGCCTAGGAGAAAACTGAGGGGGAGTTCCAGGCCAAGGCACAGATGCAAAACTGAGTCTTAAGACCCCTGGGGAGGGGGGAGGATATCTCAAATCCAGTGCCTTTGGGGGCAGTCGGTGATTTAAATGTGGGTGTGGGTAGTGGTAGGGCCGCAAGAATTTAGATTCCTTAAAGGTATTTCAACTCCAAAATCTTTAGACACTTTTCTCTCCAGTCAAAACAAGCCCGCAGGGCTTCCCTGGTGGCGCAGTGGTTGAGAGTCCGCCTGCCGATGCAGGGGACATGGGTTTGTGCCCCGGTCCAGGAAGATCCCACATGCCGCGGAGCAGCTAGGCCCGTGAGCCATGGCCACTGAGCCTGCGCGTCTGGAGCCTGTGCTCCGCAACGGGAGAGGCCACAACAGTGAGAGGCCCGCGTACCGCACAAAAAAACAAAACAAAACAAAACAAAACAAGCCCGCAGCCTGGACCCCACCTCGAGGCTGCAAGTTCGACATCTTTGTAGCAAGACTGTCTTTACTGGGTGTCTGTGTTGGGCAGCGGGCCCACTCCCACCTTACCTCCCACCGCATCCCACGAAAGGTGACAAGTAGCTTCTCAGCAGAAATCTCCCGGGGGCTGGCTCTGCTGACCGACCCCTGATGGTGCCCACAGCAGACTGAGCACTCTCCTGCTCAGAAGGCTCCTCTCCCTAAATTGGGCTACCCAGCCTTCTGAAGAGGCCTAAGGATCACCCTCCAGAGCTCAGCTCACAGGTCACCTCCTCCAGGAAGCCTTCCCTGAATTCCTCAACAGGACCAGATCACGACACTTCGTGCCTGGGCTTCACAGCACGTTTTTCACAGGTAGCTCTAACATGGCAACCCAGAACCTAACCCAGTGTCTGACCCACGGTGGGCACTCAATTAATATGCATGGGAGAGGCGAATAAGCTCACCTGCTGTGTGACCTTGGATGAGGGACTGACCTCTCTGAGCCTCAATTCTTTCATCTGTAAAATGAGTTGTGATGAGGGAGCACTGAGAGGATGCATGGAGTGTGTGAGGCTGAATAACGGCTCACAAAGATATCTGGGTCCCGATCCCCGTATCCTGTGAATGTTCCCTTATGTGGCAAAAAAACAGGGGGTGGAGGGTCCTTGTAGGTGTGCTTAAATTAGGGTCTTGAGATGGGAGAGTCTCCTGGATTATCCAGGTGGCCCGAATGGAATCGCAAGGGTCTTATAAGAGGAGGCAAGAAGGTCAAGGGAGGAAGCAGGAGCTGTGACAACAGAAGCAATTATTTCCTGCCTTTTCTGGTTCCTGGAGGTCACCAAGGGGGCACGAGCCATGACATGCACGTGGCCTCCAGAAGCTAGAAAAGGCAGGGAACGGACTCTCCTGTTGATGCTGATTTCGGACATCTGCCCTCCAGAACTGTAGAGAATAAAGTTGGGTTGTTTTAAGCCACTATATGTGTGGTCATTTGTCGCAGCAGCCCTAGGAAACTCACACCCACGGAAAGCATCTGGTGCACGAGCCCTCAGAATGGCAGTGGTTAGTGCCTAGACCACACCATCTCCTCCTCCCCCCGGGACACCCCCTCTTCTCACCGCCCACTGAGGTCCCTGGTGCCAGGCCTTCCCTGGGTTGTTCCCAGAGCAGGGGAGGGCAGGGAGGGCAGGAGGCTGGACACAGCAGGGGGTAGAAGCCCCTGGATGTATGGAAGCCCCGTTCCCCCTCCTCTAGCTTGTGACCTAAAGCACTAACAGTGTTCACGGCCTCTAGGCTCCGGGCTCCACGCTCCACACTCCCACTTCCTTTAGTCCTCAGGAACCCTGGGAAGTAGGTGCTACTCTTACCCCCATTTTACAGATGAGGAAACCGCAACTCAGCACGTCAACTGGTTTTTCCAAAGCCTCCCAGGTGGGCCCAGAGAAGCCAGACTTAGAGACGAGGTCTGTCTCCCCCAGAACCTGTGCTTAAAGCCACGCTGTGCACCTTCTTATCCCACTTCTGCCCGGCTCTCAAGCTCGCCCTTGGGGGTGGTGGCTGAGTTGGGTGCAGGTCTTGGGTCTTGCTTGTCACCTTAGCTTGAGACCCTGGACCGATGACTTCACTGCTCTGTGCCTCAGTTTCCTCGTGAACAAAAGTGGTGGGCTTGCCTCCTGGGGGGTGGGGGGCCGTGGGTGTCAGGATCAGATGAGAGGACGTGTAGACAGGGGGACAGTCCTCTGTCACAGAGTAAGAGCACCGTACCCACCACCTGGCCTTACCTACAGGTGAGGAGGCTTTAGTTCCCGGGACCCCGACTCCTTGACAACCCTCCCCTGCCCGTGGGACCAACAGACCCCAGAGGCTGGGTGGGAGCAGGAGGCCTTCTGCCTCAGCTGTGGCGAGTCGAGGCGGCTTTGGGGCAGGAAGTCAGGGAGTCTGTAAGCTCATAATAGGTTCACTCACCCATTCATTCAGCATTCCTCTGCCCAAGCTCTGCCGATGTCACTAGAATTGCATCCAAGGTCCCCACCAGGCCCTGGTAGCCCTGAAGACCCGGGTCCTCCCTACGGCTCTGCCTGTCCCCCTGCTCTCTCCTGCCTCAGGGCTTTTGCACTTGCTCCTCCCCCTGCCAGGAACGGTCAGTTCCCTGCTCACACGCGGCTAAGTAGCCCCTGTTCTTCACTTCACTAATGACTAGCGCTCATTACTCCCTGGAACGATCTTCCTCACGTGTGGAAGCATTTGTTTGCTGTCTGTCTCTGCCCACCAGGGTGCCAGCCCCATGACGACAGGACCACTTGTCTCTGCTGATTCTGCGTCCAGCGAGGTGCCAGTAAGTGAAGAAATCCATGCTCGGCGGCCTACTGAGCTTAGAGGTCGGAACGTTTCCCACCCAGACTGTGAAGGGGAGGTCACAGGAGGGCTGTGGTGGGTGAGGGCGGGAGCCTGGCCCAGCGACCCGGCCAGAGCCTGGGAGCATCTGAAGACCGGTGCCGGTCCACGTCCTCCGCCCGAGGTTCCGGCCCCGACCCCGACCCCGACCCCGGCCCGCGAGTCCTTGAGGGCCCCCCCCCGAGTCCCCCCGCCAAGCCCCCTCCCCCCAGGCCCGCGGCGGGTGAGGGCCGCCAGGGGGTGCTGTCGGGGCGCGCGGCCCACCTGGCTCCCGGGCGGCGAGCGAGCGCAGCCAGGCGGCCGGGAACTTTTCTCCTCGCGCTCTCGCCGCCTTCTCCCCCCGCGCGCCGCCCGCCGCCGGCTCTTCCTGCGCGGAGGGGACCGCATTTCCCCGCGGCCCTGCGACGCCAGCAGGCCCGGCGGTGCGCAGCCAGGGCCCGGTCCCCGCGCCCCGGGCGCCGCCCCTGCCCGCGGCTGCGCTCGGAAGGCGAGGTGCGGAGCGAGGCGCGGCCGGAGCGAGAGCGCGCCGAGCAGGCCGCCCAACCCGCCGCCCGAGCGCCGGCTCGAGGAGGGGGCGCCGAGGCCCACCCTCGTTCCTGCCTGGCTGCTGGCCGGCCGGGCCGCCGCGCGCCGACCCCCATGGCCTCCCGGGTCTCCGGGCAGCGAAGTCGCAGCGCCAGACCCCGGGCCCCCGAGTGAGCGCGCGCTGAGGTGAGCACCGAGCGCCGGGGCGGAGGCGCGGGGGGCCGCGGGGAAGTGCTTTGTGTGCGGGGGGCGCGAGGTCACCGGATGGCCGTCCGGGGAGCTGCGGGGTGCGGGCGCGAGGAGCGAGGGTCGCGGGTGCGGGGGCTGTCCGCGCGGTGGCGCCGGGGGTCAGCCGAGTGCGGGTGGGGACCGGGGGCGTTCGCGCGGCGCCGGAGGCGAGCTTTGTGAGTGCGTCCGGGTGGGGGGCGGGGAGCCGACTTATCCGGGGGGACTCGGGGCCTGGTGGGGCCACGGCGTGGGAGCCAGGGCCTCGAGGGACGGCGAGGGCTGTGGTGGGGAGGGGTGGCGCGCGGGGCTCTCAGCGGAACCCGCGGCGGTGCCCCCTCGCGGGCGGCGGCGCCCGGGCCTGTGCGCAGGCCGCGCGACCCGGCAGGAAGCGGCCCCGGAGGCCGGGGAGCTCCGACGCGGGCAGGCCCGGGGCGCGCGGGCCTTTCGGGGTGACGTCACGGTGGGGGCTCCGGCCACGCGAGTCCGGTGTTCCCGGACGGACGGCTGCGCACCGGCCGTGTTCCTGGCCCCGCACCTCCGCGCCTGAGAGGCAGGGGACCCGGGAGGAGGACGCGGGGACCAGGCGCAAGGCAGTGTCGCCGAGCGCAGCGGGGGGGGGGGGTTGCAGGACGCGGGGTTGACATTTGGAGCCTTGGTCGCCGGGGGCGGCCGGAGAGGGGCGGAGGGGAAGCGAAACACCAGACAGGCCCGAGGCCGCGGCGGCCCCAGCTTCCTGGGGCGCCCGCTTTCCCAGCGAGCTGTTTCCCTTCTTGGGCTCTGGGTCGGCCTCAAATCCACGCCAGGGGCCGGAGTGCGGCCCGAGCTGTGCCCTGGTTCGGGGAGCCCCCGACGGGCGCGGCGCTGGGGCTCAGGGCCTGAATGGAGACGGCTGCCGAGAGTAACAATGCGCTACTGGGGGGCTGGGGGAGGGGAGGCAGCGCGCCTGAATGGCGACCCGGGCCCCGGGCTTCCCAGGGTTTCCGCAGGCTCCGATCCGGGACCCATGCGGGACCCTCACGGTTCCCTCCACCCAGAGTGGCCCCCCCTCCATTTGTCTTCCAACGCAGCGGCGTGTTGAGGATTCAAGGGCATTACATCTGGTTGCAATCCGGTTTCATGCCGCTGTTGGGCTGTTAAGACCTCGCGCTGACGTCAGAGCAGGGGAATTACTTCTTTTTATTTTATCTTTTTTTAGTTGTCTGCTGCCCGGGGAGGGGAGGCGGGGTGGGTTAGGCGAGTTCTGATGTGGAGGCGCCAGCGCCGTGGGAGCCCCAGGCTGGGGGCTCTGCCTCTCCCCACACCGCATCCTCCATTCAGACCTGGCTCTGCCTGGGGTCAGGCGCACCCTGGGTGGGGGCAGCCCTCGCTGCAGACTCAGTGGAGGCCCCTCCCGACTGACCACACAGCTGCATTTCCAGAGGCTTCCCTGGGACGTGGCCTCAGGATCTGGAAGCTAGAAAGGAATCTTCTAGTTTCCCACCCCTCCCCCTTGACAGTGAGGGCCTCAGGAGTGTCCAGAAGGGAGTCCTTAGGAAAAGTGGCCTTCTGGGTAACACAGAGAAGTGGACACAGACATTCTGGTTTGGGGAAGGCTCAGCCCCAAAACTGTGGCAAAGGCTCTCACAGGCAAGAGGCTTGGAAAGAAGGAGAATGTGTCCAGGGGGTGATCCAGGCCCCAGAAGCCGAGTGTGGAGTGGGCTGAGTGTGACCTTACCCAACAGCCAGAAGCTTCTGTAGCTTCCTAAACAGAGGGGGGGTCACCCGCTCCGCAACGGTCTTTCTCTCCCTGTGGACCAGGAGGCCCCTGCAGGCAGGGACCCTGCTTATTCCTCCTTAGACTCTTTAGTCTGGACTGTGGCTTCCAAACCCTCAGCTGTGACCTATAGTAAGAAATGCATTTTAGGTCACAATTCCATTCACGCCCACTGTGTGTAACTGGAAAAAAAAGTTTGGTGAAATAGCTCTTTACTCTGTTATGTACCCTGGTCTGATACTTTCTGTCCTAGTCTATTTGTTTTTTTTTTTTTTTAATTGCTTTCTGTGACCCACTAAATTGATTTCGCGATCCACTAACGGGTCCTACCCAGAGTTTGAAAAAACAGGCCTAGAAAATGAGTCTATCTTCTATTCATTCAACAAACATTAATTGAGGCCCTGACAGTTTCTCTCAATTTCTTCTTTTTGAATTACTCAGGTAAGATATGGATTTGTTCTCATTTGTGAACAATGCAAATAACCCAGAAGTACACAGAGTAAAAGTGCCCCCCAGGTAACCCCAGTTAACACCTTGAATATGGTTTGCTGTTCTCTTATGCATACATGTATCGTATACACAAATACATAGTTTTCTCTTACCCCAAACGGGACCGCCCCTCAGGCACTTAGTGGTCAGCTCCCTTTTCCTTCCTGTTGTCTTGGCGGGGTCACAGGGGGGCTGCTCTAGGGCAAGGCTTTGGGTGACTCCTGGCTCCACCACGTCCTGAATGAGTTCACCTCTCTGTGCCTGTGTCCCCATCTGTGCAACGGGGGTAATAACAGTACCAGCCTCACAGGGCTGTGGTGAAGCTTTCATAAGTGAGCTAGTCCACGTCAACCTGTGAAGCTGAGAACAGTACTTGTCCCAATAAATGTTAGCTGCCACTGTCACCATTATTATCACCACTGTCTTCCCATGGCCATACACGTTTACACTTCATTGCTTTAATAGCGCCTGTGGCTGGGCATGGATGTCCCCCCAGCGACGTGTGGCTCCGCAGGCAGGACCAGGCGGGGCCCTGCACGCCGGGCAGCTTTCCTTCGGGAGAGGCACCTGGGCTTACTGGCCCACCAGCTATTTTCCAAGGGCCCACCGTTTCAAAGTTCTGTGCTTAATGCACCTGCGTCCAAGGTCACAGCCCAGGGGTGGGAACCAGATGGTACCCAAGGGGACAAGTGGGAGCTCGTGCCAGGTCTTGGCAGGAAGCAGGGCCTCGCATGGAAGCACTGGCAGGTGCTCTGGGGACAACGAGGGAAGGAGTGGGTCGGTGTCTTTGGCAGGCCTTGGTCACGCGGCGAGGGGCAGAGGGGACCATGGAAACCAGTTCCAGGATGGTGAGCAGGTAGCCTGAGCTTTAGGATCCAGGGGTGAAGATGTCCCAACTTGACCAGAGTTGGGGCTTTGTGGAGGTGGGGCTTCATGGCAGAGGGGGCTTGGAGCAGGTGTTTGGAGCACAGGTAGGTGATGAGGGGGTGTTCCTGGCAAAGGGAACACACCAATGATTCTTCGGCAGCTGCAGTGGACATGGCCGGTGTCCTGTGGCCAGGAGGGAGGACTTGGCTCAGAAAGAACGTGGTGGGAAAGGCTAGCTGTTGCCGCGGCCTCCCCACTGGCCTCCCTGCCTCCATCCTGCCCCCTCCCAGCGTGGGCCGCACTGCCTAGTGACCTTTCTCAACCACGGCAGTGACCCCCCGGGGCTCCTGCTGCCCTCTGAATCAGGGTCTGCTCTGGAGTCCCTCCCACACCGTGCGGGCCTTTCTGGTCCTCGCCTGCTCTGGTCCCACTCAAGCCCCGTCCCCTCCTGCCACAGCCGAGCCCCCTCCCAGGATGCAGCCCTGGCGTTACTGCCTCTGAACGTTGGCCCAAGCTGTTCCTTCCACCTGGGCTGCTCTTCACCTTCCTCCCTGCGTCCCGAGACCCAAACAGACGTCCTGTCCCCTCCTCCTCTGACCTCCACGGCGGAACTGAGTCATCTGCCTTTGTCTATGGCTGAGGCACAGCGTTTATCACAGAATTATCGGTAATTCTGTCGGTGTCTGTCCTCCCCAGGAGGCCAGGGCATCCAGGCCCAGAGCTCGGCCGCCTCCTCTGTGCGGCCCCAGCTCCAAGGGTGAGGCCGGGGGCGCAGGGCGCTCAGAAGTCTTCCCGGCAGGAAGGGCCGGGCGAGGTGGGGCGGGGGAGCCCAGCATTGTTTCGGGGGCCCCTGTGGGATCTTGGGGATTCTTGGGGCGCCAGTCAGGGGATTCTATTCATCACCCTCAGGGGAGACCGGCAAGGCCAGAGAGGGGCCCCTGCTCCTTCTGGGGGGCTGAGGAGAAACTGGCTCGTCCTGTTTCCCGGGATTGAGGCAGAGCCGTGCCCCGTGCCTGGGTGGGTCACCGGGATCCGAGACTGGAATGTGACACCAGGGGGGGGGCCAGCAGCTGGAGGTGCAGATGGGGCTCGGCTGCCAAAGGAGAGCTTTTGCTCTACTGGTTCTCGAATCTGTGTGGATAGTGTGTGTGGTGGTGGGACACCGGTGGGGCGGGTGGGGAGGAGGAGAGGGCGACGTGGGAAGGACGCCTAGTCAGGAAGGACAGAAGGACGGGCCAGGAGCACCAGGGCTCTGCTGTGACCAGCCGATCGTCGCTCACCCAGCAGACACCCCCTCCCCGCCACGTTTCTTCCCCTTGGCCGTGGGCTCGCCGGCCCCGGAGATGAGATGCTCGGGGCCAGTGGACAGCAGGCGTCCAGTTTCTGCATGGTGATCAGCCTCAGGGGGAAGGGGTCCCGCAAGCCCGGAGGGGAGCTGTCAGGAGGTGTAGAGGCCCAGTGGAGGGGCTGGGGCCCCTCAGGGTGAGGACGGGCCCCAGGCTGGGGGTCCCAAGGGAGCTGGCGCAGACTACGCCGCATTTGGCCCCCTCTCCCATCCCCTCCCTGGAGACATGCCTCAGTCCAGTCTGGGCAGCACGGCTGAGCAGGGGAGCGGCCCTGGGTTTGGAATCAGGACAGGGTTTGAGTTCCAGCTGCTGCTTCAGGAAAGTCACGCCGTCTCCGTACCCCCCGACCCCGTCCCCCGCCCCCCACCGCCCCAGCACATTTCCCCTCCTGTCCGAGAGGGGGCGGTAACTGCTGCATTCAGTGTGCTCTGTGATCTGGAAAGCATGGGGTCAGAAACACAGGCCAGCCCGGGTTCACATCCAGGTGCCACCGTCCTTTCAGGGGCTCCGTCTCCCCACCTTTGAAACGGGCACAGTCACAGGTCCCGAGTCACTGGCTGCTGGCCCGTAGACTCGGCAGGGACCAGTACTCTTTCTGCTGAAGGACTTTGGGGGAAGAGGTTGCTGTTAGCACTCCTCCCCTAGCCTTCCCTGCGGTGACGTTGGCCAAACCCAGGAGTTTGGTGCCTGTTCCTTCCCCAGCCAGGCTGAGGTGGATGAATTGCGTGTCTCTGTCACCCGGTGGGGCAGGTGAGAATTCGTTTTCCGGCCAGAGTTTCGGTTTGCAAAGAGGCTTTGCCCCGGTGCTGTAGGTGGACTTGGGCGGCAGTGTAACCACAAACTCATTCATTTCTTTGTGCACTCATTCATAAATCACATACTGAGTATCTCCCGCACACCAGGGTGCTGGGAACACAGCCGTAAACACAGACTTTTTGGCCGTGAACACCTTTCAGAGTTGAGCTGCCTGGGTTCGCATTCTGGCTCTGCCGCTTGCAAACTCAAGACACGTTACTTATTTGCTTTACTCATCTGTAAAATGGGGGAAATGGCAGCGCTTGCCTCATAGGGTTGTTGGGAGAATTAGTGAGTTGATGCAGATAAAATTCTTAAGACAGAGCCTGTTTTAATACATAGAAGTACACAGAAGGTGCTCGAGGATGATTCTTTTTTATTCCTGCCCTGAAGAATCTCAGCACCCGCTCGGCACTGAGGGAAGGCAGTCCAGCCAGGGCCTTCCGGAGAGGGATGACACCCGGGAAGGGGGTGGCAGCCCTCCGAGCCCCGCCCCCAAGCCCCGGCCCAGGCAGGCCACTGCGCCAGGTACCTCTCCAGTCAGACCTTCCGTGCGGCCCTGGGGCCAGGTATCTGCAGCAGGGGCCCAGTGGGTGAGGCCTGTCCACCTGGGAAGGTCTAACTCTGCCTGCACCAGGTGGGCTTCAGACTTCGAAAAGTAATTTCAGTATCAAGGGTGGAAGCTGAACAGGTTTTCTGATTGACATCCTCAGTTGCCAGAGGCCAGCAGACCACCTCTGGATGTCTTCAGGCACGTTCCTCCAGCTCCCTGGGCCTCTCTTTCCTCATTTATAGACAGCAGAAACAATAGTACCGACATCATCGTTTCCCTTTTAAGAGGATTGAATGAGATGAGGCCTGTAAAGCACTCAGCTGTACTTGGCACATAGCACAGTGCTTAATGATGTTGCCTGTTAGTAATAATAATTCTCAGAAAATGTAAATTAAAAACCATCTGAAAGATTTCTTCTTGGGCACTACAGCTCCTTAGAAGTGTGAAGTTGTAACCCTCCCACTAGCTAATAGGACAAAGAATTGTTACAATGATGCAGAGACTCTTGAGGTCCCGACAAGCTTAGCTGCTGAAGCAAAGTCACACAGGAACCCAGGGCAGGGTGTGGAAGGGGCAGCAGAGCTGGGTTTTAGTCGGGTGCTCTCTGCTGCCTTGAGAGTTATTCCTGCAGCAAAATGGTAACTGGTGATCAGCACTGATACACAGCTGAGGTCAAATGGGCCTGTATTCTGGAAGCTTCTGGTCTGATAGGGAAAATGAAATTTGTACATGATTATGATAGGAGGAAAAGAGGTAAAAATAAAAAATCACCTGTTCTATTGGGGGAGGAAGGGAGAGTCGTGCATGCACTCATTTTGGGGGGCGGGGTGCCAGGCCTCAGAGCAGTGGTTCTCAGTTGTGGGTGATTTTATCCCTCAGGGGACGTTAAGCGCTGTCTGAAGACATTTTTGGTTGTCTTCACTGGGGGGGGATGCTGGCATCTAGTGGGTCAAGGCCGGGAACACCCCCCCCCCACACCAACAAATTACCTGGCCCCAAATGTCAACAGTGCTGATGGGGTTTGAGCAGCCTTGCCCTGGAGAAACGGGTGACTACATGGCGGCCGCCCCTGCCGTTTTGAAGCCCACAGTCTGGAGGGTGAGCAGACCTGAAAGACATGATTCATAGATGTGGATTCAGTTGTGATCGTGTTGCAGCTAAGAAGGCGCTCCTTGCAGGGGAGGCCTTGGGGGAGGGCTTCCAGGCCGGGGGCACGGGTGCAGCCCAAGCAAAGGCAGAGAAGCAGAAAGGCAAAGGTGTGTGGTGGGAGGGGCAGACGCCTGGTGTGTGTCTGGGGCAGCAGCAGACAATGACCGGGCCTCAGGGCTTCCAGAACCGGAAGGCCGAGGACTTCTCTGCTTTGCCTGGTTTGAGGCAGCTTCGTCTCCTAGCATGCTGTGCTCTGGGGGACTGGTTGGGGGGACGGGGAGTGCTGCCCTCCGAGGGGTCCCAGCTCTGCCCCTTCCCTCATTTGCATCCATCTGATAGGTGGGAAAGAGAAGCAGGAAAAAAAGAAGAGGAAGAACAATACTTTCATTTCAAACACAGATAGGGATGGGGGAGATGGGAAGGAATTCGGTTTAGGGTACCTTTGAGAGGAGCACAGAAAATCCCCACCATGGCCCAAAATAGCACTAAAAACAGACGTTTTGCCAGATCAGAGTTAACTGAGTGACTCTGTCTTGTCGAGTCCAGCAGGATGTGGACGGAGCTGGCTTTGTTCCCTTGGGGTGACATTGACCCCTGGGGCCCCCTCCCTGGCAGATTAAACAGAGAGGCCCTGGTCTCCTGGACAGGACAGGAGCCTGGGGAGCTCAGCTTGAGCGTTCCAGAGGGCCAGAGATGGTGACCAGGGGCATGCCCGGCAGCGGGGCCAGATGGGGGAAAGCAGAGGTGCGAGAGGCCTGGTTCCTCTAATAAGTGTATGCCTGGCTCTTTGGCTGCTGAGAGGGATCATGGAGCAAAGCCATCATTTAATGAGTGCCTGCTTTTGTGCTTGGCACTGGGTGGTCCTCTCTAAGCCTTATTAACCGCCTCATACAGATTATCAAGGAAACTGAAGCTCAGAGAGGTTAAGTGACCTGCATGAGGTCACACAGCGACCAAATGCAGAGCTGAGATTGGAAACCACATCTCGTGGGCGCCAAAGCCAGGCCCTGCCTGCTCCTCGCTCACTTCCTCATGGTGGTCACTCATCCAGTCAGCAGATAATCTCTGACTGTGAAATAGTACTGTGACCTGGTGGGGAGTTTTTAGAGTCAGAAGTGGGCTTGAATTCTGACCGGAGCAGTTTTAGTCTCTGGAAATTGGAGCCTCCTTTCATCTATCAAGCGGGCATAACCGCACCTTTATCCTGGAGTTGCTGTAAGGGTTAAACTCTGCATGGAAGGGGACAGGAAGGGGAAGAGGGAGGCCCAGGGAGGTTAGGACCTGCCCTGGGCCACCCAGTGTGGCAGGGCGCAATAAAAGAGCCCTGGGTAGAAGGAACCAGGCGAGATTGTGGTATCTCTGTGCAGTATCGGTGTTGGGTTTCTTTATTTGAACCGGGAGAGAGGGCAGCCCCACTCTGCAGGTAGAAAAGGTGGTGTGGAATGCGGGTGTTTATTTTTCTTTGCCTGTGAAAGCCTTGTTTCAGCTCAGGCCGATAGGGCTTCCCAAGACACTGCAGAGGGTGCTTGCCATGCTGAGGGGTCTGCCCAGGTGCCTGCCTAGGGTGGGCACTGAGGGGGCACCTACCAAGCCAGGCTCCCAGTTGCAGCCTGTGGACCCCCAGAAAGAGTGAGGGTGGGTGAAGACCAGGAAACTGGGGCGTCCCTCTGCCTCCTCGAATTTGGCCTTCCTGGTCCCATTCATCTCCTTATCTCTGGCAGCCCCCTTGGGTTGCTGGGAAGTCAGGGGCAGCCTTCCTGATTGACAAACAAAACAGGCCTTGCTCACAAAAGGAGAGGGGAGGTTGGCCGGACCGCTCTGGCTCCCCTCCCCCTGTCCCAGCCCCTGGCTGCAGGCATCTCTCTTGCTCCACCCAGAAGACACCCTACATTCTGAGAGGCAGTGAGGGGGCTGCAAAGCCATTTTCAGTCAGATCGCCCTGGCTGGTCCCCAGCCTCCAGCACTAAGGAGGTGGATTCTAGGAACGATGGGGTGGCCACGAGGCAGGGCTTGCTGTATGGTCGGCCCCTCCTTCCCTTCAGCAGGCTGGGAAGGCAGCTTGGAGAGGAAGCCAGGCCGGCAGGTAGCAGAGAAAGACATCGGATCCAGGGGGAGCAGCAGAGAAAGCAAACAAACAGGGCTTTGTGTGGTTGTAGATTGGCGGCTCAGAAGGGAAGCCGGCTGGTGGGAGGGGGAGAGGGAGGGGGAGGAGGGGACCGCAGGCCAGGCCAGTGCTCTGGGCAGATAGGTGGCTGGACCAGCCCAGGCTGGGTGGCCACGGAGCAGGGAGTGCCACTGTGTGTGGACAGGCGTCTGGAGTCAGCCTGGCCGAGTCCCAGCCCTGCCACTTCACTCCTTAACAAATCTGGGCTTGTTTGCCCACCTACCCGGGCAGAGCCACTCACACAGGACTGGGGAGATAAGTCATCCGGCCCGACTGGCCTGGCCTGTCGTGTGAGCCCCCACCCTATGGGGATGCAGGCCAAGAAGGGGTCAGGGTCTGCCTGGCAGGCTGCCAGCTTGGCTGGGTCTCCTGGGAGGGCACTGCGGGGGCCTGGACGGCAGCCGAGCAGAGGAGTTTGCACTGTCCAGCAGCAGATGCCTGGTGTGTGGGTGGGCAGAGGCCAGCATCTCGGGCCCCAGGCCCTGGCGCGGAACGTCTGCACTGTGGTGGAGGCGCCATCTCGGGGCCAAACCCTGGATCCTAGCGGGGCTGGCCCGCCTGTCCAGGAGCGCGCAGCTCCGCCTGGGGGAGGGCATGGCCAGAGCGGGCAGGCCAGACACGCAGGCAGCTGCATTATCGCCTCCGGGGCCATGTCCTCTCCTCCCTGACCTCGGGAGGGCAAACGCCCGCGCTTTCTGGCCTCCCTTCGCTCCCAGCGGCGCCCCCACCGCGGCCGCGCCAGAGCCTCCGCGCGTCCGAGAGGATGAGCCCCGCTGGGGCCGAGACCGCGACACGGGGAGGGCGGGGCGGCCGTTGCGTCGCCATGGCAGCGCCCCTCCCGGCGTGCCCCGCGCGGCCGCGGGGCGGGGCTTCCAGTCCCTGCCTCTCACCTCGCCAACCCGCGGCTTCCGGGAACCCGGGCTGGGGGCGGGGCTTCCAGGCCCCGCCCCCCATACCCCGCGGCTTCCGGGAACCGGGGCGCGGGGCGGGGCCTCCGGGCGGTCTGGCTTCGGCCGGGTTCTGCTCCCGCGTCCGGTGCCGGTTGCCGGGGAGCTGCGGCTGTGCGTCCTGCGCTGCCCTGCGGGGCGGGCCTGGGGTTAGCTCTGCCCCTCCCCCGCCAGGCGCCGCTTCTGCTTGGCGCCCCTTCGGTGGCCCGCTAGTCACTCCCGGGCTGCCTTCTCTCCCGGGGCACTCTCTGAGCTCTGCCCGCCCCCACCTGGCTTGGGCAGGCCGCTGGACGTGGTGCAGCCTTGGGCCTTGGAAGGAAGGGGGGCTCTGGGCGGGGGCCGTCGTCCTTGGCCTTTCCCCGAGCCTCGCCCGGGGCACGCGCACCGGGAGGGTGAGAATGGGCTTCAGCAGCTGCGGGAGGGACTTGATGTGGAAAAGAACTTCTGAGGCCTGAGCATTTTGTTAATAAAACCACCAGGTTATAAACATGTTGATTTTAGAAAAACCTAAAAATACCGTAAGACAAGTAAAAATTCCCTATAATTCTACCCGCAGGACACACTATAGTCAACATTTTTTCTCTAGGCATGTGATAAACAACATATGATAAATGTAATAAATATAAGATGTGGAGTCATGCTATATATTTGGTTTTGTAAGGCACTTGGTGGTTTAATACCTTTTTTAAAATCACTATACAAGGAGGACAGGCTTATTGTAGACTTCTGGAAAATAAGGCAAGTTAAAAGAAAAGCAGTTCACCCAAACTCCCAGTCTCCAAAGGCAGCTGCATTTGACTTTTCTTCGCCCCCCACCCCCCAACCCCGTTCACGGGGTCTCTGTTTAAGTATGCCGCCACTTCTTACCTATGTACCATGTGACATCCTGCTTTTCTCCCCTCCTGTTGTGGGACCTGCTCCTTTTTATTGAGTCTGGAGGGAACTGCAACCAGGTCTTGGGAGAGCTTCAGCCAAGAGTCGGGCTGGGGGGCTGCTTCCTGACTTAGTTCACCCTCTCCGCATCTGCCGACCCCAGGGGCCCTTCCCCACAGCCACTCACTCTGATCGGCAGCTTGGGCAGGGCCCACCCAGCCTGAACAGGTATGTTGAAGACTTGTGGCCCTCGCTGAGACCCAGGCTCCAGCTGCAAGACCACACCGAGGTCCCAGACCTCAGCCTCATCCGGGGCCTCCTTTGCCCAGCACACTCGGACTCAAAGATCCCTTGTTGGTCCTGTGGCCCACCTTCTGTTCCCTCTCTACCTCCTAGGAGCAGGTTTCTGCTGCCCTGGGCTCCTTAGCCTCTCCCCGGGGGTGTGCGGGCCTGGCACCAGGCACAGCCTCCCTCTGCCCAGGTGCCTCTCGAGCTACAAGCTGCCCTTGCCCCCATCCGTCCCTCCTGCCAGGCCTTCTCTTCCCCATTCCTCAACAGTTCGATTCTAACACATCCCAGCCCTGTGTGAAACAGACCTTGGAAAAATCAGAGTTGCCAAGAATGGATTGGCATTTAAAAGGCATCCAAGGGTTGGGGGGAAAAGCCGAAGAGGCAAGAGAGCACAGGGCCCTGTCCCTGAGCAGCAGCAGGATTTAGTGGATGGAAAATCACAGAACGCTCCTTTCCCTGGAATAACACCCTAGGCAGAGGGGCGGCGGGTGGGGTACCAGACAGCATGCCCCACTGGCCACCACCTGCCGTCACTGCCGTGTGCTCTCCGAAGTGAAAAGATGCGGGAGGGATGTTGGGAGCCTGCAACCAATGGCCCTGTAAATTGTATTCTTTTAGCAAGTGTATTCATGTATAAAATATGTAAGGCCTGCTTCACTTCACCTGTAGCAAGGAGGTGGCCGGGTTGGGGCTGAGATTGATGCTCTGAGCGGTTTGCTTATCTGGAGCTGCTCTTCTGGGCTGGGCACCGCCTGCCATGTGGAATTTAACCAAGTGGCAAGATGGGTGTGTGTCTGTGTGTGTTCCTGGGCTTGGGGGCTGTGTGTATGTGGCGTGTGTCTGTCAGTCTTTGGGGGGCTCTGTACACGGAGGGTGATGATTCTCGAGTGGTTGCTGCATCCAGGCATGTGTGTGAGTCTGTGTGTGTCAGATTGCTCAGAGTGAGCTCGTATGTGTGGTGTGTGTGTGTACAGTGGGGTGTCTGTGTCTGTTCGTGTGTGTCTCGGTTGGGAAACGAGTTAAGGGGACAGGTTTTGTGAGCGTGTCTTGGGTGCTTACGTGTGCGGTGGTGTCCACGACATGGGGGGGGACACACGTGCTCCTCTGCGTGTCTGCATTTGTGAGTGGGGCCCCATGTGTGGCTGAGTCTGTCATGTGTACGTGCGTCCTGTTTCTGTCTGCACGTGCAGTGTGGTGCAGGACTGTACATGAAAGGCAGAGGCAGGGCTTCCCTGGTGACGCAGTGGTTGAGAGTCCGCCTGCCGGTGCAGGGGACATGGGTTCGTGCCCCGGTCTGGGAAGATCCCACATGCCGCGGAGCGGCTGGGCCCGTGAGCCATGGCCGCTGAGCCTGCACGTCCGGAGCCTGTGCTCCGCAGCGGGAGAGGCCACAGCAGTGAGAGGCCTGCGTACCGCAAAAAAAAGGCAGAGGCAGTGGCCGCCGGCTGGGTTGTGGAGCATCCACTTACAGCCCTGGGCACTGGGAGGGATTGATGCCTGGCACACCTGTGTTCTGTGACCCCTGTGTGGCTGGGCCTCAGGCTCCAGGAAGGACTGGCCTTGGGGACTCAAGGGAGGCTGACGCCCTTGGGCCTCTTCCAGCAGAACTGGGCCTTCCCTGCCCTGTGACTCAGAGACCAGAGGGAACTCCAGGGTCAAGGTGGTCTGGGCCCACGTTTGACGGATGGGGAAACCGAGGTCCAAGGGCACACAGCCTGTGGTGGCCATGGCAGCCCCTAATTCCGGGCATGGCTCCGGCAGCACCCCCCACCTCCTGCCAGGCTTCAGCTTCCTCTTCTGTGCGTGGGGGCTTGGCTCCCAGCCATGCTTCTCTCGCACAGAGGCCAAGGCACAGAGCAGGCAGGGGTTCGTCGGAGGTCGCTCGGCAAGTCGAGTCCAGCCTGGAGGCAGGCAGCAAGAACAACAAGGAATGATGGGGAGACCCGGCTCTGGGCTGCAAGTCCCAGCTCTGGGGGCGACTCTGCACCGAGGCGTCGTCTCTGTACCTTCCCTAGCTGCAGCTCCCGGCCCAGACGCGGCCCAGTGGCATTTGGTTTTCCTCAGCCTCGTGACAGCCCTCAGCTTCCCCCACCTCAGCAGCTAACGCGTCTGTCACTACTTTCCTAATGAGGCTGCCGCGGGCCCCCCGGGACCCATGATACCTTTGCAGGCCAGCCGGCAGCTGAGAGGATGGGCCGGCCTCAGGGTCAGGCTCGGGAGGGGGCAAGCCCCTTTCCTGCCTTCAGCCCCAGCCATGAGGGCATTGAGGTCCGTCCAGGCCCCTGAGCCTACTGCTTGGGGGCAGGGGGTGCCCGAAGGCTTTGGGGAGGCAGGAAAGCCCACACCGGCCACATTTTTCTTTGGCGCCGCCACCATTTATAGTAACAATACTTCATCTGGCCGGTAGATGTGTTTGCAGGGCTACTGTGGGCCGGGGCTAAAATCGTCCGTGATCTGACTGTTCATAAGCCCTTCCCTTGGGGGGCTGTGGCCAAAGCAGGAAAGACAGTAATCAAGTAAGTTGTTTGCATCGTTACACTTTCCCGTGTGGGGATGCGCTTTTGTCACAAGCCAAGACAGAGGCATGGGCCAAACTTGCAGAGTTTCTCTAACAGAGCAGGCGTCCTGTGCCTAGGCTGGGCTGGGCCGGCCCCTGAAAGGCTCAGCTAGGACTTGAATGAGGCAGGGGACCGAGACCCTTGCTGTGTGGCCCCAGGCCACTGCCCACCTTCTCTGGGCTCCCTAGGGGCTCGAAGTTCCCTTACGGCTCCATCACCTCTGATTGGAACTCAGGCAGCCGGTGTCTCCTCTCCCAGTGCTCTTTGCCCTCCCCGCCAGGGCCCTCAAGACATAGTAAGCTACAGCCTTGACTTGGGAATGCCAGAGGCACTGCCCCAGGGGACCCTGGGAGCCTGCCCTCAGGCCCCACCTCCTTTTGCTCTACAGAGGCTGCCCCTGGGCTGAAAGAAGCTGGGAAGAGATGAAGCCAGAGCATCAGGCCCAGCCCCTCTGCAGCAGAGGGAGGTGTCTGTTCATTGATTCACCTGCCCATGGGTGTGTCCTGGATGCCTTTATTTTTTTATTTTTGAAATTTTATTTATTATTTTTATTTTTGGCTGCGTTGGGTCTTTGTTGCTGTGCGCGCGCTTTCTCTAGTTGCGGCAAGCAGGGGCTACTCTTCGTTGCGGTGTGTGGGCTTCTCATTGCGGTGGCTTCTCTTGTTGAGGAGCACGGGCTCTAAGCGTGCGGGCTTCAGCAGTTGTGGCTCACGGGCTCAGTAGCTGTGGCGCACCGGCTTAGTCGCTCCACGGCATGTTGGGATCCTCCCGGACCAGGGCTCGAACCCGTGTCCCCTGCATTGGCAGGCGGATTCCTAACCACTGCACCACCCGGGAAGCCCCTGGACGCCTTTAATTGCCGGGCACTGTGCTGTGCATTAGACCAGGTGCCACACTGGTTGTCGTCCTGCCACATCTGGCCCCCAGACCCACCTTGAAGGCCCACCAGTGTTTGGGGAGGAAAAAAGCAAATGAGTCGCCAGGCAGCAGTCCTTGGGAGATGTCACGTCCAATTCCAGCTTCCAGCTTCCAGCTCACCTGGATTATTGCGGTCTGCTTCCCTCAAGACCACGCTTGGTGGCCCTCCTACAGCCTGACACCCAGGTGGGGTGGGGTGGCACGCCTCCTCCTAGCCACAGTCCCCCATGCCTCCCTGGTGTCCTGGCTATGTTGCCCGTGGTGATGCAGCTTCCCGGTCACGAGCCCAGCCTCAAGAGTCAGACCGCCCTGTAAAGCAAGTCCCTGTCCAAGCCTCAGTTTCCTTCTCTGTCAAGTGGGGGTCACACAGTAAGGGCCCACGAGCTCCTGGAGTCACAGAAGAGATTAAATGAGAGAATTGTTAAGTGCTTAGAACTGGCTTCAGTGCTGGCTGCTGCTCTTGTGTTGAATTAACGAGCCAACTGCAGGCTGAGACCTGGGTTCCAGCTCCCTTGCTGGGGACCCTGTGTGGCACACGCACCTCCAGGCTTGTTTCCCCAGGTGTTTCTTTGGGAGAGAGACACCTGCCGTCCCCGTTGGACCTCGTCCCTCACTGTCCAAAGACCTAGTCTTGGGACCTGGACTGGTCCCCACCCCCCACCCCGTCCCAGGCGGGACCCCCGTAGGTGGGGCTTCTCTTGGGACTCAGGTCCTGGCAGCCCTGGGGTCCCGTGGCCCTTGGAGGGTCTTCTCGTTCTTCTGCTAATGAGCTTCATTAATGCTTCGTGGCCTCGAGCGCGGGTTTAATTGCTCCTGTCCGGTTGCTGGCCTGCGTGGCCTTCATTACCCGGAAGGTGCGTGGGGGGAGGAGGCTGGGGGGTGGGCTGGACCAAGGTGGGCTCAGGCTGCGTGTGGGTTCATGTAATTGATTCACTGCCCACCCGCCCGCCCTTCCAGCGCCCGGCCAGCTCCGGCTTGGCGTTCAAGGCCCTGCGGGACCGGCTGCTGCCTGTGATCTGGCCTCACCCTCTGGCACCCACAGTAACAACGGTGGTCGCTCACTACATGCCAGGCGCCCGGTGGGCAGTCCATGTCACCTCTCCGAGGCCCGACACCTCCCTCTCCCACCCTCCCTGACATCCATCCCTGCCCCTCCCAGGTGAGCCTCTGTGCCCCAGGGGTGGTCTGGTCCCCCTGCTGGGGGTGGGGCAGCCCAGGGGGAGGGGAGTCAGTTCCTTGAGGCCGCCTGGTCTGGCTGTCCTGCCCCCGCATGGCACCTGGCGGTGGCACAAGGGTTGTGCCTGCGGTGTTGCCCTAAGCCCTCTGCCCGGGCTAGGGGCCCCGGGGCCGTGGGAGCAATGGAAACCTCCCAAAGCCTTGAGGCTTAAGGTGGTCCCTGTGGGACCTGCCTCTGCTCCTCTGCAGCCCGCCAGCTGAGCTTCGGGGGTGTGCCCCAGTTCGGGGCAGCTCAGGTCCCCTTCTCCTGCTGGGTCCTTCCCTCCCACCCTCTCCTCTCCCTCGCGGGGAGGGGGAGAAGGGAAGGGGGAGTGGGAGAACTGGTCAGTGGTTTCCCCAAGGTGGCCTTCTCCTCCCTGCCCCCTCCCCTTCCCTGCACCCCAGCCCCTCCGCTGGGCCCCCTCCAGCCCACCCACTCTGGTCTGCACCACCCGTGTCTCCCGAGTGGGCTCCTGTACCCCCTCCCCCCGTGCCACCTGAGAGACAGAACCATAAAGGGTAACTCAGTGCCCCTCTGTGGACGCCGACCCCGGCCCTGTCAGCTTGGGGCTCTGCCTACCAAGGATCCCTGTCTGGGCGGGTGGCCTTAGCAGGGAATCCCTGTACTGCAGTGTGAAAAGGACCAAATTGGGGGAAGCAGAGAGCGTCTATGAACCCAGACCGGGAAGGTCAGGGGAGGCTTGTAAGCCCAGCCTGGGAGGATGAGTGTGAGCTCCTCAGAGAGGCTGGGAATAGCCCTCTAGGAAGGGGGCAGTTGGAGCAGAGGCCTGGCGGACGGTTCGGGGCAGGGGGGTAAGGGCTAAGCACGCAAAGCCTAAGCAGATGGAGGTGAGGCCTGAGGCTGGAGATGTGGGCAGAGGTCTCTTTGCCACTCAACACGCTTAGTGGCTCCCTGCTGCCCAGAGGGCCAGATGCGTCCCTCTGAACTCAGGCCACCTCATCTCAGGACACAGCCTGGCCTCAGCCTGGTTCCTTCCACCAGCACGGCCGTTGGTGTTTATTGTGGGCCGACTGTGTGTGTGCAGGTGGTGGCGGAGGGGTGGGTGTTGGCAGTGACTCTGTGGTTCCGGGGCAGTCGGGCCTGCTGGGTGGGCCTCTTCTGTTTTCCTGGGGTCCTGGCACAGCTGGCCTGCAGCCAGGACTTGGCCTGCTCCATCCTGGCCCAGTGTCCTTGCAGACAGGATGGAGGTGAACGGGCAGGCTGCCAGGGGCGTCAGGTGGCATCCCAGCCGGGCGGACAGTCCTCCCTGTTTAATGAGGTGGTGGAAAGCTGGAGGGCGGTCTCCATTGGCTCTGCCCTGGCCTGTGTAGGGGAGAAATGAGGCCTACACGGATTGAGCACCTACTGTGTGCCAGGCTCTGCTTGAGGCTCGGTACCACCCACGCGGCAGATCATGCTCCTGTCTCCTGGTGCAGATGGAGGCGCTGAGGCTGGCGTGGTGAGACAGCGGCCAGGGCACTTAGCTGGGGGGCAGGTCTGTGCACCTTCAAGCCTGTGTGTGTTCCCATGGGTTTGCGCAGCTGGACCGTGGGCTGGCGGGGAATGGGCCTGGCCCTTTGCAGCTGTGTCTCTCAGGGTGGACGGCACGTAGCAGATGCTCCACAGATGCTGTGGGCTGAGGATTGGGCTGGGGAGCTGGGCGTAGGGTTCCTAGGTGCTGGAAGGTTCTGCCGCCCCGGCCCGCACCCCCCCCCCAGCAGCTGGCGGGGCGGGAGCTTAGTGGGTAAGGGGACTCGGGAGACTCCAGGCTTCCGGGCAGAGGAGGAGGCTGGGAGGACGGCTGCCCCCGGAGGCTGAGCTGAGGGCTGGCCACACTGAGCCAGTGGCACTGCTTGGGGCGTGGATGCCTGGTGGGGTTTGGGTACGGGTGGGGGCTCTTTCTGACCTAGCTCCTGGGCACGGAACCTTTGGGAGGGACCAGGTGAGAGGAGCGCATTCTAGTGGCAGCCAGGGCGAGAGTCTGCACCCATAATCTTTCTGGTGTGGGACCCCTGTAATTCAAGAAATACGTAAATCAAGGTCTGGGGCTCAGGTTGGTGGGGGGCATGGTGGGCAAAAATATACCAATAACAACCATAACGGCCACAACGTTTGTATCAGGTACGTCATCTGTACTCCTGCTCACAACCCCATTTTACAGATGAGGAAGCGGAGGCTTGGGGAGGTTCAGGTCACAGAGCAGAGCTGGGATCTGACTCCTGGTGGGTCTTTTCTCAAACTCCACTGCCCACTTTTCTTTTGTTCCTTGCCACTCTGCACAAACCACCCCCCACCCCAATGTGGCTTTCTGAAAGTCACCGGCCTTGTTTTCAGAAGTCCTGGAGGTGACACCTTGGAGGAGAGACTTACCTCTGTCCGTCCCTCTTTGGCCTCCCCAATGGGACTGTCCCTGGGAGCAGGTCCTGGCTGCTCAGCCCAGCTCCTCAGAGAGCGGCCTGGGTGGTCAGGGCCACAGGCTTGCTGGCCTGGAACTGGGGACACTACCTCAGTGGACCTGCCTGCAGGAAGGTGGAGTGTGTATCACCACCCTCACTTCTGAGGGTCCCTGGTTGAGGCTGTGGATGTCCGCGGGCACCCAGTGCTGTCAGGGCAGTTGGGACAGTCAGGTCACAGTGGACAGGGACTTGCGACCTCGTCTCTGCCATGCACAGCCCCACGAGGTGACCTTGGCCCGGTCACCCCTCCCTCTGGGCCTCCATTTCTATCCGTGAAATTTGGGACCAGCATCGGGGATGTCTGGATATGGGACATGGCAGGGCAAGGAGGCTCCTTCTGGTGGGGACAGTCATCCGACCAGTGCAGTCCTTGCCCCCAGCTGGCCTCGGTGGAGGGAGCTGAGAGCCTGTGCCCAGCAGTGGGCTCCATGGGGGAGTTCGTGAGGGCCCGGAATTACCAACGTGAGTTCTGACCTCGGGGTCCCCACGTCCAAGCTGGGTGATCTCGGTGAGTCAGTCACTTCAGTGTCTGGGCTTCAGTGATCTCATCAGGAAAATGGGGCTATTCATGGCACTGGTCTCAGAATAATGCGTGAGCATTAAGGGAAATTCCACTTTGGCCCTCAGGCCAGCGTCCAGGGCACAGGAAGTACTGGATGAGTGGCCTCTGCTGTTGGTATTGGTGGTGGTGTCATCAGAGGTGTCAGTCGAGCTTTTGGTCCAAACTCCTAGTTCCCCATCCTCCCGAGCCCATGGTAGGATGAGCTTCTGGGACGGCTTGTGGTTGGTTGGGGTCATGTGACCAGGTCTGGCCAATGAGACGTGTGTCCCTCCCTGGCTGGGTGTGTCACTGCCAGGGCCACCTGCCAGGCCTCTTTCCCTTGGCCCAGGTGTGACAACTTGGTGAGCAGGAGCCTCCCTGCCACCCTGCCGGATCTGCAGTGTGAATGAGAAATAAACCTTTGGTGTTTTGTTTTAAGCCCTTGAGGTTTGGGGGTTTTGTTACAGCAACATAGCCTAGCCCATTCGGAATGATGCGTCATGACTGTCGTCAGCATCATGTTCAAGTGTGCCCCCTGCCAGGTCCGTACCGGAGAACTGTGAGCCGTGGAGGAGACCTGGCAAAAAACAGAACGTGATTGCTGACCTGATCCCAGAGTCCTTCTACTCAGACTCTCACTCATTTATTCACCTTCTCACTAATAGGTTCACATCATTCATTCATTTATTCAGCAGGTGTCCCTTGAGCACCTGTTCATTGGCCTGAGGGAGCCCACAGTGCTGGAGGTCGTTGTGCAGCGTGACGGTGCCCAGCCCAGAGAGGGCCAGGTCCCCTATGGGGCTAGTGGTGGGGGCACCCTGAAAGGGCGGCGGGCAGCAGACTTGCTGAGCCGGGCAGCGGGTGCTGCTCCAGCAAAGGCTGAGAGGTGACAAGAGACCTGGGCAGTTGGGTGTGGCCAGCAGGGCTGGGGCCAGGGCACGGCCAGGCTGGAGGGAGACTTTGGCCTTTGGCGCAGTGCTCTGGGCTGAAAGATGAGGCTGAATCACGGGTAAAACAGAAGGCCAGCACTTGGAGAGGGAGACCAGGTAGGAGCCAGGCCGAGGATCCAGGTGGGCAAGGGCCGGACAGGGGTCTGAAGAGGAAAGGCAGGCACAGGAAGAGCCTGGGGGACGGCCAGTGGTCCTGGGGGAGTGGTGGGTGGGTAGGGGCGCCCTGCACAGGGATGGGGAAGGTTTGGGGGGTCAATGCGGTCAGTGCCTGAGCAACATCCAGGGGTGATGTCTGGGATGCAGGTTGGTCAGTGGACTGAAGGAAAAGGATGACCACCCTTCCTGCCCCAGATCCAACCACTTATTTGGGCGTGGGCCTGGGCTGGGAGGGGTGGCACGTGTGTCTTTTCTGTGCCGTCTCAGGAGAAAAGAGAATTGAAACTTCGACAGGGGGAATGTTATAAAGATTTTACCATTCAAATGGAGGCTCTCCTGTCTCAGAGAACAGGGTGTTGTACCCATTCCCACGCATTTACTGAGCCCCTGCCCTGTGCCAGGCGCTGTTCTGGGTGCACATGGATGAACAGAGTAGAGGTCCTGCCCTGCTGGAGCGTCTGTTCTAATGGGAGATGGTACCACAGAGGATATTAGGAAGGGATAAATGCAGTGAGGAAAAAATAGCGCAGGAGTCGGGGAGCTGTTTGCAACTTTAAATTGGGGAGTCAGGAAAGGCCTCCTGAGCAGGCGACTTGAGGGAGGTCGGTGAACCTGGGGGACACCTGGGGGAAATGGCCGTGCAAAGGCCCTGAGGCAGGAACGTGCTGCATATGTTGCAAAAACAAGCGAAGGGGCCAGTGTGATGGGTGGAGTGGGGGAGGGATCGGGAAAGGCCTCCGACCACGGCCGGACTTGGCTTTCACCCCAAGAGAGCTGCCCTGAGCTGATCTAGGAGCTCACAGGCTTCCTGGGGACTTGAGAGGCCAGCAGAGCTCAGAGAGCAGAAGGCTCCTGGAGTCCTCAGGCCCTGCAGCCTGATGGGCCTCAGAGGCTACTGCCCACCCCATCTCCCAGAAATAGAGGAGTGGGTACCCCGCCACCCTCGTCCCCTCCCCCTCCAGCTTCCCTGCACCCCACTCTCTGCTCCCTCTGCCCTCCAGGATCACTCAGCCTGCAGGCCCGGGCCGTCTCCAAGTGTATGTGACCTGGAGGAAGCAGCAGGAGTGGGGGCTGCCCTCCAGGGGGAGACCCCTTGGTGAATGTGCGTGCCTGCGGCCCGGATCGAGGGCTTGGCTCCCACGTCCTCCTGCCCGCCCCTCCGGCTGCTCTCCCTCCCACGTGAGGCTGGGGGACCAGGTGGAATCCTGAGGTCTTGGCGCTCCCGGGCGGGATCGGCCTCGGTGGGTCACAGCCTCCTACATCTTGCACGCCTGCTGTGACGTCCCCAGACAGTGCATCGTTTGTCACGCTTGCGACCCAGGGGAGACTCTCTGTCCCTGTGTCCCCGAGCCCCCATCCTTCAGTGGTGGCCATCTCTACCCACACTCTCCTTGTAACCGAGGGATTCCAGACAAGGTGAGGGACACAGAGCAATGGCCCAGAGTCTGGAGACCAGGTCCCTGTCCTGGGCTGGGCGCCAGCACACTGACCCAAGCCTCTCCTGTATGCGCTCAAATCCTCTAGCCCGGGTGGAAGTGCCCACAGCATCCCAGCTTGGCAGCTGTGGGGAGCTGAGGGGTGAGTCCTGTGCCCCGCCCCCAGCTCCGGTCACAGAGAGGAGCACACTCAGGGGCAGGGTGGGCCAGGGTGCCCCTTTTACAGGCGGGGAGACTGAGGCCCAGGGAGAAGTGACTTGCAGTAGGAGCGGGGCTGCAACCCGGGGGTCTCCTGCGTGGTTGGGCAGCAGCCCGGGAACCACTGCAGTGTCAGCCCCTGGCCTCCACCTGTGAGGAGGACGGTCCACATCCCAGCCTGGGTCGGGGCAGAGCTGGGAGCCCCCGTCCTGTCCTGTGTGGCTGTTCCTCTCAGTGCCCCCCATTTGGTCTCTCCCACACGCTCAGAAACTCCCCTTCTCCACCCATAGCCCCCACTTCCTCCTCATCACCCTGGCCTCCGGGGGCCCTGCTGGCCTCCTGGCCTCCGGCTCTGGTTACCCCTGTTCCGTTGCGCCGATAAGCTTACCCTCCCTCGTCCCAGCTGGGAGCAGTGGCTGAGCACCCCTGGCTGCCCCCCAGGGTCTCTGTCCTGCGCATCCCTGGGTCTGCCCCCTGCCCCCTGTGCCCTTGCAGACCACTGACCTCCCTCCTCTGGGCCAGGATGTGGCCTCCAGGCCTGACCCAGGACCTGCTGGGCCTTGGGAAGGCGGGCGGGCCCCTGCCCGGGCTCCTTGCAACCTAATACCGGGTCCAGAGTCCATGCACAGTGCCCAGGCACGTGGCCGGCAGCTTTGCTCTAAGTGTCAAGGGACCCCCAGATATGAGCCCCAGGCCGGGGCGCACGCGTGGGCGCAGCTCCCGGGGTTGGAAGCTGCTTGTTCTGGGTCCGGAGAGCGGGAGCCTCGAGGGGCAGAGTCCCCGGAGTCGTGCCTCGGGAGGGGGTCCTCCAGTTGGGCGGTCACCCTGGATGCCAGCCTCCACGCTGTGGGCACGCTTGTGGCTGCTCCCAGCCCTTCCACGGCCTGCACGGCCTGCACAGCCTGCGTCTCACACACACACAGATGTGCCAGCCGGCCTCGGACCAGCCGGTCTCCGAGGCACAGATGGACACGTGGACGAGGGCGTCGGGCTCCTGCACGTGCCCCGGTCAGAACTGGTGGCCGCAGTGAGGGTGACTCAGAGGCCAGCTTCTCACTGAGAAACAGCCACTGACTCCAGGGGGGAGCCGCTCTACTGACACGCACACGCGTGCGCGCACACGGAATGACGCACGCGGACGCAGCCAGAGACTCACTTCCCACTGCTGCTGTGGGGACTTTTCCTCCTGGCTTAGGCGGTGTCCAATCCCCCACCCCAGAGCTGGGCTCTGCCCAGAGACACCCCCCCTCTCCTGGCCCCACGGGGGAGGCCTGCCCAGCGCCCTTGGTGCAGGGGATGGGCCTTCCGCAGTGGGCGGGCGAGGCAGGCCTGAGCCCTGTGACTGGCACAAGCTGCTCTGCCCGCTCCTCGGCCCCCTGCCTACTGAGGCCTTGCCCTCCTCACTGCAGAGGTGGGGAGACAGAAAAGGAAGTGGGAAGAGCCTCATCGGGGACCCTGGGCACACCTCCCTCACACCCTCCCTCCTTTGTGACAGACAGCCCCCACGGAAGCCCGTGCATCCTATAGCTGGGGACCTTCAGGGCTATCTTCTCCAGAGGCCCAGAGAGGGCAAGGGTCTTGCCCAAGGTCACACAGCAACTCCACGGCACAGCTGACCAGACTTCTCCAGAGCTCTCCTGGGGGCCCCACGTGTGCATCGGAGGGGGTGTGGAGGGGGAGTGGGTGGGAGGCAGAGCTGGGTTCACATGGAGCCTCTCCTCTTACCCTCCTCTGCTCCCTTCTCTTCCTCGAACGGGTTTGTTTGGAGAATGACTCACAGGAATGCAGCAAAATCCTGATGGATGAGAAGGCAGGGCCGCAGTACCCGGAAAACCTCTCCGGGGAGGCGGGACTGAGCCGTGGGGCCAGGGAGGCTGGCAATTCAGGGAGCCCTGCATGTAGGGGGGGCGACCGAGGCCCTGGGAGAACTCCAGGCTCTGCTCACTGTGGAGCCTGCTGTCGTCAGCGTGAACGCGCACACACGCATGTGTGGGCCCGACTGCAGCGGCACATCTGGGCTCCAGCCCTCCCACCTCTTCTCTGTACCTGACCGCCCCCCCCCCAGGGCTGTACTGGGTTTTCCATCGCTGTGTCTCTTGCCAGCACACAGTAGGTGGTTGGCAAGTGTGGGCACTGAGCGTGACCCCAGCCGGACTTTTCTAGGTGCGTGCACGTTACAGTAGATCCCTCAGGGCGGGAGCCGTTCACTCAGCCCCTTAACGCAGCTTCCTGCCTCCTATGTGCCCTACTGTGTGCTGGGTGCAGCCAGGGCCAGGGGAGGCTGGGAGGGAGAGGGTGCCCCCTAGCTCAGTCAGAGGGGGAGGTGGGGGGCACCCGAGGGGGCAAATGAGGTGGGGTCCCTCAGCAGGTGTGGGATCATGGCGAGAGCAGGCACCGGCTGCAGCGCTGCTAGGGTGGTGGGAGCTCTGGTGCCTGGGGAGGGGCCGGGCTGTAGCTGGGATTGGGCGGGGTCGGCTGGGCCTTTGCGGGAGCCTCACCGCCTGCCGACGTCCTGCGGCTATGCGGCATGGATGACCAGATCCGAGTTTTCAGAACTACCCTGGCAAGGTTTGGAGAGGCACCGTGTGGCTTGCACCTCGCATGCCCACAGGGAGAGGGGCGGCCAGTTCACAATGGCTCTGTAGGCGCGTGGGTTTTGCATGTGCTCCTTTACATTGCTTGTTCTATTGGAAACAACCCAAATATTCACTGAACTGCAACTCAGTGCTAGGTGCAAGCTGCCATTTTAGTGGAGAAGATGGGACAGAAAGAATGTCAGGTGATGTGTCCTGAAGAAGAAAGCAGAACTACAGGGAGTGGTCGGGAAAGTTGAGCCTAGCAGAAGCGTGTTCCAGGTGAGAGGAACAGCTGGTGCAAAGGCCCGGGGGCAGGACCATGCTTGATGGAGGCCAGCGTGCCTAGAGCAGAGGGAGCGAAGGGGAGGGTGGGAGGAGGTGAGGCAGCAGAGGTCCGATTGCATGGGACTGTGGGCCGAGGTGTAAGTGTGGTTGTAGCTCTGGTGAGGTGGGAGCCACGGAGGGTTCTGAGGGTGGGCGGGTGGACGGGTTATGATCTGACGTGGGTTTCAGCAGGCTCCCTCGGCTGCCAGAGGGCTGAAGGGGGCCAGGGTGAGCACAGGGAGGCTGGGAAGAGGTGCTGCCCTGGCCCCTAAAGACGGAGAGCAGATGAGCTGTTGACGGGCTGTGGTGTGGGGGAGACTGGGGTGACTGCTCATGGGTACTGGTTTCTTTCTGATGAAAATGTTCTGGAAATAAATGGTGGTGATGGTTGCACAACTCTGTGCATACACCAAAAACTGCTTTAAAAGGGTGAATTTTATAGTATGTGAATCGTATCTTAATTTTTTAAAATTTAGAGCACACCAGGATTTCTAACCGAAATGGATGTACGTAGAGAAGATTGGAAGGAAGCGTTAGTGGTGACTGTCCCAGGATGAGGGGGACCTTGGCTTTGTTTCCTTTCTACTTTTGTATACTTTCCAACTTCTAAAATTAAAAGTAGGAATGTCCCTCTAAAAGTTAAGTGCTTCGTGATGGGGGGGGTAGGGAATCGACTGGAGGGCTGGGCCCCTTTCTCCAGCCCGTTTCAGATGCTGTCTGTGGGTCTGCAGGCTTTCACGTGGCAGCTCTGGCCCCCAGCTCTGACCTTCTGGAATTCCGTGCCTGCTCACGTGGCCTCGGTCAAGTCACAGGACCAGAGATCCCCGCGGCCCTCCCATGGCCTGCGTGCGAGCCGCCTGCGTGGTGCCCCCACCCGGAGACCCCCTTCGTCTGCTTGCACGCCGTCAGCCACAGGCCGCTCACCACCTCCCCAGCCGGCAGGCTCATTCCATTCCTGGGCAGCTCTTGCCTGGGAGCAAGTTCTTCCTTATATGGAGGCGAAAGCTGTCTTCCCGTTGCTTCTCCTCCTCCTCACCTCCCTCTCTGAGCCCTAGTTTCTGTGTGTGTCATGGGGCTCCCGGCGCCTCCTTGCCCTGCACTTGGCTGCTGGGAGGCTGTGCGGTTCTGGGACGAAGCAGGTCTGGGCCTCTGCCCCAGGAGCACGGCTGAGTAGGGTGACCACATGCAATGTTCAGGCCATCGCCATGGAACTGGAATTTGATACTCATCCCAGAGGCTGAAAACTCAGCTCTCTCCATAGACCAGAAGGGAATAATCATCCTCAGAGATAAAGCAGGCATATCCCACAGGCATATTCCACGTGCTAATTTCCATTCATCAGCACCCCCTTTTAAAGGTGAAAAAACTGAGGCTGAGAAATGCAATGGGAAGCTGCTGAGTGAGTCTGTTGCCACAGATGCCGTGAGTGTGTGGACCGTGTAGGAAGCTGCCCAGCAATCGGCCTCCCTGCTCCACCCAAAGCGCAGGGGAGCAACTGGAAACGCTGCTAGTTGGGGCTGGTTGGACTTGGCTCTCGGCCCTGTCAGCTTGTCCAGTGAAGGGTCCTCACATCTGTTTTGGCCCTAGGTTTGGGAGGAGTCTCCTGGTCGCACCCCGTGAGCTTTTTGCTGACTTTGGGAGAGAGCTGTTACAGCCTAGAAGCCTGCTGTCCAGCCCGTGTCTGCCCCTCTCCCATCCCCCACCACTGTCACCCACAGGCAGGAACAGACGCATTATCCCTCTTCTCGGCTGCGGAAACTGGGCCCAGAGAGGGTGTGGCGCTGCCCAGGGACACACAGCCGGGATATGGCAGAGCTGGACTTGCTGTGCGGGCAGGTGGGGGCCTGCCTGTCCTGGTTCAGGGTGTATGGGAGTGTGGTGACCTCAGCTCCCACTAACTCCTGGAGAGCCCAGCAGGGCATCTGAAGCCAGGGGTGGACCCCTTTCTTCCACACGTGTGCTGGGTGGGCTGCGCTGGGCTGGGGACTGGGCATAACAGGTGCGTAAGAGCGGCCCCTCAGGAAGCTCTGGGGACAGCGCAGCGGTTCGGGCTGGACCTGAAATCACCCAGGCCTGTGCCTTGCCCTTCTGCTCCCCCAGCCCTAGTTTTCGTGTCTCTAAGGTGGGCTGAAGACACCTACCTCCAAGGCTGCTGGGACGGTTCCCCGGGGAGCGCTTGGTGGAGTTGGCGCCATCTCCACCCGCCACCCCTGCCCCCACCCGTCACCTGGCTTCCACTGGGGAATTTGGGATGGAGCCAGACTAGGAGGCGGAGCACGAGAACAGTGATCCCCTCCCCCTCCCCCATCCGCACACACTCACACTCACGCAGCTCCCCAAACGGCCCCCGCCCACACCCTCCAGCAGTTTCTTCTCCATCCTTCCAGAGGACATTCTCTGCAGATCCAGGAGGCCCTGAATTCAGGCTTTCGATGTGAATGTCCCCGGGATTCACCTGCCCCTGGAGAAACTGGACCCGGGCCTCCCTCATCCTGCAGCTGGGGCAGGGGACTGGGTCCCCCTCAGGAAGAGCGTGCCACATGCAGCCTGGGGCCAGGCGGGACAAGGTCAGGAGGACTCGGGTCCTCAGGTGCCAGGGGCTGTGGGCCAGGAGAGTCCCTGGGGGCTGCATCCCTGGAGCCACCAAGTCGAGGGAGGGCAGAGGCCCCAGGAAGTCTGAGCGGAGCTGGGAAGGGGCTGGAGGGGTCACGTGAGCCACCAGAGGTAGGGGCACCACGAGCGCTGGGGTCAGGGACACTGACTCGGAGGCAGGTGTGGGTGTGTGTGGCGCTGTCACAGAGGAGTCTCTGCGTGTCCTCACCCTGTGCCCCTCGCACACGCATACACGCCCTGTGTGCATCTCCTCGCCTGCATATAAGAGCACGTGTGTGTCTAATCAGGGGAGTGTGTGTGTGCACGTCCTGACCGCCTTGATCTGCTGTGTGAAGTGGGGGGAGTCTGGGGGAGGGAGCAACGCTCGCCCTCTTGCTGGGCTCCCTCCCAGGCCGGCAGAGGAAGCCACTGGGGCCCAAGGAGGGGCCTTGAGGAAGTGGAGGGCTGTCTGTTGTCGCTCCCATTCTGTGATGCCTAGGGAGCCTCTGGGCCTGGGCTGGAGGGGCCGTGTGGCCCAGCGAGAAGGGGCAGGGGGCACGGGGCACGGACAGTCTTCGTGTGCACACGTCTGTGTGCTGGTACCTGTGTGTGTTTTTACATGTCTGTTTGCCTGTGTCGGGGGCTGTGCCCTGGGGCGTGGCTGCGTGTGTGCGTCCAGCCTCCCTAGTCACCGCAGGCCTGAGGCCTCTGTGTGGGCCACTGCAGGCTTGATGGTGCTTCTTACCTGGGGCGGTGAGTGGCCCTGAACTGGGCCTTTTCCCTTCTTCCTACGTGGTCCCCAGAGGAACATGTCCACAGGATGGTCGCCACAGTAGGCCTCTGCCAGCATCAGGGTTGAGGCTGGGGCTGGGGTCAGAGGTCAGCCTGTGGCTAGAGACTATGGCTGGGGTCAGAAGTCCATCCCCAGCAGAGGGCGGGGGTCTGTCTGTGGCTGGGGTCGGGTCAGGGTGCTGGCACACTGACTGGGATCAAGGGTCAGTCTGTGGCTGGGGCCAGGGGTTCATCCGCATTGGTGCAGTGGACTGGTTAGGCCTCAGCCACACTGTGGCCCCCAGCCCCTCGGTGGGCCCTGCTGGGCACCAAGCAGGCATGTGGCTGCCAGGAGCTGCTCCCAGGGCCAAGTCAGGATCCCAGCCAGGCCAGAAGTGCTGAGAGTGGGTGGCTTTGGTCATAGCCAGGAACCAAGCTGTGCCCTCCGGTCCCAGGACCTTTCCAGAGAATGCAGAGTGGGAGAGGCACCGGGAGACCCCTGCCCACCCTCTCCTCCAGGCTCCCTTCTTCCCTCCACTCTGCTCCCATCTCTCACCCTCCTTCCTTCCCCCTGCCCTTCATCTGCACTTCCCGTCTGTCCATCTGTCTTCCTTCCCTCTTCTTTCCCCCAGCTGATCCGCTCTCGGAATCTGGGGCCTTGCAGTCTCCAAGCTCAGGGACAGAATCCAGCATCTTCAGGTGCGCTGGGACGATGAGAGAGGAAGGTGATGGTGGGGGCAGGGTGATGGGGCTGCACTGGCCTGGATCCCCCAGCAGAGGGAGGCTGCGGTGGCTACTGGCAGGGTGAGTGTGTGAGAAAGTTTGGGACCTCCAAGCCAGGTCCCCCACCCAGGGAAGAGGGTCCCCTAGCAGGTGGGTGTGCCCTATATGAGTATGAAGTTAAATGACCTCATCTGGTGGCCTCCCACCAGTCTAGAAAGGAAGGATGGACAGACAGATGGCAGAAATCAAAGGTCTTACAGATCAAAGACACAGGGAAGAAGGACTGGTCTTGGCCTGACATTCAGCAGGCACTGTGAGTGGACCCCAGCGCAGCCAGCCCCAGGGCCACAGGCCGGCCCCAGGCAGGAGAGGTGGGCGCCACGCAGCCCTGCTCCCGCCCTGACTCTGGCAGAACCTAAATGGGGAGACCCCACACCTTCCTGCAACCTCTCCTGCTGGCCCCTGGGATGCGGGGGAGATGGACAAACTGAAAATGTGCCCCAAACTTAAGGGAACTTGGGTATTTATACTCCTGGTCCCCCTCCCCGGCCCCCAGCAAAAACATCAAGTTCTTTGCCCTGAGTCCACATTGTGGCTCAGCTCTCAGGAAGTGCTGGGCGTGAGAGGGTTTGGGGAGAAAAAGGAGGCGGGCGGGAGCTGTTTGCTGTTCACGTCGGCCCACGAGGGCAGGGTGCGGGTCTGCCTTGTTCTCTGCTGTCTCCCCAGCGCCCTGACAACACCTGGTACCCGGTGGGCACTCCAGAAACGTTGGGCCAAGGAGCGATCCGTGGGGCAGGCTTGCCTGCTGCTCTGTGAGGTGGACAGGAGCTGCGGGGAGGGAGGTATGCGGGCCTCGGCTGCTGACCTGGACCCACAGGTGCATAAAAAGGGGAAACTGAGGCTCGGAGTGGACACAACTTGTCAGGTCACCGGAGCTGACTCAGGCGGGCACGGCTCCTGGCACATCTGCTAACAGTGGAGGCATCTGAGCTGACAGAGTGGGTGTGAAGGTCACAGACCTGTCACAGGGGCAGGAGGACTGCCCTCCTGCTGGGGGAGCCTGCCCCACGTGCCCACCTGGCTGCCCGCAGTACCTAATCCCGTCAGCCATGCCTCCAAAATAAACCCAGAACTGGACAGCCTCTCGGCTCTCCCTGGTCCCCGTCCTGGCCAGGCCACCTTCCTGGCCTCCCTGCTCTTGCCCTGGCCTCACTCCTGTGAGGACCCGTGGAGGTCCCTGGCCTCCTTGGCTCAGAGCACTGCAGGGATATCTCATCTAGTGCCCCGCGAGAGCTGCAGGCCTTACAGACGTGCACAAGGGCCTGTGGGTGGCTCCTGTCCTTTCTCTGTCCCTGTTCCCTCCCACGTGCCCCATCACACCTCCACTCCGGCCGCCGGCCTCTGGGCCTCCTCTGCCCTTGCCGTCCCCTCTGTCTGCACAGCTCTACCCCCGGTAGCTGCCTGCCTCACCGCCTTCGTGTTTCAGGTCTGTTCTCACCTGTTTCAAGTGCCAGTTCCCTGGCCAGTGACAGGAAAACAGCATCCCCGCCCCGGGTACTCCCAGCCCCCTCCCCAGCTTCATTTATTTGTCACAGCACACCTCCCCTAAATGTCACAGACCACGGAACTCTCACACTCATGCAGTTTCTTGACAGTGTCCTGACGAGGAAGAAGGGAAGCTTTGTCTTGTTCCTTGCTCTGAATCCTCACGTGCAGAATGGTCCTGGAACATAGGAGGTGCTCGGTAAATATGGGCCAAGCAGTTGGGTGATGGTGGGCCAGTCAGCCATCTGGACCTCAGGGACCCTGTCTCTGAAATGGGGAGGGTGGCCGAGATGAGGGAAAGATGGAAACTTGAAATTGCTGATACACCTCTGACCCCAGGCCTGCGCCCCTGCAGGCCAGATACCTGGTGCTGCATCCTCTCCTCGGCGAGCTGCAGCCCCCCTGAGGCCAGGAGGCCTGGGGGTCACCAGAGCAGGGCTGAGCTTGAACGAGACTTCTGGGTCTCGGTAGCACCCACCTGGCCTGGTGTCTGGAGTGCACGTCCCTTTTCTCCACCTCTCGTGCCCACAAGGGTGGTGCCTGGCTCACCCCTTCCCTGATGGCCTGTCAGTGAGCCCAACATCTGGCAGCCCCGCTGACCGCATTGCCTGCCTGGGGTCCCTGTTTACTATTTCACCCTGGACAGCATTTGGACACAGGCTTTGCAGGAAGGCGGCTTTGCAGGCAGTGCTGGGCGAGTGAAGGGCCACCAGTCCAAGCCCTGGCTCTCTGACTGTAGCCACGCCTCCCCAGGAAGCAGTGGCCCTTTGAGACCGTGAACACCCCACCCTGGCCCACAGGACTCTCCCACCAGCCACGCGAGGGCATCCCCTCTCCCCGTCGAGCCTGGAGCAGGACTCACGTGGTGACCCGTGGACTTAGACCCCTGGCCGGAGCAGGGAGCTAGCCAGCCAGGCAGCCTCCCTTCAGTGTGGACAGAAGACCCGCCGTGTGCTGGGCATGGCCACCACAATCCCATGAATCCTGCTAGTAGGGTCTGATGGGACAGGCGAGGGGTTGGGGACTGTGCAGACCTAAGTCTGAATCCTGATGCTGTCACTTCATTCATCCTTTGCTAAGTGCATACTGAGCGCCTGCTCTGGAAACTTGCAGTCAGGTGGGGATCAGCTTGTCCTGCTGTGTGTTCTTGACAAGCCCTCTGAGGGCTCTGAGCCTGGCTTCTCTCAGAGATTGGCAGGTCCCTTCCATGAGGGGCTGTCCTCACCACCTTCCATGACAACACTGGTGGAAGGACCCTGGCCAGGTAGGGGGGGTCTCTGTCCTTTTTGGCAGGTGTGAATCTGGACCCTCAGCCACGCCCTTATCCTCCTTTGGGATGAGCCATGGCTCACCATCTCATTCCTCCAGACTCTTAGGACTCGTGCTCGCAATCCAGAATCCATGAAGGGCCCTAGAGTGACCTTGGATGAGTCATACCATCTGTCCTTGCCCCGCTGTTTTCTATCCGCTCCCATTGTTCTCCAGAGGGGCCCTGGGTTCAAAGAGAAAGCCCTGGGCTGGGTCAGGCTCACTCACTCAGTCACCAGATACTTATTGAATGTGTGCCAAGCACCATTCCAGGCACGGAGGATATACCAGTGAGCAAACAGACAAAAATTCCTACAAAATACATATGTCAGTGAACTGTATGGTACAGTAGGTGGGGAAGAGCATTCCAGGCAGAAGGACCAGCAAGTGCAAAGGTCCTGAGGTGAGAATGTGCCTGGTGAATTCAAGGAACCGCAAGGAGACAGTGGTGAGGGGCAGGGGGAGCTGACTGTGTGGGAGCTTTAGCCACTGTGAGGACTTTTTCTTCTGATCACTCTGAAACCAGGAAGGGGAGGGAGCCTGTGCCTGCCCCCCAGGGGAAGGGGGGCATCCACTACCAACCTCATTCTCCCACCTGCCACATAGCCCGTGGGTGGCTGGAGGAGGTGGCTGAGTCAGAATGTGACAGGGACGCTCTGAGGCTGTGGGTCAGGTGGCACTGAGGCTGGGTCGGAGTTCCCAGCAGGGATTGGGACTCTTTTGTCTAATGGTGCACACAGTGGGCCTCTCCTGGCTTGCTGAGCGGCCTCAGGACTGAGTGACCCTGGTTCCCAGGCCAGATAATTGAAGATGGAGATTGAGCAGTCTGCATTTTAGAGGTGGGGGTGTGGGGCTAGAGCCCAGAGCGGGGAGAGGCTGCCCAGGGCCTGTTGGTGGGATCAGGTGCCTGCAGTTGGCATCTCTGTTTTTGGTGCATCCTTCCCAGGTGAGTCTGGGGTCAGCCTAGAGGGTCCATTTCTGGGAGCAAAAAGGGCTGCTCTTTGCCCCAGGCGGCTGCACTCAGGACTGAGCAGGCTGTAAGATGTTCCAGGCCAGGGGTTCGCAAGCCTGGCTGTGAGATGCTGATTCCCAGGCAGAGGGAACAGCCTATGAAGAGGCTCTGGGCACTTGGGTTGATGAGGTCTGGGCTAGAGCCCAGGAACCTGTTTTTTTCATCCCCAGTTGACACCCTACAAATGGCAGGTTTGGGAGTGCCTTCTGGTCACCAGGACCTGGGGGCAGAGCAAGCCTTCATAAGCCCCCTCTCGAATGCCCCCAGCCCCAGCCCAGAGAAGGCCGGGCTGAGGAGGCCCTCCAGCAGTGGTGTGATGTGCTACTGCCCTCACCAGGTCTCAGGGAGGGCGGGGAGAAGGCACGGGTGGGTGTAGGATGTATGAATCCGTTAGTGGGGGGGTTAGTAGGCGGGGACAGGGGTCCCCTGAATCACTGAAAAGCAAAGCCCGAGTGTGACAGGGCGTGGGGTGCACTCCTCCCTCCTGCCAGACAGAGAGGGGCCTGAGCTCGGAGGCAAGGTGGCGGCCGAGGAGAATGGCACGGACAGACTGGCGAGCAGGAGAAAGTGGAGAGAGCCAGCTCTGACGCATCAGGGTGATCCCTGGCGCGATAATCGGGCGGACGGACGATAGGCCGGACACGTGTATGGATAGAAGGTGGGTGGATGGAGAGAGGATGGATGAATGAATGAATGGCTGCGTGGGCGGTGCGCTGCCGGGCGAGGGGCGGGCTGCCGAGCGCTCAATCACGGCCCCGGGGCGCGGCGCCCGCTACGCTCACCCCCGCCCCCCACCTTGGCCCCGCCCGGGGCGCGTAGTTCCGCGTCCCTGGGGCTCTGGGGCCGCTCCGGCGGCGGCCCCGGGACTGGAGCGAGGAGGGGCCGCCCCTCGGCCGTGGGGGAACCGGAGGTACGGTCCCGCCTCGAGGCCCCGGCCCCGTTCTTCTTTGTCTGGGCCTGGTCCTCCGCCGTCTCCGGACCGCGACCCGCCTCTGCGGGCAGCCCTCGCCGCGCGCTTCGGGGCTGCTCCCGGATCTCCGAGCCTTGGGTCCCCGCTAACCCCCAGCCCGTAGGCGTCTTCCCGGCCCCGTAGGGTCCTCCCAACCCGGTGCCTCTAGGACCGCGGGGCTGGCCAGGGCCAGGATCTCCAAGCTGCGTCTCCGGTGCGGACGGGGTTGTGGGGTGGGGGCGGGATGCGGGCCCTCGGGTCTCCGCCTTCTCTTTTCCGCCACCACTCGTCTCGCTTCGCCCCGACCCCGAACAGCGCGGCCTGTTCGTGCCTCAAGCGCCTCTTCTGCGGCGGTGCGGTCCCCGACGCCACGCGGACCCCCCCACCCCCACCCCCACCCCCTCACAAGCCAGGCCTCGGCCCCGCACGCAGAACACTGCCCCGCCAGCCCCACACAAGGCCGCCTGCGGGCGCACCCCAGCCCTGCACGGTCCGTACAACCGCAGCCCCACGGAGACACGACACCCCTGAGACACACTCGGGCCCACGCAGACACAAGCCCATAAACACACAACCTCACGCAGACACGGCCCACCCAGGCGCAGTCCCGCAACCCTCGATAAACAATCGCACACAACCCCACGCAGGCACCGCATCACTCCGTGGCCCTGAGACCCAGAAGCACATTCACAACCTCGCCGCAGGCCCCCAAGCCCCGTGATATTCACACGGAAGACAGACCAGAAACACACAGTCACACTGATACACACACGGGCCCAAGCGCGCAGCCAGGAGCTCATCCACGGGCTCGTAAGTCACTGGGAAAATATTAAAGCGTTCCCTCCCTCCCCTTCCATGTCTTCGTGCGCGCGCGCGCGCGCGCACGAAGACACTCACCCCCCCCCCCCGCCCGGTCTCTAAGCGCCTCGGAGCCTTCTAGCCGTTGACCCCGAGCCCCTGCGGTGAGAGCCGCGGGAGCGTCTCCCCGGCGCCCCCTCCTCCCGCTCCCTTCACCAGCTCCCGCTCCTCCCCCGCCTCCTCCTTCCCTGCCCCCTCCGCCTCCTCCCCTCCCCCGCGTCTGGGGCGCGGGCTGCGCGCAGCCAAGCCCCCTCGTCGCGCGCGCCCCGCGCCCTCATCGCGCTCGCCGAGTTGATGCGGCCACTGGGCTGTCTCTAGCTCCTGCCCCCGGTGGCCCGTGAATAATGGCTACTGAGGGCGCTCGCAGGGTCTGCTGAGAAGGAAACGCGGGGCGCTAGAGGCGCGGCGCGCGCGGGAGCGCGAGGGAGAAAGGAACGAGCCCCGGACCGCCGCGAGCGGCGGGCGGAGAGAAAGGAACCGTGCGAGCGCTCACATTTTTTTCTCCTAAGGATCTCATCCGGCCGCCGCGTTCTGGAAGAGACGAGGGGAGAGCGCGCGCGAGCTGAGGAGGAGGAGAGGCGGCGCGGGGAAGGGAGGCGGCGAGACGCGCAGCGCCGGCGCCCGGGAGACCCAGGAGGAACCCGCAGGTATTGTTGGCGGCGGAGCTTTGTGTCTTCGGGGGGCCGATCCGGGCGCGAGGGCTCCGGCGGCTGCCGGCGGGGGTCGCCGCCCGCCCCCGGCACCCCTCCCGCCGCGCCGCGATCTTGGCTAGAGTTGCAGATCTGCCTGTTTGGGGTTTTCCACACAGGTTGAGGAAATCGGTCTCAGAAGGAATTTCTTTTTTCTTTTTTTTTGGCCGCAGTTTGGTTGTGCTGGGGATTCCTCCCTCCCTTTTTCTCCACCATACATAGGTGAGGGGTCTTGGCGACAGCGCCACTGGCCTAAGGCTGTGGTCTGAGATGGCGGGGCTGGTGGCCGCGGACGGGAAGGGACAGACGCGGGGAAGGAAGGAGTTTGCTCAAGTTCGCCATCTGCGCCCGGGAGCTGGTCAGGCGGGGAGGGGTGTCTGCGCGCCCCGTCCTGCTCCGGGCCACCGGTGGGAAACTTCCCGAGAGCTCAGCCTCCCGGGGGACTCGGCGCCCCCGACGCCTGGGGCGCTTCCTCCGGCCGCCACGGCCCCTCCTCGCAGCCCGCGAGCGCGGAGGTCGCGTTCTCCCCGCCCCCGCCTTCCTCCTCCCCCGGCGGCTTCCGGATCTGGACAGAGCGAGAGGAGCTGCTCTAAACACTTCCCCTGGAGACCCCTCCCCGCTGGCCGCGATAGCTCCCCTGCCCTGCACCGCCGCCTCGCGCGCGCCCCAGTGGCCAGGTTGACAATGAAATCTCGCGCCTGTGCGGTTGCGGGGGGAGGCGGGGGGGGGGTCGAAGCTCGGTCTCTCCGGGGACTGCTGACCCTGGCCAGGGAAAGGGGGAGGGGGACTCCTTAGGGGGAGGGGCTTGTTTGGGTTAGAGATGTTGACGTCGGAAGGGTCGGGCGGGGTGGGGTGCGCAGTGGAGGCCTGAGGCTTGGGTTCGGGGCCCGGGTCGTGGGTTCCAGCCTCTCTCGGGCTTGGTGATTGGCTGGTGACTCCAGGCACGTCGAGGCCCCCCACCACCAGCCTCCTCCCCTCCCGTGCAATGCGGGCTTCAGAGGTGATCCCGAGGAGATGTGTGTGTGTGTGTGTGTGTGTGACGGAGTGTGTGTCTCCTGCGATCCACAGCAGACGCTGCTCCCTGACCCGGAGATCCGGACCCTCGCCCGTCCCCTAGGGGCTGGGGGAGGGGAGAAGAGGGGTGGGAACTTCTCTTTTCCCGCCTGGGCCCTGCGAAGGGAGCGCTGGCCCGGAGAATTTCTGGGGACCGCAGTCCTGAAGGGGGGCTCGACTCAAAGTGGCGGCCGCAGGGTCAGCTAAGCGCTCGGATTCCTTTGCTCCTTGGGGGCGGAGGGGAGGGGTGAAAGGGGTCGGGGCTAGTTGGAATGGGAGCGGGGGTGAAGGAGAGTCCGTGGAAATCTGCCTTCGTTGGGTTCCAGGCAGCGGCACAGGGCGCTAAGGGGGGCTCTCCCCTTTTTCTCCCGAGGGTTGGGCCCAGCAACCCGGTCAGGTGAAGGAAAGCCTTCTACTTAAGGAGGGGTTCCTGCGGGAGGGGGCAGCTGTGGCTCCGTCCAGGTGTGAGAAGAGTTAATCCTCCCGGGAAACCTGTCAGCCCCAACCTGGCAGGCCGCGGTGTGAACCTCTGACGTGCTGTGCCTGGTGGGGTGGTGCTTTACTCAGGGACCCTGGGGAGGTGGGAATCTGAGCCCAGAGAAGGTGCCAGCAGCCAGATAGCAGCTGTGTGGCCTCAAGGGAAAAGGGGTTATGCCCACTGCCTTGGGGCTGTTGCCGTGGACGTGGGGTGGACGCGTTCCCCCAGTCCCCATTCCCCGCCGTTAAGCGTGGGTTTCTGACCCATAGGCTGGACTGTGAGGCCCTGACAGCTGAGGGCAGGCCTGCCGAGGCTGCGGGAAGGCAGGACCTGGCAGGATGGATTTCTGCTCACCCAAGGGCCAGATACAGCACAGGCCCCTGGTGTAGATCCTGGGGGGGGGGGGGCGTCTTCCCTCCCCCACTGGTTTCCCTTTCCTGTAAGTGACAGCCCAGCCTGGCCATGATGAGCAGTGGGCTTTGGCTGATGGACACAGGGGTGAACGCGTCAGTAATGAATGAATGAATAAATGAATGGTAGGGGAAAGTTTCTCAATTGGAGGCATTCAGTCCTTGTTTTTGTTTTTAAACGATATTTTCAAAGTATATATTTTAAAATATGGTTAATAGAAAAATGTGAAAAGTAGAGCAAAATAAAAAAGGTTACAGACAGCCTCAGGGAGCTGTGACAATGTGAATATTTTGTTGTCTTTCTCCACAGTCTTCTTGATTTGGTGGTTGGTTTGTTCTTTAGAGACTTGTCGGCATTCTTTATGTTCAGATGTATATCCTGCTCTTCGTTGGCGCTCACGGGAGCCTTTTCCTGTTTTGTAACCAACTCTTCGTAAACACCGCAGTTAATGTTTTCAGGCTTTTCCAATTGGGTGGATGCTCCACCGTTCACTTAATATTCCCCTTTTGTTCCACGTTCTGGATGCCCCTGATGAACGAGACAGTGGATTTATTTGTGTGGAGAGCTTTTTTTTGACGTTTAAAATGATTTCCTCCAAATGACACTGCTCGCACCTGCAGCGGGAGAAACGGGCTGCTCGTTTTTTCCCTGATAAGTGGAACACTCTTCTCCTTCCTCCCCACTATCTAGAACCTTCTCTCAGAGCCGAAAGAGCCTTGGCAATGAATCACCTGTCTGACCTCCTTCCTTTGACAGAGGGGGAAACGTGAGCCCAGAGAGGGAAGTGAATTCCAAGGTCACACAGCAGCCGCTGGGCCTCGTAGCAGCCAAGAATGGGCTACTGATCTGCCTTTTGGTTTTCACATCTGGGAAGAGTCCCTAGGGGTCTTTTAGGCTGACCTTGGCCATTTCACAGATGGGGGCACTGAGACCACAAGAGAGGAGAGACACCTGGCTGGCCTATCGGGTTGGCAGCTGGAGCACCAGACAGGCTCCTCAGCCTGTGTGTGTCACGCACACTGTCTGTGGCCACAATGTCCGTGGCACCTGGGGCCACCCAAGGTACCAGGCTGCCATTGGCCAGCCATGGATTCCCTATGGCCCCTCCACACGGCTCCCCCTTCCTCCTTGCCATCCCATTTTCCAGGAGGAAAAGCTGAGGATGCAAAGCAGGTGCAGAGAGACGGTGGGACTGCAGATGTCAGAGGACCCCAGTGGTCCTGCCCCTTCCCCCAGGCCTCCGTTTACCTATCTGGAGACCTAGCTCTGGGTCTTTTCAGTGGCTGGGAGTGGGTATTGGCACAGACAGCCACTGCGGGGCAGTGGGGAAGGACCAGCGACATCTCACCCACTCCCTCTGGCTCAGCTTTGACCCCAGGAGGCCCCTGGGGAGGAAGGGGAAAGAGGGAGGGAAGGAAGGATGGGAGCAAAGGCACAGGAGAAAAAGAAAGGGATTAGAAAGGGGGTAGAGGCAGAAATTGGGGAAGGAAAGGACCTGTTTAAAGTGAAAAAAGGAGAGAGGAAGCCCCCAGCCCCCAGCCTCATTGGGCACCCAGAGTAGCGGCTGGGGGCATGGCTCCCAGTGCGGGCGGGGGCTGGCCAGAGCTGCATGGCCCGGAAAGGCTGGACCTTGGGGTGGGCTTGCTCAGGGCAGGGTGGGACAGCTGTTCAGGGGGCTCTGGGGATCAGGAGGACCCAGACCAGGTGGGTGGCAGGGAGGCAAGACCGGGGTGGTGGATTCTCTGTTCGTGGGTCCCTGTGGGGCAGGTGGCAGGGCACCCTCAGGTCCGAGGTCAGGGCCGGGCTACGTGGGGGGGCGAGGCGATTGTGGCTCGGACTCCCCACTGCAGGACAGGGGCCTTCTATCCCCACTCTGCGCAGCCCTCCCATGAGTGGGGGTATTTGGGCCTTTCTGTGGTGTCTCTGGGCTTGGACGCCTTCCCGTGTGCCTGCATGTGCATATGTCTGTGTGTCTGATCCTGTTTGTGTATTCTCGGGGGTCGGCGTGCCTGCCAGCCTGGGTGTGTGTACCCATGTCTGTGTGCCTCGGGCCGTCTGTACATTCTTGGGCATGTGTGCGTGCGTGCATACCTGTGCGTGTGTGTGAATCTGTGTGTGTCCCCATGTGTACCGTGTCTGTGGGTCTCTGATCCCATTCGTGCATTTCCAGGGGGAGAGCATGCCCTGGAGCTTGGGCACGTGCGTGTTTATCTGTGTGTGAGCACGCACTTTCCTCCTAATGGCCCCAAGAGGGATCCAGGCACCAGGCTTTTGTGCTGCTTTCAAGGTTGCGGCCGGGGGGGGTGGGGGGGGGTGGGGGGTGGGGGGTGGGGGGGGGTGGGGGGTGGGGGGTGGGGGGGGTGGGGGGGTGGGGAGGCAAAAGAAAATCTTAAAAGACCGTCTTCCCTCTGGTCTCCAAGGAGATCAGCCTGTGAAACGATCTGCACGTTAATTAAAAACGATTATATCCTGATGGAGCCATTCCTGCTCACATCCCCCAGCCAGGGCGAGGGTGGGGCTGAGGCCAGAGATGGAGGATGGGGCGGGGTTCCACTGCAGGGCAGGGCCAGCTCAAGACCCGGCCCCCAGAGTGGAGCGGACCTGGCGGGGCAGGTGGCGAGGTGTTGGGGGTATGTCCCCACAGTAGATTTGAGCTTCTCCTTTGAGTTTTGAAGACACCCCACTCCCAGGTATGTTCTCTGAGGTACAAACAGCTCCATCCAGGAGGTCGAGGTTAAGAGCCGCCCTCCCTTGAGTGTGGGCATTTGGGCATTTCCGTGCTGTGTCTTTGTGCTTGGCTGTGTGCCTGGGTGTCGGGGTGGCAGCCACCAGGCCCCACAGCTGCCCACTCACATGCCGGGCACTGGGCCTGTTTGCACACATCCTGCGAGTCAGCGTTTGTGGTTCCAGTTTTATAGAGAATTGGCATGCTTGAGGTCACGGAGTCAGAGGTTGGGGACCCAGTCCTCTGATCCCGAGGCCCAGACCCCCTTTCTAGCTCCCACCTGCCCCCAGACTCCCACAATGAGGGGTCCTCCCTCTGCAGGACCCCCGGGAAGCTGGGGTGCCCGAGGGCAAGCCTTGTCGTCCTCACAGCACTCCTGAGGTGGTCCGGTTCTGAGGTCCGAGCTGCACGGGGTGTGGGGCCGTGGCATCCATTCACGTGGAGCAGGTGACTCGCCAGCCCGGAGCAGCTCCGGTCTCTATTGTGTTGTGTTCACCAGCCTGCGCAGGGCCTGCTCCCCTCCCTCCCCCGTGGGACCTGCTGACCACCGAGTAACCACACTCCTGGGTCCATTGCCACCAAGACCTTTCTGGAGAAGTCTGGGCCAGGTCACACTCTCCCTGGCCTGGTTGTCTGGCCCCCAGTCAGCCCTGTAAGCCCTGCAGTCATGGAACAAGTAGCCATAATAACAAGAAGTCAGGAGACCCTCAGCCTGCATCCCAGAATCAGGCGTTGCCGTGGTCTATAACTGGGAGACGCTCGGGCAAACCGGGTCACTTCCCGTTTGTGGGGACCCGACTGTCCAGAAGGTGGCCCACTGCCCTGCCCCTTGCACTGCACGCACTCGGCACCGGCCACGAGCATGGGCCTTTCATGCTTCCTCTAGCCTTAGTTTCCCCTTTGTGCTGTGGGGAGCATAGCTTTTTCCTGACTGGACTGGGAAACCAGGTCAAGTTTGTTCAAGTGCCTCGTTGCATCCGGACGCACAGAGAGGCTTGTTAAGCGTTTGCCTGTGCATCTGTCCAACCGGGACACCTGTGCGTTGCCACGGCAGGGGCCCTGGGTTTGCTGGCTTCTGGGAGGGAGATGTGCTGTTACTCCTTCGGTGCTTCTGGGGGACATTCTGGGGTTGAGGTGGCTGTCATCTCGGTAGGAGCCTCCAGGGGACTAAGGAGTTCACTGGGCCCACCTGAAACTACATTATCAAAGGTAGAGTGTCTGGAAAAAGGGAGGGGATGTTCCTGCGGGACCAGGTCCCACATTCTCAGGGGAGCTTGACCCAGGGGAGGGTTCTGGGGCCAGAAATGGTGTCATGAGGAACTAGAGGCGTCGATGGGACCAGAAAGGTCCTCTGTCCATTCCCAAGGGCAGCGCTGGGAGAGAGAGAGGCAGATGTTGGCTTCTCCCACGAAAAGCCCTTTGCGCTGAAGCAGGCAGAGACCCTGCCCGCCCAGGCCTGCAGGGTGCCGCCTTCCAGGAGCACCTTGACCCACGCGGTATCGGCCTTCTTGCCTTTCCCAGGGCCGGAGATGCCTCCTTCTCTTCCCACAGTATCCTGCTTACACAAAGGCATGTGGCCCAGGAGGAGTGACCCAGGATGAGCTCGTGTCTGCACAGCACAGGGCCCTCCAACCTGCAGGCCCCGGAGGGCCAGCAGGCAAATCTACCTGGGCGGGGTGCCGCTTGGTCCTCGTGGGGGGCAGCAGCTCAGCTCTGCTGGGTGGCATTTGGGGATGCGGCCCAGGTGCCGTTACCCACCTTCTTAGGAACTGGTACTCAGGTGTTTACATGCCATCTTCTGGTTAGGGTATGTTGTCACCTAATCCGGCAACTCGCCTGTGGCCAGATTGAGACCCCAGGCCGCAGTTTGCAGCCTCCTGGCTAAGTGGCTGTTCCTCAGGGGTCACTGTAACCACCCTCTGTGTCCAGCCTTGAACCTCAGTCTACCAGCCTCATGCACGTCTGCACTGTCCCCAGCCCTGTTCGCCGTCTTGGAGGTGAGGCTGTGGGAGCAGAGGGCACACCCGGGGCTGCCGGGACCCACCTGAGCGCCAGCCTGCCCCGTCCCCCTGTGTGCACAGCCGGGCGGGGCGGGCATCTGATGGGCACCGGGGTCATAGGTCAGGCTCATTTCCTTCAGATGTTTGCTGACAGCACCCTGGCCCTGTCCCAGGGGAGTCAGGGTGGGCCTCCCAGAGGAAGAAGGGCACGGGCACACCTTACAGCAAGCCTGGAGGTGGGAGAGAACCTGCAGGGCTCTGGAGGTCAGACGGTGGGAGCAGGAGAGGTAGAGGCAGGGGTGGAGGCTGAATGGGGTCTGGGCCTTGACTGCTGTGAAGGCAGTGGGAAAAGACGGGTGCTCCGGGCAGGGAGCGTGGCTGGAGCAAAGGCTTGGAGGTGGGAGCACTGAGGCTGACGAGGGAGAAGTGGGAGGACCAGCAGAGGACCTGGTGGGGCAGCGTGACCCTTCAAGGCCTGAGTTTGCTCCCTGAGAACGCCCGCCTCCTCTGATTGTAACTGGTGGCACGTGGACCGGACAGAACTCAGACCTGGGGCGCCACTCCAGGGCGAGGCAGGGGCCTGCAGGGCCTGCAACTGAGCCCAGCCCCCAGCCAGAGGGATTATGACATCTTGGCTGGGGAGGGAGATGGCGGGCCTCGGGGACCAGTAATTAAAGCCCAGCAGATTGTAATTCCCCGAAGGAAAGCTCAGCATGGAGAGGAAGGACACCCAGAGAGGGCAGGAGGAGGAGCGGTGGGGCTGGGGCAGGAGGAGGGGCGGTGGGGATGGCAGGGGGCAGAGGACTGGTACCTGGAGTCCTACTGTTCAGAGCATCCTCTCTGCAAGACCTCCTGCTGCTGGGCCCCTGAGCACTTATTTCCTGTCTTCAAACCCCCTGTGAAGGAAAGTCTCCTGTTGTCCCCATTTTACAGATGGAAAAACTGAGGCTTGGAGGAGTCAGGCACCTGTGGGTCAAGGTCCTCGGGGACAGTAAGACGCTCGGCTGGGGTGACCCAGGGCGGGTGGCGTCCCAGGGAGGGCAGGCCTTCCCACACCATCCCTCTGTCTGGGGAGGGGGCAGGGGGAGCTGGCATCGTGGCTCGCATTGCGGTGACTGGGGGAGGCCGGCCACGCAGGGCATCACCTGCTGTGACATGAGGCAGGGGCGGCCCCTCCCAGGTGTCTCCGCACCTGCCCAGGGCTCCAGTTATCTTGGGGTTTCTTGTAGCCTGAGCAGTGGGGATGGCCAATAAGGCAGACCCTGACGGTGAAGGGAGCTGACCTTTGGGACTTCCTCCTCCTTCCCCGCCCCATCCTACAGGTCCCTCTGAGCCTCTCGCACTGGGGGCTTCGGCCATCACCTCCGTCTGACAGAAGAGCACCCGAGCCATCTCCTAGAGAGTTAACACACTTTCTGCAGTCCTGCCCTCTCCCACTTCCCCACGTCACTCGGGGGAGAGGTTTCTGTCGTGTCTGCCCTTGGCTCCCTTGTCTGAGCAGACCACCCTCCCAGGAGGGGCCAGAGACTGGGCTGGAGACCTCAGACCAGAGGTTGTCCACTGATGATGCCTTCGGATGGGCGCTGTGGCCCGCACAGGGTTTAAAAAATAATATCAGATTTCACATAAAATTCCCACTTTTTGCTTCTCTTACAACTGGCAGGTCCTATCACTGCAGCCAGAGCTGGGGTCAGGCTGCCCACCACCTGGGCCTCTGCAGTCCCTGCTCAGTCTAGTCCCACCCCCACCCCCCAGCTTACGCCTGAGTTCCCATCCCGGCACCCCAGCTTTCGGCACCCCAGCTTTTGCTGATCTTGGGCAGATTACATCTTTGACGCTCATCTGTAAAATGTCACAACTGAGGAACCGATTCAAACTGGGTCTTGAAGGTGTTCCCAGAAATTCTCCAGCCAACAGTAAATAAAATAAGAGGAAGGAGGGGGCTGCGTGGGGAAGAGAAGAGGTGGGAAGGGGTCCGGGGTGCCTGGGGAGCATTGCCGAGCTCTGCTGCCCTCACGCCTGCTGGGCAGCACCTGGACGCTGCCCCCAGCCGGGCTCTGCTGGTTCCACATGTGACCGTGACTGCGACTGCCCGGTCCAGCCTCACATCCACCCTCCCGGCCTCTCTGATCGAGGGAAGAGGGTGCAGAGAGGTGAGGGACTGCCGGGTGCCACCCAGTCCAACACCCGTTCTCATCTCAGATACTGTAAAATTGGCTGCGTTTTCCCTGTGCATTAAAAAAAACGCTCTTTTGGTTCATATGTGGGAAGGGTTTTGATGTTCTCGCACATAACCTTTTGCTGAAGCGACAACGTGCAATGAAAGGGTCCCTGGAGAGTTGGTGTAATTTGGGCTGTGAGGGACGGAGAATACCAATGCAGACGCCTCCAGAAAGTCTGCGGCCCCGGAGCTGGGAACCCCGGGGGACACCCCACCCGCCGTCCCACACGAGGCCTCCCACCCTGCTCTCCATCCTGGCCCCCCAGACCACGGTCCATTCAGATTCGGGATTGACTATTTGGCTTTTCTCTCTCACGTTCTTTGAATGGGGACGTAAGTTCCCAGAGGGGGAGGTCTCCATGGAGAGAGGATGACTCTCCAGGACGAGAGGGATTGAGGGGGACAGATGTGGAGGCCCCCTTTCTGGGCAGGAGCTGGCCAGTGTGGTGGCAGACAAAGGGGCCCACGCTGAGGGAAATTGAAGGGCACCTTGAAGGTGTGTCGTGTCTGCCCTTGGCCCCAAAGGATCAGAAAAGGGGGCTCGGGAGGTTCCAGTTAATTGAGGCTGAGTCTAAATTGGGAGGCCTAATAAATGGTAATTATCCTCCCGTGGGAGCAGACCAGAGCTAACCGATGCCACCAGGAGCGGAGACTGTGGATCGGGCCTCCTTCCCCTCCTGCCCACCTGGAGGCTCTAAGAACGGCCGTCCCGAGGTCTGAGGGACAGACCTGGTGTGGACGGGCCACCTCCTCCCTTCCCGGCTGCCGGTCCAGGGCCTGGAGGTGTACTGCATGCCTGCCTGTGTGTCTGCACGAGAGGACACGCATGCACGTGCTGGCACGCCCGCCCTCCACCCAAGTGTCTCCAGGCCCCTCCTGCAGAACAGCTGACCCCTTACCTCTCCCCGCTGTCTGAGGACAGGGAGGGGGGCATCTCCTTGTGAAGTCTCGGTGGGACACAGGCTTCGCAACTCCAGACAGCAGTGCCGGGCCATGTGGGCAGAGGTGACTTCGTGGAGTTTCAGTTCCACCCAAAGAGGAACTTTGTCATATAAAGTGGCCCAGAAGCAGCAGGGCTGCTCCGGAGCCCCATCCTAGTAGGTATGTGAGCAGGTCAAGAATTCACCCTCATCTCCCTTCTGAGCCCAGAGTCCCAGGCCGTGAATTTCCCTCGGTGACACACAGCAGTTACTGAGGCCGCCCTGTCTGGTTGGAGGGCCCCAGCAGTGGCCTTCTGCCACTCGGGGGTCCCCAGACCTGCCCAAAGAGGCGGGGAGCATGGAGGAGGGTGGGGACGTGTGTTCTGTGTGCTCGCCCGGGTGGGGCTGCGGTGCCGAGATGGATGTGATGCTGCACGCGTGTGTGGTTCTGAGGGGTGGGAGGGGGGCTGTGAGTGTGGGCACCGGGGCCAGTGGACGCGTTTGCGGTGTGTGTGTGGGGGTGCCAAGGCCCCGCCCACCCTTCCTGGGCCAGACCTTCCCACCCGGGCCCCTCACTGCCCCTGCCCCCGGGTCAGACCCGGGAGGGTCCGTGCTCCCCGCTTCCAGGGACCTCGACATCTGCCAGCCCACCTCTTACTTTATCCTTGCTCCTGGGATATGAGCAGGCCCTGCAGGTGGCCGAGAGATCCCCAGGAGATCCTGAAGGAAGTGGGTTCCTGAGCTTCTGCAGCATCTGGGCCAGAAGGGGAGACCCTTGTGGACACACCGTGAGCGTTTCCAGATGCAGATGGAATATTTCCAGCGATGGAGTGTTTTTAGAAATGAGACATGGCGTTTCTGGAGACAGGGTGAGGACGTTTCTAGAAACAATGCAAAGTTTTTTTGGAGGAGGGGCATGAAGATGGAAGGTGAAATGGGGGCATTTTTGGAAATAGAGGGCATTTTCTGGGGTGAAGATGAGGCCTTTCTGGATTCCAAACATTGTTAGAGGCGAAACATCTCTGGAAATGGACTATTTCTAGAGACAAACTATGGTACTTCTGGAAATGTGGAATGTTTTTGAAGATGATGCTGGAGTATTTCTGGACATAAAATAGGGCACTTCTGGATTTGAGGTATTTTGGAAGCTGAAATGAAACATCTCTGGAGATGGGGTGTGATATTTCTGGAAATGGAGCATTTTTGGAGCTAAGATGGAGCCTTTTTGGAGAGCACTGGCATTTCTGGAGATGGGTTATATTTGAAGATGAGAAAGGATATTTCTGGAAATAAGATGGAACATTTCTGGAGATGGAACATTCTGGATTAAACAGAGGATTTCTGGAGAGGAAATGGGTCATTCTCAGAGCAGGGACGTGTCTGGAGAAGGAGTTTTCTGGAGATGAGGGTGGCGTAGTTCAGGCTGGCTGTGAATGCTTCTTGAGGAGTAGGTGGGGGATTGCCTTGGGGGCCCAGGAACAACCCCACCTGCGACCCTTGCTTTGTGGGGTGGGCCCAAGGCCTAGAGGGGAGGTTCCTGCCTAGGCCCACCCCTCCCCGAGGCAGGCCAGAGCCTTCTGGTCCTGCTCTTGGGGTCCCCAGCCCCAGCCTGTGGGACACTGGCAGCCTCTGGGCTCATGGCAGGAACAGGCAGAGGCTGAATGGTTAATTTCCCTTGGCGCAGCTTCCCGGGAGCCATCTGAGGCTCACTCCCCAGCCCCTCTGACAGGAGCTCCCACCCTTTCTCGAGCCCCCCAGCACCCCCTACTTTTGAGCAGCCCTGAGGTTGGTCTCAGTTCAGCAGAAGGGTTGCGGGGTTCAAGGCCAAAAGTGGGGGAAGGCCAGGTCCCTGCTCAGGCCCAGGCTGACCTCGGGGTCCCGGGCCACCTCCCCCCAACTCCAGGGAAGCAGATTTTGAGGACTGTCACCATTTGAGCTGGCCTGGAGCTCCGGAGTAATTATTTCTCGTCCTTAATTGAAATTTCAGCCTCAGTGATCCTGCCTCGGGAGCGCGGGGCCGGCAGAGACCCCGCACCTGGTGGGGTGGGTGAGGGCAGGGAGCCCCCCACCCCAGAAGGAGGGAGCTAAGGGGGCACCCCACGCCCCGCATGCCGGCGGCGGCCATGGGGTGGAGGGCTGCGGTTCAGGGAGGTGGGGGTCTCTGGCAGTTGTGGGGACACTGCAGTTAAGAGATGGACCCTTCACCCCTCACGGTTTGGGGAAAGGTCGAGAGCTGGAGGGGGGCTGGCCTGAAGCAGGTGTGGATCGGGGCAGCCTGTGTTGGGGGCTTCTCAGCCAGGGTACCAGGGGGGTGTGGGGGAGGGTGGGCAGCCGGGGGCTGTGGCTCAAGCTGAGGCGACCATGGCCGTGGGCCCAGTTCCTGGTTCAGGGCCCGGTGAGGCGCTGCTGGCCGGGTGGGCTGGGCTGGGGCTGGGCAGGGGGGCGGGGTGGGCAGCGGGGGCTGAGGAGCCTGTTTTCCCAGCTGCGGTCAGCTGGGCGGAGCGTCTGGTGGGCTGGGTCACCGCACACACACTCACACACACTCGCTCACTCTCCAACTCTCTGCCTGGGTGGTCCCTGCCGCCCCATGGGGCCTGGGGGCCTGTCTGCTGGAGGGGACAGAGGACCCCAGGGGCAGCAGGAAATGGGGAGAAGGGTGGGCTCCAGCAGGCCTCCTCAGGCTGGGGGCGGGGAGCGGTTCTGAGGTTCGGGGATGCAGGGGGGCCCTGGGGGTCTCAGTCTTCCCCATCTGGGAAGTGGGGTTTGTGGGTGTTCTCAGGTGGGGCTGTTAGCATGCCAGGTTGGTGCTAGGGGTGTTTTCCTGGCACCCAGAAACGCCTGTGGCGGGGGGCCCTGCATCCGGGGCCAGGCTATGACAAGGGACAGCGGGGCCATCTGGGGCGAGGGCGGAGGGCGCTGTGTCCTCCACGCACCCTGGAAAACCATTAGGATGGGAACTGCGCTCGGCAAGGCTCACTGGAGCCCTGGCTCTAGGAGCGCACAGCACACCTTTGGTGGCGGGTGGGTGGGCTATGGCTGCCCTCCAAGGGCGAGGGGCCAGAGATGGACGGGAAGGGACAGGCCAGCCCTGGGCACCGGGGAAGCGAAGAAGGGGGTGTTTTCCGGGCGGGGATGCGGGTGCAGACAGAACCAGGCAGCAGGGGGCCGGGCCTGTGGCCCCTCCACCTGCAGAGCTGGGCGGGTGCGCTGCCCTGTCTCAGCCCCAGACCATCCTGCACCTGCCCCCTCCCCTGACCTCCAGCCGCCCCCCACTGGCCTCCCCTTGCTTGGGGATTTTGAGGCTTAAGCCACCACCTGCCCTGAGCTGGGCCCCATCCTCCCTTGGGTGGGGGGCCTGGAGCCCCAGAGGCTGCCTGTGGGGTGGGTCCCAGACGCCAGCCCAGCCAGCCGGTCTGCTACTGAGCTGACCTCCTCACCTTGGGCCCAGACAGGGCAGCGCCTCCCCCGAGCTGGCGGGCTGACTCACCTCACCACCGAGGGGAAAGGGAGCCTGCTGATGCTGCAGCCTCCCCCCCACCGCAGGGATTCACAGGCCAGGCTGAATCCCCTTCTAAGCACGTGGCCCAGGGGCCAGGCATCAGTGCTCCAGAGCACATGGGGGTTGCTCATCTACGCGGGCCAGGCCCCATGCTGCAGGCCCAGGCTTGGTGCCATCCTGGAGCCTTGGGACCTCGACATTGCGGGGAGTGGTGCACACACGGAATGCAGATCTTTGGCACCTGGGCCAGGGCCCCTGCCTGCCCCTAGCTGCTGCCATGGCCTCCTTTTGGGAGGACCCTGGCCAGGGATCCCAGCGCCTCCTCCACCCAGAGAAACCCTAGGTACCAGGGTCAGGGACATGCTCTCTTCCTCTGAAACCTCCCAGAGGCTCTGGACCCTGCACAGCCACCCCTGGGGAACTGGTGTCACTGTCCCTCCTGTTTCTTTCCACACTCCCTCCCCGCCCGCCATGGGAAAGTGGCTCCTTCCATCAGCCCAAGAGCTGGCCAGGTCGGGGGAGAGACCTGACATTGTGCCAGGGGCTTCCTATGGTTGTCATGAAAGGCCAGCAAGCCAGGCGCAGAGAGCGAAAGAATTTGCCCCAGGCCACGGGGCAAATGTGGTCACTAGGCTGGGATCCGACCGGACTCTGCTGACCAGAGCCCTTTTGGCGGTGCTTCCCTGGACCACGCGTCTCAGGCAAGAGGTCCAGGCGGCGCGGACCTGTGGGACACTGCTGCTGCTTTTCGTGTTCCTTTCTGACCCCCACCCTGGCGGGCCCTGGGACAAACCCCCGTCTTGGTTTTCCCCAGAACAAAGCGGTTCTGCTAGACATGCCACAGCAGAGGCTTTAGTCAGAGCAGGTGAAAGGGGACTCCATCTGCCTTTTGTTACTCAAGGAGGGAGTGAGGGGATGGATTTGCCCTTGAACAGGGAGCAGAGTGGGGAGGGGTGAGGACGTGTGGGGAGGGGGCCGGGGGCAGACATACCTGAGACAGACACCCCACCCCCTACTCCCACCCCCGTTGGCACCCCAAGAGCGTGGTCACCGTTTTTGCATTCAGCACACACGCCTGCGCACACACGCACGCTCACACAGACACATACACAGGCGCACACGCGCGTGCGCGAGCTCTCACATGCGCACGCACACACGCTCACACACACACGTCACTCCCAGCTTCCTCCACCCTGCTCTGAGGTTCCCTGTAAACCAGGGAGGTAACCTCTGACCGGCAGAGAAAAAAAGAAAAGGAAAGAGGAAGGGAGATTAGTGGAAGAAAACCCGATCCTGGAGTTCCCTAGTTCCCAGCTCTAAAGACTCGTGGGGCGGCGCGGCCACCTTCCTGTGCGGGAGGGCCATCCCCCGGGCCCCTCCATTGCCCCATTAATAAGAGTTCTGCGGCAGAAAGGGAAGAATCAAGGACTTTTCAGTAAGAGAGAACTCCCTGGGTGGCTTTTTGTGTGGCAGCAAGGGACGGTCCTCTCCTCTCCTCGGCTCTGCCCTGGCTTCCTCCTTCTGTCTGGAGCTGCCACTCCTGGGTCTCCAGATGGACGAGCTCCTTTCTCAGGAGCCTAGTCCTTTATTGTTCCTGCCTTTCCCTCCAGACACCCTCAGCTTAGCGGAGGCCACGGGCGCCTTTGCATCTCAGGAAAGCAAGAGAATCCCCGAGATAATTCTCAAAAGGCTGACACCTGGGGAGTGGGGCTCCTGTCCTGTGCCAGGGGCCAGAGGCAAGCCCCCCCACGCCCAGGTGCTGGACCTGCGGGGCCCAGGCCAAGCCGTGGAAGCGGTGGGACTGGCAGGAGGGTGGGCCCAGGGGAGGTGATGGTGGGAAAGGAGGCAGACAAGCAAATCTGTTTCATTAGATGCTGCGTATCTTAGGAAAGCACGTTTCAGCTCTTCTGGCTTTTGGCAAGCTGGCCCCAGCCTTTAATTTTCTAATAAAAAGGAATTACGTTTGCTGAAAAGGCAGTAACCAGCTCATGCCCGTGTCTCTCCCAGAGACCGAAGTTCCGTCTTGGGCGCCTGCCGGCTTGGGGGTGGGGGGTGGGCCCCCGTGGCCGCAGGTGACGCCGTACAGGGGCCAAGGGGCGGGGATGCAGGGGGCACATGGCAGGGGGCAGGCAGGGGCCTGTGCACCCCAGCCTGGCCCCAGGCCACAGTGCCAGGCCTGCCACAGAGGCCCGGAGACTCACGGCAGACGCGTGATAAATATCTGTGAATGAATCAGTGAATGAATGAATGAATGAATGGCTGCTTACTGCCAAGGCCTGGGGTAGCTGGCAGGCAGCTCGGAGGGTCAGGTCTTTGCCTCGTGAATTAATGCCTGTGCGCACACGTGCTCCCCAGTCTGAAGTCGCCTACCCGGGAGGGCCTGCCAGGCCCACAACCCCCCACCCCGGGCACCGATTTACTGGCAACTTTGCGAAAAGTCATATCCTTTAAAAAAAATAATAACATGCATTCATTGTTTTAAAAAAAAAAGACAAAACAGAAGTGTGTGAACTCAGAAGTTCATGTTCCCAGAGCTCCAGGCCCAAGCCGCTGCCACCCCCCACCCGCTGACCCCGGGTCACAGTGGGGGGCGCCCACCCTCCCGTCACCGGGAATTCTGTGCATTTCTCATGCCTCTGGGGGTTATACTCCATGGGACCCTTCCGCACGCGCTGTTCTGCAGCCCCGCGTGCCCCTCCAGTGTCCCCTGCCTACCATGTGAACGGCTTTTCTGCTATTAACAAATTCCTTCATTCCAGTCCCAGTTTTATTATTTATTTATTATTATTATTATTATTATTATTGGCCTGGCCGCTCAGCTTGTGGGATCTTAGTTCCCCAACCAGGGATTGAACCCGGCTCTCAGCAATGAAAGTGCAGAGTCCTAACCATGGGACTGCCAGGGAATTCTCCCAGTCTGGGTTTTAAACAAGGTAATATAGGCAGAACACTTGATAAATGGTAGCCTTTGTGATTTGGAAGGAATCTGTACTCAGTTCCATGCCCGAGACATTTCTCATGTCCCTTCTGTGTGCCAGGCCCCCGGCCGACGAGGAGGCCCCTGAGCAGCATCCAGGGGCCCAGCTGCCCCCCGCCCCTTGCAGTTCATCACCTTTGGCGCCCAGGCACCATCAGCCTGGTTTATGGCACGGGAAGTGCTAGGGCAGGTGGGCGGCACATCTCACGCTCAGCATTCTCTCTGGGGCTGCCCCGCATCCCTCTCTGGGCGCCAGGCTGCTGCTCTTCGGCTGGCAGACTTGGGAGCAGCCTGGGGCTTGTCTGGTCGGGCCCTTGGGCAGAGACACAGAAAAGCCCAGCACACCGTCCCTGACCTTGGCCTGCCTGAACCACAGTTCCCGGGGTGGCCCTCAGGTGCTGCTGACGCCAGCCACGGCTCCGTCCACTCAGGAGCGCCCTGGCTGGGCAGCAGGGCAGCCAGCGGGCTTGGGGTGGGGAGGGGAGATACGAATGGGAACAGGCGGTGGGACCAGTTACCCGTGTCCCCTGCACACGGGGCCTAAGAGATGGCTCACCCACGTGAGTGACCGCGCCGAGGGTGGCATTTGGACACGCCCACTGTGGGGTCCCACGTGCTGCCCGCACCCGCCCCTCCTTCTTACTGAACCAGCTTGGCTGGGGGAGACTCTGGGGCTGTCACACACACACTCCTTCATTGAGCACCTACTGTGCGTGGAACCCTCATCCTGCTGGGGAGACTGGCTGGGGCCCGGAAGGGCGCCGCCTGCAGGTGGTGGGGAGGCGTCACGGGGAAGGGCCTGCTGGGAGACAGGTCGGGGCATTGTGGGGCTCAGGAAGGGCCCACGGGTCTCCTCGGGTGCGTGCAGACTTCAGAAGTGCAGAGGGGAGGAAGCACAGAGGGCACCTGGACCCGGAGCCGGTTTGGGACCCGTGGCCCCTGGGTCCCCGTGGTTCTGCCGGGTCAGGCCCTCTGCGAGCAGCCCCTGGGAGGACAGGTGGGCGGCCTCGGGCCCTGCTCTGTTCTGAGCGACAGGAGCCACGACGGCCCGAGCGGGCCAAGCTCCCGTCCCCTGTGGGTGGGAGCCGACCTCCAGCACAGCTGTGGGTGGGCAGGCGGGTGGCCGGGGGGCGTGGAGGCCTGGCCTCCATCCCAGGCCCCACTGCCCGGCCCCCATCCCGGGCGGGATGCCCCCTGCCAGCACCTGTCACATTTCGCGGCAGACAGCAGTGGGCAATGACCGAGTGCCAGATGCCCCGCTGGTGCCCCTGCCCCCGCCCGCCACCCTCTGCTGCTCCCCAGAAAGACAGACCTTGGCACAAAGCGGGGGAGGGAGAGGACGCGGCCCATGGCCCATCTGGGAGCCGACGTTATTTTCCGATCCAAGGAAACATCTGTTCCTGCTTCTCCTTTCAGAGCAGGGCGGGCAGCAGACCCAGGACTGGGAGCTCCGCCCTGCACTGGGCAGGGAGGTAGGGACCTGGGCTGAGCCCAGAGCCCCTGTTCTCTGCCCTACTACCCCCACCCCCCTACTGCCTGTTCTGTCTCTCCAGGGACTCCTGGCCAGGTGCTCCCGCGTCACGCCGCCCCCCCCCGCCGCCCCCCTGCCAGAAGATGCCCGAGGCTGTCACTGCCGAGCCCCAGGTACAGGGGCTCCTGGGGCAAACATGGTAGCCTCCCCTGGAGTGCCATATGTGTTTACTGAGGGACCCCCCTCCGCTATTTCTCACACACACGAGCCGTGTTTTTGAAAGATGGCTGCCAAACAAGCTGCATTTATTACATAATGATTAATTCATTGCCCCCATTTCTTATTAATCAAAGACATCCATAACTGCCTCCCCGAGCTTTGGGTGGGGGGAGATAGCCGGCGGGGCTGTGAGCTGACAGCCTTCTGGCCCAGAGCAGGGCCCTGCTGGATTTGTGTCAGCGTGGCCTCATTTGGGATAAATGCTTAGTACCCCTGAGCTTTCTAGAAGAAATGGAGACAGCTCGGGGACCCCCACCCATTGCTTCCCTAAGCTCCTGGGGCCACCTGGGATGTTTTATCACCCCTTCTCCAGCCAGCCCTGAGCTCAGGCTGGCCACTTGGCACTTGGCCACCGGCTGACCAGCAGCATGGCAGCGGATGAGGGAGTGGAGTGGGCCCATCCCCATCCCTGGGAGCTGCCATCAGTGGCTGCCTGGGGAAGAGAGTGGGGGCCTGGGCCGAGGTCAGGACTGCTCCGAGCAGAGATGGACGGCAGCCGACAGAGGACTGCCTGGCAAGCTGGTCCCGAGCATGGAGGCTGAGAATCCTGGGGTCCAGGGGCATCTGAGATGCCTGTCCTCTCACCTACCAGGGGCCAGACAGAGGAGGAGGCTGAGGTTGGGCCCGTGCCATTCACCCCTTCTTTCAACTTCTTTGTCTGACGCTGACTGTGGGGCCTGGCACCCACCAGGAAAGTCACAGTCATTGCTGTCCCGTGTGGTGCCATGCCAGGGGTTGCCTAGGGCGGGAGGGACCAACAAGAAGGCACTTAAGCCAAACCAGGGGGTGTGGTCAGGGAAGGCTTCCCGGAGGAGGTGCTGCCGCAAGAAGTTGCTTGGTGTTTTTTTGAGGTGGGGGGGCTAATTTTTAACTACTTCGTGCTGTTTGCCATCAGGTGCTTTTCACAGACGCTGTCGTGTTTAATTTGCACCAACAATCCTGTGAGGTAAGAAATAACTTCCACATGTTCTCAATGAGTAAGCTACGGCTTGGAGGGGAAGTTGCTTGGCCACCTCACTCAGCCAGGTTTAGAACTCCAAGGGGTTCTTAAAAAGATGATAGAAGGGCTTCCCTGGTGGCGCAGTGGTTGGGAGTCCGCCTGCCGATGCAGGGGACGTGGGTTCGTGCCCCGGTCTGGGAGGATCCCACGTGCCGCAGAGCGGCTGGGCCGGTGAGCTATAGCTGCTGAGCCTGTGAGTCCGGAGCCTGTGCTCCGCGATGGGAGAGGCCACAACAGTGATAGGCCCGCGTACTGCAAAAAAAAAAAAAAAAAAAAAAAAAAAAGATAGAAAAGATGTAAGGGGATGGGAGGTGAGTCTGGCACGCCTGGCGGAAGAAACAGTGGATGCAGAAGCATGGCAGTGGGAGCAGCTGTGGTTCAGAGGTGGGCTGGGGTCTGGAGGAGCCTCGATGCTCGCAGCAGACAGCTAGGGAGCCAAGGCAGGCATATGAGGGCGGGAGTGACGTGGTCCCACTGCAAGTCACTGGGGGCTCCGGACCTCCCCGGCCAGCAACCTCCTGCTTGCCCGGTGCCCAGCACACCTCCCAGATCTGCTGTGGCTTTTCCTGCTCCTTATCTCAGGAGACAGCAGCCAGGTTGGCATGGGGCATCAGGGAAGTGCTCAACACAGCAGCCCCCAGGGACCTCCCAGACCTCCCCCCAGATCCTCCGCTGCCCATTTCCCTGTCCAGAGGAGACTGAATAGCAGCCAGCATCTGCCTGTCAGCAGAGAGTTCCCGCTCAGCACCAGCCCCCCCCACAACCAGCTGCCTCCCCAGAGAGCCAGCAGCACTTCCGCTGCTGCCTAATAGCTCTCCCGGCTGGAGACAATCCTTGATGTGTAGCCTGCATGCACGAGCCTGAAGAGCAGCAGCCAGCCCTCCCTGCCCTGCTCGAGCCCCTGCCCAGCCCTGCTCGAGCCCCTGCCCAGCCCTGCTCACCTCCTGAACTGATGTCCCCCCACCTGCACCACACAGGCGGCCGGCAGAGGCCTTGCTCCCACTCTGGGTGATGTCAGGATGAAAGGGCATCCAGGAGCATCGCAAGTGGTGTTCTCTCCCCTGAGATCCAGAGATGGCCCGAGAGACAGTGTTATTAGTGTCACCTTCATTTTAAAGATGAGAAAATGGAGGCTCAGAACGGGGAGGTGATGAAGTCAGACCACTTCGCCTGCATCTTGCCACCTCTGGGTTCCAGGAGTGGACCGTGTTCCCTCAGGCCGAAGGACCTCCACCCCTGCGGCCTCCCCCCTTCTCTGCCCTCTCTTTGAGACCCCATCTCAGGGAAGCCTCTCTGCCCCAGTCCCCTGCCCTGAGCACTTACTGAGGATGGCCTTTGTTGACACCTAAGCTCCACGAGGGCATCCCCAGAGCCCAGAGCCCCTCATGAGTATTTACTGAAGGGTAAATGAGGAAATGGGTAAATGGATCCCTGAGCTAGTTAGGGTAAGGCTGGTTGCAGTAACAGACAAACCCTAACATTTCCAGAAGTTCATTCTTCACACATGAGGGCAGGAAGAGTTTCTGGCCGATGGGTGGCTTCTCCTGTGTCGTGGTGTGGCCCTGCCTTCCCCTGGGGCCTGGGCTTGGTCCCCATGCCTGGGCAGGGCACCTCACCTGCCCTCACATGCCACTGGCTAGAACTCAGTTATGTGACTGTCCCCAGTTGCAGGAGAGGCTGGGAGATATAGTCCAGCTGTGGCTCCAAGGAGAGGACGCGGATTTTGTTGACTTCATCAATGTAGTTTTCACTGCATCCCTGTAAGATGGGTATTACTGTCAACCCCGTTTGCGCATGAGGAGACTGAGGCTCAGATGACATGTTCCGGCCAGAGCCGGCCCGAGGACCCGTGTTGTCAAGTGCTGCCCTGCCCTGCTTCCTAAAGGCCACCTGTCCAAAGTGTCCTGCTGACACTCTCACCCTGAGTCTCGACACACCAAACGCGTGGGCATTTAAGGAGGCGGCCAGTGTGCAGAGCCGCAGGTGCTGGCTCCCCCCTTTCCTCGTCTTATGAGGGTTTGTTCTCGCCTGGGGGCGGGGTATGTCTCTCCATCATTTTAGCTGTCCGTGTTTGTTGGACGGCTTCTGTTCGTTCCTAAGTCACCAGCTCTGGGCCCCTGCGGGGCTCCTGTGCGTGGAAGCTAAGGCAGGACTCACCCTCCCACACCGGGGGTGGTAGTTAGTGGTTGGTAGGCTCACACGTGCCCACTAACCACTGCCCACCGACTTTAGGTCCTGTCTTCCCCGTCCCCTGTGATTGACAAGTGCTCTCCTGCTGGCCTTTCTGCCACTTGGCAGCTGCCCCCTGCCTGTCACCCATGCAGAGGAAGGACAGATGCCCCCAGAGGGAAAGCTGCAGGAGGGTAATGGTCAGTGCTGTGATAGCGTCTGTATGGAGGGCAGTTCCAGGAGTGGTGCCTCCAAGCCTGGCTTCCGGGAGGAGGTGACACTTGACACATTGACAGGTGGGAAGGGCGTGCCAGGCAGAGGGAACAGCTTAGCAAAGGCTGGCAGAGCCTGAGCCTCTGCCTCAGCCCCAGAGCCCGGTCTGCTGCCCAGACCAGTAACCCAGGTCCTTCCTATCTGAGCTGAGGGAGTAGTCTAGTTCTAGCTGTGGAGGAGAGAAGGCCTGGGAAGAGAAGAGGAAGGAGGAAGGACAGCAGGAAAGGAAGAAGAGGGGGACCTGCTGAGGCCCTGTGCTGTCACCTCTCAGGCCTGGTCGCCTCTGCTCCCTGTTCTCAGCTACACACGCGGGGCCTCCTTGCTCCCCGGCCCGTCGTACTGGCTGTTCCTCTGCCTCCAACGCCACACAGCTGATTCCTCTCCCTTTAGCCTTCCCTCGGTGTCACCTCTTGAGAAGGCCGCCAGATCACCCCGTGTAAGGCTGCGGACCCTGACATTTCCCATTCTGCTCACTCCAATCTGTGTTTTCCCCGAAGCGGCGCTTAGTCACCTCGCCCTGTAATTTGCTTACGTTTATGCTCATTGGTTGCGTCCCTTCCGCACACTGCCTCCCGGTATAAGCCACCCGAGGGCAGGATTTTGTTTGGAGTCTGACCTGTTCGGTGGCGGATCGGAGCAAATTCAGCCCTGGGCAAAACGTGACCCTATTTCTCAGTGGACGAGGACAGGGGGCCGAGCGCACCGCGGGCGGGACCCCCACTGGCCCCCACCCCCGGCCCGCGGGCATTTCCCCGGCTGCGTCCGGGGCGGCGCGAGGGCGCCGGTAGTCATGGTTACAGCGCCGGAGACTGTGTGGGTTTCTGGCCTTTTGTGTTCGCACGGGCCCCGCCCCCGCCTGGCCGCCGCCCCTGATTGGCCGACACGCTGCGGAGAGGCGGGGTATCCCGGGCAGGAAGTGGGCGGGGCGTGTCTCCCCTCTGGCGCGCGCGCGCGGCTGGAAGGGGCGGGGCTTCCGGGACGGCCTCCGGGGGGCGTGGCTGGGGGAGCGCGCGTGGATGGCGCCCAGAACAAAGGCCGTCTCGACCTGCCCCCGTCGGTCGTTTCTTCTGGTCCCCGGGGTCTGGCAGTGAGAGGCCCGACTGGGCAAGTGCCTCCTAATCCTGGTCTGCGCACTTTGTGGTCCACCCCGCCAATCTGTCCCCAAGGGCCGACAGGCCCCTTACTGCCACAGGGCCTTTGCACGTGCATTGCCTGTTCCTGGTCTCCAAGTCCCTTATCCTGGCCAGTTCCTCACCCTTTCTCTGGAAGCTTTCCTAACAGACCACGTGCCTGCTCTGCTTAGGCCGTGTCTCCCGTGTGGTTGTATCTTTAATCGTGCATCCCACTCCCACACCAGACTGCTGTTGAGGCAGGGTCCTGCCCGTGGCCTGGCACACAGTAGGTGCTCAGTTTATATTGTTAAATGAATCCATTCATTTGGCGGCCTCCTTGGCAAGCGGAGGGCTGGACGCTGGGGCTTGGGAGAAAGGGAGACAGATGTCCCTTCACTCCCAGACACAGAAGAGCTTATGTCCAAGGCCAGGCCATGGGGTGAGCATCTGGCCTGGATGCCAAGCCGGAGGAGCCTGGCTTGGCGTGTGCCTGTGGTGAATGGCCCCCTGTTCTGGCAACATGGGGAGCCGTGGGGTGGCCCTGCCTAGGAGGCACACATGGTACAGAAATGGGCTGGTGAGGGCTGCTCAGCATACCTTGGGGACAGAGACCCTGGGAGGCCCAGTGGCCCACTCACTGTGCCTGGAGTGGGAGTGACAAAACTCCACAGCCCCTGCCCCCACGGCACTCCCAGTTACACTGTTACGCACAGATGCAGCTTTCGGGGTTTGGATGGGCTCTGGGGTACATACATTGTTCCCCACCAACACCAAAAGAAGGAAATACAGTGCTAGGCAAAGCCAGTAGTAATTGTGTATAACGTCAGAGCTTCTGGAGCTTTGGCCGGTTTGATCGAAATCCCAGAGTTTGTACCACCGAGGATTTCTGGGCTCAGGCCACCCGCAAACTACAGATCTCAAGGGAGACAACCCAGGAATCTGCCGTTTTTCAAGCCTGTGTGGTGTTGATACTCAGAATCTTAAGTCCAGTGTTTGAGAAACAGAATGTCAAATGTTTGCGTCCCCAGGCTCTACTAAGACCCGTCTAGCACTCTCCATCCCAGACCCTGGGGGGCAGATCCAGGTCTAGACTGCAGGGACTCTGCACCCTATGGGAATTGGAAAAAAGCTCTGCACTCTCTTTAGAAAAACGTGCTTGTGCGTGTGTGTGCACGTGCGTGCACACACACACTTTGCATTTGATTTCAGGCAGCCCTCACACCTGAGCTGAGTGGTCTGAAAGGCTCGGGAGACCTGTTTGGGGAAACGCCGCCATGCTGACACTCACCTAAACCTACGGCCCAAATGTACAGTTGTATAGGTTGTATACTGCACAAGAGTTCCTGGCAGAAGTCCAGCCTACACTCCACTGGACACGTTGTACAGCCTTGCACCTGGGGTATCTTTTCCTATCTTATGCATAAGCATCATATGGCCTGCCCCCAACCCCTAGCCACACTCCTGCCTCTTAAGATAACTCAGGTTAGCAGCACTAACGAAGTTACAGAAATCATGTGTGCTATCACTGATTAGCTGGCCTTCCGTAAATTCCCTTATTAGAGGCATGACGGACGACTTGGCAGCCCTCATCCGCTAACGCTTGGTTCCTGGTGCTCCCAGAGTCCTGGGATTGTATTGGGCAGTGGCTGGGGGCTGTCCACAGGCCTTGCTTGGGATAGGAAGATGGTCCAAGAAGCTGGTCTCTCAGCGGAGAGTGGGGAGAAGATGAGTATTTATTTGGTTGACATGAGTGATTCACTGGGCCCATTTTATAGATCAGGAAAACTGAGGCTTGGAGGGTTGGGCATTTGGAGTGGAGAAGGCCTGCCTGTCTGGGAAGACTTGATGAACAGAAGCTTTGCAGTGGGAAAGGGAGGAGGGCAAAGACCAGGAGAGGAAGTAGCCAAAGCCACACCCCACAGCACCTCACATCATGCAGCTGATGAGTCTAAGTGACGCCACCTCGTGGAAGCCTCCCCTGATCTTTGGGCTGGTTAGTGGCTTCTGGGCTCACACAGCCTGGGCTTTTCTGTCACATTGCTGCCACCCTGGTTTATGCTCCGTATCTCCACAGCCTGGCAGCACCCAGCACTGAGCAGTGAGCCCTAGACACGGGGCCTGGCACACGGTGTGAAATACCGCGTTGTTGAATGAATGAGGGACCAGTGGCTGGTTAAGTGAGCTCTCGGCTCCTCGAGCTTTGCCTTTGGACCACCACAGGCGGAGACCTGAAGTGGGGTTGGTGAGGCTGGGAGTCCCGGGCCAGAGTAGACAGGAGGGGTGCAGGCCTGGGGTGGACCAAGAGGCCAAGGGGAGTCGGCACTGGAGCCGACTCAAGGGTGAGCTGGCATTTCCTGTTTGCCGAGGTGTGGCCTGCCGGCCACCCTCACTGCCCTCCTGTCCAGCTCAGCCAGGCTGAAGGGTGGCAGGGCCTGGACGGTGAAGCTCCAGAGGACAGAGGCTGCCGGACGCTGGGGCAGAGTTCTCCACCCGGGGGTCTCTCTCCACCGGAGATCCTCAGACCCTCAAGAGCAATGTCCGTCCCACGTGCAGGCTGGACACAGCCCCCTGAGGGACCCCTGCCTCTGTGGAACGAGGATCCTGAAGACATCGGGGGTCCACGACCCTTTAAGCCCCCTCCCCGGGCAGCACTCTCAGTCACCGTCAGCCAGGGTCCCCCCCGCCTGGGGTGTTTCTCTGAGGCAGAAAAGGGGACGTCCCCCAGACCCTCGGCCCTGGCTCAGCCCCCGGCCTGGGCCTGACCTCACTGTCTCCGATCCCTGCACCCTCAGGTGTGACTGAGCCGCCGTGGCACCCGGCGCCCCGCAGACCTGCTCCCCACACTCTCGTGTAATTAGTGTGTCTCCTTGGGTGCCCCTCAGGTGGGGACCAGGTCGGATTCCCAAATGTCCCCAGCATGTGTCCACAGGGCCTGGCTCAGAGGAGGGCCTTGGAGAGTATCTGGTGACTGAATGGCTGAGTGAACGAGCGATGCTCACAGTTCCTGCAGGAACCCACCCTGAGGCAGGACTTCTCTCCCAGTGGGCAGGGGGCCTGACCCCCAAAGGCCTCCTTCTTGATGTAAGTGCCCAGGGCCTTGGCAGTACCGGCAAGGGCTCTGCAGGCCCAGGGGAGCAGCCCTCCATCTGTGGCTCAGGGGGTATTCAAGGGCCTGCTGGTGGGTCTGTGTGTCCTGGTCCCGTAAGTGCCCGGCTTGGGCCTGGCATAGGAGTTCCGGGATGCCCGAGCCCAGCAGTGGACAGCGGCAGGGGGAGGGGGTGAGCCATGATTACACCCAGCACCGGCCCCTGCCTGCAGGCCGGTCAGGAGGGGCTCACACCCGGAGAGGGGGCTCACCACTTCATGCCTTTATCCACGCAGCCTGCCACAAACACCCATTGCACACCTACCGTGTGCTCTGGGCAGGGCGGTGATCAAGACGGACAAAGACCCGGTAATGAAGCAGGTGGGAGGGGGCCGGTGGGGGCTACTGTGGGGCCGGAGCTGTCCTCCCAAGGCCACGGTTCTCCTGCCTGTTCATGGGAGCGTTGTGCCCACCCGGTGAGAATGGTCCTAACTATTGTGTCATCGCCATTAGCAGCGTGCCCACAGCCCTTTAGAGTTTGTGGGCCCTCACGAGCAGCCCCAGAGGGCGGCGGCGGCGAGGCAGCGCTGGTGAGTCCACACCAGGCTGGTGTGGAATGCTGGGCCCTGGAGCCTGGGTACACTTCGCCTGATCCCCGAAGCAGGAGATGAGGGCCCAGGGAGGGCAGGGCTCTCCCATGTGTTTGGAGCAGGGGTCACCAGGGCTCTTGGGTGTGCAGGGCCCAAGGAGGGAGGCAGGAGGACCCTGAGCCTGACACACCCCCACTTGTAAGTGGGAGATGACGTGACTTTTAGGAACAGCTGTCAAGGTGAGGGGTTGCGGTCTGGATATTGGGGTGCCCGGCCCAGGGTCCCATTTCTTTGGCCCGAAGACTGGGGTCTTGGGGATCCGGGGAGGTAAGGGCCTGTCTGAAGACCTCCTGGCCCGGATGGAGAGGCTGAGGAGGGTTGGGGGAGGCTGGGTGGGAAAGTCAGGGAGGGCACCCTCCTGAGGAGGGCCCCAAGGGAGGCCTCTCCTGCTGGCCTCCGTGTCCAGGCCAGCCCCTCGCCCTGCTTTTCCTCCTCAGCCCCCCGGTGAGGTGGTAGGGCCCGGCCAGCAGCCCTGCTTCCTGCCCACACGGCCTGCTCCCCACGGGGGACTTTCCGCACCTCGATTGCGGTGGCACTTGCAGCTGAAGGGAAGTTGGGACTTGCATTTGCCTCCGTGGAGCCTGTAATCAGCCCTGCACAGCCCCCCACGGGCGCCATCAGCGCCGCTTCCCAAGCCTACTTGAGATACACCTGCTCGCGCTAAAAGGAGAAGCAGGGATCCATCAAAACAACCCAGGGCGGGCGGGAGGGGCCGAGACCTTGCCTCCCCTCCTGAGGATGGGGCAGCCTGGCATCTGCAGGCCCCTGGGGTCCTGGCATCGGAGCCATGTGGCTCCGCCGCTTGGCCTCGGTTTCCCCGTCTGGCCAGGGTGGCGGGGGATACGCTCCCAACTCGTGCCTCTGGGCCTCCTCCCTTGCCCGCACCCTCTTCCCTTCCTTTCCAGAGACATTATAAATCAAACGGCTTAGAACGTAAGGCATCAAAAATTCTGAAACCTTCATCTATTATTTTTTTTTTTTTTTTTTTTTTTTTTTTTTTTTTTTTGTGGTACGCGGGCCTCTCACTGTTGTGGCCTCTCCCGCTGCGGAGCACAGGCTCCGGATGCGCAGGCTCACTTCATCTATTATTAACGCTGACAGTAAATTCCCCCTCCAAGCATTTTACATAGCAACTGTTACCAAGACTTGCTGGTGTGCTGTAGCTCCAGCCCACCGCGTCCCACGGCTCTGGGCGGGATGACAGGATGGCGGCCGGTGCTGAGCCTCTACCCGGCCAGGCTGCCACCTGGGCACCCGCCTGGCTCTCCCCAGTGGCGGAGGGTAGGGAGCCCTTTTGGCAGGGGAAACGGTCGGCTTCCTGCTGAAAAGGGGTCCAAGCCGCTCTTGGCGAGCCTGCCAGAGGCTCCTGGTGAAGCTCAGCTCCTGACCAGGCAGAGGGAAAGGACCCCAGGCCCTTTGGAGGTGGCGCCTGTCGTCGGGGATGGGGTCCGGGGCCTTTGCTCCCCTCTGCCCTGTGGAGGAGCCCAGTGAGACAGAGGATGGGAAAAGGCTTCGGAAACTGTAAAGGGCTGTGCAGATGTTGTTTACCGACTCACCCACCTGTCAGCTAGACGTTCCTGAGTGCCTGTTTATCTGCAGGCGGTATCCGGGCACTAGGGATTTAAAACAAAGACAAAAGGCCCGGTCCCTGTCGTGTCCGGTTTGGTAGGAGACAGATGCGTCAACCCCTAATTGCATTGAGTGCAGTGATCAGTGTGTGTACAGACAGACTCAGGAGGGAGCCGGGCGGGTGACGGGCCTGGGGGAGGGGCCGGGATCAGGGAGCCTCTTCACAGGGTTTTGAAGGTTGAATAGGGGCAGGTCTGCCTGTTCTGGACAGAGGGACCGGCGTGTGCAAAGGCCCAGGGCTGTGAGGCAGCCCCGTTGGCAGGTGGGCTGTAGGCTGATCTGTTTGGGTCGGGGAGGGGACCTGCAGGAGGGAACAGGGGTCAGAAGGTACAAGACCTTGGATACGAAGCTGGTGGGGGGGGCAGTGATTTCGGGACACTGAGGGGGCTGTGGAAGGTTTTAAACTGGGAAGGAGCAAAGTTGGATTTAAGTTTGCAGAAGCGCCACAGATGTCTCTGGTTGCAGTGTTTCGGGACCCTGGGCTGCAGAATAGTAAACGCCTATAAGCACTGGTATCAGCCCCCCTTGGCCTGGAGAGGGGAGAGCACCTGCACGGGTAGGAGGCAGGGGAGGCGGCCGCTCTCTGCGAGCTATTATTATGCACTTGCTGTATGCCCAGCCCCACACTGCACCCGTGGTCCCTGCCCTGGCGACTTTGCCATCACAGTGGGGGCCAGACCAGTACAGACCCCACGGGAAACAGCACAGGCAGGGTGAGAGGCCTCTGCTCTTGGGGCCAGCAAGGGCCCAGGTGGGGGTCTGGAGAAGCGATGGGGTCACAGGGCCCACCCACGAGGAGTCGTATCACTCGCTCTCAGCTGCCCGGCAAGCAGGACACAGACCAGGGCTCAGCCTAGCAAAGGCGTCGATTGGCAGACTTTCCCCCCTTGTGACGAATAATACACATTCATTGTCGGAAATTTAGTAAATAGACAGCGGCCCCAGGAAGGTGACGCCTTCCCCCCACCGGGATCACACCACCCACCAACGGCCTGGCCACATCTTGTGTCCAGTTGCTCCAGAACTGGGCACAGTCATACGTTTTTTAAAAACAAACGTGGTGTCCTCTTCTGCAACCCCGGTGACCTGCTGTTATTGCTGAGCGAGTTGGGAACAGCTCCCCAGTTGGGAACCGCTCCCCATCTTCCCATGTATCCGGGGGGAGTTTGCCAAGAGCTGAGGTCCCTGGAGGGGGCCTGGCTGATGTAGAACGGCCGGCTCTTCTTTGGGGGCTGGAGAATGGGACCATCCTGCTCCTGCACCCAGCGCCCAGCGTGGAGGCTCGCACCTAGTAGGTGCTGTGGGAAGTGAGCCCTCCGTCCCTGAAGGTGAGTGAGCGGAAGTTGGCTGGAACCCACAGGGATGCTGTGATTTGGATCTGGGGTTAAACTGAGCCTTGGGGTGAGATCTCTGCTTAATTACTAAGGGTGCCCAGTGACTAGAGTGGAGGGAGCAGGGTGTTCAGGGTGTCCTTCCTGGAGGAGGTGGGCCGTGGGACATTATGGAAGGACAGTAAAGCATAGGATCTGTTTGCTCGCCTAACGGATATCCGCTGAGGGCCCCCTCCTGGTCAGAGCCCTGTGTGGACAGGGCTGGGGGCCCTCTCAGGGTTCTGGACCCCCAGGGCTGCCAGAGACTTGGGAGAGACAGACAAGTGCCCCGGACGTGTGGGTGTGTGTTCAGAGCTATGATGGTCGAAAGGGGGACATGGAGGGCCCAGTGACCCAGGGGGGGGGCTTGGCGTCTGGGCCAGAGTCACACAGACTGTCACCCAAAAGTTTGACTCAGTCCCGTGTCCCTTGGCCTTCCAGGAACTCCTGGATGCTGGTGCTGATGGCAGCTTGGTTGGTGCCCTGGCCCCAGGTTCCCGTGCTTTGGAGAGTGGCCCCTGAGCCCAGGGCCCACTCCCAGAGTCCCACACCAACATGGGCCCCCAGCCCTCACCCAGCAGCCATGCAGCTTCTCAGAGTAGAGCTGGGACCCAGCTGGGGCCTGGGGACGTCCCCCAACCTGGCCGAGCCTGGGTCTCCTCAACTATCCATGGTGGTGCAGCCCACTGGGCCCACCCTGCATGGCCCGGGCCACCCAAGCCAGGCTGGGAAATGCTCCCGGGAGGGCTGCCACCTCCCGGTCAGAGGATTGGGGATGGACTCAGGAAGGAGCAGTCTGGCAACAAGGCCAGCCTCTAGATGGGTGGCGATGGGGGGATTTGGGAGGGGACGCCTGGCAGACGGCCCCCTCTCTGCAGCCCCCCAGAGCCTCCTGGGACTGCGTGCTCCGGGGACCACAGCTCCTCTCGGCTAAAGGGCATGTGTTTGGGAGTCAAACAGACCTGGGTTCAATTCCCAGCTCCTCTGCTTCCCGGCTGTGTGACACTGAGCTAGTTCCTTGTCCTTTCTGTGCCCAGAGTCCTCATCTGTACTTTGAAAGGTTGTCTTGGGGCTGGAAGAGGTGATCCATGTGTGAACTCCTGGCGCACAGCGAGCAGATGAAAGCGGCTGCTGTCGTCCTGGTGCCCTGGGGACACATGGCAGAGCCCCTGCTGGTCTCTTAGAGGCGCGTGTTCAGCCTACAGCTTCGGCCTCTGGCATCACACGGCCCTGGTCCATTCAGCAGCCACGTCACTCGCTTTCTCTGAGCACCGACTGTGTGCTGGGCCCTGGGGCACCCTGGGAGGCAGACCCACAGCACGGTGGGCAGTGGGGGCAGGGGCAGGGAGGGAAACCAGGACAGATGACTGTTGGGACGTCACAGGAGAGCCGAGAGGAGGTGACCCTGAACATCTGCGAGGCGAACTAGGGGGAGGCGTACCCTAGATGATCGCGCCCAGTATGTGCAAGGGGCGGCATGAGAGAGCTGGTAGGTACAGGTGGCACCCTGTGGTTTAGTGTTGCTGGGCGTGAGGTCTGGGAGCTGGGAAGGTGGGTGGGGGTCACCCCTGAATGCCAGCCTGGAGAGATGGACCAGGAGGGGTCCGAGCAGGGGGCAGGGCTGGGAATGAGGGAGTGGGCTCTGGAGGAAGGCCAGCAGATGCAGAGCGAGGGGAGGGAGTGCCGTCCACGGCTAGCGGCCTGCGGCTGTGAGGACAGCCTGGAACCTGGAAGTAGCCACAGCCTGGCTATTCAGCATGACAAACGGGACCCTGTGCTTACAGCTCACCGTCCATGGGGCAGACAGACGTAAGGGAGTCAGCAAGTACATGAAGGATGTGACTGCAGAGGGCGCTGAGAGCTCTGGGGACCAGGAACTGGTGATCCAGGCGGAGGGAACAATGTGTGCAAAGGCCCAGAGGTGAGGGCCCGGCACGTCCGAGGGGCCAGTGTGGCTGGAGAACATATAGGGGAGAGGGGTGGGAATTGAAACTGGAGGGCAGTGCAGGGCGAGCTCAGGGACTCAGTCTGAACCAAGGGGGAGGTCTACCCCATGGCAGTGAGGGGGGCCCCCAGCAGGCAGGAGAGCGAGCCCCCAGCACTTGCTTCCCTGTGTGGCCTTGAGCAAGTTGCCCACTCTCTCGGAACCTCCGAGTTCTCCTCTGTGGTGCTCAGAAGGTGAGATGCCTGCTCAGAGGCCTCCCTGCTGTGGCCACTGCCATCACTTTTGCTCCCACGGACCCCTGCTCTGGGTGGGGAACTTGGGGGGGCAAGTGGGACGACTCGGTGGAACCAAGAGCCCCCTGGACACGGGGTCCATGGGGCCTGTGCTTAGGCAGCCAGTTTGCATCTTGCACCCAGAGTCCTGCCCACACCACCCCACCTTCGGCCCTCCTGTCACCACGACTGGAGACTCAGCCGAGGCCCCTCTGGGGGCCTCAGTGATTGGCCACTCTTAAACCCTGCTCCGGGAGGGTCCCCGGCCACTGCTGGGAACTTGTAGCTGGGAATCCGAGGCCGTGCTGAGCTGAGATCATTTCTCACATGGCCTTAAACGGAGGCCTTTCTGGAAGAGATATTCTTTCCCTGAGACTCTAACCAATATCATCTAAAATAGGCTAATTGTTGGCACCGCCTCCCCCTGAGTGCCCCCAGATCCTTCCTTGCACCCCAATTTTCCCCAGCCACTAAGAGGCCCTCAGGGTGGCGTGGCAGCTCTTAGACACCAGAGGAGGGAGGGTGGGTTTAAGACAAGCTGTGTTCTGAGCACGCCAGCCAGCTCTGCGGGTCTGGGAGGGTCCTAGAGCTTGGCCAGGGGTGTCCACAGCCTCCTGGGCTGCCCTTGGCTTTGTGATCAAGGGCAGGGGCCACCTTTGAAGTCCCACCGAAGCAGCTGGAGGCCAAGCCTCTATGCCTTTACCCCCTGCTGCTCCTGTAGGAGATGACGGTTGCCTGACTGCATGCCTGCCCTCATGGGGCCTCTGAGAGGAGCAGGCAAGGGCGGTACGGGCTGGGCTGCGTTGAGTGGTCCAGAAGAGGGAGCGGCCAGCTCCACCCGAGTGCCTAGGCAGCAGGTGGCAGTCCTCCTGGGATATGGATGGAGGCACAAAGGCCCAGGACAGGAAGGAACCAGCTGTGTCTGAATAGCTGAGATCCCAGCATGCCTGGGGCAGAGACCCCACGGGGCTCAGGGCCAGAGTGTTTCTGTTTCGCAGAGCCAGAGAGCTTGTCAAGGACCAGGCCACAGAGAGCCTCGGAAGCCTGGTGTACAAGTCAGGACGGACAGGGTTGCTGGATAACAAGCATCTCCCAAAGATCAGCCCCTTAAAACAGGGTTTATCCCTCCCTGGTGCTGTGTGTTGTGAATGGACAGCGGAGGGACTGCTCACTGCAGTCACTCAAGGACCCAGGCTGACAGCAGCAGCCTTCTGAGGGCTGCACATCCCGGGGTGCGGGGGTGGGAGGGAGACAGAGGCACCTGGGCTCACGGAGCTTCTGAAAGCAACACGTCACGTTCACTCAAATTCCGTTGACCAAGGCGGGAGCCATCCTTCCTCCTTGGGGGGGAAGTGCACACTACTATTGACCAAGGAGAAAAGGGAGTATCTGGAGGTGGGCTGACCTTGACCCAATGGGCTGAGGTGGTTCCCATCCTTCATTCCGAGCAAAGTGAGGAGCCTCAGGAGGCCTTAAGTAGAGGCTGAAGTCTCGATGGCTTTACTTTTTATCTGTTTATTGATCCCATGCAGAGAAGGGCGCATGAATCCTGAGTGAACAGCCAATGAATCACTGCAAACTGGACACACTCGTGTCTGACCAGCACGCAGATCAGGAGAAGGCATCACCAGCCCCATGTGCCCGTGTCCCCCCAGGCCTGGCCTGCCCAGGATCCGAGCGTCAACTTGTGAACTTCATCCGTGTGGTCTCTCGGGTCCAGCTCTCTGACTTGTCCAGGCTGCGTGCAGCCGGCGCAGGTATTTCCATCGTGCTGTCCATCCGCGCCACCTCTGAGAAGATCCCGTCCGTTTACAGCTGGAGGCTTCTACGACTAAGCCTGCCGGGAATGTTCAGGAGCGCAGGGTCTGGTGCCAGTGCGTGGCACTTGCGTTGGCTGTGTGTCTCGAGGTGGGATTGCCGTGGTCTCATGGTGTTTAAGAAGGCCCCCCTGGGCTTCCCTGGTGGCGCAGTGGTTGAGAGTCCACCTGCCGATGCAGGGGACAGGGGTTCGTGCCCCGGTCCGGGAGGATCCCACATGCCGCGGAGCGGCAGGGCCCGTGAGCCATGGCCGCTGAGCCTGCGTGTCCAGAGCCTGTGCTCCGCAACGGGAGAGGCCACAACAGTGAGAGGCCCGAGTACTGCAAAAAAAAAAAGGCCCCCCTGGACTCGGCGGGGAGGGGAGACCAAGGGAGCGACCCTGGCCAGGGCCGGGGGTCAGGCCCTCGGAATCCAGAAATGTCCCTAACACAGTCTTATCTCCCATGGGACTTAGAAGGTGAAGGTCACACAGAATCAGTGCCCCCCAAAATCCCATAAAGCAAGACCGAGACGTGGGGCTGCGTGTTCAGCCCCAAACGGTGACAGCACGTGCTCATGCGCAGGCAGGGAAGGTCGGGTATCTTAACGCCTAGAACTCACCGGTGCCCGGCACGCATGTGAGGATTACTCCCGAGCCCGTCTGACACTCGGGGAGACCGAGGCCCGCCAGGGGGTCAGCACAGGGTTTCCCGGGGCAACTGTGCTCGGCCAAGCCCCACTCTGCTCCCCAACCCTGGGCGTGTGGGACGAAAGTCGGGGATCATGGCTCACAGGGTCAGCTCTCGGGGTGTCATTTCTTAATAGAGGGGCCAAGGGAAGGTGATTCTTTGCCCAAATCGAAGCCAGGAGTACAGGGGTTAGGCCTCGGCTGTTGGAAGACAGGACTCTAGGAACCTCACCTGCAGCCACCCCGGCTCTCGAGGCTGGGGCACCGCAGCAGGGGCCGCATGCTGGGCTCCCAGGCCCGGTCTGCAGCGCCGGTAGACTTGCTCGGTGGGTCCAGGGTGCGCATGGGGCCGCTGCGTGCCTAGCCCCTGTCCTGCCGTGTGAGGCCAGAGCAAGGCTCCGCTGAGATCCTCAGACCTCTGGGCCCAGGCACGGCCCTACCCCCGAGCCCTTCAGGGTTGGTGGTTTTTAGTTTTTATTTTAATAGGCGTGGCTTGGTTGTTGCTTCGGCTGGCCTCCCCCAGCCCTGTGTCTGGGTGACCCAGGTACAGGGTGGTCCCTGAGACCCCTGCTCTTCCGGAAGCGGGCCAGGCACCAGTGGGGGCATCTGGGGAAGCTGGGTGGGCCGGGGGCCACGGCCAGTCACGAGAAGAAATGCATCTTTGTTGCAAGACACATGTAGGGCTCTTTATGTAAATTGTTTCAGTGCCTCACAGGAAGAAGAAAAATGGGGCTTTGATGTGGGCCGCCTCTCGGCCAGCCGGGCTGGTGCGATGTCACTCAGGCGCATCTGTGGCAGCTTTTATTAAGGAGCTGTCAGCTCTTCTCAGGCCGGAGACCCAGGGGGATCTCAGGGCAGGAGGAGGCTCCGAGCTGTCTGCCCAAGGCCCAGCATCCGCCTCCGAGGGGCAGAGGGGGCCCAGGTGGATTCCCTGGGTACTGTGCCAGGCCTGGTGGGGTCAGTGGGGGTGACCCAGTGTGATGTGGTCCTGATCCCTGCCCTGCAGCCACCGCGTGGCAGGGAACTGGGAGCAGCCCCTGCTCGGGACTGGGGGGCAGGTAGAGAGGCGGTGCTCTAGGCAGGGTCTGCGCAGGCATCCAGCACTGTCCAGCCCCCGGCGATGAGGCTAGAAAGGGTAGCAGGGGCCAGATTCGGGGCAGGAGGGGAGTCTGGTCTTGTGGATATTGCGGCGGCGGGGATCCACTGTGCTGTGAGCAGGAGAGGGTGGGGTGGTGTGGGTTCCAGGGGGGCTCGGGGATGTGGGGGGACAGGGAGGTGGGGACCAGCGAGGGGCAGAGGGGAGGTCCAGCAAGAGGACAGCACTGCCAGTGAACAGCAGACCTGCCTCCCGACCAGCCAGGGGGACACCAAGACTTGCAGCGCCTGGAAGCCCTCCCGGGGCCCACGGCGTCCTGAGCACTGGGACTTCCCCAGGGAGCCAGGCAGGACCCAAAGCTCTGGGTCTTGGGAAGCGTGTAAACCCTGCTCCGTATCTATGGCAACTCTTTTAACCAGGGCTCGGTTCCACAAACCCCCTTCCTCATTCATTCCAAAAACTCCGAGCTGTTGGTCTTTTAAAAAATCTCAGCTCACTGGAGAAAATACAAAAAATAACCAAGAGTGTAGAGAAGAGAAGTCACCGCCTGGCCCTCTGATGAGAAGAGGCTGATGTGGGCATCTCTGTGTGTGTTTCCAGTCGCTTTTGCGTCCTGCCCTGCACCGGATCATGAGCGTTTGCCTGGGTCTTTGGAAACAGGGCTGCCGAGGGCTGGGATCGGGTCCTGCTGTGTTGTGTGATCTTGCAGGAGTGGGACACACTCTCTGAGCCTTAGTTTCTGCGTCTCTGTGGGGAGAGTTTAGGGTGGGTTCTCGAGGCTCCATTCAGAGCCGACATCAGGGGTCTCAGCGTTACAGCGGTGTGTGGTTCAGTCAGGAGCCCTGACCCCCCACCCCCTGGAGTCTGGGCTCATCCTGTCTCCAGCAAGGGACCCTGGGCAAATCACATTGCCTCTGAACAGCCCCCCGCCCCCCCATAAGCTGTAGAGTCCGTGATGGTTTTTTGACTTAGTATGTATAGAGCTCTTAGCACAAAGCAAGTCGATAGGAACTGTCGTTCCGGGTGTGACCGGTGGGTCAGATCCTCATCTCCCTGCCGCTTGCTGCGGGGTGTGGCGGCTGGCCCGCTGACCTCCTCTGGGCTGAGCCGGCTTTGTGGGCCTGCGGCCTTGCGGCCAGGCGGGGTCTGCACTCAGAATGTCCCGTGCTTGGTCTCGTGCTGCTCTCTTGCTATCTGGAGATGAAGGCCTTTTGAGCAGGGTTCCCCATTTTCATTTTGCGCTGGGCCCCTCAGATTACAAAGCTTGTGCTGCTCTTAACGATAGGGTTGCTGGAAACGGGGCGTCGGATGGCCTGGCCGGCACCCCGTGCAGTGCTCCAGGGCTGTGTTTCAGGCGGGGGCGGGCCAAGACGCCCCCTGCCCGGGTCACGCGGAGGCTCAGGCCGGGGGCTGCCCGCGGGGCCATGGAACCTGCCAAGGGCAGGAGGTCTGGGTGGGAGGCGGTGGGTGACGAGGTCGGAATTGACTGAAACTAAGCCAAGCGCCTGTGAAGAGGAGAACGGGGTGCAGCGCTGGCACCCTTGCCCTGTGGTCCCCTCCCCACCTCCTCCAGACGAAGGAAAGGCCCGTGCATCCCCTAGCACCCACAATGGGGGAGGGGCGGGGCCCAGGCCACCTGGCATCCAGAGGCTGGTGACAGTGCCGGGGTGCAGTCTTGGCCACCCGCACGTGAAGCAGCTCTGCGGAAAGGAAAAGCGGAAATTAAAGGGCCGAGAAGAAATGACTGCCTGGGGCGGCGCAGGTCTCCCCGGAGGAGCAGGGCATGGGGGGGGGGTGGTCTGGGAGGGGTATTCACTCCTTCCACTGCCTCACCCCCGGAGGGCCGTGTGCCCAGAAAGAAAAGGGGTTCGGGGTAGGCTCTGCCTTCCGACATCCCAGGTTGGCCTCTGTGCGGTGACTCTGGCCTAGTGTGGGCCCCAGGGGAACACTGCCCCATGCTGTGGTGGGGAAACGGACTCCAAGGGGCACCTCTCTGCCCCAGGCACCCAGGAAGCCAGGGGTCCAGGCTGGGGCGACCGGGGACTCCACGAGTTGTAGGAGCCATCGGAGGGGACCGTGGCACCCAGAGTCAAGGGAAGGGCTGCTTCCCGCTGAGAAAGTCCTTCTGCCTTGTGTTTGAGCTGCAGAGGTGGGGACAGGCGCCCTCGGAGGTGTGAGCAGGCCTGGTGTTGGGGCAGCCCCTGCTGGGGACACCTGAGGTCTGATCTCAGCGGAAGAGGGCAGGGCATCGGGAGCCGGCTCTCCCCAAGACGCAGGGACTGCAGAGTTCTGAGCAGCAGGCTGAGGATGGGGACTCAGGTAGGTGAAGGTAATGGGGAGCCATTGAAGGCTTTAGAGCAAGGGAGAGCACCCTGAGCCGAGCTTGTGAGAGGCCACGTGGGACAGAGGCCGGGAGCAGGAAACCCAGCTTGGAGGTGACAGGAGGCTAGATCTGGGCTGTGGTTGCGTGGAAGGGAAGGGGGGGCCCTGAGGACTTGGGGGCCTCCTCAGAGACAGCCCGTGGGGAGACTGGGGCAGAGGACAAGGTCTGGAGTGGTGCGGGGGGGCCTCAGGGTGCCGTGCATGCGCTGGATCTGGGGGTCTGGAGCAGAGGGAGGTGGGGGGGGTGGGCTTTGTTCTCAGGAACAGCCGAGCCTGTGGGAGGAGCAAAGTCCACCGCGGAGGAGAAGCCAAAGGCTGGGCCCAAGGGAGGGAGGGCTTTGCCAGGCACTCCAGGACCCTGGAGGGTCCCGTCTCCCTGGGGACAGGCGGGACGAGACCTGTGCGGAGAGGATGAGGGAGCTGGAGTCGTGGGGAGAGGCGGCATCCAGAGCAAGGGCTCGGCCGAGGTCCTCGTCCACCTGCCGGGGGAGGACAGCCCTTCTCCCAAAGGGCAGTGGGGCTGCCAGGCCTCAAGGACAAAAGCAGGCGGGGGCAGGGGAAGGAGCTTGTGGCTGGGAGCTTAATGGCCCCGAAAAAACCCCCATAAAACTGGAGAATTATGGGGAGACATAAACAGAGCTGTCACGCATTAGCTGCAGGAAGACGGCTCAGCCTGGGGAAGAGATGCCGGCTGTGGGGCTGGATTCTCGCGTGTGCACAAAAAAGGCGGAAGTTATCAAAGGAGGAAGATTAAGAAGCTGCTGCCTCCACGCTCTGGCCGGATCTTTTCTCACGCCCCGGCTAAGGCCCCAGCCACATGCTGACCCTGGGGGCCGGCCACGTGGGGGCAGGGGTAGGGCCCGCCAGTGGGGCGGGGGCCGCCGGGGGCTGCGGGGAGGGGGCCCGGCCCGAGCACGGAGGCGGCGCCAGCCCCACAACCGGTGGCGCTCACACACCCGCCATCTTCATTTTCACCGTTGCTGCTGATGTCATTAGCCAGGCTCTAATGGGCTTAAATTTCACCTTAAACCATCCTCACTGTCCCCGCAGATGACAAACGTCCTGCTCTCTCGGCGCTCTCTCGGCTCTGCAGAGCTGCCGGGCGGGTTCAGCAGGCACACACCCCTCCCTCAGGCGCTCTTCTGGCCCCAGCTTGAGGCTCCCAGGGACCCTGGCCCTGTGGACGCTTACAGGTCAGGGGGACTCCCAGGGGTCTCTGGGACAGGGCCCAGGAAAGGGGGCTTCTGGGTGAGCTTTGGAGGCCCTGAGATGACACAGCACAGGGAAGCAGGGGCCCAGGATCCAGGGCCTCTCCCTGTGCCCCTCCACTTCCCAGCCCAGGCATCATGACGTGTGGTTGCGTGGTTGCAGGACCACGGGACCTTGGGAATGGCCTGCCATATTTGTTTGTTTTCTAATTTTATTTTTTGCTGCATTGGGTCTTCATTGCTGCGCGTGGGGCTTTCTCTAGTTGCGGCAAGCGGGGGCTACTCTTTGTTGTGGTGTGTGCGCTTCTCGCTGTGGTGGCTTCTCTTGTTGCGGAGCACGGGCTCTAGGCGCGCGGGCTTCAGTAGTTGTGGCGCATGGGCTTAGTTGCTCCGCAGCAGGTGGGATCTTCCCGGCCCGGGGCTTGAACCCGCGTCCCCTACATTGGCAGGCGGATTCTTAACCACTGCGCCACCAGGGAAGTCCCGCCTGCCATGTTCTTAAAAGCCTTGAGGAAATCTTACTTTGCTCAGGCTAAAAAAAAGTAGCAGTGGCTTTGCTTGGGGCTGGAATTCCACCCACCCACCCGTCTATCCACCCACCCATCCATCCGTCCATTCACTCACTCATTCATTCAACAGGCACAAGGCCCACGACCCCCGGCTTGCTCATGTCCATCAAAGGCCTAATTTGCCGTCCTTTTGCACCCATGAGAGAGAACACAGGGTGATCTCTAATGCAGTTTATTTGGGAGACAGTCTTTCCGGCGCTGGCCCTGTGGGTAAAGGGGGCGTGGCAGGGGAGCTCTGGGGGCTGTGGGGTTCTTGAGGGTCAGGTTTGCCTGAAAAGGAGGGGAAAGGAATAAAGATGGAGCCGCAGCAGAAGGAAGGCCAGGACAGGCTGCCTGGGGTCCCCTCTCACGTTTGTGCGTGTCCTGGCCTCGGCCCCGCAGCCTTTGTCTCCGCGAGGGGCAGGTGCCCGAGGAGCCGGCTGGAGCTTATCCACCAGCCGAGCCAGCCTGGAGGGGCTGCTGCTGGAACCACCCCTTTCCCACGGGAATCTCACGCCCTTCCGGGTACCCGTGGCCCTTCCTCATGTGCTGGGAGCTGCGTCCCTCCCACACCCAGACAGCAGTGCCAGGGAGGCCTGGGTCAGAGGGAGGCCGCTGCCCCCCCAGGCCTCAGAGTCACACGGCCTTGGCAGTGGGACAGGGAGGGAGAAGAGGCTGGTGCAGGCCTGCGGCGGGGGGGCGGAGATGGTGGGGGGCTCTGAGCCCCTGCGCTGCGCGGCCCCCTGCGCTCGCTGGGTCTCAGACGTGTGATCTGCCGCTGAAGGGCGCTGACCCGCTGGCCACTGTGAGCCAGACTGGAGCTGGTGGATGCGCGCTGGAGGGGTGGGCGCGGCAGCCCCTCCGGCTCCAGAGGGCGGTGTCGCCTGGGGGGCTCTGGGGAGCCCCGAGGCTGTCACCCGTTCTCCCCACCAGCGTTTGGAACTGGCTGCTGAGGTCTGCGGGCGCTGACACTTCCAGACCCCACCACGGCCCGCAAGGTCTCACTCGGACCTGGTGAGGGCGAGCCTCCGGGAAGCCCCCTCTGAGCCCCTGCCCCCGCTCAGGTGTGATGTAGGGCCCTTCTGCCCCGCACGTGGCCCCTCTGGGCTGGCCAGTGCTGCCTCGGGAACTGAGCCTGAAGCTTGCCCATCCTTGGCCTGACCCACAGCCATGAATCATGATACTAGCCCTCACGGTACTTTCCTGTCACGGTGCTTCTGCCCCTCACAAGCTGTGTGACTCTGGACAAGTGCCCTAACTTCTCTGTGCCTCTGTTGTCTCATCTGTAAGAGGAGTTAAAAATACGTTGACTGCTTCTTGGAACAGGGCTCTGCACACGTAAGCATCATGTTAGAATTAGCTACGAGGGTGATGATGACAAAGCACTTTTATGTCCGTTTTCTCATTGGGTCTTTGCTCAACCCCGTGAGGTGGGCACTTATCACTTGCCCCGTCTTACGGGTGAGGAAATGGAGGCCCAGAGAGGTGGGGTGACTCACCTGAGGTCACACAGTGAGTCAGCGGCAACCTCGGGTACTCGATGCTCTTTCCAAAGACATGGGAGGCTCTGGTCTGGAAAAAGCAGCCTAGAGAAGGGCGGACACAGGGGCCTTTCTGAGACCTCTTTCCATGGGCCTGGGGCTGCAGGGGCCTCCAGCCAGCCGGCCAAGTCTGTTCCGCCCAACGTGCCAGCTCGGGAGCCCAGACGGCTGGGCCCTGCTCCGGCTGGGCACTGCCCGCCGGGCCTCTGCCAGCATGGCAGGCACCCGCTGCTCTTGTCACCCCGAGGAGCTCCCACCTTCTTGGCCCCAGCTCCATAGCCAGCACTAGGACCAGTCAGGGATTTTCCTGAACTTTCCCTCTGTTATATAAAATTATAGAAATGTTTACCTTTTAGAAGTAGCAACTTGCTTGTTGGGCCCTGCTCTGCCAGGCCCTGTCCCTTGACACATCACCCTCTGAGGGACGGACCCCCCGCTCCTCCTCACAGCCGGGGAAACGGAGGCCCAGCCCCATGGCGCACGGGTGGCTCAGCCGGGAACTGGCCCAGTGTTCCTGGACTGGGTTCCCATGAGCCGTGCCCTCACAGCCCACAGTTGCAGGGCCCCCGGAGCCCAGGGTGGCCTTTGCCTCTAAGTGTTTTGATGATTGAAGGGAAGCACAGTGCTGGTAGAAATGGAGTGGGAAGTTCGGTGACCCATTGACCAGGAGCAGCCCCCGTGAGCCCCGGGCCCCGTTTATCAAGGGCCCCGGTGGCAGCAGCTGCCTCCACAGCTCAGGGCTTGACCCAGTCCTGGCTTGTGTGTCCCCAAGGCCGTGCACCAGGAAGTGGGAGGATGTGGCCTCTATGGGGGTTCAGGTGGAGCCTCGGTTTTCTCATCTGTAGGACGAGGGGATGACCCCTCTGCTGTCCACTGCAGGATGTGGACATCGGCAGCTGGGTTCCTCCCCTCCTGCTGATGGCCCCTGGGCTTCTGTAGTCCAGCAGCTGGAAAGCGGCTGTGCCAGATGGGAGCCCGACACCAGGCGCGCTCTCCAGCCATCCTGCAGAGCCAGCCCGGAGAGCAGATATGTATCCATAGCATAAGTTGTAAATTCTTTTTTTGGGGGGGGGGGGCTGCTTCGGGTCTTAGTTGCGGCATGCGGGATCTTTCGTTGCGGCGCGTGGGCTTAGTTGCCCCGCGGCATGTGGGATCTTAGTTCCCCGACCAGGGCTGTAACCCGTGTCCCCCTGCATTGGAAGGCAGATTCTTAACCACTGGACCACCAGGGAAGTCCCAAGTTTTAAATTCTTAAGTAGGTGTCACATGCTAACGGTAAAAAAAAGAAAACTCGAATCCACTCTCCTCTTTTGTACAAATGGGGCATCTCTGCACACTTTCTACGCTGCGCTTTTCTCGCCCGACTTGAAGGCGGCACCCTATTCACACACGAAGCCCTTCCTCACTCGTATCCACTGTATGGAATTCCCCACGTGTGTTTCCCTCAGCCCCTTCACAGGACAGTTAGGGGATCTCCGGTCTTTGGCCTTTACAAACGACACTGCAGTTAACCTGTGCAGACGACTCTGGGCCTGGCTGTAGGCAGGACTGCTGGGTCAGGAGGCACGTCTAGCTTCCATTTGGGTCCAGATTGCCAAAAAGCTCTCTAAAGAGACCGTACCAGCTTACCCACACATCCCTAACTAGACCAGGGGCAGCTGCTGGCCAGGGGAGATGCAGACGCCGCATCCATACCTGTGCTGGTGGGGCCAAAACAGGTGGTTTCCCCAGAAGAAATCCTCCAAGGTCTGGCATGTCTGGGGGCCAGGCCAGGGAGAGCCAGAGTCCACCCCTGCAGGCCTGTTCCCTCCTCCGGGGTATGGTCTCTCTCAGTGCTGTCATCTGTGAAACAAGGGCGATCATGCGACCCAGCCCGCGGGACTGGCGTGAGGATGAAGTTTGTTGGTGAAAGTGCTTATTAGGTCAGCGCCGGGCCCGTGGGGCAGTGAGAACAGTGTGGGTGAGCCCTGTACTCCCAGGACTGCAGCCCCTGGGGTCTGTGCTGGGGTCCAGATATCTTGGCCCCTCGGAAGGGGTCAGGGAAGGGGACAGTGTTCGGGAACCATCAGGGGAAAGGGTGGCATCAGTTTAGCCCAGCTTCCCGCTGTCCCGACGGGGACACTGAGGCCCAGGAGGCCTGGACTTGAAGTGACTGTGGGTTCAGCAGCGTGAGCTGCCCTTTCATCGCTGCATCGCTGCCAGGAAACAGGGCCGAATTCAGAGTCCCGGGCTTGCCCAGGCCACTGCAGGACCCCAGCTCTGAGAGGAATGCCGAGCCACAGCCTGGTCCCTGGTCCTGCACGGTCCTACTCGGACAGGACAGGACCCGGAGCCCCTCGCCGAGCCCGGCCTCCCGGCCTCCCAGGCCGGCAGAGACAGACTCGCCTGGGAGCTTGTTAGAATGACCCTCGACCCAGCTCAGCAGACGCCATCTTACTAAGACATGCCCTGCAGCATAGGACACACATGGGGACTCCAGCCAGGAAACAGCCCGCCAGCCCACCGTGGGGGTCAGGACACAGTCCGTGGGCAGACCTTAACCCTCAGTCCCGGAGGCCCTCCCTCACTCTGGGGCATTAGCCCTCCCCGGTCCCTTACCGAGGACCCGCTTTGTCCCCCCACTTCGCTTCCTGGGAGGTAGAGGTAGAGCAAGGTCCGGCCCTCGCCCCCGTGGATGGCGCTGGGGCGCTGGAAGCTGCTGCCCCTCGTGAAACCTCCACCAGGCACCAAGCACAGCGTCTCCATGAGCCTTGCGGCCCGCACCGCCCCCCCCCATCAGTGTGGGGTCAGAGCAGGCTCCAGCTGAGGAGCGTGAGGCTCAGAGAGGTGAAGTGAGCTGCCCAAGGCCACCCAGCAGACAGTGTGCAGAGCTGTTTGGCATCAGGACCTAGGTATTTAGAGTTAGGGTGGGGATGGAGCTGGGGCAGGTGGTAACTCCCAGTGCCCCAAGGCCACACAGCCAGCCACCTGTGAGCCATCATAATTGGCTGGCCTGGCCAGTGTGAATGTGTGCTCCCGTCTGGTCTCAAGACTGACACTCTTCCACCGCAGAGCTAGCCAGGAGGGATTCTCCTGCAGCTTTGCAGAACAAGGCTCTCTGGGTCGGGCTGAGTTAGCTGCGTATAGCTGGGAGAGGCGCTTTCCCCCAGATGCTGAGTGACCCGGAAGCTGGGGTGGGGAGGGAGATCTGGAAGGGTCTGGTTTAGTTGGAGGTGAGGCCCGAGGGGGCTGGGCCTGGGCAAAGGGAAACTAGCCTTTAGCTGCAACCAGCGCGCAGAAAACGGGTAGAAAGTATTCTGTTCACCCTGGGAGAAAAACAGAGTGCTGTTCAGAACGGCTGGATGCTGGACTCAGATAGCTGCCCTCCCCTCATTTTTATCCTCCAGCACCTCCACGTTTCAGGGCTGTGTGGAGGAAAGTCAGCCAGGATGAGGCGGCAGCTGAAAACCAAAGGCAAATATTTTCCATCCTGAGAAAAGCGGTCCCAGGACACCTCCAGATCAGAGCTGGTGGTGTGCTTTCCCCAAAGGCCAGTGCTTCTGGTCACCAGGCGACGTGTCTGGGGGCGCTGCCCAGGATCCACCCCGACCCTGGGAGGGGGGTGTGTGCAGCAGGCCATCCATCCAAGCCACGCCCTGAAATGGAAGCTCCCTTCCCAGCAGAGGGGGCGGCGGGGAAGTCCAGAGCACAAGGTGGCCCCAGCTGTTCATCTGGCAAGGCTCCCCCCACCCAGAAGCCAGTCTTGAGATGGAGACCCCCTTTCATACCAAAATAGGAGCTGTCCGTTGTTTGAGCAACGCAAAGCTGCCAGGCCCTGCGTGAAGTTGTAGTGTATTTGTCATAACTACAGCTACACACATGTAAAAAGCAGTGGTACGTGGCTTTGTGACATTTATATTTGGACTGCAGATGAGGCCCTGCCTGAGACCATCAGTAGGGGCCTGGTGCCTTGGTGGCTGGTTCTGCAGGGGAAGTGGGGGGACGTAGGTGGGAAGAAGGCAGTGTGACTTCTCTACAGCGCTTCACCACAGCAAGCCCCCTGCCCTTTTTTTCTCCCAAGAAAACCAGTTTTCTGAAATTTCCGAAGGAGTGAACCAGGGCCTCACTGTCATCCTTGCGCCCTGGAACAGGGAGGGTCCCCCCACCTCCCACCTCCCACCTCCCACCACGGCCCCTGTCCCGCTCTGCGGCTCAGTCTCCACATCTGTGAAATGAGAGGTCACGTTGCCTCCTAGAAGGGCAGTTTGAAGTACAGTCTACGAAGGCCACAGGAGGGGGCCAGGCACGCCGTGCCGCCGCTATTACACCCACTTCCACCGTCTGAGGGTTACCGAGAACTTAGGTCAAGATCTGAGGGAGGCCCCGGGCCCCGTGTCCAGGCTGGTTGAGGGGAAAAGCCCCTGGAGAAGCCCCCTCCGCCCTGCCAGGCCCTGCGTGTGCTCAGGGGGTCCCGCTCTACCCACAGACTGCCTCCCCTGCAGGCCAGGCTGGGCCTCCCAGCTGGCCCTAGGGTGTCACCAGACCAGCTGTCCTCACATCTGGATTCCACACGCATCCCCCTGCCTCCACCCCGGCTGGCCAGGCTTCCCTCTCTGCAGCAACCCTGGCCACTGGCTGCTTCCTTGGGGTGGGGGTCTTGGGCTCCCCCACCCTTCAGCTAATCCGGGAAGAAATCTGGCCCCCGTTCCCAGATAGGCCCTTTTTTTTGCTGCCACCGGGCCAGGCAGCTCCCGGCGGGAAGGCCCTTTCCCTCTCTTCCCAGCCCCTGCCCTCCAGTCCCCCACTCTGTTCTGCAGCGGTTGTCTCTCGCCCCCCACCTCGTTCAGGAGGGAGGTGGTCGGGGGTGGTCTGTGCCTGGGGGTCTCCAGGATTGGGCCTGAGCAGAGTCTGCAAAATGTCAAGTGACTGATCCAGTGGAAGCCCTCAGGGGTTCCTGGATTCAGACAGCTCCTTTGGGGCTAAGGACAGGCTGGGTTTTGGATGGGTGGCCTTTCGGAGACCAGGGTAATGGGAGTGGACGTGAACTTCCTGTGCCTCAGGCCTCTGAGTTAGGGGTCGGGGTCTGAGCTGCTGGGCCTCCTGGGGAAGGGGCCTCGGTGCGCCCTGGCCCGGCCCGGCGGGTCTGCCTTGGAGGTGTGGGTGTGCAAGGCCACTGCTGTGTCAACGGTGTGTGTGTTTGGAGCGGCTTAGGGAGGGGGCTGGAGATGGGGCAGGCGACGCACCGCTTGGCGCCGCCGCTGCCGGAGGGTCCGCGGGTTAGAAGCGCCGGCTTCCTCGATGACTGAAGAAGGGTGGGCGTTGAGGAGAGAAGGGCGAAATCCAGAGGGGGCTCGGCGCCCCGGCCCGGCCGCCCCGCATCTGCGGAGGGAGAGCCGAGCCGCCTCGCCGCCCAGGCGAGCGCGGAGGGAGGCGAGAGGACGAGCGCGCCGGGCTCCCCGCCCCCAGCCCAGCCGGTTCCAATATATCGCAGAAAAGCACGCGGCTGCTAATCGGTCCTTTCCAGGCTGAGATTCCGCCGCGCGATGCCCGCGCAGGGGCGGGGGCCGCGGGCCGGGGGAGGCGCTCGGAGTCCGGAGCCGCTGAGCGAGGTGAGGAGCCCGCGTCCTCGGCTGCTGGGGGGGCGGGGGGGGAGGCGGGCGCGCAAACCCGTGAGGCTGGAATGGAAAGGGGAGCAGGTTAAAAATAACCCTCTCCGGCTGGGAAGCTCGCGCGCGCTCTCTCGCCTCGTTCGGTGCCAGAGGACTCCAGGGGAGGTGGCGTTGGGGAGGGCAGAGCGGGATTCCCCCTTCTCGGCGGGCGGGGTGCCCGCCTGCGCGCCGCGGCTGCACGTGTGCGGGGACGCGCGCCCGAGCCCCTGCGCCCGGCCGGGGCGCCCCCTCCCCGGGACCGGGCGCAGCTGGCGGCGGCGGCCCCGCCCGCAGCTTCGCGCGGCCGAGGGAAGCTTCGCTCCATTATTCATTATTTACGAGCGTTAATAGGTTTGAGGAGCGGGGGTGGGGGCGAGGGCGCGGTGGGGGCCGAGGCACCGGGGGCCGGGGTGCGGAGGGGTGGCCGGGCGGCGGCGCCACCGTGAGGAGGGGGGGGGGTCTCCGCCTGGGCCGCGGTGCTCGGGGCGCACCTCTCCGCCCGGCTTCTCTCCGCCGGCGCCGGGGCAGCGCGGGGCGCCGGGAGGGGAGTGCGGGCCTTTGATTTTGCACGTCGCCCTCTGTCCTTCGCGTCCTCGCCCTTCTCGGAGCGCGGGGAGGGGGTGTGGGCCGTACGCCCCGCCCTGCGCGCCCCTCGCGGCGGCCGCCGCGTCCCGGACGCGGCCTGGGCCTCATTTATCATCATCTTTGGTCAAGTGGAGTGTGCAAGGAACAGCTGCTTCACTCGGCTGACTTCCGAGGGCGGCTACAGCGGGAATCAGGGAGATGAATGATGGGGGCTGGAGGGGCGCAGCCCCCGGGGTCCCAGCGCGGGCAGGAGGGAGGCGCGCGGCGTCCACCTCGCCTCCGCCTCGTGGCGAGAAGAGCGCCCCTTCCTTGCTCCCGGCGCCTCCGATCGCGGGACCGCGGCCGGGGGCGCCCCAGGAGGGGCCCGCGCGCGTCTGGCGGAGCCCGAGGTCGCCGCGACCTTGCTGGGGTCAGCGGGTTGCGCGGCGGAGGCGGCGGCGCGGCGTCTTTGGTGGCGCTTTCCGGATTGGCGCAGAGGCCGGGAAACCGGGCGGGGGCGGGCGGGGGCGGGCGGGGGGAACACAAATAGAAGGTGAAATTTTACCTGCCCCTGAGGGAGTCCTGCGGATTTTCTCCCGGCAGCGGCAGGCGCTCTGCCTTTGTCTTACACGCCTGAAACATCTGTTGCAGGGGGGCGGCGAGGCCGCAGACGCCCCCGCACACCCCGCGCTGCTCCCCATCCTCGTCCCCATCCCCCGCTCGGCCGGCGCCCGGCTCCCGAGCCGCGTTAACCCTGAGGGCGCTGGGGCACACGCCGGCCGCCCGCGCTCCCGGGGTGCGTGGGAGCCGCGAGGGCGGGGGCGGAAGGGTTAACGGCCGAGGCGCAGACCCTAACTGTCAGACCCGGGCCCCGCTTCGTTTCAATTACCCTAAGTAGAGGCTGAATGCGCAATTAACGGAGTCAGCTTGCCAACTGGAAAGCCGGCCCGCTTTCACGTTGAGAATACTCCACCAGCTGACTCGGACTAAGCAATTTCCTTCTCTCACTCCCTTCCTCTCTGTCTCTCTTATAACCCCCTCCCTCTTTTTCTCTCTCCTTAATAATAAAATTATACCAAGCAGTTTGCGGTGTGGCAGGCGGCCAGAAAAGCGTTTCTTTAAACGCCGCCGTCTCACTATCAGGCTGCAAGAGGATTTGACACGCCGTGGCGGCCTGACAGGCCGCTTCCTCCCCTGGGGGCTGGGGGGGGAGGGGCGCCGATTCCCCAGCTCCCCCAGGTGGAGGGAGGCTGGGAGGGGCTGTCAGCATGCTGCAGAGAGGGAGGGGGTGTCAGAGGCAGGGAAGGGAGGGGAGGTTCCCGCCCGGGCTGAGGAAGGGGGGCGTTCCCTGACACCTGGGAAACTGGGTGTCCAGGAGGAGGATCTGGGCCCCCACTTTTGGCCTCCAGCTCAGAGTTCATTTTCTGGTGGACAGAGGGGCCATTCTGGGGCACAGAGCTATAGAGGGATCTCAGCCCTGCTGGGCCTTCTGGACAAGTCACTGCCCCTCTCTGGGCTTCCAGGAATCCTCTGCAAAACGAGGGGGGAGGTTTGACCTCCAATAGGCTCTGCAGAAAGTGGCTTCTGGTGGTTCACTGCTCTTAGCAGCTGGCCCTGTTGACCGGGCGATAGAGAGGGATGCAGGCACCCCTGTCAGAAACAAGTCGGAGACCCCACTCCAGCTCTGGCCACAGACCAGTGGGCCTCCGGGGGGGGAGGGTGGCCCTTCCCCGGAAGCAGTGATGCAGGCAGCTGACAAATGGGGGTGACTTTGCAGGACTGCCAGGGATTGGTACCCTGAGGACAGAGGGCAGTTGACCATTGGCTGCAGCAGCCAGGCCACCTGAGGTGGGGGAGGGGCGGTAACTGCAGCCACCCCACCTGCTCGGTCCTCACCCCTCACTCAGGCCGCTCCTCCCATGGGGCGGCCCCCTCCTTCCAGCCTGCCCTGACCACCTCCTCTCCCCGCCCCCAGAGCCTCGTCTGTGTCTGTCTGCCTCAGGAGGGCAGGAGCCATTGCATTTTCCTGTGTATCCTCAGCGCCCAGGTTGTCCCCTGTGCAGACTGTAGGCTAAGTGGAGATGGGCTTGACAAGCGAGTGGGCTCGGACACAGAGGGCTGTGACCCAGGGGGCTGTGGAGGGCAGAGCATAAGCTCCATCTTCCCTTCCTGGTTGGCTGTTGCACGTGTCCTGGCCTCCAGGCCTGTCGTCAGGGCTGTGGTGAGGGTCAGGTAACGCACCCTCACCCATCTGTTCATCCATCCACCCATCCAGGCAGCATTTAATAGGCACCTACTTGGGGCAGTTTCTAGGCTTAGAGCCTAGGACCCAACAGATGAAGCCCCTGCCTTCATCAGGCTGCTTTTCAGTGAGGGATGCACAGGTGAACCGGCTCATTAGACCATTAATTACGTAATTACCACTGATGAGGGCCACCAGGGACCCAGCAACGTGGAAGGTGGGGCGGAGCTCTCAAGGAGGCTACGAGTGCCTCTGTGGGCCTCGAGCCTTCCGCCGCCCGGCCTTTGCAGCCCCCATCGCTCTGGCCCCATGGGACCGCCACTGCCCAGCACCGCCCTCCTGCAGGCCCCCCAGTGCTTCCCCTTTGGTTCCATCCAGAGCTTAACTGGTTCGTGCTGGCCTCAGGGCTTCTCCCAGAGGCCAGGGAGAGTTCGGGGGGTGGGCGGCTCCTGCTATCACTCCTTCACACCAGGCATCCCCCAGGTACCCACCAAGGCGCCCTGCCTCACTCGGGCCAAGTGCCATCTGCATTTGACACCAGGAGCTTGTGAGCAGATACAGCCCGCAGACCAGTTCTCTTGATCTCCAGGGTGTTAAAGGTTTTACTTGGTTGATAACATTTTTAAAAAAATTTTATTGAAGTCTAGTTGATTTACAATGTTGTATTAATTTCTGTTGTACAGCAAAGTGATTCGGTTATACCTATATTTTTTTCATATTCTTTTCCTTTATGGTTTATCAAGGATATTGAATATAGTTCCCTGTGCTGTACAGTAGGACCTTGTTGTTTATCCATCCTATATATAATAGTTTGCATCTGCTAATCCCAAGCTCCCAATCCATCCCTCCCCCATCCGCACTTACCCTTTGGCAACCACAAGTCTGTTCTCTACGTCTGTGAGTCTGTTTCTGTTTTGTGGACATGTTCATTTGTGTCATACTGTAGATTCCACAGATAAGTGATACCGTATGGTGTTTGTCTTTCTCTTTCTTGCTTAGTATGATAATCTCTAGGTCCATCCATGTTGCTGCAAATGGCATTATTTCACTCTTTTTTACGGCTGAGTAGTATTCCTTTGTATATATGCACCGCATCTTCTTCACCCATTCATCTCTCGATGGACATTTTTTTTTTTTTTTTTCCGGTACGCTGGCCTCTCACTGTTGTGGCCTCTCCCGTTGCAGAGCACAGGCTCCGGATGCGCAGGCTCAGCGGCCATGGCTCACGGGCCCAGCCGCTCCGCGGCACGTGGGATCCTCCCAGACCGGGGCACGAATCCGCGTCCCCTGCATCGGCAGGCGGACTCTCAACCACTGCGCCACCAGGGAAGCCCCTCTCGATGGACATTTACGTTGTTTCCATGTCTTGGCTATTGCGAATAGTGCTGCTGTGAACATAGGGGTGCATGTGTCTTTTTAAATTATAGTTTCGTCTGGATATATGCCCAGGAGTGGGCTTGCTGGATCATATGGCAGCTCTATTTTTAGTTTTTTGAGGAACCTCCATACTGTTCGCCATAGTGGCGGCACCAACTTACATTCCCACCAACAGTGCAGGAGGGTTCCCTTTTCTCCACACCCTCTCCAGCATTTGTTATTTGTACACTTTTTAATGGTGGCCTTTCTGACTGGTGTGAGGTGGTACCTTGTAGTTTTGATTTGCGTTTCTCTAATAACTAGTGATGTTGAGCATCTTTTCCTGTGCCTATTGGCCATCTATCTGTATATCTTCTTTGGAGAAATGTCTATTTAGCTCTTCTGCCCAGATAACATTTTTTAAAATGAGAGATTCCTCTTTCTATAAACCACTTCGAGGCTCTGGCACCCTGGGTCCTCCTTCCCACCGGCAGCAATCAGCTGGAGCACTTTACTTCCTTCCTCACCCTTCACGGGTGCGTTACCTGTCAGGCCCGAGGGAGATCTTCTTTGTCAAGTGAATGAGGAGCTGTAGCCACAAGCCCCTCATCCCCACCCAAATGTGCTCTGTACCTCCACTCGACCTTGTTCTGGGTATTTTCATAATGTGACATCTTATTTATTTATTTTTCAACAATTAGAGATTGGATTTTATTTATTTATTTATTGGCTGCACCACGCAGCATGGAGGAGCTTAGTTCCCTGACCACGGATCGAACCTGTGCCCCCTGCAGTGGAAGCGTGGAGTCTTAACCACTAGACCACCAGGGAAGTCCTATGTGACATTTTTATTTATTTATTTATTTTTGGCTGCATTGGGTCTTTGCTGCTGTGCGTGGGCTTTCTCGCGGCGCACAGGCTTCTCATTGCGGTGGCTTCTCTTGTTTCAGAGCAGGGGCTCTAGGCACGCGGGCTTCAGTACTTGTGGCTCACGGGGCTCTAGAGTGCAGGCTCAGTAGTTGTGGCACACAGGCTTCAGTAGTTGTGGCTTGCGGGCTCTAGAGCGCAGGCTCAGTAGTTGTGGCGCACTGGCTTAGCTGCTCCGCAGCATGTGGGATCTTCCCGGACCAGGGATCGAACCCGTGTCCCCTGCATTGGCAGGTGGATTCTTAACCACTGCGCCACCAGGGAAGTCTCCCATGTGACATTTTAAACAATATACATTCAACCAACAGTTATTGTTCAGGGACTTGGGGATATGGCTGCGAACAAAACAGGCAAAATCCCTGCTCTTGTGCAACTTACTTTCTAAAGAGGAGAGGCAGTAATAAAGCCAGCCAGCCATATGACTTGTTACCTTGGAGAAGTGGGGGGGCCGGGGGGGCGGTGGAGTGTGAGTTTCAAACAGTGGTTGGGGTCGGCCACCTGAGAAGGTGACGTGAGCAAAGGCTTGGAGCCCAGGGAGCCAGAAGAGCCATGTGATACCTGAGAATGGCATTCCCAGCAGAGGAAAAGGCAGTGTAAAGGCCCTGAGGCTCAGGGAAGTGCCACACGACCACCAGCTTGGCACCTTGGTACATCCTCTTCCCCGGGAGGTCATGGTGGGTGGGGCACATGGGGTGTCAAGGACAAGACTGGGGTGAGAGGTTAGGCTCTCTTCTTGCCTTCTTTGCCTCCCCTGAAAACCAGCAAACAGATCCTCTGGCATCTGCAGTGTGCAGTCACCTGCGAGACCAGCGGGGCATGGAGCAGCCAGGCAGCCCCCCATGCCAGCCTCTGGACCAGCTCCTTCACCTTGAAACTGTGGGCCACTGACCCTCTTAGCTGTCTGCATCCAGCACCACCCCCATTTTCTTTTCCTCATTTGACAGAGTTGGGGAGTGGTGGATAAAATAATGTAAAAGCAACCACTGTCCACAAGAGACTGACGGGTGTGGAGCCGATAGCAGGGTGGGCCCCCCGCCCACTGCCTCCTCCGGAGGGCTCGTGAATGCCAACAGCTCGGCTGTGCCGAATCCTTGCTGCCCCACACCTCACGGCGGGGAGGGGTCCGGCTAGCCATCCACCCTCTGGACCGTGGGCCAGCTCAGCTGACGCTCACATCCCAGAAACTGCACTGTGGGGCAGGGGTGAGGCGGCCGGGCTGAGAGCTCCACAGGCGGCACCCGGATGGAGCCCAGGACAGCGGTGATGCCCGGGGCGGGGCAGCGTGTTCTCCTGGTGGGTTGACCCTGAGGGGAGGCTCTCGTTCTGGGGGCTTAGTAGGTCTTGGCTGTCTCCGCCGCTGGGTCCTTGGAAGAGGCAGCGTTGGTGGGCTTTGAGGGAAGGCTTTCCAGACCCCTGGAGAGGCCAGAAGCCTCTGCCCCCTATTCAAACGTCCTCCAAAGAGCCCCGAGACCTCCCCCTGCCCTGGGGTCCCTATAGCCTCAGCTAAGGAGCCCGGCTGTCTTCCTGCTTCTCCCCCTCTCACCCCATAACTTGTCTGAATATTCAGGACCTCCAGCCCTGCAGAGAGGGGTGTGCTGGACCCTTGTGGCATTCTCCCGTGGGTGCCCGTGAACAAGGATGGTTGTTGCCCACAGAGGGTGGTGTTGAGAGGCCGTACTTTGGGGTGGGGGCTGCCTTGTTCTCTGGGATTCCTTATGCCCGGGATGGGCCCCCTCTGCCCCAAGCTGGCCTCTCCCGGTGCCTGGCCCAAGGACCCTACCTGTCGCAGAGGCCTGGGGGCCCTGGGCTCTCTTGTCTTGGGGAGTCCTTGGAAACACCCCTTTCCCCCATTTGGGCCAGGCCCTTGGGATTCAAAATAGACCCCACAGAATAGCCATACGCCTGACTAATGATTGATCATTTTCATCAAGGTGTCCTATTTAGTATTCATCACCCACAGCACATGGGGAGGCGCAAGGTGGTCCTACCATTCCGTTCCTCCTGGGACACCCCCATCCCCGGCCTCCTGACCCAGGTAACTTTCCCCTCCTTCCTCGTTCCCAGGCCTTGAGTGGGTTGGGTTTTAAAGTTTTTTCCCTGCAGCTGCAAATCAGAAAACCAGGTCATAAAAGAACCTTGGGTGAGTGAGTGGGATGGAGCCAGGGGCCCCAGGGCCCCCGCTGGGGAACAGAAGCTTCCTTCTCTCCCCCTCCCTCCCAGGTCCCTGCGGGAGCTACAGCAGCTCCGGCCCACGCTGGGCCCACTTCCCTGACCGGAGGCCTGACCCTGGGGGCTAGAGAGGCTGTGGGCCCAGTGAGTTATCTCTGAGGCTGCCCAGGGCCCAGCAGGCAGCCAGGGGCCACCACTGCCCACGAGTAGATTCCCTACAGTTGGGTGGGGCCCGACACGGCTTCTGGGGCCACGCAGGTTGCAGAGGGGACCTGGGCACCCCCCTTTCCTTATTGTGCTCCAAGGGGCCTTCCTATAAACTGGGAATTCTTGGTGAGAGCCGTCCACGCCGCTGTGGCATCCATCACAAGGAACTGCCCTGTGGGCTGCTCACACTCAGGTCCCGGCCTCTCTGAGCCTCCCCTTTCTCTGTAAAAGGGCAGAACAGTCAAAAGCAGTGAGTGTGCAGACACAGGGTGGGCAGGCATTGCGGGCAAGGCTGCCCCTGACCCCCACCCCAATGGGTCCCGCACTGCCTGTGCGGGGACCGCAGAGCCGTGCTCTTTGCCTGGAAACACGGCTGAGCCCTGGTTCCGAAGGCCTTTGGGGGCTGATGGCCTTGTGCCTGGGGCCTGAGGGTGTCCGTGGGGCTCATCACACCCCCTTTCACGGCCGGGGGAGCAGGGAGACCCATCGCTGAGCTAGAGGAGTCCCGGGGCACGGAGTGGGCCCTGCGGCCTGGCCCAGCTTTGCGCTGTGTTTCTCCCTGGACCAGGGGCCTGGGCAGGCCAGCTCACAGGAGTCACCACAGAAGCACTGGCGGATCTGGAGCTCAGGACTGACCTCCTCCTCCCTTCCTTCTTTTCTCTTTTTCCTTCTTCCTTCCCTCCCAGTTTGGCTAGAACTGGAGATGTGGCCTTGACCAAGTGTCTGGGAGAAGGGGGAGGGGGAGGCGGGTCTGGACCAGGAGTTGTCCTGTGAAGGTATGTTACTGGGTGCCCTCCCCTGACCCCCACCCCTTCTCCCTCTAGCAGAACAGAGGCCAGACCCCCAGCGTGCACCCCGTCCGCTGCCACCTCTCCCCCCGGGTTCAGAGGTCACCGTCTCTCTGCCGAGGGTACCTCTTTCCACCCCCTCCTGAGGCCGCCCGCCCCAGCCCTCAGCCTGCCTCTCTCCCACCTGTCCTTCTCTAGTGCTCTTGAAAACTAATCATAATCATAATAATTAATAACAACAGAGCCTGTGGCAGGCCTGAGGCAGCTCTTAAAGAGGCCGAGCCCCATTTTCTCCTGGCAGAGCTGGCGGGGCCGGGGACCTGGTGGCTCTGAGAGGTGGCCTTTGTTCCTGCACCCCTCCCCTCCCTGGGCCTGGGGTTGGAGGTGGTGCTGGGGAGGCATTTTTGCCTGCCTTCTCCACCAGCCACTGGGCTTCGCGTATTTTAATTGAACTGTCTTTTCTTAGAGATAGATGCTTTCACCGCGTCCAGCTGCTCCTGTGCATTGGAAAGCCCGCTGTAATACGGCTCGACGAAATTAAAAGATGCAGCAGCTGGACTGATTAAACAGGGAAGGGGACACTGGTCAGAGCACTCTCTTTAAATAATGTTTCTGGAAATGCATTTTCAGAGAATGCGAAAAAATATTAAAAAAAAAAAAAAAACCTGTAGAAATGTTAACGATATCCACGAGACACTCAGCAGGAAATCAGAGCGATCGGGGACTAATAAAAGCCGAACTGTAATTTGTGCAGATATATGACGGGCAGCCTTCAGAGTGGGCCTCGGTTTGCAAATTCCGGGCTCATCAGCGAGGCCTGGGAGGGCAGAGCAGAGCGCGGGGACCGCAGGGGACACCCTGAGCAGAGGCCTCCACCTGCCAGCTCAGGCCTGGGCCAGAGGGGGTGCCCGTGTGCGCTGCCCAAGGGCAGAAGGAGCCCCCCCCCCCCGAGGCACGTCCCTCCCGGGGCCCCGTGGGGGAGGTGCAGGGCTGCCCACCTGGCGAGGAGCCGCCCCGGAACCAAGGCTGGGTCACAGCAGGCACCTCCTGTCGTGTTTGATTCTAGCTGCCAGGATGGACTAAACTGGGTCAGAAGGGGGGTCTCCTCCATGTCGGGGTGCCTGTGATGAGCCAGGGAGAGCCCATGGCACGGGGCTGTGACCTGTCCTGTGGGCAGGGGCCGAGCCCTCTCCAGGGTTGTGGGCTTCAGTCCCTGAGTAGCTGAGTGCCAAGGCAGCTGAGTGCCAAGGGCAGGGAGGTTGGCCTGGGCTGTGCTGACAGGACTCCTGGGGTCACCCGGCTGCCCCAGGCTTGACCCCTCCCTGGTCAGCACCCCGCCCCACCCCCCAGCCACCGCATGAGGAGGACATAGAGGTGGGATCTGGGTGAAGAAGGGGTTAGCTACTTCTTGGGGGAGCCCCTCTCTCCCTCCATGTGTGCCTGCCCCCCCGTTCTCTGTGCCCCCCCAGAGCCCTGGAGGCTCATAGCCCATGGTGAGCCACCCGTTCCCCTTTGGGGTTGGGAACGGGCACTGCTAGGTCCCCTGTGCCCTCCTGGGAGCCTGGGCTGTGCAGGCGAGCGTTGTGTGTGTAAACCCCGTGCCTGGGGACGCAGGCTGCCGCCAGCCCTCACCATGAGGACTCCTGAGCCTGGGGCATCCTTGCTTCTTCCTCCCTTCTCCGAGGGTCTTGGGTCGGGGTGGCGGGCAGAGGGACCATTAGCCTGGATGCTGCAGCCAGCCTGTTATATGAATCCAGTTGTTCTGCCCTGAAGGCCCCCCCACCCCCACTCCAGGGTCATTTCCTGACCCCCGATCCTGCTTTGGGGCAGTTCGGACCCTGTGCACGCCGGCCCCTAAAATCATAAACAGATGGGCTCTCGGCCTGGCCCTGACCCCGTGCAGGCCCCGCCCACCCAGGAGGCCCAGGGCTGCCTCTCACGTGCAGGGACCGCAGCCCTGTCCCCCGTCAGCATGTGCTGCCTCTCTCTGGGCCACGTAATCTGTTTATGTACCTACGGTATCAAAAATAGGAGGCAGGTGCCGCCATCCTGCGATCCTGGGAGTCGAGGAGGGGACATTTTATGCCTACAGTGGCTCGGCAGCCCCTAATCAGCGTCTGCTGGAAGGAACAGACAGATTCCAGATGGCATGGCAGTGATGGAGGAGGTGTGTGTGTGTGCGTGTGCGCGTGCCAGGCCTCGGTGAGTGGCTTCTGGGGCAGGAGCAAGCTGTCCCCAGCCCCCCGCAAGCTGGGTCACGCCTGAACACTGCTGCACTGGGGCTAGCTTACCGGATCCAGCAGCCCCAGGGGACAGGGGAGCGGGAATTGCCCTGCTAAATGATTCTGAAATGGCAGGGAAGGGCTGTGGGGGAGGGAGGGGGGAGCCGGCCGGGGGAGGGGGCAGCTCCCCAGTGACCTGGCGCTGGGCAGCCGGGTCGCACCTCCCTCCTCGGTGGCCTCCCTGTACCCATCCCTGTCGGAGCGGGAATTACAGAGCACACGTCCCTGACACAGAAGTTGTCAATATGTGCACAGCTGGTGGGGAGGCTGCGGGAGAGGGCAGGGCCCGGAGGGGGGGCTGGCTCTCCGAGGGAGAGGAAATGGCTCGTCTGAATCGCTCTCCCTCTGCCCCTCCCCACCCTCCCTCTCGCCCTTTCTCTTTTCACAGATAACCAGCCCGAGTCATGCAGTCTTTTCGAGAAAGGTGTGGTTTCCATGGCAAACAACAGACCTACCAGCAGACCTCACAGGAGACATCTCGCCTGGAGAATTACCGGCAGCCCAGTCAGGCTGGGCTGAGCTGCGACCGGCAGCGTCTGCTGACCAAGGACTATTACGGCCCGCAGCCCTTCCCCAGCTACGAGGGCGGCGCTGGCACGCCCGCCTCGGCGGCGCGCGCCAGCAAAGGCCTGTCCTCTCCGCAGGCCCCGCAGGGGAGGCCGTCCTTCGCAGGCTACGCCGCCGTCCAGGACGGCAGTCCCTACCCCGGCCGCTACTCGGGGGAGGAGGGCCTGCAGGCCTGGGGGGCACCGCAGCCACCACCCCCGCAGCCGCAGCCCCTGCCAGGGGCGGTGGGCAAATATGACGAGAACCTGATGAAAAAGACAGCAGCGCCCCCCGGCCGGCAGTACCCAGAGCAGGGCGCCCAGCTGCCCTTTCGGACTCACACCCTCCACGTCCAGCAGCAGCTGCCGCAACCCCCGCAGCCCCTGGCATACCCCAAGCTCCAAAGGCAGAAACCCCAGAACGACCTTGCCTCGCCCCTGCCCTTCCCCCCGGGCAGCCACTTCCCGCAGCAGTCCCAGTCCTTCCCCGTCTCCTCCACCTACTCCTCCACCGGCCAGGGCGGCGGGCAGGGGGCCCACTCCTACAAGAGCTGCACAGCCCCGTCCACCCAGCCCCACGACAGGCCGCTGACCGCCAACACCGGCCTGGCCCCAGGCCAGCGGGTCCCGAGCCTTCACGCCTACCAGCCTGGGCGCCTCAGCTACGAGCCACAGAAGCAGCAGCAGCAGCAGCAGCAGCAGCAGCAAGCCCTCCAGAGCCGCCACCACGCCCAGGAAACCCTCCACTACCAAAACCTCACCAAGTACCAACACTACGGGCAGCAAGGCCCAGGCTACTGCCAGCCGGACGCGGCCGTCAGGACCCCAGAGCAGTACTACCAGACCTTCAGCCCCAGCTCCAGCCACTCGCCTGCTCGCTCTGTGGGCCGCTCCCCTTCCTACAGCTCCACCCCATCGCCGCTGATGCCCAGCCTGGAGAACTTTCCCTACAACCAGCAGCCGCTGGGCCCTGGAGCCTTCCCCGCCGGTCTCGCAGACCACAGCCACTTCATGCCCCTGCTCAACCCCTCCCCGACGGACGCTGCTGGCTCCGTGGATGCCCAGGCCGCCAACTGCAAGTCCCTGCAGAAGGACAAGCTTCCCGAGAGCCTGCTGTCAGACCTCAGCCTGCACAGCCTCACGGCGCTGACCTCGCAGGTGGAGAACATCTCCAACACCGTGCAGCAGCTGCTGCTCTCCAAGGCGGCCATGCCCCAGAAGAAAGGCCTCAAGAGCCTGGCGGCCCGGACCCCGGAGCAGCACAAGAGCCAGCACTGCAGCCCCGAGGGCAGTGGCTACTCAGCCGAGCCTGCAGGCACACCGCTGTCGGAGCCGCTGAGCAGCACACCACAGTCCACGCACGCCGAGCCGCCCGAGGCTGACTACCTGAGCGGCTCCGAGGACCCGCTGGAGCGCAGCTTCCTCTACTGCAGCCAGGCCCGCGGCAGCCCCGCCAGGGTCCACGGCAGCTCCAAGGCCAAGCCCGAGTCCGTGTCCACCTGCTCCGTGACTTCACCCGACGACATGTCTACCAAGTCCGACGACTCCTTCCAGAGCCTGCACGGCAGCCTGCCGCTCGACAGCTTCTCCAAGCTCGTGGCCGGCGAGCGGGACTGCCCGCGCCTGCTGCTCAGCGCCCTGGCACAGGAGGACCTGGCCTCCGAGATCCTGGGGCTGCAGGAGGCCATCAGCGAGAAGGCCGACAAGGTCTGGGCCGAGGCGCCCAGCCTAGCCAAGGACACCGGCAAGCCACCCTTCTCGCTGGAGAACCACAGCGCCTGCTTGGACCCCGTGGCCAAGGGTGCGTGGCCGCGGCCGGGGGAACAGGAGGCCCTGCCCGAGGCCCTGCAGCTGGAAAAGGGCGGCGGCACCAAGGACTTCGGCCCGGGGCTGTTCGAAGATCCTTCCGTGGGCTTCGCCACCCCTGACCCCAAGAAGACAACTGGTCCCCTCTCCTTTGGTGCCAAGCCCACCCTGGGGGCCGCCGCCTCGGACCCCGCCACGGCGGCTTTCGACTGCTTCCCAGACACGACCACCGCCAGCTCAGCGGACGGCGCCAACCCCTTCGCCTGGCCCGAGGAGAACCTGGGGGACGCCTGTCCCCGATGGGGGCTGCACCCCGGCGAGCTTGCCAAGGGTCTGGAGCAGGGCGGGAAGGCCGCCGACAGCGTCGGCCAGGAGGACGCCCGCGAGGCTTCGGCCTGCCTGGGCTTCCAGGAGGAGCAGCCCTCGGGGGAGAAGGCTGTGGTGCCCCGGGACTCCCAGCAGGAGGAGGGGGGCGGGGTCAAAGAGGAGGCGGGCGGGCTGCTGCAGTGTCCCGAGGTGGGCAAGGCCGACCGCTGGCTGGAGGACAGCCGGCACTGCTGCTCCGCCGCCGACTTCGGGGACCTCCCGCTGCTGCCGCCCGCCGGCAGGAAGGGGGACTTGGAGGCGGAGGAGTACTCGTCTCTGTGCGAGCTCCTGGGCAGCCCCGAGCAGAGGCCGGGCATGCAGGACCCACTGTCGCCCAAGGCCCCGCTGCTGTGTGGCAAGGAGGAGGTGGAGGAAGTGCTGGACTCCAAGGCCGGCTGGGGCTCCCCGTGCACTCTCTCTGGCGAGTCCGTTATCTTGCTGGGCCCCACCGTGGGCACCGAGTCCAAGGTCCAGAGCTGGTTCGAGTCCTCCCTCTCCCACATGAAGCCAGGGGAAGAGGGGCCCGAGGGGGCGCTGGCTCCGGGGGATTCCACTGCCCTGGCCCCGGAAGCCTCCCTGACCCAGAAGCCGAACAAGCCCGCTGTGCCCGAGGCGCCCATCGCCAAAAAGGAGCCTGTGCCTCGCGGCAAAAGCTTACGGAGCCGGCGGGTGCACCGGGGGCTGCCCGAGGCCGAGGACTCCCCGTGCAGGGCCCCGGCACTGCCCAAAGACCTGCTGCTCCCTGAATCGTGCACGGGGCCCCCCCAGGGACAGATGGAAGGGGCGGGGGCCCCAGGCCGGGGGACCTCGGAAGGGCTCCCCAGGATGTGCACCCGCTCCTTCACGGCCCTGAGTGAGCCCCGCACGCCCGGACCCCCGGGCCTGCCCACCACCCCTGCCCCCCCAGACAAGCTGGGGGGCAAGCAGCGAGCTGCCTTCAAGTCGGGCAAGCGGGTGGGGAAGCCCTCCCCCAAGGCCGCATCCAGCCCCAGCAACCCGGCCGCCCTGCCTGTGGCCTCCGACAGCAGCCCCATGGGCTCCAAGACCAAGGAAACAGACTCACCGGACGCACCAGGCAAAGACCAGCGCTCGATGATACTCCGGTCCCGCACCAGGACCCAGGAGGCCTTCCACTGCAAGCGGCGGCGCGCCTCAGAGAGCCGGCTCCCCACCTGCCGCGCCGCCAAGAAGCTGCTCGCCAACAACCACCTGCCCACCACGTTCAAGGTCGCCAGTAGCCCCCAGAAGGAGGGCCGGGCGGGCCAACGAGCAAGGGTCCCCAAGCCTGGCGCAGGTGGCAAGCTCTCCGATCGGCCCCTCCACGCCCTCAAGAGGAAATCGGCCTTCCTGGCACCTGTCCCCACCAAGAAGCGCAACCTGGTCTTACGCAGCGGCAGCGGGGACACGAAGGAGGAGGGGGCCGAGGGCTCTCCCACCCTCTTCAAGAGGATGATGTCTCCCAAGAAGGCCAAGCCCGCCAAGGGCAACAGTGAGCCGACGGCAAAGCCGCCGCCCCCGGAGACCCCTGACGCCAGCCTGAAGCTAGCCTCACGGGCATCCGTCCAGGGGGCCATGAAAACCAAGGTGCTGCCCCCCCGGAAAGGCCGGGGCCTGAAGCTGGAGGCCATCGTGCAGAAGATCACCTCGCCCAGCCTGAAAAAGTTCGCGTGCAGAGCGCCAGGGGCCCCTCCCGGGAATCCTCTGAGCCCATCCCTCCCCGAGAAGGACCGTGGGCTCAAGAGCACAGGGGGCAGCCCGCTGGGGGCAGAAGAAGGTCTCCTAAATGTGAGCACTGGGCAGAAGTTCCCAGCAGCTTTGGGGGCCGATCCGTTATGCAGAAATCCGACCAACAGATCCTTAAAAGGCAAACTCGTGAACAGTAAGAAACTGTCCTCGACTGACGGTTTCAAAACTGAGGCCTTCACGTCCCCAGAGGCCCTACTGCCCGGGGGCACTGCCCTGGCACCTAAGAAGAGAAGCCGGAAAGGCAGGGCTGGAGCCCTCGGACTCCCCAAAGGCTCCCTGGAGAAGAGGCCTCATCTCGGCCCAGCTCTGCTCCTGACGGCCAGCAGCACGCAGGGGGGCAGCGAGGACAGCTCTGGCGGAGGAGGCAAGAAGCCAAAGACGGAGGAGCTGGGGCTGGCCTCCCAGCCCCCTGAGTGCCGGCCCTGCCAGCCCCAGGTGAGGGCACAGAAGCAGCCTGGCCACACCAACTATAACAGCTATTCCAAGCGGAAGCGCCTGACGCGGGGCCGGGCCAAGAACGCCACCACCTCACCCTGTAAGGGGCGTGCCAAGCGGCGGCGGCAGCAGCAGGTGCTGCCCCTGGATCCCGCAGAGCCTGAAATCCGCCTCAAATACATTTCCTCCTGCAAGCGGCTGCGCGCAGACAGCCGCACCCCCGCCTTCTCGCCCTTTGTGCGGGTGGAGAAGCGGGACGCGTTCACCACTGTATGCACTGTTGTCAACTCCCCCGGAGAGGAACCCAAGCCCCACAGGAAGCCTTCCTCCTCCTCTTCCTCCTCCTGCTCCTTCCCCTTGGACGCGGCCGGGGCCTCCCTAGCCACGCTCCCTGGAGGCTCCACCCTGCAGCCTCGGCCCTCCCTGCCCCTCTCCTCCACCATGCATCTGGGGCCCGTGGTCTCCAAGGCCCTGAGTACCTCTTGCCTTGTTTGCTGCCTCTGCCAAAACCCGGCCAACTTCAAGGACCTCGGGGACCTCTGTGGGCCCTACTACCCTGGACACTGCCTCCCCAAAAAGAAGCCAAAACTCAAGGAGAAGGTGCGGCCAGAGGGCGCCTGCGAGGAGGCCTCGCTGCCTCTTGAGAGGACACTCAAAGGCCTCGAGTGCCCAGCTACCACCACCGCCACCACCACCACCACCGGGAAGCCCCCCAGGCCTGACGGCCCAGCCGATCCGGCCAAGCAGGGCTCCCTGCGCACCAGCGCTCGGGGCCTGTCCCGGCGGCTGCAGAGTTGCTACTGCTGTGACGGTCGGGGGGAAGGTGGTGAAGAGACAGCCCCAGCTGACAGGAGCCGCAAGCACGAGTGCAGCAAGGAGCCGCCGGCAGAGCCTGGCGGGGACACGCAGGAGCACTGGGTGCACGAGGCCTGTGCCGTGTGGACGGGCGGGGTCTACCTGGTGGCCGGGAAGCTCTTTGGGCTGCAGGAGGCCATGAAGGTGGCCGTGGACATGGTAAGAGGCCAGCCCAGCCGGGTGGGGACCTCGGGTTCTGTAGGCAGGCCATCTCTCTAATACTAGAGCCTGGCCCAAACATACCACAACCACAAATGAATACGTGGGGAGCTTAGCCGGAGTGTGGAGGCACACTCCAGGCTGAGGCAGGACACACCCGCCCACCCCTGCTCCAGACCTCCCACTGTGGCCCCTTACTGCCTGCTCAGCCCTGTACCCACCACACACGCACTCGGCCCCTTCCGGCTGCAGCACGCCCCCACCCAAGCCCCCCAGCACCCCTGCTCACCTAATCAGCTGAGATGCTCAGGCCCCAGAGCTGCATGTCAGGGGGCAGCGGGGCCTGCGGGGGAAGAGCCTCTCCAGCAACAGGGGGCTGGGTCGTGAGCCCTTACCTTTCCTGCGAGGCCCTAAAACGTCCCCTGAGGAACTGCAGCCGCCGAGGGCTTGGTTTAGGTCCCAGCGCTGCCCCTTGCTGTGTGTCTCCAAGAAGATAACCTAACCTCTCTGTGCCTCCGTTTCCTTATCTCTAAAGTGGGCATGACAGTCCCCTGTGGAGGGGCCCTGAGGATTATGTGAGTTCACACCCATAAAGCTATTACAGCCATACCTGGCCCGTCCACATGCTCCGTGACCATCTCCTGGGGCCAGTGACAGTGGCAGCCAGCCAGATGACACTAGCATGTTGTTTCAGCAGTGTGACCGTTACTCCGATCACCGAGGGGACCCCCGATCCCCTCACTCCCTGCTGCCCGGGGATGGGGCGGGACTCCGCACTCTCTCCTGCGGCCCGTGCTCCTGCCCCCCTCCCCAGCCCTTGGGGCCCCATGCCCTGTGCCCACCCCACCTGCCCACCTGTTCCCTCTGGGTACTCCCCCCACCAGCCATGCGGAGCAGCCCTGTGCTGGGCGGGGGGCGGGGTGCGCTACTGGGCTGCCCGCACCTCCCTGTTTCCCGTGCCTGACCCTCTCCATGTGGGGTCCTCCAGCCTGACAGCAGCCCCAAGGCCCAGAGCCCTCACCCTTCCTGCCTCCCGTCTCCTCCCCTCCCTCCCTCCCTCCGGTGTGTCTGCTTCCCTCCCTCGTCACTGCCTCCTTCCCAGCGGCCCTGAAGGAGGTTCAGGTGTCTCCCGCCATTAAAAGATAATACCAAGCGCTCAGATCACCAGGCCAACTGGCAGCCACCCGCGGCCTCCCGAAAGTGTCCCTGGCCTGCTCCGCCCCGCCGGGCTGCACTGCTACTGCACCTTGTCCGAGCACAGGGGGCAACCCCCTCTTCCCCAGGTCACCTGTTCCGGGCACTTTGGTCTCACCTCACCGCACCAACCTCCTATTGGCCTGGGGAGGAAGCCGGGGGTCCGAGTGGCCTTGTGGTTTCCTGGCATCATGCGGCTGTTACATAACGGAGCTGGAGCTTGGCCCGGTCGCCCCATCTCTGCCCGCTGTGCCATCCTCCCAAAATGGTCCAGCGGCCTCCCACCCTGGGAGCATCCCTGGGAAGGTCAGAACAGGGGTGCTCACCAGCCACCCTGCCAGAGAGGTGGTCCCGGGCCAGGTGGGGGCTAGCAGCCAGGCAAGCCTCAGAGGGGCTCATTAAAGCAGCACCCGCATCTGGAGGACACCCTGCCTGGAAAGACGGGCGGGGTCTGGGGCTTCCCAGGTCATGGTTCAGCCCCCTGCCCACTGACAAGCCCAGACCTCCTTGGGCCCCTCCCCCCGCAGACCCTTTCTGCCTCGGAGCTCGGTGGTAGCGCGCAGCCTTGGAGTCAGGTGGACCCCGGTTCCAATCCCAGCTCTGCCCCAAGAGCCAGTTCTGTGACCCCAGCAAGTCACCGTCCTCTGGGAGCCTCGGGGCGCCGAAGCCCGTCAGCAGGGCGGGGCTGTGGGGACAGCCGGACCCGCCTTCACACCCATCAGCACCCTGGCTCTCTGCAGGGACAGAACTTCTGCGCAGGCCCTCGGGGGCACCCCTCTTCCTTCTGTGTCCCTTCCTGGGGGCCCTCGGGGGCACCCCTCTTCCCTCTGTGTCCCTTCCTGGGGGCCCCTACACACCTGCCCGCCCTGAGCCATGCTGTGCCCACCTCCAGGGACCTGTTTCCTAGTCTGCCCAGAGGCTACCTCTCCCCCCAAACTCCCAGGCACCCCATCACCCACCCGGGGGAACAGCTCAGAACGTGGGTGCTGGGGTCAGAAGGGCCCAAGGCCTCTCGTACCTCTGTTTCTCCACACCTAAAATGCCTGTCACAAGGGTTTGGGGGCCTCAGTGCAGGCGGGGTGGAAGGCCGTCACCAGAGGAGCCCACTGTCACTGTTTAGCCATCAAGGGCCACTGTGGGTGGGACACTTGGGCCCGGTCAGGGGGCCACTCCTGCCCCACCACACCTTTGCCCCAGAGCCCTAGGAAGCTCAGTCTTGACCAGAAGGAAACTGCCATCCAGAGGCAATGAATGTTCCAGACCGACCCCCAGCCCCCATTCTGTAGCTCCCCACCCCAGCGCAGCTCCAGAAGGAGCATTCCCAGGCATTTCTCAGGCTAGGCCCAGGAAGGGTGTGAGAAGACTCATCCCTGGCCTCCCACCTGCTGGGGGTGGGGTCCCCATCAGTCCCCGGCGTGGGAAGGAGCCCACCCCTGCCCCCCACCCCGAGCAGTGAGGCACCATGACCGCCAGCCTGTGCTCCAGCTGGGTTGCTGGGCTCAAAGCCCGTCCAGCTCCTCTTGAGCTGTGTGCCCTCAGGCAAGTTACTCGGCTTTTCTGAGCTCTCATCCCTCACCTGTATAAAATAAAGCGATGCTGATGCCATCGGGGTGTTCTGAGGAGGCGGCCTCCACATGTGCCTGGTGTGTCACGAACTACAGTTACTGGTTGCAGTAGCTTAGCCTCCGGGTGGGGTGGGGTGGGGTGGGGGCCTGCCCCCTCCCCCTCCCCTCCCCCTCCCCAACCTCACTCCCCTGCTGCACAGGGGGTCTGTGGGATCTGGGGACCAGCCTGTCCCTCCCCAGGCCTCAGGTTTTGCTTCCAAGGGGCTTCCTGGCATCGCCATCCTGTCCTGGCACGTCCCCCTGCAGGCAGCTGGGCCCAACCTGGGGCAGCCCCCAAGCTCAGACCACGGTTTTGGCTTTTGAGAGGCTGAGTGAGCCAGCTGCTGTGCCGGCCGGCGTAGGGTTTACGTGAACCCCGCGTTCAGGCACCGGCTGTTTCCTCCTCCTGGGTCCCGGGCAGGGGGTGAACAGCCTGAGAGGAGAGCATCCGACTCTGGGGCCAGTGCTTGTTCTGCCCCCGGAAATGGTAGCAAACGATACTTAACCACCTTCGCCTGGAGTGGGGACCTCAGCTTCACTGTCTGTGAAGTGGCATCCATGAAAGCTGCCCACCCGGAGGCTGTGGGGAGGAGCTGGCAGGCGAGGGCACAGCCCGGCGGTGACTGGCCCTGTGCGTTGTCGTCCACTAGGCACACGGAGTTGCTCATTTAATCTTCACAACTGTCCCACAAGGCAGGCGCTGTCCCCATTATACGGAAGAGGCGGGAAGGGCTGAGCTGCTTGGCCGAGGTCACGCAGTGCACGGTGGCTGAGCCAGGGCTCGCCCGGGCCTACGGGAGGCCGAGGCTTAGCCACAAGATGGTTGCTTTCCCGCCCCAAGAGCTCCCCCCACCCAAGGTGCCAGGCCGGCGGCTGCCACAAAACCAATCCTGTGGACGTCCATTCTGAGCCTCCCTCCAAGCTGCCTCTCCAGGGCCCCCTGGGAGGAAGGGGTGGGGGCCGGGCCCCTCGGCTGCAGACTCACCTGCCTTCCCTCTCTCCTCGCCAGACTTGTTCCAGCTGCCAAGAAGCCGGAGCCACCATCGGGTGCTGCCACAAAGGATGCATCCACACCTACCATTACCCGTGTGCCAGTGATGCGGGTAAGAGCCAGCCCAAGGGGACCGAAGGTCGGGGGACGCAGGCACAGCTCCTCGAACTGGCCCCACTTGACCCGTCGGCTTCCCTCTTCTCCTGCCCCAGCAATTCTTTACCTTCTCGTGTCTCTCGGCTGAGCCCTGTGCTGAGCAATGTTGGTGACGAGGAGACACATCAGTCCCCAGCCACCTGCTGGAGGAGTGCCCAGAAGCACAAACTACAAAGCGGAAAGCTGTGTGTGAGCTGCCGTTGCCGAGGGGTGCCTACAGCTGGGGAGGTTCTCAGGCCTCCAAGAGTGGGGCTACTGGGCTGGGCCTTGGAAAAAGGCTGAATAGTTCACTGGGTTGGAGAAAAAGGAGAAAAGATAGTTCAGTAACAAAAACTGAGTGAGAGGGAAGGAGAGGAAGTTCAAGACAGACTCCCCCTGGCTCCACGGCACAGCTGTGGAAGGTTTAAGCAGGACGGTGGGCCCTGGAGTCAGGACCAGGCTCCCCTGCACCTGCCCCATTCTCTCCACTCCCTCGCTCACTTGACCCGCGGGCATTTATCGAGGACCCACCATCACCAGGCAGGTGGCATACTGACGGCCTGGGCCAGAGAGCCCAGAGCCCCCAGTCCTGGTGGCATGCTTCAGATGTGGACTGGGTGAGCCCACTGATATCTCTGCACTCGGTTCCCCATCTGTAAAGCTGAGGTTAGAGTCATTTCTTCTTTCTGCAGCTGTCTGGAGCAGGGAGTGAGATCCCAAGCACGACCCGGAAAGGGCAGCCCCGGTCCGATTTGGGGGCCAGCCCCCACGATCTCTGTCCCCCACCCCCTGCTAGCCTGGAAGAGGGTGAGGTTATCGTGACCCTGTTGCACGACGACAGGGCAGAGGCATCTCCTGGCAGGACCCTCCCTGCTCCCACCGCCCGGGGACCCCTCTTCCCATCTGAATGCCAGTTCCTGGCATCAGCCAGCACCGAGCCGCCCCCAGGAGCACACACGGGACTGAGCGGTGACAGTTCCTTGGCGAGGGCTGAGGTGCTAGCACCTTAGGGAGGGAACCCGCTGGAGCAGGACATGGGGCTGCTCTGGCTCCACACCCTGCCCTGAGGGCTGTAGGAACCGGATTTTAATGTGGACTCCGCCACTTCACCAGACCCAGGGCCTGACCTCCAGGAACAGGTGCTGCGGGCTGCAGCTCTCCTCCCACAGTGATTAGGTTCGCGCCTGTGCTCTGCCAGCCCCACACCAGGCCTCGCACTGTCTCCAGCGGCACCTTCACAGACAGGCTGCCTTACCCGTGGCCACCGCACTGCAGGAACGGCCAGGGGGTGACTCACTGGCCAGCTCCACGTCCTGTGCGCTGTCCCCTCCGGTGTTGCAGCTTCCCAGCCTCCTGGGGGGCTCATGTCTCAGTGGGACAGACAGGAAAACCGTAATCCTTGCCTAAAGTTACGGAGACCAAACAAGGAGAGATTGTGTGCTGAGAGATCCATCCTGAGTTGGGAGGGAATCCAGGAGGGCTTCTAGGAGGAGGTGACATTGGAGCCAGTCCTCAAGAGGTCAAGGGAGGTGGGCAGGAGCTGGCTTGTGGTGGGACATACATACCAGGCTTGGAGCGATACAAACTGTTTCCAGTGATGTCTTTGAGGAACTCCCCACATAGTAGGGCTCTCTGTAGGGCCGCAGGGGGCAGATGAGATGCTGGCCTGAGCAGAGCTGTGACGGAGCCCTGCATTCCGGAGAGAGGGGCTGCAGGTGCAGATGGAGCCTGCGCCTCAGAGGCTTTGCAAGCTCAGGAAGCAGGGCCATGCTGGGAGGAGGGGGGAGAGGGAGGCGGCCAGCGTCCCCAGGCCAGCGAGCAGGCCCGAGGCAGGGCAGGCTGTGCCGCTGGTGTATCAGCCACCGGACCTTCCAGGCCCAGCCTCCAGCACGTCTCAGGAGGGTGTGTGGGGGCCGGTGGGCCCTGCCGCACGCCAGGCTGAGCCCACCCAGGTGGCCGTAGTCAGCCGGCAGCTCAGCTGAGGCTGGTGGACCCAGATGAGCTGGGGCCACAGCTGGGCCAGCTCCTCTCTGCTCTGCATGGCCTCTGCACTCCAGCAGGCCCAGCTGGGCAGCCCCCTCTCTCCTTCACAGAGGGGCTGCGCAGGGCCGGGTGGGGGAGGCAGTTAATCCCCACACGTGCAGCTCCCTTTGGGGTTGAACTTGAGGCATCTGCCTAGGGTTGGAGGGTTTGGCAGAGCCCGGAGGGGGCGGTGTGGGAGAGGGGCATGGAGCGGGTACAGTGGCCAGAGAAGGGGGCAGGACTAGTGAGCCTAGCAGCCAGAGGGAAGGGGGACCCGGCTCCAGGCAGCACAGGGGCGCGGGGGGCACCCAGGGAGTGAGCTGGGCAGGCAGGAGCCCCCGGCAGGCACCCAGCCCCTGGTCAATACCTTGCACCTGCCCGACCCGGGTCTGGAAGTGCGGTCCTCCGTGGAGCCCTGCAGGGGTCTGGGCCAGGCCCCCAGACCACGGGGCACCAGAGCTGCCCAGGCCCACTGACCCTGCGCCCTTTGTTAGGCAGCCCACATTGGAGCTAGCATAGCGAGCACCAGGCCCCGGGCCACTTTGTCAGCTGGGTCCTGGCTCCCCAAGTGCAGACACCAGGAGAGGGCTTGGGGATGGGTGACTGGCCCTCCCTCCCCACGTCCAGAGTGGCTGCTGGGGGCGGCTGAGCATGATGCCTCTGGAAGTACCCCCCCCCCACTCTTTGCTTCCGGGGCCCCAAGCCCTTGACTGTAGGGCCCGCGGGGCGGGGGCCCCGTGTGTGCAGCGGACCAGGGTTCAGGCCAGTGCTCTGCTGAGTATGACCCAGGACAGCGGTGTCAGGCTTACTTGAGTGTAGGGAGGGGGAAAACACGAGCCGCCTCAGACCTATGGCAGTTTTCAGGTCTGAGACCCGGGCTCTGGAGGCTACCCAGCCCTGCTCCCCACCTGGGCTGCCTCTAGCTGCCACTATCCCAGTGCTGCGGCAGAGCCACCCCCAGTGATGCCAAGACTGGCTTGGTTGTTTGTGGGTCTGGGGTTTGTTCAGAACAGTGGCCCATAGGCAGGGGAGGGAAGGGGATGAGCCCAGGAGAGGTCCAGAGGGTGACGGGAGGGGACTCCAGGGGGAAAAGTCAGGGCCTCCCTAGGTGGCAGCAGGCAAGGCAGTGGGGCCTGCTCGGCCATTCTCTGCTCCCCCAGGGCGGACAGTGCCATGGGCACTCCAGTACCTGCTAAGATTCACTCAGACCCGGGACCTCCATCCCCTCCTCCCCTGCCCCAGTGCTCAGGTCAGCCTGCCCGGCTAGGCCCCCACGGGAACAAGCCCACAGCAGACAGACAGGAGCAGTGGGCGGGACGCCCATTTTACAGATGTGAGGACCAAGGCTCAGAGAAGTGGCTGGGGCTGGAATCCAGACCTGTGGCCACACGGTCCAGTCCCAGTTGGTCAACACACGTTCACTGAGCACCCCCTGGGTGTCAAGGCCTATCTAGGGGCTGGGCCCGGACCACTAGGAGGGAGTGACCAGTGTGGCCCAGCAAAGCACAGCGGGGGAGGGCGAGGGGGAGAGTGGTGAGGCCTCCCCACGACAAAAGGGGGTTCCAGAGGGAGGGGAAAGGAGAGTAAAGGACAGATAGGCCAGCGGGGCTGGAGGGCTGACGGAGTTCGGTTTGGGTCGGATTTCAAGCAGAGGCTGACTTACTCTGAAAAAAAAGCTGCAGCTGAGGGCGTCCGGGGCTGTGGGCCTGCCTGCCGGCCGGAAAAGACGCCGTTCTGACTGCACGAACTTCTCTTGCTCACAGGTTGCATATTCATCGAAGAGAACTTTTCTTTGAAATGCCCCAAACATAAGGTGGGTGACCGCGAGCCTCCCCTGGAGGGGCCCAGGCTGGAGAAGAGCCCCCAGCGAAGGATCGCCGCCTCCGGGCGGACTAGGCTGGGGGCGGGCCAGTACGGGCGGGCCCGGGCCACTTATACACCCCGCACGTGCGGGAGGCGGGGCCAGCCCGGGGCGGGGCGGGGCGCGGGGACCGGCCTACAGGCAAAGCCGCAGGTGGGGCCTCGCTCTGGGGGCGCGGGCGGGGTCGGGGCCGAGGGGAGGGACTGGAGGAGTTGACCGCTCGGCAGGTGCCCCGCCGTCAGCAATGCGCCGCGCGTCTTTTCCCCGCAGAGGCTGCCATTGTAATCCAGCCCCCGGCCGGAGGAGCCGCCGGATCCCGCCCGCCCGCCCGTCTGCCCGCCCGCCGCCGCCGCCGCCGCCGCCGCCGAGGAGAGGAGCCGCCGGCGCAGCCCCAGGACCTTTGCGCTGCTTCCGGCGCGGGTCCAGAGCCGATCCTTGATCCGGACCCCGGATCTTGGATCTGGCCTCCTCGGGCGGAAGCTAGTGGTCCCCGGTCGGGAAGAAAACAGGTTCCGGATCCGTCTGCTCCCGGAACCGGACGGCACAGGGCCTTCTCGCCCCCATCCCCCGGCCAGGCTTGGAGAGGGGGAACCCGCGGAGCGGCCAGACTCCTTGGAACACCCAGGCTCCGGCGTGGGTGGGAGGCCTTTAGCCTGGGGATACGCTTCTCCCCCTGGAAGTTTCAGGACGACGTGGCACACATTCCACGTGGGTCGGTAGTGGCACGCAGCTGGGCACCCTGGGAGTAGGGTGGGGTCCGAAGAGGCCGAGGCCGGCTCCTCTCCAGGACGTGTGTCCTGGAACGAGGCTGGGGGCGGAGGGAGCCGAAGCCTGTCCGGCGCAGGAGGGGCCGGAGGCTGTGCACCCTTCCTTCCCAGCCTTGGCCAAAACCCTCGTGCGAGTCCGGAGGGCCTGGGGCCTGGGGCCCGTGCTCAGGGGATGCGGGCTCCCCGGGCGTGGACTGGATTGGCCCCCGCTGGCTTCTGCTCGTCTCCCTTCCAGTCCGCCCCATCCCCGGAGCCCAGCCTGGGAGCGCACCCCCGGCAGACGCATGACCGACCCTCTGCACGACCACCGTTTCCGGGGGCTGCAGCGCCACTCGCACGGGAGCGGAGACAGCGCTAGATCCATGTACACACCTGTGTGCCCCTCTATATATATGTCACATAGAATGTATATATGTTGGGAACATGCTCGCTTCTCCCATGTGTCGCCGCCGTGCGTCGTGTGCCCCTCAGCACGGGGCCCTTACCGGGAAGGGGGCCCTGGCACTGCCTCCTTCCCCAAGCAGGCACCACCGCCCGGGCCAGTGCCCGCCAGTTCGTCCGCCTGTCTGTCCGTGTCCTCAGCTCTGTCCACGCTTCGATAGGCCTGATGCAGCCCCAGCCCGGGGCCGCCCTAGAAACTTCCTGTACATATGACTGTAAAACGGTGAACGTGTGTATTATATCCGGCCTCGTTATATAGTGTATATATATGTATACATATACATATATATAATATATATGAAGACTGTAAATGTTAAGACTAGTGTTCTTATTAGTATATTGCTTCACACTGAAGATTGTGTGTATCGAGCTGTTTCTAAAAGATGTTTATTTTCCTTAAGAGTAAAAAAAACAGTCATTGCATTCAGAAAAAAAAAAGTCAATAAAGATACAACGATTGTTTTGGAATTCTGCAGCCCGTGGATTCTGACCAGATTCTGCTGGGAGAGGGGCCAGGCTCTGGGGGAGAGGTTGGAATGGAGGGGAGGGGAGTGGAGGGTTCTGGGGACCTTACTGCAGGTACAGGAAAGAAGCCCTTGCTGCCCAGCCACACCCACGTTACCTCCGGGGAGGGGACAGGGGTCAGGCAGGTGAGACTGACACCCAGACACATAGGGAGACCCAGGTTGTAGCTCCTGTCACAACAGATCCCCAAAGACATGGAGCTGTCCTCCCATATCATCCCGGGACCCGAAGGGGGCAGAAGCTGGGAGAGGAGGCAAGAAGGCGCAGCTGAGACCATAAGGACCCTAAGGGTTAGGAGATGATATAGCCCAAACGTGCGGCCCAGTGATCAGTGGGATCCAGGTCAGCTGGAGGGAATAAAGCCAGGCCTCCCAAACCGAAGGGCAGGTAGGGATGGGAAGCATTTGCCTGGGTGCTGGGGGGACGGATGGCCCAAAGGATCCCCTCTGGTTAGTACACACCCCGCTCCCCAAAGGAGCAAAACCCAGATTATAAATAAGTTCATTTTTTATTCTCTGTATAAAACTTCTCAACCTATGAAAATAAAGTTTGCAAAAGGCAAAGTAACACTTGGAACCTCAGAGGCCAGGAGGCTGGCGCACCACGATCTACACTATGCACAGGTCTCCCCAGATGCGAGGGAGGCGCCAGGGGCAGGGCCCTTCGGCTCAGTGAAACGCACCCCTCCTTCCCTCTGGACGGAGAGGGAAAGCCTAGGATCGGCGGCGCGCTTAACACTTGACCCCCAGCGGCGGCCAGGCCCCGGCAATCCCCCGGCTGGCCACCAGGGGCCAGCACCATCCCGGCCGCCGCTCACTGAGTGCTGGAGCGGGCTGGGGAGGCCCCAAGGTCAAGTACGGAAGTCCCCGAGGGTCTCCAGCCCTCCAGGGACCGTGCACTCCGTGGGCGAGCCTTGGACACCGGGTCTCCAGCGCTGCCCTCGGCCGTCGAGACAGAAACAGGAGCGCTGGGGCTGGGCCGCCAGCGAGGGTCTAGCTGGAGGTTACGGTGGTCCCGCCGCCCAGGCGCATGAGCATCTGCTGGCAGTCATGCAGCAGCCGACGGTCACCGAGCTTCTCGAGCGTGCGTGCCGCCTCGGCCAGCATGCCCACTCGCTGCCCAGGCGCCGACAGGAAGCCGGGCGGCAGGTAGCAGGAAGCCAGGAGCAACGCCTCCGCGTGCTCCCGCCTCGTGGGCCGCGGCTCCAGCTCCACCGCCGTGCCTGCACACACGCACAGCGGCACGTCAGTGGCGGGGCCGCGCCGGGGGTGGGGCTCGGATCCCTGCCCCGCCCCCCGGGACAACCGGCCCCGCCCCAGGCTAGTCAGCACCCGCCCCCTCGGTCTCGGAGGAGCACGGAGCCTCGCCCCTTCCGCGCCTGACCCCTGGAGCACAGACCGCGTACACAGTCGCGTGTCCCACAAAGGACAGTCATCCCCACTGACTCAGGTTAGGCCTCCCATCAGGGAGCCACCACCAAGTCCCTCGGTCCCTGTGTGCCTTACACACAGCCTCCCTCTGCAGCCTCCACCTGGCGTGTGGCCCTTCCCACCTGGGCCAGCTGTCCTTCTCACCTCCTTTGCCGCAGGGGCCGGCCCTCCTCCTCAGGCTGCGGTCTAGGAGCTGGTGTGTCCGCGCCGGGCTGGCCCCTGCCATCAGCCGGGCAGTGGCTTCATGCAGGAACACCTGGGCAGGAGGGGCCAGGAGAGGTTCCAGCCAGGCCCCCGCTCCCTCCCAACACCTCACATACGTCCCCATTGCAAGCCAGGGCCCCATGGGCACTCACCCTCCGCATGGCAGGCCGGAAACTCTGCGCCAGACGCCTCAGGCCACTCAGGTCCCTCTGGAAGCCACGGAGCTCGAGGGCAGAGGCCTGGGCCCCACTGCCCGGGCCCGGTGAGGCCTGGGAGGGCGCCGGCGGCTTCTGCCGCTGCCACAGGCTGGTGCGCGCCCCAAGAAGCAGGTCACACAGGAGCAGCTGCATGACCTGGGGTGGTGGGCAGGGCAGGGGTCAGGGGTCAGGGGGCTCTGGCCCTGGGAGGGAAGAGTGGGGGCCCGTGGTGCCAGGGGCCGGCTCCGGGCTGCACTGCCGAGGCACTGCACCCGCCTCACACGTGCAATGCAACAGCAATGCACCGCGGGGCCGCCCGCTCTCCAGGCCCTGCTACAGCGCTCACCCCAGCCGTCCTCCAGGAGTGGGGACACTGAGGCCAGAGGGGGGCAGCCACTCTCCCCTGGACCCAAACCTTAGCCCCCAGTCCTGTATTGTCGGGCTGACCCTGCAGTCTTCTGCAGCCCAAGGGGGACCGTCCGGGGAGTGGAAAGGCCAAGGCCTCTGAGATCCGCCAGGCCCCTGGCCCCAGCCCTCACCTTGTCAATGGAGCTGCCGGCTGGTGTAGTGGCCAGGCTGTCCTGAAGGTACCCACTGGCCTTCTCACACACGGCCAGGCTGGCCGGGCCAGACTCTGCCTTCCCACGGCCCAGCAGGGCCCGGGCAGCCTTGAAGGTGTGCAGAGCCGCCCTGGGCAGGGGTCTCCTGTTGGCGCCAAGGCAGAGGTGTGACGGTCAGACCAGGCCTCAGGCCCTCGCCGAGCTTCCCCTGCCCTGGTTCTGGCTTCACAGGAAAGAAATGACGGGACCCCAACCGCACAGAACAAAGCTGGGGGTCGGGGTCGGGGTGGGGGCATGAGCACACAGCCTGCACTCACTCGGACTCCTGCAGGGCGCGGGGCAGGTGCTCCACCAGTGGATACAGCCGCTCGGCCGCCGCCTCGTCCCGCCGGAGCCAATGGGTCACCACAGCCGTCAGCGAGGCCCACCACTTGGCCACAGGGTCTGTGCCTGCAGGAAGCAGGGCCGGAGGAGTCCCTGAAACTCGGCCACACCGCACCCAAGGCCAAGCTGCTGTGGCGCTGAGCCCAAGGGTGTCACGGGGCGGGGAGGCCTGGGGGCTCACCGGCGGTGGCAGCCATGCTGGAGCCGATGGAAAAGCTGCAGGCAGGAGCCCCGGCCACGTCAGAACAGCTGTTCAGCAGCTGCAGGTACCCGAGAGCATCGGAGAATTCCCTGTGGCAGGAGAGGACTGGCCGTTGGGACAGGTGGCAGGAGTCCTGAAGCGGATGGCCCTCCTCACGGGCCCCCACGGCACAGCCTGGCTTCCTGGCTCCTCAAAGCGTGGGTGGCCCCTGCCGGGCTGGTGGGGAAACTGAGGCCACGGTGACCCGGCTCTGGCCACTGACACGGGTCCCTGGACGCAGACTTTCCCAAGCTCCACTGGCCGGGGGTGGGAGACCTGGCCTGCTGAGGCGCACAGGGACACTCACCTGTCCCCATCGGCTGATCCGGGGCCGGGGCCAGGGCTGGGCTGGGCCAGGCAATGCAGTGCTCGCTCCAAGAGGTGTTCACGGAATAGCTGAGTCACGTGGGCCAGGGGGTCCACTGTGGGGAGGAGTGGGCGAGTGGGGCGGGGGGAAGGGGCGAGTGGGGCGAGTGGGGCGAGTGGGGCGGGGGGAAGGGGCGAGTGGGGCGGGGGGAAGGGGCGAGTGGGGCGGGGGGAAGGGGCGAGTGGGGCGAGTGGGGCGAGTGGGGCGGGGGGAAGGGGCGAGTGGGGCGGGGGGAAGGGGCGAGTGGGGCGGGGGGGAAGGGGCGAGTGGGGCGAGTGGGGCGGGCGGAAGGGCCCACCCCCCGTGCACAGGCACTTCCCTGCACCTAGGACTCTTCCCTGGGCGCGGGGGGGCCTGGCTCTGAGACGGAGGAAAGCTGGGGGATAAATTCTCTGCCTCCCCCACCCCGTGGACAGGATAACCTACCTCGGTCACACGCCCTTCCTGACCTCCTCACAGCACAGCGGTGCTGCCTGGGAGCACCTCCCAAAGCAACCACCTACCCCCACATCCCTCTTCCTGTTTGCCTCTGAAGAGCCCCAACTGAGACAGAGCCAGCCTGGCCTCCCTGTTCCTGCAGCCCCTGTGGCAACACCGGATGGTGGGGCAACAGACCAGGGTGGGCAGGGACAGCAGAGATGCAGGGGACAGGGACTGGCCAGGGATGAGGATGAGGAATGGGGGTGAAGGATGAGGCCAGGGACAGGGGACGGGCGCAGGGAGAGAAGGCACCTGGGTTCCCGGCCATGCTGTACAGGCTGTCCCGCGGAGCGCTGCACACAGCCCAATCCCCATCCACGAAGAAACGGTGGCCCACAGGGTGGCAGAGCCACTGCATGGCAAGAGGCACTGAGCCGCTCTGTGCCAGGGAGGCCTGGCGGGCACTACTCAGGAAGAAGCGCTGCAGGGGAGAGGAGAAGGCTGCCACACCAGATGCTGGGCCGAGAGCCCAGAGGCCTGGAGCGCCCCCCATAACCAGCTGCCTCTCCCGGGCAGCCCTCAGCCCAGGGAGACCTCAGCCCCGTCCCCCACCAAGCCCACCACCTACTCACTGTCAGAAAATGCAAGGCCCGAGGGAGACTGGTCTTGACCCTGAGCGCGGTGGCCACATAGATCTCAGCCAGCGTGGCCACGGACATGGCCTCCCCCGCGCACTCGGCCAGGTTCAGGGCACTCAGGGCCAGGTTGGCAGCAGCCAGGTGCCCGCCCGAGTACTTCCCTGGAAAATGGGAGGGCATGAGGTTGGGCGTGGTGCAGAGGTGGTGGGACCCCCTCAGGCCCAGCCCTCGCCCGCCGTACCCATGGTGTGCAGCTGGTGCAGCTTGTGGTAGACAAGGGCCGCATCGCGGGCACTGGTGCGGGCGTCCACCTGCAGGGCACCATCCCTCCGCAGGCCCCCCGCCCGGCCTGCCAGCCAGCGGCCCACCCAGAGATGCTGCAGCAGGTGGCGGATAAGGCTCCAGAGCAGGCTGCAGGCCAGGTCCAGGTGGGAGGTGGGCAGGGGCCGGCCCAGGGCCCGCAGGGCCAGCCACAGCTGCTGGGCAGCCTGGGCAAAGTCCCCCTGCGGATGAGGGTTTTCCAGGTGAGAAAGGTGGGGTCAGAGCATCCCCAGCACGTGCCACCCCTCTAGCCCCGGAGAGCCCTCCATCTTGGGCTCCCTGCCATGACTCCACCAACCCCAGCAGTGCCGGCTGGGCCCCCGGGGCTCAGTGGGGGTCTGAGGGGTAGACAGGAGTGGAGAGAACAGGAGAGATTCATGGTGTGCCCGGCACCTTCCCAGGTGCTGCTGAGGGTCCCAGCCCTGCCCGCCCTCCACACCCCCGGGGTCCGGCTGCTCACCCGGGCCAGGTCCAGGTCAGCCTGCTTGCGATGCCTCCAGAAGTGCACGGCGGGGCCTGAGTGGGGCCGCGTGACCGGCTCTCCGTAGACAAAGAGCAGCGCCAAGGAGAACAGCACCAGCAGCCCGTTCATCAGCCAGACCAGTGGGGGCAGCAGCCACGGGGCCCAGCCAAGGCCATCTGGGGGCAGACAGAGGCTGGGGACACGGCGCCCAGGAAGTCCAGAGCCCCAAGCCCACAGGCCCGGGATCTACATCCCCAAGAGTCCCCCCCTCTCACTGCCCAGGCTGGCCTGTCCTACCTCTGCCCTCAGCACCCAGCATGCTGCGCCCAGGACCGTGGTAGACGCTGGTGGCATCGGAGGGGCCAGCGGGACCCCGGCTGCCCAGCAGGGAGGCCAAGGGGTTGCAGGAGAGACAGAGGAAGACAAGCACACACAGGGCCAGGCGGGAGCGGTCCAGCATGCCCCGGCTGTGGGGGGGCGACAGCTGCTCTGGCTTCACCTGGGGGGGGTGGGCGGGGGGGTGAGAACGGGGCAAGCACAGCCCAGAGAGCTCAGCTCAGAGAAGGAGGGATCAGCTCTGCCCCCAGCCTTACTGCGGGACCCCTGCCCAGCTCCCTGTCTCTACAATGGGAGGTAGGACATGCCCCAGTCCCGGAACTCAGACGATGCCGCTGGATGACACGGAGGGGGCAACGATGTGCGGCCCAACCTGGCTGTCCTCAAAGACTGGGCTGTCAGGCTCCGAGTCACTGCCACTGCCACCGCTGCTACTGCCCCTGCTGCCAAGGGACAGTGGGCTGCTCTGGAAGGGCGAGCCGGCGTCTGAGGGTGGCGGGCTCAGGGTGTCCACCACCTCTGGCTTCTCGCCCTCCATGGGCACGTCTGTGCGGCCTCCACTGCCGCAGGCTGACACCAGGTCCTTCAGAGATTCTGTGGGCCAGAGAGGAGCTGGGCTGGGATGAGGGCTACATACCCCACCTCGCCCCAAATCGGAGCTGAGGACCTGGGGGAGCTGAGGGCCAGGGGAAGGCCAAAGGTGGGGTGAAGGGCCCTTGCAGGGTCAGAGCTTAAAGTGAGACCAGGCGTGGAGGGGAGCCAGGACTCACTGCTTTTGTGGGCAGCGGTGCGCAGACTCAGGTTCTCCTGCTTGAGTCTCTGGTTGCCCTGCTGAAGGAAGCGGATGTAGTCGATGGCCTTGCGCAAGACAGCAGATTTATTCAGCTGCAGGCGGTAGGAAGGAGATAGAGCACAGGTGGCCGGTTAGGCCAGACAAGTGGGCAGCTAAGCACAAGGGGCGGGACTGCTCTGCTACACAGTTGCCTCAGGACCTTTGCACCTGCTGTTCCTGCTACATGGAATGTTCCTCCCTAGTAGGACGTCCCTCCCAAGTAAAATGCATACAATAGCTTATGGCTAACCGCTGTCACCATCGTTCCACCTTCACGCCTTGCCCCCTCGCCTCCTCCAGGCCTCTGTTCACATTCAGCATCACATTTGCGAGGCCTCCCCTGACCACCCGATTCAGATCTGCAACTCCCACCATCCCTCTTCCCGCTCCGTTTTCTTTCCGGCACAGCACTCATGCCACCTGGCAAACCCCAACACGGATCTGTCCTGTGTCTGTTGGCACCCCGACACCCCGCCAGAACGTCAGCTGCTCAACAGCAGAATTTTTGTCTGTCTGTTCACTGCTGAATCCCCAGCACCTAGAAGAGCCCACACCGCACAGGGCCTCCATGAAGCTCAGCTGAACAGAGCCGCCAGACCCAAGGAGTCTGGAGCCCCAGGCCTGTCTGTCCAGGTTCAGCCCCATCCTCCTCTTCCCCACAGGTGCCTCCTCTTCCCCCCAGGTGCCTCCTTCCCCAGGGCCACCCCATCGGGGCCTCTGCCCGCACCTTGGCCTCTGTGCCCACCACCAGGTCCTTGAGCTCGACGATCTTGTCATTGATGGAAGAGCGGTAGCGTTTCTCAATGGCATTGTGGGCCGTACGCTTCTCACCTCGGCTCTGGGCCGAGCCCGGGGCCTTGCCACCGGCTGCCAGCCGGTTGATGGGCAGCTTGTCAGCGTCCACTACCAGCGGCACAGTCGCCAAGATGGTTCCGCTACTCACCAGGGTCTGCGGGGCCAGGCACGGTTAGCAGGTGGACATGCATGCATACAAACCCCCCGCCCCCCCCGCCCTGCCCAAGCCTCCCACCTGCAAGGGCGCTGCCTGCACAGCCATGCCAGGGGCCAGGGAGCTGATGCCTGCCGCCTTCATGGGGGCTCCCACGTCTGTTTTCACAGTCGTCAGCAGCAGCGAGTCTGCCTTGATGAAGTGGGGCTGCAGCAGGACCTAAGGACGGGAGGGAGGGGGCTCAGCTGTGGGTTGTGGGGCCGGGGCCACCACCTCCCCGAGGCCAGGCCAGACCCCCTCACCGGGACCTGCTGGACCTGTGAGGTCACAGTGGTTGTTCCAGGGGCCACCGTCGGGGTGGCTGTGGCCGTCAACAGCTGCTGCGGAGCCGCACTCTGGACCTGGTTGTGCAAGGAGACGGGCGGGACCCCTGGCAGGGCAGCCAGTGGCAGGCCAGGCAGCGACTGTGCGGTGCTCCCCGGGGGGGTCCCTGCAGAGATAAAGGCTGGAGCTGTGGACTCAGGCTGCCCTAACCCACTTCCAACCCACCCCGCAGGTACTTATCACCCTGTGACCTTGAATGAGTCGTTACCCTCATGGCCTCAGGTTACTATCGGGACAGTCCCTGCTTGGGGCTCTGATGCAAGCCTGCTCACTTCCCAGCCCAGCACAGTATCTGCTGTGGACGCTGGGAGGCTGGGAAGCGGCGCTTCCTGAGAACCGCCGGTGACGGTGACGGGAGCACCTCCAGCAGCACAGCAGGGACCCGATTTCTAGAGCCTGCAAATTCCTCTGAGACCACAGCAGACCGTCCTCCTGGTGCTCCTGCTGTGCCCCTCCCTCCACACGCGCCCCTTACCTGTGGAGAAGCCTCCAGGAGGGTTGGGATAGCCCAACACAGGGGCAGAGCTGAACTGCGCTGGGGCTGGGGCCGGAAGGCGCTGGGGCAGGAGGGCCCCCGGCAGCGGCTGGAGGGTGGTCAGGGGCGCTGGTTCCTCCTTGATGGCAGGCCCCGCGGAGAAGGCAGGCACGGAAGGGTACATCTTCAGGGGGGTGGGTGCAGGCTGGGGAGGGGACAAGGGTGGGGTTGTCGCCTTGGTCCCCCCCAGGAAGCCTTCAAGTGGGGAGCTCATCGTGGAAGGAGGTGGGGACAGGGTGCCTGGGGAGCTGGCATATGGACTGGCAGGGTCTGTGCCCCCTGCTCCGCCCCCAGCGTAGGGCGGGTCGAACAGGCCCGGGAAGTCGCTGTCTTGGTTGTTGATGAGCTGAAGCATGTCTGCGGTAAGGAGAAGCTGTGTGAGCAACAGCGGGGCAGGTGTCACGGATTTGCACGCTCCCCCCCACCCCCACAGTGCACCTGTGGGACCAACGCCACAGAAACAGAAAGCCACCCCCAGGAGCCCCCACTCACAGACACCTGTGACATCTGGAGCTCTGCCAGGTGTGTCAAATGGCCTTGCAACACTGGACGAGCCCAGCGCCCCGCTGAGGCCCACCGACCTGCCCCAGGACGAGGCGAAAGCAGAACTGAGGCCTGGGCCCGCAACTCCCGGCTTCAGAGCTGCCTTCACCAACCCACTCCTCTGTGGGACAGACCGAGGCTTGGGGCAGAGCCAGCCGCTGGCCAAGTGTGTGCCAACCAGAGTGTCCCTGTGTGTTCTGGGCACAAGCCCAGACCCCGTCTGCAGCCAAGCAGCCTCGGGACCGGCCATTCAGGCTTGTTTCCCCTCGACCAAAGCAAACGCCGTCTGTCCTCTTTCCTCCTCATACAGACTGGACACACTGCCTGCCGCAGCCCCAGCCTGGCCACAGGCCCTCTTCCCCAGCTGGCGATCAGCATCCTGGCTGGGTCAGCCTAGGGCCCTCTAACCCACTGGGGGAGTCACCCACTGGGTCAAAGTACTCTGCAGGATCCATGCGCAAACCCTGGGAGCCCGAGGTGTACCCCAGGTCCCCAGCCTGGGCTTCCAGCTAGGGCTTCCTCTCACTGGGCCTCAGTTTCCTCATCTGCACAAGACAGATGAGACCCTTTGAGGCAGGATGGCCGCACGGAGGGGAGAGTCAACGTCGCCCGAGTCCCTCCTACTGACAGGTGCCAGGCAGGAAAGTGACTGCAGGGGACCTCCTTACGGCCTCCAGGAGAGCGAGATGGGGGTGCCAGGCTCAGCCTCCTGGGTCCTCAAACAGAAACACGTGGCGGGCCCTCCAGGTTTGCGCAGGTCATGGGGCATAGAGTGCTTTCACCTGCAGGACCTGCTCGCTCCCCAGGCTTCATGAGCCCCTTTGACAGATGGGGAAACTGAAACCCAGAAAGAAAAACTGGCTGAACCCAGGGGGCCCACTGTCTAGCAAGCTCAAGAAGCCCTCCAAAATAGGAGCCCCAGGAGACAGAAGGACAACCGGCCCTCCTCCCTGCGAAGCAGAGGATGTGGGAAGGCCACCCTCTCACGCCAGACGTGGGGGTGGGGGTGACTACTGAGGTTGGGGAGGGGTCCGCTAGGTCCCCTGAGGGCCGGGAGCGGGTACACCTCCCCTCAGGGCACCGGGGATGAGGACCCCGCGATGCAGATGGAAACTGTAATAAAGAGGTGGGGTCCTCCAAAAAATACCTTCGAACGTGCAGTCCATGGCTCCGCGGCCTGCGCCCGCCGCCCCTCAGGGCGCCCAGGCGGCTGGCCTCCCGGTGTCCGCGCGCTGACTTCACCTGCGTGGCCGGCCGCGCTTTAAAGCCGCCGAGCGCGCCGCCGGTCCCGCCCCCGCTGGCTCCGCCCCCGCCTAACGGCCACGCCCCTCCGAATGGCCACGCCCTCCCGGGGCCGCGGGCCGGGCATGGGGTGAGCGCGCGCGGCCAATCAGCGGCCGCGCCACCTCCTCCTGGGGCCCCGCCCCACCCCCGCGGCGCGCGGCTCGGTTTGAGCCCCGCAGTGCCGGATGGGGCCGGGGTTACTCGCGGACGCCGGCCCTCAACCCGCTCGGCGCCGACGTCCGCAGGGGTTACCGGAGATCACGTCCCCTGCTCCCACCACCTCCGAGAGCGCGGCGGAGCGGGCGTGGGGCCGGCCAGGGGTGCCCCAACTCCGCATCCAAGTCTCTGCCGCACCCAACCGCATGGACCTCTGACAACAGGTCACTGTTGGGAAACTGAGGAAGGGAAACCCCTACCCCAAAGTGCCCAGCCAGTAACAACCGGAGCTGACGCCCCACACAGGCATCCCTTTGCAGAGGGGCCTGGGTCTGGGATGGGGGTCGGTGAAGGTCTCACCCCCTCCCCCGCCCGACCAGCAGTCTCTGGGTGAAGCCTGATTCACTCACTTATTCACTGTAGGGCCGGGGAGTCCAAGAGGCAGCCCAATCCCTGGGACAGAAAGTGAGGAAGTCGTAGGGTGACAGGCTCTGGGGGTCTTTGGAGGGGCACCTGGGCCTGTCTCCCCTTCTGTGTAAGGTCAGAGTTCCACACACACACATGAACATAGCCTGGCCAGCAGCCCAGGTTGCCAGCTCAGGCTTCTGTGGCCAAGCAGATCCCGGGCTCAGGCCAGCCTCCAACTGTGGCCGGGCCCACCCCGGTACCCTCTCCTGGTCTCCTGCAGCCTCGGAGGGTGTTGGGGGACTGGAGAACCCCTGGCCCAGATGGCCCTCCCTCTCCAGCAGGCTAGCCGAGGTAACGCCCCCCAACCCACCCATCCTCCTTTGTCCGGGTCCTTCCATGGCCTTGCAGGGGGTGCCAAGGGCAACAGAATTCTCTAGCATCCTCATCTCCATCTCTCCTCAGCTGGTGGCTGCTCACACCCTCCCTCACCCCCAAAAAACAAACAAGACACTGCTGTTGGGAAGGCTCCTCCCTCACCTCAGTACCTTGAGACTGGAAGACACTGAGGCCTGAATTCCAAGGCCCACAGCAGACACTCGCCTCAGACTCTGAAGGGCCTGAGACTCTGAAGGGCCAGGCCAGGACCAGGGCCAACTGCCCCGAGGGGTCAAGCCCTCCCAGCTCCTTACCCATCCTTCTGCCCTTCTCCCTTCTCATTCCCCTTCTCTGAGCCTTCACTCCTGGCCTCAGAGTAGGGGATTCCAGGAGGCAAGAGAGGTCCCCAGCGTGCACAATTTAAGGAAGCTCCCCCGCAGCGGGTCCGAAAGGCTGGCCTGGGATCCCGCAGTGTGGCCCCTCCTTGGGTGAGCTGAGCACTTGGCTTCCTGGCTTCCCACATGAGGTAAGACTCAAGGCCCACGTGGCTTCTGCACGCACTCTCTGCACATCGGGAGACTGGAGGCTCGGGCTCGGCCTCAGTGGGCCCACCTGCCGGCCCCAAGCCTGACTCCTTTTCCTCTCCTTCCTCCTAGCCTGCCCTGATCCTATCAGGACACAACAGGAAACCTGAAACCTCCTCCCCCATCCCTGGCTCGCCTTCAGACCTCCCTCTGAAGGCAGATGTGGGGCAGCCCTTTATTCTCCTGCCTGTTTATTCGGTGAGGCCATGATGCAAATCCTGGAGGGGCCCTGCGCCACGAACCTACAGGAGCCCAGCTCTGACCATCATGGGAGCCTCGGGCCCATCCAAACTGCACGAGGTCTTGCACCCTGAAGAAACCCTGCTTGCACGCTTCCTGGGACAGGGAGCTCACCACCTCACCTACACAGCCTGGCCCACGAAGCCCAGATCTGCTTCTGTGGCAATACCTACTGCCCTTTCCTAAGTGTCTACTAAGTGTGCCAGGCACTAGGGTGCTGGAACACAGCACGAAGACGTCCCTCGTGGAGCTTCTGTTCCATTTGGAGACCAACAGTCTGCAAATACAGGGAGGAACAGGGGTGCAGGTGGTGATGAGCACCATGAAAAAGCGGAGGCAGTCAGGGAAGGCCTCTCTGAGGAGGTGACATCAAGACAGCGAGGAGGCCGGTGTGGCTGGAGCAGAGGGGCCAAGGGGGTGGGGGTCAGGGAGACAGTCAAGAGCTGGAGTTCCAACCCACGTTCGTCTCTCACCTGAGCCAAGGAGACCATTTCTCAGGGAACGGGCAGGAAAGGGATTTGCAAGCAGGTCACAAAGTCTGCACAGCTGTGAAGAATGGCAAACGGTGCAAAGCAGCAGCCCCGTCCCAGCTCCGCCCACTCGATGGAGGGTGCAGGGCAGTGGTGGGGAGGGGGGCTGCACCCTGCCTGCCACCCACCCTGCTGCTCTCTGAGGAGCCCGGTTGGCAGGCTCACATGTCCACAGCCGGTGACTGTGCAGCAGGGGCACAGGCTGCCCTTTGTGTGCGTAGGGCTGCCCGGGGGTGCAAGTGGGTGCCGGCTCTTCCTGGAGTGGGACGGGCCCGGGGCTGGAGCCCCAGGGGAAGCTGGGAGTGTGCCCTCTAGACGGACGAGGTCACTAAGGCTCAGAGGGAGGCGATGGGCCCCAGGTCCCCTGGCTGCCAAGTGGACAATCTGGGACGCAAACCCAGGCCTGCCAACCCCCAAGCCCACAGCCCTCAGCCCAGCCTGCCAGGGGCAGGTGTGAGCACCAGGGCCAGCCTGGCTCTGTCCCACCTCGCTGCCACCCACCACTCACGCCAGGTCAGAACGTGTGTGCAGAGTGGGACACGGAGGCAGGCGAGGCAGTGCAAAGGTGCAAGGCACAGCCCCAGCACCACCTCGGCTCCGAGGCCTTCCTGACTGCCCTTAGAGGAGCCCCCAGGGCAGGGTCAAGGCCTGAGCCAGCTGTGACACGCAATCACTCAGCACGGGGCTGAGCACAGAGGAGACCAGATCGAGGGGCGTGTGCACTGCCAGCCCCACCCCTGCTGGTCCCTGGCCTGTGGGCCTGACTCTCCTGTCTGCTTTCAGAAGGCTGTGCGCTCGCCCAGCCCGTTCCCTCTGCCACGAAGGCCCCTCCCACTATCACGTGTCCACCTGCAAACTCCTCCTCCTCTCAAAACCTGCTCTGAGGTCACCGCCTTGCACACTTCCCTCATTAGTGCCCCTCCACACGCCGCTCCCAATTACACGGACCAAGTGACCCTGAGCACGGCCGCTGGACAGATTGGCCAGCACCAACTCCAACATCCTGTCCTGGGGTAGAGATTCCTTCCAGCAGCTGGGAAACAACCCATGGGCCTGACGCAGCGGCGATGTAGGGGGCGGTCCCGTCCTGCTGAGCAACGTTCCAGTCTAAACAGTGCTATCCACTCCTTTATGTTAATTATATTTCCCCCTTCGGGGTTGTTTCACTGCAGCTGTTTTAAATCTGAAGTGGGTGTGTTGTTTCAAAGGCAGCATGCTGCTTCAGAGCTGCCAGGCTGCTTTCTGGAAAGATCAACCCCTTTACACTCTCCCCTGCAATGCTTCCATTTCCTCGGAGCATCACCAGCACTGGGTTTTATCGTTTTACCTACTTTGGGTTGCTTTCCTTAGTCCCCACGACTGTGTGACTGGAACCTCAAAAGTGCTTTACTTTGCATCCCTAAGGCTGCCTTGAGGTGTTCTGCCCAGCAAACCATCAACTATGGCCAGAGACTCAGAAACACCTGCTGTGCTCTGGCGCTCCTCTGCCAACTAGAAATGGTCTTCTTCAACAGGTTCTTGGCCTGGGAAGCAAGCCCCGCCGGGCCTGGCCTTCCTGTCGCTCACCCCCTCGGCTGCCATACAGGCTGGGCAGCTGGGGGGCAGTGGAGGCGTCTGCTCCTTGTCTATACACTGGGTGAAGAGGTGACCATGGCATTTCTGAGGCCCTCCCCTCTCCTAACACATGTGCAGAGGTGCAGCCCCAGTCAGGTCCCGGGGTCAAAGGGCACATCCACAGGGCCTGTGGATGTACCAAAGGCAGGAAGAGGGACGGAGAGCGGGTTGTGTCTGGTGGGAGAGGCCTCTCCCAGGCTCTGCCGTGGGGATGAGGCAGGGGCACAACACGGGGGCAGAACATGTCAGTGGCGTGGGACCTGGAGGGATGGGGATCGTCACGGAGGGCAGGCTTGGCCCACCGTACAGGTCTCGAACGCCATGCTGGGACAAGGGGACTTTATCTCGGGGCACTGGGGAGCCACGGTGGTTAGGGAGCTGAGGAGGTGTGCGCCAGGGCCAGGAGCTGGGCTGTAAGTCACCGTGAGCTTGTTTCCTAAGGAGGGCCCGTGCTTGGTGGGGCCAGGCAGACAACTGGGCATGAGAGACTGCGGGGAGAGGCCTGGGGGCAGGGTGGCCCCCATGTGTCCTCTCCATCAGGCTGGCCTGGACCCCAGGAGGCCCGGCCCGTGCAGTTGATTCAGGTACTGGGCAGAGCGGTGGGCAAGATGCCGGAAGGCAGACACCTGGGGTGCCAAGACAGAGTGGACTGGGGAGCCCAGGCAGAGATGACTACAAGCTGTGCGCTGGAGCCCCAGGCCCACCCGCGGGAGATGCGCGGGCCTGACAGGCAGCCATCTCCACTCGCCTCTTCTGCACTAAGCACACGTTCAACACCTGGTGAATTAACCAGCAGGGAGGTGAGGACTGCCCCGGAACAACGATCCCAATGCTCACGCGGGACAGCTCTCACATGCCCTCTGCCCACGGCCACAAAGGACCCCAAAGCAAGAACAAGAAAAGGAGGCCGGGAGGAGACTGACTCACCAGGAGTCACGGTGCACTGTGGCGGGGGCAGTGCCTTCAGCACAGAACCTGCGACTCCTGGTGAAAGTGCCACCCCAAGAACTGGTCACACGACAGAGAGTCTGGTCGAGGCAGATGCCTGGGCTGGGTGGGGCTCAAGGCCAGTCCTCAGTCTCATGAGTCAAAGGCTCTTGCCTGGGATGGGGAGGTGTGACCTATGACCCCTCCCCGACCCCCAGCATACCTCCATGTGGAGTAGCCTCCTGGGTCCCCTGCTCTATTGCCCACCCCACACACACAGGCACACACTTTTAGGAGCCCAGCAGTTAAGAGCTTGGGCTCTGGAGCCCACAGCTTGGGTTTGAATTCTGGCTCTGCCATGCTCTGGCTGTGTGACCTGGGACAAGTCACTTAACCTCTCTGTGCCTCAAGCCCCTCATTTGGGGCTGTTGGGAGGACTCAGTGGTCAGCACAGTGCCTGGCATACAGTTAAGTGCTGAATGAGTCTTCTCTACTCGTGCTGTGATCATCCACCCCAACAGCTCGAGGGAACTTCCGGCACAGAACCCAAGCATGGCACTGCCCTGCCCAAACCCCTCCCCCAAGACTCCCCACTGCCTCTGGGATCCAGTCCAGCTCCCCATCCCGGACTCGAGGCCTGCCTGGCCCTCCTCTCAACCCTCGTTCCTCTCAGGGGACCTGGAGAGTCTTGGGTCTTGCCAGCTGGGTTCATCTGCAAGGCTGCAGTAGGGCAGGAGTGGGTGTCCGTTTTGCCAACCCCAGAGTGGCCACAGGCTCCATGGACATGTCTATCCAGGTTGTGGGAGGTTTGGGTCCTGTGCTCTTGGCCTGTTTCCCCATCAACCAAGTGCAACATAGCAACCTCGGAGGCAACTCAGGGGGTCTGGGATTTGCTGTCTGCACAGTGGGCAACAGCCTCCTAACTGGCCCCTGCTTCAGCGTCTCCCCCAACCCCTTCTCTGTAGAACAATCAGAGCGGTGCTTCCACAGGTGTCAGCGAGCCGGGGCAGCTGCTCCCTCCTTTCCCTGCCGACAACGGTCCTCATTCTGCCAACCTGCCCAGCCTCACCTGTGAATCTCCAACTCCTCGCCGTGCCCTCTGCGGTGAAGACATCCTTCCCAGCGGGTCCTGGGGCTGACTTTCAGGTCTCACCCCACCGCTCTACCGGAAGCTGTCGCCCTGCCCCGGCTCGACCACAAGGTGTAACTAAATAGCCATTTGTGGGTTTCCTTGGCGATTTTTGTGCTTCCAAGAAAAGGGGAGCCCAGGTCTGTCTGTGAACCCCTGGTGCCTAGGACGGGGCCTAGTAGATGCTCAGTAAATGTGTGCCGAACCGATGCCCGGCACCGGCTAGGAGAACCGGACCCTGGTGGGCAGGGGCTGGAGGACGCCCGCGCGCCTGCGCAAGAGCTCCTGCGCGGAGCTGAACTCTCGGGCTGGAGGGAATGACCGAGAATAACCTCCCGCTGACGTCAAGGCCGGAGCGGGGGCGGGGCCTCGGCGATGTCCGGGTCCCAGGCTCTCGCCGCGGCCGCCTAGGGGCTGAGGACTCACTGGCCGCGGGGGGCGGACCGGGACGCCCAGAGGCGCACGTGCCCAGCGCCGAGCCTCCAGGAGCGGCCTGAACAGCCAGGGCGGGCGCGGGAGGCTCTGCGCGGACAGGACAGCGAGGCCCGCAGCGCTCGGCGCAGAGACACGGGGCGCCCCGCGCGTCCCGCACGGAGCCAGCGCCAGCGCCCCGCCCCGCGCCCCCCGCCGCCCCGGAAGACAAAGGCCGGCGCCCCCGGCGCGCCCCACTCGCGCGGAGCCCAGTGGCCCTGACGCACCTTCGATGTCGGTCAGCAGCGCCGCGTCCAGCTCGCTCGGCTCGGCCAGCGCCTGCTCCAAGACCGCTTCGCTGAAGTGTGGCTCGTCCATGGCGTAGTCGCCTCCTCCCGGCGGCCCGCCCGGCCCGCCGCCGCCGCTCCGCGAGTTCGCGTCACGCCCTGGCCTCAGTGGGGCTCGGCGCCCGCGAAAAGTTCCTCGGCAACTGGGCTCCCTGTGGCGGCTCTGCGGCGTGGGCGGGGGCGGGGAGGAGCCTTGCGGGGAACCCCGCCCCCGGTGGACGGTCCCGCCCCACCTGGAGAGCGCGGGGCCGGCTCGGGTCTGGCCTGCACACCTACCCGGCCGGCCCCTCCATCCAAGTGACGACTGCTACGGGGCTTCGGCAGGCCCTGGCCTCTCCAGCACCAAGCAAGGGGGCCGAGTGGAGGCCCCGGACTGGGTCCGTCCCAGAGGTCTCTGGACCTGGGGAGGGAGGTGACCCGACAAACCTCGTTCCGAGAGTTGGGTCTTTAGGAGACAGACCCGTCCAAGACCTGCTGTGCGGCCTCCGGCCAGGCAGCAGGCCCCACTCTGTGCCTCATTTACCTCAGCTGTAACGGGGCTTGCTGATGTCTCCACATAGGCTGGCCCGGACGTTAGTGACCATGGCTGGCTGGGCCTGAGATGAGCCTGACCCTCCTCAGTGTCCAGATCAGATGGGCCTCCTGAAGAGCCTGGAAGAGGCTGGAATTTCCCACCCTGACTTAATCTGGTTTGCTCCCAGATGCAGCTGTGGGAATGACAGAAGGGTTGGCCTCAGCACCCAGGAGGACAGGAAGACCCATGGAGTTCAGGAGCTAACCTGCACGAGGTCGCACAGCTACTTGGGGCAGCAACAGGGCTGGGCCCCAAGGCCATCTGACTCCCATCTCCCATCCAGTTGATCCTAGGGAGAGACTCACATCTCGGTGTCTGTCCCTAGGAGCAGCTGGGATGAAGGAGCAGACTGTGCTTTAGACCTGGGCCACCTTGCCCTGGATCATGACAGGCTGGGGCCAGGTCAGAGGAGGCAGCTAGGCTGGGGAGAGGGCTGGACCCTGGACCCTGGGTCCTGTGGATTGGGGTCAGAGCTAGGTGGCAAGGGAGGGGTCTAATGAGGTGGATTGAGATAAACCAGAACTAACATCAGGTACTGAAAGTGGGAAAGCAGTGAACTCCCTGTCCCTGGAGATATGCAAGCAGAGAGGCACCCTTGGTAGGGGCAGCCTAGGAGACTTATCAAAGGCCTGGATCCCCAGGCTTCCCTAGCCCCCTGCCTCAGTGAATCCAGCCATCCCGAGTACTGCTTTGCTCAGGCTCCAGATATAGCCTGTCTGGCCACACCCTCTGACAGAGTGAAATTAGTGGCGCACTTTGGAAGGGGGGGTGCCCAGGCCAAGAGAGGCCTTGGAGGCCCAAGTCCCTGAGGCTCAGCCCGGACACGCAGGGCTCTTTGTTCCCCTCCCGGAAATGGCTGCTATGGAAAATTACCCAGAACAAGGGTGGCCAGGCCCCGGGGGCCTCCAAACCACATCTGTTCCCCAAGTGGCCCTGCTCAAGGACCCCCCCCACCGCAGGGCCTGGCCCTCCGGATGAACTTCTGCTGGGGAACAGAGGGATCCCCCTTCTCAGCCCCCTGCATCCTGACGCCTGAGACTCCCCCCGACCCAAGTAGGAGCCAAGCACCCAGCGGGCCTTGGGAATCCGGTGGCTTCCCTGAAAATTCCAACAGCCCCTCCCGGGGAGAGGAGGGGGTGCTAAGTGAAGCCTGAAGACCACCTTCTCAGAGTCAGGAAGCAGGTCCGGATTTTCGCCTGCTTGCTGTGTGGCCTGGAACCACCTACTTCACCTTTCTGAGTCTCTGTCAAATGAGAACACCCCTTCCTGCCGTCACTCCGCAGAGGCAGGTAAGGTTTGTTGGAGTCATGGTCACGACAGACCTGCCTGACTGTCCTTTAGACGCGTTTACCGCATATGTAAAGAGCACACTCAGTCAATATGCACGCATAACTGCAGCAGTTCGGGAGAGAAGGTGAGGCAAGGCCAACGGAGACCTGCAGCCTGGACTCGAGCCGCCAGTTGCAGTGAAGCCTGGCTGAAGCCTCCTGTAGGGTCCAGTCGTGGGAGGGGGTAAGGATCTGCCACCAAAGAGACCACGCTTCGCTGCACAGCCTGAGACCAGCTGGGCAAGCTTCCAGGGGGAGGGTTGGGAAAGCAGGCTGGGGCTGCGGCTCTTTGGGGAACCTGCTCCTCTGCGAGCCCCTACCCCACCCTCCCGGGGGCTCTGCGCTCGCACCGCGCCGCGTGCCGGGGCTGCGCGCGTCCGCATTAACCCCTTACTCCCCGGTAGGACGGCATCCCATTTCACAGGTGAGGAGAGCGAGGCCGCGGGGACGCGCTCCGGGAGCGGCGGGGGCGCCGGCTGGGGGCGCCGGTTGGGGGCGCCGGCCGGCCGAGCCCCGCCCCGGCCCGCGGCGCAGCCAATGGGCGCGCGGCCTCGCGTGGGGTGACGCGGCGTCAGCGCCCGGCTCCCGGCGGCCGGGTCACGTGCGCCGCCTGACCGACCCGGGCGCCCCGCCCCGCCCCGCCCCGCCCTGCGGCCCGGCCCGGCCCAGCCCAGAGCCGGCGTCCCGCCCGGTCCCGATCCCCGGCCCACCCGGCCCCGTGTGCCAACTGTGAGGCCGGGCTCACTTCTGCCCCGGGCGTCCGAGAGGCGCAGGGACATCTTCTGCGGGTTCAGAGCCGTTTGGGCAGGTGTCCAGCACGGGCAGGGCCAAGCCATGTCCTCGCTGCCCGAGCTCAGGGATGGATGGCGGGGCAGGCACGGGAGTTGCCAGGGCTGCCGGCACTGGGCGTAGCTTCACAGGCTACCGAGACCCCTGCCCACTTCTGGAGCCCCCTTGCCACCCACCTGCCCGTTTGTCCTTCATTCTGCAGCAGCTGAGCTGGGACCTGCCCAGCTGTGGCCGAGGCCACACAGAGCCAGCAGGGAGCCTTGGGTTCCCCCCACCCCCGCATCAGACATAATGGAACCTTGACATGGATGATTCTGGTCCTAGATGACCTTGTGTTCTCATGCCAGTTTGCCCTCTACTATGCGCTGTGCAAGTCATTTCTAGCTCTCTCTGAGCCTCTCTGGCAGTAAATCCTCCACAGAAGAGCTGCTTGAACCCCAAGGTCTGCAGCACATGAGGGGTGGGCCTTACAGACATGGAGAGTGAGGCATCAGCTGACACCCATGGGCCACATCCAAGTATACACGGGTTCTGATTTTGAGTCCATTGTCAAATGTACATTTCACCTGAAGGCTGGATTCCTGGCTTTTCTTGGAAAATGGGACAATCTGGCAACAGCAGGCTACAATGGCCTGTGAGCTTCCCCAGTCCCCTCCATCCCTGGGATCCACCCAGGCAGGGCCCTGGAGGCATTGGGTTAACTACCCATGACTCCATTTCTCACATCATCCAGAGCTCAGGGACCTGCCCCAGGCCTGCAGCCCCAGGCAGGGGTGGGGAGGGAATGGCACCTCCCATGGACTCCCTGGTGCTGAGGGCCTGGACCCCCTGCACAGGCCCCCTGAAGTCCACCCAGCAAGAGCTGGCAGGGGCTCCTCTGCAGCAAAGGGTATTTCTGGGTGAGTCGTGCCTGTTCAAGTCCTCTTGTCTGCCCACCCTGGCCCCTCAGGACCCCAAAGAGAACCTTTCCTTGGAAGAGGGGTGGTTGTAGAAAGACTCCTCCTCGGGTGTTTCAGTGGGGGACTGGCAGGCAGGGGGCCATGAGCCATGAGCGGACCCACGGTGCTCCCACACTGCCCCTGTCTCCCCAGTCTCTGGCTGCTCCCCCAGGGCCTCCCTGCCCTGCAAGCCCTGGAAGAGGGCTCCAGGGCTTCCTGGCTGCAAAGTGTCCTTGATTCTGGGAACTGGACCAGGCTGCGAGCTCCCTGAGGATAGAACCAGGCACCCCACGGGCTCTCAGGAACACGGGCTAAAGCCCATGGCATCATGGCAAGTCCACGGTGGAGTCTCAGGGCCAACTCACTGTGCACGGGTCAGGGACACAGCGCCTTGCACAGGGGACATGCCTTCCGTTCACAGGGATGGGGGCCCACACTGCAGAGGCCGCTCCCAGACTCCTCCGGCGCAGGGCCTCTATCTCACTCCAACTGAGGCCCACCTGAGCTGGCAGAGGTCTGAACGTGGCCCCAGTCTCCTATCAGCAGGCATGGCAGCCCCCTCCTGAGCTGCCCTCCCAGAAGGACTGGTGTGGGGGGCGGGGGGAAGCTCCCTTGCTGGCCATGGAGACGGAGACAGTGCCCTCGCTGCCCACTCCTCCGTGGCCCTGGTCCGGGAGGCCCAAGGGCTGAGTTTGAGCGGGGTTCTGCTGCTGGTCCCAGGCAAAAGTACAGGCCTTGGTGTTCTCACCTGCACATGAGACGTGGGCAGATGTCTCTGCGTTTATTCCAGGCTTGCCTGGGGGCTTGATGAGTCCATCCCACTTGAAGGTGCATCCTTGAACCCTGGGAGGTGAAGGGATTAAAGGGCTCCCCACCTCCCCTAAGCCACCTGGAGAAGGCATAGGCCCCCCACGGCCCCTGAGGCTCAGGGAGAGGCCTGCTTCCCAGAGGACCGCCGCCTGCAGCAGCGCCCAGCTCCCAGCACAGGAGAGGAGACGCGAACCCTTTTTAAAAGGGACAGGGGGCTGAGGGGGGTAACTGCTAAAGAGTAGGGGTTTCTTTTGGGGTGATGAAGATGCTCTAAAATTGATTGTGGTGAGGGTCGCACAACTCTGAATGTGCTAAAAACTACCTGATCATACTTTTTTTTTTAAATAAATTTATTTTTGGCTGCGTTGGGCCTTCATTGCTGCACGCGGGCTTTTCTCTGGTTGTGGCGAGCGGGGGGGGGCTACTCTTCGCTGTGGTGCACGGGCTTCTCATGGCGGTGGCTTCTCTCATTTTATTTATTTATTTACTTATTTATTGGCTGCATTGGGTCTTCGTTGCTGCACGCTGGCTTTTCTCTGGTTGTGGCGAGCAGGGGCTACTCTTCGTTGAGGTGCGCGGGCTTCTCATGGTGATGGCTTCTCTTGTTGCAGAGCACAGGCGCTAGGCGCAAGGACTTCAGTAGTTGTGGTGCGTGGGCTCAGCAGTTGTGGCACGAGGGCTTCAGTAGTTTTGGCACGCAGGCTCAGTAGTTGTGGCTCACGGGCTCTAGAGCGCAGGCTTATTAGTTGTGGCACACGGGCTTCGTTGCTCCGCGGCATGTGGGATCTTCCCAGACCAGGGCTCGAACCCATGTCCCCTGCATTGGCAGGCAGATTCTTAATCACTGTGCCACCAGGGAAGTCCCTAATCATACACTTTAAATGGGTGAATTCATGTTACGTGAACTACATCTCAGTAAAGCTGTTCCAGAAAAGGGGAGCAGTGGCTCTCAAATCCAGGAGCCAGCCACGCTCGGGGAGCCCAGCGGAGGGCGCTGAGGAGGTGGCTCAGGCCTGGATGCTCCTGGGACCCGGTAAGAGATGGAGGAAGAACCACGGTCCCTGGTCTGAGCTGTCAGGCAGGCTGTGGCGGGTTTACAGCTGCTCCAACCGACGCCCCCAAAGCAGGCGGTGCCCCAGGGTGGCCAAGCAGGGACAGGCACGGGGTCGGGGGGAGGGGGCTTCCAGGGTAGGGGCTGCTCGGCCGCCTCGGCATGGCCGGGGCCGGGTGTGGTGGCGAGCTTCCCTGGCTGCTCCCTCCAGCAGGGCCCACTCCACCGCTGCCTAGAGAAAGCAGGTGGTCAGATCTGGCTGGCCCTCTGGACAGTCACCACCGACTTGACAGAGATCACACAGCAAGAGTCTGTTTGTTTATTGTGGATTATTTTACATGCAAGATCCCAAACTAGACAGACATGTCTGGAAGGAGAGCCAGTGGGTAGACAGATGCTCTGGTGTCGCTGACTCCCCTCTAGAGACAGGAGTCTGCCAGCAGAGACTGTGACGGACCGCCAGGCTGGGGGACGCCGGACCACAAACCTGAGAACCCTCACAAATCAAGTGCAACCTCGAGGAAATAAATATCCGCCCCCCCCACTTCCCCCAGGAGTGCCTGGAGAGACGCAGTGAGATTCTGGGGTCGACAGCTGTTCCCAGGGTGCCCCAGGGACAGCATGGGCTGGAGCAGGGCACTGGGAGAGGCGGGGGCCACAGGGCATCTTCTGGGTGCACACACTCAGCCCGGGTGGCGAAGCCAGCTCTACCCACGTCGGGGACGGGGGAGGGGCCCAGACCTGGCGGCAGCCCCCCACGGTGCTTCCCCTTCGCCAGCCCACAGCCCCCTCGGCCCCTCCGGAAGGCTGGGCTGGACTTAGTTAGAAGCGTGCGGAGGCGAGCGGGGCTGTGGCAGCAGGAAGGGGCGGGAAGAGCCGAGTCTGGGCACCTGCTGTCACCCGTCCCCTCTCCCTGCTCAGGCCTTGAGTGAAGGGCCAGGCCTCACGGCTCCCCAGGCCCCTTGCTCTGGACCCTGGGTGAGGAGGGGGAGGGCAGCGAGCCAAGGCAGCGTGGCCCAGGGCAGACAGCACGGCCGCTCACACTGAGGGGGCTGACAGAGAGACAGGAGGACGGACAGCAGACGGCCACCTTGCCCTCTGGCCTGGCCAGTGACGAGCCGCTGCAGCTCTGCGGCCCTTGTCCCGCGCGTGCAGATAAGCCAGTTGCTCACGTGTCACCTGGGCCAGTCGGCCTGCATGGTGCCTGGGGGTCCCGGGCAGGGGCCGCTCTGGGGCAGGCTGGCCAAAGGCCCGCCAGTGCCCGGGTCACACTGCACTCAGTGTCATTTGCTGCTGTCCACTGGCCAGAAAGGCAGGAGGAGAGGGTTAGTGTTCACATCTCAGCACACAACACAGAAAAGGTTAAACACATCCCCAAGAAAATATCTTGACAAAATAAATATTTTAACCTATAATCAGGTATAATTAGTGCTTATAAGGAATCCCAGCAATAATGTTGTGTAATTAAGTACATACTGTATCTGTGATGTCTAACACTGGTGGAGAGACTGGTGGCTTGGCGGGGGGTCCCACTCCCCAGGGCGGAAGTCTCTGGCCAGCTTCCCTTCCCGAGTGCCATGCCCCCCAGGCGGAAGGGAGCCAGCGGGGGGGTGGGGTGCCCAGGGCGTCTACGGCTCAGGACAGGAAGGGTTGAGCAGCACCGTCCCGGGCACCTGCTTCCCAGGCCGGCCTACGGGTGGGGCAGGCTGCTGTGACCTGATGGGCGAGCAGAGGGGCAGCTCCAGCTGGGACAGCCAGCAAGGCCGCCACCACCCGCCGCCCCGGCGGCCCCACGTCTCTCAGCTGTGCCTGGCTGAGCAGCTGGAGCTGGGGGGCGGCTTTGCGGGGCCTCCCTGGGCAGGTATGTCTCCACTTCACCCTCCATCGGGAGACCCCTGGGCTCCCTGCTTCGCCGGGTGGGAGGCTGGCTCCTCCCTCAGCGGACGCTGGGCCTGGCTGCCGCAGCTCCCGTGGGACTGACCACCTGAGGCCCACTGTCCCCCGCCCCCAGACAGATACGCTCCCCAGGCTGCGCCCAAAGCCCGGGGATACCAGCCAGGGTCGCCAGGGACAACCGGGCCACCCAGCCACCTTCTGTGCAGCTCAAGTCGGCCAACTTCAGACGCTCAGCATCCACGCCGGCCTCGGGGCCCCGCCCTTGGAAACGCCGAGGAGAGGGGTGCAGCTGTGTGAGGGTCGGGGCGGGGCAGGGTGCAGGCAGGCTGGCCCAGCTCCGTGGTGGGGACTTCCTGAGCGCCCTCTGAGGAACTGGAGTGTGACAGCCCCAGCCGGACCCCAGGCGTCCACTCCAGAGGAAGCTGCAGGGTGCCAGGCTGGGTGAGGGTCCCGGCGGGCAGCACCCCGCTTTCCCCACCTGCTCCTGCCGGTGCCCCGCACAGCCCTCCAGCCCCGTCCTAAACGCCCCCCCTGGAGCCCACGGCGGCACTGATCCCGGCCTGTGTCAGGCCCAGCCTCTTCTCTCCTTGGGCTGCCAGGTGGGAAGGGCTGACCACACCACGGGCCAGGCCCACCAGGTGGCCCGGCCAGGTCTTGCCCCGACGCCCAGGCAGCGCGTGCTGGAACGCTGACCTGGACCTGGGCTCACAGGCTGGCGGAAGCCGCGGCAGCAGTGTGTTCGCTCTTCTGGGCCACAGCACAGGGTGGCTCAGGCTGGACCGGGCAGCTAGTGCCCTGCCTATGGCCCGAGATACCAGCAAGGACCCAAGACAGGAGTGGGTGTCGCCAGCCCCTCCTAGGTTGGTTGGGCGCCGGGTCTGGGGTGGGAGGAGTTCAGGCTTCAGGACAGTCTGCAGGGGAGGCTAAGGCCCCGCCCCATAGAGTGCAGGGGCCTTCGGTCACTGGGATCTCGCCTGGGGTGCAACACCGCCTGCTGCTGGGCCCTGGAGGTGGAGGCGTGGAGGCTGCCCCAGACCAGGCCGAAGCACATTCACCAACGTGCAAAGCTCTCCCAAGCTGGCCGGAGCCAGCCCTCACTGTGCAGGCCCCGCAACAGGTGGGGCGGCCACAGGGCCTGCGGCGCACAGGGGCAGCTTGGAGACAGTAGTGTTATCTCTGCAAGAGCTGACCGGCCAGGGTTGCGAGCTGCCCTCCCGACAGCCCATGGCTCTGCCCACACCAGGAGCATGCAGGCCCGCGGGGGACCCCTTGGTCCCAGGCTCGGCTACTGAGCCAGCTCGGACGTGGGTCTGGGCTAGCAGCTGAGTATGAAGAAAGGGTCAAGCACATGGCAGGTGAGAGACGCCACCCGTGGGCATCCACAGAGCCTTCTAAAGTGCCGATGCTCAGCAGGCAGCAGCAGTCCGGGGAGGGCGACCAAGCCCGCAGGTGCAGACCTGCCCTTTCTGGGACACAGGGGGTCACGGGAGGGCAGGAGAGGCCCACTGAGCTGGGCAGGGGCACGCTGGGGAAGGGGCTGGGGCCTGAGCCCCTTCTCTGTGTGCAGGTGACCAGAGGAACTGCTCAGGAACAGACCCAAAGGGACTGCCTGCCTGGTGCTGGACCAGCTGTGGGCTCTTCCTGGGAAGAAACAGGCAGAGGGAGCTGGTGGGCAGGAAGAGCAGAAGTTGAGGGGCTGTGGCTACAGCGACGCTGTCCCGCCGCCCACAGAGAGGGTGGCTAAAGCTGGTCCTGACTAGCAGGAGGCCTGGGAGCAAACACAGTGGCGTTTCCATGGAGACACAGCAGCGCAGGACCAGGTGGGGGCTGGGGATGGGAAGAGTGGCCAGTGCCTGGTGTGGATGGGGGGAGCTAGAGGTGACCTGCCGTGGGGGGGCCCAACCACAGGACAGCTCACAGGGCAAAGAGGGCATCCTCTGACTGCTCCGGCTTCTTCCGGCTGGAGGGATTTGAGGCCGGGGCCGGAGCCTCCGCTGGGGGAGAGGGGAGGTTGGGAACCATTTCTGCAGCTTTGGCCCTTTCTTCAAGGAACTTATCGAACTCTACAACACAAAGCAAGGCCGGCGGGGTTGGTAAGGGCTCAGCTGCATTGAGGCTCCAACAGCCACGCCCACCTGCTCCCCACAGAGCACCCGCCCCCTTTCCTCCTCCGCCACCACCAGGACGAGCGGGAAACCTGTCACAAGCCGGCGGGGTGGGGGGTGCCAGTTAGGATTCCTGCCCCACCACTGACGTGGAGCTTTTCCATCGTCCAGATCAGCACAGGAGGCAGGGCAGGGGGAGCTGGAGGGGTGAGTTCCTCCTTGAACTTGGCAGGGAAAGCCCCCCACACCCACCAAGCAGGGCTCTGTGCCTGCAGAGGGGCCCAGCTGTGCGGCCACAGGGTGCCAGGCCCAGGGGTTCCCTGTGTGCCCTGCTGACTGCATGGCATGTGTCTTGCTTCAGCTGCACTGAGCATCTGGCGGGGGCAAACTGGTCAGCAGTGCAGGCAACTATGCCTACTGTTCACCAGCTGTGGCACCTCTCTCATCAGCACAAGGTCTGGGTGGGACACAGCCCAGGAGCCCACAGGGGAGGCCCGCCCAGGTGGCATGGCAGGGGGCAGGGGGGCTCCCAGAGCCTGGGGCGGGCACAGCAGCAGCGGGTTGGGGGGGGCAGGCCTACCTTCGCTCGTGACACCCTCCTCCAGGTCGTCGCCCTTCTGTGGGAGAGCAGAGAGAGCATTAGGACACGCCCGTCCTGCTGCCGCTCCCGCCCTCGGCCACCCCAAGGCGGCACCCGAGCAAAACTTCCTACTTCCTGTCCCCCCGAGTTCTGTAAGAGCAAAGCACAGCTCTCGTCTTATCAGAGACACAGAAACTTTGTTTTTAAAAAGTAAAAACAAAAAGAGTAGGTTCTAGGTTGTGATCCCCCAGAAGGGTCAGAAAGCAAAAATTTTAAAAGGTTCAGGTTCGTTCTCCGGCTGAGCCGTGGGGCAGGCCTGCAGGGCGGCCAGGAGGAGGCTGCGCCTCAGGCAGCCAGGGCCCCGGGCGTTCCTCCACTGGGCGTCCCCTCGCGGGCAGCCACAGGGCGCTGGGAGGTCATGGCCACACCAGCAGCTGGGAACTGCGTGAGGCCTGGAAGCATGGGGCTGGGCCCTGCGGCGCTCTGGCAGGGGGGCTGCTCGGCTGCAGCCTCCTGGGAGCGGCGCCAGCGTCCTCCTGCACCCCGATGCCGTCACTGGGGAGGCTCTGGGGGGTCAATTCTGTGTGGGAACGTGGGGGCCACTGGGAACTCTGCACAGACAGTGATGGGGAAGCAGACACGGCCCGGGCTTCCTTCCTGGCTCTGCCCCTGACCTGCCGCGTGCCTGGCTGGGAGGTCCCTGGCCCTCAAGCGCGGGTGGCCCCCGTGAGGTGGGGGCCCTGGCCTGCCTGCTCTGAGATGGGAGCTGTTTCTTTCCGGGCATTCCCTGGGAAAGGCGTAATGGGGGGCCCCTCCTCTCCTGGCATGGCACCCGAGTCTTCGGAAAGCCCGGCTTTGGTGGGGGGGTTGGGGGCTGGCCCGGAGCGGCAGGAAGCCCGTCCTGGGGGCTGAGGTCTGGGGGCTGAGGTCTGCCGTCCTAGTTGGGGGGGTGTCCTGAGGGGGGCAGCAAGAAGCAAGAGACGAATTGTCCTAGGTCACGGGGAGAGTCCCACCAGCCGTGATCATGGACAAACACCTCCCCTCCCAAGGTGCATTTCTTCACCAGCCCCGGGGTGGAGGGCTGGGGGTGGTGGTGAGAGTACTTGGCGGGGGGCAGCGGGGGACCGGCCAGCACAGCCCTGCCCTCTCAGACCGGCTGCCCTTGCCAGCTGCACAATGTCCTAACCTTCCTGCCCATCTCTGGGTATAAAGACAATGGTCCCTGGAACCATTAAATACAAGATACCAGGAGATGCTGGGGAAAGGGGATGAGAGTGAATTAAAAAACAAACACCAAAAAAAAAAAAAAAACAACCCACCAACTCATGTCTGTGTAAATTTCACAATTAAAAGAAAAAAATGTCTCTGGGTACATTTCACAATTAAAAGAAAAAAATGAAAACCAAAAAAAATAAATAAATAAAAATATAAATTAAAAAGCGCACAAAAACCCAAAACCAAAAGGACCCAAGCACACACACACCTGAAACCGCAGTAAACTGGGAACAGTGTGCGTCTTGGGGGCGGTGTGGCCAGCCGAGCAGGTGCGGACCCCAGGGGCGCCTGCCCGGCCTCCCCTCCTACACCTCCCCAGGGAGCGGCCCCACGCCGGCCCCCAGGCCTTCTGTCCTCAGAGGCGCCTGGGCCTCGCCACTCCCCACACGAGATAGAAAAATCGAGTCTCACCAGGTCGGTCCTGAGCCACACCTCAATGTCGTCCATGACAGACGGCTGCACCACGGGGATCTATGGAAGCGGCAGGCAGCGGCCAGGCAGCCCGTGGCCAGGCAGGGGAGACAGAACAGCGGACACGTCAACCCAAGCAGCCCGACGGAGCCAGACGTACACAGAGCAGAACACGCTGGCACAGCAGGCGGGCACGCAGGCAGCCGCGTGTGAGATGGCAGGTGAGGGAAGCAGCAGCTCTAGGAAGCGGGGCCAGCGACGGGACGGGACAGGACGCAGTGGGGAGGGAGGCGCAGTACGCGTTCTTCAGTGGATAACTTTTTGACTAGTGTGTCCGCCTCTCAGCCCTGGGGCACCGGGGAGCCCCTCCATCTGCGACAGTCCCGGCCCCGACAGGACGGGGTGGCCGCGTGGCCGTCCGCCCAGGGCAGGGCAGGGCAGGGGGCAGGTGGTCCAGGCTCGCTCACTGAAAGGATGGTGTCCTGGGGCATTTCTGAGTACGAAGGGCACCCAGGCCTGGGTGTGGCCTGGCCCACAGCAGGCCGGCACATTCCTCCACCAGCAGACACAGGCCAAAGCAAGGGTTTTGATGACAAAAGGGACCGGGGGCTTTGGTTGTCTTTGTGTCTCTTTAGTGGAAGAATCAGGAAGCAGCCCGAATGCAGCAGCTTCCTCTCATCCCACCCTTTCCTCCCGGCTTTCAGTGGCTGTCTGTGGCCCCAGCATCAAAGAAAAGAAGTGCAACTGAAAAGCAGGGGGGGGGGGCGGGGGCAGCAGGGCAGCGGTTGGGAGGGGGAGACCAGGGTCCTGAGCAAAGGAGGCACCCCTCTGGTGCCTGGGCCCTGTCCACGCCTGGGCCACCCATGCCAAGGGCCTGAAAATCTATCTGGCTAGAAATAGTTAAGCTGCTGTCAGACATAATAAAATGATAATGTGATAAGAAGTAAAAGTAACCTTTAACCCCTTCGAAGCCACGTTAATGAAATGTTGGCTCCCAGACTAGAGAAACGAGTGGATGGTCCTTGATCGAGGTGACCTGCATCCTCACCTCGGCTGGGTCTGGATGTACCTCCTGGGACTCACTCACAAGCTCACTATTTCTAGAAAAATTGCCTGCACTGTGTCTGTAGCTGGGTTCACCCCAATGTCACATAGCCGGGCTGGCAGACCCTCCTCTGGCTTCCACACGTGTTTCAGAGAGGCTCAGGCCAACCTCGATCAGATTAGAGAGATTCTGTCTATGTTGCCATTTTATTTTTGACCTACTGGAGACTTAATAATGTTGAAATGAAAACATATCAAGGAGTTCAAACCACCCTGAAATGACTCATGGGGACAAGGAACATGTGGTCCTCCCTCCAGGCAGGACGCCAAGGGGCTGCTGACAGCACCTGGAGCCGACTTCCCTCCCCATGGAGCAGGGACCAGCGGCATCCAGGGTGAGACCGGCCAGTTTTACGCCTGCTGACGGGGCTTCTGCCCGACACGTTCCCATGACAGGAGATGCCAATTTTCGTGACCATGATGCTCCTAAGCCAGAACACCCAGCCTCAGGGAGGACTTGTGCCACACCGCCAAATCCCCAGGACCAAGCGTGGGAAGTCAGTGTGTCTCCAGGGAGAAACCTGCCAACTCCAGCTGCCGGAGCAAGGGTGGGGGGGGCGCCCCTGACACCCACCAGCCTCGGCCCGCCCAGGAGCGGAGATTCCTCGGGTGGCAAAGCTTGAAAAAAGACACTAAGGTGTCACGGGCCTTAGGCCGTCCGGTTTTGCTCGTAACTTTTTTGTTACTGTTCAGAATTGGTCCCTCAGGGCCAGGGATCGTGCCTCAGTTTTCTCCTCTGGACCGATCTTGAGAGCCAGCACGCTCAGAAAATAAACACTGACATGTGAGAAGCTCCTTACCCCTCAAAACAAGCCCATCCCCCACGAGTCAGGGGTGGGAGCACAGTTCTTCCCTCTCCTCGGCTGGACTTGCTCCCTCCCAGGAGCTCCCCACCTCCGGGGCCCCAAGAAGCCCCAGGTTTGGGGCCTCAGCCTCGTCTGTGAAACGGGGCGATGGCTTCTGCCACTCACGACCCCAGAGCCCTTCAGTTCCAGTCGGGTGCTTCCGTTTCTAACTCAGAAACCCAGGGATGCCGGAGCCGTGGGGCCCGAGCCCTGACTGAGAGGCGCTGGCCGAGGGCGTGTGTCACGTGGAGTCGGGTGTGGGTGACAACAGAGCTCATGTGACGGGGGGATGGGCCGCCCTGCCAGGCTGGATGCAGCCTGGGCTCACGAGCCGCCTGCCTGGGAATCGATGGGGGAGCACGGCGCCAGCAGCACGGTGCCCCCAAACCAGGTGCTTCAGACACACTAGACACTCACGCTGCCCTGCAAATAGGAGCTGCTCTGTCACCGCTCCGGCTGCAGGCACATCCCCAGGCCAGAGAGGCCTCAGCGTTCTCACCCTGAGAGACCTGGGCTCTCACACGCCCTGAGGTGAGCACCGCCCGGGCAAGGGGGCTGCCAGAGTGTGAGTTGGAGGAAGGAGACGGAAAGGGAAACAGATGCAACGAGAAAAAAATAAAGGGAGCACGTGTGGGTACACCCTTGGATACAGACCGGCCCCCCAAACTCCCTTGCTCCGAGGATGGCTGGATGGGGCTGGCTGGCTGAGGCGCTGGATGCGGGTGGAGGGCAGCCGTGGACATGGCAGGGGTGGGCCAGCCTGGGCTCAGGCTGGCAGCCCTGCGTGTGGGCGGGAGGGTCACCAGCTCAAAGGGGAAGGGCGTCGCCCGGTCTGCATAGGGGGCCCCGCCCCAAGCCTGGGCTTGGGCAGCCACAGACTTTTCACTAACCTCCTTGGGTTCCTGCTGCGACCGATACTCTTTCACCTATCCTGGCTGCACCCTGCGTGTGGGTGACAGGCCTCCGACCGCCGCCGGGAGAGGCAAGAGCACCGCCATCCCTGGGCAGGCTGCTCGAGAAGGTTCTTGGGGCTCTCCTCCACGGTAGCGGGCCTGGTGCTGAACCTGGATGCCCGACACGCCTCCCCGCAAGGAAACCTGCACCACTTCCAACGCGGCCGGACCAAGTGCTGCGCTCGGGTGCGATGCTTCCAGGGGCTGCTGCCCCCCGACAGTCCTCCTGCCACCTCCCCAACCTGAGGCTCAGTCTACAGGCCCTTTGGTCTCCCTCAATAGTACAAAAAGTTTCCAAGTAAAGAATTTGTACTTGGCAGGTTTGGAAAGACTCAGGGTTTCTATGCTATGGGAAATGAGGCAAAGCAATTAATATACGTTGTTTAAAAGAAAACAAAACAAAACACTGCAGTCGGGCAGGTGAGACACAGGGTTAGCTGTTAGTCGGGCTTGTTTCTGAAGTCAGAGACTGGAGCTCTAGGTGGGGCCGGGCAGGGGTGGGTGCCACCACCGGCTGCCAAGCCACACGCGGGGCGGCTGTGTGGGCAGTATCATTTTTTGCAGGACTAACAGGCACAAGGACACACGGCTGGATCCTCCCAATTTGGACAGTGGAGTGGATGTGGTGTCCAGGAGCGCTGCTCTAAGGCCACCCGCACGTGTGGGCCAGAGCCCCTGCTTGTCCCCAAAGAAGCAAACAAGGGGCCGGGCTAGCCCATGTCCCTAAGAACGGCCTTGGGGTCCGGTGCAGCAAGCAGGACGGGCTGCTGGCAGGTGGAGGGAGACGGCCCCCCGAGTGCGGCTGTGCTGGGTCGCCAGCTCCCAGCTGGGCAGGCAGACACCCTGGCCCCCGGCTCTGACAGCCCTTTGGCCGTGTCCTCGAGAGCTAGTCACACTTGCTTAGGCAGGTGACCCTGTGCTGCCCGCAGGCTCGGGCATGCTGGCCCAGCCTGAAGAGCCCTCCTCTGGCCCCAGGCTGGCCCAGCCCCAAGGGGTCAGTTAGGCTTCCTCCTGGTGTGTCTAGGTCTCCCGCTCAGGCTCCACCATGCACAGACCCTGGTCTCAGAGGTGAAATCGTCCCTGCACCGCAGGCAGCCTGCAGCAAGTGACCTCTCTGTGCACAGACTTGGGGCCACCTGATCACGAGGCAGGAGGGATCCTCCAGGGTCTTGGAGCTGTGGACGCCCTACTTCCTGAGGCTGACTGCGTGTATGATCCCCAGCACCTTCTTATTCCGTCCCACTAGCGTTTGTGTGTTTCTTTAGGAGGTCTCATATCCTTCCGGGGGACACAGTGGGCACAAACAATTACAGGACGAGACCCCATCGGCCTAGATTGCCACATTCACAGGCTGGGCGGAGTTCTCTGCCCAGTCAGATGCTTTGAGCCTGTCCTCTCAGAAACATCCCCTCCCAAGCAGAGGCCACAGTAACTTGTGCTCATCCTGGAAAAGTGAATACTGCCCAGAGCTCCAGAAACGGTAAAAGGAGGGAAAGGGCCCTCCCCTCACTCCTGCAAACGCCCGGACCTCCACAGAAAACCAGAGATGGAGTTTCTGGGGCTGGAAGTCTGCGGCTTAAGGAGACAGACAGGACGGGAAGACTGGGCACCCGCGAGAAGACAGAGGGAAGCGCCGGGGGTGGTGGTGACAAGGGGCTCAGCGCGGCTGGTGACCTCTCACCATTCCTTGGGCTATGAGCCAGCTGTCTATGGGCTCCAGGTCAGAGTCCCCACCTTTACCTCTCTTCTGGGCCGAGGACAGAAAAGTCCCAGAAAGGAAAGTCACAGCAAGACCCGTGGTAAAGAAGGCAATAGCACATGTCATGGAAACAGAAAAGCCACTGTCAGAGCTGGTCCCCTGTCACCTGAGGAGCTGGGACCCAGCGGCCCACCCCCCCAAACATGCCCTTACCTCCTGGATAAAAGAAGAGGCGTTTAGTAACAGGGACCCCAAGAGGGTAACACGCACTTGAACCCCTGTTCCCGCGCCCCTGGGAAACCTCCTGGGGCCGCAGAAGGCCGCCCGGGGCTGCCCTCCTCCTGGGCTCTCAGGGTCACCGAGGGGCGGCTCCACAGAACCAGTTTTTGCACAATCATCTCTACTTTCTTCTTACTTATTATCTTTTTTCTCAGTTACCTGTGCGTTCTTTTTCCAAACTCTTAATGTGAATGATGAATTTGGGGATATTGCCTTTTCTAAATGATAAAAGTATTTAAAGTTAGAACTACTGATTTGGTTGTATCGTGAAGGTGTGGCTACACAGGTTTTTCTCCTTTACTGGGTTCTTAATTTCTCCCTTGGCCCAGGTTTCATTTCCAGGGCAGCATTGTTTAGGATATGGAACAACATAACCCGAAGTACAGGCCTGAAGATGCATATACGTGTGTGTGCACACAGATGCAAAGACACACCCACAGACAGGCGCACACACACACACACACACACACACAGCCCACACGAACTCTGCTCCCTGCATCACCCCATCAAGCAGGGCACACGAGAAGCAGCCTGCCTGCTGCAGGCGGAAACGTTGAAAAGAGGAGGCAGGCCAGGCACCCCGGGTGAAGGGCAGGGAGCTGGCTGCATTCCTGTGCTTGGACTCTGGGCACTGGCAGAGACAGCGGCAGAGAAGGGCACTCCTGGCCTCGGCGGGGCAGGCCCTGGAGGCAGAGTGGAGAGCTGACCAGGCCGGCCTGGCCAGCTGGGCCAGGAGGAGGGGCCGGCCTTACTGGCTCCCTGGTGCCCTGAGTTGGGGCCGGGGGGCGGGGGGTGGGCGTCCTCAGCAACACGACCACTGGGCCACCGAACAGTCCTGGCCTCAGGGGTTCTGCGGGGGGCGGGGCACTGAGAGCCGCAGCCTGGGTGGCTCTTCTGCGCCCCCTGGTGGCCGGTGCAGAGGGACGCACGGCCCTCACCAAGCTGGCTGAGCCGGGAGGGACATGGGGACCAGGGCACGAGCTTTCTCGGGGACGCCAGGCCTCAGCACTGCCGCCTGCCTGGGCCACTTGGACAGGGGCTGCGGGAGGCCAAGGGCTGGTGTTTGGGAAGCCAGGCTCCCCTCCAGTGGACAGATGAGCGCTGCCCCTTTGTAGCCCTGGATGGGGCGGGCCGGGGGGCAGCTGTTCTGGGGCCACTGTCCCCCCAACGCCCCCCACACACACACATTCATTCGCTCGCGGCCACACACATTTCTCAGTTAGGCGAGAAGGGAACCACCTCACGAGAAGCATGAAGGCACAAACCTTTTCCTTTGGGGCCCTGCGATCTCCCAGAAATCACAGAGGCCCCTCCTCCACCAACGAGCACCTCTGCCCTCAGCGCTGCTCCCCCCCTCCAGCCCCTTCTGATGGCAGGACTGCAGGGACAGGCCCAGGCCACCGTTTCCCTTCTGTCAGAGCGCCGCCCACCCCAAGGCACTGCAACCTTTGGGGAGAGACCCTCTCTGGACACAAGAGCCCTGCGCCCTGAGAGCTCAGAGCCACCACGGGGGAGAGCAGGGGCTCCCCATCAGATCTCCCCGGGGTGCAGCCCCGCCCAAGGCTGCTCGCGGGGTGCCCTCCGCACATCTCTGCCTCTCTGGGCCTGTCTCCTCCTGGGTGTCCTGACACGGGCATCCCCACAGGTGGGGGGCACTCAGGAGCTGACATGGCTCACCCCAGTCTGCCCTCTGCGCCGCCAGCTCTGCCTAACTCTCCAGCTGGCTTCACCAGACGGCCCCGCTTTCCCCCCAGGCAGAAAATCAGGGAGAGAGACCTACCACTTCGGGGTTCTGTTTCCGACCGTCTACCGCAGAAGCAAGTACTCCGACGGCCTGGGGGTCCTCGTAGGTGGCCCTGGGGACGAAGCAGCACAAGCAGAGTGGTCACGGGGGACGGACAGGTGGTGACCCACAATCACCCTTCATCTTTAGCACCTTCCTCACGAGTACTCAGAGGCCTCGGCATTTAGGTTGTGGTCTGGCCGCAGCTGAAGCCAGGAGGCCAAGGTTCAAGCCCAGCCCAGCCACTCACTCCCTCTGGGGTCTGGGACTCTGTACCACCTCCATTTCCCTCTGTTAAGTAACACTAGGAGGGAGGCATTTGTAAAGCTCAGGACAGGGTGTCAGAGGGCCCTGAACTGCTTAGAGGGAGAGGCTAGACAGAGGCAAAGGGGTCATAATTCTCATTTTAAAAGCAGCGGCCTTGGCTTCCCTGGTGGCGCAGTGGTTAAGAATCCTCCTGCCAATGCAGGGAACACGGGTTCGAGTCCTGGTCCGGGAAGATCCCACATGCCATGAAGCAACTAAGCCCGTGCGCCACAGCTACTGAGCCTGCGCTCTAGAGCCCTTGAGCCACAGCTACTGAGCCTGCATGCTGCAACTACTGAAGCCCGCACGCCCTAGAGCCCGTGCTCCGCAGCAAGAGAAGCACCGCAACAAGAAGCCCATGCACCGCAACGAAGAGTAGCCCCAGCTCGCTGCAACTAGAGAAAGCCCGCGCGCAGCAACGAAGACCCAACACAGACAAAATAAATAAATAAATAAATAAATAAATAAAATAATAAAAAAGCAGCAGCCTCAGTGGCATCTGACAAGGAAGGTGGTCTCCCAGTCTGGGGTGAGGGTCTGTCACTCATTACGGGGTTGTCTTCTTCTGCTCCCCGACTTCTTCTGCTGTATCCATTTTGAAAGCAGCTAAAAGGTGCCTGGGGCCCTGGGCTTCTGGTCAACCTGCTGAGTGAGTCCAGAGTACGGGACTCAAAGAGCTGGATGCGTCAAGATGCTGGGTCCCGGGGAGGTGGTCAAAGGCTGAACAGAAAGCTCAAAGCAGGTTCCAGGGAGATGCAGGGGGCTGTGTGTTTTGGAATCAACTCCCCTAATTCCACAGGGCTCATCTTGGCCAGAGCCACCGTCAGGAAAGAGGCTGCTCGCACCCCAGGGGCGAGGAACCAACTCGGTGCCTGCCTGCCCCACCCCGTGCCCCCAGCTCCTGCCACAGACGAAGTTTCTGAGGCAGCAGCAGCGCGGGGGCAGGGAGAGCAGGGGAGCAGACGGGAGGACCCCGCACAGCCGCCCGGCTCGGGGTGCTGGCCTCAACAGCTGTGTCTACCGCCAGGTCCCGGCAACCGGAGTGGAAAGGCCTGGCCCCAGTGAATAAAAGGCCCCTTTGTGCTGGCCATGGGCCCAGGCCGGGGTCGGCCCCGCCCAGCGTCCTCTGAGAGCCACCAGGAGGGTCCCCACTTACGTCTTGCGCTGCTCAGCCGAGGAGCTCCCTCTGGTCTGGGTGAACATGTCAAAGCCGTCCCGGGGGTGACACTGCTGGAGTGAGCTCAGGGTGCCGCTGACGCTCTCCGCGCCCAGGTCTGTGCAACAGAACAGAGGAGGGGTGGGCGACAACAAATGTGGGCCTGACCTTGGGAAGCAGTCACCTGGCGGGCTGAAGTCCTGCGGGGGGCAGAAGGGAGCGAGAACAGCCCCCGACCCCCCCAGGTCGCTCCCGAATGAGGGCGAGCGGCGAGCAGGTGGGCCATGCAGGCTCCTGCCCGCACCAGGGCGCCCCTGGGAGCTGGTCACAGAGGCCACGGGCCAACGTCACTTACGTGACAAGTATTTCGTAGGTGCCCGCACGGCCAGAGCTCGACCTTGACTGGACCACAGTGGCTCTGGCGCAGTTCCTGGCCTCAATGGGGTACACAGAGTAGGGGGACAGACAGCAGCACAGAATTAGGTGGAGATATGGGCGGGGGACCAGAAACTGCCACAGGAGCGGGAGGGGGGCTGGGCGGCGGGCAGAGGGGGTGACGCGGGAAGGGTGCTGGCGGAGAGACGAGGCTGCTGAAGAGGCTCACACACAGGCAAAGGAGTCGATGGGGAAACACTAGACCTTTTTAAAGCAGGGGCAGCAGAATCCAATCTGAATTTTAGGTATTAAGCCTGGTGGCCACATGCTGGGTGGACTGAAGGCAGAGAAAGAGAAACAGTGGCGGGCTTCCCTGGTGGCGCAGTGGTTGGGAGTCTGCCTGCCAATGCAGGGGACACAGGTTCATGCCCCGGTCCGGGAAGATCCCACATGCCACGGAGCAGCTGGGCCCGTGAGCCATGGCCGCTGGGCCTGCGCGTCCGGAGCCTGTGCTCCGCAACGGGAGAGGCCACAACAGTGAGAGGCCCACGTACCGCAAAAAAAAAAAGAGAAACAGTGGCTACAGATACATGATATGTCGAGAAGCCAGAATTACAGCAACTGCCAGGGCACTAAGTAAAAGCTTGATTCAACTGAAATGAGATGAAGGTACAAAGATAAATATTAAGAAAACAGAAGCACAGGGTGGAAGACAGCATTTTGAGAGGGCCGTGCTGACTGGTTATGTAATACTGTGACTTCCTCTGTCCTAGACTGGGCTCATCCAGCCCGGGTGGGGCATCCAGAGTCACGGACACACATTAAACTGAACAAACTGTGAAAAAATGGCATCTTTTGTTTTAGGTTTCAGAGGATGGTGCACTCTCGCTGATGTTAGGTCAAGGAGAGCAAAACCCTTCCCCTTGGCAAGCCCAGGGCAGACGTCAGCGATAAGCCACGGACTCTTCCAAGCCCCGACGTGGCCTCAGCGTCCCTCCTGGGCCTACGTGCCAAGCACCCAAGGAGTTGACACCTATTTGCTACCCTTGGCCTAGTTGATGTTGAGAAGGAAATCACTCCAGCCATAGAGAATATGCCACATACAACACAGCAGCCACCTTTCTTCAAAAAGCCAACAGTTTCCAGTCCCTTGGACCACGCCGCACCCCTGCTTTCCAACACGGGTTCAAACTCTAAGTTTAGGGAACAAGCCTTGAGCTGAAGTGGCACAGCAGGACCCAGGCACACGCTGTCCCACGAGTCCCCCACAAGGCCGGCGGGGGACGGGGGGGCGGTAGGTAGGTCCAGGACACTCACCCAAGCCCGCGAGCTGGGAGGAGAGGGAAGACGGGGGCACCGTGCCCCCCACGGTCGGGCTCACCACGGCTGGAGACCCCGGGCCCAGGTCGATGAGGTTGTCCTCTGTCACTTCGCTCAGCACCTGCCGGGCAGGAGGTGGGCTGAGCCCCAGCCTACGTGCCGGGTCCCGAGGGGAAAGCTGGCAGGCACCACCCAGGGTTCCGGGTGGGCTGTTGTGAGTTACCCCCTCCGCCCCTCCCCCATCTAAGGGACAGCGAGGTCCCGGGGGCTTCTTTGCCCCCTCCCGCCAGGGATGTGCCTGCTGGCACCTCCTCAGAGCCCACCCACCAGAGCTTGCTCTCCCACTGCCCGACTATTTTAACCCCAGGAGATCCTAGGTTTCCCAGCCTCCAGAAAGGTAAGAATTCTGAAGGAATACTCACTCCATTACTGGCATTTTGAACGGATCGGCCTGACCTGTATCGTTCGAACCTAACGGGGAAAGGAAAGTGGAGTAAGGAGAGGGAGTGCCCGAGACACGGCATCGCGAAGCCCACTGGCCTGGGAAGCTCCCGGGGCCCGCGGGCCGGGAGGCCAGCAGAGACCCAGGCTCTGGGGAAGGAGAACCACCAGCCCATTTGGGGGGCCAGGGAGTGGACAACCCCCAACACGACTTCGCCCTTCCTGCTCCTGCATGGGGCTCCCCCGAGTGGGGATCAGCCTCCCAGCCTCCCCAAGGGCACTGCAGGTATGGGCTGGAACATGCAGGAGGCCATCATAAGCACCCCCAGGGCTCCTCTGGGCCCTGCAGGGGAGGCTGGGTCAGCCACCTTCCCTGGGGGCGCCTCAGATCCAGAGGAGAACGGCAGGCAGTCCCTCCCTGTTGGACAGCTCTGTGGCGGAGTGACCAGCCGAAGGGCTAACTTGCTAGGGGAAGGGGTGGGGCCCAAGGCCGGGCACGTGGAGGAGGAGGGCAGGCACAGGCCCCAGCAGCTGCGGGAGGGTCGGTCAGCCAGGGCCCCCGCCTGCTGGCCGCAGCCTGGCCGAGGACAGAATCTCCTCTCCAGCACCCAAGTCATTCTCTATCAGGTGGGGACCAGCATGGCAGCCCCAGACGCCACAGGCTAAGAGGCCGCCAAGAGACTTCTCCAGCTGGGGATTTGCTGAGATTCCCTGCTCCACGTCGGTCTCCCCATGTGCTGGGGTCAGCACCTGGTGAGCAGGGATCCCCGGGGGGACAACCTGGTCAGGCCACCCGTGGGACGCGGTTTATCCTCAGTGGTCGACAAGGACAGAAATATGAACCCCCCTGAGATTCCCATGCGGGAGCACCTTCCCACGCCCACGCTGACCATCAGTCCTAGCAAAGGCTCTCTGGCCGGAAGGGCACCTCAGGGCTGCCGGCCCCAGGCTTTGCCTCTGAATTGCTGGCACCCTGTGCCAGAAAGGGCTGAGATGGGTTTAACAGGTGAAAAGCTCAGCCTGTTTACAGTGGAGACCCTGGCACCGCAGGGCAGGAACCCGGGGCTCTGGGGCCGGGAGTTGAGACCCCCGGCTCTGTTCCTGCACTCCCATGGCACAGGGGGCCCCAGACGGGCCCACATTCCTCTTGTGGAGGGCTCGTCATCTGTCGGGTGGACACAGGGCCACCCACCGCTGCTGCCATGGTCGAAGGTGAGACACAGCCCAGAGCTGTGGCAACCACAGCAAAATCACCCTCTAAGGCCCAGATGCAAGCATCTGTCACCTGGACCCTACGTGATGCCAGGTCATCAGACCACAAGTCAGCAGCCCGGGGCCCAGCCCTCATCCTTAGGAGCAGAAGGCTGGCCAGGCCAAGGCGCTTTCTGGGGCAGCCCCGTCAGAGCTCCGTATGGGAACCCGCTCGCCACTTCCCTGCCTGCTCGACACTGCCTGGATCACTCACCTTTCTCCATGGGGGACAGCTCTGGGAAGGCAAAAGAGTATGCACGTTTGTCACCTCAAATCCGAAAATGATTTGGAAAAACGGGAATGCGTGTCTCTCCCAGCACTCACACCTGCCTGCTTCCGCACTCCACACACCCTGGCGGTGGCAAAGGAAGGGAAAATCTCCCTTTTTTTTTAAAAATGGGAAAGAGGAAATCTTTTTTTTTCCCTGGTAGAGATTTCTCCCCCTTAATCCTTTTCAGATTCAGAGGATCTTCAAAGGAGCAGGTGCAGGAGCGCAGGGTCCCCGAGCCCCATCCTCCCTCCTGGGCTGGGGTGACAGGGGCCAGCTCAAGGCTCGTGAAGGGCAGCGCCTGACTCCGCGGCACGTTCCTGCCGCTGGCTCCCAGGAGAACAAGCAGCACTTCCCCGTCATGGGAACAGGTCGGCATGTCCGAGGAGTATTTTCCGCCTCTATTCTGCACGCCCCCACCCCCACCCCCATGCCGGCTCCCACCTCTCGTATCGGAGGAAGACGTTGTTGAGGTCATCGTTGACATGCAGCAGCTCCTCGGTGACCTCCTCGTTGCACACGCGGGAGATGAGCTCCACGACGCGCTGCTGCATGGCGCGGCAGGTCCTGTGCAGCTCCTGGGGACACAGGTCTGGCTACCGCGGGTGCCCCTTGTTCGCACTCTACTTGCTTTGCAAAGACGTGTGCCAGTTCGTAAAGCCACACAGGCCCAGGCTTGTCCACAAAGCCGGGCGTGTGCGGGAGGCCAGGTGGACCCCCGCCCCGCCCACCAGGCGGTGCCTCTTGATGGACAAACATCCTAGTGCACACTCTGCTGTGCGCAGAGTACGGGTTTGCACAAACCGTCCGGAAAATCTAATGTGATTCTCTGCAGGTGCTTGTTCTCTTCAACAGACCATGCCAGACACCACCCTATCACTTGGGACAGGATGCCCCATCCTGTGTGTGTCACCATGCATCTCACCTGCCAAGACTCCCTGTGCGCTGTGAACACACCCTGAGCCCGCACTGCCACCCCAGACTGCCTAGAGCACCCCGGGCTCCCCTTCACCTCCAGCAGGCGAAGACTGGTTCCCAACCACCCCAGACGCCGAAGCACCCCCAGAGGAGGCTTCACGGAGGCGCCGCCAGCCCAAGGAGAACCAGCCCCTCAGCAGGCTGCAGGGAGCGTCTCAAGCACCTAGCACACACGCCCGAAGCACCAGCAGCACCCGCAGGGAGAGGCCAGGGCTGGATTCAATCTCCCCCCAGAGCCCAGCCCCTGCTGGGTGTGGCGGCCAAGGCAGCAGCAAGCAGACCTGACCATCAGCTGTCTGGGGGTCCAGCGCCCTGGGCTCGGCTCTCCCAGGGTGGGATGGGGGTGCTGGGAAGAGGTGAAGCTCTGCCGATGGTGCTGGTCACCACCACGGAAGCCAGGGTGGCTCTGCTCTCATCTGTTCGGACACTGATAGGTCTCTGTAGAGTTTCACTCATGGAGGAGGTGTTCCATCACTTTGCAGAACGTTTGGGAAGTGCTAGGTGGTTTCTGGGGCCTCGCCTGGAGGAGGGATGAGACCCGAGGCCGTGCACTGGGGTCTGGCTCCCGTGGCCTTCAGCTGGGGCAGAGGGGGGCGGGACATTCCCCCACCCGCTGGCAGGGCCTCGCGTGCTCTACGCCTGGGTTGGCACCCAGGGACCCCCCACGGAGCTTCGCCTAAACACGGCCTGGATCAGGGGTCTCCAGGGGTCTCTGCAGAGAGAAAGTTTCACCTTCTCCTTGCTTCAACCTTTTAAGTTACTGTCTTAAAAAAATTAAACAGGAAGAAACGAGAAGAGATTGCACGGGAGAGGAGGACCAGAGCATGAAGATCTGTGCCACCATAGACACCTGCTGGCTGCCTGCGGGCCCTCCACGCGGTCACCAGCAGGCAGACCCTACCTGCCTCCAAACCACCTGGACAGGCACCTTCTTCTGGTCCTGAGCCACAGACAACCAAAGCCTGCCCAGCTTGCCCTTCCCGCCTGGCAACAGCTGGGACAGGAACTTCCTAAACGCGGACGGTCTCAGTCTGGCCTCTGGGGTCTGGTTCTCAACAGAGGGGAGGGCGGCTGGTCACTGCTCTTGGTGCAAAAGCCCTCCATCCACCAGAAGACTTTGTAATATGTCCCTTTTCTGTCTAATTCATCCCAATGCCTGTATCTTTTCTTCAAGGGACATTCTCCTCCCCACCTTGCAAAACAATTTTTTAATCATCTTCTGGGTCTCCTCTGAACCCGCCGGGAGTAAGGCCCTGAAGATCTGCTTTCTACAGCTGCAAAGGAAACAGGAGGGAGACACAGTCTTTGTTGAAGAGAAAGGGGGAAATAATGAAGCTGAACACATAGAATAAACTAGATTTCTCTAGAGAAAATGGTCCTGGCCCTCCTGGTTTTTGTTGAAATGAGAGGCAAGAATCGAGAGGGGCTAAACCATCTGCTACTTGAAGACACAATGTGGGATGGGCCTCCGTCAGCTGAGGGATGGCGGTGAAGGATGCCCATCCTGGGCGTCACTGGATTAATCACGCGTTATCACTAACTGCAGACAGAGCTGGAGAGGCTGATCTGGGGGCGGCGGGGGCACGGCCGCCGGCATCGGGATCTTTAAAGATTCCCAAGGCCGGACTCCCAGGCGCAGCCAAGGGCATAAGCTCCAGCAGACAGAGATGCAGAGTCTCAGGACAGGGAAGACGCGGCTGGAGAGCCCGTGAGGGAGGGAGACGGAGGCTGCAGGTTCCCCGGCGCTGCCCCCTGCTCAGAATCACCAGGCCACCCGAGGGAGGGCGGCTGACAGCCTGCAAGCATGGAAGGACCTGCTACGTGAGGGAAGAACTTGTGTCTGCTCCAGCAGGTGGAGCAGACAGACCGGGGCTGCAGGCTCGGTGTGGACGGGCTTCAATCAGCCGCTTCCCAGCCGGCCAACGGGGAGAGTTTACTCCAGGCTCCGCGTCACCTGGCTCAGCAGCAGCCAGGCCCAGAGGTGAAGCCAGGGATCCCTAAGCCGCGGCTCTTCCTGCCCTGTCGTGCTGCTTCCCAAAGTCTATCCAGGTCATGTGTTTGGAGGCGGAAGTGCCTCCCCGGCCTGTCGCTGAGGATTTTCAGAAACAAGGCAGCACCAGGCATGCTGCCGGCAAGGGGAAACAGCACAGGGTGGGGCTGGACAAGCCGCCTCCCAGGTCTCTCCCAGCCCAGAGAGGGAAGCTGTTGTGCTCCCTCCGGGGCCCCGCCTCCCCTCGCCCACCCTGCCTGAGTTTTCTGCCACTCTGTGGGCCGCGGGCGAGGCCACACCTGCAAGTCCTGTGCAAAGCACGGGAAGCCGTCCGGATGCAGCCGGCCAGGATGCTGGTCGGCCGCAGCGGCGCGCCCTCGCCGACACCTCCCGTTTCCCTCTTCCCATTTCCTCCCAGCAGTTTACACTCAAATCCGCAGCAGCTTCTGTGGGCATGAACACTTGACCTGGTGACAAATGCATTTATTTCCACTTTGAGCTCTGGGTAGCTTCTGCCCTGAGCAATCTGGCCACCCTCCAGCTCGAGTGAGGGGTCCCTGGGCACAGTCTGATCCCACCCCTTTCCAAGCAGACCGTGGCACTTTCCCACGTGCAGCCCCGACCCCTGGGAGACCCTGCCCGGCTGGCTCAAGGAGCGAGGCCAGCGGCCAGGACAGCCGTGTCTGCTCACAGAGCTGCTGGCTCCCAAGTCTCTCGTGCCGAAAGGACAGCCTCCCACTGGCACCCAGGACCATTCTCTCTGTTTGACTTATAAGATAGCAGCGAGGTCAGTAGGCTTGGAGTTGGAACAAGACAGAGGGAAGGGAAACGTCATGGGAAGCAACCTATTTTTGAAAACTGTGAGCTGACGCCAGGAGATCAGGTTCTGTTTGTCTTGGCTGATGGGCTTGTTTAAACACGCAGAGGTGTGTGCTGTCTGCTTGGCCCTGGCTGTCCGCAGGGCTGGCTTTGTTCTGCTACGCCTGCTACCAGGAACTCAGCTCTGTCCACCGCAAACCCGTCAGCAAGAATTCTGGTGCTGACACAGCACAAAGCTGCCTCAAGAGGCCCCTCAGTTCCTGCACTGTTCCTGGACTGATCTCAGTTTCCTGCGCCTTGGGTAACGCCTGGAAGAACCCCGCAGACCGCGGATGGAGGCCGAAGCGGCACTGATGGCACGCCTGGAGCTGGGCTGCTGTGGGTGGGCACTGGTCGCTCGGCGTCCAGAGCAGCCGGCGGGCCCGGGCCCAGGTAGGTAGGCTGCCTGCTGTGAGATCCTCCAGAGCAGAGACCACAGCCCGCACCCTGGGCTGGTCTCCCCCACCCACACCCTCACCCCCTTAGGGGCTGGAAGCGGGCACGGCAAGCAGCTGCTTGGGACCAGGCCACCCGGGAAGCATGCCCTCCTGGAGGACAGCAGCCAGTGTGGCCCTCAGGAGACCAAGACCGGCCGCCCCGAGGGGCAGGCGTGGGAGGTGCTCGCAGCTGGCCCTCACATTTCACGGCGTCCTCTCCACCCTCCGGGAGGTGCTGCTTCTGCGGGCGGGGCCGCTGCCACTTCCCACCAATGCCAGAGTCTCTGAGACGGTATCAGGAGAGCTGGGCACCAGCTCTGGGCCTGGAGGATCTGGGGTAGGAACCCTGCAGGCCAGCTCTGCTCCTGGACCCCTTTCCGCCTGGCTCCCAGACCTGCAGGTGGCCAGTGAGCCACAGAGCCTCCGGAGCCAGGACGTGGGCCACCCTGGCCGGGGACCCTCAGCTTCACCCCAGAAGTCTCAGAAGTGGCTCCCACGAGCAGAAACAGCTAGCGGTCCCTGAATGTTTGTGACGTCATGTTGGGTGAACAAAGTGACACATAAAATCATACACCTGGTATCATCTCAACCCCATCTGAAATAAACATGGAAAAAATGTCTGAAAGAAAATACATCAGAACAGCGACAGCGCTTATCTGCAGATGCTGGGGTTAAAGAAAACTATTTTCTTCTTTGTACTTCCTTTTTCTTTCGATGGGCACGTATTTTGCAACTGGCATTTTACAATGAGGAAAAAACATTTTTAAGGAGGATGAAGAAGAGAGCACCTGGGACTGGCCTCTGACCGCCTCCGGGACGCGTGGGCTGGACACGGGCCTCCTCGGACTCGGTCCCTCTAGAGGACGGGCCCCGAACCCCATCCCGCCCCGGTGTGTCCCTGGCCCAGAGGCCCTCACCTGCAGCAGCTCCAGGTCGGACGAGTCCTCCTGCCCGGGGACCATCTCCGTTAGCATCTCGGACATGACCTTTGTGTTTCCCCGAACGACGTCCAGTTCGCTCCGCAGCCTGGCGATCTGTGGGGGCCGGGGGAGGCGGGGGGACAGGGTCAGTGAGCCTGCACCAGGTGGACGCGGCCTGGCTCCGTCTGAGTCTGTGCACGGGGGGGCGCTGGCAGCTGGGGGCCCCGGGATGTGGGGGCAGTGCTGGGTCGGAGCGCGGGGGGAGGGGGCCGAGCGGGGCCTGCAGGGGAAGTGAGCCTCTCCGGGCCCGTTTCTGCTCCTTCACGTGGTGGAGAGCATGGCCCACAAGGTCCCTGCGCTCTGGGGTCCTCGACTAGGAATCTCACAGCTGCAGGCTCTGGCCCGGAATCGAGGCTCCAAGCACAGCGGCCTCTGAGCCGCGCCTTCCCCACCCGCTCCCCATCCAGGGGTGCCTGTTCCAACTGCCAGCCCCACAGAGCTCCCCAGAGCCAGGACCCGGGCTGCCTCTCCCACAGCAGGGACAGCTCTCTGAGCCTGTGTCCTCACCTGTGCAAAGGTGACCTCACAGGCCAGCCGTGGCCATCCATGGGCACACCCCACACTGCCCAGTCGGGTCTGCTGTCCCTCTTCACCGCGTTCAGCCCCCTCTCGTCCTGCCCGTGTCCCCTCGCCCATCCCAGACCCTCCTTCCGACCGCTCCCGAGCTCCCCCGGGGCGCAGACAATCAGGGGAGGGTCTCGGTGGCCATCCAACTGCAAAGGCGTCCCCCTTCCCTCTTCCCAGGGCCACCTGGGGGGCCTGGTGCCGGCTGTGGTGGGGGCCCAGGAGGGGCAGTGGTAGTTTCAGCTGCGGCCTCCACCTCCTCCCCGCTCCGGGGATCCCAGGGGCCTTCCTGCCGCTGCCCAGCCGGCCCATGAGGCCCAGTGGGCAGGAGAGAAGGACCGCCGCCTGGTCTACTGACAAGAGACCGAGGTTAAGCGACCCGGCTGAAGCCTCACCAGGAGCAGCGGGCTGAGCCCAGGCCTGTCTGATCCCAGCCCACCGCGTGCCAGCCGCCCCCTCCTTGGGGCCCACAGAGCGGAGACGTGCACACACTCCACTAACCGGACACAATCGCTTGAGCCCTCTGTTTAAATGAGGTTCCATAATAATGACACTGACATAAATAGTAAATGAGAATTTAGAAAACAGAAACAGTGGATAGATTTTCTTTCAAGTCTGACCAATCCTCACTTTTTAACTAATGGAAGCTCTACAGATTCGTCTAAAGACTCGTCTCCAGACTCCTCCGAAAGAATCCAGGCTGGCATTGAGGCAGCATTAGCTCCCCAAGAAATAACTCGGGGAGACTGGTCATTGCTCGGGACACAGCAGGACTTGGTCCTTCCTGCAGGCTCCGCCCTGGCCTGGGCTGCCTTCTTGCAGGATAAGTCTAAACCTCTCTGCGGGACACCTGAGGCCCTTCACAACTCTGCTGGCTCAGGGGCTTTTGGCCACACCTCCTGCTGTGATTCTTGCCAGCCCCGCCCCCGCCCCGCCCCGTCCTCCAAACCGCCCACCTGCTGTGCCCCGAGCCCCCCACCTCCCACCTCAAGTGACCACCGCCCTCGACAGCGCGCCCTCAGGAGGGCTGGGCACTTGCACCCATGTCGCTGACACCCTTCACAGGGCCCGTCTGGAGAGGCCTCCTCTGTCTCCTGGGAGACCGAGGGCAGCGGCAGGCGCGCCTGTGGCCCCAAAGCGTGCACGTACCTGCTCTGAGTTGGCCGTGATGGGGCCCGCAGCGCTCAGGGCCGGGGCCTGCGGCGCTGAGGAGGAGCCGCTGCTCGTCCTCGGCTGCGACTGGGACCTGGGCGTGGTGGTGGCTGGGTCCACCTCCGGGACGCTCTGCACAGCAACGACAAAGCCTTCTGTCTGCCTGGGCTGCCTGGGCAGTGGCCTGGCAGTGGCCTGGCACTGCCCCCGCCCCCCCACCTCTCCTCCCTCCACGAACCTCACAGACACTGAGGCGGGCCAGAGAGGTGGCCCCCAGCGCAGCCTGTGAGGGCTCTGGCCACCCTCCCACCGTCAGGACCACCTTGGCATCGGAGGGGAGGGCCTGCTGGTAAGTTTTCTGATCAGGAACCCCGTTTAGCACCAGAAGGTTACTTTTTGGCCTTTACAAGTGGACTAATCTAAACAGCAATTATGCAATTTACTGAGCATTCTCTGTAACTACAGGAGCCACCACGCTGCTCTGCGTCACGATTCGAGAATAAAGGAGGTTTGTTTACCCCACCAAGTGCAGCAAGTGGCTCAGAGGATCATGTGAGAGAAACGCTAGGAAAGCCCAAGTCCTTGTGCTTCCCTCTGGGCCCCTCGTGACCCCCTGAACGTGAGCTGTGCCCACGCAGGAGGCCTGCACGGCACCGTCCCTCAGAGATGGACAAACGGGGCTGTGGCAGAGGGAGCTGGGGTGGGTGCCTCTCCCAGATCCTGAGCCTCCGGCTCTCCGGGGGCAGGAAAGGGCCTGGCTGCCCCCGAAGAGGAAGGACGGCGTTGCCTGGGCACCTTCCCTCCTGAAGCTGCCAGCACGTGGGAGCCGCCCTCAGCGGGCCCTCCCGGGGCTTTGCATCCCAAGGCTGGCGGGAGTCAAGGGGGACCACTCACAGCCCAAAGTAAATTTTAGATCTATTTGACTTGTCCAGTTGAAAAACCCATGAAGAGGGACCTCGCCAGCCCCTCAGCGTTGCCGATGTGGAGGTGGGGCTGCTCCGGCCGCCCTGGGAGGTGCGGTCCCCACACCAGACGCCTGGGCTCGGGAGAGCAGGTGCCGGGACCCCCCCAGGACGGCTCCACCCTCGCGGCCATCTCCATGACAGCGTCCACACCGCTCCTCTGTCACCTTCTCCCACAGTCGGGGGTGAAAACCGTGGGCGGGGGGCGGTCCCTGAGCCACCAGCCACCAGCTGTCTCTCTCCCACACCCGCTGGTTATCAACAAGAAATGCCCTGGAGCCCGAAGGAGGCTGATGACAAGCTGAATAATTCAGAGGCTGTCCCTGCAACAGGCCCTCGGGGACGCGGCGGCCGAGGCTCACCCGCTGGGGTGTGTGTATGGGGGACAGCGCGTCCAGGTTGGCCATGGGGAACTCCACGCCCTTCCTCTTCAGCTCTTCGTACGCGTGCACGACGCCCGTGAGGTCAGGGCTGCTCCGGAAGGCGTCAGCCCACGCCTGGAGGGGAGGAGGGGGCCTGTTAGGGGCGCCGGGGCGCTCAGGGCTGCGGCCCAGACACGCTGCTCCTTCCTGCCAGTGCCACCAGGCTGAGCACAAATGAAAGCAAAGCACAGAACTCAGTCCAGCGTGGGGCACATCCTAGAGCGGAGACGGAGCAACCGCACCGAAGCACGAGGCTGAGACCAGGAGATGTGCCTGGCAACGTGCGGCTGGAGAGGCCGCGCCCGCAGGATGCGTGGGGACAGCAGCGTGGCCTCCACGCTCCGCGCATGAAAGTCCAGGCTGAGCCTAGTAGGTCAGGGAGCCAGAGTCCACACTGCCCGGCCGCCCATCTGACGGGCGAGGTGACTGCGGCCGGGGCAGGAGCACCCGCACTACTCAGCGCCGGCAGACAGGCGCCCGTGTGGGACAGTCTGCTGGGAAGCTTGGCCACTAGGTTCCGTTACATAAGACAAAACACGGGGAGGAAGGAACACATATTTCAATAGGCTGCCGCTCGTCTCTGATTCAAGGAACTGTCAAAGTATATCTTTAAATTCTGTTCTTTGGAAGTTATAGAAGGTATCAAAAAAAGAAGTGCCTCCAAAGGACACCCCCCAAGAGGGGGCCAGGGGAGGAGGAAAGCCGTCCTGTCGGCAGCTCTGTCGCTGTCACAGGGCCCAGCTGCTTCCCCCCATCTCTGACCAAGAGAGCAGTTTCCAAAAAGCCTCGTTCAGTTCGGCTGCTGCATCTCACTGACCACAAACCCTGCCGTGAGCCCGGCCTCCCGGGGCCTGCTCATCCAACCTGCACATGCAGGGACTCAACGCCCACGTCAGGACAGCCCCTCGTGGTCACACTTCCTCCCGGACGCTGGTGGGGGGCGCGTTTCACAGCCCACGGGAAGGCGGGGAGAAGCAGGCGCGGCAGTCAGCTCCTCCTGGAGCCGCCTCCGGCCTTCGTTGCTGCAGGAGGACAACAGCTCCAGGGGAGCCCTTTTAACTTATGCTGCCTTCCACCCCCACCAGGTCTGACATAAGAAGACCACGACTGTTCTCTCCAGTCGGCGGACACTTCTTGGGGCACCTGCCCAGCAGCGATCAGCAGGCCCCATGGACGGCCCCGCAGGGGGTACACATGCCCAGCTGAGCAGCTAGGTCCTCCTGCTCCAGGAGCCTGGCCCTGGGCCCTCGGAGGGCTGGGCTGCTCTGTGGGTAGACGTGGGCCCTGGGTCGTACCCACATGCCAGCCCGGACCAGGGAGCAGGGAGAGCCTGCCTGCTGGGACGGCGCGGACACTCAGGAGAAGGTCTGCCCCCTCCCTGGCCATCACCCCGGGGTTCTGGGGAGCCTGCCTTATGACCAGCACTGCTCTTCACCTAGGCAGCTGGGGTTGGCATCTGCTATTTAAGCAACCAAGCAGTCCTGGCTAATCGCCCCTGTCCTGCGCGGGACCCCTGTGCAGTCTGGGTGCGGGGCTGCTAGCAGAGTCTGTGTCCACGGCAGTGCTCTCTACTGACCACGCCCCTGACGCCGGCACAGGGGGGAAGCACAGGGCGGGAGATGCCGTGTGCCTCGGGCACCTTCCGGGCCGGTGCCCACACCTGTGCCCCCCAGCCGCCGAGTCTCCCGGGGGCACAGAGAAGGCAGTCAGACAGCATTTGTCAACTCAGAGCGAACATGGCCTCACCGATGTGAAGCTTCCTGCTGCAGGGACAGGGGAGCATGGCCACGCAGGCGGCCAGCGGACTGAGGTGATGGTGACAGCACAGGAGCCCCTCTAGACAGCTGGCCCCGCTGAGAATCACGACCCTGCCTCGGGGGCCGTGGCCTCGGGAGGTCTGCTTCCCCATGAGAAGCCAGGGAGCGGCAGGGCGGGTGCTGTCAGAGCAGAGGGCCTGTCCTGGGAGCTGCGGGTCAGCATCACAGCGCCCGCCTGCCTCACTGCCTTACGCCCTGCCCCGCCCCGCCCCGCCCACCCGTGCCCACGTGTCAGGGGTTGGAAGGCTCAGAGGGAGTTCCGATCTCCTTTCCCCTGGATCGCACACCAAAGAAAGGACTAAAACCTTATGCAAACATAAGCCATTTGCTCCAGACCTCTCAAGTTTCCACAAAGTTTTTTGTTTTTTTTGCTTTCTGGGTTTTTTTTTTGCGGTACGCGGGCCTCTCACTGTTGTGGCCTCTCCCATTGCGGAGCACAGGCTCAGGACGCGCAGGCTCAGTGGCCATGGCTCACGGGCCCAGCCGCTCCGCGGCATGTGGGATCTTCCCAGACCAGGGCACGAACCCGCGTTCCCTGTATCGGCAGGCGGACTCCCAACCACTGTGCCACCAGGGAAGCCCTCGACAAAGTTTTAAATCATCCAATTTCAGATCAATAAACAATTGCTGATTTAAACAATGGGTTCCATTCCCTGGACAAAAGGAGGCTGCTGTCCCGTTCTGCCTGTGCTCCTGGGCTTCTCACTCACAGGGACAGGGTTTCGGGAGCTGCCCATCCATAGAATCTGCTGCAAGCCCGGCCACCGGCTCCCCGCCACCTCCTGAGAACACGGCCCCCCCAGCTCCCCCTGCCCCTCCCACCCCCCGCCATCAGCTCCCCTCTTCAGTGGAAAGAAAGAGAATTTTTAGACTCTACTCTGGGGGAAGTGTGGGAGGCAGGGATGAGGTTCCTCCACCAGAACCATGTCCTTTCTCTCCTGGAACAACCCCAGGGAGAGGCTGAGGGTGGCGTACAGCGGGGGAATGTCCCACAAAGGGGACGTCACGGGAGGCCCACCCTCTGGACAGGCCCCCTCCTCCCGGGCCACCAGGAGCCCTGTCCCTTCCAGAAGGGCCTGCTGCATCTGGCACGCTGTCCTCCTGAAGGGCAGGGCCCCTCGAGCGCACGAGCCCGAGGGGGTGTCTTTCCATGCGGCCCAAGGAGGTGGGGCAGCAGGAGGGCAGCCAGAGGACAGGGCTGCCTGGTTGAATGGAGGGATTAGGGGTGGAGGGCAGGGGGGAGGGGCGGGGATCCTGACCTCACAAACGTGCACTGGAGACGCCAGCTCTGTGGGCCACCCTGGGACCACGATGCCTGGGATCAGCCTTCTAGGAAGGCGTCAGAGGGACGGTGGGTGGGGAGCGAGGGGGCCGTGCAAAAAGAGACTTTCTGAAGTGTCCCGTGCCTGTGGGGACACAGGCGCGGGAGACTTCAGAAAAGCTGCAGCCCTTGCCCTCCCAGGGGATCATCAGACCTTAACTTTTCACTTTAAAAGCATATTCAACAGGGAAATAACATCACCTTCTTTCCAAGATGGGTTTAAAAAGGCCGACGGGATGCAAAACCTCTGTGCACCCGTCAGACAGGCTATGAGGAAGATGATGGCGAGGGCGTGGGACACTAGGACACCTGCTGCTGGCGGGGGGCGTCGCATGGGAGCAGCCTGGAGGTGGCTCCTCCAGCCCCAGCTGAGCCTTCGGAGGACGTGGCCCCGGCCGACACCCTCACTGCACCCTCCAGAGAACCGCCCAGCTAAGCTGTTCCTGAACCCGTGGTCCACAGAAATTAGCAGGTAATAAACGTCTGTTGCTCTAAATGCTAAGTTTGGGCTAATTTGTTACAGGACAATGAATAATAACACGTCCCAAGGTGTCACCTGTGCTCTCGATGCTCCAGGCCTTTGCACACACTGCTCTCTACCTGCCATGCCCCTTGCACTCTGACCTTTCCACCCAGCTTGTCACCCCTCAGGGTTCAACAGAATTGTCACGTCCTCAGTGAATCCTGAACACCACCCCCACGACCCCAGAGTTGGCCCCTCCCTGTGGCACGTGGACCCGGCACGTGGCTCCGTTAGGCTCCAGGCCTGTCCCCCATGGGCAGCCGAGGGCCAGGCACCCGGACACAGCCAGCGACGGCCAGGAGAGCCACCGCTGAAGGTGTCATCTCAGCGGGGTAAGGGTAAAAAACAAGTGTTTCTCAACAAATATTTAAACCCAGAAGCACCCATCTTTTCCTCCAAATGATGGGGAAGTGTGAGGACTTGCTGATGGGAGGCCCCGCCTTCCTCTCTCCCCATGGACCAGCTGAGGGGAGCCGCCGACCCACCTGGATGAGAGCCAGCACCTTCTCCTGCACGATGGTCGGGGGGTTGCTCTTGGGAGAGATGATTTTGACCAGGACGCCGTCAATGAAATCCCGGCTGGCCACGAGGACGTGGAAGCGGTGGCCACAGTTCTTCACGCACGTCTCCAGCACCTGATGCGGGCGGGATGGAAACAGAGGTCACCCCCAGAGGCCAAGGAGATGCTGCCCCCTCTCCCCACTGCCGACCATCCTGCCGACGGGCTCCTCCAGACGCAAACCCTTTCGCAGGACACAGGTGGCCCCTTGCTAGCTGGGGTCTCTGGGCCTGCACAGCAGTCGGGCGGCACCGGCTCCGCATGAGAAGGGTACTGGGGTCTCAGCGGGGTCAAAACGACCAAGCATCCCTGGAAATGAGCCTCTGGGTTGGTGGCGACAGCCGGTGGACGCAGGCCCTCCCGGGCGGAGGCCACTGAAGCAGCCTGCACTGCTGGTGAGTTACTGGACCTGGTTGTGAAGAGGCGAATGCCCCACACGGCCGCACAACCCTGCTTCCACAACTGAGACCAGCAGTGACCCGGGTCTCACACCCCCATACGCGGTTTGTGGCCTTGGCCACATTCGAATCAACTCTGCCCCTCCTTCCTCATCCGGAAAAATAAGTTACACAGGCCTCGGCCACTAGAAAAGCACAGCGCTTGTGGGTTCTGACCAATAGCCAGTGCGGGCTTGAATCTCAGGTCCACTTTCAGGGCCAGTCTGTCTGAGCTCGGCTTCCTCGCCTGCAAAGTGGGCACCAGTGCCCCGCTGCAGGGCTGAAGTTAGGGTGAGCATGTCTGAAGCGCAGACCTGCCTGGCGGGCCAGTGCAGGAGGACATGTCACGGGGTTACTGTCCTGGGCCCCCACTGCACGAGCGAGGGGCCTTGAGCTCACAGCACCCGCTGGAGGGTCCCTCCAGCCTCACAGGCAGCTCTCCGGACCCCTTCGCTCTCTGGAAACCCCCTGACCCGGACGATGAGCTGGCCCCTCCCATGCCGGCACCCAGGCCACAGCTGGCTGGTGGGGACTGCCTCCACGGAAGGACGTCACCAGCCATCAGGGGACACTGCTGGCCGCCTTGCTTGTCCTCATTCGCCTAAACTAACTGACCACTGGTGACCCCAGGCAGCCACTCCCCGGGGCTAGGGTGGGACAACAGGGCTTTCCCTGGACAAAGCTTGGTCACGGAGAAAGTTCCTAACGGTGACGTTAGGAACGTGACTGCGTGGCTGACCCAGGGGAGACTCTTTCACGTTGTATGTCATTTCACTCCATCCTCACAACTCGTTCACCCTTTTTAAGCGGAGGCTGTTATCCCCTTTTGTTTTCAGAGTTAAAAGGCTTAGAAGGTGAAGAAAGTGGTGTAGGTACAGATTGCTGGTCAGGTCAGAAGCAGGAAGGGATTCCCTGCGGCCTCCTCTGAGCCTCCACCCGCCCTGAGGCACAGGGCCACCCTCCTCCAAGATCAGTGAGTCCCTCAGACGACAGGCAACCTCTGCCACCCCCTTGTTCCCTCATTCGGTCCTTAAAATGCCCTGGACAGAGGCGGTGAGGCTGCCCGGCAGAGCAGGAGCTGCGGAAGTGCCCCCGGCTGGCAAGTCCTCTGCAGGCTGCTCTACCAAAAAGGCAAATCTGTTGCTGTGGGTTGTTGGTCCTGAAGCACGGTGGGAATTTTCCTGAATGCAGCTAAGGCCCGTGGAGTAGGCAAACGGTGCCTCCAAGCAATCAGAGCCACACTAATGCCTGAGCAGGAAGCCCCAGACCTCTGACCAACTCCTATTTGGGGTACATCTTGACAACCTTGGTGGAGGCAGATATGAAGTTAAAAGGCCCTCAGGAAGCAGGAGGACTGTGATGGATGAACACGGTTAGTTCAAGGACAAGACAGAGAAGCCACGAGAGCAGACGTGAGCCCGGGCAGTGTGTGCCAGGCTGGGCCTCCAGCAGACGAAAAATGGGTCTGCACCTTTCACAAATCTCCCAAAGACATCACGGGATTTGCAGCAAAGGCCTGACCACATCAAAATAAATAAATACTTAGGAATAAATCTAACCAAGGAGGTGAAAGATCTGTGCCCTGAAAATTACAAGACATTGGTAAGAGAAAGTAAAGACACAAGTAAATGGAAAGGTATCCCATGTTCTTGGATCAGAAGAATTAATACTGTTAAAATGTCCACAGTACCCAAAGCCATCTACAGATTTCACAGAAACGGAAAAAACAATCCTAAAATTCATATGGAACCAAAAACGACCCTGAACAGCCAAAACAATCCTGAGAAAGAAGACCACAGTGGGAGACATCACACTTCCTGATTTCAAACTATATTATGAAGCTATTGTAAGCAAAACAGTGTGGTATTAGCATAAAAATAGACACACAGACCAATGGAACAGACCTGAGAGCCCAGAAATAAACCCTCACATATACTGTCAACTAACATTTGACAAGGGAGCCAAGAATACTCAACGGGGAAAGGACAGTCTCTTCAATAAATGATGATGGGAAAACTAGATACTCACATGCAGAAGAATGAAACTGGACCTCTATCTTACACCAGTCACAAAAATTAATTTGAAACAGTCTAAAGACTTAAATGTAAGACTTAAGGAAACACTAAATGGTGGCTCTCATGCTTTACTACAGGAAGGAAGGAATGGCAGGGCCCACGGTGGAGAGATCTCCATCCCAGGCAGCTACCACGATGTTGGGCACGGAGCGGGAGGTGTTTAGATGCCACGAAAATGGCCTGCGTGCTAAGAGTTTGTGAGTTTTGCCTGTCCCTAGTGATTTTTGTTACTGAAAACAGTTCATTTTGGGCATCACTCTGGGTTTAGTGAAAGCTGTGGTTGAAATTCTGAGGAAAAAACAAAAGCTTTCAACTCCCTGTTTCTCAACTGTTTTTCTTCTCATTATTCAAACCCCAATTCCCTGGCAGAGAATTCTAATAAGTCTTGGGTTTTCACTTGGGCAGGAAATCCAAACAGTTTCTCTGCTTTAAAAGGAACATGTTATGGCTTTTTTGGATAAACAACCCACTACTCAACCCTACAGGGAGGTCCACATGCTGACCTGTTACAGTTTCTATTAGAGGAACATGTTGTGGCCTGGTTTTTGCCATATTTGAAAAAATGTTAGCTTTCAAGACAGAAATAATACCTGAAGTTGTCCCTTTTAATTTTCTGACATCTGAAAGACAGGCAAAAATCTGGTCTGTTCCTTCCTGAAAGGAGTCACTTGCAGACTTTCCCTAGAACCTCTGCAACGATGTTCAGTTTTTATCCCATGATCCAGTTGGCACCTCACTAGCTGTGAAGTCTGGGCAAACCCCTGGGCCTCTCCGAGCCTCAGTTTCTGCATCCGTAAAAGCGGATGATGAAACCTATTTAGGAAGGTTTCTGGAAGCATTTGAGTTAACATCTGAAGAGCTAGCCTAGTCTCGGGCAGGTGCTCGGTGGAAGTAGGCACTTTTACAAGGAGGAAGCTGACCCCTAGAGAAGCAGCTGGCCTCAGTGCCTCACAGCAGGCTGCTGGCCACCAGGGACCCACGCCCAGGCCTGTGGCTTCTCTGCTCTGGGCTTCTGCACCGGACAACACTGCCCGTGCCGCGTCCCTGATGGCTCACCCGTCTCAGAGGGTGGAAACACTGGGGCGGCAGCAGGAGGCACAGCTACCCCTAGCAGCGCTCACTCCAGGCTGTCCCCCAGCTGCGGCTCCCAGATGTTCTCCCGCCCCGGGGGAGGGTAGGGGGGCACTCACCGTCAGCGCCAGCATCACCTCTCGGTAGTTCCGGTTCCCGTTGAGCCGCTTCTTCAGGGCTCGAATGGCATCCTTTGGCCTGGAGAATAGACATATGCAGATCCTGCCAATCCCACCAGGGCCCCAGCCTACAGAGTCAGGGCCAGTCATGCCAACTAGCATGTACATGAGGTTACTTGCTACCGCCTGTTTGTAAATGTGAAAGACTGGAAACAAACGAAATGTCCATCAATGTGAATCAGGTTGAATTAAATTGTGCTTATCCATACAACGGAGTACTATGCAGTTGCACAGAAGAATAAAGATACTCTTAATGCACCAGAGATACAGACTAGCGTCGTCTGCAGAGCAGGGCAGAGGGGACGCAGCCATGTGAGTTACAAAAGGACAAGAAATGCCCAGCGCACACATCTTTGCCAGGAGGGGACCCTGGAGGGAGCCGCCCCTGGCGTGGGTGCCAGGGCCGAGGAGGAAGGGCTGTTTCCCAGGTCGCAGGCTGCAGCCCTCTTGAATTCCACATCACGTGCAAGTGTGATTTACCCAGAACAATAACCAGCCTGCCGCTGGTGGGTTCACTGAAGGGAACCTGCCAGAAAAACACAGGCGAGAATGGCCAGGTCCCTGTGCAGATCTGGATGTCCAGGTTTTAGGCTCTGTGGAACTCCTTTTTCCCTGAGAAAACTGAAGTAAGTCTGCTCAAAGCCCTGGGAGTTGTGTGTTTTAGGTACCAGATCTGACCCGGCTTCCTGGGGGCCCTGTAGGCAGAGCTGCAGGGGCCTCCAGCTGACAACAGCTCCGTCATACGCCGACTGCCTGCTCCCAGTACACACTCCTCCTGAAACCACAGCCATGCTGAGAGGCGGGTCTCCAGGCAGCCCCTGAGGGCATCTACTAGGCGCAGTGCCCGTGCCTAAGGGTCCCCCAGTGCCCATGGCCCGCTCTGGGGAACTCCGCCCTCTGCTATCACAAGTGGACTCCTGCCGCCCACCCATCAGCAGGCCAGCATAATCTGGGTCTTTCCTAAAGTGAAGGTTCATAAATTGAGGCCTCCTATTCCGACAGTTTGGAGATACAATCTATTTTCCAGGACTTCCCTGGTGGCGCAGTGGTTAAGAATCCGCCTGCCAATGCAGGGGACACGGGTTCGTGCCCTAGTCCGGGAAGATCCCACATGCCGCGGAGCAACGAAGCCCATGCGCCACAGCTACTGAGCCTGCGCGCCTAGAGCCCTTGCTGCACAACAAGAGAAGCCACCGCAATGAGAAGCCCGCGCGCCGTGACTAGAGAAAGCCTGTGCCCAGAAACAAAGACAAAAAAAAAAACACAAAAAAACTCTCAAGAAGTGCGTGAGGGAGCTGGGGAAGGAGAGGGGAGCAGCTCTGCCAATCAGCCCAATTTCAACAGAAACACAAAGCAAGGCGAGGCTTCTAGAAGGAATAAACAGACCCGAATCACCTGAGGCATGGCTTCCCCGCGGAACTTCTCAGCTCCCTGGGGAGGGGTCCCTGCCAGGTGTGTTTGCAGTGTGGCTGCAGTTCCCAAACAGGGGTGCTGATTTCTGCAAACATGGGACTTGACAGGCTCTCGGCTTTGAGGATTTCCTCTGTCTCAAAGGCCCCGCCGACCACGCTCTCGTCCCTCCTCTTCAAACTTCCACGGGGCACTACGTGGGAAGAGCCTCCCAGGGCTCTGCTCACTTGTGACTCATGGAGCTCCTGGGTTGGCGGGGGGGCATGCGGTGGCGGGAAATCAGAGAGGCGGCAGGCTCCCGGGTTAGAGAGAAAGTGAAAATCCACCGAAAATCCACTGGGGAAGTGCTGCTTGAGAGGCACTGGGGAGCACCAAAGCGAGTATTTCTATCTCTCCCCGGGGAAGCAGCCTCGGAGACAGAATCAAAGTCCTGTCAGAATCGCACAGCAGCCGATCAGACGCAGAGCAGGAAACTGGGAGAAGGGAGTGGTGTGCTGGAGCCCAGCAGAGCAGGAAAGGGCCCCAAGCAGGGGGAGAGGTCAGGGCCGCGGGAGCTGGACCCCAGACCCAGACGAGACCTTCTCTCTGGTCATCCTGAGCCCACCTTGTCCTTTGGCTCCAGAACGGCCACCTCTGAGCTGTTTCCCACTTACCCCTCAGGGGGGCGATGCCGCACCCCGCCCACCCTGGACACCTCCTCTCCTCCCGGCTGCCCCCTCCCAGCTGTTCCCTTGCTCCATTGCATTTATCCGGGGCTACTCCAGTTTAGAGGCTGGGGCACAGAGTCCATGAGCTGGGGAAGGTCCAAGATGGTCATGAAAACGACCAGGTCAGGGGATCCTCACCAGAGCCACATGTCAGAATTGCCTGAAGGGCATTTACCAAATCCACGTGCCTGCTGCACCTAACTAGGCAGGTCTGGGTGAGGCCTGGTAAACAGGGTCTAAAACATCCCGGAGAGGTTATCTAGCCAGGGCACTCCTGCCTAGTGACCAAGGGTCCAGGGCACAAGGGGAAGCCACACAAGGCCCCAGGCTGGAGGTGACCCCAGCCTGGGCATTAGGGCAAACCCAGGGAGGGGCCTGCAGGACAGCTCACCAAATCGGTGCCCAGCAGGACCATCTCCCAGAGGTGAGCTCCGAATAAATAAAGGAAGCACAGACAGAGCTCCCGTGCTGGAGCTTCAGCCCCTCATCATTAAAATGGTCTGGCCCTGCCATGTCGGGCTGGAGGGCACTGCCTGAGCTGGTGTGGGCTGGGGCTTCGCATGGGCCGGGCACAGGGCGGGGCAGTGAAGCCACGAGCGAGCCACTGCTGGGGCCCACTTTATACCCAAGCGGACCGAGATGGGAGGGGAACCCACCCAGGGTCACCCAGGCCCCTGGTCCCTCTCTCCTGCCCTGCCATCCACCCACCTTGCCTGCTGACCCCTGGGCGGCTGCTGGACCCCACCTGGATGCCCCTCCCCAGGCGCCTGGCACTGGCCTCCCTCGTGGAGCCCATGTCACCCTGGGTCACAACCCCCTTCGTCCTCAGGCCCTGAGTCCCCATGGACTTTGCCCACTTATTCTCTTACCTCACGAATGTGTCCAGGTGGTGGGGACGTGGCCGTAAGGAAGACAGATGCCTGCCTCAGGGAGCTCGGGGCCCGGGGCTTTGGGGGAGAGACAGACACTCCCTCTCACACACATCAGAACACGCGAGTTTGAGCTGTGATGAGCCCAAGTACAATACGGGCTGTGAGGGGATCACACAAGGGGGGCTTATCCGCGGGGCATCGGGACAGGGAGAGGGCAGGCTTCCTCTCATTCAGGAAGAGGCCGATAGCAGGGGCCAGGACCCTCCCTCGACAAGGCAGGTGGAGGGGCTGGGCTCCAGACCCCCTGGGACGAGGACGCTCCATTCCGACATGTGTGCACGTCCCGCGCTTCCTGGGGACCCGCAAGCTGGGCATGAGAGTGGGAGGTTCACGGAACCAAAAGACCAGCGGGGCCAGAAGGCCCGTGGGTGAGGGAGGAGCTCGGTGTGGCAGACGGAGGGGCGGGCGACATGGGCAAAGGGAGCTGGAGCGCCCACGGCCTGAGCCCCCTTCCGGGCTCTGGTCCAGACGCCCCCGCCCCCCGCCCGCACTTCTCACTTCCTCCCCTCTGCACCCACAGCTTCGGCCGCCCGTCCAGCACCCACCTCGGCCTCCAGAGGCCGCGCCCCACCCGTGGGCTCAATAAACGTGGACAGGCCGGGGTCGGGGTGGGCAGGAAGGAGGCCAGGGGCTGCAGGGTTAAAATGCCTTCTACCCAACACATCCTGTCTCCTGCCAGGACCGAGCTGGTCGCCTGCAGCTCCCGTCCCAGAGGGCTCCCAACCTGCTGCCCCCAGGGCGGCCAAGCCCTCCACCCCTCCCACCAGCGTCGCCTCGGAAGGGCTTGAACCTTAGCTGAAACTCCGACCCGGCCTGCTGGGCCTCGGGATGCAGCTGCCCCGAACCTCGGATTATCTATCCTGTCTCTCCTCTCAGGCCCACAGCGCAAATTCCACCGGCTGCGCCTTCAGAAATGCTCAGACTCTCATGGCTTCTCACCCCCTCTACTGCCACCCCAGTCAAAGCTGCCATCGCTTCACACCAGGGTGATCGTGACAGCCCCAGCCCAGCCGTCCTGGGCACGGCAGCCAGTGTGGTCCCAAAATGAACCTCAGGGACCTCCGTGGTGGTCCGGTGGCTAAGACTGCATGCTCCCAATGCCGGGGACCCGGGTTCAATCCCTGGTCAGGGAACTAGATCCTGTGTGCCACAACTAAGAGTCCACATGCTGCAGCTAAAGATCCCAAGTGCTGCAATTAAGACCTGGTGGAGCCAGATAAATTAAAAAAAAAAAACTATAAAAATAAAATAAAATGGGGACTTCCCCAGTGGTCCAGTGGTAAAGAATCCACCTTACAATGCAGGGGACATGGGTTCGATCCCTGGTCAGGGAGCTAAGATCCCACATGCCGTGGAGCAACTAAGCCCGCCGCCTCAACTAGAGCCCACATGCCACAAACTACAGAGCCCACACCACAACTACAGGAAAGAAAACCCGCGTGCCACAACTAGAGAGAAGCGCCACAAGGAAAGATCCCACATGCCTCAATTGAGACTTGACGCAGCCAAAAATAAATTAAAGAAATAAATAAATCATAAATAAATAAGATGAATGTCAGACCAAGTGGAAGCCAGGGTCCCTGCCTGGATCCTGGCCCCCCGGCCCCGCTGCTGTCCCTCAGACACAACAGACCCCCTCTGTCCTGGGACCGTGCGCTGGGAAGCCCTTCCCTGGCCTGGTCCTCACACCTCCGCCCCTCGAGCCACCTGGGCCAGGCCCTCCTGGGTGACTTGTTTACAAGCACTCACTCCCAGCTCCTCCTCCCCAGCCGTGTCACCAGCTAACCAGGGTGCGTGGTAACTGTCCTGCTCATGGCACAGGGGAGGGACTCCGTCTGTCCTCCTCAGTACTCGGGACAGACGGAGGGACCCGCTCAGTACTTGCTCTGGGACCCGGCATGAGGCGGTCACTCAGGACATGTTTGTTGAATGAAGGCAGGGCCAACCGTCAGTGGCTGGTCCCCAGCCTCCACGTGGCAAGGCCAGTAAGGACAGCGCCAAGGCCAGGGCTGCCCAGGTCTGGAGATGGTTTAAGAGGGCGCGGCTACTGTAAATTCCATTTTTATGGTGTGGACAGAGGGCCACATACCGACTAATTTGGAAGCAGTACACATGGAATGTACCTGTGACGCAGAAGAGGACGTAAATACAGCAGCAAGAACAGACCCAGCAGCGCAGGGGTGGGGGGGCCTGGGCCTCGCAAGTCTTCCCCGTGCCCCGCCTTCCACTACACACCCCGGGGGCCTCTCCCTCCTGGGGCTCCAGCCAGTCCCCAGGGCTGCGGAGGGCGGGAGGAGGTGGGGATCGGGCTGCAGGGGACCCAGAAGCCGAGCAACGTCATCCCCCTTGTGATTAAGAGGCGGTCACTGCTCTGACTGTGGGCGGGTGGAGGGGCGAGAGGATGAGGAGAACCACTTGTCAGACGTCAGGGCAGCAGGCAGCACACAGACCGACTTGAGCGGCCCGCCGCCCGCCTGCCCCGGGTGGGGGACACGCACCCTTCCTCCGTCTCGTTGATGATGTCGCAGATCTCCATGTTCAGCGTCCAGTCCTCGCTCTGCAGGGAGCCATCTGTAGCCTTTTCTGCAAATTCAGAAAGAAAACTGGCTTACACTTCTCCTGGAATCAGGACCCCGGCAGGAAAGAGGAGGGACCCGGACCCACCCCACTCTCCCACCAAGCAGATGGGCTGAGCCGACAGCAGCTCTGGGTGCTGCTCCCACGAGAATACCTGGGAGGGGGGCCGGGGGCTGACTCCTAACACTGCCCTTCATTCACCAAACTCCCATGAGCTAGAACTCTCAGAAGAAAACGCAGGGGAAAGGCTTCATGACATCGGGTGTGGCCATGATTTCACTCATGGATGTGACACCAAAAGCACAGGCAACAGAAGAAAAAATAGATAAACTGGACTGCACAAAAATTTAAAACTTTCTGTGCATTAAAGGACACAATCAACAGAGTAAAAATGGAGTAACCTACGGAATGTTAGAAAATATTTGCAAATCTGAGGAGTTAGTATCCTTTAGAATAAATAAAGAAGACCTGAACAGACATTTCTCCAATAAAGATATACAAATGGTCAACAAGTCCATGAAAACAAAAGTGTTATATATCACTAGTCATTAGGGAAATGCAAATCAAAACAACGAGATACCACCTCACACCCACTAGGACGGCTGCTATCAAAAAAACCCAGAAAATAGGGACTCCCCTGGTGGTCCAGTGGCTAAGACTCTGCGATCCCAATGCAGGGGGCCCAGGTTCGATCCCTGGTGGGGGAACTGGATCCCACATGCATGACACAACTAAGAAGCCTGCATGCCACAACTAAAAGATTCCTCGTGCCGCAACTAAAAGATCCCTCGTGCCACAACGAAGATTCAGTTAAATAAAACAGCCATAAATAAAATATATATTTAAAAAAACAGACAATAACAAGTGCTGGAGAGGATGTGGAGAAACTGCTTGTGCACTGTTGGTGGGAATGGAAAATGATATAGCCCTTATAAAAAATAAGGCAGGTCCTCAAATTATCAAAAAGAGAACTACCATATGATCCAGAAATTCCACTTTTGGGTACACACCCAGAAGAGTTGAAAGTAGGATCTCAAAGAGGTATTTTCACACTCATGTTCACAGCAGCATTATTCACAATAGCCAGGAAGCAACCCAGGTGTCTAGACACAGATGATGGATAAACAAAATGTGGTAGGTTCACACAATGGAATATTATTCAGCCTTAAAAAGGAAAGAAATTCTGACACCTGCTCCAACATGAATAGAACCTCTAGGATATTATGCTGAGTGAAATAAGCCAGATACAAAAAGATAAATACTGTATGATTCCACTTATTTGAGCTTCCTAAAGTAGTCAAATTCATAGAGAGAAAGTAGAACGGTGGGTGCCAGAGGCTGGGGGAAGGAGGTGGTGAGTTGCTGTTGAATGCGGACAGAGCTTCAGTTTTGCAAGACGAAAAAGGTCTAGAGAGTGGTTGCACGACAATATGAATGCATTTAACACTTAAAAATGGTGAAGATGGCCAATTTTGTTATGTGTATTTTAACACAATTAAAAAAAAAATCCCCCTATGGTAGGCATGATTCTCTCCCACATTTAGAAAGAAGGAAATGAGGCTCAGAGGTTGGGTCCTTGGCCGGGATCACATAGCTGAGCTGGTGGCACTTACATCCGGTCTCAGGTCTGTCTGTCTGTGTGTCTCTAATGCCTCGGCATTTGCTGATATGGCCTCAGCAGTTAGCACGGGCGAGTTTGGACCCAACGTTGGGATCTTAGCTGAATTCCAAGCCTGCCCCATCCTAACTGCACAATTCTCAAGAGGGAGAACATCACCACCCTTTCAACAAAAGCTTCAAACAACCCGCACTTCCACTGACGCTCCATAAAAACCCCGCGACCTCTGTACGTGTTGGAAGTGGCCTTGTTTTACTGGAGGCAGCTGCGGAGAAGGGACGCTCGTTTTGTACACAAAACCCTGAAACTCACACGCCCAAAGGCTGTCCTTACAAGCGGTGGGCACACACTCCAAACAGCTACTGCTACTGCTCCAAACACCTGTGCAACAGCCTTCAGTCTGCGTGGAAAAAGCCTCACTGCTTTAATTTTTACCAAAAAGGCTATATCCCCGACCCTTTCACCCCCTTTATTCGTCACCCTGGGCACCCAAAGACTCCCTACCCGCGAAGGAGCAAACCCGCCCCCAAGCGGTGAGAGTCGCCCCTGATGAGCCCGTGCGGGCGGTGGGCTGGGCGGGGGGCGGGGGTCTCAACCGCCGGAGCCCACGGTGCCGCCTGGCAGGAGCATTTGATCGGGGGAGAGCGGGGGCAGGCACGCAGGAGGAATGGCCAAAGCACCGTCCAGTCTAGAGAAGGGAAGACCGAGGGCAGAGGCTGCTAGAGGCGAGGGCAGCACGAGGCAGCGTCGGGACGACCCTTGCCCCCCACCCCCGCTCGCCTGGCCACTCGGCTCTCTGAAGGGCCCTCCCCTTCAAGGTGTCCACGCCCAGAGGAGGGGACTCCCCCCGGGGTCACACAGCAGGGGTGTCTGTGGCCACAAACCCAGCGGCCTCCTAATAAAGCCGTCCTGCCTGCGACCCTACGGAGCCAGCGAAGGGACAGGCCAGCTGGTCAAAGGGCTGCCCTCCGCCGGTGGTCTGGCCGGTCACAGCACGGGCCACGGCACAGACTCGGGAAGAGAGAGCGGCAGTGGCACCGTGGCAGGGCCAAGGGGACACTGTCTTGGAGGCTTAACAGAGGAAACATTCAATCAATGAACCTCACATCCAAGTTAGGGGTAGCAGCAGAGTCCATGAACCTCCCCCTCCCCCTTCCTCCTCCACCAGCCCCGGGAAGGGGGTCAAAGGCATGAGAACCCATCCTCGGGGTCAGCGCTTTCTATTCAATTACCGGGGTTCTGAGTTTTCAAGCTAAAAGATAGATACTCCCTTTGATTATAAAGAACCAACCCCCAAAGAATGCTTCTTTCTTTTCATTTTGCTGGAAATGCCACAGAAATACAGCTGTGGGTATTTGGCTCGGCTGAGACAGATGAAGGAGGTACGGCTGACGAAGAAGCTCAAATCAGTTCTCGGTTTCCTCTCCTCATAAAAGAATTCCCCCAGCAACAGAACTGAGTTGGATCTGATTGCCCTGCAACTGTGGCCACTCCCATGGGCTCCCTCCCTCCATCCTGTCCCCAGGCCAGAGGATGCAAAGTTCAGGCTCATTTCTTTTATCACGTAAATTGTCAAAACAGAAGATAAATCCTGGTGCAACAGCAGAAACACAATGCTCCAGGGGACAGGGGCCAAGGCATTCCCTCCAGCTAGCCCTTGGGATGGAGAAAGATCAAAGCACCAGTGACCCAGGCTGCAAAGGGCTGACCTTTTAGAGGTCCCCGGTGATATGCTAATGACCAGGGGCTGAGCAGGCCTGGGCAGGGCAGGGCTGGACAGGGGTGGACAGGGCTGTGAAGGGCAGGGCTGAGCAGGGCTGGGCTGAGCAGGGGCAGACACAGCTCCCATTAAGCCTTCAGTGTAAAAAGAGTATGTCATCCTGATGCTGTTGCCATGGCATTTTCTCCATTCAGAAAAGGCTGCCTCCTGCCTGGTGTGGGCTGGGGGCCAGGGTGCCTTGAAGGTCGACCCTGGGGCTTCCCTAGCAGTCCAGTGGTTAAGGCTCTGCGCTTCCACTGCAGGTGGCACGGGTTTGAGACCTGGTCGGGGGCCGCTCGACCCTGCCAGCCATGACAGTGCCCTCTCCCAGCACGGCTTTTCTCCAGCAGCCCACCCCTCACTCCTCCCACGCAGTGGGAAATTCCAGGCGGTCCTGCTGGGAGGAGCCTTGAGACCCAGTGGCTTGGTTTCTTGGCTGCGGACGTCCACACTCTGATGTGAAATGGAGCAACTTCAGAAGCAGCCAGCACCAGAAGGCAGAAGAGGGCTGCATTAGCATTTTTGCATTCAGCAACATCCTTTTGGTGAGAATGGAGCCAAATTTTCTACCTCCCCAACAATCAGGAGGGTGAGAAGGAGGCCAGAGGTGCCGGTGCAAAGAAACAGCGTTCCGGGTTGCTTTGTGCCCGGTGTGGAGAAAGGAGGAAAGGGGGTCTGGATGGGCAGGAAGCTCATCTGATGATACACACCAGTGACGGAAGCAGCCATCTGGATTCAGGATTGCTGCGTGCTAGTGGGGCAGGTGGGCACAGACCAGCCACGGGGAGAGAAAAATCAACCCCAACACTGTACTCAGAGCCATGGTGGCCTCCTGCTCCAGATTCCTAACCTGCTTTGTGAATGTTAATCGCAGCTGGTCCTCTTCCACTGCAGAGCCTCACCCCTGCTTTATGGGATGTCCTTTTCTACGCCAGCAGGCCCCACTCCTCCTTCACCCCCCTTAAAAGGCAGATAAAGTACATCTGACCAGCCCGCAAACTACAGAGGCAGCTTCCTCTGTAACTTTAAGGCAAAATAAAACCCCATGGTCCCCATGCCATGTACTTGAGATTGGCAGCCTGAGAAGTGCCCTGCACCGTCCTTGACCTTACGGCAGGGAGAGGGCTACGGCCAGTCATGACCCAGTCCAGCCACAGCACTGGGGCTCCGATCCCTGGGCCCTAGTGCCACGGGGCCACCAACTGTGACAGACCACGGCAAGCCCCTGTAAGCAGGGCACATAGGACAAGACAAGCCAGGAAGAACCAGCCAGAGCTGTTGTGAAGTCCTCAGGGACTGGGTAAGCCCTCTCCCCCACCCTGCAGCTGGAGAGGGCAGGGGGGTGGGTGGTGATGGAGAACTTGCTTCCAACCTTGGCTGCAGGTTAGACACCCCTGCCTGGGTCCCGCCCTGTGCCCTCCCATCAGAACCTGTAGGCACGAGGCAGGGATAGACGTGTCCCAACAGCGCCAGGGGGCTGGGGGTCCCGTCCAGGGGAAGGAACGGGACACAGCCCTCCAGCTAACAGCCACCGAGGGCTGGGCATGGGGACACAGCAGGAGGCAAGACAGACCGAGTCCCTGCCCTACAGCTCGAGGACCCTTGCTCCAGTCCTGGCTCTGCCACGTTAACCCTGAGCTCCTGGACTCTGCTTCCCTTTTCTTCTTTGGTTCCTTCTCTAGGTGTTGTTTCCCGCCAAATGAGGTAACAGGTCCCCATGATCTCTGATCCCCCCAGTCCCCTACCCCACTCTGACAGTACATTGGCCTATGATTTCTTTTCTTCTTTTTTTGGTGATTTTTAAAATAATATTTATTTATTTATTTATTTATTTATTTGGCTGTGCCAGGTCTTAGTTGCGGCATGTGCGATCTTAGTTGTGGCACGTGGGACCTTTAGTTGTGGCACGTGGACTCTTAGTTGCAGCATGTGGAATCTAGTTCCCCGACCAGGGATTGAACCCGGGCCCCCTGCATTGGGAGCTCGGAGTCTTAACTACTGGACCACCAGGGAAGTCCCCCGTGATTTTTTTTTTTGTGGTAAAATATACATGACATAAAATTTACCATCTTAACCATTTTTAAATGCACAGCTCAGTGGCATTACGTACATGCACATTGTTGTGCAACCATCATCACCGTCATCTCCAGAAATTATTCATCTTCCCAAACTGAAACTCTGTCTCCATTAAACCCTCACTCCCATCCCCCTCCCCCCAGCTGCTGGCACCCACCCTTCTACTTTCTGTCTTTATGAAGTTGACCCCTCTAAGTACCTCACATAAGTGGATTCATACAATATTTGTCTTTTTTGTGACTGGCTTATTTCATGAAGCATAATTTCCTCAAGATTCATCCATGTTGGAGCAAGTGTCAGAATTTTCTTCTTTTTTAACGCTGAATAATACTCCATTGCACGTAGAGACCACACTTTGTTTATTCATCTGTATGGGTTGTTTCCACCTTTTGGCTACTGTGAACAATGCTGCTATGAATGTGGGTGTGCAAATACCTGTTTGAGTCCCTGCCTTCCATTCTTTTGGGTGTATACCTACAAGTGGGATTGGTGGTCATACGGTGATTCTATGTTTAACTTTTTGAGGAACTGCCAGACTTTCCCACAGCGGCTGCACCATTTTATGCTCCCAGCAGCAGTGCACAAGTATTCCAATTTCTCCACACCTTCACCTCCTTGTTATTTTGTATCTCATCACAGTTTTGATTTGCATTTCCTAATGACTTAGTGATGTTGAGCATCTTTTCACATGCTTATTGACCAACTGTATATCTTCTTTGGGTAAATGTCTATTCAAGTCCATTTTTAAACTGGGTAGTTTGGTTTTTTGTTGTTGAGTTGTAGAAGTTATTTAATTTTTATTTATTTATTTATTTATTTATTTTTGGCTGCGTTGGGTCATCGTTGCTGTGTGCGGGCTTTCTCTAGTTGTGGCGAGCGGGGCCTGCTCTTTGTTGCAGAGCACGGGCTCTAGGCACGTGGGCTCCAGTAGTTGTGGCACACACGCTCAGTAGTTGTGGTACACAGGCTCTAGAGCACAGGCTCAGTAGTTGTGGCACACGGGCTTAGTTGTTCCGTGGCATGTGGGACCTTCCCGGACCAGGGCTCGAACCCGTCCGCGTCCCCTGCACTGGCAGGCGGATTCTTAACGACTGCGCCACCAGGGAAGTCCCTAGAAGTTATTTATATATTCTGGAAATTAATCCTTTATCAGATATATGCTTTGCAAATATTTTCTCCCATTTTGCGGGCTGTATTTTCCTCTTTTGATAATGTCCTTTCATGCACAAAAGTTTCCAATTTTGATTAAGTCTGATTTATCTATTTTTTTCTTTTGGTGTCATATCCAAGAAATCATTGCTAAATCCAGTGTCATGAAGCTATCCCCGTTTTCTCCTAAAACATTTATAGTTTTAGCTCTTATGTTTAGGTCTTTGCCCTATTTTGAGTTAAGTTTTCTATATGGTATAAGGTATGGATCCCACTTCATTCTTTTACACGGGGATATACAGTTTCCCAAGCACCATCTGTTGGAAAGACTGTCTTTTTCCCACTAAATGGTCTTGGCACCCATGTCAAAAATCAGTTGAGGGCTTCCCTGGTGGCGCAGTCGTTGGGAGTCCGCCTGCCGATGCAGGGGACACAGGTTCGTGCCCCGGTCCGGGAAGATCCCACGTACCGCGGAGCAGCTGGGCCCGTGAGCCATGGCCGCTGAGCCTGTGCGTCCGGAGCCTGTGCTCTGCAACGGGGAGGCCACAACAGTGAGAGGCCCGCGTAGTGCCAAAAAAAAAAAAAAGATTTATTTCCAGGCTCTCTATTCTATCCCATTGGTGTACATCTGTCCTTATGCCAGTGCCATGCTGTCTTGATTACTGTAAATTCTGAAATCAGGAAAGTTGAGTCCTCTAACTTTGTCCTTCTTTTTCAAGGTTGTTTTGGCTATTTGGAGTCCCCCAAGGTTCCATATGAATTTTAGGATAGAGTTTTTTATTTCTGCAAAAAATGTTGGTGGGCTTTGGATGCGGATTTCATTGAATCTGCAGATCACTTTGGGTAGTATTGTCATCTTAAAAGTATTGTCTTCAACCCATGAATATGGGTTGTCTTTCCATGTATTTATCTTCTTTCCTTTCTTTCAGCAATGTTTTGTAGTTTTCAGTGTATAAGTCTCTTACCTCCTTGGTTAATTCCTAGGGATTCTATTCTTTTTCATGCTATTATAAATGAAATTGTTTTCTCAATTTCCTTTTCAGATTGTTCAGTGTTAGTGTATAGAAATACAGCTGATTTTTTATTTTTTTATCCTGAAGCTTTGCTGAATCTATTAATTCTAACAGTTTTTTTTTCTTGAAATCTTTAGGTTTTCTACATACAAGGTTATGTCATCTGTGAACAGAGATAATTTTACTTCTTTCTTTCCCATTTGGATGTCCTTTATTTCGTTTCTGCTGTAATTGCTCCAACAATGACTCCCAGGACCATGTTGAATAGAAGTGGTGAAAGTTAGCATCCCTGGGCTTACACAGAGCTTCACCAAAACCGAACATCACTGTGAGAGCACATGAAGGGAAGAGGAGATCCATCAGAGCTGGGCCCTCATTTCAGGAAAAGGTAGGTTACCTGCCCGAGTGTGAAAGCGGGAACCACATCGGGTCCAGAGGACTCTGCCAGCCAAGGCGCCTTGTATCTGCATCCCGCCCCCAGGAGGTCACTTGGACTGCTCCGGCCTGGAAAGCCTTCGCCCCCGCCAGAGCCTGCCCATGTCTAGTGCTGCCGTCACGTCCTCCCCCGAGCCTCCTTAGATACCATCCCTAGGGATGCTTCTGACAGGCGCCAGCACCTGACGGTACAGTCCATGCAAGGGCCAAGTTCTCAAGGCCATTCCAACTCTGTTCTGGGAGGTTCTTCCGATGTGACAAATGTAACAAGCCGTGGGGGTCCCTGGCTTCCCGTCTAAACCTGCAGCTGCACGAAGGCTGCACATCTCCGCATCCGCGGCAGGGCCTGGCCTGTGATGCCAAGCAGCGATGACTGCACACCCTCTGTGGCCCTGGGCGCCGGGCCCTGGGTGGCCTGGGGAGATCAGCGCTGGGCGCCAGCTGTCCCCAGGGTCTCCCTCTGGGCTCAGAAGCAAGAGAAACAGGCGTGACTGTGGAGTCTGAGCAGGGAGTTGGAAGCCACGCTTTGGTGGCTTCAAACTTCAGCCAATTACTGTGTGACCCTCGGAACGCAACCTCTTTAAGGCTTTCCGTCATCTCTAAGATGCGATAATCACGGCGGTTTTCTCACATGGCAGCTGTGAAATGAACTAAGCACGAAACAGGAAGCACTGCAGAGCCCATGACTCAGTGGCCAGCGTCCCCCCCAACCTGCCACCGCGCCATAGCCCCCCACACCCTTCCCTCGCATTCCCGTGTCACCACTGCCACCTACAGGTAAACAGCTGCCCACCAGCCACCCCGGCCTGATGCCCAGTAGCCTGCAGATACCCAGCTTCCTGATTTCTGGGTCTCTGCGCCACAGGGGCTCCCCTTCCGGAAGGAAGCGCCCAACGGCCCAGCCCACCTGCGAGGCAGAGGCACTGTTTCCTCTGGGATCCAAACGCTGAAGCTCCCAGGTCTCAGAGCCCAGCCAGTAAGATTGCCTACGAGTCACTCATGACACACGTCACATCTCCCGACTCTGGACATGGGCCCTGGGCAGGCTGTCTGTGCCCCGCCGGCCACGTCTCGCCCTCAGAGCTGCCACCTCTGACCTCGCGTCGTCAAGGCGCCAGTGCGCACTCCTCTCGCACAGAAGGAGCGGAAGGGGAGGGAATCCGGTGTCCAGCGAGCACACCTTCTGTTGGGCCGGGCTCTTCACAGGCTCATCTTATGTACCCCAGCCCTGCCCCCAGGGAGGGCAGCCCCTCTCAGAGGGGAAGAAAGTGAGGCCGAGGGGTGAGCAGCCCGACAGCGACAGCGCACCGCCAGCAGGGAGCAGCGACCAAGGTCACCCTGGCGCACGCAGCCTGGGACCCCGACACCCACAGACAAGGCTGGGGCCTCGAGAGCAGCCAGGGCCCCAGTCCCCAGCCACAGCCCGCCCTCCTGATTTCCCAGGTGGAGCTGAGAAGGCCTGCGCTGAGAAGTGTACAGGCAGCAGCGGGGAGGGATCAAGTGCAACCAGCTGCCAGGTCAACTCTGTCCTTGTTCTTCTTTTTTTCGTTAATAAACTTTTAATATTGGAATAATTTCAGATTTACTGAGAAGTTGCAAAGATTGTGTACGGGTACCTATGTGCCCTTCTCCCAGTTTCTGCTAATGTTAACATCTTACAGAACCGCTGTTCACGTGTCAAAACTGAAAAATTAACATCGGCAGAGGACTACTAACTAAACTCCAGGCTTTATTTGGATTTCTCCAGTTTTTCCACTAAAACGCCCTTTTTGTCCAGGATCCAATCCTGCATTTAGTCTTCTACTCTTTTTAATCTCCTATTTTCTTTAAAGACTGACAAATTCACAAAATCACTAACTTACTCTCCCACCTGGAGAGCTCGGTTCCAAGGGGCAGCTCTGTCCGAGCCTCAACTCCATGCCGGCCTAATTAGGACACCACACGCTCCCCTCCCCCAACAAAGGGGCCCTTCAGGCCAGCCCACAGCAGAGAGAAGAGACGCCTGTCAGCCTCACAGGCCCCAGGCTGCCGATCCAAGTTCTTTTTCACTGGGACCCCCTTGGGGGTCCCCAGCTTAGGTGCACGTGGGTGTGTCCTCTAGAGGCAGACACACGGGACACCCGATGGAGCATTTCCCGAGTGGGTACAGGCGGGTGCGGGATGGGGGCTAGGGGCGCCGACTTAGGGACAGGTGGGCAGCTGGGGTAGCAGGGCTCTGCAGGAGCTGGGCCAGGCCGCGAGCGCGGGGCCGCCGGGGTCTCCGGCTGTTATCCGACAGCCAGGCCACTGGGCCGGTTGACGGGAAGAGAAAGGTCCATTGTGGGGCTGGTGCTCAGGTCAGAGCTGCAGGAAATCGAGCTGACCTGCAGCTCTGGGGCTGCTGGCCTCACCCATGCGCACCCCCAGGGCAGAGGCGAGGGCAAGAGGCCGAGCCATGGAGCCACTGAAGGCTTCCCAGTTCAAGCCCAAACTGACTGAGGGGCCTCTGCCCCAGGGCACTGGTGGGCACAGAACAGCAAGCAGGCAGGAGGCACGCACACAGTGACCCAGCGAGTGCGGGGGAGTGCCATGCGGAGGGAGGCCCACAGAGGCCCCCCCGGGCCTGCAGGAGGAGGGGCCGCGGCTGGGAACAGCCTCCTGTCCTGTGAGAGGCAGGCTTCTTGCAAGAGAAGCGACAGCGCGAGGTGGAGACAGATCACGGTGACCCGGAGGGCCCAAGCCGGAGCACACAGCCAGCCTGACTGCTCGGGGAAGAGGGAGCGAGCACGGGGCCCAGGCCGGCCCTGGGCATCTGACCGTGGCCACATTCCTCCAGCTCTCTCAACTTCAGCTTAGTCAGCCATAAAAACGGGCACAACAGTCCCTCTCCCTCACAGGGGGTGAGTATTAAGTGAGTTAGTGAGTGTGCAACAGACAGGACCTACCTCAAGCCTTCTGTGGACGGGACCTCAGGATGGCACAGGAGCCGCCTCCACGGCTTTTAGGGCGCCTAAAAGCGCTCCTAGCGTGTGGACGGACAGGACCACGACCACGACAGGCTGCACCCTGCCAGCCAGGCGCCCATCAGCCGACGACACTAGCCAGGGACCACAAGCATCACCATGAGCGACGCCAGAAAGGAAGGTCTCCTTCCAGCCTCAAAGAGCAATTACAAAACTCCCAGCCTGGAGGAAGCCTCCCCCAAGTTCCCCAGTGCTCACCCCGGCTGTGCTCGGTGAAGCCTGAGTGCATGGCCCCATTCCTGCAAAGAGCCGGCCCCCGGAACCAGGTCCAGAGGAACAGGCTCCTGGCCGCCCGCTCACAGCTTTTGTGGGGACCAGGCGAAAACAACCCCTCGAATGGGGCTCACACGTTAGCAGATGTTTCCCATCTGGAGGTCTAGCCTGAGGAGGAAGAGCAGCTAATAATACCTGCGTCGGAGCAACGAAGCTAAATTCCTACTCCTGAATCAACACACACTTTTAAAAGAACGATGCCCACTGCTGGAAAGGCTATTGGGAGACCAGAGCATCACCTCACTGGCGGCCACACACCTTTACGGACCTTCTGGAAAAACAACAGACATCCAGGGGCATGCTGTAAAAGATTCTTGTCCTTTGATCTAACAATCTCTTTAGGACTCTTAGCTTAAAGGGTTATTTCAAATAAAAAAGCTACCCAGCCCGGCAATTCCACCCCTGGGTCACCCAAGAGACATGAAGACATCTTTCTGCACGAACACCTGCACCTGAACATCATAGCAGCACTATTCGTAACAGCCAAAACGTTGAAATAACCCATGTCGGGCTTCCCTGGTGGCGCAGTGGTTGAGAGTCCGCCTGCCGATGCAGGGGACACAGGTTCGTGCTCCGGTCCGGGAAGATCCCACATGCCGCGGAGCGGCTGGGCCCGTGAGCCATGGCCGCTGAGCCTGCGCGTCCGGAGCCTGTGCTCCACAACGGGAGAGGCCACAACAGTGAGAGGCCCGCGTATCTCAAAAAAAAAAAAAAAAAAATAACCCATGTCCATCAACTGAAGAACAGATAAATATCCATACAATGGAATAATACTTGGCAATAAAAAGGAATGGAATGCAGATGTGTGTTCCAACATGGATGGACCTTGAGGCACTATGCCAACTGAAAGAAGTCAGACGGGGCTCCCTGGGGGCACAGGGGTCAGGAACCCGCCTGCCAGCACAGGGGACACGGGCTCCAGCCCTGCGCCGGGAAGATCCCACATGCTGCAGAGCAACTAAGCCCGTGCACCACAACTACTGAGCCTGTGCTCTAGAGCCCGTGAGCCGCAACTACTGAGCCCGCATGCTACAACTACTGAAGCCCGCGTGCCTAGAGCCCATGCTCCGCAACAGGAGAGGCCACCACAATGAGAAGTCCACTCACCGCAACGAAGAGCAGCCCCCACTCGCCTCAACTAGAGAAAGCCCGCGCGCAGCAACAAAGACCCAACGCAGCCAAAAATAAATAAATAAATTTATTTAAAAAAAAAAAAAGAAAGAAAGAAGCCAGACACAGAAGGACACGTACTGCATGACATCACTTACAGGAGAGATCTCGAGTGGACAAATCCATAGAGACAGGAAGTGGAAGGGTGGGGGCCGAGGCCTAGGGGAGGGGTGGGGAGTGAGGGTTTAATGGGGTAGCATTTCAGTTTGGGAAAATGAAAAAGTTCTGGAGATGATGGTGGTGATGGTTGCACACAATATGAATGTACTTAATGCCTTAAAAATGGCAAATTTTATGTTTATGTTTTTTCACAATTTTTCAAATGGGAAAAAAGACCCACGTTGGATAAGTCCATTTACATGAAACGTCCAGAATAGGCAAATCTATAGAGATAGAAAGTAGACTGGTGGTTGCCTAGGGTTGGGGGAAATGAGGGGTGACTGCTGACGGACATGGGAGGATGGAAATGATCTAAAACTGATTGTGGTGACGGCTTCGCAACGCTGCGAATATACCAACAGCCACTGGACTGTACACTTTAAACGGTGAGTCGTATGGTATAGGAATTAGATCTTGATAAAGCTGTAAAAAAAGGAAAAAAGCTACACACGGGAATGCATTCAATATAGTATTATTTAAAATTCTTTTTTTTTTTTTTTGCCACACTGCAAGGCATGCGGAACTTCCCTAACCACGGATCAAACCTGCGCCCCCAGCAGTGGAAGCATGGAGTCTTAACCACTGGACAACCAGAGAAGTCCCTATTTAAAATTCTTAAAACTTCTCAAATATGAAGTAAAGAAGTGGTGGCTAAGTAAATGATGGTATCTACATCAACTGAACTAAATACCATATAGCCATTATAAGTAATCGCTATTAAAACCATACAGAAACATTTTGTAATGATGTAAAGAACACAAGACACAATTTTTTTTTAAGGGATGCATATGGATAGTGCCGGGAAGAGAAACAGAAAGAAGTGAAAATAATCAGTGTGGCTTAGAGGCAAATCTTTAAAATTTTTTTCTGTTATTATTGTTTTACAAAGAAGAAAAGGGGCTATTGTACTGCAAAAGACTGAGAATAAAATGGCAAACTTGTGACCAAAACTAAAATCCTGTCATCTAATACTTTTTTTTTTTTTTAAATTATTTATTTATTTATTGGCTATAATGGGTCTTCGTTGCTGCGCGTGGGCTTTCTCTAGCTGCGGTGAGTGGGGGCTGCTCTTCGTTGTGGTGCGCGGGCTTCTCATTGCAGTGGCTTCTCTTGTTGCAGAACATGGGCTCTAGGTGCACGGGCTTCAGGAGTTGTGGCGCGTGGGCTCAGTAGTTGTGGCTCACGGGCTCTAGAGTGCAGGCTCAGTAGTTGTGGCACACAGGCTTAGTTGCTCAGTGGCATGTGGGATCTTCCTGGATCAGGGCTCGAACCGCTGTCCCCTGCATTGGCAGGCAGATTGTTAACCACTGCGCCACCATGGAAGCCCAACTTATTTAATTCTTCCATCAAAAATAGCTGGGCCCAGGATGCAAGTCTATCCCGAGCATGAGAAAACCTCTCCATGGACTATAAAGGCATTTTCATCCTGACCAGGTCTCCCTAGTAATGGCTCCTGTCCCACAGCGGGTGACCCATGACTTGGTTTTTCTGCCACCTGGTGGGGCACCCGGACAGGGAGGACCAAAGGGAGAGCCAGTCTGGGCAGCACGGGAGATACAGACACGACACACATGTGATTTGCATTCCAAGGCCAAACCCAATAGGGCTCTGAATCCCCTGGGAAATCCTGCCTACCTATCGACATAAAAAAATCAGGAATACCAACACTGAAAATAAACAGGGAGATTACACGGAAACGTAGCCATAATTCTTTTTTTTTTGGCTGCGTTGTGTCTTTGTTGCTGGGTGGGGGCTTTCCCTACTTGAGGCGAGCGGGGGCTACTCTTCGTTGTGGTGCGCGGGCTTCTCATTATGGTGGCTTCTCTTGTTGCAGAGCATGGGCTCTAGGCGCGCAGGCTTCAGTATAATACACAAGTCCTAGGTGTGTATTTCTGAAGGATAGGAATCTTGGGCTTCCCTGGTGGTGCAGTGGTTAAGAATCCGCCTGCCCAGGGGACAAGGGTTCGAGCCCTGGTCCGGGAAGATCCCACATGCCGTGGAGCAACTAAGCCCAAGCACCACAACTACTGAGCCTGCGCTCTAGAGCCCGCGAGCCACAACTACTGAAGCCTGTGCGCCTAGAGCCCGTGCTGCACAAGAGAAGCCCCTGCTCACCGCAACTAGAGAAAGCCTGCGCACAGCAACGAAGACCCAACACAGCCAAAAATAAATAAATTTATTTTAAAAAAAAAAGAAATACACACCTAGGTATTTATAGATGAAATTATGTGATGTCTGGGATTTGTTGCACAGCAATCAGGGCAGGAAAAGTCTGTGGGGCTGTAGGTGGCCCCAAACGCCCTGACTTGATCACTGTTGAAATGCACCAATAAATACACGGGAGGGCATCCTGATAGTCTCTCTTCTTTTTATATGTTTGAAATTTTCCATAATAATAAGAAAAAATTCAGTAGGAAAGACATAAAACTATTCATAACTTTGACTCAGCAAGACACCCCTCAGGAAATAAGTTAGGGGGTGGGGGGAGCTGATTCTGCAAGGATGCCTAGTTGAGAAAGTCCCTATTGTTCTCAGCAAATGAGAGGATGGCTGCTCCACGAGGCTCCAACAATAAGGCAAAAGATGTACATGGCTTTTAAAAATGATAAATACCTCGGCCTCGTCGCTAAGTGGAAATCAGTGCAGGAATGCTAAGTGAAAATAGGGGAGCCAAAGTATCAGATGCATACTAATCACCACAAGGTAAAAATGCGCGCTCACATAAGAGAAGGGTTGGGAGAGAACACAGAGCCGCATCCTCTCACAGAGGCCTGGCCGCCGCTGCTGACTTGATAGCGCTTGGGGACCCGCAGCCCCGGGTCCGGGTCCGCGTGGTGGCTACTCCCGAACCTGCCTGCCCCAGGAGACCAAGGATTCCACAGCACACGGTAGGGACGCGGCAGATGCTCCCCAAGCGAAACAATCTAAACGGCTGTGGTCCAGTCTGAGGTTTGGCCTGGTTTGTTGCAGAGCTGTTCCGCCCACAGGAACCCTTCGGAAAAGGCATCTTTAGTGAGGACAATGCTTCCTTTCTGTGTACAAAGCGCCCTGTGGCCCTGGGCTTGGGAAGAGCGCAGGCAAAACCAAACCACACTGGACGCAGGCAAAGCCGTGCTGGGTTTCTGCGAGCCCCCCTGGGTCTCCCTTGCCTGGGTTCCCAACACACACAGCCCAGCACAATTCCACGGCAGCAGCTGGGGGAGGAGGACTGCCCTCCGTGCCACATCTCCGGTACTGGCTTTGTGCCTCCATGGCCTGGATGGCCCCCCACCCCTCTGCCTACAGCTGCTCTGAGCAGCACGTTTTGGGGGAAGTGGTTTGATATGGATATTCAAGAAGGTCAGGAAGAAAACCAGAGAAGGCCATTTTTCAGAGCAGTGGTTCTTTTTTTTTTTTTTTTTTTTTGCGGTACACGGGCCTCTCACTGCTGTGGCCCCTCCCGTTGCGGAGCACAGGCTCCGGACGTGCAGGCTCAGCGGCCATGGCTCATGGGCCCAGCCGCTCCGTGGCATGTGGGATCTTCCAGGACCGGGGCACGAACCTGTGTCCCCTGCATCGGCAGGCAGACTCTCAACCACTGTGCCACCAGGGAAGCCCCAGAGGAGTGGTTCTTAACTCTTTCTGGATGGAATGTTAAAGGAAGCATACATTCCCTGTGAGCATCTGGGAAGACCTTTCCAGAAAAGTGCATCCGAACCCAACTCGGCACACACTCTGGACAGGCTGGTCCTAGAGCCCAACCCCAGTAGGAGAGCTTCCTGAGCCGAGCATCCCAGGTGCTTTAGCTGCGCTGTTCACAGGAACACCTGAGAAGCTGAACAGAACATGAATTTCCACGGCACCCGGACGGCTGCAGCGCTCCCTGCGGAGGCCCCTCTGGGCAGCGAGCGGACTCTCCACTCAGGGTCTGCAGCCTCTCCCTGTGGGCCTGGGACGCTGATGCTCACTGTGCAGTCATCTCCCAGAGGATTTCCCTAAAGGTTCCGGGAAGCGGCTACGGAGAATTGCCGACACACGACCTAGTCCATTCTCCCAGTAAGAGCCAAAAAACTGATCCAGGGGGTTCTAGGGAATGAGCGAATCAGAGCCAACTGTGAAGACGGAAGGAAAGAGAGGCGAGCGGGGCTGCAGAGCCCAGGGGGGCACACTCCTGCAGCCGGCTCCCCGGACTCGGCGCCTCCGGGGTTCCCAGAGGCGGGCTCTTTCCCTCCCTTGTCCAGGACGTAGCGCGCCCTTCCCGGAAGCCTCTGGCTGGCAGTCCATCAACCCGAGAGAACGCTTTCATCCACCACTGCCCCGGCCTGGCCCTTCACGGCTGCTCCTATGACCATACGAGGAAGTCAGTCCCGGTTTCTTCTTACCAAGAGTTAGAATATATTTAAAGGATACACCCTGCCTACTTCCAAAAGGAACTTATGGTCGTCTTTAATAATAATTTATACTCAAGTCAAATAAAATAAAATGAAATGAAGACTAGAAAACACATGGAATAAAAGATGAACCTTTTTACCAAGAACCAGAGAGATAAGAGAGTTACTACAGTCAGATACCAAATCAGGCCTGGCCTTCCTGGCTGCCTGGGCAGAAAGGCAAAGACAACAAGCCCACAGTCTCACTTTGTGATTAAAGGCAGAGTAAACGGTGCTCCACTGGGAGGGGGGGACTGTTTTCTCCTGGCGCTAAGTGAGTGACTTCAAGATGAACTTCCTGCAGTCGTTCTTGTGTTACGGAATGATGAGCACCATAATATAAAACATCTTGAAAACAGCTTCACGTAAAACACAAAACGTTCTTTGCCCAACTTCCCGGTGCCTCGCACCCTCGCTGACTTGACCCGTCCCCTTCCCAGCCTCACGTCCTCCTCTGGCCTCCCTGGGTCCCCAGCGGATGGCACAGTTCGTCCAGCCGGGCTCCCCCTGGTTCCCAGAACACACTGCGACCTTCCCAAGCTTACCTGGAACTACCCTACACTCTAGATCCTGCCTCTGCTCCAAAGGCCTCCCAGATCCCCAGTCAAAAGAGGCCTCATCCAGCATACTTCTCACGCCCCTGCCACCGCCCAGCACGAGCACCAGCACCACGGAGCTGGGTCACACAGCCTGCAGTCGGGCTGACCTGGGCCCAAGTCTGATTCTGTTGCATATCGGCTGTGTGATCCTGAGCAAGTAACTAGACCTCTCTGAGCCTCAGTTTCCTTACCTAGGGATTGGGAAGAGTAATACCTACACCTTGCAAAGCTTTTGTGAGAACTGAATGAACATCTTTAAAGGCCTGGCACAGAGCAGCCCTCAGGAGAAGTATGGGTGGCCACAGCCGCTACCATAGAGACCCCCCCCACCAAAGGAGGTCCCTGAAGGTGACGTAGGAAAGCATCTCCAGCATGCTCCGCACCCAAGGGACCTCAGGAACAGTGCTGAGAGTCTGACCGTGTGTAATTAGTCAGAGATCCGACACACGGTGGGCTCATGCCAGACCCAGGTCTAGAACAAGGAGCTCCTGCCCCCAGGCCACGCTTGGTCCACAGGACGCTGTCAGCCCCCCTGAGGGGCTCCAGGGCACTGACCCCCTGCTTCTCTCAGCAAAGACCCTCTTCACCATCAGAAGAGCATTCTTGTCATACAAGTCTCCAAATCCCAAGCAAATCGCGCTATTACAACCTGAGGTGGCCACCTTATCCAGAGTTAACCTCTCTGAGGGAGCTGGTGTGTATTTAACTGTTATGAATGTACAGCGCTGACCAAGCCTTGCTGAACTACAGATAAAATCTATCAGCTCGTGATGGCTAATTTGGTAGAACATGAATCCTGCAAGTTCTAATAACTCACAGGAGACTCCTCAAGCTATACGTCTTCCACACTCATAAAACAACCATAATTACCTTTCATGGGTGAAATGGTCTAGTAATTCTTAAGTGACTTAACCAGAGAAAGTCTGTGGAAAAAACTGATTTCAAAGAAGTTTTGTTTCAAAAGCAAAAGACACGACCAAGAATTGATGAGTCCACTTTTTAACCAACACGCCAGAAACCATACTTGGCTTCCTCTCCTGGGGACACGTGCATTGCAGGGATACTGCCCCGGACAGCAGTGCAAAACCGTGTCCAAAACAGTTTTGAATCTTCCAGTTTGGAAGTTCCCTCCAGAAGCAGTCTGACAGTGAGGTGGAGGGGAAGCCAGGCCTCCCTGGGGTGAGCAGGGGTTGGGGACGCCCTCTGGAACCAGACAGTGCTGGACCCAAGTCTCACTTAAAAATACTGGGAGAATAACCTAAATGGGAAAAGAATTTGAAAAAGAATAGATACATGTATGTGTATAACTGAATCACTTTGCTGTACACCTGAAACTAACACAGCATTGCTAATCAACTATACTCTGATATTAAAAAAAAAAAACTGGGATAAGTTGTTTAAGCTCCTTGGGCCTCAATGTTTTCATGTATAAAATGGGAACAGTATTAATGAATATGGAAATGATTTATTTTACAACAGATCACTGGAGAGTTTGTTAAAAATTCAGATATGTGAGTCCCATCCCCAAAGATTCTGTTTCAGTGTGTCTTTTGTGGGCCCAAAAATCTGTGGGGATTTAAATTATTTTTCATTTTTAATTAAACAATACGTAAATACATTTCTCCCTTGTAAAATATTAAAACATTACCTTATCAGGTATGATTGCATTCAGCTGCAAGCAATTAAAGAAAACCTAGGGCTTCCCTGGTGGCGCAGTGGTTGAGAGGCCGCCTGCCGATGCAGGGGACACGGGTTCGTGCCCCGGTCTGGGAGGATCCCACGTGCCGCGGAGCGGCTGGGCCCGTGAGCCAGGGCCGCTGAGCCTGCGCGTCCGGAGCCTGTGCTCCGCAACGGGAGAGGCCACAGCAGTGAGAGGTCCGCGTACCGAAAAAAAAAAAAAAAAAGAAAAAAAGAAAACCTAACAAGTCGCTTAAACAGATGGGGGGTTATTTTTCTCACAGAACAAGAACTCTGGAAGCGGGAGCTTCAGGGCGGGAGTAGCCCCTCCAGGCCCTCACGCAGGACCAGGATCTGTTTGTCTTCTTGCTCCACCAGCCCTGGCCTGTGCTTCCGTCCCTGTACCTGCGAGACAGCCTCTGCCCCAGCAGGCAGAGTCTGTGAAACAGGAAGGAAGAAGGCACGAGGGCCAGAGGGCTTTGACATTTTACTGCTGAAGGGGTACTGTCCCTCTCGGAGGCCAAAACCGTGCCCTACGGCCATGCGAAGCTGCAAGGGAAACTGCGTAAAAAAATGGTCCAGCTGGGCCCAGAGCCACCCCAAGACAGGGGGAAATGAGGAGCGTCCACCGCAGCCACAGCCACAGAGGGTCCCTCTGGCCCTCTCCCCCGGGCCGTCCATTCCGTCCTCGTGGGCGCTTTGCCTAGCTCCCCGGGTCTGAGCACGACGCTCATGCCCAGCTCAGAGCTGGCTTCCAAGGCCCCGGCCTGGCGGGGCGCCCCAGGTGCCTGAGGGCTGCACCCTCTCATCCTCTCTGCTCCCCTGCAGGTCACCCAGAAAGTGTGCTCTCCTCCGGAGCAGCTAAGTCCCAGGTTCAGCCTCGCCCAGCACAGGACGCTGGGCCGTGGAAAATGACTAATTTGCTTTAAAAATCGAAGCCATCCTGAAAGGATGATGATCTGATGGCATTTGAAGAATGAGACGGGGCCCAAACCTGGCTGAAGCCACAAGGATCTGACCGAGATGACAGCATGTCCCTTGAGGTGACTCACGGCCTGGGGAGGCTCGCCTGAGCCCCCGGGCACACGCGGCTGCTGGTGGGAAGGAAATGGGACGCTGGGCAAGCAGTGCCCGCACGTCAAGTGGGAGAACGTCAAGGCAAAGATCGTACACGCAGGTTTACGTTAAACAGCGTGCACCTATGGCAGGAGGAAGGCCTGCAGACCCAGACCAGGTCGTAACTAGGCAACACTGCGGTGTGAGAGCAACCAGGTCTGTGTCTGCATCGGCTTTGTGGGGGAGGAGGTTAACTTTCCAAGTTTTTCTATAAAAAATGTGTATTTCTTTTCAACCAGGACTCATCAGGACTCTGGAATAGTTTCGGGAAGGCCTCCGGTGGGTCAGCTCATCCACCTCTCTGCCATGCCTTATCTGATCTGGCCTTGGTGTAAAATTTTTTGTAATTAATTAATTTATTTACTTATTTTTGGCTGCGTTGGGTCTTTGTTGTTGGGCGCAGGCTTTCTCTAGTTGTGGCGAGCGGGAGCTACTCTGTTGCGGTGCGCGGGCTTCTCACTGCGGTGGCTTCTCTTGTTGCGGAGCATGGGCTCTAGGCACGCGGACTTCAGTAGTTGTGGCTCGCGGGCTCTAGAGCGCAGGCTAGTAGTTGTGGCTCAGGGGCTTAGTTGCTCCGCAGCATGTGGGGTCTTCCTGGACCAGGGCTCAGACCCGTGTCCCCTGCATTGGCAGGTGGATTCTTAACCACTGCGCCACCAGGGAAGTCCCTGGTCTTTGTGTAAAATTAAACGTCAAAGTGGGGGGACTCCAGCCACAGTGAGGGCACGACCGCGACAAGGCCCGGCTGTAACAGTGGCCTTTTAACAAGCTGACACCGTTCAGATTTAACGGGGAAACGCTCCAGGATGAGACATGGCTTAAGGTCCCTGGGGTTCCTAATCCAGAAGCTGCAAAGAGAACGCGGGTCATTACTCAGCCTCCCCGCCGCCGCTCGCACCACGACTCAGCGACCCTGCGACAGCGACCAGGGTGGAGCTGGGGTGAACATATTGCACACAGAGCCAGCCACCCCTCAGGGGGGACCAAATGCAAGAGACCCTGCCGTCTGGCAAGCAGCCAGCTAGGAAGCAACGTTTTCCAATTAGGGTTCGCTCTTGGCCAGCCCCTGCCTGTGATTTCCTCAGGAAGCTTCTGGGGCTATCAGAAAAGCCAGCGACAAATATGTTAATAGGCAAGGTCTCCAAGCTGGCTGCTGTTAACTCTGGGTCGGGGCTGGGAGGTAACCTCGTCCCCAAGGCCCTGTTCTCACTCACCTTCTCCGCTCCAGCGAGTGCGCACGGCCTGCTGGCAGGACCCAGCCTGGACTGGGCTTCTCCTCCAACACAGCTGACCCCGCTCACTAGGGACCCCCTGACTTAAGCTGACTTGGCTGCATCCTGAGCCTCTTCCTCAAATCTGATAACAGAGAAGCGACCTCCAGGGCCACTTTTTTCTTTTTTTTGATGTGGACCATTTCCAAAGTCTTTATTGAATTTGTCACAATATTGCCTCTGTTTTATGTTTTGGTTTTTTGGCCACAAGGCATGTGGGATCTTAGTTTCCTGACCAAGGATTGAACCTGCACCCCCTGCACTGGAAGGCGGAGTCTTAACCACTGGACTGCCAGGCAAGTCCCTCCAGGCCACCCTTACTACTCTCTTGGTCAGTAGACCCTGAGCTTGCCGCGCCATGCTTTCCAAGGCCCTGGTCACAGTGCCAGCTTGAGGAGGACGGGACAGAGCAGAGGACGTCCCAGGGCCCAGGCACCACCTCCCCTCGCTGGGTCTCCAAGGGCTCCGATGCAGAGCTGGACCATGCGTCTGGCCACACCTAACACCTGCAACGACGGTGCCTCTGGGACCCATCAGGACACATGGAGTCAAGTCACAAATGATGAAATACAGTTGGCGAATCAACATAAAAATGTCCAACCTCAGCAGGAATTAAAGAAATGTAAATTTAAATGAAATGCACTGTCTCCTATCCACGTAGCCAAGTCTGCGAGGAACCCCTCTCACCCAACGGTCCTAACTGGTCCTAACTGGCGGCATCCCTTCCCGCCCTGTCCTGTCCACCCTCCACCCGGCAGCCAGGTGACCCAGCACACACACCTCCTCACGTCACCTGCCTGCTCAAAGCCCCTCCCTGGTTTCCCCCTTCCATATGGCCAAGTCCACACTCTGTCCCCAGGCCTTGCTCGCGCCCCCCACCCCCGCCCCACCCTCTCCCGTCCCCCCTCCTCTGGCCTCGGCTCTCCCGGGTCCACACTCACTAGCAGCTCTGGGCATCTGCGTCTCCTTCTCTGCCTGGGCGCCTAGGACAGTCTCCCCACCTTCCGCACCTGCATCTACCCTGAGGAACGACCAACCCCTTCGGAACGTGGCCTAAAAGCCCTCTTCCACGAAGCCTTCCTCCGTCCCATTCCACACACTAACCCGCCACCTGAACCCACGCTGGGTCCCAAAACAGGCTGAGAAAATAAAAGGCAGTAAAGTTTTTAGAGAGTGAGGACCTTGAAAAGGAGCATCCCCTCTGACAGGGTGATTCCAGTGACAGGAATTCATTATCATAACCTAAGACACAGACAAAGACTTAAGTCCTACCAGGGCTTATTGTTGCATTAATTATAACGGCAAGGAAAAAATAAAAGAAGCAATCTGAATGCCTAACATTTAAGGAATGGTACAATAAACCACGATATACCCACATGATGGAACATGATGTAGTCATTTAAACATGATATTTATAAGCTGTTTTTAATTTAAAATACTTATTATGGTAAGAAGGACACAAAACAGGACACAAAATTGTATTTACAGTACAATCTCTATAAAGAAAAATACATTAACAGTACAGGAAGGAAACAGGCCAAAACGTCCAGAGCAGTGACCTCTGGGTAGTAGGATAATGACTGTTTCTCTCTACTCCTCTACGTTTCTTCATGCTTTCGAATTCTGAGGAGGAGAAAGGAAGGCTCCCGGGCCGAAACCGCCCCCTCCCATTCTCCCGCCCCCTCCCATTCACCGGCCCTCGCCAGCGGCCGCGTCCGCAGGATCAGACAGGGTGAGCGCACCTCCCATGACCCTTCCCCTCAGGGTCTCCAGACCCACAGTGGTGCGTGGGGACAAGTGTCGGGGGAGCAGAAGAGGGGGCCGGGCCCATCTGTCCCTGCACCCAAACATAAAGGCAAGCAAAGCTGGGCAGGCTGTCCCCACCGCGGTTCGTGTCCCCAGAGCTCTCTGGGTACCTCCAGGGCACCCCTTGGTCTGACCCCGTGTTCCCAAAATGCCATAAAAGCCCAACTGACTTACTCCCCTGGGTTTGGAACAGGCGTCCTGCTCTAATCCCACCCGAGGAACACTAGACCTTTCACTTCCATCTTTTACGGGGGTCGAGCGACAAGGAAATGGCCGCGTTCCTGAGGCAGAACCAGAGTGTTCAAGGCCCCACGGGGATCGGAATCGGGGGGCTCGCGGGCGTGGGCTCGAGGGCCGAGGCCTCCAGCAGGTGGGGGCCGGGACCACCGAGCAGGTGAAATGAGCCTCGTCTCCCGCGCTCCCAGGGGTGGCACCGTGCACGGGCTCTGCCCCCTGGGCTCGCAGGTGGCTTCCCGGGCCCTGGAGCCGCCTTCTCTAGGCTCAGCTCAAGGCCCACCACAGGGGCCATAGACTCGCCGTGACTCACGTGGTCCACACGATAAACGGTGGCCAGGAGGGACCCAAGTCGCCGGGTGGCCGCGAACCTCTCTAGATCCGCCCCCACCCAGGGCAGGGCCTCATCCCGGGGACAGGCCACCGGGAGAGCCACCACCCCGCGCACCGAAGCCCCTGCCTGGTCCCTCAGTGGAAGCCCGGCCGGGACCCTAAGGGAGCCGCCCCTGCGCCCCTGTCCACACACCCAGGCGCGACTCGTCCAGACCCGCAGGGCAGTGGGCTCACCGTGATCGGCTGTGGCTTCTGATCCCGAGAGCCTTGCCAGGCGGTACAATGCAGCTCCCTGGGAATGGGGTGACAGGGATGCAGTTAAGGACCCCGACCTGTGGACATCCTCTAAAGGACTTGTTTACAGTCCTTTACTCCTAGTACACAAGGGTCTGCCAGCTGAACTAAACCTCTCCCCGGGCCTGCAGAGGGAGGCCGGCCCTCTCCTCCCAGACACTGCCCATCTTTTGGTGTTGAGACTAACGCCAGGCCAAGTGGGCAGCGGCTTTCAGAGCCGAGAAGAACTGAGCTCTCGCCGGTACCGGGGGGCCCCACGCGAGGCCGCCCCCGCTGCCCCAGCGCTCTTCCCGGGGGGCTGCCAAGCGCCCTCCAATGCCGAGGGTGGAAGGGAAAACACACAAGACATGAGCGGGGGTGGGTGAGGGGAACATTGAGTCAAAGGAACAATTTCGTTCCTCTCTCGGGGAGGCCCATTTCCTAGCAATCGGTCAGTGAGGAGGAATGCTGAAGAGAGGCCAGAGGTCGTAACTGGTAGCGAGTCTTATGAAGCCTTCTTTGTGCCTGGCCCTGGGACAGGCACCTTGAGGAACAGCTCCTCGAGGGAATAAAACCCAGTTTGGAAACCATTTACAATCCCTAAAGAATCAGTGGATCTAGGCCCTGGTCATCAGTGGTTGTGAACGTCGCAAAGAGACAGCAGAGGTCCTTGCCTCCTGAGAGAGGCAGTCCTGTCAGGAAATTAAACCTGAACTTGGTCAGACTGTAGTTTACGGGAAACAGAGGAACACGTGAGCATGTCAGATGACACCATGGAGATACAATCAGCACAATCCAAACCATGGGAAACTCAATAGGACAAGTGACCTGGTTTCTTCAACAAATACCCTGCAGTAAAGGAAATATGGAGGAGGAGCCTACAGATTAAAAGAGACAGAAGAGACACATCAACCAACCGCAGTGCAGACCTTATCAGAGCCTATTCAAACAGACAGTAAAGAGACATTAGAAAACAAATATGCATATTAACCTATATACGTGGAATCTAGAAAAATGGTACAGATAAACCTGTTTGCAAGGCAGAAATAGAGACACAGACATAGAGAACAAACACATGGACGCCAAGGGGGGAACGGGGGTGGGGTGGGATAAATTGGGAGATTGGGATTGACATATGTACACTAATACGTATAAAATAGATAACTAATGAGAACCTGCTGTATTGCACAGGGAACTCTACTTAGTGCTCTGTGGTGACCTAAATGGGAAGGAAATCCAAAAAAGAGGGGATATATGTATACATATGGCTGATTCACTTTGCTATACAGTAGAAACGAACACAACATTGTAAAGCAACTATACCCCAATTTAAAAAAAAGAGAGACAACTAGAAACTTGAATGCCAAGTGAATATGCAATATTAGGGAATTATTGTTCATTCCTGAAGCACAATAATGGTATTATGGTTGTTTTTAAAAGAGTTTATTTTCTTATAGAGATACACACTGAAATATATGGCTGAAATACTATGATTTGGGGGATTTACTTCAAAATAATACAGGCCAGGAGAGCAAGTAGATGGGCATATTGACAAAATATAACAGGCCATGAGTCGATAATTGCTGAAGTTATATAAAGGGTTAAGTGGAGCTTCACTATACTATTCTCTTTTTTTGCACATGCTTAAATTTTTCCATAACACAAAGTTTAAAAAGTAAACCCAGATTTGAAGATAAGATTGATACATTCAATATTCTCAGAGAAAAATTAAAGTAAAACCTAGAGGGCAGAGGGAATTCCCTAGCGGTCCAGTGGTTAAGACTCTGCACTCTCACCGCCGGGGCCTGGGTTCGATCCCTGGTCTGGGAACTAAGATCGCACAAGCTGCATAGTGCAGCCAAAACAAAGACAACAAACAAACAAAACAACTAGAGGGCACAGATGATAAACGTAAGGGACGTTTAGGCGCGGAAGATGCCCAGGCTCGATAAACTTCCACTGAGTGTTGCGGTGAGCTAGGCTCCGCAGGGGGCACGTCACTAATCAGCTGCATCGTCTCTGCCCCTCAGCCTCTTCACCTGTGAAACCAGATGTTTCGGATTCTGCTTCACCTGCTTGTCACTAAGATGAGATGCGCTTACACGTGTAGAGCACTTGCAGTAGCGCGTGGCTGCAACAAAGGCGCTCCAGACGCGGCAGCTTTACCCAACTCCATGCAACAAACACACGCAGGCCTCATGCGGACCCCGGGCTCCAGAAGCAGCCCCCCAGCTTGTGCAGGCAGAGGGGCCAGGGCCGCTGAGAGCGTGTGGAATGGAGCGTCGGGGAAGAAACAAGCTCTGACCCTGGATGAAGACTGGGCCTAAGGCGAGGCTGGAAGAAGCCAGGAAGGAAAACACTGGAGGCCCTCAGAAATGCCATGCTGATGAAGTTCAGGGCAAATTCTTCTCCTAATTAAAGACTGGGCTCCACAGCTGTCATTGGAGTGACCTTGCTAATCAAATAAACAGCCACTGGGTTTCGGAGGGAACAATTTTAACTCCACTTCCCATAATAAGGATTCTGGATTTCAGCCCAAAGCTTTAGCTGGTTAAGCATGGGGGTCAGTATCATAAAGTGTTTTCTTGGCTGGACCCCAAGAAAGCCAGGCTGTCATTCCAGCAGTGAAGTAACCGGTTTTGCTTTCCTACCCAAAGGGGAGGCTCCTCCACGGGGCTTGCAAGTCATACCTGTAAGATCTGTACCACTGGGACTCTCCATCTTCCCCTAAAATCTGTTCTAAGGTTTGATCTGGGGAAACTACACCACTGAAGGTTGGTGTTCCAGATGTGACACCCCAGAACGCACTCACACCCACAGAGAAGACCATTTCTCCAGTGAGAGGCCGTCCTCCACCTTTGCTAACTGCCACTTCTTCCCCGGGGAGGCCGAGCACCTGGGAGGAGCCACGGGCCCCCGGCGACTCTGCTGCTCAGTGATGGAGGCCCAGCGGCCGCGGTGGACACGCAGCAAGAGGCCTGGCCGTGGCCTGAACATGCCCAAGTCCGCGCTCTGCCCTCCGACAGCTACAGACAACTCGCTCGTCTGCCTGGCTTCCGCGTTTGGGTAACAGAGAACCTCACTGAACAGGTGTGGAGAGCCAGACAGGAAGCTGAGTCCTGGCCCAGTGATACTGACTCCCATTAAGCCAGAACTGGACCGGATCTTTCAGAGGGTTCCGAGCCAGTGGGTCACCTGCCGGCAGCGTTTCTCACCTGCCCCCGGAGTCTCTGCCTGCATGGCCCAAGGCACCATGGACCGAAGAGACTGGCCGGGCCTGGGTTTGATGTCCAGCTCTGCCACATTTACTTCACATTTTCCGTTCCCATCAATTTTACAGTTGAAATGGATAAATCCGTCCTGTCCACCCCTCGCTATCTCAGCGGGCTGGAAAACAAACATCCACAGGTGACCAACGACCCTCACTGCCCTTTAGAGTTTGCCTCTTTCCACTAAAACTCAGCACAAAAGGGCTGACGTGCCCGTTTGGCCTGAACTGTCTTCCCTGGCCCGCCCCGTTTCTCTGCACCGCGGGGCTGACTGGCGCTAACAACGGAGAAGCAGGAAGAAGGCGGAGGATACGGGCGCGGGGTCTGGGAAGAATCTGCACATGCTGTCAGGTGCTAGGAGACTGCGCTGGCTGGAACAGCAGACAGAGGCAGGGCCACATGACCTTGGTCTGCTGACCCAAGACCAGCACGTTCTTTTCCTCGAGGCCGCCGAGCACGGTTCAAAAGAGAATTAGCCATAACAAAGGGGGGCCGTGGGGGAGTCAGACCTGGGCTCAGACCCCTGGCTCTATAATTCACTCACCCCAGGAGTGCAGGCACGTGACTTAATCTTGGTTTTAAGGCTCCGTTGCTTCATTTGTAAAACGGGGATAGCAGCTAATATGCTGCAGGATGTATTACCGAAAGAATGTTTATAATACAAGCTACCGTGTACTGAGCTTATCATGTACGGACACATAACACATTGTCTCATTTAAACCTTAAAACCAGCCTATGAGGGAGCTCAGACTGCCCCCATTTTTAAAGATGAGGACACTGAGGCCCAGCCTAAGTCACTGCCCCAAGCACGGTGGTGAGTGCTGGGGCCAAGAACAGGCCCGGGGCTCGCCCGCCCCCAGGCTGTGATGGTGCCGGCTGCGCGGCAGGTCTGGAGAAAAGGAGCTGTTTGGGTTCTGGCAAAGGCCTCCCAAGCAACCCCGTGCCCAGCAGCCCTGGGCGAGGCGTCCTCACCCACCGGGCAGGCAAGAAGGCCGGGCTCAGGGAGTCCAGGCTCCCAGGCTTCAGCCAAAAGCCCTGACCTTTCAAAGATGCGCACGGTCACAATGACAGGAGACATGGAATCTGCTTCCACATAATGAGGCGGGCCGAGTCCATGAGACTAGGTCGGCTCGGCCAGATGCTGAGGACTGGGGAAGCTGAGTCATGGGAATGTAGAAGCTCATTACACTGTTTTCCCTATTTTTGTTTGAAATCTTCCCCAGGAAAAAGTAAACACCAAAAAGATCGCCTCATCTCCTGCAGAATGTGTAAGGCGGAGGAGGCTCTCAAACTGAGGTGTGCTCTGTCCCCCAGTTCTGAGTCCCCTCAGATCCGCTGTGATAACTGCTCTGTAGCCCCCGCCCCCACTTCTACCCACAGGGCCCAGCCCCAGGGGACTGCCCATGCCCGAACCGGGGAGTTGAGAGCAAGGTGGTCTCCACTGAAGGTCCCGTGGTGGAAGCCCAGGCTGCTGTAAGGGGGCCGGGGAAGGGTGAGCCCCTGCCCCAGGGGTCCCGGGAGATGTCAGAAGGGAAGCAGGACTACTGGGGTGTGGAGAGGCTCTAGGTGACGGGAAGGAGGATGGAGTCATGAGAGACAGAAGGAGGAGAAGGCAGTGAGAGCCGGAGCGGGATTGCTGGCGTCACCCCTGCAGCCCTCTGCCCACAGCCCACCCTCCACACCACCCAGGATGCTCTTCCCCAAACAGAAGCCTGGCCACATGGTCCCCCCATGCATTCAAAACCACCCCAAGCACCCCCCCACTTTTAAAGAAAATTTTTATTATAGTTAATTTACAATGTCATGTTAGTTTCAGGGGTACAGCAAAGTGGATCAGTTACACACGTGCATGTATCCACCCTTGTTTAGATTCTTTTCCTATCTAGGTCATTACAGAGTATTGAGTAGAGTTCCCTGTGCTATACAGCAGGTCCTTATTAGTTACCTATTTTATATACAGTAGTGTGTACATGTCAATCCCAGTCTCCCAGCTTATCCCCCCCGCCCCCGCTCCCGCTCCCCCTCCCCCTCCCCGTAACCATAAGTTTGTTTTCTACCTCCGTAACTCTACTTCTGTTTTATAGGTAAGTTCATTTGCCAGGCTTCCCCCTTGACTCCAGACGAGGTCCACGCCCTCCAGCCTGACACCCAGGGTGACTGTCCTCCCCCGAACCAGGCCCCCGCGGACACCCAGAACTGTGTCCTCCCCCAGCCCCCCCCACCCCATACACCCCTGCGGTGGACCAGCTCCGGGGGCACCTCCCACTGAGCCCAGCACAGCGCACACTCCTGTTATCAGGACCCCCCAGACTGCTCTTATATCCGGTCTGCCTCCTGCGAGAATGTGGGCTCTGGGGCAAGGAGAGGCCACCCCTGATGGCCACCCCCCCCAATACAGCGGGCAATCAAGACGAGGTGGCCGTTATCATGATTAGTGACTTTAAAAATGCGGTCCTGGGTAGACGGGCAGGCGCTGTGCCGGCTGCTGGGAGGGCTGCCCAGCGAGTGGAGAGGTGAGGATGGCAGGATGCTGAGCAGAGGGCTCCTCCCCGACCTTGGCTGAGGCGGCCTGGCTGCGGCGCCCTTCACGTGTCCGTAAAGCCCACGGCTGCAGCAGGCTTACGCAGGGCCTAAAAATGTTGTAATGAGTTCCTTCCAAAGGTTCCAGACAAATAGAAAACGATAGCGACAGCTTGCTGCTCCCCTCACCTCCGTGCCTGAAAACCTAAAGAATATTTATGATCCATGGGATCAGAGATTTGGTGTCTGAGAAGCAAAGAAAGGTCACAAAATGAACTGACGCAGACCATCTGCTCCTGGGAGAGGGGAGAGACGCCGTATTCATTACTCTCCCAACGCACAGCACCTGCTTCTCCCGCGAAAATCTAGGCGCCAACATGACGATTTTTATTTAACTTAGAATAAAGCCGACATCTCCCACGGGGGCGAACGCTGAGCGCAAACAGGCTGATGCGCGGGCAGGGCGTGGCCTCTCAGGACGGGGGCACCCGCGCCCCCGTACTTGATTCTCAGCCACAAGGTTTAACGGAGGAGAACAAATGCTCAGAGGTGTCCGCGTGGTTGCAAGCAGAGAGGAGCTTCCCTCTTCCTGCATTTTTCATGGGCCTGCTGCTCCTGCCATTCCCATCGCCGCGCTCCTGACATTACAGCAGATGCCTCGGCCACCGCAGTAATCCCTCATCCTCAGAGGCCAATGGGAACGTACGGTTTCCCATTCATCAGGGCCACGGACGCCAGAATCGCTCGTCTGACCTTTGCAAATACCAAAGGGTGGATTTAAAGGAGAAAAAGGTAATGCAAAAGTCTTCAGCTTTCCTTTCGAAGATGATTTTATGTCATTAGCCAAGAAACAGTGCCTATAGGATGAACACAGTTAAAAATTGGGTAGAAAGAGTCAAATTGTAAGGGAGGTGGCCACCAATGTTTCAGCATACACACGTTCCTTGATGAATGATTTAACATATATTAAAAAATATATATGAGGGACTTCCCTGGTGGCGCAGTGCGCTCCCAACGCAGGGGCCCGGGTTCGCTCTCTGGTCAGGGAACTAGATCCCACATGCGTGCCACAACTAAGAGTTCGAATGCCACAACTAAGGAGCTGCCTGCCGCAACCAAGACCTGGTGCAACCAAATAAATAAGTAAATAAATATTAAAAATATATTTATAGGACTTCCCTGGTGGCGCAGTGGTTGAGAGTCCGCCTGCTGATGCAGGGGACACGGGTTCACACCCCAGTCCGGGAAGATCCCACATGCCACGGAGCGGCTGGGCCCGTGAGCCATGGCCGCTGAGCCTGCGCGTCCGGAGCCTGTGCTCTGCAACGGGAGAGGCCACAACAGTGAGAGGCCCGTGTACCGCAAAAAAAAAAAAAAAAAAAAAAAAGGAGATTCTTTTCACCTGCTCCAACATGGGTGAATTTTAAAGACATTCTGCTGAGTAAAATTAGCAAGTCTCAAAAAGACAAATACTGTCTGATTCCACCTATATGAGGTTCCTGGAGTCGTCAAATTCATAGAGACAGCAAGTAGAAGCGGGGTGCCAGGGGCTGGGGGAGGGGGAATAGGAGTTACCGTTTAATGGGGACAGTGTCGGATTTACAAGATGTAAAGAGTTCTAGAGATGATGGTGGTGATGGCTGAACAACCAGGTGAATGTACTTAATGCCACTCAACTGTTCACTGAAAAATGGTGAAGATGGTGAATTTTGTGTTATGTATATTTTACCATAAGTTTTTTTTAAGTATGCAGAGAGTTGTTCTCTGCTCTTGAGGCTGAGTTATGGAGGCTAAAGGTCTGAAGAAAAACTGAAAGCTACTTTGATTTAGGCCTTAAGCTTCAGGCGTGGAAATGAACTTGTTCAACTCGCCCTCATCACAGGAGTTAACGGTCGGACGTGACCTTTCCAGAGTCACACAGAAAATCAGCAGTGGGGCGCCAGCCAGCCCCGGCCCTCCTGAGTCCTGTCTGGGAGCAGCTCCTCTGTTCTGGACGGAAGCCAGAAAGAGCAGGAAAAACAGAAGAGCAAAGGGGAGTTTATGAGCTAACTTTATCAACCACCAAACCGGGAACTAAATAGTCCCATGTGATTAGACTAAACGTGGTTAACTTTGAAACAAAACACAAGTTTTCATCTTCATGAGCTGGAGTCGTTCATGATGTGACGGACTTCCCCCGACCTCCCTCAGCCCCCTGCAGAGATGAGCATCCAAGTGACGGGCCGGGCCCGAGGTCAGTAGGAAGCCACGCGGGCCCTTCCCCAGGCGCACCGCGACTCACTGTGCGACCCCTCCTGCAATACAGTAAGACACACGAGTTTGATCTTTGGCCCCAGTTCCTGGCACATGGCTCCTAACACCCTGGGACCCTCCAGAGCCACAAGTGTCCGAGTGCTAAGGAGACGACGCTGGCTGGCCCGGGACAGCAGCACGATGGGGCTGGATGCCAGAGAGACCGAAAACCAAGTAAGGTGTTTTCCCGTGTCTTGTGAGCTGAGCTAGCAAATTCTCAAACCTGAGGAGGGGGTCACAGGAACACCCCCAATTTACAGCCAGCTGGTCAGAGGTGCTGGTGTCTGAAGCGCGGCGGTCTCATGGGGCTGAGCCGTTTCCCTGCGGTCCTGCAACAACCCCAGGCAGGCAGGCAGGTTGAAGTGAATCGAATCGGATTGGATCGGGGAGGCCAGTTGGTGTCAGAATTGGCTAGCGTCCAGAAAAAACCCATACATTTGGTGTCAGAAGTGTTGTCGGGGTAGGGAATGCCCTGGCAGTCCAGTGGTTAGGGCTCTGCGCTTCCACTGCAGGGGGCACGGGCTCCATCCCTGGTCGGGGAGCTAAGATCCCGCATGCTGAGCTGTGTGGCCAAAAAAACCCCCCCAAAACAAAAACAAAAACAAAAAATAATCGTTGAGGTAGAAACAGCACAGACCTAGCCTCTCTGGGCCTCAGTTTCCTCAACGGTAGTGGTGAGGGGTTTGGACCAAATGCCACCAAGGCCCTTCCAGCCAGAATTCAGTGTTGTTTCCTGGAATCGCTGGTTGAAGTTTCCAGAGTTAACTCCGCCTTCCAACACCAGGCAGCACCCTCCCCAGGCCGCGTTTCCCACCGCGACAACGCCACGCCGGGAGCCCATGTGTAGCGGCAGAGAACATAACAGCAGCTTCCGGGCCCTGGCCTTGTCCCCAGCTCTCAGAGGCCCAGTTCCCTGAGAGGAGGGACCAGGCTCTCTCCGTCAACCTCCACTTTAAACCAAAACCTCAAACAGAATTTTGGACGCGCCCCCCAGACTACAAGGCCTGCGCTTCAGTCCTGATTAAAACAGCAGCTGGTGATGCCTGAAAAGCAAGCTGGCCGCTCGGAGAACCTGGCGTCTATTCATCCCTCTTCCTCCTCCCGACGCTGTGGATCCAAAGCACATCCGAAGAGAAAGGAAAATCCACAGGGAGAGTCTTGGTGCACTGCCTCTCGCCGAACTCTCCGGAAACCGGGGTGACAAGGACACTCTGCACTGACTTGCACTGGAACCGGGTGAACAGCGAGTAATGCTAAGGCCGATCTGAACTTGAGACGACCATTTCCAGATTTTCAGCCACGAGTGCATCTACTCAACTCCACAGATAACTCCGGTTGAGTGGGTAAGGGCCCTGGCTCTGGAGCCCACAGGCCTGGTGCAAGGCCCTACGCTGCCAGCCACTTATTACCCCAGGCCCCCGGGAGGGACCCGCCTGCTGAGCCTCCGTCTCCTTCTCGACCAAACGTGAGTGACTGCGCCTGCCTCGCGGGGCTGCTGCCTGTGGGGCCCTCAACCGGCACCTGGTGAGGAGTGAGGCCACCAGCACAGCCAGCGTCACCCTGCCTGTCCTCAGGGCACGTGTCAGACTCTTCTGAGGATCAGGGCAGGACACCAGAGGCACAGGCAACAAGAGAAAAAACAGATACACCAGGCTTCATCAAAGGACCCAGGCAACAGAGTAAAAAGGCAATATTTTCTCCCCCTGGGGAGAAAATCTAGTATCTAACAAGAGGTCAATATCCAACATATAGAGAGAATTCCTAAAACTCAACAACAAAACCAACCTAATTAAAAAATGTGCAAAGGATGTGACTAGACATTTCTCCAAAGATACACAAATGGCCAATCAGCACATGAAAAGATGCTCGGTATCAACTCAAAACTACAGTGAGATAACACTTCACACCCATTAGGATGGCTACTATAAAAAAATAAATAAATGACAAGTTATAGGGAGAATGTGAAGAAACTGGAACCCTATGCACAGCTAGTGGGGATGTAAAATGGTACAGCTGCTGTGGAAAAGAGCATGGCGGCTCTCCCTCCAAATATTGAAAACAGAATGACCACATGACCCAGCAATTCCACCTCTGGGTTTATATCCAAAAGAATTGAATGCAGGGACACGAACACAAACATGGGATATTTGCACACCCATGTTCACAGCAGTAGTATTCACGACCGCCCAAAGGTAGAAGCAACTCAAAGGTGGATGAATACATACACAAAATGTGTTCTATATACACAATGGAGTATATTATTCAGCCTTAAAAAGAAAGAAGGGGCTTCCCTGGTGGCGCAGTGGTTGAGAGTCCGCCTGCCGATGCAGGGGACACGGGTTCGTGCCCCGGTCTGGGAAGATCGCACATGCCATGGAGCAACTAAGCCCATGCTGAGCAACTAAGCAACTAAGCGCATGCTGAGCCTGCGCGTCCGGAGCCTGTGCTCCGCAGCGGGAGAGGCCACAACAGTGAGAGGCCCGCGTAACGCAAAAAAAAAAAAAAAAAAAAAGAAGAAAGGAAACTCTGACACCTGCTCCAACATGAGTGAATCTTGAAGACATTCTGCTGAGTGAAACAAGCCAGGCACAAAAGGACAAGCACTGCATGATTCCATTCATGTGAGGTCCCTGGAGTCTTGAGATTCATAGAAAGTAGAAGGATCGGGGGGTTAGGGCCTGGGGGGAGAGGAGGTGAGTTAGTGTTTAATGGGGATAGAGTTTCAGTTTGGCAAGATGAGAAAAGTTCTGGAAATGGATGCTGGTGATGGTTGCACAACAAAGTGAATGTACTTAATGTCACTGAACATTCTGAAACAGTCAGAATGGTAAATTTTCTGCTATGTGTGTTTTTCTACAATTTTTAAAAAGTAAATAAACAGGTACAAATAAAAATAAGTGCCCTCTTGGAGGACGAGTCTAGAAGGTGTGTGGGAAATACTATAACGTAGTAACACACTTTGCTTTTACATACAGTGTCTCAGTGATCGCCTTAAGGACCCTGTGAGAAGCGACGGAGCAGCATTCTTGTCACACACACCCTTCCCCGTGTCCAGTCAGTGGACCCACACGCAGGCAGCTGCTCACAGAGGCAGAGATGGGGCTGTCTCCAGCCAAAACACAGTGTGCCCGTGGTGGAAGAGAACAAGCGGGCAAAGGGCACCTAGAAGGCTCTGGAACTCACAATGGATCAGCGAAGGCCACCTCTTGTCTACAGGCTCCAGGCCAGGCTTGCCGTCTACGGGGCAACAGGACGAAGCTCTGAAGCTCAAGCCCCTGGTGTGGAGCACGGCTCAGCCCTGGGCAAGTTGCTTAACTCCTCTAAGCCTCCAGGTCCTCATCTGTAAAATGGCCATGACACCCCTGACTTAATGGAGTTTCCTGAGAAAAAAATGTTGAATGAGATAACGTTTGTACAGCACTTCGCAGGGTGCCTGGCACATGGTGAAGGGCCAGTAAATGATGGCTATTATTTTTAGCTTTGAAAGATGCTAAAAAAAATAATAATAACATTGATAGGAACCTTTGGAGTGAGTAACTGTGCAGAGCAGACTGTACCACGTGCTGTGAAGGTCACGGGGAAACAAGGTACACATCCTTCCCTGAGGAAGATAAGGCAATAAACAGGACAGGACGCAAGACAAACAACAGGAAACAGCACGGCAGGAGGAGGCAACAGTATGTTAGCTATACTGGGGACCCACACACATTCTCTCTGCTAGTCTTCACAAACCCTGGAGAGTGAGGGCAGAGCCAAGTGAATGCCTCAGATAACACACACGGTGAGTTCAGAGAAGAGACAGCACTACAAACAGGCTGGTCTAGGAAGGCTGCCTGGAGGAGGAGGCAAGTGCTGACGGCCAGCAGGCTTCAGGACTGGATGGAGAAGATCGGAAATTCTTCTAGGTCGGGAGGGTTGGAGGGAGCACTGAAATACGCACCAAGTCTGAGGCTGGTTTTTAACAGGCCCTTCTCCTGGCCATAACAAGCTGAGTCACCAAAAAAAAGTCTGAGCGTTATTTCTTTCTTTTCAGACTAGTAGGTTAGCCTAAAAATTCTGAGTGACTTATCTGCTAGGTCAAGAGCAACAGTGCTTAACCGATGCCCCTCTGGGCACTGTGTTTATACCCCCTTCATCAGCTGACATCCACCCCCCAAAAAAGCAGGCATACCGCCCAGAAATATGCTAAGAGCACTTACACAACACTGTATCTCCAAGGCTTGAGAAAATAGAGGGTCAAATACACAAGCACTCTACTTATTCCACTTATTCTGTGAAATGAGAAGAGTCTCAAAGAGTTTGTAAGAAAGCACATTATGGTGATTTTTACCCCTTTGCATTTGCGTGTACGTTTCAAGCTTTCTACACAGGTCTGCACTGCTTCTTAACAGCACAGTTCTATGGGACCTGTTAATAGCCCCATAGCGCCCCCTAAGCAGGGCAGCCCTCCCGCCAAGCCCTACGAGCCATCCTCTCAGCTCCTGTCCTCACGAGCGGGAAGCAGGGGGACAGGGAGTGGGCCGGCGCTCTATAACCATCCAGGCAGTTAAGGACAGATGCTCTCAGAACCCCACACTTCTTCCCGTGCTCCGTCCACCCGCCTCAGCACCCCTCATCTCTGCTGGGGGCTTCCAGGAAGGGCCCAACCCCGGACCTCGGGGAACTGGCACGGCGTGTGCTGACTCCCCCGTCAGACCCCTGCTCTGCACACACGGGGGCTCTGATGGTCAGAGAGGAATGACCTTTTGGGGGCTGCCAAGGGGAAATGTCCCCGGCTCTGTAATGACAGCTGTGCCACTCCCCTCCCTAGAAATCACCCGTGGCTCCCCAGTGCCACCAATGACAGAGGCCAAACCACGCAGCCTACATTCGAAGCCTCGTCAGTCAGGCCTGACGTCTGTCCACCTGGCCCCCCACCACTCCCCAGGCTGGCGCTACCACCACCCCTCCACACCCAGCCTTTGCTCAGAACACCCTCCGAGCCTCCTCTCCACTCCTACATGAGCCAAATCCCACACCCTGAGGGCTGGGTTCCTCCTGCCCCCGAGGTGCCCCTCCTCATCTGCCCCCCAGGGCAGCAGCTCCAGAGCCCGAACGCTGGGACGCTGGGTTGCAACTCCAGCTCCCTCGCTGCTAGCTGTGTGACCCTCTCACTGCCTCCGGGTCCCTGTCCGCAAAGTGGAAATAATAACAGTACCTCACTCACAGTGCTGTTCTAAGAATTAAAGGACTGCAAGATATACAAAGCACCTACTGCAGTCTCCGGCACACGGTAACACAGTACGCAATTTTAAAAAAGCAAAACCTTTAACTAGGGACTTCCCTGGTAGCGCAGTGGTTAAGAATCCGCCTGCCAATGCAGGGGACACGGGTTCAGTCGCTGGTCCGGGAAGATCCCACATGCCGCAGAGCAACTAAGCCCGTGCACCACAACTACTGAGTCTACGCTCTAGAGCCCAAGAGCCACAACTACTGAAGCCCGCGCGCAACAACTACTGAAGCCCGTGCACCTAGAGCCTGTGCTCCGCAACAAGAGAAGACACCGCAATGAGAAGCCTGCGCACCGCAACCAAGAGTAGCCCCCGCTCGCTGCAACTAGAGAAAGCCCGCGCGCAGCAATGAAGACCCAACGCAGCCAAAAATTAAAAAAAACAAAAAAACAAACCTTTAACTGCTATTACTGCTGCTGGAGGTGACCCCTCTGTCCTCCATTACCTTACTTTGTTTATCTGTCCAATCTTGTGCCAACACTTTCTGTCTTACCTGATTTAGGTCCCTGTCTTAGCTCCTTTACTAGACTGAACATCCTGGTAAGCGTTTCGCTTGGTAAACAAGAGAGGCGATACAGAGCCACTGAATGCATGAAGCTCCAGGAAGCAGTTCAGACCCCACACCACCCAATCCACGGGCACAAGCCCTGCGGCAGAGAAGCACTGGTCCTCCTGCTCCCAGCCCGCCCCCAATACTCTGGGTGCAATTAACTAACTACTCACCAATCTTTTCATCTAAATGAATCCAAACTTTACTCCTGGAAAAGGACGGTCTGAAAACGTTTTCCGGCCAACACAAGGAGAGCTGTGCACGTCTGCAGAGCACCATGGACCTGGCTCGGGGACTCCCATAGGCGACAGCCATTAGGACAGGACCACTTGAAACTTGTTTCAGAGGAGAGAGTCGGACGGCACGAGGAAGCATTCTGCCTTCCTCCACGCTTCTCGGCCCTCACACTGTGGCCCGTCCTGGCTCTGAGCCGTGCCCTCCACTCGGGAGCCACCTCCCAGGACCACGGGCAGCATGGATGCAGGGAAGGCACGGTGACCACACCAGATGGAGCTTAGCCACCGGCTTGCGATGGGCAGACCACGCGTTTGACCGAACAAGGCCGGGGAGCTCGAGTGAGGCCAGGCACGAGGTGGGGTAATCGCGGCTCTACGGACCCCCAGACGGTGAGCCTGAGGCTCTGCAGCTCAGGACACCTTGGTGGGTGTGTTATCGCTACAGAAGGGCCCCTCCGAGCAGCTTTTTAATATCTGTATCCTGGGGCCTGGTACCCAATAAGCACTCAAAACGCCTGCTGAAATGGACTGAGGGAATGGTTTAGGTAGAAGCCGCAGAAGCTGCTGAGTGAGGAAAATGAGGTCCAGAGGGACTAACAATTGTGGTCAGCTATAGAATGTGGCCTTTGATGCCACCCACCCAGGACAGGGCTCCATCCTGGGCCCAAACCCAACTTGCCCCTGTTCCCCGCAGCCACCTCTGCTCCACGCGGACCGGGGACCACTGAGGTGCTCACACCCCCTGCCCGCCTCCTCCACCTGTCCCCAGGCACAGGGGGCCTCTTCTCTGACGGTGCAGTTCCCACCCATCCTCACCAACAGCCCTCAGACTCCAAAACGCCAGGCGCAGGCCGCAGCTCCTCTGGGCGCAGTGGTCTCCTGACAGCACTCACTGTCCCCACGAGGCAACTGAGCACAGGCACTGCGTGGCCTTCTGTTAGTCGTCATTGTCCCACGCATCTCTGTTCCCTTTCCTGACCCCATCAACCCCCTGAGCACCGGGACGGCTATGAAATCCCAGCTCCCTCTGAGCGGCTAAGCCATCCTTCCACCTCGCTGAGCCTCAATTTCCTCATCTCTAAAGTGGGAAGGACAATAAAGCTTCCTTCACAGCGCAGCCGTAAGGAGCAAGTGATGGCTGTAGAACTGCTTCGCGTGAGGTATACCTCTGCCCTTAATCATTAGCTTTGTTGCTGTTGTTTTATTTCTGCACCCCCCTCCCTCCCACCAACCCCCGGCACATACTTTTAAAAGAACACTAACAGCACTAAATGTCGCGAGAGTCACTTTTACACTGTCACAACAGCAAAGACACATTAGAAACTCACTCTGGCCTCTAATCATTTATCTGAACTGAGCTGTGAAATTACCGAGGTCTTGCCTGTTGGCTAACTGGCAATGAGGAGGCTCCATCCTCTTCATGGTCAAGTGTTTTGTCCACGGGACGGTGGACGCGGGGCCTGTTCACAGATGGGCCCGCTGTCCCACACAGCCTCTCCAGTGTGGGGATGAATCAATCTCCGCCCCCCACCAAGCAAACTAAGGCTCAGAAGGGCTGCACAATCTTCTCGGGTCCCACAGTTGAACTGGGGGAAGCAAAATTTAACTCAGGTCTTCCTGAGAGAAGCATCATGCTCTTTCCCCTTGCTATATACCTGTACATCCCTTACGTTTGTATGTTTTAAAGTCCCCTTTAACTTATACCCCCTCATCAACTACCTTGGCATTTCAAAGGTAGTAACAGTGCCTCCTACTGTAAAGGAGACAGAAAAGAAAAAGAAAAAAAATTCCCCAAGTTCACTGGCTCCCTCTCATACCTGACTGGAATTCAATACCCAACTGAGAAATGAGTTTCTGGAACATGGATGCAGTGAAAGAGCAGCTGAGGAAGAAGAACGGGGGTGGGAACCTCGAGAAAGGTGGGGAGACACTCTCCAGGGCCCTGTGCTCATCACCCCTTATCAGAGACCCTACACCACAGAGAAAAGAAAGCTCCCAAATGCCAGTTAGCCAACGGGAGAGGCCTCATTAATTTCACAGGCCCCACTAAAGGCTGAAAAGCTGGAAATTTATAAGTAAAGCAGGAAATAAACAAATCACTACAGCCTAATCCACCCAGGCCCATAAGGACTCCAAAGGTCCGTGCTCATGAAAGACATTTCACCAGTCCTTCCACCAACCAGGAGGAACCCAGTTTTAAAAGAAACCAATCAACATTCTAGACTGATCACACCTGGCATGAGCGCCCACCTTGGGTGAAAAGGCACGCTGCTTGTTCAGTAAGGAAATTCCATAGGGCGGGCCCTCTGGTGGTCCGTCACCTGCACCTCGGGCTTTCCGAGCCCCCCACAGGATTAGGACTGCCGAGTAACCCTCTATCTGCCACCGAAGGGTTCACCGCTGGCAGACGCAAGAGCGCAGGGAAGCGATAGTCACCATGCAGACAGCAGCATCACGGACATCAGGACCCCGCCTCTGACAGACGGAACTCCAGACCCGACAGAGCAGCGACTCGCACAAGGTCACGGGGAGAGTCGGCGGCAAGGCTCCCCGGCCGGCGCTCCGGTCGTTAGCCGGCACGGCCGGCCCCGCCCCCGACAGCCTTCCCAGGAGCGCGCCCGGCCTCCCGCTCCCCACCGAGGGCGGCTCCGCCGGGCGGGCCCAGGGCAGAGAGCCCGCTGGGAAAGCGGCGGCCGGGCCGGGGCGGAGGACTGGGCCCGACCGCGCAGGGACGCGCGGAGCACCGCCCAGGCCTCGGGGCGCCGCCGTGGGGGCCTTACCGAGGCACTGCCCCACCGGCGTGCTGAACGGGTTCCCCAGGAGGAACTCCATCTTGGGCGGACGGCTCGGCAGCAGCCCGCCCGCGTCAGCCGCCGGCTCTCCGCGTCCCCAGCGGCGCTCCCTGCCTGACTGACACTTGCCCCGGCCCCACCCTCGGGAACGCCGGTGCCTGCCCCTGGCCCCGCCCCACCGGCGTCTATTGAGCGATGGCTGCCCTGCCCTCTTCCGATTGGCCCCCACAGCTCCTTCCGCGAAGTCACGCCCATCTCGCGGCGTCCGATTGGGCGGGGCGGTGACCTAGGTCACAGGAATCTCCGTCACCTCCCCTGGCCCGCCTCCCAACGTGAGTCTGTGTATTTTGATTCATTTATGTATTGGTCAATCCAGGGAGTCCTTAATATTATTAGACAAGAGTCGAGTCAGTCACTCAAGAGGGGGGCGGGGGAGGGGCGGAGCTAATAAGTTCCCCGCCCATGGAAAGTGCTGATTGGACAAGCATTTGTTTTCCCTACGGCTAGTTGGTTCTGGGAGGCCCCGCCCATAAATGTGATCACGTGGTCGTCAACTTTAACCCAGGATGTCTACTCCCTGACTTCCCCCTAGCAAAGGAGCGCGGCGCTTGGTTCCCCTAGCAACCGGGCTCAGCGAGGAGGCGCCGGCGGCGGACAGTGCCGGCGACTCTGAGAGCCCGTGGCCGAGAGGCTGCGGGAGGACTTGACCTTTTCCCAGAGGAGTCCGCCGGCCGCCTCACCTAGAGGAGAGCGCGCAGGCCTCTGGCAGCCCCTCCTGGCCGCACGCCGATCCGGGCCTTCAGGCCTTGTGGGGAGAGAAGCTGAGGAAGCCTTCCCTCCGGGCGCATGCCCCAAAGAGACCTTTGAGGTCCCACCCCCGGCCTCCGGGCCAGAGAGAGGTACCCGGCCCACCGATAGATGCTTCTTCTGGAGGGCATTAATGACCCTCTGTCCGACCTCTCAACTGCCGCTAACTTGTTCCTCTTCCTTAGACCTAGACTTCCTCTTGGTGAAGGCTTTTGGCTTGGAATGTGGATGCCCGGGTCCATGTCTGTCCCTTTTCAGCAGCTCCCTTCCGGGGCCGCAATTTCCCTGTCTGGGAAATCAGGGCATTAGGGCTCCCTTCTCTAATGGCTCCCAGAGCTGACCTGTAATTTGATCATGAACGCTCTCTAGCTGGGAATGTGCACTCAGTAAAGGGTGGGGTTTCTCTTATTAATTCACGGCCAATAGGCGCTCTGTTTTCCAGGTCCAGTTGATCCCAAGGTCTTGTTTCGCAGGACAATTCAGGATCTGTTTCTCTGTGAGGAGGTGTAAGGTTCTCTGCTGCTTTCCCCGCCCACCACAACACTATTGTCAGGCAAGTCAACAACAACCTGGGCTGGGTGGTGAATTACTGATAAAACTCCCTTGGGAAGGAGTGTTGGGGTTTTGGCCCCGACCCGAACAGCTGTGAGAAACTGTGTGAACTGTGACAATGATCCACAGTGTGCCTGGGCACAGTTGAGTCGTGATTAAGAAAATGGGCTCTGGAGGCCTGTCCTCCTGCCTCTGCCATGTACTAGATGTATCTACGTGGGCATGTAACTTGACCTTTCTAACCTGCTTCCATTTTCTTACCTGAAAACTGCGGAGAATCAATCCTTCATGTAAACTAAGTTCCTAGAGGTCTCTAAAATCTACCTCCTACCTCCACCCCTGTCAGCTCTCGCCTCACGACTCTTGCTGTTCTTGGTACCACAAGCCAGAATGAGCTTCTTAAAATTAAAGTCTGATCACGTCACTGCCCTTCGTAAGCCCCAGGAGCTTCCCGGGGATCCTAGGATAACCACCAGACTCCTGCAGGCCTCTCCAGCCTTGCATCGCTTCAGCCACAGTGGAACCTGTCTCCGAACCTGTCTCCTCCTCTCCCACCTCAGGACCCTCACCACACAGACCCCTTTTCCTTCTTTCCTGCTCATCCTCCAGGTCTCAGCGGGGTCTCCCCTCGCCAGCACAGGTCCCTGCATGTATGCTGTCACAGTCCCCTACACCTACAAACTTGTCATGGTTTGTAATTAAAGATTTGTATAATTGTCTGATTCAGGTCTGAAACAGAGGTAAGGAGATCAGTTTTATTCACAGCGTGTAGTGGCTACTCATTACACGTATGGGGACTAAATGAATGATCTTAAACAAATGTAGGAGGGAAGAGTTACCCATCTTTTACAGGTGGGAGGTCAAAGGCTTGGAAGGCGAAGTTAGTTGCCAAAGATGCAAGTCCTGCCCTTGTGTGTGTAACAAACACAACCATTCCACATCACTCGGTGACTGTTGGGCCTGATGGAAAGCAGGCTTGACCTGTCACAGGGGCCAGACCCTGGTGGGGTGGGAGTGATGAGAAGTCAGCCAAAGTTTTGAAATCAGAGTTAAGCATCATTTCCCAAAGCACAGCACTTTTCTTTGAAAAAAAAAAAAGCGCAAACACTTTCAGGTAACATCTGCTAAATGCAGCGCATTAAAATTTCCCCAAAGACAAGTTGGTGTCAAGTTATGTGAAATCTCAGAAAAAATTGTTTCAGGGGCCTCCCTGGTGGCGCAGTGGTTGAGAATCCGCCTGCCGATGCAGGGGATACGGGTTCGTGCCCCGGTCTGGGAGGATCCCATATGCCGCGGAGCGGCTGGGCCCGTGAGCCATGGCCCCTGAGCCTGCGCATCCAGAGCCTGTGCTCCGCAACGGGAGAGGCCACAACAGTGAGAGGCCCGCGTACTGAAAAAAAAAAAAAAAAAAAAATTGTTTCAGAAGGATGGGGAGCTGGAGGACTGGAAACGTCCTCGGGAGTTGAGTCAATCACCCTGAGGAGATGGAGCAGAGACTGGGAGGCAAGAAGGCACCGGAGGAGAAGGGGGCGGGGCGGCAGAGGTGGGGGCAGGAGAAAAGGACCCCTGAAAGTTAAAGGCCCTGGGACCATGGGTCATGGACACTCCAGAAACAGGAGATGCACATTTGCATAAGCTGCACGGCAGGGGCAGGGGGAGGGGAGGTGGGCAGCCGGGCAGCGGCAGTCGTGGAGACCAGGTGCAGGATTGCTAGGCCCACCCTGGTTCGCCCAACGTCAGGAGTGTCCCCAGTAGCGCTCGGTGGAATGAAAGGCAGAATGCGGGGCTGCCCAGCATCAGGGACCAGCGGGGCAGGGAGGCCTGGCTGTGGGGACGCAGGGGCCAAGGCAGAAGGTGAAGCCAGCAGGGAGGTGAGAACAGGGTGGAAAGTAGGGGGAGAACTGAGTTTCCAGAGGGTTCGGAGGCAGAATCAGGGAGTTTCCAGTGGCACATGCCCTCCTGCAGGGTCCAGCCCTTCTGGATGTTCTCACTAAGATGGCTGGTAATGATGGAGTGAGGTCAGGCTGCCCAGGGCCATGGCTCTGTCCGGCCACGAACAGCAGCCCAGGTCCGCCCGTGACTGACCCACCCCACAGGCCCCGCTGTGCCTTAGCGTCTCAGCCAAATCCCTTTGGACCATTAGCAACAGACACCTCCTGGGGTTAGTTTAAGGAAAAGAGGATTTAATGTGCGAAGTCAGGACACTCCCGGGGCCTGGGGTCGGGACAGGAGGGGCCAGGAAGGCAGCAAGGAGAAGGCAGCCTCTGTGTCAGTCTGTCCATCCTTTCGCCTTTATTGTTGGATCAGATTCCCATCTCTGCTTCTGTCTGTCCGTCTGCCCCAGGCCCTCTTACTCTCTCACTCACCATGTACCTGGCCAGCTCTGATGGGCACTTTGTCCTCCGGCCGCAGCTCACATCTCTCAGGGGGGAGGGGGACACGAATGACCAGCTTGGGTTGGTGTCCACCAGTGGCCACACGCTGGGCAGCTGCGGTTGAAGGGGGGTAGCTTACAGACATGGCCACCTGGAGGGGGTGAGGCTCTCAGGAAAGGGGGGCCTCCGAGGATTGTGGTCGGTGGTTGGTGCCAAGAAACCCGACGAGGGTGGGTGCAGAAAGCCAGAGGCATGAGGCGGCCACGGCTGTGCGCGCAGCTGAGCTCCACAGGCTGAAGAGAGCCGTGTGGACACCGGGGTCGGGGTGGTGTCACAGCCTGCTCGTGGGGCCAGGCGGGCGGGGGTCCAGAGAGGCCCCGGAGCAGCCTGGGTACAGCGGCCAAGGGAGGGAGGGGGCCGCCTTCAGAGTGCCATGGCCGCCATGCTGCCCCACGATGCCATGGAAGGACCCCAGCCAGACCCCACCCTCAAAGGGAGGCAGAAGCAGCGGCCTGGGCGAGGGACGTGGTGTTTTCCAGGGAGGATGAACCGGCTGTGCGACATGGAGCCCAGGGTGATGGATGATGAGATGCTCAAGCTGGCCGTTGGGGAGCAGGGCCCGCGAGACGAGGCCGGGCAGCTGGCCAAGCAGGAGGGCATCCTCTTCAAGGATGTCCTGTCCCTGCAGCTGGACTTCCAAAGTGCGTATCCTGGGTGGGGTGGGGTAGGGCAGGGCGGGCTCAGGGGTCCCCGATTCCATGCGTGATCCACGGTTGCATTCGGGCTGCCTGGGTCAGAAGGCACGGGACCAGCACGGGCGGTTTTAAAGCCTGATACCGAGTGTGGGTGGCACTAGAACAGCCACAACACTCCCAATTCTGAGTAAGAACAAAACAAGGTAACATCCTCCCGTTCCAAGTCTTAAGTGACCCCCAAAGGCCACACTGGTCCCCAAAGGTGGGGGGGACCTAGGATGGTGGTCCACGTGGCCAGGAAGGTGCAGGGTCGGGGGAGGCCATGTGCTGGGGGAGCAGCTTCAGAAGAGGGACTGGAAACAGAAGGGGGGGTCCCCTCCGGGGCGCAGGACAGCCTGGGGGGAGATGTGGCTTGGGACCAGGCAGGTCCTCAGCACCCCACCTGTGAACCGGGGTGACTGGAATCCGTGTCTCAGGCGCTGGCTGGGAGGATGAGACCAGACGGCACAGGCCCGGTGCCCGGCTCACTAAAGGAGGCCAGCGAGTCGGGCAGAGGGTATAGGTGAGGAAGCAGGACGGGTGGGCGGGGGTCCCGTGACCCCTCATGTCTGGCGCGGGCGGGTCACAGCAGAGGGACCGGGCTGATTCACATTCCTGCTGTGTCCTGGGCCTCCACACTGGCCTGCCGGGTCACCCAGTGACCACGAGGGGCTACCGAGTCAGCCCGGGGATGTGGTGCGCACGGCAGGCCCGGCCCGGCCTCACGGAGCCTGCAGGCCACCCAGAGCAGGGAGGGCCCCAAGGCCCTCGGCGGGAAAGGGCTAAAGGGGAGGCAGAGTGGTCTTCGGACATCCTTCTGCTGCCCCTCCCCCACTACGTAGCAGATGCCTGTCCCAGGCAGGGCGCTGCTCTGCACACCAGGGACTCGTGGAGCTGACCTTCGAGGGAGGGGGACACGTGTGCTGTTGAGAGAAGTAGAGGCAAGAGAGGAGAGAAGGGGAGTGGGGTGCAGCGTGGTCGGGCGGGCAGGCGCCTCAGCACAGAGGTGACGGGTGAGCCAAGTCACGAAGGAGGTGAGGCTGGGAGCCACATGGAGACCCAGGCAAATCGGTCGAGGCAGAGGGAACCGCCAGTACCGAGGACCTTGGGCAGGCGCTCCTGTGCGGAAGCAGGTCAGAGGTCGGGGGGGGGGGGGATCAGCTAGCATCAGCCTCGGGGGCGAAAGAAGGCGTCTGGCTTTGAGTGAGTGAGGCAGGAGCCCAGGGAGGTCCTGAGCAGAGGAGGGACAGGGAGCCATGACAACAGGCTGCAGCAAGCCAGCGGCAGCAGAGGCAGATCCCGTGTCTCTGTTGAAGATTGAATGGGCTTTTTGGGCAGCCCTGTCATACTGTCAAATACATCTGGCTCTTTCGTGTCGTTCTGGATTTTCCACGTGAACTGCTGATGCCTAGAGAAGAGCCAGCACACAGGCGCGCCAGGCAGGGCGCCCAGGAGTGGGGGAGCCGCCCAGGAGTGGGGGAGCCGCCCAGGGCTGGTGTCCGCAGGGTCAACCACAGCCAAGGCCGTCGGTCTAAGGCCAGGGCCAGAGAAGGAAAATCCAGACCAGGAGATCTGGGGGTGGGGCTGGGCCTTGCCCCAGAAGCACAGGTGGGGCTGGTGTCATTCCAGGAAATGTGACCACAGAGCTGGGGAACAGACTCCATCCCAGGCAGCCCTGGGGACCGGGAGGGACAGGGTCCTGGGTCAGAGAAATGCTGCCCACCGCCCCCCCACCGAGACCCAGCTTGGGGTGGGCAGCTGGGAGGGGCACCTGCCCGTCTGAATAAATATTGAAATGGCTGCCCCGAATGTGTGGCTATTAGGGCTTTTTTTTTTTTTTACTCCTTTCACTTCTATATTATTTCAGTTCTTTTATTTTTTTTAATTATTATTATTTTTTTTTGCGGTATGCGGGCCTCTCACTGTTGTGGCCTCTCCCGTTGCGGAGCACAGGCTCCGGACGCACAGGCTCAGTGGCCATGGCTCACGGGCCCAGCTGCTCCGCGGCATGTGGGATCCTCCTGGACCGGGGCACGAACCTGTGTCCCCTGCATGGGCAGGCGGACTCTCAACCACTGCGCCACCAGGGAAGCCCTATTTCAGTTCTTTTAATGAGCATATTCTAACTTTATGTTTTGGGAATCATTACAGAAGCAAACATAGAAAAAGGGGCATGTAAACAACAGCTCAATGTGGTTTCTAAGAGAACCGGGGACAAGGTCAGGCCTCTAGAGTTTTACACACACAGTGTGTGCTTGTCACACTAAGCATTACTCAGAGCTCCTGGCAGCCGTGACAGAGACCAAGCTCCGCCTGGCTCAGGAGCAAGGGGATGGGTCGGCTGCCTGACCAGGGGGCGGTCTTCGGCGGCCGTGGGGTCAGGCACTTCAGTGACGTCAGGAGCTCCCTCTGTGGGGCGATTCATCCCCTCCCCGTATACGGACATTCGGGGCCTCATCCTCAGGCACTCACACAGCGTGTGATTCCAGGTAGAGACGCTGCAGGGTCAGTGGGCACAGACATTAACTATTTCCGTCCGTGTGGCCAGAGCACCCTCCAAACGGCTTCACTAGTTGACTGGCCACCCCGGGGGGCCCTGCCCGTGCCCTGTGTCCTGAGCCCAGGTGTTCCGAGGGGGAGCCCTGTGAGTCCCCGCCCTGGAGGGCCTGTCCCCCTCCACCCTGCGCGGGCCCACCCGGCCCTGTGGTGGCCCCAGACAGCAGCACCAACAGGGACCCCGAGCTCCGCGGAGCTGGGCCCACACCTCCAGGGCTCCCTGCGCTCCGGGGAAGGCAGCGGGGCTCTGGGGCCTCTCCCACGGTCAGTATCAGTCATCCGGCCCCCAAGACGCTGGAACTATACCCTAACCCTGACCCTGACCCAGGCCGGAACCAGTCAAAGCGCGTCCAACATCGTTTCAGACATCCTCCGCATCGATAGCCTCTGGCAGTTTGAGAACCTGCGGAAGCTGCAGCTGGACAACAACATCATCGGGAAGATCGAGGGCCTGGAGAGCCTCACACGCCTGGTCTGGCTGGGTGAGCCCCCCGCGTGTCCCCCAGCCGCAGTGACGCCTCCCGAGGCTGCCCCCCCACCCCCGGGGTAAACTTCCCTGCCAGCCCTGTGGCGGCCCCGGTGCAGCAGGAGCTCCATCTGCTGGGAGCAAGGAAACCTGGGCCTGCGCTGGGCAAAGCTCAGCACGTATGTGCTTGGACACCGCAGGGCAGAACATCTGCCCCAGCTGTCAAACCTCCCAGCCCGAGAGGGCTTATGGCAGCAGCTTGGACTCCGTCTAGGTACTCTAGACTCAGGGTGACAGATAACTGAGGGCCCTGCTATTTGGGGGGCCCAGATCAAACCAGAACTAACCATCCCCATGCTAGTGTGCACTGAGCACTTTCTACCTGCTAGGCACGGCCCGTGTGCTTTCCGTGTGAGGCCTTCTAACCGCACAGCAACCCCTCTGTAGACGGGAGCAAACTGAGGTCACAGCAAGCAGGGGGCTCGCCTGACTCCAGGGGTCCAGCCCTCACTGCCAGGGCGGCAGGGGCTTTGCCGAACTGCGTCCACCTGCCGGCCTCGGGCGGCACCCTTCACGTCTGGCAGCGGGCATCTAACGAGGGGCGGGGCTGGCTGGGAGCTCCCAAGCCCACTGAGATGGCTCCTTTGGCCCTCCCAGCCACCCGAGGGGCTCCAGAGGCCGGGGCACCGCCCAGAGCTCCATGACCAAGACGCAGCAGAGCTGGGATGAGACCCACGCTTGTCTGATCCCAAAGCCACGTTCCCTCCATCCTGTCAGGCTGCTTCCCAATACAGGCAACCTGGGGCATTGAGGTCCCTCCCAGCTTGCAGGACACTCAGCTGTGGTTGTGAGGACGGCCGCCAGACCACAGCAACCCCCCCGGGGCAGGATTACAGTGTCATCTCACGGGTGCAGAGGCTGAGGGGCTGGTGGACTTGGAGCTGCACGTACTGGCAGTAGAGCAGACCAGAGCCAGGTCTCCTGACTGCCAGACCCTGGTCTCGCCCAGAGAAGCCCTTCCGGCAGCCCAGCACCCGTTAATGCTGAGTCCTGGGCTTGGCGGCCCACCTGCACCACCAGGAGATGGAGGAGGAGAGGGGGCGGGTCAGCCTAGACCCTGAGCCTCACCCCCTCTGAAGGCCCTGCTTTTAGGCAAGAGCACCCAGGCCCTGCAGTCTCGCAGACATAAAACAAGGGTCACAGGTCCCCGTGAGATGCCCCTGTGATGCCCAGTGTTCTGTGTGTGTGGGGGCAGCGAGAGAGCCAGAGGGGGAAGTTCTGGCAAGAGGTCAGGCTACCCCCTCAGAGAGTCAGAAGCCTGCCTTTGTCCAGCCACGTGCGCTGCCCCCGCCTGCAAGCACAGGCCTGGCTGGTGGCCCGGTCAGCTGTCCCAGCGCTGGGGGCGAGTGGGAGCCGGCTGGCACTGCCCCCAGAAGCTGACTGTCCACATCTTGTCCCAGCTTTACACTCAGGCCCGTCCTGTTGGTAGCTTGAAATTGGCCACAGTGGGAGTATTTACACCACCAAAGTCAGCAAGAGCTACAAATCAGGGTTGCCTGCGCCTACCCCCTTGTTAAACGTTTACCAGCACGCCTGCAAAGAGCAGAGCCCAGCTGCAGGCGCGAAAGGAAGCAGGCTGACCCAGTTCAGGTCCCGCTCTGCCAACGTGCTAGCCGGTTCTGTACACGTTACCTCCGCCCTCTGCACCCTGCCTTCCTTAGGTGCTCTTGATCTTCAGCACGTGACCACCAGGCCCCTTTGAATCTTGGCTCCCTCAGCCCTAAGTTGCAGGCGATGACAAACGAGGAAACGCCCGGGGAGGGCCTGGCGTAGGGAGAGTGTCCCGGGTGGGCGTCCCCTGAGGCGCCAGGGAGGCCAAACCGACTTCCTGAGTCCCCTTTACGCATGAGGGCTTTAGGTGAAGCTCTTGAAATGTTTCCAGTTTGGGCCTCTGGGCCAACAGTGTTCAAGGACACCAACCCCAACCAAACCCCCAAACTCATGGTGGCGAAAAAGCAGTTTTATTCCCAAAGATGAGAAACTTGGGCTAGAGGGGGTCCTGAGGTCTCAGCCGGGGCTGGGCCTGGAGTTTGGGGCAGCCCGGCCCGCGCGGGTCTCCCCCACCCCAAGGCGCGCCGCCCCGACCCACCAGGGAGTTTCCATCCCAGAACGAGGGCTGCACAGACGCGAGCCTTTGCCCGAGTCCGGGGCCGGGAAGGTGGTAGCAGAGCCGGGGGGGCGGGGGAGTTGGATTCAGGCCAGTCACCCTAACCCGGAGCCGTCCTCCAGACCTGTCCTTCAACAATATTGAGGCCATCGAGGGGCTGGACACGCTGGTGAACCTGGAGGACCTGAGCCTGTTCAACAACCGGATCTCCAAGATCGACTCGCTGGACGCGCTGGTCAAGCTGCAGGTGCTGTCGCTGGGCAACAACCACATCGGCAACATGACGGACGTGAGAGAGGGCGCCGGGGGGTGGGGGGACCGCAGGCTGAGCCTCCGACTTTCCCCTTATCCCATAAAAGCCAGAATTCCAGACTCGATGATGTTCACACACCATCTTAGGCCACGAGAGCCCACGTGTGGGTCCGTTTGTGCCCCTGCCCCGGTGGGATCTTTCCTTCCCTGCCCCCGCACTCACTCAGCAGACGTTTGCTGGGGTGGGGACCCCTCGGCCGTGGGGCATCTGGCTCGTGCTCACTGGGGACAGAGACCAACAGCCCCGGGTCACTGGAAGGGTCGGGGTGTGGGTGCAGGGCGGTGCCCAGGACCAGGCAGCCGGAGCGGCGGAGGAGAGCCATGGGGGGCTCTACACTGCGTGTGCCCAGGGCAGGCCCGCGTTTTAGAAGGAACACCCACCCCCTCTCGCCCCCGCAGGAGTGAGTGCAGCAGGGATGGAGGTTTGCCTGCGGAGCAGAGACGCTCGCTCTGCCCACAGTCCCTGTGAGCTGGCAGCAGGGCCGGGCGGGGCAGGGCCCTGGGTGCCACGGGGTGACCTCAGGAAGCCGGGTGACCCCGGGGCGACCGCAGCCACCGTGCAGGGGTGTGACAGATACTGCTGCCGTGCATGATGGGGGCTCCATGCCACTGGGTGGGCGTGCAGGAGTGAACACCTAAGGGCTGGGGCCCAAGCATCAGCCCCAGTCCTGTCCCCGTGGCTGAGCCACGTCCCGGCATTAACTCCCTCCCGGCCTCGCTGCAGGGTGGGGCTCGGAGAACAGGGTAGAGATGGGTGCTGCAGCCGCGTCCATCACAGCCACGGCCGAGGCTGGAGCAGGGGGCTGCGTGGAGGGAGCCGATCCACCTCTCGGCTCAGCTGTCCTTAGCGTCGCCCTGGGGTGAGGCTCCTCGCGGCTGTGACCCAGCAGTCCAGGCCGCAGTCTTCCTTGTCCACAGCTAGCAGGACAGAGAGCAGGAGAAATCTCCCCCATGGTGCCCCTCAGTGTGACAGGCCCTCACCCACCCAAGACCAGAGGGCTGGGCAGGCCAGGCGGTTTAGGTGAAAGGCCTGGGGCGGGTCAGGTGCCGGCTGCTCACCTGTGTTTGAGGGCCAGACCCGTGAGGCCCTGTGGTCTGAGAGGTTTGCCCTGCACGCTCCTGGGAGGTGGTAAACCCAACCCACCTCTTGCCAGGGTTCAAGACCTGATTGCTCAGCTGCCCTCTGCCCTGCGGGGCTGGGGCGCACAGGACAGCTGAGGGAGGTGCAAGTGGAGAGCTGAGGTTTAACGGGCTCCGGGCCGCCCCGGCCTTCGGCCGGGGACTCAGCACCCGGGGCCGCGTGCCCATCTGTACGGGAGGGCGGTGGCCTGCGGGGCAGGCCGGTGTGAGGGCTGAGTCAGTCAGGGTTGAGCGGCTGCTACAGGACCAGGCACAGGAGGGCTCTGCAGGAAATGATGCTTATTCAGGAATTTTCAGATTAAGGGCACACCCCAACAGCCGCAGATCTTGCTTGTGAAAACCTTTCTGAGTGTCTTGAGCTGTTCCTGCCTGGGTCGGTCCAGTACCCAAGGCCACACGTGAGCAGATCCCCTCTGACTTGTTGTCCCTCGGACACTGCAGAGTTTAAAGGACACAGGTCCAGGCCTGGGCGTGGAGGGGACGCTGACTCTCAGGCCATGCCCCGCCCTGCTGTGGACGCTCCATTCCCTCCCCTGGCCTTGCTGAGTTCCTGGTACAGGACGCTCTTTCCTGCCTCAGGGCCTTTGCTTGTGCTGGTTTTGCTTCTGGGAATGCACTCGCCCCTGCTCTTCCCTGGCTGCTCCCTCAGGCCTCAGTCCTAACTGAAAACCCTCTGTCATGGTCCCTAAGGCCCCCTCTCCACCCCCTCCCCCTTTGAGTTCTTCTTACACCGAACAGCAATGATTCTACTTACTTTTAAAACATTCCTGTCCCCTGCCTTAGAGTGCCAGCTCTTGCTATAAGGGCTTTGTTCCCACTGTGTCCCTAAGGCCTGGCACATGCCTGAGGCCTGGGAGGTGCTTAGTGATCTTTGTTGAATGAATAAACAAGTGACAAAGACACTCCTTCAGGAAAGCACAGGAGATGCTGTCACATGAGGTACTGGCGTCCTGCTGACTTTCCCCTGGTTACTAACAACAGGAAGAACAGACGGCCGTCAGTGGACGTCCCACCAGCTGCCACCCAGTTGGTCCAGGCCAACCGTAAATCAGGTTCCGTTGAATTTAGGAGCGCTGGGCCTTGCACAGCACTTTACAGTTGGAAAAGGCCGCCCGTTCTGAGAGCAGCAGCAATGGGCACAGCCAGGGCGTTACGGGAGCAGGTGGAGGCCCTCACAGTGTGTGGCATTTAGTCCTCTCAACACCTATGCGCCACATCCCTGCACCCACCTTACAGAAGAGGAGATGGGGACCCAGGTCCACGGGTCCTGGGCAAAGCCCGTGGCTCCTCCCTCGTGGCTCCACCCAGTGCGGGCAGAGGACGGAGAGAGGACACAGGCGACCCTCCTCTCCCCCAGATCATCTACCTGCGGCGGTTCAAGGACCTGCGGACGCTCGGCCTCTCGGGGAACCCGGTTGCTGAGGCCGAGGACTACAGGACGTTCATCTGTGCCTACCTCCCTGACCTGGTGTACCTGGACTTCCGGCGCATCGACGACCACATGGTAGTGTGGCCTTCGTGCGTCCAGCCCCGCGGGTCGGCGTGCAGGCGCCGGTGTCTGGGGAGGGGCGTGTCCACAGGAGGAGCGGAGGGCAGCCCTCCTCGAGGTGCCTTTACTGCCCCCGTCACTGTCGTGCCACCTGCCACCTCGAGGCCGCCGTCTCCTTTTCTGGGTGAACAAGTCGGGGGACCAAGCGAGGGTGGGCGATTAGCGGGGTCAGCAGCTCAGGGCAGAGTCAGGACTCGCCTCCACGCCGTGACAGCTCAAGGTAGCGCCTTCAGAGCCGAGGGCACCGGCTCCAGAGAGAGGCCCCCGGGACCCCGCGCCCGGGGTGCTGAGCCGGGAGCTGGGCCCGGCGGTCTGGCAGCAGGGCCGGGAGGAAGCCCCCCTCCCCGGTCCACTGCCCGGCCTGGCCTGACCGCCCCTGCCTCCATCCCACTCCCCTACTGTGAGCTTCCCGCCCTTTGCAGCATGATGTTTGTGGGTGCTTTGCCCCCTGGAAAAACAACCCCGCCCGACACGAGGCCTTTGGTGGCAGGACCGGGATAGCCCTGCGTGCTGGGCGCGGGCAGTGGGGGGACAGGGACCTGCCCACCCCTCTCCCTGGGAGCTGGTACCTTTCCTGGGAGAAAGGAGCCTGTGCCTGGGGGGTGCCCTGTGGTGATGGGGGCTCGGGGAGAGCCCAGCGGAAGCAGGGAGGGGGGCTGGCCCCCAGGTCTCGGTGCTGACGCTGCCATCCTGGCTGCCACACCACCTGCCAAACGTGGAGCCCTCCACTCACGGGCGTCCTCCTGGGGGGCCCACGTAGAGCAGCCGGGGGCGGGGTGCCCAGAGAGTTGCCCCTCCTCCGACCATGGCCTTCTCTTGTCCCAGAACAGGGCAAGAATCTGAAATCTTGAATTCCAAGACTCTCAAGTTTTGTGTTTTTTTAAAATATTTATTTATTTATTTGGCTGCTCCGGGTCTTAGTTGCGGCACGTGGGATCTAGTTCCCTGACCAGGGATCAAACCCGGGCCCCCTGCATTGGGAGCGCAGAGTCTTAACCGCTGGACCACCAGGGAAGTCCCAAGACTCTCAAGTCTTATTTTTTGCATTTAGACACTAATTTGAAAGGCAACGTGGGCTCAAATGCTTGGAATAGGCCGAAGAGCTGCTGGGGTGTATTTCGCTCATCATAAAACCATGCACAGGGATTTTCCCTGGTGGTCCAGTGGTTAAGACTCCGAGCTCCCAATGCAGGGGGCCCAGGTTCGATCCCTGGTCAGGGAACTAGATCCCACATGCGTGTCGCAACCAAGAGTTTGCACGCCACAACTAAGGAGCACACGTACTGCAATTAAGGAGCCAGCACAACCAAATAAATAAATAAAATAAATATTTTTTTAAAACCCCAAAAAACAAACAAAAAAAATGCACAGCCAGACTGCACGGTTCCCGAGCCTCTCCCCAGCCAGTTTCTCCTCTTCCCCAGAAGATTCCACAGGGGGCAGGCCGCCCAGCCTGGCACCCCGTTGTGCTGCGGGAAACAAAGCCTCCTTCCGCAACTTAGAGGCTTTGCCTAGAAGCACCAAGATTAGTAATAAGGGAAAGGTTGTAAGAGCAGAGCCCCGCAAAGTAGGGGCACCTGGAACCCCCGTCCATGCTGCTGCCTGTCCCCGGGCCAGCCCCAAGCCCCTCACCTGCTGGTGCTGCCAGGCTCGGGCTGCAGGACAGCCGGGCCCAGCCGAGGCCGACCAGGGCTGAGGGCAGGCTCTTGGGGTGCCTCCCCATTTCCATCGGGCCCGGGGCTGTGCCTGAAGGCTGGCGCAGCCCTGAGGAACGGTGGACAGTCCCAGCAGAACACACGAATGGGTGGGGGCTGTGAGCTTGGGGGGCTTTCTGTGTTGGCGGGGGAGACAGGCAGGAGGGCGACGCTGGGGTTCAGGGCTTGTCCTGCTGAGACGGAGGCCCGTGGAGAAGAATCCTGTGGTTCTCAGCAGAGTTCATGATGTGGTGAGCATTCAGGGACCTGGAAGCTGGCATGGGGCTTACAGCATAAGAGGGAGAGGTCAGGGCGTGCAGGCCAGGGTCCTGAGAGAGAGGAGGGGGCGGGGGGGCAGAGCAGATACTGGGGCACAGAGGGTCGGCGGTGTTTGTACCTGAAGCCTTAGCACAGGCGATGTCACCTGGGGCTCCAGCAGCCCCCAGCGCAGGCAGGGGGTTACGCAGGACGGGTGGAGGAGGGCCAGAGGTGGCAGGGCCCAGAGGCGAGGGCCTGTGGCTCGGGCACCCACCGCACCTCTCCCTTGTGCAGCCCTACGAGAGGGCCAGAGCCTGGCCGGGGAGGCCTGTGGGAGTGGCCGAGCCTGCGCTGGGCACCTCCACCCCAGGGATGTCCCACAGACCCTTGGCCTGCCCATGCTGCTTCCCCCACTGATTTCCCTGAGGCTCAGAATACTTGGCAAGGGCTGCGGGGAGGGGATCCCCGCCCACGCTGGAGAGGCCAAGGCACGGCAGAGGCCAGCGGCTAGGAGGGACCCCACGACCCCAGTGACGATGCCGCTTCCCGATCCTCCAACAGAAAGAGCTGGCGGAGATGAAGCACCAGTACAGCATCGACGAGCTGAAGCACGGGGAGAACCTGACGCAGGCCCGGCTGGAGGACGAGCAGGCCCGGCAGGAGGAGCTGGAGGGGCACAAGGTAGGAGGCCCCCAGTGGGAGGACCTGCCCCGCCCACCCCGCCCGCCCAAGGATGCTGCCGCTGGTCATGGGCCAGTGCCATGAAGGTCAGCAGGGCCCAGGCCCCCAAAGCCTGTCCTTTGATTGAGAATAGCTGGTGCCCAGGGCCGCTGGGCTGCCAGAACCTCAGTCAGGGCAGCACGCGGACCTGCCCCTCCTCATCCCACAGCCCCCAGGCCCCCCTCCAGCACAAGGGCCGGAGACTCTGTGCCGGAACCATCTCTCAGAGCAGCCCCTGTCCTTAAGACCCCTGGCTGTTTCCTGGCGGCAGCGGTGGGGGGAGGCGGGGGGATGGGGGGCAGCCAGAAAAGCTCATTCCTCTCCATGGTGCCTCTCCTCCGGCCGGACCGAGCTGGGCACCCTTCAGTTTTCTGCCTCTGGACCCCTGCCTGTGCTGGGCCCATCGCCTGCCCTTCCCCAGCCTGCCTTCCCGAAGGCCAGGCGCCCTTGGCCCTGGTGCCCAGCGCAGGGCCCTGCCCAGGGAGCCCACTGTGTCTCTGACCGCAGGCAGCCTTCGTGGAGCACCTGAACGGCCCCTTCCTGTTTGACAGCATGTACGCCGAGGACGTGGAGGGTAGCCAGCTGTCCCACCTGCCCGGCGTGGGCGAGCTCGTGCAGACATACCCTTCCGGGTCACGGCCACCCCCAGGGCCTGGGCGTGGGAGTCCGGGGGGCTCCCTTTCCACTCTGGGCCTCAGGTGGCGCACCCAGGGCCTCGAGAACCAGGTCGGCTGTGAGCACAGGGACACATGGGTATCTGGTCAGCAGGGCCCAGGCTGGCAGAGATAGAGGCTGGCTGACCGTGTCTGTGACTCTGACCCTCATTAGCTTGTTTATGGGCTCCTGCTGTGCACTCTGCATGCAGCATTTTAAACTGTTTCAACCACCCCATGGGGTGGGTGCTATACGGGACCCCAACTATCTTCTCCTAGTTGGGGAAACTGAGCTTGGAGAGGATGAATTGTCCAGGCTGTGCAGTTAGGAGCTGTGGGCTGAGCCTGCGTCCCTTCCCCCAGAGGATGTGATGGGCGCTTATCATTGTGTCTGAGGGACTCAGGGTGGACACTGAGCAGAGACAGCGAGTCACAGAGAGAAACCTGCCCCTAAACACCCACGGCTCAGGAGAGTGGGGAGGCATCGGCTCTCTTCCCAGCCTGGCCCTAGGCTGCAGCCCCGCCTGACCTCAGCACCTAAGCGCCCCTCGTGTGGCAAGCGCTGCAGATGTGGAACCCTCAGCCCAGAGCAGCGAGGAGGCCATAGAAGCAGCTGCAGCACCAGGCCTTGAACCTGGGGCTCTCTGCCCTGAGCCTGCAGTCCCCTGACCTCTGCAGCCTCCCTGTGCACCTGTGGCCGCCGAGCAACAAAGACGGCCTGGACAACAGGGCCCCAGAGACAAAAACACACACTGCTCAGCTCCCTGGCCGCCCCCCCACCCCCGGGCTCCTGACCCCTTCAGGTCCCCCGGCCTCTCTCCTCTGCTCTGTGGCCCTGCCCCCACCACGCAGGCCCCTCCTCTGCTCTGTGGCCCCGCCCCCACCACGCAGGCCCCTCCCTGAATCCCTCAGGCTGAGGGTGGAGATGCCCAACCACCGATTCACACTCCAAATCCCAACTGCAGCTCTGCCACGGGGGCTGCTTCCACCCCCGTGTGTGCCCCCCAGGCAGCCATGAGCTTCCTTAACAGCCACTCACCTACAAGGACAAGTTCGTCACCATCTGCCTGAACATCTTCGAGTACGGCCTGAAGCAGCAGGAGAAGCGGAAGGCGGAGCTCCACACCTTCATGGGGTGTGTCCAGCAGGCCATCTGGGAAAAGCAGGAGCAGGGCAAGCACAAGATCACCAAGTTCGAGGAGAAGCACCTGCTGGTAGGCCCCGCCCCCAGCCCCTCCCTCCTCCTCCAGGTGCCCACCCGCCAGAGGCCCGGCCCCTACGCCACTGATGACCCAAGACCCACAGGGCAAGCCACTTGCTTTCAGATTAGGCTTGATACAGGGAAGGATCCTGATCTTCCTCCAGATGGGGTGGCCATGACCACAAACACCCTTTGCCCCCCAGTCACGCCTGGTCACTCCGCGGACACTGCGTGTGCCGGCCAAGCCCCCAGGCCCCTCGTCAGTGAACGGCTCGGCTCGTACTGGGTGCGGCTCAGACCCCCGCGCTCTCCAGCCCACAAGCACCTCTCATTGCAGACGGACCTGGCAGCTACTTGAACATGGGGTGCTGCGGGGGTCCAGGTGGCTTCCCCCAAGACAGGGCCCACCTTGTGTTCCAACCTCCCCTGCAGAGCCCCGCTGGGCTGGGAGTCAGCCCATGGTGAGCCAGGGCCTCACAGACAGCGCCCCATCCCCAGGCTTCGTGAAGCTCAGGCTCTCTGCCCCTGCACCCGAGGAGATGGGAGTCACTTGAGGTCCCACGGTGACCCAGCCGGGTCGCAATTCAGGTCCACGTGACTCTGAAGCCATGGCTCCTTCCACACCTAATAACTCACCAGCTGGTAGAGCCTCTGCTCTGACAGCCTCCGCCGTGGAGGGGGTGGAGCTGACACTCGGACTTGGGCAGTCCGACCCCATAATCCAAGTTCCAACCCACAAAACCAGACTGCCACCTGTCACTTCAGGAATTACACTTCATTGTGGATTCCTAAAGCACAGGTTTTGTTTCCAGAGTTTAAGCTCCATCCGAGACGAGTCTGAACCGACCAACTTCGAGATAAAGATGGCAGAGCACGGCGAGGACATCACCAAGCTGCTCAACGTACTCATGACGCTGGAGATGCAGCTGGTGGAGCAGCTGGAGGTGAGGTGGGGCCCCGGGAACACACGTGACGCGACGGCCCTGCCCGGCTCCTGTGCAAGGACCTGGCGAGGGAGCACCTTCCCGGGAGCTACTCGGCGGGTCACAGGAAAGCTTTCTGTGCTTCTGGTGCTTTTCAGTCACTGAGATGACAGGTGGCCCTCGTGCAGCATGAGAGGTGAGCTCGTTCCTCTCGAACGGTCTCCCCATCTAGGAAGAGTGCAGAACCGCGGCAGGGAGAGTCTTTTTTTTTTTTTTTTTTTTTTGCGGTACACGGGCCTCTCAGTGTTGTGGCCTCTCCCGTTGCGGAGCACAGGCTCCAGACGCGCAGGCTCAACGGCCATGGCTCACGGGCCCAGCCGCTCCATGGCATGTGGGATCTTCCCAGACCGGGGCACGAACCTGTGTCCCCTGCATCGTCAGGTGGACTCCCAACCACCGCGCCACCAGGGAAGCCCAGGGAGAGTCTTTTATTAGACCCAAGGAGCTGTCGAGAAACAAAATGGACCCCACTCTTCACTCCCCACTCTGGGATAGAACGAAGGCTCCCGGCACTGCAGCCTGTAGTCACTGCATCTCGGGGCGAGCGAGGAGCCTAACGAAGTGCTGCTACATGAAACCGGGGCGGCCAGACCGACCTGCGCGTTTGTTTACCAGGCAGCTGGCGGCCGAGGCGGGGGCCTGCAGAGCAGTGACAAACGGAACCTCCCACCTGCTGCCATGGCCCCCCTGCCAGCGCCTCCTTGATGCCTCCCTCGTCCAGGTTCCTAGCACATCACAGAGCAGACGCTCGCTCCCCACTGGGGGGGCATTGGGAGGCTCAGGCAGCGGCTCCCAACCTTTCCGAGCACGAGGACCCCCTTGTCAACATCCCGCAATTCACCAGAACCTGTGCTTGACTTACTAGCCGCCAAGAAGCTACTAAGTGGAGCCGTACTTTTCAATGGCCCTATTTTTTTTCATTACAAGAGGGTTTACACACATTAAAAAATGTATAATTAGCTCAGTCTGTAGACAGTCCTCGGATTCAGGTGCATTCCCTGTGCTGTCGGCCCACCCTGCAGCCCCTGGAGTCTAGAGTAGGTCAGGGGCGTGACCCATCCTGTGGGCTCACTGGGTAGCAGCCCTCCCCAGGGCCTCTGGGTGAGGCCCGGGCACCTTGCTCAGCACTAGATGCAGCAATACAGGGGTGCCCTCAGGGAGGGAGGTGGGAGCCTTGCAGGTGAGAGGCCTGGGGTAACAGCCGGCATTCCCAAGGGTTTCCTCTCTGCCAGGCACCTTGCAAAGCATTTTGTGTGAAGAAACCCATTTCTGCTTCACCACAACCTCGTGAGACACGTACTATGCGAAGGGAACCCATTTCACAGGTGGGAAGTTGAGGCCCAGGGAAGTTAACAATGTCCCGAGTTACACCCAGTAGTGGAGCTGGCAGGCAGCCTGGCTCCTAGCGACCCTCCCGTTTCTCTGGAGGTGACGGAGGCAGATGCCACTGAGAACCCCAAGGACGGGGTGAGCTCTGTGTGTGCCTGTTGGTGGGGGGGCTCCTGGCAGAGAGACCAGCACAGGCAAAGGCCTGGAGAAGGTGTCACACTAAATCCCCGGGGGGTGACTGAGGCCAAGTGGCTGGAGGGTGACGGCTGGGGGCAGCCGTCGGGAGAGAGGCAGGGTCGGCTCACAGCGCCACCTGGGGAAGGTCAGGTGGTTGGTCTTTACCCTAAGGGTCTGCGGTCACTGCCCGCTGAGTGGTAAGGAGAACTTTTGCTCTGGTGCAGTTCGGTGGAGTTCATGTCTAAATATGCATGTTCTTTATCATTTCCAGGAGACTATTAACATGTTTGAAAGGAACATCATCGACTTGGTGGGACTGTTTGTCGAAAACGTCCAAAGCCTATATCCTTTCCTTGATGCCCCTCTGCGGGGAGGCGCTGCGGGCCCTCTGCAGGGGGCCTCGGGGAGGTGCCTGCATTTTAAACAAAAGGCACAGAAGGGTACAGCTTTTTCACAGCTAAGCAGGATGCAACTAAGTGGGGTCCCTTCCAGGTGGCTCCCTGTGGGGTCACATGCCTGCCCCCTCCCGCCGCCACCAAGGGAAAAAGCCCACCTTCAAAGGATGGAGATTTGCCAACCACTTGGAATGTTCGAGGAATACTTCCTGACCCTCAGCACAAAGGCGCCTTATTAGAGTAGAAGTCTGGATGCCCACTGGGTGGCTCTGCAGGCCACTGCTTGCAGCACAAGTCCTGGCCCGTCTGTTCTCTAATGGGTGACTTCACCAGGAGACCACACCCCCAAATCCACCCTCCCCCCCGCCCCCCCACCCCATACTGCAGGTGCACATGTCCTGGGGGTGGGGTGACCTCTATGCTGAAGCCACTGACAAATACATCATCTCTCAGGAGACGGGTTAAATGTCAGGTTAGGAACCAGCACTGGGGGCACGCCTGACCTTTGGCCACCTGAACTCAGGGCCCTGAAGTCACCCCAGTCCTGCCCTCCTGGGCCCACAGTCCCGCTGGGTGACAGAGCTATGGAAGCAGCCGACCGGAGGCTGGGCCGGGAAACTCCCTGAAGGAGGGTCCACTAAGTGAGGACCTGAGGGTGGGCGAGAGGGACGGGCTGGAGAGGTGGGGAGGGCGTTCCCGGCAGGCTCAGGAGGCAGCCTGTGCAAAGGCCCAGAGGACGGGGAGAGGAGGTTCCAAGAGGAGGCCTTTAGGTCACAACAGAGTGTGAGAGCCGCCAGCACAGCAGGGGCGGCCGGGACTCCGGCTGCTGCAGGGAGAAAGGGTGGGAGGGGAGCGGACCAGGAGGGACCCCGAGGGGGTGCGTGGCGGGCGAGTCGGAGGGCCCTGAAGGCGGGGATACACGGGGCCCAGCGCACGGCCTGCTCCAGCCCGGCCTTTGCTTAACTCACGCTGCACGATGGCTCAGTGCCGGGAACTGGAGAACCACCACCACGAGAAGCTCCTGGAGATCGCCATCAGCACCCTGGAGAAGATAGTCAAGGGCGAGCTAGACGAGGACCTTCCGGACGCCGTGCGTCCGGTGAGCGCGGGGGGCGGGGGGCGGGGGCGGGCCGGGCGCCAGGCAGACGCAGCCCCGCCCCGCAGCCCCCGTAAAGCCTGAAAAACCTGCCGGAGCCTCAGTCTCCTCATCTGCAAGAGGGGTGGTAGGCAGGCGAGATAGGCTAACAAGCAAAGCAGCTGGTGGGCACCCAGGTGCAGCCCAGCTACAGAGGAGCTTGTGATAATTAAGTGCTTTCAACTTACTGAGAGGTTGCTTTTCCAAAGCTCGTTTCTGTGGGGCTTCTGTCACCTTCTAAGAGAGGCAGCGACAAATAGAGGTTGAGGTCCGAGATTTCCCCGGAAGGTCGTCTCAGCCCCGAGTCTCTATGGCGGGAAGCACTGCTGGGGCCTCTGCCCGATCGCGGGGCTCCAGGTCTCTTTCCTTCCTTCACCATTCACTGCCTCCCTCACCTCTCTCCTCCGCGTTCCACCAAGGCAAGCTACCACCGCCCTTTGCGGGACCCTGGCCTTACTGCTCTTCTCCACGCAGCAGCCAGAGACCTGGGACTCCTTCCCCCAGTGAGTCCTGGAGCAAGGTCTCCGCCGCGCCCCGCCCTGACACACTCTTCCCCCAGGCCGTCGTGCACCCGGCTCCTCCCCGTCTTTCAGATCTCAGCTCACACCCAGCTCCTTGGAGAGGCCCCCCATCACCTTCCCAAAGGCCCACTGTCTCTCCATCACAGCCGTTCATCCTTGTCAGAGCCGCTGTCACGGTTCCAAGCTATCGTGTTCTCGTCGACTTGCTTAGGTTACTCTTCACACTACATATGGGCCCCCGGGGAAGGCAGGAGTGGCCTCTTCCCCACCTCGGTCAGCCCCCGCCCGGGGTGCCGGGTTCACCACGCCCGCTGTCAGGTGCTGGTGGAGTGCTGCAGGCAGGGACCAGCAGTTCCGACCCCACAGCCTCTGTCAGGGGCCGAGACAGTCGCCAGGGCAGCGACAAGGTGGCAGGGCCTCCTCAAACACCCAGACACAGGGAGAGGTCACCTTCCCGAGCCTGAAGTAAGGCTGCCCCCAAGAGCCCACCCTGGAGCCGCCTGACAGGCCACCTAGTGGTCGTGGAGTTTTTGTCGCAAGGCTCCAGGGTCTGTGACACCTCAGGACTGGGACATGCAGGAAAGGAGGCCCCGAAGTCAACAAGAGGTGAGCAACCTGGGCGGGTGCTTCCAGGGTGGCTCTGCACGGCGCCATCTGACACCTGTTCCCGCAGCCCTGGGACACTCAGGCTGCTGACTGGGTGGGGTTTGCATGGGCTTGGTTAACTCACCAAAGGACCCCTGAAAGTGGCTTTCCCACCCAATCTACAGATGGGAAAGCTGGGGAGACAGGGTCTCAGAGAAGTAAGGTAAACACCCAAGATGTGTTGTGAGGGCACCTCATCTTGTGAGGATGAGTCTGGATTCAAACCTTAGTCTGAGATGCCAAGCCCGGGCACTGAGCCCTCACTGTAGACAAAGTGGGCGTTCTGGGTCTGCCCCTGGTCCCAGGCCCCAGGGTAATGGGGCTCTGCCTCTGGGCTAAGGGGCTGCCTTGGACTCCCAGGCAGCACTGGTATCGGATGCCACTCTGGAGGCCTCACGGGGCAGCCGGCAGAGCCCGCTGGACACCCCTCCCTCTGCGGGCCCATCAGCTCTGTCCTTTAGGAACACCTGTAGCAGGAGATGCTACACCGTCTTACGTTTAAGCAACAAAACGCGGGGTAGCAAGCCCTGACTAAAGCGGAATAATCACAAGGAGCTGACAGGGACCGGGGGCCTCCTGAGGGCCAGCTGCCTGAGCAGCTCTGACGTGTATTTGCCCTTTTAATCTCCAAGCCGACACGGTGACATAGGTGCCAGTGTGGTTCCCTTTCACAGGCGAGGAAACCGAGGCTCAGAGATGACAGGGAGCGTGTGGGTGGTGGACACGGGCAGGACAGGGGCTTTCAGATGAGGCCCTCGGCGATAAAAGTCTGGTTTCTGTTTCTAACCATCAGTGAGCATATTAGTAACAGGGGCTCAGAACACTCTTTTTGCAAAGACACTAGCATTTCAAGATCCATAGACCGTATTCTGGAGGTCATTAGGTTAACCATTCCCGAAGGAGAGACAACCCACGTGTACACACCCGCCGTGCCCTCTCTACAACGCAGGGCTTTCAGGTCCCTCGCTGTCGTCAGCGACACGAAGCGCCTCCACTTAAAGCTGAAGCGGCCGCCAGTGAAGGTCTCCCCGCTCTGGGAAGTGACCACGTGGACCCGCAGCCGCGCTGGGCGCACGTGGCCAGTTCACGTGTGAACAACTGGAACCAGCCGGGCCTGGTGGGGGCCGCATCCCACAGCGTTGTCCACGGCGGGGAAGCGGGTGGGAACAAGGCGGGAGCCCAGGTGGGACCCCAGGTCCGACTGGGTTGACGTGAGGGGCAGCAGAGACCCATCGGTCTGTGGGACCTTCTGTCGTCAGAGGAGCCCTGTGCCCCTCGGCTGGCCTCGTGCTGCCCACCCGACGGGCAGGTTTCAGGCAAGTCAGACTGGAGACCCTTGGCGAGGTGGCCAGGGCTGCCCTGCCTTCTTTTGGGAAGGGCACACTCCCCCCAGGCACTGCCCTGCCGCCCGGGGGCCCCTACCGGGCACTGGTGCCGCCGGGTCAATGGCGTGGTCACCCGAGACGGGCCCGAGGAAGCAGGATGCGGGCTGGGTGCCGCCTCCGCCTGCGGGGAGCTGGGCCCCGTCCCCTCGGGCTCCACCACCTCTGCGCTCGGGGCGGGTCCAGGCCCTCACCTGCTCTTCCTGGATCCCCAGCTCTTTGTCAACAAAGACACAATCGTTAACGCGGTCGGGGCCTCACACGACGTCCACCTCCTGAAGATCGACAATCGGGAGGACGAGCTGGTGACCAGGGTCAACTCCTGGTGCACACACCTGGTGGACAAGGTGAGCGCGGCCGAGGGCAGGCGTCTCGGGGCAGCAGAACCCCACGCTGGAGGTCCACCCCCCCACCCCGGGGCAGACTCGCACGCGGGGCTGGAGCGGGGAGGAACGGAGTCAGGAAGGCAGGCTCAGGATCCCCGCCTGATGAGCCGGCCGCCATCTACCCCTCAGATTCACAAGGACGAGATCATGAGGAACCGCAGGCGCGTGAAGGAGATCGACCAGTACGTCGACCATGTGCGGAGCGAGCTGGACAGCCTGGAGTGCAACGACCTCCTGGACCAGGGCTGCGGCCCAGCCCTCCCCCCGAACTTCACAGAGAAATAAAGGACTTTGGTTACCTTTCTCTGTCCTCTGTGTCCGCGTCTGAGCAGTTGGCGTCTGCTGAGAGCGACTCCTAGGCTCTCGGCCGCCCCTCCGCGGCCCCCAGGGCAGGCCCTTCCCCAGGTACAGCTCCCAGCACAGCCTGGGGGCTCGGTCAACCCACCTTGGCGGAGGCCGCAGGGACCCAAGGACCCTCCGCAGCTGAGAGCACAGCTGGGCGTCACCCGTGAGGTGGGGATGTGACAGTACCTCTGGCGAGCACACTCAGGGTGCGGGGTGGGGGCCTGCGGGGAGCTGGCCAGTGCCCCTGGAATGGGGGCGAGTGAGGCCCAGCAGCTCCGAGGCCTTTGTGCCCCAAACTCGCACACTCTTCCTGCTCTCTGACCTGGGCCCAGGCACCCAGAGACCCCGCCTGCAGTCCGGAGCCCTGTGAGTGGCCCTGTCAGGAGGACCTTGGGATCCCTGAGCAGGTCACGTGCACATCAGGTGGCCTTGCCCAGGCTTTTATCGCAGAAACAACAAACACTGTTTACTTTCTAATTTTTTAAATATATATTTTAAAATTTATTTATATTTATTTTTGGCTGTGTTGGGTCTTTGTTGCTGTGCGGGCTTTCTCTAGTTGCGGCGAGCAGGGGCTACTCTTCGTTGCGGTGCGTGGGCTTCTCATTGCCGTGGCTTCTCTTGTTGTGCAGCAAGGGCTCTAGGCGCGCAGGCTCAGTAGCTGTGGCGCATGGGCTTAGTTGCTCCGCGGCATGTGGGATCTTCCCGGACCAGGGCTCGAACCCGTGTCTCCTGCATTGGCAGGTGGATTCGTAACCACTGCGCCACCAGGGAAACCCTACTTTCTATTTTTAAGAGTAAATCATTTTTGCTAAAACAGTAGGAACAAACCAACAGAAACAGATGGCTCAGACCAAGAGGGACTCAGTTTTAAAAGACTGATTAAAAACTGGAAAACAAAAGCCTTGGTGCTAAGGGCCACTGAGAGCTCCCCAGTGGGAGGGTCCGGCCCAGCAGCACGTGCCCTGTGGGTAGGCAGGGTGGCCTCGGGGACCCAGAGGTGACCGGAGCAATGAATGGAGGCTCCATGCGCTTCGAGGCAAAGAATCGTTCAATATAATCACTCGTACCCCACGCCCCCTGCCTCGGCCCAAGCTGGCCTCCACCAGCCGCATGGCTTGGGGCCTGGCCTCATCCCTGCAGCAGCTTGTGCTTGACGGCCAAGCTCTCAGAGCAGAGGTGCACGAAGAGGGCGCCGGCGGCCGTGCGCGCCTGCAGGTCCTGCAGCTCGTAGTCGTGGGCCCACTCGACGTTGCCCCACTTCTGGATCTGAGGGGAGGACGGGACAGGCCACTGGGTGACCGGCCAGAGCCACGATGTCCCATAGCTGAGGAGAGTAGGCTCTGATCCCGCCCGAACATGAGAGACACGCAGGGGGAGCGAGAGGTGAGAAAACGCGGTGGGGGGGGGAGCAGAGCAGGCACCGTGCTCATGGGTACGGCCACACGTGCATCCTCCCCAGGGGCCTGACCTTCCCACGGGGAGGCTGGTGTGAGGCAGTCTGCAAAGTGTCACCCTCCATGAGCTGCCTCGCTGGGCAGGGCTGCAAGTGCCCCGGTGTGTGGGGGGGAATGAATAAACCAGCCAGGGCCACATGGTCGCTGCAGCCGGGCTCCTGGGGGAGGCCAGGACAGCAGAAGCCGGCATGTCTGCACCGGGCAGGGCTGCAGACTCTCTCTCCAGGAGGAGCCCTGTCCTGTGCATGGCTGTCAGTGCGACTCCAGTCCACCCTGCGGGCCCCTCCCTGGCCAGCGGCCCAGAGGTGTGGGCCCCCCACCCAGGAACTCAAGATCTACCTGCATTTCAGGTGGCTCAGAACATCTGAAGGGCGTTTTATACTCTCAGAGAACTGTTTTGCGGTGGGTGGAATGTGAGGTTCAGGGAATCATGGCCCCGCTTGGACCCCGCAGCCAAAAGTAGAGCCCGGACTGGAAACCAGGTTTCCTGGCTGCCGCCTTCAGGCCCAGATCACCCTCTTCCCATCCAACCCTTTCTCACACCAGAGAATAGCCGGCCTCTCACAACACAGAAGCAGTTTTATCCCCTGGCATTTTCCTGAGCGGATGACTAGACGAACTTGGGAAATGCTGTCATTACAAAAGGGTTTTCATCATGCTAGGAGCCAACTTGTAACAGCAATTAACCTTCTGAGGCTGGAGAAGTGACAAGGGCACTGCAGAAAACACCATCATTCTGAGTTAAAAAACGCAAACGGCAGTGCAGCAAAGCCTTATTAATTGAGCCCCCTAAACGAAACGTGCACAAGAAGCAGCCCCCAGGGCCCGCTGTGCGCACGTCCGGGTGTGCAGGCTCAGCCTCCAGAAGCACCCACGTGGCCCCCGCTCATCTTGAGGGGCCCAGCCTGCAGCTGTGCCCGAACTGTCCTGAACCTCCACCCGCAGAGCGGGGGCTCCAAGACCCGCCTCTGGTATCATCTCAGGGGGCGCCCACGCCTCGGATTCCTCCTGAGCAAGATGGGAAACAAGAGCCCGCGCCCGACACGGTGCTGAGGAGAGGCGGCGAGGCGGTGAGGGAGGGCTGAGCAGCACCGCCGTGGTTTGCTACCGTTGTGACGTGACAACACCTCTACGGGCCTTAGCATCTGGGCTCCGTGTGTACACGGCGGGGTGCCCTTCGGGGAGTCTGCCTTGGGGCTGCGCCTCACCTGGAAGGCCTCCTCCAGGCGGGACAGCAGCACAGCCTGCTCCACCGTCAGGTGCAGATCGATCAGGCCCAAGGTCAGCACCATGGACTTGAGCTGGCTCACCACAAACTCAATCCCTACAGGGACACAGCCAGGTCAGGACCTGGGGCCCCCACCCCACACAGGGCGGTCGCCAGGCGGGGGACAAAGCCTTGGCCGCACTCCTCGAGGAGTGCTCTGCTCCTGCCGGGGGCGGGTCCCGGCCCACCAGGGCGAGCGCTCCACCCCGTGACCCGACCAGGCCAGGGAGCCTTGAATGGAGACTCCTGAAGAGGGGAGAGCCACGTCCCCCAGGGAGGGTGTGAACCTGCTGGCCCGTGGACCAGGGGACAGGTTAGCATGACAGCCCTCCAGCCCCAGCCCGTCCTCCCTGGCCAACAGGAAGCACCACGTACCTTGTAGGGCCCACATGTTGTAAGAGGCCAGGTGGCTGACCAGCACCTCCCGAGTCTGGGCTGGGATGCTGGGCCCCATGATGCTGGTGGAGGAGCCGATCTTCACGCCGTATCTAAAAGGGAGAGGCTGCATGTCTGTCTGTCCTGCTGTGCACCCCAGCTTCTGCCCAGAAGCAGAGCCCCAGCCTGCTGAGCACATGTGTGCCCCTTCAGGGGCCAGCTGGGAATACTGACAGCACCTGCCACTGCAGTCAGTGGCCTCCTGACCTAGTAACCTTTTGTCACCAAGAGCAGAGGGCAAGAAACAGCTCTGGATGGAGGCACAGTTTGCAAGTCAGGAAGCAGGGGGTCACTTATAGCTCCTGAAATTCGAATTCATTGGCCTGAACGTCCATCAGAACTATGGGCTGCCTGCGTTTCAAACCTTTGCAGAAAAGTTTTCACATGTGAGCCATAAAAGACTTCTTTTAAATATTGTTTTCTTTACAATAGTTGTGTATGTCCTGTATCAGGCAATCATTTTTTCACACATCTATTAAGCCTCTACCATACACAAGGCACTGTTTTTGGTCTGAGACACGAGCTAGCTTCAAGAATGATACATTTTCAAGAACAATCTTAACTACATAAAATGCAAGAAAAAACAATGGAATAAAAGCAATTTTTGTAATTTCCTTTCACGTATCACTGATTTTTCCCATTGGTTTAGAAACAGTCTTTCTGAAATTTCCAATAGTACAAATGGAACACAGGAAGTGGCCACGTTTTCCTGTAATCTGCTACGGGTGAGAAATTTCAACTGCCACAAAAAGCTGACAATTTTGTACCATAGCAAAGGCCTGCAGGCACCAAACTATTGTTCCATTTCACTGGGCTCCAAAATGGCATCGCATCTTTGCGGTTCTCACATGGCATCTAGTCGTTCGGTTTTATCTGATCCTTCAGCACACTGGTTATGCCTCTTACTACAAAACCCAAGGATGCCGACACATCGCAGGCGCTCAGGAAATGTGTACAGATAAAAAACGCTATGCCAAAACCACTCCGTGTACACACACTTACAAAATACTGTGGTCAAGGGAGCACAGGGTCAGAGCCCTTTGCGAATCCCCTGGGAATGAAATGAAACTGAATCAACTGTGCGGTATCAATGGTCTGTTCAATTCTGCACAAGAGTCTTCCTGCTAAGGAAAAGCCCTGGGCATCATCAATCCCTGGAAACCTCCCACCCACAGGTTCACCTGTCCAGACTTTTCTCCATGTGTCAGGATCACACACGCTGCTTTGTGATTGTGTATACGACTGTACAGCAACTGTGACAACGAGCAGGACGGTATCCGCCAATGCGAGCATTCAGCGTGTGCCAAGCAGGGCGCATCACTTCGCGTACACCTCCCGACACCCTGGGAGGTAGGGATTATGAGCCCCACTCACAGACAAGGAAGCTCAGAGAGATCAAGTCACTAGCCCAAGGTCACACAGTCAATGGGGGAAGAAGCACTGAACAGCATTTTCCCCCAAGGTGGCCCTGTCCTGAGTCCCCTGGGTGCTCTGAACTCAGAACGCTGACCAGCTCAGGGCCTCGGCTGTCTAGCATGGCCTGGACCCTGGCCTGCCCAGCGCCGAGCGGCTCACCTCCTCTCGGCCCAGCCTATGACTGGGTCCCACTCGTTCCTCTGCAGCTCCACCAGCGTCTCTGGTTCTTCCACCCTGCAGCTAATTCAGTGCAAAAGCACCTCCATTAATAAAAAAGTACAATTCTCTCATCCAACGACAGACACAGATACACAAAACACAACAGCAGAAGACCTCTCCACCCCCTACCCCTGCCCCCAAACCTTTCCCCCAAAGCAGTGGTTCTCAAAGTGTGGCCCAGGGCTCACCCTGGACCTTGCTGGAAATGCACATCCTTAGGCCCCGCCCTCTGGGGGTGGAGACCAGCAACCCGCAGCTTCACAAGCCCTCCAGGGGTTCTGCGTGAGCTTGACTTTGAGACCCACTGTCCCGAACATCCCCAGTTATCGACAGGTCACTGCCTGCAGTGCTGCCCTGGTGCTGCTCTCAACACTAACACTGTCCCCAGACCCACACCCCCTTGATCCCAGGATGCTGTGCCAGAAGCTCAGTCACTCGTCCTGCCTGCCAGCCCCTCCCAAGAGGCGGCGCCCCGGCCACGGACCAGCTGCCTGTCTGCCCACCTGCCTCCCAGCTACAGATGTGGCCGCCAGTGGCCCTGCCCGGCACCACCGATGCCAGGCCACACCACTGTTCTGACCAAGAGACAGAGATGAGGGTCAGCTGAGGGGAGCTGAGCTGCAAGGCCTCCTGGGACGGAAGCCTGAGGGGGTGCTGGGGAGGCCAGGCTGGTGCGAGCAGAAGTGGCAGGGAGGTCACGAGGGTGCGGGGAGGAGGCTGCCCAGGGGAGAGGAGTGGCCCCCAGGGCAGAGGGGGCTCCCACCCGCATCTGCTCTCAGTACTGGGATGGTCTCCAAGAAAACCCCCCTTCTCTGAGCTGGGCTGGAAGGGTGCTGTTCCCTGTAACCAAAAGGTCCCTAACGCAAACGGTGCAGACTTTCCAACAGCAGTGCCAGCAGCCTCTGCAGGGGCACCTCTGTCCCCTCGCCCCAGTGCCGATTTCACGTGCCATCCAGGAGGTACCCGGGTGCCGGAGCATTCCAGCGGCAGACACAGGGCTGCTCAGTTGTTCCTTCCACTTCCTGTCAACACCCCCGACCCACCCGCTAAAGAACCCGGGCGTGGGGAGGATGCAGACGAGGACGCCAGCCGCTGGATGCCAAGGTCGGGCCATCCGTGACCCAGCGGACAAGTGATGAGCAGGCGACCCACGTGAGAATGTGCGGTGGCCGGACGTGACCCCCTGGGTCCTAGAGCCTGAGAGAGCTGCAGAGGCCACCAGCCTGTCCCACTGCAGGCCAGAGGACAGCTGCTGGCTGTGGGAGAGGGCCAGCCCGACCCTGGGGCAGCCCACGCCCTCTGGCCCGGGGTCTGCAGAGCAGCTGAGTGCTGAGGAGGTAAGGGCCTGCCCTCTCCTCCACTGAGAAGGCTCTGGGCAAACAGCCTAAGAGACTCGCTCAGGCCCCGGGGAGGCTGCCCACACGTCCATTACCAGACGGTGTCAGTGTCCAGGAACTTTGCGGCTGCCCAGATGAGCTGGTCCTTGTCTCGCTGGGTCGGGTTGTCTAGAGACGTGTTGCACAGTGTGGTCTGGATCAAAGGCAGAGAGAGAGCCTGTCAGCATGGCCAGTCCCGAGGACACTGCCCAGGCCCCAGGAACAATGAACTCCCCCAAGGTCTCAGTCTCTGTACTACCAGGCTCTGCGGTGTTTAATTCAATCTTCACCACAACCCTTTCCAGGAGGTACTATTATTGTACCCATTACAGAGAAGTGGGAACCCAGGCCCAGGGAGGTCAGGTCCAGTGAAGGTGACGTGGAGGCGTTCCTGGATCTAGCTGAGAAGCTCACCCACCAACTCCCCGATGCCTCAGAAAGCAGGGGACAAGCCAGCCAAGCCAGCCAAGCCAGGGACAGGACGGTTTTTCCAGATCTGCCTTGTGGCCCACAGGCTGCTGAGCTACCCGAAGGCTCCGTCTGCAGCCCGTGTCCCCTGTTCCCTGGACACTCCAGGGGAGCTGGCATGCGGGCGGAGAGGCTGAGAAGCCTGCCTGGGGCCTGGGTCCATGTGCCGGGAAGCGCAGACTCTCGACGCATCGTTTCGTCCCGTCCCGACCACCGCCCACTTTTCAGAGTGGGAACCTTGCCCAAGGGGCAGCAAGTTGCCCAAGGTGACCGAGTGGGCCCCTCCCCCAGCTGCTCCTCTAGGGCCTCAGGGAGGCCAGCTTCTCAGGGAGGCCACCAACCCTGCTGAGTGCGAACCGAGCTGAGGCCAGGCTGGCTACGTGCTGCTGAGGAGATGGACAGCGGGCATGACCAGCATGTCCATGACCAGCACGTGACCCAGACCATCACAGACCCTCAGAGCTGACAAAACAAAGGAGCAGCTGCCCCAGAGGGAAATAAGAGAGCTGGCGGCCAGGGAAGGATTGTGTCCCCAGACGCAGGGAGGAACCAGGCCCTGGGGGTGGGGGTGGGGTGGGTGCCCACAGCCCCCAGGGCCCTATCGAAATCGGGAGAGGATCCCTAATTCTGCCCACGAAGCCCGTGGCAGCCTCGGGCGCAGGCTGCGGCCTATCACCAGGTGCATGGTGTACGTCTTGATGGTGTCCTGCTGGGAGTCCCACTCAGTGGCCACAGCGACGGCCAGGGCCTCGCTGGGGACGGTGAAGAGCTTGGCTTGGGGAGTCCTCAGCTTCCTGTGGTCCAGATTGATCTCAAAGCCACCTTGAAAGAACAGATGAAAACCTCTCAGGGGTTAATAAGCAGAATCGAGTGACCACCCCTATATTTAGCTACTTGATTCAGTGCAAAGACGCCCTGAGTCCCTTCTGGGGGGTGGGTGGCTTACAGGAACACACCTGACGGGAGTGCATAGGCCAAGCTCACCGAGGAGCTGGCTGGAGGTGAAAAGTGTTTCCACCCATTCACAGAAACAAAAGAGGCAGTGAAAATTCCACACACTCACCTTCACCCTCTGTGACGCTGACATTCTGATAGAACCTCTTCCTTTCTGCTGGAAAGATTTTTCAAAAGCTCAGCTTAAAATGCTGTGGAGACAGCTCAGGAGGAGCTTGTACCATCACTGCTGATGCTGACTGACCAGCCTGACTTGCACACAGCACCCAAGGGTCTCCCCACTCCACATGGATCAGTGACTTCTGAGTAACAGGCTAGGGGCAGCAGCCCCACCGACACGAGACTGGAGGCCCCTGCGTCTCTCTGCAGGCCTCAGTCGGGGTGCCCAGACGGTGTCCAGCATGTTCTCCAGTGCCTGGCTGGGCAGCAAGTCCAAAGCCAGACCAGGCAGGAAGTGGGGGGTGGGGGGATCTGAAGGCTGACTCATCCCTGGGGGAGGGACCCACCCTGCCAGTGCGGCAGAGCATTCTACCACCGGGATCTGGAAAATTCACTTGGTGGGATCCCTGCTCCCCAACAATGTCAAAAGATGGAGGTTTTCTCCCTGGACCCTCCAAGGTCTTGGGTCTCATAAGACAAGTCATCAGACCAGGAGCCTGTGAAGCACCCATATCCTCAGTGATAGAGGGCGAGCTACCAGCAATGGAAACCCCATCCTTACAGGCAGGAGACAGGCTAGTCTTGTAGGATCACACAGAACGCGTCTATTTTGAGTATGAATCACTCCCTTTACAGAACATCTCTTTTTGTGGCAAAACCACACTTGGTGCCTTTTAAGTGACAATTTTAAGGACTATGTAGATACAAAGAAATGGGTATGTGAAAAAGCATTGCATGTTAAAAGCTGGCCACAAGAAACAGGTTATATAAGCGGAGAACATTAACAAGCTGCTCCTGTGAAGAGTGCTGAACTGGAAATTAATGTCCACTAGGTCCCTTACTCCTGCGAGGCTGCTTCAATACGTATAAAGAAACAGGTGATTTTCTGTGTCACTTCCCCGGACACTCCTCCTCCTGTCCCAGGCTTCACAGACCAGTGAGTGATCTTTCTACCGGCCTCAATTTCCGGGCTGGCCTTTGCTTTGGAAAGACTCAAAGCCTCAGAACTGCAACACACCACGGTGCACCAGGAACAGAGGACGTGCCTTCCCAGAGCTGCCTCAACACCCTTCTCTTTCTAAACAGTGCCACCTGGCGGGCCTTAAGCCTTAAAGCTAGATTCTGACTCGGGGTCCCTCTACCCATAATCTGGGGCGGCTGTGACGGAGCGTTTTCAAGTATCAGAATTCTTCAGGCCAGCTATATAAAGAACTCTTGCAATTCAATAATAAAAACACAAATAACCCAATGAAGAAATGGTCAAAGGATCTGAACAGACATTTCTCCAAAGAAAATGTCCAAGTGTCCAAAAAGCACACGAAAAGATGTTTGACATCATTCATCATCAGGGAAATGCAAAGCAAAGTCCCGAGACACCACTTCACACCCACTAGGATGGCTATGACCAAAAAGACAGATGTTGGGGAGGAGGTTGAGAAATTGGGACCTTCGGGCTTCCCTGGTGGCGCAGTGGTTGAGAGTCCGCCTGCCGATGCAGGGGACACGGGTTCGTGCCCCGGTCCGGGAAGATCCCACATGCCGCGGAGCGGCTGGGCCCGTGAGCCATGGCCGCTGAGCCTGCGCATCCGGAGCCTGTGCTCCACAACGGGAGAGGCCACAGCAGTGAGAGGCCCGTGTACCGCAAAAAAAAAAAAAAAAAAAAAAAAAAAGAACTAAATGGAGAAATTGGGACATTCATACGTTGCTGGTGGAAATGCCACCTTGGAAAGCAGGGTGGCAGTTCCTCAGAAAGTTAGGTACCATTTGATCCAGCAATTCTACTCTCAGATACCTGCCTGTGAGAAATGAAAACATTTGCCCACACAAAAACCTGTACTCAAGTGTTTACAGAGGCATTCAGAACAGCCAAAAGATGGAAACCACCCAAATGTTCACCAATGGATGACTGCATCAATAAGACACGGTGTGTCCCTACAGTGGAATATTATCAGCTGTGAAAAAGAATGGAATGGTGACACATGCTACCCCTTGGATAAACCTTGAAAACATGCTGAATGAAAAAAAGCCAGTCAAAAAAACCCACATTCCATTTATATGAAATATCCAAACTAGGGAAATCTACAGATACAGAGAATAAAGTAGTGGTTGTCTAGGCCTGGAGGGATTGAGGGGGTGCTCGGAGAGTGGTAGCTAAAGGGTACAGGGATTCTTTGGGGTGATAAGAATGTTCTAGAATCGATGGCTGCACAATCCCTTTGAGTATACTAAAAACCACTGAATTGTACACTTTAAGTGAGTGAACTGTAAGTGCATCATATCTCAATAAAGCTGTTTAAAAATTCTTCAGGCCAAATGTATCTACCACATAAATTAATATAAATGGGCAAAATGACTAAACACACCTTTTTTTCCAAATTGCCCTAGCATCCAGAGCAGGGGTTGGCAAACTTCTGCTAAGAGCCAAATAAAGTATTTTAGGCTTTGCAGGCCATCCAGTCTCTGGTGCAACCAGCCAACTCTGCACTGTGGTGAAAGCAGCCTTAGATGCATGTCAGTGAATGAGCAGGGCTGGGTTCCAATAAACCTTTATTAACAAAAACAGGTGGCAGGCGGCCTCCTTATCTACAGCATCTGCCTCAACCCAGCACAAGCAGCCTCTGAAGACGGGGCAGAGACTGAGAAGCTAAACCACTTGTGCAGGCGACAGACAACTTGTAAACAGAGGAGACCCCCCAGCCTTGCCCTCACCGGTGTCGTCCTCAGCTGGACAGGCAGCCTCTCCGAACACCTTCCCCTCTAAGCGGCTGACGGCTCCAACGGCTGGTACAGGGCTGGACGCCACACAGCCCGGCAACCCTCTCCTAACCCCCTCCTCGCCTTCCGACAACCTTCAATGGCACAGCCGTCCCTAAGGAGCCAAGTTCAATCTACTTGCCTCTCCAAGTCTTCACGGAGAAGCCCCCACGTGGGTTTAACCTTCCACTCCTCCAAAGACGCACAGACGCTCAGGCCAGAAAAGCAGAGCGCTCAGGTCGGTGCGAGACGCCCCGGCCCACTGCTCGGCACTCTTTCACCCACTCTTATCTTCCTCCACGTTTGACTACCTACCAAGAGCCGAAGCTAGCAAGTCTGCAGTAGAAAGGAACAGGGGCAGGTCGGTGCCACCATGATGGCAAGTGGCACCCACCAACTGGATGAACCCTCTGATTGAGGACACTTAAGGGAATTCCCGAACGTGTCCCCTTCACTCGGGTGCTGCCTCCCTGGGGTGCTATAAAGGAAAAACAACGCTCCCGTTTTCCTTTACACGCTCACACAGATACTATGCTCCAAACGTGGAGCGGGGGCGGTTAGGGTTAGGGATCCCTACCGCTCGGATCACAGATCAACTCTGAGACACCAGCTGAGTGTCCTACAATTGACTCGATTCTGACACCACCCACCTGGAGACAGCGCTGGATCCCATAGATTAAGGACTCAGTCCTACAAGAGTAATGTCCTGCAAGATTAGCTTGCTAGAGCAGCTGACGGAACTTAGGAGAACAGTTTACTTACTAGAGTACCAGTTTACTACAAAAGGATACAACTCGGGGACAGGCAGATGGAGGAGATGCGTGGGGCAAGGTATGGAGGAAAGGGTGCCGAGTTTCCATGCTCTCTCTGGGCACCCTCCCTGCACCTCCACGTGTTCCCCAACCTTGAAGCTCTCCAAACCCCATAGCTCAGGGGTGTTATGGAGGCTTCATTACACAAGCATGATTGATTAAATCACAGGTAATTAGTGATCAACCTCCATCCAATCTCCAGTCCCTCTCCCTTTCCCAGAGGTCAGGGGGTGGGGCTGAAACTTCCAACCCTCTAATCAAGTGCGTTTGGTTCCCCTGGCAATCAGCCGCCATCCTTAGGGGCTTTCCCTAAGGAAAAAGTCACCTTGTTAACATACACTCAGGTGTGGTTGAAAGGGGCTTGTCATGAGTAATAAGGCCCTCCTTTCACCTTTATCACTCTGGAGCTCTTTTAGGACAGAAGACCGACTATCTTAACAAAAGATTCTCCCATAGCTCTCATTACTTAGTAAGCTACAAGGGTTTTAGGAGACATATGCCTGTACAAGAAAATGACCAAATGTGTACATTTCTTATCATAACTCACACGGTCACAGATGCCCTTCCTTCTTCCCCTTTACTGGCTCTTCATGGATCACCTCCAGGCCCTTCACCTGGGCCCTGACAGGTGCGATCTCTGCTCCCTGCTACATCCATTCCTCTTCCCCATTTGTATAAAATTATGGAACAGAAGGGCGCTCAGAGACAACCTAGCTCTTCAACTCACAGAGGAAAATGATGTCCAAACGAAGCGGTCACATGCCTAAGATCACACAGCTCCTGGTTCAGCGGCATCAGACCTCAGGTATGTGCTTCTGCCACGATGCCAAGCTGCCTGTGGAGCTCTAGATTTCCTAAAGCAGGCAGTGTCACAGCGAGCTCCCTCACCCACTGCCACCTCTGGACGTGTTCCAGCCACCCGCGTTCCACTCTCCCTGCTCTACACCAAGCTCCTTCTCGTCTGTCAAGACTCAGCTTAAACGTCCTTTCACCCAAGACCCTTTCTAGACCCTCAAAACCCCCAAGGTAGGAATAGGTGCTTCTTTGTACCTCACTCACACAGCATATAGGCTATTGTTTTTCTTGTTTGTTTGTTTGTTTGTTGCGGTACGCGGGCCTCTCACTGCTGTGGCCTCTCCCGCTGCGGAGAACAGGCTCCGGACGTGCAGGCCCAGCGGCCATGGCTCACGGGTCCAGCCGCTCCGCGGCATGTGGGATCCTCCCGGACCGGGACACGAACCCGTGTCCCCTGCATCGGCAGGAGGACCCTCGACCACTACGCCACCAGGGAAGCCCCTAGGCTATTGTTTAACCAGGGTGTTATAATCTTCTGCACTCGACACTGAACATCACCTAGGTAGAGGCTACATCTCTCTTGAAGACAACGGTGCCTTCCGCCCTCAGCACATCAATACTGAGTGACTGGAAGGAGAGCTTTACTATCTTCACTCAAAGGCGTCACTCCCACTCTTACCCCTAAAACCTCTCCCCAGAAGCAACGAAAGAGCCACTACCTTCTCCTAAGCCTCATCTGAGTCGGAAGGGGAGGAAGAAGGCACGGGGCGTTAACTCCTTAGTAGATGGCAGGGGTCGTGGGAGGGCAGTAGGAGGAAGGGTCAGGACAGCTGCGGAGACGGCGTCCGGGATGGAAGACTGAAAGCCTGGGCTCCAGGTCCCTTCGGTGCCGGGTGGCGGGGACACAGAAAGCAGCCCGGCAGACCGGCCTTTACCCCGCAAACCTCTTAGAGTTTGCTCTGCTCCCTTGGGGCAATCCCGACCCAGAACCCGAATTTCCCCGCCTGAAAACAAGGATGACTTCTGCTTTCCTAATGGAAGAGAACAAAGCCACACGGGCTAAAGAAAACGACGCGCGTGCGCTCTGGGGAGGTCCCTGCCCTTGCCGGGGCTTCCCTTCCGACCTGTGACCCTGTACGGCCGACTCCTCAGCCTGCTCCGCCCTGGCCTCCCTCACCTGCTGGGGGCGCGTAGGCCCGGGCGTGGGCCGGGGGTTTTGGCCCCGGCCCCTCGGAGGCGGTGAGGCCACCCCGGGGGCTGTTCAGGAGGTGGCGACCCCCGCCCCGCAGCCGGAGGCAGCTCCTCCACATCGCGCGGGGGCCTGGGAGGACGACCGCGCGAGGCCTGAGCGCGGGGAACACCGAGCGGAGGGACCGCACGCTGCGCGCTCGGGTCGCACGAAGCTTCTCACCGGCCGCCGGCGTCCTCAGCCTCCCTGGGCGCCGCCATATTGCGCACGACACTCGCGGCGCGCCGTCGCTGCGCGCCTCAGCGCACGCCGCAGCCAATCAGCATCAAAAACGCCCAGGCCCCGCCCCCGCGCCGCGCCTCGGGAAGAAGACTACAAGTCCCAGAGGGCCTCGGTGCCCGCCACGTGCTGTCTCCTCCCGCCAATAGGCAGAAGCGCCGCTCTAGCCTGCTCCCGCCCCCCGGCGCGCAGGAGCCAATCGGAAGGGGTGTGTGTGCGAGCGCAGGCGAGGAGGGGGCTCGCTTAGCACCCGGAGGCCCTGCTCGCAGGTCCCGGGGTCCTGGTGGCGGCCGGAGCGCTCGGTCCGCAGGCGGCCGGCGGGTGGACCCCTCTCGCCCCACGCGCGCGCCGGCCTTACCCCCGGCCACTCTCCTCGGCTCCCGCTCGGCGGCGGCTCCTCCCCTTCCCCCAGCCCTGGCTCCGGGGGACCCCGCGATGCCGGTCCGCACCGAGTGTCCCCCGCCGGCCGGTGCCTCGGCCGCCTCCGCCGCCTCGCTCATCCCGCCGCCGCCCATCAACACGCAGCAGCCCGGTGTGGCCACCAGCCTGCTCTACAGCGGCTCTAAGTTCCGCGGCCACCAGAAGAGCAAGGGTAACTCGTACGACGTGGAGGTGGTGCTGCAGGTGAGCCGGCTGCCGGGCCTCTCGCGGCGCCCACTGGCGGGCCGCGCCGCCGCCCCCTCAAGCCCGCGGCCGCGGACGGGCCTCCTGCCCGGGCCTGCCGGGAGACTCCGGCGCACCCCAACTCTGCGGGCCGGAGCCGGGGACCGGCGGCCTCAGACCCGGCCCTGCCTCCCCGTGGCCTGTCGCCCCAGGACCAGCCTTCCTTCTAGCCTTTCTCGGACCCCGAAGAGCTCTCCAGTGGTTCCCCTTGACTCGGGACCCTCCCAGGCCTGAGACGTGCCTGCTGCCCCTTTCGTTTTCCTCGGTCCCAGGAAGTCCAGGCTCTAGGGCCCGCCTCCTTCTCCTGGGGTTTCCTCCTTGGGGGACTTCCTCAGCCCTCTCCCTCCATTAGCCCCTGAGCTTGAGAGCCCCCAGCCCACCCTGATTCCTGCCCCACCCCCCAGGCCGGGCCCTCATCCTGGGTGGGCTCCTCATCGTCTGTTAAGAAGCTGGCCTCCTTGCCCCCCAACCCCTAGTCTCTTCCTGGCCCAGGCTTCTCGTACTCCCTACCCCTGCCCTCTGGCCACTTCCAGGCTACTCCCGGTCTCCCTGGCCTGTCTGCGCAGGTCTCCCTATCCTACACCTCTGTTCTCCTCCTTCCTGGCTCCAGGGGACCCTCTTTAGTGTTCTTAACTTTGATCGACACGGCCAGGACTTCCTCCCAGTCTCTGATACCCGTGTACTGGGAAAATGTAACTCACACGCTTTATTTCTCATACGGTATTTCCTTCCCGTGTCCACCCACCTCCCCCCATTTGACCTGGATTTCTGAGAACCTGCTGCCAGCCCCTAATGGCTTTGGAACTGCAGCTTCACCTGTCCCGGCCCTTTCCTGCACCTCACCCCTCTCATGCAAATGGGAGCACACTTGACATTTCTTCCCAGCCCAAGGAGATTGGCAGTGGTTGATACTCCTTTTTCTCTCCCTCCTAGAAAACTGTTCCTCCTCTCTAGCTGCCCAGACCTGCATCAGGACCCACCTCCTCCTCCCTTTGCCCCTTTGTCCTTAGTCTGAAAAGCGCCCCCCAAACATCTGTCCTATTGAAAGGCTTTCCAGAAGTTTTGAGGTCTTGTGTGAGGACAGAACATAGCAAGTGTCTTTTCCTTATGCTTGCCCTTTGCCCTTTAATAATTTTAAATCTTAAACAGCCTCTTTCCTGAGCAAGTAGTTCTCCCACCCAAAAAACAGTTGTGGATGCGTTTTCTTTCCACTAACTGCAGAGCATTCATCAGTCTCTTTTTTCTTACTGCTTTGTGGGAATAGATAATTTCTTTTGATTGGGAGAACTCCATTTCCGTGTTGTGTCTTTGGTCTATAAACTTAAATATCTATCATGAGCCACGATATTTATTGTAATTGAAAAAAATAGGAGTTCCCTGGCGGTCCAGTGGTTAGGATTCGGTGCTTTCACTGTCATGGCCCAGGTTCAGTCCCTGGTCAGGGAACTGAGATCCGGCAAGCTGCAAGGTGCGGCCAAAAAAAAAAAAAGTACCGTGGCTGAGTTATTTCAGTCTTCATAATGAGATGCCTAATGTGGCAATCCCCCTTCTCTTTTGCTTCAAATGTGAGAGTTTAGTAGGAAGTTACAGGCTTTTTTACTTTTTGCAGCTAATCATAAAATTCTAGAAGTGAGATCCCTGGTGAGGATCATGTTTTCAATGATCTTGAACTTGTGCCCCTTGTTGAGTTTGATGGTTTAGGATGGGGTCGGGGACAAGTGTCAGGGTAGCCAAGTGTCAAAAGAGAAGTTCACCTTGGTTACTGCAGCAGCTCCCCTCCCTTTCCTTAGTGTGTTGTTTCGGAATTCCTGTCAGGTGCCAACTTCCTTGTGAGCCGTTGGGAGTGGGGATTGAGTTGGTGCACGACTGGTAGGTCCCAGGGCGGCCCGAGTGGAGGACCTGGCCGGTGGCTGGAGGCCCCTTGGAGTGGGCCGTCTGATGGTGTGGGCAGCGGTCTCACCCAGGAATGCTGCGCTGTATCCGGACTGGTGAGTGGCTTGTCCGTCGTGGAGACAGTGGCGTGTGAATAGCTCCATCATCTGGTTTTTCAGCCAGGACTGGGTTCTTGGGCTCAACCTTCTTAGAATACTTAATGCTTTTTGTAACTTCATTTATTTCCTGTTTTCTTTCTGTTTTTCGTAACAGCTTTACTGAGATACGATGCACCTATTGACACAATTCACACACTTAAGGTGTACAATTCAGTAGTGTTTTAGTGTAGTCACAAAGTTGTGTAACCGTCACTGCAATCTAATTTTAGAACGTCTTCATCATCCCCAAAAGAACCCTTAGCTGTCACGCCCCTCCAACCCTAGGCAACCCCTATTTTTTTTTTCACCTAAGATTTGCTTATTCTGGACTTTTCATGTAAATGGAGTCATACAATAATGTGACCTTTCGTGTCTAGCTTCTTCCATTGAGCACAGCGTTTCAAGGTTCACCCACATCATAGCAGGTGTCAGTGCTTCCTGACTTTTTATTGTTGCCTAATAGTCCCCTGTGTGGATCTACAGCACTTTGTTTATCCATTGATCCGTCCACGAGTATTTGGATTTTTTCCACTCTGGGGCTATTATGAACACACTGCTGTGAGCATTCACGTACAAGTTCTTATGTGGACGTACGTCTTCCTTTCTCCTGATGTCTCCCTACCAGTGGAATACTGGGTCATATGGTAATTATTTGTTTAACATTTGAGACTGGTTTCCAAAGTGGCTGCATCATTTTGCATTCCCACCAGTAGCGTCTGAGGCTCCAGTTTCTCCATATCCTCGTCAACACTTATTATTGTCCCTCTTTTTGATTGCAGCCATCCTAGTGGGTGTGAGGTGGTATCTCATTGTGGTTTTGATTTGAACTTCCGGGACGACTAACAACATTGGGCCTCTTTTCATGTGCTTCTGGAGTGCCTTTTTTTTTGTGGAAATTCCAGTTTAAAGAGTTCCTCAAACGTTTGTAAGATTCTGACTGCTCTTTTTGTTGCTGTTGTTTTGTTACTGTGATTGCTCTCTTTCTCCTCTGCCATCCAAGAAGCTAAGAGTGAAGTGAAGGCCAGGTCACTGTGGAAGGAATATTAAAAAGAGCAGCTGTTGGGCACAGCTGTGCTGCAGGACCTTCTTCCTGAGCGTTTGCCTTGTTATCTTTCTCGTTGAGATGCCGGCCCGTTGTTCAGTTGAAGCTCTCTGCGCTATCGTGGGTTTGAGATCATCAAGATCAATTTGGGCAGAAAGGGAGAGACACATGCTTGGATGGAGGCCAGAATGAAATTCTGATTCTTGAGCAGGTGATAATCCATGCAAAATGTTAGCCAATTTACAGTGCAGTTTTAAATCTTATTAGCAAGTATCCTTGCCACCTGATACCCTTTCTGGCAGCTGTGAAACCCCAAACTATATTGAAATTCAGTGAGAATTGCATCCTTGAAACTTAAGGCCTTGGGTTAGAGCTGTGTGTCCTTTAACACAACTTTTTTACTGACCCCTGTGAGTTCGGGTCAGCTGCTCGATGCTGTCCGATGCCCAGGTCAGCAGGTGAGGATGTTTGCAGGGCTGTTTCAGGTGGAGACCGTTGTCCCCAACACCGGACCGTGGGACCGTCCCAGCTTCGTTGAAGCGCGCTTGCTTTGGTGCTGACCTCGTCTGGCTGGCTGAGTTCACTGCAGCTTTTAAGCACTGCCTTGGTGTGTTTGACTCATGGTGTATTGGAAGTAGTTGAGTCCCCAGATCTGATAAATGCCACAAAATGTTCCTAGTTTCTTAAATGAGGCCTCACTCAATGTTGAACACTTAGCGTGCCACAGGACCTGTGAGCCCCGGGCTGCACTGGGCGTGCCGGCCTCCAGGCTCTCTCGCCCCCCACCCGCCTGCCGCCCTGCCCTCGAAGGAGCCTCTGCCTGCCGGCCGTGCTCCTGCTGTCTCCTGCTGGACCCTCCATTGGTAACGAGGCTGTGTGTGTCTTTTCAGCACGTGGACACGGGGAACTCGTACCTCTGTGGGTATCTGAAGATCAAAGGACTTACTGAGGTAAGCGCCCCTCCCACGGGCAGGAGCTGGAGCGGGCCTCGGTCCTGAAGGGCCAGCAACCTCGACTCCTCAGGCCTGATTCAGGAGCCCCATTTCTAAGTGTGGTTCTTGCAGGGGGAGCGTAGAGCAGGCAGTTTGGACGTGTCCTGTTGCAAAGCACGCGGACTCACAGACCGTTGACGTTTATAAACAGGTCACCATGTGCCCAACGCTACTGATTTTACTTTAATCCTTTTTTTTTTTTTTTTGCGGTATGTGGGCCTCTCACTGTTGTGGCCTCTCCCGTTGCGGAGCACAGGCTCCGGACGCACAGGCCCAGCGGCCATGGCTCATGGGACCAGCCGCTCCGCGGCATGTGGGATCTTCCCAGACCGGGGCACAAACCCGTTTCCCCTGCATCGGCAGGCGGACTCTCAACCACTGCGCCACCAGGGAAGCCCACTTTAATCCTTTTCGAGGAGAACAAACGTAGTAAGAACATAGCTGCCACCGTCACGGTCAGTTTCAGCCTCTGGGCGAGCATCATTCCTCCGAGGACTGAGGTCTTCGCAGTTCGAAAACGTAGGTGTTTTCCTTTCTTTGAACCACCTTAAACCTCAGAACTCCTGGGAATATTGGAGGCAAGAGAGAGTGTGCTTTCTTTTCCCGCTGGTGAGCGGGCAGGAGGAGGGCCTGGCGCCGCCTGGCCAAGGGTTAGGGGCCACGGCGTTCGGCGGCGCTGTGCGCAGGGGCTGGTGGGCATCCTCGCGCCGCCTCTTCTGGCCCCACGACTGTCACCTCTGTCCATTCCAGTTTCCTCATCTGCGAGGTGAGAGCTCCAGGTGCCTGCTCTGTCTCCCGGGGAAGACGCAGGCTCAGTGAGTGGGAGGCTCTGAGGGACCTGACAGGGCTGGTCCTCCTCGGTCTGGAAACACTTGTTTCCGTCGCCCCCGTTCCTCCTGTTCTCCTACTTCCTCACCGGGAGTCTGAGAATCTCCTGTGAAATGTGTTGTTGAGACAAAAAGGTATCTCTTCCCTCCTCTAGAAAACATATCCAATCAAGTAGGGGTAGAAAATGACAGCACAAGGAAGGGTTCTCACCCGTGGGTTTGTGCTAGTAGAAGACACACAGGAAACAGAATATGCTCAGCTCTTAGGTGGCCAAACACATTTGCTGAGCGCAGAACACAAACATTTAACTTCATAAGGAAACCAGCAAAGTCTGTGACGTGGGATGTGGACACCGATTCCAAATGGTCACAGGAAGCTTTGTGGAAATGGTTAAGTAGGATTAAAAATCCACAAGCCGTGTACGGAAATGCTGTGGACGTCCCACTGGAAGCAGGTGGCGCTAATGAAGGGAAGCACCCCCGAGCCACCTACAGCCAGGCTCCTGTGAGGGGACGGGGTGCTGGCTTGGCCCTTCCCTGGGCCCGACCCTTCCCGCCTGAAGCCGCCTTTTACTAGAGGAAGGCTGTGTTTCCTGAGGCCCTTCGTCCTGCCCGAGCGTCAGGAGTCTGTGAATTCATCTTTTTTAATAACTTTTTTTTTTTTTTTTTTTTTTTTTTTTTTTTTGCTGTACGCGGGCTTCTCACTGTTGTGGCCTCTCCCATTGCGGAGCACAGGCTCCAGACGCGCAGGCTCAGCGGCCATGGCTCAAGGACCCAGCCGCTCCGCGGCACGTAGGATCCTCCCGGACCGGGGCACGAACCCGTGTCCCCTGCATCGGCAGGCGGACTCTCGACCACTGCGCCACCAGGGAAGCCCTTTAATAACTTTTTATATCTCAGTCCCTTTACTGAGATATATTTCACATAGCATACATTCACCCATTTACAATGTGCAATCTAGGACCTCCCTGGCAATCGAGTGGTTAGGGCTCTGCGCTTCCACTGCAGGGGGCACGGGTTCCATCCCTGGTTGGGGAACTAAGATCCCGCAACACGCGGCCAAAAAAAAAAAAAAAGTGTACAATGTGTTAGCTTTCAGTATAGTCACAGCATTGTACAACTATCTAACAGTTTTTTAAGTTACAAATCTAGTACATGGTCACTGTGGATAATTGGTAAAATGCAGAAAAGGGTGACGATTCTTTGAATGGTTTTACACCTGTTATAAAACACAGTTAACCATTTTTGTTTGCTTTTCCATTTATAGTTGTCGAAAAAGCAAATAGGTGATTTACTTTAATGTAACTGAACGGTTTGGGTCATAGTCATGGTCTTCCTCGTCTGTATGAGAAATAGGGAAAATTCACTGTTACACTGGAGATAAATTGCCTCTTATCTGCCTTGCATTCACAAATAAGTACAGTTTTTGAAGTTTGTGTGCCTTGTGGAAATTAAATCCCAGAATTGTGAGAATGGGTGTCAAATAACATTCTCTTTGCAGTCCCGAGCCAGCCGCCCGCAGGGAGAGGGGCATCCCTGGGGAGGCCCAGCGGAGGCGGCTGGCACCCGGCCTGGGAGCCCAGCCTGGGGGTGTCATGGTCAGGCCTGCCACGCACTCTCCAGACAGTTTTGGACGCTCTCGAGGCTGAACCAGGGAGCTGGTCACACTATCCAGAGCCACAGGTGCTCTTTTACTGCTGGTTTCAGAAGTTCTTGCTGACTTACTGGCCAGTCAAACGTTGACCCCCCACCAGAAGGCAGGTCTTCACGGAAAGCTGGAGCCACCTCCAGGTAGGTAAGCCTGGAGTCAGTGAGGGGAGTGGGACCTGGCGCAAGGAGCCCACCCCCCGGGGGTGCTGGCCACACCCACCCACTTTGTGACCGCACCCCCCCCACCCCCCCGACGGTAGTCAGGGCTTGAACGTCCTCGCCTGCCCTGTGAGAGGCTTTGTCTTTTTGGTTCTTTCTGTGCACATGACTCTCATTCATTAGGTGTTTATTTTATTTAATTTTGGAAGTTTGTGGGTACCTTGTGGTCACCCTGGTAGATTGCCTGAAACATTTTAGAGAGAAGTCGGCACAGAATCACTTATTAGGAAAACTCGTGACTTGAACATAAGTATGTTCTTTGTGTTATAATAGGAGGACTTGATCATTTGTCTTTCTATTTTAGGGAAGTCTTGATAAAACTCAGGAAGTCACTATACCGTCTATATCTTTTTATTTAACATCTCAAGTCTGCTGTCAGCTTACACAGAACTTTTTCCCTTAGCAGTCCTTCCTAAAACGGATGAGTATAGTTTGGTTTATACCTTTAAAAATCAGGTTTCTGGGCTTCCCTGGTGGCACAGTGTTTGAGAGTCTGCCTGCTGATGCAGGGGACACGGGTTCGTGCCCTGGTCCGGGAAGATCCCACATGCTGCGGAGCGGCTGGGCCCGTGAGCCATGGCCGCTGAGCCTGCGCATCCGGAGCCTGTGCTCCGCAACGGGAGAAGCCACAGCAGTGAGAGGCCCGCATAGCACAAAAAAAAAAATCGGGTTTCCACTTAGGAACTTATCTCCTCTTTAATCTCTTCACTCTGTATCTATAAATATCTGTTTGAGGAACCCAGCACCAGTGTTGGGGTAAGGCCTGCGGTTTCGGGGGGGTGGCACATCTGTAGAGTTTCGAGCTCACTGCTACGAGGACAGGCTGCCTGGGTGTGTGCGGTAAAGCAACCACGGCCTTTCTGGAAGCCCTGGTCCACGTGGCAGGTGAGCCAGGAGAAGTGGCAAAGCCATGGGAACAGATTTGTTTTAAACGGGTAGTTAAGTTTGATGCCGATTGAGAGGGGCTTACGTGGGGTGAGAAGAAGAAAGCGGGACCTCTATGGTCCCAGGATTTTAGGGCATTGACCCTTGCTCTGCCAGGCGGTGGGTCTTCACCGCACCCTCGGGAGGTACCCGGGCCGGGTGGGTGGTGCTGAGGGGCCACCTGGCAGGTGGGTTGGCTGGTTTCTAGAAATGCAGAGAAACAGTACACTTTTTGGTGCTTCCTTACTATCAGAGGAACAAGTAGCAAGGTTGCCTGGAGTATTCCAAGCACCCAATCAGGATGACGGCTTATTTGTTTTTCCAGCGGTTGTGACTTCCCAGGGCAGACGTGATTTATCAATGTTTCCCATCATATAAGCTGTCTTAGTTCATGCAATAGAATTATATGCATGCCTAATACATGAAGGTATTCTACCAACCTCCCCCTGCCCCCCAAACCTGAAGAGTTGGCATAAGAGGGACAGGCTGAGCCAGTTTGAGAAGCAGTGGCTGGGCTGTGGCACGAGGGAGATGGAGCTTGATTTTGGAGCCTCTCTGGGTATTCGCCTTGGAAAGTAAAACCTATCAAGTTACCATCTGCTTTGTATTCAGAAGTAACCTGTCCAAATATCTTTTCTGAGCCATCAACACTTAACAAGTGCGCCAAAGAAGGGTTCTCTGCTTCTGGCAAAGGCCCTGGAATCCAACAGACCCCCTCCCCCCAGCCCCTTCACTTCAGGCTCCCTCCACGGCCATGGGCATCGCTGGTCTGGGTGGTTGCTCAGCAGTGTGGTCATTTCTGCAAAGTTTTGGGGAGAAATTACAGCAAGGTTGGTTTTTTCCTTTGTGAAAGGTTACAACCCCTGTTTGACATCGTGTTTGACATTTGGGTTCTTACCATAGGAGTATCCAACCCTCACGACCTTCTTTGAAGGAGAAATAATCAGCAAAAAGCACCCTTTCTTAACCCGAAAGTGGGATGCAGATGAGGATGTTGACCGGAAGCACTGGGTGAGTGCCCCTCTGCTCTGGGCCCCCGGGGGCTTGTGGCACCATCCCTCTCCAGCCACTGTTCCTTTCTCCCCACCTCTGCTCTGGGGAAACCTTCGAACCGTCCCTGACAGCCTCTGCCTTTAGGGTGGGCCTGGGGCGGAGGTGCGGTTCCCCCTCATGGGCAGGACCTCAGGGCCGCTCCACCCCTGGAAACGCCCTCACCTATCAAGCACAGGTGTGTGCTCGCAGCTGTGAGCTCCTCAAGACAGCTCAGAGCTCCTCCTCGAGCCTTTTCACCAGGACCACGCGAGTCTTGTGTCTTTAAAAACCCTTTTCTCAGCTGGTCGTTAGAGCCTTTTGGCTTAGCTGGCTGTGGCGAGGATGAACTTTGGTTTCACACCGAGGAAGTCCAGTGCGCTCACCCCTAAACCACCCAGGATGAGGTGTCAGTAGTGAAGATTCCAGAGCAACTCACTGTCCCCGCCACCACTCCTGGCTGTGTACGCGCTCTCCTGCTTCCGGGCCCAGGGCCTCCCAGGGGGCCCCTCCTGCAGACACTCTGAGTCAGCGTCCTTGTAGGTGAGCTGCTTTCTCATACTTGAGTTAGGAAAGAAACATCTATCAAATGCTGAGTTTTGATTGAATTTAAACTTGAGCTTTTAAATTTTAAATACATGTTTTGGCTCTTGTAGCAAGCAGACGCTGAGGTAGACGGCCACCTGTGTTTCTAATAGGAGAGTACGAACGGGAGCCGAGCGTCTGGAAGTTGGGGAGCCTGGAAGGTGCCGTTGTCGGGGAGCACCCCTGGGAGCCGTCAGGCCCCGCCCTGGCCGGCTCTCCCCACCCGGCACCCACCTCTCCTGCACAGCCCAGCCAGCACACGGCCTGTCTTCCTTCCAACTTTGTTTTCCATTTCAAATTGGTCCTGCGAAAAGCAAGGTTTTTTTTTTTGTTTTTTTGTTTTTTTTTTTTTTTTTTGCGGTACGCGGGCCTCTCACTGTTGTGGCCACTCCCGCTGCAGAGCACAGGCTCCGGACGCGCAGGCTCAGCGGCCATGGCTCACGGGCCCAGCCGCTCCGCGGCACGTGGGATCCTCCCAGACCGGGGCACGAACCCGTATCCCCTGCATCGGCAGGCGGACTCCCAACCACTGCGCCACCAGGGAAGCCCCGAAAAGCAAGGTTTTTGAGGCCCAATGAAAACTCAGTTTGAGGCTGGTTGGCTGCAGGTGAAGAACCTGGAGAGCAGCCCGAACTTCCCGTTGCCTTTTGTTAGAGCTGGAGACACCCGGCCTCCGGCCTTCCTATGCTGGGTTGAACTATGTTGAGTGAAAGAGGGGCCGGGAAGGCCACCCTGGGCCCCGGCCTGCTGGGAGTGCGAGGTCGGGCGTGTGCACGGTTTCCCTCCAGGAGCGCTGGCTGCCTTCGTGGGACTCAGGGTTTCCCGATGCCCTCCCCCCACATGGGATTCCCAGACTCCCACGTGGGCCCCAGGGGCTCTGAGTGCCCCTCTGTCTGTTGGGGAGCCACGATGTCTACTGCACACTGGGGTCAGGACACTGTAGTTCACCCTCGAGTTTTCCTGAATGAGATTTGAAGTGGGTATTATAATAAAGTGATAAAAAATTATGGTGATTATCATTATAAAGATTCATCACACATAATCTACTTAAAATAAAAATATCTGTGTGACAGATTCTATGACTTAATACCTCTCTGTCTTAACTTTTTATTCAGGAGGCTTTTTATAGAATTAATACATACTTATTTTTAAATATTTGGAAAAAACAAAAGCAAAACATTTATAATGGCACACACCTAAAGCTAAAGCAGGGGTTAACCTTTTCCTAAATCTCTTTTGAGTATATGTACTTTATTTATTTATTTATTTATTTATTTAAGAAAAACATGATCATAAGGTACAACTTTGTTGCCGTAACCAAGTGTTACTTGTTTCTGGTCTCAACTAGCTGGCCCCAAGCCACCAGGCCACTGCGTTGTCAGGGGACCCCACTTTACTAACCCCCCCAACCCTGGCACTACAGGCTGGTTCAGCCTGAGTCTTTGCCTTCGTTGGTTGATGTACGGAGACCCCGTCCCTGATCGTCCGGCTGCATCTGTCTGGGGTAAGGTGTGAGAGAAGGCCCGGGGTTACATCCATCCCCGTTCGGCGGCCTTTCCAGGGCGCGTTAACTAGGCAGGCGTAGGGTCTGGGCGTCTGCCCCAAGGTCCAGGCCCCAGTGCGTGGGGTGACCAGACGCTCCCTGCCCGCCAGCCGCCGCCTCGCCCTGGAGGGACCACTGCACCGGCCCAGCACACCTGCCACCCCCTCTGTCCCTCATTCTCATGCTCTGCTTTTGGCTTTCAGGGCAAGTTTCTGGCTTTTTATCAGTATGCAAAATCGTTTAATTCAGACGACTTTGATTACGAAGAGCTGAAGAGTGGGGACTATGTCTTTATGAGGTGGAAGGTAAGGCTGCCTGGCTGTGCCGGGCCTGTGGTGTGGCCCCTGGGCCCCAGGCCCATGCTCACTCTCCGTGTGGAGCAGGGACAGCTCCGGGCGGGACCCTCCACTTGTGTCCTCTCCCTTTGTTCTCTCCGGCGACCCTGCAGGCTGGGTCATCCCAAGTGTCCTGTGTACTCGGGAGACCCCCATCGTCTCAGCCCCTAAGTGACCTCGCCTGGGCTGTGGGCCGTCATGGTGCCCCCGGTCCCTCCAGCTCAGGAAACACGGGGCCGGGGACAGAATTTGGGTTTTCCCCCAGCCCTTGAGAACCCCATCGGGCCGGGCTCGCTAGGTTGGCTCTGGTGCCCCCTCTGGTATTTCCTGGGTTAGAGCCACAGGGTACTGAATTCAGGAGGCGAGTGTGTGAAATCACTTCGAGAACCTACACCCACCTCCAACCCCTCACCCCCAACCTGTAGGAAAAAAGCCGCTTTAGGGTGAAATCTCGCCGGCTTTCCTACAGACGAATCCTGTAGCACCCTCATTCCTGGTCTGTGTTTCTGTGGTGAGAATTGGGGCGGGGGCTCGGCCCTGGCAGTAGACAGGCAGGTGCTGGGGGAAAACCTGAGTCCTGCCCCACAGCTGGCCAACTAAACAACCCACTAAAGGAAGCGTCGGGTGAGGCTCCACTTTAAAATTAATTTGAAAAACTACAATTTCAGAGCCTGGGGAAAGGGAAGGAGAGTTGCTTGGTCTCCAAGAGTTTCTCACGCAGGGAGACTCCCCCGTGGGCTGTCTAGGCCTCCCCGTGGGCTGTCTAGGCCTCCCGCGGGCCCTGACCTCGCCCCCCCAGGGGGCTGGCTCCGCCCAGGGTCTGAGGAGGGCAGCACCGTTCTGACCGCTGCTGATGGGGGGGATCCCCAGGGCGAGCAAGCTCCACCTGCCCTCGGGGTGAGGCCCGGGCCATAGACGTGACCCTCGGCTCTCAAGGTGACCGGGATAGTAGCGACGGTTCCTGAGGTGCAGCAGAAGCGTGAGTCGGCGGCTCAGGGGTGGGAAGGTTTTGACGCACTCTCGAGGCGTGGGCACCACGGCGCCCACTCTTGGCTCTGACCCCGGTGACCTCGACACGTGGTGGCCATGTTTGTACATTGAACATGCGAGTGGCTCAGGGGTTCACAGTTGCCTAGCAAGGCACCTGCAGGGGGGCAGGGAGGCCTGGGGGGCCAGAGCCCCCGGCGCTGACCCTCCATCCCCATCCACGTGCAGGAGCAGTTCCTGGTCCCGGACCACACGATCAAGGACATCAGCGGTGCTTCCTTTGCCGGCTTTTACTACATCTGCTTCCAGAAGTCAGCAGCCTCTATAGAGGGCTACTATTACCACAGGAGCTCGGAATGGTAAGGACCAGCCGCCGAGGCCTCATTTCTTGAGGGGCTCACTTCTGTCCACAGGGCAGTGTAAACGAGGTAAAAAAATGAAGTTCTGGGTACAGGAACTCATAGCCAAACGCTTTTAAGCAGCAAATATTTTCATCTATGTCTATCTCAATCTTGTAGGTCTTGTATTTATTCCTCCCCAATTGAATCAGTAACTAAAGTGTTAGACCCCGCTGTGGACAGTGGGAACTTGGCTGTCAGCGGCCTTTTTAATTTTGTGCTCACGCTCCCGCCTGGTGCCGGCCGGTGACCGGCACTTACGGGCACGGTCGGCCCTGCCCTGGGCCTCTGCCACGGTGACGGCCGCGTGCCACCCAAGGGCTGGCGTTTGCCACCTTTGCGGGCCTTCTCGTGGCTCCTTGAGCTTTTGTAAGTGCCCCGTTATCTCTGAGGGGCAGACAGTATCATGAAATACCTGATTTCCTCTCTGAATGTGGAAATTATTTCCTTGCGACTTTTGCACACTTTGAAGGCTCCTGCGGGACGCTGCGTGGGGCTACCCAGCGACAACCGAGTGCCCGGGGCTCCATGCAGCCCCAGCCTCTGTGGGAGCAGCCATCGTTGGTGTGTCAACACCTGTTCAGCTTTCAAATGAGTTTCTTTTTTGGGGGGGCGTTCGCGGGCCTCTCACTGTTGTGGCCTCTCCTGCTGCGGAGCACAGGCTCCGGACGCGCAGGCTCAGCGGCCACGGCTCACGGGCCCAGCCGCTCCGCAGCATGTGGGATCTTCCCGGACCAGGGCACAAACCCGTGTCCCCTGCATTGGCAGGCGGATTCTTAACCACTGCACCACCAGGGAAATCCCCATCGTCCCTTCTTCTTGATGTTTTGGGTAAGAGATAAACTGCTTAGGCTTCCCTGCTGGCGCGGTGGTTGAGAGTCCGCCTGCCGATGCAGGGGACACAGGTTTGTGCCCCGGTCCGGGAAGATCCCACAGGCCGCGGAGCGGTTGGGCCCGTGAGCCGTGGCCGCTGAGCCTGCGCGTCCGGAGCCTGCGCTCCGCAACGGGAGAGGCCACAACAGTGAGAGGCCCACGTACCGCAAAAAAAAAAAAAAAAAAAAAAAAAAGGACCAGGTGGGCGGGGGAAGCCGACACACTGAGCGTCCCCGAACGGGGACTGTCCCGCCCTGTTTATCCTTCATCTGCTTCCCTCCTCGGAGCACCCGTCATGGGGGCGCACACCCTGCAGAGCCCTCGGATGCTCTAACAGCCGTGTCTAGGGAGAAGGAAGATGAAGTCGCTAAGGTTGGGGGTGGTGGCTGTGACGTCATCGATCCCAAGCTCCCCGGATCCGTGCTCTGCAGATCGCACGGCTTTGGAGGGAAGCAGGGCGGTGGGGAGGGGTGGAGGGCCTGGTCTGCACCCTCCCCCAGAGGACTTGGCCTCTCGTTTCCTGAGACAGCCTGTCGTTGCTTCAGGATTGGAACCGGGCCTACAAACAGCAGGTTTTCTGCGTAGTTCAGGAGGATTAACCAGAGAAATGGAAACAAGGCCAAGCTCAGTTCCCCTGACGAAGTCTGAGATGAGCTTGCGTTTCATCTGGGCGTGGGCTCTGCGGGCGCCGGTGGGGCAGGTTCCACACCTTGTGCTGGTTTGCAGGATGTTCTAACGATCCCCCCACCACCCTCCTCTCCTCCCCACAGGTATCAGTCGCTCAATCTCACTCATGTTCCAGAACACAGCGCGCCCATCTACGAATTCCGGTGACAGCGGTCCGGGACAGCAACCAAATAAACTGAACTTGGCAAAAAAGAACTTTGCCAAGAAAACTGTGTACCTGCCAGAACCAGGAGAACGTGTGTTCCTGTTTCTTCACGAGCAGACTCGCATCAGAAAGCATGAATGTCAACCCACGGCATCCGAGGAGTGTGGCCGACTGGCAAGGGCAGGTGGAGGGCAGCCTCGGTTCCTCTTCCCTCTCTGTGGCAGTTTGGTCTTAAGCTGTTTTTAAGCTACCGTAAATGCACTTTTCCTCCTGCACAGCTGACTTCTGTATCACTGAGACGCACATCCCTTCCTCCACGCCCCATTCCAGCCCCGGCCCCCCTCGGCCTTGGTGCTCAGTGGTCCCCACCAGGCCCCCCGCCCCCTGGTTGCTTACTCTGGTAGCTAAAGGGAAGGCCGAGCCCAGCAGCCGTGCGCCCCCGGAGCCCTGTGCAGGGAGGCGGCCGATCGCTCGGCGGGGTTGGGGCACTGCCAGCCCTGGGATGCTCACGCTGAGCTAGTCAGTGGCCGGCAGCTTCCCTGGGCCTGCCGTCCAGGTCACAGGATTTAAGGCTTCCAGATCCCTGGCAGGGACAGATTCCCGTCCTGCTCACTCAGCACGTTTGCTCCAAACTTTTGAACTTGAGGGCAATACTAAACTTAAAAAAAAAAAAAAAAAAAAAATTTTATTACAAAATTATTTTTATGGTCCCTTTAACAAGGACCCTATGGCAAATGCACAATTATTCAGAATTACATTTTATCGTTTTCACATTGAAAACAGCAAATGTTGACTTAGTAGTTTTTATACCTATATCTATTTGTAAATGTATATTTAATCAGCCAGCCGTTTGAAACTGGTCATGTGGTACAGAAGTTTTGCAGCATTGCGTCGGTCACAGCGCTAACCGTGAGAGCCATTTCGGGGGCCAGTTTAGCATTTGTGCGTCCTCCTTTTGCTACTCAGAACGGCAGTGCTTCGTGGCGCCCTTTCCCGGCGCCCTTTCCCGTCAGGCAGAAGGGGCCGCTCTCCCAAAACCGCAGCTCAGCAGCGTTGGCGTGGGGGAGGGGTGGGAGCATGAGCACTCCCAAAGGGCTCGAGGCTCACGTGCCAAAGTGTGTGTGTGTCTGTGCGCGTGCAGTTGTGTTGTTTCAGTGTTTAGAAAGCTTCATAGCGTGGCATCCGCTGTAGCACACAGACGTGGGCAGGGCTTGGGGGATTGGCATTTGCTGGTGCTTTACAAGACTTGCTCAGAATACTGGAGGGAAAGCTTTAACAACGAGGTAGTATTTTAACCCACGGGAGCAAAACAAGCGCGAGGTGCATGTCCACGGGCGGAGTAAGAAAGCACAAAGCCCTTCCGTCTAGGTGCGTGGTGGGGCAATCTTTTATTCCCAAGAAGTGACTTTCGTTTATTGACGTACGTACTGTATGTTCCTGAGGTTGAGTCAGGAGAAGCCTTAAAGGAGAAGTGTTGGGGAAGGTGGTGGGTGGGTGTCAGGGCCGCTGGGCTGTGTGGTCCTGAAGCTCCCTGCAGGGATGCACCTGGAAAGGCCAGGGCCTGGGGACCCTGGAAAGTTGCCTGGTAGCTGCAGTGGAGAGATGCTTCATGTCTGTCTCCAGAGATGAGTCAGAAATGTTTTCTGGATTTTAAAACTCCCAAAGGCAGTGGAGTGGCTGGCTCTGGTCAATCCCAGCTGGGGGCACAAGGCCTGGGCCAGCGCTGCAGGGCGTAACCAGCTCCTGGAAGGGTTCAGGTGCCACTCAGAATGCCGAGGGTGAGGTCCGCCTGGAGCCTTTCGGGGCCGCGTGTGTGTCCTCCAGTGGGCAGGGCAGGGTGTCTGTACGGCGCTGCTGCTCGGCTGCCCGGGTGGGCCAGGCTCTGTTGTGGGCTGGCTTTCTTGCTGAGCCAGGGGTCAAGTGCAGCAGTGTTTGGGGATGAAGAAGTGGTACCCTTTGCCAGCTCTTTGGGACACACCTGTGATGAAGATTGGTTCTCGTACAAACCTGTCTGTCGAGGATGCAGAAGGGGTGGTCTGCACATCCCCTGAGTAACCCCCAGACCATCTGCCCTGACTTAGTTCCCGAAGGAGCTCGGGCAGTCATCCCCAGCCGAGGTTATTCTTTCCTGGGCCTTCTTGTAAACCCACATGGCTCTGCTTCTATGTGCGGTGGTTTTGGTTGACTCTTGTATTCATCATCAAGAAACGAGGGCAGATGCACACTCCCTGCCGTCTCCCCCACCCCACCCTCAGGACTCAGCTCCTGCTCTGCTCAGATGCCCTCCACCCCGCACTCCCAGCCTCGCCACTGCTGCTGGTGTCATCCCTTCCCATCCACCCATCCTTTCAGACTTGACAGCGTCTCAGCTGCGGTCCCACAGTAACTAAGCGATGCCTCCCGTGAAGCAGACGGTCCATCTGCCTGCTGGTTCTGTGGTGATGTGCACAGCACAAACTCCAGGGGAGCAAAGGGGGCTTTTCAATGTCTTTTGCTTTCAGAAACAGGGAATTTATATTCTAAGGCCTTGAACTGATTTTTTTTTCCTCATAAATAGTCAGATAAGCTAATTTTTAAAAAGAAATGCCATTGAGTATGTGCATTGTGGTTTAAAATTACTAACGAGTTCTGGGAAAGAAAAATAATATTTGATTTTGAATCTTATATGTTTTTAAAAATTAGATTTGAATGGGCAAAAAGTGAGTATTTTGTTTCTTTAGGGAGTACATGTGGAAAGGGTTTGAGGGTTTGGGACGGGAGAAGTATTTTGCAGAGCTATCAATGTCCAAATAATTTTTAAAAAATAATAAAGGTATTTAAGCAGTGAGTCTGTCCTATTTCTAAAGCAAAACGGTTCTGCTAGAAGAAACCAACCTCCTTTCTGGCCCCGTGGCTATGGAGGTTTCTGGGCCCCCGCAGGGGATTCCAACACGGGGGGACATCTGCGTGATTAGGGGCGAGGCCTCCAGGCTTGTGAGCTGGCCCGCAGAGCGGGGTTACCTGCTGGGTGATGTCGGGGTAGAGATGCCAGCCTGGTGCTTGGCTGGTGTGTGGACGGAGCCAGTGAGACTTCCTCCCCGTATGGAACCTCAGAGCCCGGGAAATAAAGAGAAGGGATGGCGGTAGCCTCTCCCACGTCAATGCTCACCTTCCCCAGGTGTGCTTGCTGTGTGCTGACCGCCGTCCTGGGTGCTTGTGACACGTCCACACGTGACGGGCCCCGAGAATGGCCTATGTCCCAGCAGGGGGATACATGGCAACGACACAGTAAAGAATCCGTGTCTGTTAGATGGTGTTGAGGGACAAGCGTTACAGGGAAAGAGCAGGCAGAGGTGCAGCAGGCTGGGGGGCACTGTGGGTTGCGCTGGTTGAAAAGACGGTTGGGTGACATTAAGCAGAGACCTGGAGGTGGGTGCGAGCCACGCAGACATGTGGGGATGAGCCCTCCAGGCAGAGGGGACAGCAGCATGGGGTGTGTAGGAGCCTCGGGCCCTGTGGGACCTTTTCGGTCACTGTCGGGATCGGGGCTCTGGCTTTACTCAGAGAGAGGAGAGGCTTCGGAGGGTGTGGGCAGAGGTGGGATGGGACCCGCTGCAGCTTTTAAAGGATCTTCCCGGGTGGAGGGACTGAAGGGGCAGCTGGAGATCAGTGAGAGCCCACTGCCGAGCTGGAGAGGGTAAAGCTGGCGGGCTGCCTGGGAAGTGGAACAGCGAGAGCCGGCCGGGGGGTCCGAGGCTTTTGGAAGAACCGGCAGCCTCTGTTAGTTGGGGTCGCTGTTTCATTTGTTCACTGCCGACGTTTGATTCATGGAGGTGTCGGAGTGGAGACACGGAGAGATTTGTATGACTTACGTTTCTCAAGAGGAGGGAGCACGCCTGCCACGCGGGGACACGTGGGGAGCACCAGGTCTTGGGCAGAAGGTAGACGGAAACCACGGTCTTTGTTGGGCTTTCCTGGGCTTTCCGAGGGAAGGGTGGTGGGGGAGAGGGGCAAACCATGTAGGGCCGGCTAGTTGGAGTGATTCGGGCGGGCCTGGGGCATGAGGCTGCCTGGCCCTGGGAGGATCAGGCCAGGGGTGGTGGCTTGACGGTTGCATGAGAAGGTATAGCAGCAGTGTGGGCTCCGGGATGGTGGCGTGTGTGGGAGAGCCACACGGGGGAGTGGGAGCCTTTGCCTCCCCTGAAAACGGGCTGGCTCTGGGGGGTCAGCAGGGATGCAGAAAATCAGAACCTGTAGTTGATGTAATTGGCCCTGTGGTGAGCGGATGCCCAGCCGACGAATCCAGAATCTAAGAAAGCACTGAGCTGTGATGGACAGCGGCTTCCAGGAAGATGCACCTGGACTGCGCATTCATCTCCAGTGCACGTGGCATAGGTGGGGGGTTCCACCCCCTCCAGCCGTGGGCACTCGTGGCCACAGGCTGGTCCGGCTCTAACTGGGCCGCCTGTGGTGGCCCTGGGCCCGTGAGGATCGGGCGGTGGGTTTCTGGCGGCCGGGTCTGGGGGATGATGTTGCTCCTGCCCGTATGCGTGGCCGCTCCCAGCTGGCTGGTGCCCAGGACAGCGGGTCATCGGGCGCAGCGGCCGACGGTGGAGGGGGTCTGAGGGGAGGGCATGGAGCTCAGTTGGACGCATTAAGTCTGAGGGAGATACAAGTTAGACTCCAAGTGATGGTGGCCGTGCGGTCCTGAAATTCAGGAGGAAGGTCTGGACTGGAGATGAGGATTGGAGAGCTGTCAGCATCTAGACGTGGTGTTTAAAACCATGAGATGGGGGCGCGCTCACGGATGGGAGGAGGATCCGCGGTGGAAGCAGAAGGATGTGGGGGAGGCCAGGGAGCTGGGGTCCTGCGGGCCGCGGAACAGCAGGGCCTTCAGGAGAAGGAGGGACCCATTGTGTCCATGACGCTCAGGGCTGACCATGGGGTCCAGCCGCGTGAAGGTCACTTCTGACCTTGAGGGAGCGGCTTGCACGGACTGGTAGAGGCCAGTGGGAGTCAGAGCAAGTGTGAGAGGGAAGGGAAGTGCTCAAAAGGTTTTGTGGGCAAATTATTTCATACTATCATAAGTACTGAGTTTTTTTTTAAATTGTGGTAAAATATTCACAGTATACATTTACCATTTTAGCCACTTTGAAGTGTACAGTTCAGTGGCATTAAGCACATGCATCGTGTTGTACACCCATCACCTCCATCATCTCTGGAACTTTTCCATCTTCCCAAAGTGGACCTCAGTCCCCATTAAACACCAACTCCCCACCCTCAGCCCCTGGCACCCACCCTTCTACTTTCCATCTCTATGGACCTGACGGCTCCAGGGACCTCATGTAAGTGGAATTGCCAGTGTTTGTCCTTTTGTGACTGGCCTGTTTCACTTAACAGGTGTCAGAATTTCCTTCCTTTTTAAGGCTGAATAATATTCCATTATATGTATAGACCGCCTTTTGTTTATCCGTTCATCCATCAGCAAACACTTGGGTTACTCCCAGCTTTGGGGTATTGCGAATAATGAACATGGGTGTACAAATTCCTCTTCAAGTCTCTACTTTCACTTTTGGATACATACTCAGAAGTGGAATTGCCAGATCATATGGTAATTCTATTTTTAATTTTTGAGGAACCTGCATACTGTTTTCCATAGTTGGCTGCACCATTTTATATTCCCAGCAACAGTGCACAAGGGTTCCACTTTCTCCGTGTTCTCACCAACACTTGTTCTCCCTCTCTCTCTCTCCCTCTCTCTCTCTCTCTCTCTCTCTCTATATATATATATATATATATATATATATATAAAATACACACAGACACACACATACACACCCCGTCCTAATGGGTGTGAGGCGTTATCTCATTGTGGTTTTGATTTGCGTTATCTCATTGTGGTTTTGATTTGCGTTTCCCTAATGACTAGTGATGTGGAGCATCTTTCCACGTGCTGTTGGCCATCCATATATCTTCTCTGGAGAAACGTCTACTCAAGTCCTTCATCCATTTTAAAAATCAGGTGGTTGTGGTGCTGTTGACTAATGACTTCTTTATATATTCTGGGTATTGACCCCTTATCCAATATATAGTTTGCAGATATTTCTCCCATTCCGTGGGTTTCCTTTTCACTCTGTTGATAGTATCCTTTGATGCACAAATCAAATATTTTACAGTTCCACTAGCAGCCACTTCAGAAGTTTGTAAACTCTTACTCAGAGATTCCTCGGGTGACATGAACACGCGAGGTTGGTAGTTGGCTTCCCAGGTTTGGGTTTGGAAGACCCAGACCTTCCAAGCAGGAACGGCCTCGTTGCCTAGAAAACGCCTGATATTTAGTTTTTCTCCCTTGACCCTGGGAGTAGGCCTGATTTCACAATATTTATGAAGAAACAGACCCCCAGGGATTGCGAGTGAAGCAGACACAACAGCAGAGATGCCAGGACTCTTGAAATGTGAGTCTCATTCCAGGACATTTCCACCTCCCCAGATGTAAACCGGTAGTGAATACACCTCCGTGGGCACAAGGGTGGTGGCAGTCAAAGCCGGGAGCCGCGTCTTGGGGCAGAGGGAATTAGAGGACCTTCCCCCTGCACCGGGCCAGGGCTCCACGCTTGCCTGGACTGCCCAGTTCCCAGAGGCTTTCACCTCCCATCTTCTCTGAACTTCATAGAGCCCGAAGACGTAGATGTTCTCCTCGCTGTCTGCCTGTTACCCTGGGGTCCCTGGACTTCACATCTCAGCCCTGCCATGAATAGCTTGAGCCGCTGGGCCAGGCACTTTGCATGGCTTGTAACCTTGCTTTGTCAGAGGAGGAGGAGAGCGGCAAGCTGGAGTTTACGACACCCCTGTCCAACCTGGAGTCTGGTGCATAATAGGCGTTTGGTAAACGTGGGCTAAGTCTGGGGAGGATGTGACACCCCCAGAGGACACGTGACTGACAGTGGCTTTGGCATTCAAGGAGGACTTATGAGCAAGCAAACTTTATCTGTTATTTCATTTTTACAGCAACCATGTTATCCCCGTTTTCAGGGTGTAGAAACAGGCTCAGAGAGGTTAAGAAATTTAACCAAGCGCACATAGTTATGAACCTTGGATCTGAACACAGCGTGATTTCCAGTGACCTGCTCCCTACTCCCAACTTTGTATTAAAAACATGCAGGAAAGTTGAAAGAATAATTCATACACACACACACACACACACACACACACACACACACACACACACTTGAAAGTAAAGTATAGACATCATGACCTTTTACCCCTGTTGAGGACTGGATGTTTGTGTCACCTCCCCAAATTAATATGTTGATGCCCTAGCCCCCAGTGTGATGGTATTTGGAGATGGGCCTTTGGGAGGTTTTTGGGGTCAATTGAGGTCATAAGAGGGGGCTTCTCCTAATGGGATCAGTGCCTTTATAAGAAGAATCACCAGCGAGTTCTCTCTCTGTCTCTCTTTCCCACTGCGCACACTCCCCGAGGAAAGGCCACGTAAGGACGTGGTAAGAAGGCGGCGGTCTGTAAGGTAGGAATGGGACTTGCACCAGAACCCAACCATTCTGGCACCCTGATGTGGGACTTGCAGCCTCCGGAACTGTGAGCAAATTAAATTCTTTTGTTTAAGTGAATGGTATTTTGTTATGGAAGCCTGAGCAAAGACAACACCTGAAAACCACTACGTGCATCTGCTAAGAATAAAGAAAATCTCCTACATAATTACACCCAAGAAAATTAGCAATAACTCTGTAATATCTAATATTCTATCCAAAGTCAGATTTTTCCCAATTGTCCTAAGAATGTCTTCTCATAACTGCTTTTTAAATTTTCACCCAGACGGGACTTCCCTGATGGCACAGTGGTTAAGAATCCGCCTGCCAATGCAGGGGACACGGGTTCGAGCCCTGTTCCGCGAAGAGCCCACATGCCATGGAGCAACTAAGCCCGTGTGCCACAACTACTGAGCCTGTGCTCTTGAGCCCACAAGCCACAACTACTGAGCCCACGTGCCACAACTACTGAAGCCTGTGCGCCTAGAGCCCGTGCTCTGCAACAAGAGAAGCCACCGCAATGAGAAGCCAGCTCGCCACAACTAGAGAAAGCCCGCACGCAGCAACGAAGACCCAACACAGCCAAAAATAAATAAATATATTTAAAAAAATTTTTTCAACCAGAATCCAGGCAAGGTCCACACATTATATTTAACATCTCTTAATCTAGAACAATACTTCCCCCACCGCCAGCCCCTCCACCTACATGATTGACAATTTTGAAGACAGGCCACTTGTCCCATAAAATGTACCACTTTCTAGATTTGTCTGATGTTTCCTCGGGTCTAAATTCAGACAGTATTTTTTGGCAAGAATTCCGCATAACAGATGCTGTCTATACTGCGTCCTATCAGGAGGTATCTGTTGGCAGGGTAGTAAGGCTAGGTTGGGAACCCATATTTAACCTCGACACAAAATAAGCCACCAGACTTTCGGCTCAGCGCCTTTTCTTTACACCAGCAAAGTCGGCTGCGCTGGGACCCGCAGTGCGGAGTCCACCGCGGGACCGTCCCTTTGTGTCTCCCACGCCCCGCTCCTGCACTTCTTCGCCTGGCCACGCCCTCGCCGGCTTGGCCACGCCCCGGCCCGGCCCATCCCCCAGCCCCGCTGGCCCAGCGGGCGGAACCAATAGCGTCTGACACTGCGCTCGACGTCGCCCGCCCGGACTCTGAATCCCGGCGCTCCGGGCGCACGCGGACGCTGTTCTCAGTGGACTTCCGGCGCACGCTGATCTGCCGCAGCCGACGGGCCGGGGTTCGCGGAGCCGCTGCAGTCTGTCTCGCCCGTGCGCCTGGTTCAGCCGCCGCCATGGGGATCCTGGAGAAGATCTCCGAGATCGAGAAGGAGATCGCGCGCACGCAGAAGAACAAAGGTGAGGGCCGGGCCGGCGGGGCGTCTGCAGCGGGCGGGGGTGGGGCTGCCGGAGCCGGAGGAGCCGGGCGGGATCCCGAGGGCGCGGATCAGGGCCAGACCAGGGGGCCGAGTAGAGAACCCCAGCATACGGAGCAAGCATCCGACCCGGAGAGGCGGGGTCGGGGTTCGAGGCCGGGTCTCCTGGCGGTCGGGCCTGGTGGACTGGCGCTCTGCTCCTTTGTGGGCGGAAGTCCAGGAGGAGACCCCCCCCCCCCACAGGTACAGCCTCGCCAGCTGCCCGGAGCCCCTCGGTGGGGTGGAGGCAGTCAGGACTTGAGTGTGGCGGACCTGGGTTTGGACCCCGGCTCCACCTCGTATGTGCTGTGAAAGCTTGGGAAGTCACCTCACCTCTTTGAGCCTCAGTGTCCTCCTCTGCAAATGAGGGTAATAACCCCGTGCCCCCTCTTAGCTCACAACTAGGTTAAACCAGATTCTGTTTGCAAAGCACTGGACGCATGTGAGCACCCGGTATTAAAGTGAATCCTGCAGCATAGGTAGCACTTGATGAAGCATCAGATCTGGGCGCAGACTGTAAGGGCTGCGGGAGCTCGTGAGGAAAGGAGACCGGTGACACCCAAAAAGGCTTCCAGGAGGAGGTGGGACTTGAGCTGGTTGAGGGGAGGGGATTCCAGGAGAGGGGCACTGCTGGGGCAAAGACACGGGAACTGAGGTGAGCACGGCGTGTTCATGGGAGAGTGAGGAGAAGAGTCTAGATGAGAAGGAGGGTCTGGAGTAGTGGGAGATGTGGTTGGCTCTGGTGGGCGAGGCCCAGTGCCTGACCAGCCCTGCTGTGGGATTGCAGGAGCAGGAAGCAAGCCGGTGGTTGGTCTCAGTGTCTGTCCTCCCTTGGCTGTGAAGTTGGGGGGCTTCCTTCACTCTCATTCTGTAAATACTTGTGGAACCCTTACTAGGTGCCAGGCACTGTGGTTAGAGCAGTGAACAGCTGGCACATCCTTGCCCGCATGGAGCTGACCTTTCAGTGGACCATCTGTGAACTGGTAGCTGAAGACACAAGATAATTTCAGCCAATAATAAACGCTGTGGAGACAAACTAGGGTGATGTAGCAAGCGTGTCGGGGTAAGGGTTGGGGCTACTAAGGTGGGCTCATCAGAGAAGACCACCATGAGGTGGGGACGTTTGAGCTGAGACCAGAATGAGGAGAAGGAACCAGCCATGCAAAGACCTGGGGAGAGACTGTTCCTGGCAGAGGAAACAGCTGGTGCAGAGGCCCTGAGGCAAGAATGAACTTGGCTTGTTGAAGGAGCTGAAGGTCTGGGGCTGGAGTGCAGGATGGGAAAGGAGTGGGCCAGTCGTGTAGGCCTTGTAGATCATGCGAAAGAGTCCAGGTTGTGTTCTAAGGGCAGTGGAAGCTAGTGGAGGGTGTTAAGCAGCAGAGACTTCTGTTTTAAAAGTTCCCCCTGGCTGCCCTGCAGAGTATCATCTATGGGGCTCAAGGAAAGTAGCAAGGAGGCTTGAGATGCTGCCGCTTTGGCAGTGGTCCAGGAGGGGATGTAAAGGTGATTAAGGGATCAAGACCTAGTCCTTCCCTTCAGAGATGCTCAGAGTCTCATGCGCTGGGGTGACAGAAAGGACCACGTGAACCTGACTTGCTGAGCCTGTCCTTGACCACTTCTCACTGCCCTCAATTCACTTGCCAAAACACTTCCTGAGCACCACACCGGAAGCTGGGGATCCTGCCCTTCTGGAGGGAGGGAAGCAAAGAAATAAGATTCAGTCGTCCCTTGGTATGGGGGAGGGGGGGATTGGTGCCGGCACCCACCGCAGATCCCACGATCTGAGAATGCTGCATCCGATAGCCAGCCCTCCATGTCCACGGTTCCGCATCCACAGATTCAGTCAACCGTGGACCATGCAGCACTGTGATATCACTGAAAAAAATTCCCGTATAAGTGGACCCGTGCAGTTCAAACTCGTGTTATTCCAGGGTCGGCTCTAGTTTCAAATGGTGCTGAGAAGCCATGAAGACAACAAAGGGGACCAGCAAGGGGCCTGGCAGGGGTGGGGGTTACTGCAGACAGTAATAATAACCAACTTGTATTGAGAGCTTACTACGTGCTGGTCATTGTTCCCAGAGCTTTCTTTAATTACAGAAATCTGCAGAAGTAGTTATCACTGCTAACATCCCTATTTTGCAGATTAAGAAACTGATGCACAAAGAGGTTAAGTAACTTTTCCAAAGTAAAATGGCCCGTAATTTCAGGATGGAATTCCAACACAGGCTCTAAAGCTCTGCGTGACATTGCCTCTGCACGACTGGGCAGGGGAGGCCTCTTTGAAGAGGTGACATTGAGCTGAGAAGAAGCCAGCCTTGGGAAGATGAGATTGAAATGGGGTAGCAAGTGCAAAGGTCCTGAGGCAAGAATGGGCAGCTGGACTGTGCGAATGAGAGGGACAGTGGTGGAGACGGGAAGTGGCCAGGCCAGTCACCTGACCACAGCAACATGACACGTAGCTGAGGTCCTGTACCACCCACCCGCCGCCCTGCAGTGCAGCTCCCCATCACTAGTGTAACTTATGTACGTGAGAATTTGGAAAAAATCGATATCAAGAAGGAGAAAAAGGAAAGTAATTTATAATTAAAATAGAGTTTATTTCAATAAGTGAATGTAGGGGCCCAGCTAAGATACAGTGGAGTTACAAGGAGGTGGTGAGGTGTTTGCACCTCTGGGCAGAATCACTGGGCATGTGGCGGCCACAGTGCAGATGATGCAGGTGTGTCGTGTGGGTGACTCACACCCCCTGCACGAGGCCTCCCTGTTGGCAGCCTGGGGTCCCAAGCAGGCAAGCCCGTCGAGGTAAAGTTTCAAACAAAACATGCCATAGTCTTCCCTTAACATACACATACTTCCACTCCTGGGAATGTCAGTGTCTGTTAACGCTGTAAAAATGCCCTGTGAGGCTCTGGGCCCCAGAGATCCTAATCCAGGCTCCCTCTGTGGCCCTGCGACATGGGACAGTTCTTGGCTCTGCTGGTCTGCCTTACACCTTGTAGAGCTGCGGGCTTCCCCGGCTCCTGCCTGATAAGTGCCCGTGAGGACTTCACCATCACTTCACCGTCGCAGCGACTCCTGAAAACGCCCTCCAGGATGCCCCCTGAAGGGGGGTGGTGCCACCCTGGCTGAGAACCACGGACATTGGGTCATGTCTGTCTGTCGGTTGCTGTCTGGCTCTGAGGGCCCCGGCCAGCATTCGGTTGCGTGTATTTGGTTGCGTACGGGACCCTCCCAGCCCACCCGGGACACTCACCTTCCATCTTGTGTTGTCTTTTAGCCACCGAGTATCACCTGGGCCTGCTGAAAGCAAAACTCGCCAAGTATCGGGCCCAGCTCCTGGAACCCTCCAAATCGTCCTCATCCAAAGGCGAGGGCTTCGATGTCATGAAGTCGGGCGATGCCCGTGTGGCGCTGATCGGCTTCCCCTCTGTGGGTAAGGTCAGTGATGGGCACCGCAGGCCTCGGGGAGGAAGGTGGCTGGTCTCCGCTCTGCTGCGGCCGCGCCCCCTCCCTCCTCTCTGAGCCGGCTCCAGGGCGCAGGAGACCCAGCCTCCCCAGGCCCGGCAGGGACTCTCCAGCAGGAGTGGCCCCGCTGGCCTCTGCCTTGTCCCCGAGCACAGGCGTTCACTGAGTGTGCGCCTCGTGCCAGGCACGTTCTGCCCCTGCCCGCTCAGCCCCGAGCTCGTGGAGGAGAGGGGAAGGGCAGGCACGTGGAGCCGGGCGGCTGCCCTGTGAGCAGGTGTGTGAGCAGAGCCCCGAGGAGGGGACCTTGAGGCAGAGGCCGTCGGGGAGTGAGGGTGGCGGGGCGCCCTGAACTGACCGGGTGTGACCCCTGGGCAGCCGGCGAGCACGGCCAGGCTTTGACTCCTAGGGTGTTGTGGATTCACTCGTTTTAGCCTTTTCTTTCGATCTTACTTTCCAGCCTGCAAGGCCTTCTCGCCCGGGTGAGAAGCCCAGGCCGGGAGGAGCCACTCTAGTGACCGAGAGCTGTGCCCTTGGGGTCTGGACCCTGTTGGGAATCTGGGCTGTCTGAGCACAGGAGGGCGCGGGCCTCCCTCCTGCAGGGGCCACACAGGTTCGGGGGTGTCCCCCAGGTTGGCCTCTGGCAACCATGGCTCTCAGGGCCGCCCGTCTGTCCACACCTGTCTACCCCACCAGGTTTTTACGTTTCCTCAAGTTTCCAAGAGGCCCCCTGGGCAGAGACTTTGTGATCTGAGGCCTGTGATTCTTTCACGAGCCCTGTTTTGGGTTCCAGGGGCCTGAGGGTGTGTGAGTGAGCTGTGCCCCAGCTTCCTGCTGACTAGGATGGGGGCGCCGGGCCAGGCTGGGCTGCCCTCCTGGCACTGCCCGCTGCTCTGCTGGCCTCTGGGCCACAGCGTCCATCACTGTGGTCGCCGCATTCCCCCTGCCTTGTCACCTCCTTCACAAGGTCGGGACCAGGACGAGGTCCCGGGTCCCCAGCAGAAGCAGTACCGAAGGCCGGGTCTCTCAGTCCTGGCCGGGTGTGGCCCCACTCCCACCTTGGGTCAGCCGCGAGGTCCCATCCGGATCCTTCCGCGCTCCCCTCCCTCCCTCCCTCGCAGCCCTGCGCCACCAGCCGGTGCTCTCAGGCGGGAGGGTCCCTGCCTCCTTGCCCTCCTGGGAGCAGCAGCTGTGTGCCGTGGGACCGACACCTGCTCCAAGTTCTCTGGGCCCAGGAGGGTCTGGAGGTTCCGTGGAGCTGGGGATGGGCCCCAATGTAGCGGGGGAACCCCCTTAGGAACCAGGTCCCTGTGTCCACCCGAGGCAGGCCTGGGGCCTCAGGCACAGGGCAGCCCTGTGGTGTTGAACCCCCCCAGGCAGGGCCAGAGGTGACTTTTCCAGCTGTTCTCATCACACCCCAGCCGGGGGGATGGGGGTCTCCCGGCGTCGCAGGCTCCCACACCTGGGCTTCTCCTGGAGGTGGGGCAGGACCCCCGCTGCAATGACCTGCTTTCTCCCAGTCCACCTTCCTGAGCCTGATGACCTCCACGGCCAGTGAGACTGCGTCCTATGAGTTCACAACCCTGACCTGCATCCCTGGGGTCATTGAAGTAAGTCGGGGTTTGCCAGATCCTGGGGGTGGGGGTGGGGTGTGTGTGTGTGTGTGTGTGTGTGTGTGTGTGTGTGTGTGTGTGTGTGAGTCATGTGCGGGGGGAGGCTCTGGGCTGAGCTGCTCTGCCCTCAAGCACGGACAGCGCTGGGGGCTGGGGCTGCCGGGACCCCAGAGACACCTGGCCCGTCCTGCAATCCTGGCTGGTTCCGAGAGTCTGCCAGCATGCACAGCTCTCCCCGGTGCCCCTCTGTGCCCCGCTGCCCTGTTCCGCCTCGGCTCGGGTCACCCGTGACTGGCTGCCTGGCTCCTTCTGTTTCCAGAGAAGCTTTGGAGCCTTGGGTAGCTGGGGTTCTGTGGCCTTGGGCCTCCCACCGTGAGGCAGTTTCCTTGTGAAGAGCTGTTACCGTCAGCAGTGGCTGCTGGGGGCTTATAAAAACTCCCGCCCTCCAGGCGGCCCCTCGGCTCGCGGGACGTGGTCTGCGCCAGGCTGGCTGGGGTGGGGACGCAGCTCAGACTTGGCCCGGGAGGCCCCCTTCGCAGCCCGCCGGCCCCGCCTTACCTCCTTTCCTGCATCCTAGTACAAAGGCGCCAACATCCAGCTCCTGGACCTTCCTGGGATCATCGAAGGCGCAGCACAAGGTGGGAGGGGGAGCAGGTGGGGGGGCGGGGTGGAGCCCAGGCCCCCCTGTGGGCGCCTGTGGATGGTTGACGGGAGGGTTGGGTTCACAGCCCTTCCCAGGGCCCAGTGCTCTGTTCCTGAGGGACTCTGGCCTCAGAGCTGAGGGGACCGAGACCCAGGAGGTGGGTGACTTGCCCAGGGTCACACGGCTCACCAGGCAACTCTGGTTCCCACGTCCAGTGTGTGGTGGACCCCGCCAGGGATGGGCGCGTGGCAGCGGAGCCCTAGTCCTAGAGCCCTGTTCTCTGAGATGGGACACGCCCTCGGCTTTGGTGGCAGGTGGCTGCCTGCTGGGGTCGTCCCTCCCTTGCCAGGTGCCAGCTCCGTGCAGACCATTGGCCCGCTTAATCCTCTGACAGCCCTGTGACTGAGCGAGGGTCGTCATTTCCTTTTCACGGCCGGGAGGAGCGCGGGGACGGACGGCTGAGCGTCTGCCCTAAACGACCGTGCACCTGTGCAGTGCGGGACTGGAGATGGAGCCTCCTCCTGGGGGTCCCGTGCCCACCGCCCTCATCAGGGCGGGGCCCTGCCTACTTGGATTGGCGTGGGCAGCGATGGTGGTCCCCCAGGAACCTGCCATCCCAGCCAGCAGGAGGAGTCCTGGCCCTCTCGGGGGAGGCTCACCCGCTGTAGTCAGGAGGCCCCTGGAGACCACCGGGGCCCCTGCTGTGACCTCAGTCCCCAAGTGGCTGTGTGACCTTGGCCTGGTGCCTGCCTTCTCTGGTTGTCTGATGGCAGGGTCTGACCTTGGTGACGGCTCTACAGCCCCTCCCCCTGTGCCTTCTGCTGCTTCCTCTCTGTAACTCTTGTTCTGGGAGGGGCAGACTTGTCACATCCTGGAACCACATAGCTTTGTGGTCTTGGGCAAGTGGTTGAGTGTTTCTAAGCCAGGCCTCGGTTTTCTCGTGTCTGGAACAGGCAGATAACACCGACTGCCCAACGTGGCTCTGCGGGCTGAGTGAGCAGGTGGTGGAGGATCACCCATCTCAGGGCCCACGGAGTCAGGGGGGGCAGTGGGGCGCGCTTCTCCTCCCCAGTCGCTGGTGTCGGGGTTCCTCCTAAAACACACTTCCATGAGTAAGACAGGGCTCAGGAGAAGTGCCAGCCTGGGGGTGGCACATGGCAGAGTCCGTGTGGGTCTGTAAGGGGCGGGAGTCTGCACCGTGGGCTGGGGGCATCCCGTGGCCCTGCCCACGTCACTGTGTAACCACGTTCCTCCCTCCTGACCAGGGAAGGGCCGTGGCCGGCAGGTGATCGCCGTGGCACGCACAGCCGACGTCGTCATCATGATGCTGGACGCCACCAAGGGAGAGGTGCAGAGGTCCGCATTTGGGACGGGGCAGGCTGACACGCCTGGGAAGGCCCTGCGGGGGGAACGGGACACTGCGGCTACCGCCCGTGTGTCCCTGAGCTCATGGTGGGTGGTTCCGGGGTGCTTGGCGCTCTGCCATGTGGGAGCAGTGGCGGGACTGTCCACAGCTACACCCAGTGCAGGCGGCCTGGGGCAGCCTCCCCGAGAGGCTTGTGTCCGGAGGATGGGGCTGTGCTGTGCCACCCTGGCTCTGGCTCCTGCCTGCGGGGGCCTGGGTGCCCCGTTGCTGCCCAGTGTCTGCCAGGAGCCCGGCCCCAAACAGCAGAGCCTTGCTCACACCCTGGCCTGCGGCTGAGGGCACAGCAGGCCTGTCTGCACACTGGCCGCACACCAGGCGATCTCCCTTCGGACCGGCCAGAGGGTCTGGGGCTCCTCCTCAGCACCTTTGGTTGCCGGGATGGGACATTCGGCGGCTTGTGGTCGGTGTGGGAGGGCCGGCCGTGGCGAGTGGGGGCCACACGGCCTGCCCCGCGCACCTGTGAAGGCCATGGGGCCTCCACCAGGTCCCTGCTGGAGAAGGAGCTGGGCTCGGTCGGCATCCGCCTCAACAAGCACAAGCCCAACATCTACTTCAAGGTGAGGCCTCGGCTCCTGAGCCTCGGCAAGGGGGTGGGACCAGCCGCGGCCCGCAGGGTGAGGGGTGCAGGCTTCAGCTGCCGCTCTGTCAGCATCACCCCTCCCTCTCTCCTCCAGCCCAAGAAAGGAGGCGGCATCTCCTTCAACTCGACGGTCACGCTGACCCAGTGCTCAGAGAAGCTGGTGCAGCTGATCCTGCACGAGTATAGCACCCTTCCTGAAGGTGCGAGAGGGAGGGGGGCCGTGGCCCTCGGGCAGCGGGGGCCCGGGTGACGCAGACCGCCCACATCACCCAGCTCCGTCCAGGCCGCAGGAAAGCTGCGGCCAGCTCACACGAGGCACTTCTGTCTCCTTTGCCTCACGCTCCCCAAGCTTCAGGCTGGCTGGGCCGCAGCCGTGCACTCCTGGCTCCTTGCAGGGTACAAGGCCGGTCACGTGTGGAAGGAAGACGAGATGGCAGGGGACAGGGCCTCCTGGGCTGGGGAGGCCTCGGGGGGTGGTCAGGCTGGGGGTGGTGGTTGGAGCGGAGGCAGGGCGGCCGCGGACGGTAGCTCACATCGTAGGGGGAGCGGGACCAGCACTCCGGGCTCTGGAACTGGCTGCCTTGGCGATCCTGGCAAGTGCATCATTTCTTCTGTTGTAACAGCAAAGATTTAAAATATTGATTGAACCCCTTACACGTTGTGCTTCCTTGAGAAAAGTGAGGGAGCTCCCCAAACGTTAAAATCATGTAAAACCGTGAAAGCAGATAACCTTACAGTCCCTCTTGGCAGCGTATCTCATGATCAGCTGTTTCAGGCTCTGCTGGCAGTGGGGAGTGGTGGGGGGGCTGCTGGCGCGCAGGTTGCCCTTAACCCTAGCCCCTCAGAGATCTTCAACGCGGAGGTGCTCTTCCGAGAAGACTGCTCCCCGGACGAGTTCATAGACGTGATCATGGGCAACCGTGTGTACATGCCCTGCTTGTATGTAAGTGGTGCCAGCCCCCGGGGCAGCCATGTGGGAGGGGAGCCCTCACCCCAGGAACTGCTTGAGCCCCGCAGGCACCTCGGGCTTGACCCCGGAGTGCCAGCGCAGCCTCTCTGGGGAACCGGGGGCCTCAGGCCCCTTCAGCCTCTCCCCATCCTTGAGTCAGCAGGTGGGGCCCCGTTGCCACACTGCTCTGTTCCTCTCATCCCCCAACCCCCCCTCCCCCTTTCCAACCCCAGGTTTATAACAAAATCGACCAGATCTCAATGGAGGAAGTGGACCGCCTGGCCCGGAAACCTGACAGCGTGGTCATTAGGTGAGGCTCGCGGCCACCCTCTCTGAGTGGGAGTCCATCTGTCAGGCTCTGTGTGCCCCGGGGTAGAGGAGGCCATCCGGGTAGCTGCTGGTGACCTTGGCCGAGTCCCCTCTAACCTGTCTGGGCCAGGTGGGTGATGGGGTAAGCTCTGGTTAAGAAAACAGAAGGACTTCATCCACCAAGGTCTGGGAGTGAGAGTGGTTAGCGGCTTCGTGGCTTAGCAGTTAACTGCAGACCCCCAGAGAGAGCCAGGCTGTAGCCCGCTGCTCCTGAGGCCGTGGAAGATGTGGCTTCTGTCACCTCCGCTGGGAAGGAGAAGGGACTGAAGTCCTCAGGTGGGGGCTTCTCTGAGGGGTGGGTTCCGGGAGCTGCCTGCACTCCGGCACGCCATGGCTGCGGGGCCCTCTGTCGGGGCAGCCTGGCTTTGTGCCCACCCTGCTGGCTTCCCAGCTCCACCCAGGTGCTCTGTAGCGTCACGGTGGCTTTGGCTTTTGGGGAGCAAGACCTTGGGGACTGGGGAAGAGGGGGGTCCTGGGCCCACTCGAGGACTGCTTCCTGGGCGTCCCTAGCGGCCACGAAGAGCAGCAGAGAGCAGGTGTCCTTCCCACAGGCCAGCTCGGCTCCCCTCGTGCTGCCGCGTCCGGGCCACGTCCTCAGGGCCCTGCAGGCCACCCCTGTACCTGCTCACGTGCATCGCAGGGGAGGACGGGTCCCCACTGAGGGCAATACAGCGGCAAAGGACCAAGCCAGGGGTCACCGCATCGCTGAAATCCCTGCCGGGCAGCCCTGGGCCACTCAGGGGGTGGGCTCTGCATTGTCATCTTCTGCCTCTGGCCACCCCAGCTGCCACAGGTGCCCTGTGCCCTCCACAGGGCCCTGGAGAGATGGCAGGCTGTGCTGGGCGTGAACGTGACAGTGCCAAGAGGTGTTGGCAGCTGAAGCGCCGTCAGGCCTGCGGTTGTGCTGCCCCATGGGCGCCAGCTGGGCCGCACTGGCCTGGGTGCCGGGAGCCCTGGATGCTCTGACTGGCCCCTTCCTCCCGGCAGCTGCGGCATGAAGCTGAACCTGGACTACCTGCTGGAGATGCTCTGGGAGTACCTGGCCCTGACCTGCATCTACACCAAGAAGAGAGGCCGTGAGTCAGGGCCGCACGGCCCGAGAAGCGGCCTGGCCTCCCCCTCCCCCGGGCCGCCCGATCTGCACGCGGTGCCCAGAGCCCCGGCCCAGCCCCCGCCCAGCCAGTCTCTACATGACGGCTTTCTCCGGTCTCAGGCACCACCCTCTACTGCAGCCTATCAGAGGCCTCGGCCTGAGCCCTTGTGGCAAAGAATGCCGAGTTCTGGGGCTGCTGGCCTTGAGGGGGATGTGGGGATGGGATAGACACCGCCAGCAGTGGCTCCCTGAGCAGTGACAGACGCTACGTCAAGGCTTTAGGGTGCTGGGCACACAGGGGCCTCCCCGACGTCCCACCCCCTGTGCACATGCCTCACACCCCACGGCCTAGCGGCCGAGTTTGGGCAGCTGGCGTCGACCTTGGCCGTGTCCGCAGAGGGAGATGAGGCTGCCCGGCCGGAGCTGGTCCACCCCGGGTTCATCTGCGGGTCCCCTCGGCCGGGGCTCTTGTGGCTGATGGGCTTGCAGGAGTTTGCACCCTGGACTGAGGTGTAGTTTGATTTTCTGTGTTGAGTCAAGGCTGTAGAAGTCTGTTCGGGGCTCTTAGCGAGGGTGTGCCCGGGAGTGGGGGAAGGGCAGGCCAAGGCCGGAGACTGCAAGGGCCTCCGTTTCCTGCGGAGGGGGGCTGCGTGGCAGTGGGCCCTGACCCTGCTGACTCCCCGCCCCGCCCCGTCCGTCTGTGCAGAGAGGCCAGACTTCACGGACGCCATCATCCTCCGGAAAGGGGCCTCTGTGGAGCACGTGGTGAGTTGAGGAGACCTGCCCAGACTGGGGTGGGGGCAGCTCTGCCCATCGCCCGGGGTCCTGCCTGACGTCTTCCCGGCCCTCAGCCGCCGCGTTGCAATTGGGTGCTTGGACGCGTGTCCTGCCACCCGGCTGCAGTTAGGGGGCGGCGTGGAACGGGGTCCAGTGGGTAAGGCACTCAGCTTGCTGCCCGGTGCGGGGAAGATGCCTGGGAAGCGGTCGTCACCATCCTGTCCCACCAGGGCTGTGGGGTCCTCGGGGCCATTCAGGCGTTCGGTCAGTAGAGCTGCCGCCCACGATGATTCTGGGTTGTGCGTTCCCAGTCATGTCTCCCCCATGCTTGCCTTCACTCAGCCCCCCGCGCAGCCCGCCCCTCCACGCGCCCCATCGGCTCCGCCCCCGGGGGCTCAGTGCACCCAACATGCTAGTGAGCGTCAGTGCCCAGCCAAGTAGCCCCGGTTCCTGCCAGAACTGGGGTCCTTTGGGGTCAACAGATGCCAGCCACCCAATCCTGCAGTTAAACAGTCCCACACCGAGGGGAGTGCAGTGAGGGGTGGCCGGCAGCACATTGGCGCATGCCCTGGCCCTCTCAGGCCCTCTCAGGACGTGGGGCTTCCGCCACACCTGTTGGGAAAGCAGGAGAGGCCAGGAGCAGAAGGCTGTTCCAGGCAGTGGGGCGGCAGGTGCAAAGGCCCGAGGCAGGAGTGAACGTGGACTGTGGGCCATTGGCTGCCAGCTGGCATGGAGGGTCGCAGGGTCGAAGGCAGCAGGTGCTAGAAAGTGGGGAGGGGCCTGCGGGGGCCTTGGTTCCAGAGCTTGGATCTAGTCCCAGCGAGGCCTGCCTTGCAGGGCCTCAGCCCTTCCTGGATACTCACCTATCACAGGTGCCATGCTGTGCACACAGGCCTGCCTGGGTGCTGACCACAGACCCAAAGTAGAGAAGCCAGTCAGACATGGGGTTGCACCCTGGCGCCCACATACTAACATTGAGGGGTAACCTCATCTTGGGGTAACTGAGCCCCCGGGGCCTTTGCAATCCACCTAGTGGAGCTGACAAGAGCCTTGCCTGCACAGGATCACGGGCCATAAGCCCCAGGGGCAGAAGGGATCTGGCAGGGCCGTCAGGGGTGAGAGGCACCGTGGGCTTCAAGGGTCTCCCATCCACAAACAGTATTAAAGAGGATGACCTTAGGGGACTTCCCTGGTGGTCCAGTGGTTAAGATTCTGCGCTTACACTGCAGGGGGGTGCAGGTTCAATCTCTGGTCAGGGGACTAAGATCCCACATGCTGCACGGTGCAGCGGAAAAATTTTAAAAAGGAAAAAGGTGACCTTGGGCGGCCTTCCATCCTCCCTCATTGCTAGAGACACAAGTGCATAGGAACGCTTCTCTCCAAGGAGAGCCGTGGAGCAGGCTCAGTGGGAAACAGCTCCTACTGACTTTGGTGTCAGGGATGCCAGGGCACGATGGGACCTGCAGCAAACTGGAGGGCACCCTCCCCATCTGCCTCGAGGGCTCGCAGGGTCCTGGGATGACCCTGCAACTCTGTGACCCTGAGCTTGTCAGGCAGGTCTAGTTCTGTCTTTCGGGGGCAAGCTGAACAAAACGTCAAGTGTACTTGCAGGCCAGAGCTGACCTGGACCATCAGATTTCATCTTTTGGTCTAGGAAACAGCGAGTGTCAGGACGGGTGTGTGTGCTCGTCCCTGCCGGCAGTGTCCTCTGCTGTGGCCACGCATCCTTGGTCACCCAGAGGAGGCCCAGATCCGGATGGCCCCCCGGAAACGTTCCTGCAGGCCTGATGTCTGGGCTTAGGCGTTTGGTCTCTGCCCGGGGCCTGTGAGGCTGTGGGCATGTGGAGGACAGGCGACGTCGCACTGTCCTCACCCTGGCCGCCTCCACCGCGCCCGCCCAGCCCGTGCAGCCAGGGGGCCACATTCTCGGGGGGAAGAGCTGGCTGCCCTCCAAGCTCTCTTCCCTTCGGGCCTTCTAACAGCGCTGGGTTCCTGTGAACTTTGTCCCTACTTGGGAGTGCTACAGGACGTGGGCCGTCCTGGGCTGGGGGGTGACGTGTTATGTGGGAGGTTCTGGGTCAGGGCTGCAGGAGGTGAGAGAGGCAGGCCCGGTGGGGACCCTGACAGCCGCCCTCATCCATCTGCCAGAGCACCTGTCAAGGCTGCCTTTCCAGCAGGGTGGGTGGGCAGGCCCAGGTCCTTCAGTGGCCGCGGCCCCATAGAGGCAGGAAGCAGGAGCGCCAGAGCAGCTGTGAGTGCAAGGCTGCGTGGGGACCGCCAGAGCACCTGCCCTGGGCCCGGCTACTTCCGGGCGCAGCCCGGGCTCACCATCCGTCTCTCTCCCGTCCCCCAGTGCCACCGCATCCACCGGTCACTCGCCAGCCAGTTCAAGTACGCGCTGGTGTGGGTGAGTCTTGGGCGGGAGGCGGGCACGGTCACCCGGGGCAGCCTCAGGGTCAGGCAGGAGCTCCCGTCCTTCCGCATGGGGACCGGGGTGTCAGTCAGTCCTGCTCTGCGGGGTGTGCGGCTTGCATGCTGACCCAGACCAGACACAGCCCTCCCGCTTTGGGATCCGGGCCGGGTGGACCGCTGGGAGTCCTGCTGTCAGAGGCTGCGGGGTCTGCTGGCGCTGGGACCCCCCCACTCTAGACCCCCCATCTGCACCTCCACCCCCTTCCAGTGACACTGTCAGCCTCGGCCGGGTGGGTACAGAGGCTGATGTGGTCCCCTATCCCGCTCCCCACTCAGGGCACCAGCACCAAGTACAGCCCGCAGCGGGTGGGCCTGACCCACACCATGGAGCACGAGGACGTCATCCAGATTGTGAAGAAGTAGTGGCCCTGCCCCCACCCCCAGTGGGACTCACCAGAGCCTAAACTGGGAAAATACAAATGCACCCCAGGAAGGGGTCTCTCATGTCTCTGCTGTTTGCAGAAATTTTTTCAATGGGCAGATGGTGGAGAGCATGCTGGGGCCTTAGGATGAGGTTGGGGATGGGCTGGGCTGGCAGCGTTTCCCGTGAGACTGGACTCTGGAAGCGGTCCTATTTGGGTCCCTGGTCCTGCACCTTCTCCGCCCCCTACCCGCCCCTTCCAGTGCAGAATGAGCAAGTTGCCCACCTGCCCCCAGCTAGGGCCTAGTGCAGATGGCTGGCTTGATGCCGGGCAGGGAGCTGGGCCTACTTGGGTCCCTGGCGGCCTCTCAGCTCCTGCCAGTTTTTCTGGTTCTCAGGGAGGGTGCTGCCCAGGACAAAACCCCCTATCCAACCCCCGCCCCAGGGCTGCCCCGTGATGGAAACCAGAGATCTGGGGCTTTAAAGGCCCAGCTCACGCCCTCCACAGCCTGACCAGTCCAGAAGGGCCACCCCCTCCCAGCGCAGCCCCTGCCCAGCACACAGCCCAGGACCTAGCCCAGTGCAGATACCTGGGGTGGCGGATTTGGAGTCTGGGCTCTGTGTTTTCTCTAAATACCACCCCGCCCTGCACCCCCAAATCTCTCAGCTCTCCTTCCTGAAATAAAAAGTGGAAACAATGCCTGTTCACTAAGGACAGTTTTGTGAGTTTGCTGAACTCGGTTGCCAGGTTGGGTCGGGGCAGCAGTGAGTGTGCGGAGCCTGGGCCTTGGGGGAGCAGGTCCAAGCCTGGGGTTCAGGGGGGCCTCTGTGAGGAGTGATGCGAGGTGCCGTGCGGGCCTGCGAGCAGCCTGGGCTCCAGGGGCAGTGACTTGCCCTCGGCTGCACGGCTTGTGAGCGCAGAGCTGGGATTTGAACCCCACTCTGAGGCTGCTGAGCCAATGAGAAGACTTCCTCCTGGCCCTGCAGCCTCTGGGGCAGGTGGCAACAGGTTTGTGGAGGCACTGGGCCAGCAGGTGGGGCAGGGCCCCTGGGGGGCTGGAGCAGGCCCACTGCCCAGCTCTCCCGGCTGTTCTTGGCTTCTCTGTCAGCTGCTCAGGCTCCTTTCCGGTGACAAAACAGGAATAATAGACATTAAATATGCATGGGGCCCCAGGCGGGCAGCGTGGTGGGCTGGGCTTGCCGCCCATGATACAGACACAGCTTCCCCACTGGCGGCCGCATTCCTGGGGCCTGGTCGAAGGACCCCCCGTTGGGCGGCATGCAGACAGGGAGCAGACCACTTGACCCAGGTAAGGTGACCGGCCCTGGACCCCTGGGGTCTCCGACTAGCACCCCCAGGGGGGAGGGGGAGGGGGCGGTGGCTGACCTGTGGCCTTGCTCCCTCACCGTGAGGTCTGTCTCAGCCTCGGTTTCTTCATCTGTAAAATGACATGATCGATGCCCAGTGCAGTCCTCTTCTCGGCGACGGTGGGTTGCTTACCTTGGCCCCTCCTCCTGCCACAAGGCCTGGCCACAAGGTCCCAAGGGAGGGTTTCTGCCTGGGTGATGGTCATTGCCGCTTCCTGCCTCAGGTTCACAGGGCGTCAGATCCAGGCCTGTTGTGTCCCCCAAGCAGGCTGGGAAAGGATGGAGATGAGGCTAGAGGTCTGGGCCTCCTTGGCCAGTGTGGGCTTGGGGGGCAGAGTCTGAGGCTCCGGTCACTGGGCCCCCACGTCTCTCCCTTGGGTGGGCTTGTTTCCAGGGCAGTCTGTGCGTCTGTGATGGGTCCTTGGCCTCCTGGATCTGTGGTCAGCATGGTTAGGCTGTCCAGCCTGCGCGAGAGTAGGTCGGCATGAACTGGCCTCTCGCAGCGCCTCGTGCTGGGGGAGGCATCCCTCGGGCTGGTGAAGCCCCCCAACACCTCCCAAAAGTCCCTGCCCCACACCACCAAGGTGCACCCCAAGGGTCAGCCCCTGTCCCAGGCGCCCCCTGTTCCGATCACTCATCCTCCTGGGCCTTCTGTGCAGGGAGGCTCTGGCCAGGGTGACCCGAGGTCCCTTCTGCTCAAATGGCCTGTCTTTATGAAGGTCAGCAGTACCCACACATCCCTCTGCCCTGGCTGCAGGGCTGCGCTCCCAGGGGGCCCGGCCTGCAGCTTTACGAGACTCGGGTGCCAAAGGGCTCAGGATACAGATGTCCATCCACGTCCCCGTGTTCGTCCCTGTGTCCCTTCCTCTCCAGCTTAGACTCCCCGCTTCCTCATCTCAGAAACCTTCTTTGGCAATAAATCCCTAAGCTCATCTGTCCTCCTCAAGATCCCAACTGGCCTGGCCCTGGCGGGAGGGCGGGGGGCGCTGCTTACACCACCCAGGGCCACTGCGCCACTGACAGCCTCTGCACCGGCCCTGCCCCCTCAAACCCCGGCTGGAAAACTCCCAACGCCCCGTACTCATCTGCAGCCACCCCTCCCTCCACGATGGAGAGGCCACCTCAGGGCCTTCACTCCTCTCGCATGCTCTCTCCTGGGCCTGTCCTGAGGATTTGCCATCGGGTCTGTGTGACTCATCCTCCTGGGCCTGGCCGGGGCCACCATAACAAAGTACCCAGGCTGGTGGCTTAAACAATGGACAAGATGTTCTCACGGTTCTGAAGGCTGGAAGTCAGAGATCGAGGTGCCCAGAGGCCTCACTCCTTGGTGTGCAGACGGCCGCCTTCTTGCTGGGCCTTCCCCACTGAAAACACACTCCTCCCGGGTGCATCATTCCCTGTGGCCACCCCCTCCCCCCACTGGTCAGGGCCTGGCTTCCCCACGTCCACCCTCTGCCCTCAGCTTCCCCAGCGTGCTGCCAGAACAGCTCCTGCCGAGGCCCCATGCCACCCGCTGCGGAGCTGCGAGGTTTCTAACCTCGTTCCCCTGGGCCCCTCCTCGGCAGCCCCTCCTCGTCTCCTTGGCACACAGTCCTTAAGGCCGGAGTTGGGGTCCCCCTTCTCACTCTGTCCCTCTCCTAGACAGCCTCGCCCCTGTCACCCCTGACCTGTGGGGCTAAACTGCCTCCCCAACTCTCCATCTGGACAGCCCACGGTCACCCCAAAACCCTCTGCGTCTCAGACCAAACTTATCATCTTCCCACACCTCCCACCTGGCCTCAGGCACCGGGCCAGCCCCAAAGGCCCCACACAACCCTCTCTGGGGCTGCCCACTTGGCTTGAGTGTGTCCCCCGCCACAGCTGACCCCGGCACAGCCACTGTCCCCCGCGCCCCATCCTCCACACAGTGGCCCAAAAGCTTTTGTCCAGGACGGCCACGCAAGGAGCAGCGTGAGGCCGCAGGTGAGCGCAGGACGCTCTGGAGCCAGGCGCTCGGGTCCTCGCTGTGGGCCCTTCGCTCAGCGACCTAACCTCCCTGAGACCTGTTTTATAGACCCTCCGTCTACACAGCGAGAACGGCAGCTCCCACCTTACACACTGTGAGGATCTAGTGAGATCCTGGGGGAGAGCATTTGGCCCTGAGCCCAGCCCGTCGGAAAGCTTGGCAGTGCTGGTTACTTTTATTTCAGACCTGATCACAGCATCCCTGACAGCTCAAAGCCCTGCCACGTTCCCTGCTGCCATAGAGATGGAGACCACAGTCCCACCCCAGCTCCCATCCTGGCCGCTTGCCTCTCTACATGCCCCACGTCACTCCACCTCTCTCACCACCTGGCCTTTAAACATACTCTTCCATCTGCCCCAACACTGTTCCCTCTTCCATCTGATTAGCTCCCTCATCCCTCAGATCTTGGCTCAGGGTCAGAAACTCAGGGAACCCCCTGGCCTCCCCATGCAGCGTCCGCCCACCTGCGTCGTGGCCTGGCCTTCACGGCTCTTCCCACGGCTGTAGCTCCCCCCTTGTTGGTGTGGCTTTTTGCTTAACATCCGTGTCCCCCTGACACTGGGAGCTGAGTGGGGGTGGAGGCCGTGCCTGGTTCTGCTCGACTCTGTGGCCCCCTGGAGCCCAGCACGGTGCCTGGCATGTGGCAGGTGACACATGAATGAGTGAGAGACTCGTTCCCTGACACCTGCTCTGTGCCTGCAGCAGAGGCCGGGGACCCCAAGAGGGAAGCGGGACCCTGAACCAGCCAGAGAAGGGGGCTCCCCTTAGAGACTGCAGGGTGCAACCCCACCCCCCGGCTCCACATGACATTTGAGGAAAGTGAGGACGGGAGGGGGGCCCAGGGACACCGCCCGGAGCCACACCTCTGCCTGCCCACACTGGGGGTCCTCGGCAGCCTGTGGTTTGCCCAGGAGAACAGCTGGGAGGCCAGCACTGGACGCTGGCCAGCGACTCACCGGGCTGCAGCAAACCTCAGGCAGGCATCTTTGGGCTCCGAAGCCCACTGTCCGGATGAAGAGACCAAAGCTCAGAGTGGCCAGCCCAGCCACAGGAGCACCCACGTTGCTCGGAGGAGCCTAGGGGTTGTGAGGGGCAGCTTGGAACTCTGGGTCGGTCCCATTCCTGTCCGGGGTGCAGCCTCTGCCCTGGGCTCCTCAGCTGTAAGTGTGGGCACTAGGGCACCCTCCGCTCCTGGGGCCAACGGGAGCCTTCATGAGATAAACAGAGCCAGGCGCAGGGCCTGCGGAGAATAAGCTGCTCTCATTATTGTTACTACCGACCTCGTTATTCCAGGCCGCGGCTCCTCTCTGCTCTGGGGAGGTGGCCTGGGGGACAGCCGGCAGCAGGGCCTGCCCACACCACCCTTCTGGTCTCTGGGGCCGGCTTGGCCCCAAACAGTGCAGCCCCAGGCTCACTCCTAGGGCCTGTCCTCCATGTGCACCCACCCCCTGGCACCATCCTGCCGAGCCGTGGCCTCGGCACCACCCGGACACCGCTGACTCCCTGACAGCTGTGCAAGTCCCGCCAACTCCCCGGACGGCGGACATCCGAGATCACCACGTGCAGAGCTCCACCCACGGCCTTCCTCACCTCCACCGGCCGCCTCTACTCTCCCGCCTGCTTCAGTAAGGAAACCGCGCAGGTACTCGTGAGTTGCCTGCAGGCTCCACCTGCAAAATATACCAGCATCCCAGCACTCTGTCCACCGCTCTGCCCCAGCCTGGCCCAGGCCCCAGTGTCGCTCGCCCGGACCACCACGGTAGCTCCCACAACAGCCACTGCTTTTGCCCTCAGCCCCTGCCATCCGTCCTTCCTGTGGCGGCGAGAGGGATCCTGTGAAGACCAAGGAGGTCCAATTCCAGCCCTTCTCTGCCACAGCCGTGGCCAAGTCCTCACCCCTGACCTCTGCCCCACCCCCTGCCTTCACCCCTCACTGCATTCAGTCACCCTGGCCTTGCTGTTCCTCCATCACATCAGGACCGCTGTGCCTCCCCCAGGCCTCCCTCCCTCCCCTCCTGCAACTCTTGGCCCCCGTGTCACTTCCAGGGCACCTCACCCAGGCCGTTCGGTGCTATATACCCGAGTCTCGATGCCGCGTCCCTGCGTTATTTCAATGCCAGCACTCACACCATCCCACCGGTTGTATCTTTCACTCACTCTGTTTGTTGCCAGTCCCCGCCCCCTAGAATGTCAGCGCCACCAGGGCAGGTTTCTGTTTCCTTAGCTGTGTCCCCAGTGCTTAGACAGCGCCTGGTTCATGGCAGGCTTCCAGCAGATGCTTCTGAACAAATGAATGAACGGACAAGTCAGTGCATGCTGTCCTGAGGGACAGGGGCCAGGCTGACCAAGAGTCCAGGTGGGGCCCAAGCAGGGACACGGCCTGGGCAACCTCCACCAGCACATCAGGGCCTCGGGCTTGCTCCATGGCTCAAGTAGGGCCCTCTGCCCCAGAACTCCTGGAAGGCCCAGACTCTGGGGTCAGCCCGGCTAAGCCCCTACCTCTGGCCAGTGTCCAGAGCTGTTCCCCTCCCACACGACGGCCCACATGCCCAGGAGCCCAGAGGCAGAAACCGGCAGGAGAGGCAGGGCCAGGCAGGGGCCTCCGACATGGGCCACACGTGTGGCACCTCCACCACGGATGCTGCCCAGCAGCTCCATCACATCTCATTTCCTCCCTGTGAAGGACACAGGGCAGCCTTATCACTCCCATCCTGCAGAGGAGGAAACTGAGGCCTAGAGAGGACAAAGGGCTTTCCTGAGACCACACAGCCCGTCGGTGGCAGAGCTGGGCATAAGAGCCAGGCCTGACCCACCCTCTGCTTCTGCTCCTCTGCACCCCTTGCCCTCACCAGGCACATGGCCTTACCAGGCCCTGCTGGAACCGAGAAGCCCCCTTCTTGCCCTGCCTTCTGAGCCAGCAGCCTGGTTCTCCCCGATAAATTATTCACGCTCCCAAGGGCCAGCCAGCTCTGGTTACACTGACCGCAGCCCTGGGCACCTGCCATGCCCACCACCCCTCCTCCCTTGCCCAGGACCTGGAGGGGCCCAGGTTCCCTCCCCTCCAAGGTGACTTGGTGGGCTTTGAACGTCCCACCCTGGCTCAGGAGATGCGGCTCCACTTGTGGCCCAGGACAGATGTGCTGGGTGGTTTAGGGCAGGTGGCTTCCCCTCTCTGGGGCGCAGTGACCCAAGCACTCACTTCGGTGGGTGAGCCGGCAGAGGCTCAGGGAGGGCTTGATTGGGGTTGAGCCACGGTTGTCCTCATGGAGATTCTAAGGCCAACGCAGTCTCCCCAGCATGGGCCTGCCAGGCCTCCCCTGCTTCCCATAAACAACACCCAGGTGCTTTCCAACAGGCTCGAGGGTGAAATTCTAGGCGGGGCCCGAGGAGATGAATTATGGATCTGCCCTCCTGAAAGCCTGGTCCCAGCCAGAAGGAGCTTGGCTGTCCCTCCCCCGGCCACCGGGACAGTCCCAGCTGCTCTGAGCCTGAGGAGGCTGCGTGTCCAGCCGCAGGCAGGAGACTCAGCAGGTCCCTGTGTCCCCAAGGCCCTGAGCTTGTGACACCGGCCGGCCTGGCAGGGAGCAGGTGGCCACCATGGCGAAGGAAGAAGAGGATGAGAAGAAAGCCAAGAAAGGGAAGAAGGGGAAGAAGGCGCCGGAGCCGGAGAAGCCCAAGCGGAGCCTGAAGGGGACTTCGCGGCTGTTCATGGGCTTCCGAGACCGCACGCCCAAGATCTCCAAGAAGGGGCAGTTCCGGAGCGCGTCGGCATTCTTCTGGGGGCTCCACACCGGACCCCAGAAGACCAAACGCAAGAAGAAGGCGCGCACGGTGCTCAAGTCTACGTCGAAGCTCATGACGCAGATGCGCGTGGGCAAGAAGAAGCGCGCCATGAAGGGCAAGAAGCCGTCCTTCATGGTGATCCGCTTCCCTGGCCGGCGCGGCTACGGTCGCCTGCGCCCGCGTGCCCAGTCGCTCAGCAAGGCGTCCACGGCCATCAACTGGCTCACCAAGAAATTCCTCATCAAGAAGGCCGAGGAGTCGGGCAGCGCGCAGGCCACACTGGACGCCTGGATGGACCGCTCCGGCTCCCGCGTGGGCTCGCGCAAGCTGCCCTTCCCGTCGGGCGCCGAGATCCTGCAGCCTGGGGGTCGCCTGCGCAGGTTCCCGCGTGCCCACAGCATCTACGAGTCGGGCGAGCCCGTGGGCTTCCTGCCCTTCGAGGACGAGGCCCCGTTCCGGCACTCGGGCTCCCGCAGGTCGCTGTACGGGCTGGAGGGCTTCCAGGACCTGGGCGAGTACTACGACTACCACCGCGAGGGTGATGACTACTACGACCGGCAGTCGCTGTACCAGTACGAGGAGGAGCCCTACCGGGGCGCCTATGGCCTCCACGGCCCGGCCTGGCCGCCCTATGACTACCCGCACGGGTACCCGCCCGAGGACCCCTACGACTACTACGGCCCAGACGACTATGGGGGCTCCTTCTACTCCAACTACGGCTACCGCTATGGCTACGACGACTACGAGCCCCCCTACGCGCCCCCGTCGGGGTTAGCGTCTCCCTACGGCTACTACGACGCATATGCGGGCGAGGCGCAACTGCACGGCTACTACCAGGACTCCTACGCCCCTTCCAATGCGCTTTACCCGCCCTACCCGCCCTACGACCTCGCCTACGACCTCCCGTATGCCGGGCCCTACCCGGATACCTACGGGGCGCCCTACCCGGATGTCTACGGGGCGCCCTACCTGGGCGCCTACGCGCCGCCCTACCTGGGCGCCTACGCGCCGCCCTACCTGGACGCCTACGCGCCGCCCTACAGCGTCCCCTACGGTGCCTCCCATGGAGTCCCCTACGCTGAAGGCATCTATGGTGGCGGGGACCAGGCCATCTACCCCCCCGAGGGGCCCTATCTTCCGCCGGAGCAGCCGGCCTTCGCGTACCCGTGGGTACCGCCGCCCATCCTGTCGCCTCACAACCCGTATGCCCACCCCATGGATGACATCGCGGAGCTAGAGGAGCCCGAGGAGGCGGGCGGTGAGCGGCAGGGCACCTCCTTCCGCCTGCCCAGCGCCGCCTTCTTCGAGCAGCAGGGCATGGACAAGCCCGCCAGGTCCAAGTTGTCCCTCATCCGCAGGTTCCGCCTCTTCCCGCGGCCCCAAGTGAAGCTGTTTGGGAAGGAGAAGTTGGACGTGCCCCTGCCGCCCTCCCTGGACATCCCTCTGCCCTTGGGAGATGCGGACGAAGACGAAGAAGAGGATGAGATGCCGCCGCTGCCCCCGGTGCCCTACGGCCACCCCTTCTGGGGCTTCCTCACGCCGCGGCAGCGCCGCCTCCAGCGTGCCCTCTCGGCCTTCGGCGCCCCCCGGGGCCTGGGCTTCAGGTCGGACTTCGGACGCCCAGCGCCGCGCCCGGCCACCTCGCTGGCGCGGTTCCTCAAAAAGACTTTGTCGGAAAAGGAGCCCATCCCGCGGCTGAGGGGCAGCCAGAAGGCCCGGGCGCGAGGCCCAGCGGTCAGGGAGGCGGCCTACAAGCGCTTCGGCTACAAGCTGGCCGGCATGGACCCCGAGCGGCCCGGCACGCCCATCGTGCTGCGGAGGGCGCAGGCGCGCGCGCGCAACAACAACAACTCCCGCCGTCCGCCGACGCCGCCGCGCGCCCCAAGCCCCGCCCCCGGCCTGCCGCCCGCCCCAGCCCTCGCCCCCTCCGGCCTGACCCCGGGCCTGACCCCGCCGGCTTCGCCCTACGACTCGCTCCGCCGGCACCCGCCGCCCTGGGCCGCCCCGGCTCACGTGCCCCTCGCACCCCAGGCCAGCTGGTGGGCCTTGGCCGAGCCCCCGCCCGTGAGCCCCGAGGGGCCCCCTGACCCTCTGGCCTTCCCCGGACCCCGGCTCTCCTTCAGGGGCTCCCGCCGGCGGGACGCGGCCTTCGGCTTCCCCGGGCACTCGCCCCGGCCCTCGCTGAGGAGCCCGCCCCTCCTGGGGTACCGCTCATCCCTGGGGCCCCGCTCGCCGCTGGGGCCCTTGTCCCCCCAGCCCTCCGTCCGCCCCGGCCCCTTCCGGCCGCCCTTCTCGCCGCCGCCCCGCCGTCCCCGCTCGCTGCGGGAGCCCCTGTCCCCGCGCCGAGCCTCGGGGCGCCCGGGCGCACCCCGGTCGCCGGCTCTGGGCTCCCCGCGGCCGCCCTCGCCGTCCCCTCTGCTGGGCCCCAGCCCACGGAACCGCTCGCTCAACCTGCCCTCGCGCCTCCCGCGCACGTGGCGCAGCCTCAGCGAGCCTCCCACCAGGGCCGTGAAGCCCCGGCCGCGCCAGTCCTTCCCCCTGCCTCCCGGCCCTGGGTCTTGGCGGGCGGCTGCCGCTGCCGCTGCCTCTGCCCCTGCCCCTGAGCACCGCAAGAGCCAGCGCGAGCCCAAGGATTCGGAGACGCTCTGGACAGTGCCCCCGCTGGCCCCCAGCTGGGACGTGGACATTCCTGACACCCACCGGCCACCCTCGCCCTGGCCGGGAGGCCCAGACAGCCTCCGTGGCTTCTCCAGGCCAACCCCTGTACCCCCAAACCCCTTCCTCCAGCACGTGGGCCCAGGGCTATCCCCTGCTCCCCAGCCTGAAGATCCAGCCTCTGACTCAACTGGTATTCTCCTGGGTAGACACCACGACCCAGGGCCTGGACAGCTGACTAAATCGGCCAGCCCGAGCCCCAAGAAGCCTGAAGAAGAGGCCTGTCCGGAGGACCCCCAGCCACCAGCAGAGCCTGAACCCCCGACCCTGACACCCCCCAAGGATTCCCCCTCAGAGCGGAAAGCACTGAGGCTCAGCTTCTCCTACCCTCTGGCCACCTCTGACCAGATGAGGGCCACGTGGCCACCATGGCGCCGCTGGGGGACACTGCCCAGGGCCCCAGCCCCCTTGGCGCCCTCTGGGGCCCCAGGACCCCTGCCCAAGGCAGGTGAATGGCTCCAGGCAAGCCCTGGGCGTTTTGCTGTGGTCATGCCTCGTGTGCAAAAGCTGAGCTCTTTCCAGCGAGCTTGTCCTGCTACCCTGCAGCCTCCCATCCAGGAGCCAGAGCCTGGGCCCGGGCTGAGAGCCTGGAGTCTGCTCTGGTCCCGCCTCTGGCTGCCGGCGGAGGCCCATCAACCCTGCACACGAGTACACGCTCGCCCCCCATCCTGCCGCCTGGGCCCTGGAGCTGCCTGCCTGCCCCACGGGGGCCCTGGGGAAAAGATTGGCCCCAAAGGCTGGTGGAACAAGGTATGGGGGCACAGGTTAAAGGGAGGGCTTGTGGTTCCATCCTGGGAAGCAGGGCAGGAGACAGTCTCGGGATCTTGGCGAACTGCTGCCTGCTTGGGCCTCAGTCTTCCCATCTGTAGCTTGGGGAGAACAGCCTCCCAGAGCTTCTGGGGGATTAAACAAGGGGATGCCCGACACAGGCAGGCAGAGGACAGAGATGCCAGAAACTGCCCCCAGGCACTTGGAGGAAGGGATCTTGTCCCAGCCTGGGCTCCAAGCAGTCCTGTCCTCGTCCGATCTGGATGGCACGTCCACTCCGAGCCCCCCGCAGGGATCTTGGCTGAGTACGAAACTGCAGACCCTGCCTTACCCACCCTGTCCCACCCCCCCATTCACGTTCATGCTGTTTCTGCCTGCTGCTGACCCTCCCCCAAACTGGGTCTTCTGTTTCTTTGGGGCTCCTGCCTAAGGGCAGTCCCCCGGGCTGCAGGGTTCTGGACTGTCCAAAGGTGAGGGCTCAGGAACCAACCTTCCAGCTTCTTTACTGCACAGTGGGGAAGCCAAGACCCAGGTCACACAGTGGATCACGGCTGAGCCAGGAGTCTGTCTGGGCCCCCGTAGGGTGTGGGGCAGGCAGCCTTTCTGAGGGGTGCCAAACCCGTGCCTGGCTGCCATGCTCGTGGCGGAACACGAGCCTGGTGCCGGGTGGCCCTCAGTGGAGGGGGGTGGTCACCGGAGCCTCCCCCGGGACGCCTGGGGTGGGCGGGGCACGCAGGGGTGGCGGGCGTTTCTCAGCCTCTGCAGACGGTGCCCCGTGGAGCGGGCAGCCAGCGGGCCCATCAATGGCGACTGGGGCGGCCTGGCTGCTGGGGGGGCCCTGGCCCCAACGGCGGGTGCCCCGTGCCGTGTGGGCCGCAGCGTTGCAGGAGCGGGGCGCAAAGCGCCCGGGGGTGAGGGGCAAGGATGCGTGGGCCCTCCTCACCCTGGAATACGTGAGTGGCTGAATTATTCAGGGTTTGCGGCCACCGGCGCACATGGGCAGGCGGGTGGGCGGGAGGCCAGGGCCTCTGGGGTGATACCCGCTGTGCCCTACTTAGCACGCGGGCTGCCTCCCGGTGTCCCCTTTCCTCTCCGCTCAGGGAGGGGTGCAGACTGGACCCGAGAGTCAGGACAGGCGGGCTCACAAATATGCTCGCAGTCACACGGGTCACGTGTGGGCCTGGGACGTGTGCTCGGGCGCTCCACAGCCCAATGAGGAGAGCCTGTGAGTGCGTGTGCCACGGCCCGGGCAGATGTGGTATCTGCGGGGTCAAGTGTACACACTACCAGGGCACAGTGGTGGGCCTGAAGCCCACAGGGGGCATCGGGACTTTCGTCTCGAGACCCCCAGGTGCGGGGACACCTGTCACATGAAAACCTGTCCAAGGGACGTTGAGAGCACGTGCCTGCACGTGTGTGTGCCTCCAGGCAGGCACCACAGGCCAGTGTGCACGTCCACAGGCCCCGTGTGAGACCACAGGTGGGCGTGGGAGCACCTGGGCTGCAGGCGCTGTTGCCTGTGGGTCTGTGCGTGTGGGTCTGCGTTTGCCCTGCACGGGGCACAGGGTGCGGCGCCGAATGAGAAAGTCCTGGTCCTTCCGGAGGCCCCAGGCACCAGAAGCGGATGTTCTCCTAGTTGTCACACAGGCAGACCTGGGGTTCACCCTGGAGGAGGGTGTCAGCCTGGGAGAACGTGAGGTGGGAGGCCTTCTGGCCAGGCAGAGGGAGCAGTGCCCCCCGTGCGTGTGCTCAGCCCCTGGCAGGGCCCTTGGGAAGACGGGCAGCGCAGAGGCCGGCCATGTCCCTGGGAGTTAAGCATTGTGTTCCGAGGCAGACAGCCCACAGGACCCGGCCGGCCCGGCCTCAGGGCTCCTTCCTCCACACGGCAGTGGGTCCTGGCCATGTCCAAGCCGGGGGGCCACGCACGGGCACCCTCTGGCTGGCTGATCACAGGCTGTCTCCCCCAGATGCACTCCATCCGCAACCTGCCGTCCACACGGTTCCGTGAGCAGCACCGGGAGGACGGCGTGGAGGACATGACGCAGCTGGAGTGAGTGGGGGTGGCAGGGTTGGTGAGTGGTCACTGCTTCCCGCCTGGGTGCCCCTCATCTCTTGGAACATTTTCAGAGGCTGTTTCCTCCCCTGTTAAGCGAGGCTCAGGCAGTGTCACAAAGGCCCAGTAATTCAGATGGGCTGGGTCCAGACCCCAGCCCTGGCGCTTATCAGCTTGGACCTGGGCAAATACTCAGCCTCTCTGCCTCAGTTTGTCGCCCACGGGATGCTGTGGGGTGGCTGTTGGTGTGAGGGTGCTGGCACATTGGAGGTGCCTCAGGCGTGAGGGTCGTGCTGGTTAATGGCATTATCCAGTCACAGTGACAGCCTTCACGTTTGCTACCTGAGGGCATCCCCTACCCCAGCGAGGTGGGAACAGTGATTATCATACCCATTGGATGGATAGAAAAACTGAGGCACAGAGAGGTTAAGTAACTTGCTCAAGGTCTCACGGTTGGTGTCAGAGATGGGACTTGGATGCAGGCCTTTCTGACCAAGGCCCTACCCTGAGGGGAAGGTGGGCCCTGACTGCCTCTCTCCATCTCCTCACAGAGATCTCCAGGAGACCACTGTGCTGGCCAACCTCAAGACCAGATTTGAACGGAACCTCATCTACGTAAGGCCTGGGGCTGACCCCCCTGGGCTTGAGTCTGAGGGCAGCTGCCTCCCTGCCTCCTGGGGCTGCAGTGGAAGCGTGGATTTCTCCTGCTCGCCCCAGACTTGTGCCATCTGGTTTGAACCCTGGAGTTTCTACTATTTGAGCATAGCATTCAAGAGCCGGGAGTGCTATAATCCAAAGTCCTAAAACATAGAGTCTTAGAGGCCTGGAGACAGGGAACCCAGAAGTGTGTGACCCCCACCAGGAGCCCGATGGGTAAAAGCTTCCAGAGTCCTGGGAGCCATACACCTGGGGCCCGGGGGGGATGGTCAGGGGTTGGGCCCCGACAATGAACGAAGGAAGCAGGCACCCTTGTGGGATCATGGCTGTGGGGCTTTGCGTGCTCCACCCTCTGCCCAGCCTCAGCCTGGTTCAGTGCCTGACACTCCACCACCAGAGCACACGACCCATCAAGCTGTCCGGGGGCCCAGGGTGCAGACACCAGGGCTAGGCAGACAGATGTCCGTCCCCATGAAACAGGGATCCCGGCTCCCAGGAGTGGGGGAGGGAGGGACACAGACGGGCCCTGAGGCCACCGTCTGCCCAGCAGACGTACATCGGCAGCATCCTGGTGTCGGTGAACCCGTACCGGATGTTTGGGATCTACGGGCTGGAGCAGGTGCAGCAGTACAGCGGGCGGGCCCTGGCTGAGAATTCCCCGTGAGTGTCTCCAGGGCTGGGGGAGGGGGCCTCCCCGGGGGTCTCCTGGGTTCCTGTCTGATCTTGGCAAGTCCCTGGTTGCCCCTCAGCTGTGGGTGGTGGATGGCGGTGGGGAGCCCAGCAGCCTCTCCCTGAGCCTGGCCACAGCCTCCTGCGGGCTGGAGGCCACTGTGGCTCAGACCTGGGTGGGGAGCCTTGTGGGGAGCATACCCCGAGGGTGGGGTACGGCAAGATTGGCTGCTCGGCCAGGCAGAGGTGTCCCCCTGCCCATTCCCTGGGAGGTTTGGGAGCAGCAGCAGGGCCTGGCCCGGGAACGCCTGTGGCCTGTCTCTCTAGGCACCTCTTTGCAATTGCAAATCTCGCCTTCGCCAAAATGCTTGATGCCAAACAGAGCCAGTGCATAATCATCAGGTGAGCAGCAGAGAGGCTGGGGGCCGGCCTGCCTGCCCACGTCCTCCTGTGTCACGGCGGGGCCAGGGGAGCCCAGAAGAGGCCGTGAACAGGCTGGAGCTCACTCTGCCCCTCTGCCTGGTCAGCGGAGAGAGCGGCTCTGGAAAAACTGAGGCCACGAAGCTGATTCTGCGCTACCTGGCGGCCATGAACCAGAAACGGGGCATCACACGGCAGGTGTGTCTGTCCCCCCAGGGCCCTCAGCCCAGCGCCCCTCGTGCTCCTCAAGAGGCGAAACTCTATGGCCCCACTTGGAGGATGGGCGGCCGAGCCCAGGGCTGCACAGAGTGGCCTCGTGGGACTTGGGGCTCTTGCTGCCTCCCCTCCCAGGAGTTCTCTCCCGCTTGCCTTCCCCCGCAGCTCTGCGTTCCAGCCCCCAGGGGCGGCCCCAGAAGAGGCCACGCGGGCAGGGGGTGTCGTCCACTCCTCCCGCCTGGCCTCACATTCATGGTCGTGAAAGAGGCAGGACAGGCCCGAATGTGCGCGATGGCCAGTGTAGGGTCAGGAGAGGCTGGGGTGCTGAGAAGGCCTGGCTGGGGTCTGCAGCATTGGAGGTTTGCTTACGTCAGAACCTCCGTAACGGTTTCCCGAGGACCTGCTGTGTGCCAGGCCCAGGCTAGGCTCTGGGGAGCAGGCAACAGCAACACAGTCTGATAAATGTTCCCATCTTGTGGGAATTTTGTTCTAGTGTAGGAAACAGAAAGGAAAATAGCAGGGGTCAGGGCAGGTCCTGCTGAGAAGGCAAGGCAGTGGGGCCTGCAGACATCTGGGGTAGAGCAGGTGCAAAGGCCCTGGGGTCCAGCAGGTGTGGTGTGCTAGGTCGGCAGAGGGGCAGAATGTGGTCCAGGCGAGGGAGGATGGTGGCTCGAACCAAAGAGGTGACAGTGGGGTTGGTAAGCACAGCTGGCCTGGGTGCGGTTCCAGGACTTGGTGAGGGACCAGACGGGGCTGTAAGAGGGGACACCCAAGCTGGCCCCAGGCATTCGGCCTGAGTTATGGGAGCAGCCAACAGCTGAGGGGCAGGATATGGAGAGAAGACGCAGGTGCCCTTGAGGGTCTGCCGGGCATGCATGCACAGGTGGTGGGAGACGGTAGATGTGCCAGGAGCCCGGAGCTCAGGGGAGGTGGGGCAGAGGCCGAGGCCTGCCAGCTCAGACTCCAGAACATGACGCTCAGACTCCGGCCCACCCCTCCAGAGGTTTGCAGTGGCCACAATGTCCTAGCTGGTGGCGATCTCTGCAGGTGATCTGGGGGCACTGGGCAGGGGCTGCTGGGCCCTCGGTGAGGAGGGGGTCAGCCCAGGCTTTGTGGTCAGGAGAGGTCACTTCCTGGCGGTCCGCTTCTGATACCGACCTTGGCCTGCCAGCCCCTCCCATCCCAGCTTGGGTCTCCTGGAGGCCAACCAGATCATCCCTTTGCTCCAGGCCGGGGATCAAGCCTCCAAGGGTAGACTCCTGAGAGGACTGACTGCGTAGGCAGGCAGCCGTTTGCGTCAGGCACCTCCTGTGTGCGGGAAGCCTTGTGCTCTGTCGGCACCAGAGCCTTGCGGCAGCCCTGGGAGCTGGAAAACTGAGTCCTGGGAGGGCAGTGACTTGCCCAGTGTCCCAGAGTGACGGGCTGGAGGGGCTGGGGTCTGAGGCTCATGGCGGGGAGCTGTCTTGGCAGCGGTCGGGGAGGATGGCGGAGGCGCGGGACGTGGCTGGGTCTGAGGGGCTGGGCCGGGCAGAGAGGAGCTGTGAAGATGTGCCTGCTGGCTGGGGTGACCGTGGACTCGCCTCCTGGCCGCTGTTGAGCCCTCTCCTGCAATCAGACGGTCTGGCTCTAGGGTCAGTTTCAGGCGAGGCTGGGTCCAGGGTCTCAAACGACGTCCCTTGTCTCGGCCTCGCCGTCCCGCATGTTTGAACGTCGTCCTCATGTGTCTCCCGTGGTCAGCACGATGGTGCCACAGCACCACGGCCCACACTGCCCACCAGGCCAAGAAGTCTCAGGACTCCCTCTTGTTGGACTGGTTTTGGCCACGCGTCCTCACTGGATCCAGGCGTGCCTTGATCAGCTGAGGTCTGGGCCACAGACTCCATCTCTGGGCTGGGAGCGAGACAAGGGTTCCCCGGGGTAGGGGCTCAGGGTAGCTGGCTGCTGCTCAGCCCGGGCCACAGGCACCGGCCCACCCGCGGGTTGGGCTGGACGGCCCCACGGGGCCAGATGTTCCCACTCCTGGCCGTGTGCCCTGCCCTGTGCTGGGCACTAGAGGAGAGAACCCACCCCCAGGTGCCCATAAGGGGCACCCAGGCCAAGGGACAGTACAGGCCAAAGCCCAGGCTGACCCTGACTCCCTAAGCACCCCCAGGCTGGCCCCCATGTCTCTCTGGGCCTTAGTCCACTCCTCTGTACGGTGGGCACAGTATTTCTGGGACTGAGCGACACTGTGGGTGAGCAGATGGAGGGAACCGGCACCGTCCCCAAGGTAACGTGTATCATTTCTGTGCACACTGGGCCCCCTACTTCTCCTCTAAGAGTTTATCCTGAGGAAATGATGCAGCCAGAGAAAGCACTGCTTACATCGCCGAGCACGGGCTGTGGTGCTTTGGGCCCTTGCTCTTTCCGACCCTGGAGTCCCGAGCACGCTGCCTCACCTCTCCCAGCCTCAGTTTCCTGATCTGTAAGCAAGGGCGATATTAGGACCTACCTCGTAGGAACGTTTACGATGCTGTAATTGGGGCCAAAGGTCTGGCATGCAGTAGGTGCTTAATAAGTGGGTGCTGTGATTAGCTACAACACCCCAGCGGCTCTGCTCTCATAAAATGCTGCCCCCCATTTCATCCATTTAGCAGATTTTTTTTTTGTATGTTTTGGCCGCATAGTGCGGCACGTGGGGATCTTAGTTCCCCAGCCAGGGATGGAACCCGCACCTCCTGCAGTGGAAGCGCGGAGCCCTAACCACTGGCCCACCAGGGAGGTCCCCCCCACCCCAGCAGGTGTTTGTTGAGAGCCTCCTACTGCCAGGTCCTATGTGGATGCCAGCACCAGGCGTGTGCGCACAGAGTCCTCCCTGTGGGGCTGACGCTCTAGCGAGAGATGTGGACGTACGAAGGGCTGAGGGCTGCAGGGGGGCAGAGCGCCAGTGCCCAGAGGCTGGCGCGGGCACAGTCAGGGGACTTCAGTGCTGGGCAGAGTGGAGAGGAGACAGGAGATGGGGCTGGGCCGTGCAGGGCCTGGAGCCCGAGGGGAGAGAGCAAGGCAGGGCAGGTAGGAGGCCTTTCCAGGAGACTGGGTGGTTCACGGCCGCCGGCGGTGGCTGGGGAGGGGGCAAGAACACCCCCAGAGCCCTTTGGCAGGAAGGCCCAGCAGACCCCCCACCTGGGGTCACGCCACGGTCCCCTAGCCCAGACACCTGGGGCTCTGAGGCTCGGGGGTTTGCTCTCAGCTGGTGGCTCTCCTGCCTGCCAAGGGCCCAGAGGGCTTGGCCACTCCCTCCGCGGTCGGAGGCCCCGGCGTCCTGGGGGGAGCCGGTCGGTCCCGCGGGTGACCCGCTTCTGTTCTTGTCCTGCCCTCCTCCTCTGTGCTGGCGGCTCCTGAAGATAAAGGTATCAGGGGTGCGTGTGCGCATGCTTGTGCGGTGCGGGGCGGCATGGGGTGGGCGGTGGGGGACCTGGGGAGGCCCCCGCGGGCTCCCCGCAATGCCCGAGTCTTCCTCTGGCGCCCAGATCCTGGAGGCCACACCCCTCCTGGAGTCCTTCGGTAACGCCAAAACTGTCAGGAATGACAACTCCAGCCGCTTTGGGAAGTTTGTGGAGATCTTTCTGGAAGGGTGAGTGGGCCTTCGCGGAGCCCCCGGGGCCTTGCGTGCATGGTGCCCAGCATAGCTGACTCTGCTCCCTCCCCAGGGGCGTGATTTCTGGTGCCATAACCTCGCAGTACCTGCTTGAGAAATCCAGGATCGTGTTTCAGGTGTGTCAGGATGGGGTCGGGTGTGGGGTGTGCAGAACCTCTGAGCCTGGCACCTGGCTGAGCTGATGAACGAGGCTCGGGCTGTGTGTGTGTGTGTGTGTGTGTGTGTGAGAGAGCCTGTGGCCGTGTCTCCTCCCCTCCCCTGTGACCCATCCTTGTCCCTGAGGCACACCTGGCCCCATCCTGCCACAAGGCCTTCGCAGCGAGTGTTCCTTCTACCTGGAGCACTCTTCCCGCAGACAGCTGCGTGGCCGAACCCCTCACCTCCTCCAAGTCTTCGCTGAAGGTCACACCCCAGGGAAGCAGCCCTGGTGAAGAAATGCAGCCCCCCCCCGCCCCCCACCACTGCCCACCCCCTTGGCTGCGTTGTTTCTCTGCAGAGCGCTTCTTGCCACTCACGGAGCTCTGCCGAGGGTCTGTCTCCCCTGGTCAGCAGGTGGGCTCCCACGAGGCCAGGGACTTCTGTCTGCCTTGTTCCTCTTTGTGTCCCAAGGGCCTGGCTGGAGGCCTGGCCACAGTCTGCGCCCACCACCCTGGCTGGCCCTGCGAGTACACGTCTGGTCCGTGGACACACGTGTGCAGAGGCTTGTGTAGCTGGTACCCATGCAAAAAGGGCCACCTTTCTCTCATTTCTCCAAGCAGAGTGAAATCCTGCCCAAAGCCCCTCCCCACCACCACACCAGGGTCCCCCCAACCCCCCGCCAGTGCCAGGCTGGGGCTCACTCGTCACAGGGGCACCAGTCTCACCTGAGGCCTGTGTGTGTACTTGTATCTGTGGGCATAGCTGAGCTTGTATGTGTGTCCGGGGTCACCTAGGTCGGCGGCTCCCCTCTCTGCAGCCTCCAACCCACCCCACAGGCCAAAAACGAGAGGAACTACCACATCTTCTATGAGCTGCTGGCTGGGCTGCCCGCCCAGCTCCGGCAGGCCTTCAGCCTGCAGGAGGCCGAGACCTACTACTACCTGAACCAGGTGAGAGCCAGCAGGCGTCTGAGGGCCCTTGGCCTGGTCCCCTCCCGCCATCACTCCGTGTGGGCCGAGAGAGCCAAGTCGTGGCATCCTGATGGCCAGCGAAGGTGATGGAGGTTTGGGAGGGTGAGTTTGGACTTGGCGATGTCTCATCGTGGCAAGGGGGACAGGTGTCTTTGGGGTCCAAAGCCAGGGTAGGGGAGGCCGACCTGATTCTTCATTTTTCTGGAGCCTAGAATAGAACTAAGTGGCCTGGAGCGACTACACTTCCTTCCAGAGCCTCACTTTCGTCGTCTGTAAAATGGGGACAGCACAGTCCCGCTTTGCAGGGGTGTGTGAGGATTAGAAGAAGGAAACGTACACGAAGCCCTCAGCGCAGGGCCTGGTGTGCGGTGCCCGCTTGGAGCCTCCGACCTTCGGGAGTGGAAGGAGAACTGGGATCTCCGGCCACACTGCAGGCCGGGGCAGAGCAGGGACCTTGAGGGCTCCTGGCCCCCACCCAGGGTCCCCGACCCCTGCCCTCGCCCAGGGTGGGAACTGTGAGATCTCAGGGAAGAGCGACGCGGACGACTTCCGCCGGCTGCTGGCTGCTATGGAGGTGCTGGGCTTCAGCGCTGAGGACCAGGACAGCATCTTCCGCATCCTGGCCTCCATCCTGCACCTGGGCAACGTCTACTTTGAGAAGTATGAGGTGAGGGGACACCATGGCCGCACGGCCCGCTCCCTCGGGACGTGGGCATCCTCTGGAGGCTGAAGAACCGGCTGAAATACCGCCGGCTCACAGCCAGAAGCACAGACCATTTGGTCTTTTTCCCCCGCTTTGGGGTTGTCATCTTTTTCTAATTGACGTATGAGAGCTCTTTATATACGTTTAGGGAATCAGCCCTTTGTCTCTAGGGTGAATTGCAAATATATTTTCTAGTTTATCATTTATATTTTGATTGTTTACAGGTTTTTTGCTGTTTCAGTTTTTGGTGGGGTTTTTTGCTATGCAGATTTAAAAAATTATTTTCAGGTATTTCATTTATCAAGTCATATAAATTTTAGATTTTTTATCATTTTATTTTATTTTATTGTATTTTTGCGGTACGCGGGCCTCTCACTGTTGTGGCCTCTCTCGTTGCGGAGCACAGGCTCCGGACGCGCAGGCTCAGGCTCACGGGCCCAGCCGCTCCGCGGCATGTGGGATCTTCTTCCTGGACCGGGGCACGAACCTGTGTCCCCTGCATCGGCAGGCGGACTCCCAACCACTGCACCACCAGCGAAGCCTGAGATTTTGTATCATTTTAGAGATCTATCTCTCTAAAATTATAAAAGCCTATACCTATAATTGTTTGAAGACCTTTTATGGTTTCTGTGATTATTTTTTAACATTTAAATCTCTGGTTTATCAGGAATTTATTCTAGTAAGGTACAAGGTAGGGATCCTGTTTTTTTGTTTAGATAGTGACTCAGTCTCTCAACTTGAGAAATATGTATTTATCCCTTACTGAAAATTCCTGTATATGTTTGTGTCTAACTCCTGAGTTTTTTATTGTGCTTCGTTGACCTGTTTACGAACTGTGTCTGTCCCCACAGTGTTTTAATTATTCTAACTTTATGTTGTACCATCTCCAGGGACCCCCGTACTCCTCTTCTGTTTTAGAATTTTCCTGGCTGTTCTCGCTTGTTTCTGTTTTTTATAGGAACTCGTATAAAAAGCTTATTTAGCTCAAAATGCACTCCTGTGGGTGCTTTGCAGACGGACGCACAGGAGGTTGCCTCGGTGGTGAGCGCCCGGGAGATCCAGGCCGTGGCCGAGCTGCTGCAGGTCTCCCCCGAGGGCCTGCAGAAGGCCATCACCTTCAAAGTGACCGTGAGTCCCTGGGTGCGGGGTATGCCATCGAAGCCTCCTGCCAGCCCTGGACAGAGCTGCTTTGTGCCCCGTCCAATGTGGGCCCCCTGCCCCTCTCACCCACCCCCCAACCTGTCCATCTTCTGGGTCTGGCCCAGAGGTGGGTAACCTCAGACCCCAAAGGCATGTTTGGCACCAGTCTCCAGGCCTTTGCATAGGTTGTTTCCCCTGCCTGGAATGCTGTTCCCTTTTTCACGCCTACTGATCCTCAAGCCCCGACACAGGTACCCTCTGCTCCAGGGAGCTGTCCCTGACCCCTGGCTGGGCCAGTATCTCCCACACCCCTGCCCTCCCCTGGCTGATGTCACCATTGTGTCTGCTTCTGCCTCTGTCTCCCCCTCAGACCGGCAGCCCTCATCCCACCAGCAAGCCAGGCAGAAGGGGGGACGAGGGTGTCTGTCCTGCCCCTGGCTGACATCGTGCCTGAGACAAGTCACACCATCTCCCCGGCTCCCCTCCCCACGCACCCCACCCCCAGTCCTCTGGGGACTTTCCGGAGGTGGTGGCCAACCCACTGTCACTCAGGGGCTGCATCCCCCGCAGGAGACAATGCGAGAGAAGATCTTCACCCCCCTGACTGTGGAGAGCGCTGTGGATGCCAGGTGAGGCCACACCTCCCACCTGAGCCCCAGGTCCCCCGCCCCCTCGCTGTGCCTGCCCCCCCCCCAAACACCATCTCTGCTCCAGGGATGCCATCGCCAAGGTCCTGTACGCGCTGCTGTTTGGCTGGCTCATCGCCAGGGTCAACGCGCTGGTGTCCCCGCAGCAGGACGCGCTGTCCATCGCCATCCTGGACATCTATGGCTTCGAGGTGGGGCCCCGGGGGCTCTCTCACACCATCATCTGTTCAGGGCCCTCCCCTAAGATTATCTCCCTCCGCTCGCCCACAAGCACTCCCTGGGGCCTCCGGGCGCCAGGCCCTGTGGGCAACACCAGGGACCCCAGAAAGAACCAGACCTGCGCCCTGGCCTTGGGACGCTTCCAGGAGGGACTGGGTGGGATGAGGATGGACACTGACAAACACATGTGGTCAGAGCTGTAACAGAGGCAGCCTGGCGCTGGGGGAGCCTAGAGAAGAACCCTAGCTGGGCAGACCTCAGGTAAGGTTTCCTGGAGGAGGAGGAGACGTCCTGAGCTAATTCCTTAAAAACCAGTCAAGGCATTTGAGGCGGAGGGAACAGCCTATGCGGAGGCTCAGAGGTGTGGGCCGTGGTGTCTGGGGAGGTGGAAGTCATCTGGGCGGTTAGGGTGGGGGACATGGAGAGAGACAGGCAAAATCAGAATAACAGAAGTGGCAGCTGCTCCCGTGGCACCTGTTGTGTGCCAGCTGGTGTCCTAAGCACTTTGCTTTTTAGTTCACTTAATCCTTACAGCCACCCTGTGAGGTGGGCACTGTCGTTATCCCCATTTTACAGGTGGGGAAACTCAGGCATGGGGGGCTTAGAAAGCGGCAGAGCCAGGATTGGAACGTAGGCAGAAGGTTCCAGAGCCTGGGGCTTCAGCCACTGCATGTGCCACCTTGCGTGGGACTGTCAGGTTCTCACCTGTGCACAGTCGGAGCCACCGAGGGTTCTGGGCAGGGGGTCTGTGGGAGGGGCTCCAGTTTGCTGAAACTGCGGCCGCGGAAGGCGGGGATGAGTCTGCACGGGGGGTGGGCAGGCCCTGGGCGGCACGGACGGGCTGCTGGCCACGGAGGGGCCGGACCCAGCCTCACCACACGCCCAGCAGGACCTGAGCTTCAACAGCTTCGAGCAGCTGTGCATCAACTATGCAAACGAGAGCCTCCAGTACCTCTTCAACAAGATTGTCTTCCAGGAGGAACAGGTGAGAGGCCTCCGCCAGCTCTCTGTCCCGTCCCCGCTGGCCGCTGGGCCTCCTTGGATGCAGATGGGTTGTGCTGGGAATCAGCACACGCGAAAGCCTGTGTTATGGAGGGGCAGGTGCGGGGGTGCTGAGCGCAGAGAAGAGCCCCTTGGGGAGTCCTCCTCACCCTTGGCAGGGCCATTCCAGGCCGGGGGAGGAGCGGGGCCCAGAGGAGGTGGTTCATGTTGCCCTGCTGGGGAGTGAGCTCCCTGGGCTGGGAGGCGTGCACGCAGAGGTGCCCTGACCAGGGCCCCACATGGCGTCCGCCTGGGGGACGGGCTGGGAGGGACCCAGGGCTAGGAGGCAGAGGCCCGCCGCCTGCAGGAGGAGTACATCCGCGAGCAGATCGACTGGCAGGAGATCGCCTTCGCCGACAATCAGCCCTGCATCAACCTCATCTCGCTGAAGCCCTACGGCATCCTGCGCATCCTCGACGACCAGTGCTGCTTCCCCCAGGTGAGCCGTGGCGCTGTGTGAGCCTGCTCAGGACGCTGGACGTCTCTGAGCCTCGTGTCCTGCATTCCTCTCTGCTCTGGCGTGGGGTCGGGAGCTCAGGACACCCAACCTGCCATTCAAACCTGGGGTGACTGAGGCTGGATGGGGGCTCGGGACGAGGGGCTGCACCAGCCTGGGAAGTCATAGAAGGCTTCCTGGAGGAGGTGACCTTGTGCTTGGGCCTCAGATTCTGATTGGAAAACACAAGGGTGGGATGGGTGCTCTGGGCAGTGGGACTAGAGCGTGCAGAGACAGCTGAGCTGGATGGGGAGCAGCTGGGAGCACACCTGTCTTCAGGGTCCACTTACGCCGCCCCAGCCCGAGCAGTGGGCAGCCAGGGGAAGCGGGGACTTGTTCCTCCTCCCCGGTGCTCGCTGGGGACCATTCAGGGCTGGAGAATTTGCCATTAGGCAAGGAATGGGATGCCAGGCCCCTGTCCACCCGCTGACTGCCGCCTACCCCCAGGCCACAGACCACACGTTTCTGCAGAAGTGCCATTACCACCACGGCGCCAACCCACTCTACTCCAAACCCAAGATGCCACTGCCCGAGTTCACCATCAAGCACTATGCGGGCAAAGTCACCTACCAGGTGAGACCCAGAACCATGGCCTCCAGTGCCCTTCCCCACCGCTGGAGACACTCGCACCTGTTCCAGTTTTGGTCCTGCTGATCCTCAGCCGTGTGACCTTGGCCAAGTCACTTTACCTCTCTGAGCCTCAGTTTCCTTATCTGGAAAGTGGGGATGATAATAGTGCCTGTCTCACGGGGTGAGTGAGAGAAGTCCAGGGCCAGGGCGGGTGTGATGAGGAGGAGCCCCTATCAGCGGTCACTGTCACCACTGCCATCTCGGCTCATTCCTGTCCTGGAGACGTCTCAGGCCAGGACTTTTAGCCTCTGTCCCTACTGGGCCTCATTTTCCTCATCCGTAGAATGGGCACAGGACAGCGCCCTCACTGAGGATGGGGCCAAGACGTGGACTGGTCGTGTGAAGCTGTGGCTACTGCCCCTGCCCTGGGAGTGGAGAGGCTAGTGGGGCAGGAGGGGAGGGGAGGGGACCAGAGCAGGGGGAGGGGCCCGTCCCTCCTAGGATACACAGGGAGGCCGAGGCCTGGAGGGGCAGGGCCAGGGTCACCTGGGGCTGTGAGCCCCTGACCCACCGTCAGGAGGAGGGAGGAGGAGGGGGGCAGGCAGGCTGACACACCCCGGGGCTGCGTGGGGTTGGGGTGGGGACCAACCCGAGCTGCCCCGCCCCTCCCCCTTTCCAGGTGCACAAGTTCCTGGACAAGAACCATGACCAGGTGCGCCAGGATGTGCTGGACCTGTTTGTGCGGAGCCGGACACGGGTGAGCGAGCCCCTCGCCACCCCAGCCCCCCGCAGCCTGAGCACCCAGCCCACTGTTAGGCCCCTCTCCCAGCCCGGCAGGTGGGGTGGTACCCCAGCCCGGTCCTGCCTCTGGCTCACCCCACCCCGTCCCTCCCTGAGTGGTTCTTCCATCCCCACACCTTCTCGGCCTCCACTTCCTCCTCTGTCGAATGGGCACCCTCCCCCTGAAAACATTGCCAGAGTTCACGGCCAGGTCTGTAACAGGCCACCTCGGAGCCAGGCACGGAGTTAGTGCCTGTGTGTTCCCCAGCCACGGGCGGGCCCCTTGAAGGTGCTGAGCACCCTCACTTGAGAGGTATGCCAGCCGGGAGGACGTGGCCTCGCAGAGAGGACAGGGGTCCAGAGGGTCACTTTTCTGATCCCTCTGGTCCAGAGACTGACGCCTTTTGTTCTTTCCCTGTCTCTCTCTTTCCTCGTTTTTGCCTCTGGGTCCCTCCGCATCCCTGTCTCCTGTCTCCCGCGCCTTGACTGCTGACTGGCCCAGGTGGTGGCACACCTCTTCTCCAGCCATGCCCCGCAGGCTGCCCCTCAGCGCCTGGGCAAGAGCAGCTCTGTCACCCGGCTCTACAAGGCGCACACGGTGGCTGCTAAGTTCCAGCAGTCACTCCTGGATCTGGTGGAAAAGATGGAGAGGTGGGCGCGGGCACCCAGCCTCACCTCTGACCCACCCTGTGACCCTCAGGGGTAAGCACCCTCCTTCTCTGGGGCCTCACACTGCCCTCCTCCCACCCCTGTCCAGGTGTAACCCCTTGTTCGTCAGGTGCCTGAAGCCCAACCACAAGAAGGTATGTGATGGCTGAGGTCCCTGGGGGAGCCAAGTCCTCTCCCCATGCTGTGTGACCTTGGGTGAGTGGCTTTGCCTCTCTGGTCCTCCGTCTGTTGGGCCAATGTGCGGGCTCCCTATCTGAGCCTTCCTCCAGGAGCCAGGCCTCTTTGAGCCAGATGTGGTGATGGCCCAGCTACGCTATTCGGGGGTGCTGGAGACTGTGCGGATCCGCAAGGAGGGCTTTCCGGTGCGGCTGCCCTTCCAGGTGTTCATCGACAGGTACCTCGGTCAGGGTGGTTCTGAGCTCCAGAGACCCCTTCCCAGCCCACCATGGCCCTAGGAATACGCAACCCAGGATGAATAGGGCTTGCCACGCACAGTTGCTCAGATTGTGCAGTATGCAAGACCAGCACGTGCCAGCTGTTATATAGAAGATGTATTTACTGTTTTGCATTTTTTCATAGTTTTATTATGTGTGTGTGGATTCTAAAGAGTAGTAATTTTAATAGTTATTTTGACAAGTTTCCAGCAGATGGCGGTAAATCACCTTATTCTACTGAAACAATTTATTACAGTTTTTGGGTTGCTCAGTGTTGTTTTTTTTAAATTTTCATAATTTTTTAAAAATTAATTTATTTTATTTATTTTATTTTGGGCTGCGCTGGGTCTTCGTTGCTGCGTGCGGGCTTTTCTCTAGTTGCAGCGAGTGGGGGCTACTCTTTGTTGCGGTGCGCGGGCTTCTCACTGCAGTGGCTTCTCTTGTTGCGGAGCACGGACTCTAGGCTCACGGGCTTCCGTAGTTGTGTCATGCGGGCTCAGTAGTTGTGGCTCATGGGCTCTAGAGCGCAGGCTCAGTAGTTGTGGCGCACGGGCTTAGTTGCTCCACGGCATGTGGGATCTTCCCGGTCCAGGGCTCGAACCCGTGTTCCCTGCATTGACAGGTGGACTCTTAACCACTGCGCCACCCGGAAAGCCCTAATTTTCATAATTTTTGAGCTTACTTTTAAGGCCTCTTTTATTTTATTTTATTTTATTTATTTATTTTTGGCTGCATTGGGTCTTCATTGCTGCACGTGGGCTTTCTCTAGTTACGGCGAGCGGGGCTACTCTTCATTGCAGAGCACGGACTTCTCATTGTGTTGCAGAGCACGGGCTCTAGGCGCACGGGCTTCAGTAGTTGTGGCACATGGACTTAGTTGCTCCGCGGCATGTGGGATCTTCCCGGACCAGGGATCGAACCCATATCCCCTGTATTGGCAGGTGGATTCTTAACCATTGCGCCACCAGGGAAGTCCTCAGCAGAGTCTTGAGGACAGAAAGCCTTTTTCTGGTTAGAAGACACTATGAGTAGAGTCACTGCTGGGACTCGGGCTTCCGGGAGACGGGGGCTGGGGGCGGTGACCCCAAGGTCACCCACCCCCACGCTGGGTTTGGGCCCTGCAGGTACCGCTGTCTAGTGACCCTCCAGCACAACCTGCCAGCCAGTGGGGACATGTGTGTGTCCGTGCTGAGCCGCCTGTGCACGGTCACGCCAAACATGTACCGCGTCGGCGTCAGCAAGGTAAGTCCCACCGGCACTCAGCCCCTGGGTGCCCCACGGCTGGAGCCTGTGGGCTCAGAAACACTCAGGCTGCAGGCTACTGTCCCAGAGGCCATCCAGTCGAGCTGGTAAATGGATGCTGATCCTACCTCCGGACTTTGCCCGGCTGTTCCCACTGCCTAATTCACCATCCCGCCTTCCCCCGCCTCTCCAGACCCAGCGCATCCTCCACCCTACTCCAGGGCTGCCTTGTCTGTCTGCCTCCATGGACTTTTGGAGAGGTAGGGGCCTCCAGGCAGTCACATGGCCTTCCCCTGCCTCAGTCCTTGCCTCCTGCCCTCAGCTGTTCCTGAAGGAGCACCTGCACCAGCTGCTGGAGGGCATGCGGGAGCGCGTCCTGAACCTGGCAGCCCTCACGCTGCAGCGCTGCCTCCGCGGCTTCTTCATTCAGCGGCGTTTCCGCTCCCTGCGCCGCAAGATCATCTTGCTGCAGAGCCGGGCCCGTGGCTACCTGGCCAGGTGTGGCCCAGAGAGGGCAGGACTCCCTGGAGTCCAACGGCTAGGCTCTGGGAAGGCCGAGCCTGAACTTGGGTAGTGAGCTCCCTGTTCCTGGAGGCATGCAAGCTGAGAGTAGGGCCTCTGCAGGAAGGGTGATCAGACTCTCTGTATCTCTGCTTTTGGATGTCCTTCCCTCCCACCCCCTGGTCCTTGTGACTGGTGGGTGGGAATCCCTCCAGCCAAGAGGGTCCCCCCGCCCCAGCATGTCCCATACCCTGGGACTACAACCTGATTGGAGGTACATAGTCCAGACGGTTTAATCCAGGTCTTGCCACTCAGGTTATCGTGTGACCTTGGCCAAGTCACTGCCCCTCTCCGAGATTGTTTCCCTTTGTGCAGAGGGCCCCGGAGTGAAGTGTGGGCACTGATACCCAAGCAAGGCGGGTGTGGGCGTCTCTGCCCCTTGGTCACTCATGACCCCTGCCCTGAAACCCCCCTACTCAGACCCTCCTTTCCTCCCCACGCCCAGGCAGCGGTATCAGCAGATGAGGAGGCGTCTGGTGAAGTTCCGGGCCCTGGTGCACATGTGCACAAGCCACCGGCGTCACCTCAAGGTGCTGCAGGCCTGCCCCTCACCCTCCTCCCAGGAGCCGGGCCTGCCCCGTCGGGCTCCAGTGGGGGCAGCAGGAACAGGGAGGAAGCACTTGGCCCCCAGGCAGAGACTGCTGGTCTGGGCGGGCTTGGGTTCGAATCCCCGTTGGGCCCTCTGTAGCTGAGAAATCCCCACCCACCCCTTGGGGATGTGCAGGGAGTTGAATGAGAGGCTGCATGGGAAGGGTGTGGCTAGTACAGAGCTCCCAGCAGGGGCCCCAGTAACCTAACCGGGCATGATTAGAATTTGGTGACCTGAACAGCACTGGCTCTGGTGTTGCTCTTGCCTTCATGCCAGTCTCAGCTTATTGTTGTATAACCCACCGCCAGACAGACAGACATAACCCCAAAGCCCCGAGGAGCTGCGCCTCTACTGGAGGTTCTGTGGGCACCGGGGAGGGGCCCCATCACACGTCTCTCCGCTACTTCCCAGAAGTCCTGTGCGTCTCTCCTTCCCCAAAGTGTCACTCTGTGCCTTCTGCCTGTGTGTTTCTCGCTGTCTTTTCCCACACCACGTTTCTCTGGCCGCGCCTGTGCCCCCTCGTCTGTGAGGTGGGCCTGGGGCCATCGCCTCTGCCCGCCGCTGCCCGCCCTGACCATCTGCTCTCCTGCAGCCAAGGGCGGAGCGGAGGCTCTGGGTAGCGGAGGCGTGGCTACGGGGGCAGGAGGTGGGTGCGGGGGTCCGGGTGGCCGCAGGGGACAGGAAGGGAGGCCGGCAGGTGGGGGAGCAGCAGGCCTGTTTCCTCACCCTGTGCCGTCCCCCCAGGAGCTGAGCAAGCGGCAGGTGGTGGCCGTGGGGCACCTGGAGGTCCCGGTGGAGCTGGCTGGGCTCTTGCGAGCAGTGGCGGGTACATCAGTGCCAGGCGGTGTGGTGGGAGCGGGTGCGCGAGGGGACCAGGCCCCTCATGGCCTCCTCTGTCCACAGGCCTCAGGACGGGCCAGGTGCCCCGGGTGGCCCCCGTGCGGACTCCCCGGCTTCAGGCTGAGCCCCGGGTCACGCTGCCCCTGGATATCAACAACTACCCCATGGCCAAGTTTGTCCGGTGCCACTTCAAGGTGAGGGCTGGCAGAGGCCCAGTTAGAACTGGCACTGTCCTCAGCCTGGGGCTGGCTCCTGGCCACGCCCTGTGGGATCAGGTATGAGCCTTTCAGTTGCTGGGTCTGGGTCGTGAGGAGTCCGGGGTCTCCAGGGGCCCTGGATAGCAATGGAGGGCCCTCGGGGGCTCGGGACGTGGCTGTTTGGAAATGTTTCAGAAATTTAACGAGCGGTGGATCCACAGCACATCATCCCTGCTCCTCATTCCCTGCCCTCCGAGGGGGCCTCACGGGGGCTCTGTCACTGATACGCTGGTGTCTGCCCCTCTGCCAGCCGGTTACCCATCTGCACACTGGGACCTGTGTTTCCCAGGCTGCTGTGCCCCGACCTGGCCCAGAGCAGTGGATCCGGACGCGTCGTCTGTCCCAGCTCTGTGCCCACGTGCCCGCCCTGTGCCCCCAGGAACCTGCCTTCGGGATGCTGACAGCACCCCTGAGGACGCCTCTCACACGGCTGCCAGCGGAGTATCATGCAGAGGCCGTGGGCATCTTCAAGCTGGTACGGGTCTGCCTAGACCACCTTCGAATTCATAGCCTCTGCCCCCAAGGCCAGATGGCGAGGCCCCTCGCCCTGCCCTCCTGGACCCTCTAGCAGCCCAAGCCATGAGCCTGGGAGGGATGGGGTCGGATATGCATGTTAGAAAGTACCTTCTGGGGCGTGGGTGGTGCAGGAGGTGAGGGGCCTCCTGGAGGCCGGGCATGCGGAGAGGGGCTGGGGCTGTAGAAGGTTCGTGAGCAGGAGAACCTTGATTTTTCCCAAAGGCTTGGTCACCTGGCCCAGGCTATGGCTATTACACCGTAACATGGGGGACTTTCATATGGGCAGGGGGACATGGGAAGGACACGAGAGGGATGTGGGGTGGGGGTGGGGACCTGGTGGGAACAGCCCTCCGAGAGGCCCAGGAGAGTCTGTTTGTGGCCAGATCCTGCGTTTCATGGGCGACCCCCAGCTGCACGGAGCCCGGGACCACGTCTTCGGGAACTACATCGTGCAGAAAGGGCTGGCGGTGCCCGAGCTGCGGGATGAGATCCTGGCGCAGCTGGCCAACCAGGTGTGGCGCAACCCCAGTGCCCACAACGCTGAGCGGGGCTGGCTCCTGCTGGCCGCCTGCCTTGGCGGCTTTGCGCCTTCCCCGCGCCTCGACAAGTACCTGCTCAAGTGAGTGGAGCTGGGGGGCCCAGGGCGGACGCCAGGTCAGGCTGGACCAGGAGGGAGGCTCGGTCCTTGGAAGCTCAGGCTTGGGGGCTGGCCTGGGGCTTCACTGCGGAGGGCAGGAGTCGGGTGAGGCGGGATACAGGGCTTCTGGGACTCGGAGGTAGCCAGCCCAGGTTGCAGGGAATTTGGAAGAGAGGCGCTGACCTCTCACATCGTGGGGGGCGGGGTGTAGCGGTATGGTTAGGAGCGTAGACTCTGACAGTCTGTGTTCAAATCCCAGCTCAGCCTCGTATGACCTGTGTGACCTTGGGCAAATTACTTAATCTCTCTGAGCCTGTTTCCTCTCCTATAAAACGGGGCTGATAAGTGTACCTATGTAGTAGACTGTGTGAGGATTAAATGTGCAAACACGTGTGAAATGCTTAGAACAGAGACAGGCTCACGGTAAGTGCTGTGTGCATGTAGCCGTTGTCAGCATCCTGGTCTTGATAAGATGATGGTGATATTGATGTCACCGTGCTGGGCGATAAGAATGATTTGCAAGCAGGCCCTGGGCAGCATCCTAGTTCTGACACTTACTTGCTGTGTGACTGGGGCCAAGTCACTGCCCGTCTCTGAGCCTCATTCCTTACCTGGAAATTGGGGATGGTAACAGGACCCACCTCACAGGGTAGCTGTGAACTACAGAGCGTGCAGAGCTCCCCGGAGCCTTGTGCAGTAGGGGCAGCTCCCTTGGCCGGCCCTGGAAATCTGTGCCGGGGGCAGGGCCACTACCTGCCTGCTGGGCTTCCCGTGGGCATGGCTCTAGCTTCCCTCCGGTAGCTGCTGTCTGCCTGCTTCTCTGGTGCTCCTGGCCAGGCTGCCAGCGGTGGGGAGTGGGCAGGGAGCCCGGCATGAGGAGTGCCCGCCACTGATAGGGATCAGGCTGGCTGGTCCTGGGTCAGGTTGAACCCTCACGGCCGTCTCTGTGAACTTGGAAGCAGGCTCAGAGAGGGCCGATGACCGCCCGGGGTGGCCTGGTGAGGGAACGGAGGGAGTCCCCAGAGGCCAGGTCTTTGCCCACACCCCCGGCAGACCCTATCCTGGCAGTGACATTTTGCTCCAACAAGCTTAGGTGGGCCAACCTGGAACCTCTTTGGCCGTCCTTGGACCTCTGGCCTGGACACTTTCCACTTAGCCCAGGAACTCTGGGCTGCCCGAGATCATTTGTAGACCACTTTCAGAGCTCTGGGCCGGCCTGGGCCCTCTGACTAGCCTCGGGGTCTTCCCCCACTCCGGCCAGCCTCGGGGTCTTCCCCCACTCCGGCCAGCCTCGGGGTCTTCCCCCACTCCCGGCCAGCCTCGGGTCCCTCCTCATCCTCGCACCAACTCCTACCCACCAGGTTTGTGTCTGACTATGGGCGGAATGGCTTCCAGGCTGTGTGTCAACATCGCCTCATGCAGGCCATGGGCCAGGCCCAACAGCAGGGTTCTGGCGCTGCCCGCACCTTCCCTCCGACCCAGCTCGAGTGGACAGCAACCCAGGAGAAGGCCGGAATGGTGCTAGACGTGGGCTGCTTCAACGGTGAGCTGCCCTCTCCCTGCATGGTGCTGCTCCCCGCACCCCCCGCCCCTGCCCCATGGCGGGGCAGCCGGAGTCAGCAGGCGCCAGTAGCCTGGGGTTAGGAGGCGCTGGGGAGGGGCCTGCGGGATGTAGCCCTGGAGAGAGGTCAGTGTGTGTGGGCACAGGGGGGCTGGACCTGGAAGGGGGGAGGAGAGCCAGGGCCGTGAGATGCAAATTCAGGGTCCAGGACGAGAGCGCGGGAGCGGCAGGACTGGCCCGTAGATGCTCCGGGCTGAGCCCTGCACCTGCTGCCGCCCAGGTGACCAGTTCTCCTGCCCAGTGCACTCCTGGAGTACGGGGGAAGAGTTGGCTGGAGACATTCTGAGGCACAGGTGGGCTCCTGGAATGCCCCACCCAGTGCACCCCTGTGCATCTTGGAAGGAGGAAGGGAGGGGCAAGAGGCCAGGCCCCCAGCCCCAGAGGGTCCATTCCAGCATGAGTGATGTCTGGCTCCCATCCCAGGGTCTCCCCCGCTGGTACCTCTTGGCTCTGTTCCTTACTCCCAGCCCTTCGCGTGCTGTCTCCAGGGGGCTGGCCGACGGCTGGCGGGGCTGGACGGTGGCTATGAAGAAGGGGGTCCAGTGGGCAGAGCTGGCCGGCCACGACTACGTGCTAGATCTGGTGTCGGACCTCGAGCTACTCAGGGAGTTCCCGCGACGGAAAGCCTACTTCATCGTGGGTGCAGAGGGGCCCACGGCTGGCAGGGGAGGTCCCAGGTAGAGATGGCCTCTCCTGGCACAAGGCTCCCCCTCCCGGATGCTGGCGGTGGGGGACTACGTTCTGAACTTAAGCTTAGGGGTCCTCACGGAGGTGGGGCTCGCCAAAGGGCCCTGCCTTTAAAGGGAGAGAGTCAGCCAGTTCCGGGGCGCAGGAGAGAACGGGGGTTCTGGGAGGGCTCTGGGTCTCTGGGGGTTCAGCTGCTCTGTGTTCTCCGTCCCCACAGGGTGTTTGGAAACAGCTGGGACTCGGACGAGGATGCGCCCGCTAGGCCCCAGCCCCCGGGGCATGTGCCCGTCGTGGCCAACTCCGATGGGTACTGCAGCCACAATGAGGACGGTACAAATGGGGAGATTGAGGCCCAGAGAGGGACAGTGACCCACCAAGGTCAACCAGCAGTGGCCGCTGTCTCTGGTGGGGAGGGAGCCTGGGAGCTGGGAGTGGTCATCAGCAGGAGAAGAGAACTTGACTTTTGTGTCCCCCAACCCCGCCAGACTCAGACAGCCTTGGGGAGCCCGCTGTGCCCCACAGAGGACTGGACTGCTACCTGGATAGCCTCTTCGACCCCGTGCTGTCCTACGGGGATGCGGTAGGGACGCAGCAGGGCATTTGCAGACCACAGCACGGCGTGTGCACACAGGAGCCTCTCTCAGCCAGGGTCATGGGGTGGCGTGTCCGCTCTGGATCTCTGCTGGGGGTCAGGCAAAGGATGAGGGTGTCCTAACAGCTAGAGGTGCTCGGAAGGACCCACAGCTGGGGGTCCAGGACACCCTGGGAGCGGCCCCCTGGGCACCCTTGCTCACTCTGGGAACTCCCAGGAGCCCGTCCAAGGCATAACGTGAAGCCCTGAGCAGGGCGCAGCCCCTTTGAGCCTCAGTTTGCTCACCTGTGAAAGGGGTGGTTTGGGGCTCGCAAGGTTGCTAGAGGCCTGACCGGGGTGCTGTGTGGGCAGAGGCCGGGCACACAGCAGATGCTGGCCGGTGGGAGGCCCCCGGGATGCAGGCAGTGGTGGTGTCAGGTGCCTGTTGCCTTGGAACCTGGGGAGTACGGCACTGGGGCAGTCACTTGAGCCACCTGCTCCCGCTCCCAGGACCTGGAGAAGCCAACAGCCATTGCCTACCGCATGAAAGGGGGAGGCCAGCCTGGTGGAGATGGCAGTAGCGGCAGCAAAGGCAGCCCCCGGAGACCTCCAGAGCCAAAGCCAAAGCTAAGTCAGTGCCTGCCCCCGGTCGGTTCCAGGGTTGGGCAGGGTGGAGCCCCTCGGTTCTCAGGGCTGCTTTGGCCCTAGAACAGCGGCAGCCTCGGCTGTGGGGGGAGGTTGAGCCGGCGGAGGAGGGGCAGGCATGGTAGGGAATCCCCCCCATCTCCCGAGCCTCTGGATCCACGTCCCCTGACACGGCCCCCCCAGTTCCAGGCCTGGACGCCTCCACGTTGGCCCTGCAGCAAGCCTTCATCCACAAGCAGGCTGTGCTGCTGGTGAGTGCCGGGGTTGGGGGCTGCGGGGGGCAGAGCCTGGGCCTGCCCGCTCACCACCACTACTCTCCCCAGGCCCGGGAGATGACCCTGCAGGCCATGGCGCTCCAGCAGCAGCCCCTGAGTCCCAGCCCAAGGCCATCACCCCCAGAGGTGAGCCTGGTTCCCCAGGTGAGTGCTGTGGTGCCCTGGGGCATCGCTGCGCCTCTCTGAGCCAGGAGCCCCCCTCAACCCCTCTTGGGCAGACGTGGGGTCCCTGAGAGCAGACTGATGTGTCCCGGGAAGTCCACCCCACATCCCGCTCTCCACAGAAACCCCTAGCGCCAGAGGCCCGGCCGAAGTTCGTAGGCACTGGACTCCCGGCCAAGCCCGTGCTCTTGCGCTCCGCTCCAAAGCCTGTGGCTCCCGCTCCTCTGGTCAAGGCCCCGAGGCCCCCCACCAAGCCCGTTGCTGCCCCCATTCTAGCTCAGGGCCGGGCGCCTCCAGAATCCAGTAAGTGTCCTCTCCCGGCCGGGGGGCCTCCCACTTCCCAGGGCAGGGCTGGGAGGGCAGTCTCACCTGTGCCCCCACGCCCCTGCCGCAGCTTCGCCCGGCCTAGAGCTGGTCCGGTCCTCGACCCTCAACTCGGAGCACTTCCCGCAGCCCACGCAGCAGATCAAGGACATCGTCAGGCAGCACCAGCAGCCGCCCCGGGGAGGCCGGCCCGAGGCCTTCAGGTCAGCCTGGCCTCCCCAGCCCTCTGGCCGTCCAGACGGCGGCCTCCCCACGGGCCTGCGTGGCCGCCACCCATGTGCCCGTCCGCTGGGTTCGCAGCGTCCCCGGCCCAGCAACTTTTAGGGAGTGAGTCTGTTCACACAGGTGGTCCAGATGAGCCACCCGGGCAGAGGGAGGCCAGGACCGCTCTCTAGGGTGTGCTGTGTGACCCCACACCCGCCTCTGGTCCTCTCTTGGTCCTCGTTTATAGTGATGGGGGTGGAGGAAAAAGTTCCCTATCGTAGGATTATGTGGCTGGGAAGAGGAGACTCAGTGTCCCACCCACCAGGAAGGACGGCGGGAGGGTGTTCGTGAAGCGGCTGGACCCCCACGAGGAGGCCCTGATGATCCTGAGGGGGCAGATGAGCCATGCAGCGGCGGCACCTGGCACCCAGGTGAGGGGCAGGGTCTGGCTGGGCCCAGGTGGAACAAAGGACAAAGTGGGGCCTCTGGGGGAGCCTCAGAAACCAGCTGCCCCTAGAAGCTGTGGCCTTGCTGCTCCCCCCTGAGCGCTGTCTTTGGGGCAGGGACAGGTCCCCAGAGAGGCCGTAGCCCTGGTGAAGCCAGTGACCAGCACACCAAGGCCATCCGTGGGGCCCACTCCAGGTGAGGGCCAGGAGGGAGGGAGGGAGGGGCCTGAGGGCAGGTGTCCAAGTGTGAACACAGGTGAGACTTGGTCTGTGTGACGGTGGCAGGTGTGTCCGTGTCCCTGGACCCGTGTGGACCTACAGTGTGGATGTCTGTGTAATTGCATCAGCACTTAACACTGATTTCAGGCCAGGCCCACTCTGACTTCACTAAATCTTCACTAAGACCCTTCAACACAGTACCATTTGTGCCTCTAGATGTTACAGGTGGGGAGACAGGCACAGAGAGGTTAAGTGACTTGCCCAAGATCACACAGCTCCAAAGTATCAGATCAGGGATAGAAACCCAGGGCTCCTGGCATCACAGCTGGAGCCCTAACCTCTGCATCCCCTGCCTCACGGCAGCCACAGCCATCTTAACAGAGATCAGTCGGTTCGCGTCACGCCCTGCCAACAACGCTCCAGTGGCTCCTGGGATAAACTCCAGACTCCTCACTGTGGCCTACGTGACACAGCATGACCTGCCCACCTCCCCAATCCCACCTCCTCCCGCTCCCCCCTCAGACACTCCGTTCCTCACTGTTTCTGGCACACACCGAGCTCACTCCTGACTCAGGGCCCTTGTCCTTGCTGTTTCCTCTGCCTAGAATGCTCTTCCCGGAAGATCTTTGCATGCCCGGCACCTCTTCATCATTCAGGTCTCAAGTGTCACCTCCTCAGAGAGGTCTGCCCGACCGCCCAGACCGAACGCCCCTCACAGACCAGCCCCCAGACTTCCCTAAGTCACCGGTTTTATTTCCACCCCAGCTCCCGGCACTGAGAGCTCTGTCCTTTCTGAACTGTCTGTTCCGCCCACACCTGCTGGGGCCTGGCCTCCAGGCAGCGGCCTGTCTGTCCTGCTCCCGGGCCCCCCGGCCCCTGGCTGGGCCTGCAGGCGCCGGGTCTCCGTGTGCGGGGAGGAGGGCTGGGCTGTGTGAGTGTGCACGTGTGCCCGCGTGATCAGGTGTGTCTACGCCACGGGCCAGGAGGCCTGTCTGCCCCAGCCCGCTCCCGCCCCTGCAGTGCTGTCCTCACGGTCCCTGGAGCCGGCCGAGGACCCCGTGCAGACGCGGCTGCACCGCCTCCTCAGCCCCGACTTCTACGGCTACCAGGATGCCCCCTGGCAGATCTTCCTGCGCAAAGAGGTGTCGGAGCCCGGCTGGGGCTGGATGGGGGCCGAGGGGCCCGAGAGGGGCGGGAGACTGGGTCAGGGCAGAGCTGAGCCAGGGTCAGGGTCAGAGCGCGGCTGGTGCGAGCGAGTGGGGCTGCAGCGGGGGAGGGGCCTCCAGAAGGTCCTCACGGAAACCCCGCCCCCACAGGTGTTCTACCCCAAGGACAGCTACAGCCACCCTGTGCAGCTGGACCTGCTGTTCCGCCAGGTGAGGGCCTCTCCTTCCTAAATGCCTCGTGGACTAGGCAGGGCACGGGACGCGTAGCCTAGTCGTCTGCAAATCCCCCTCCTTGGATTTGGGGTCCTCGACCACAGTGAGGAGGGGAAGCTGTTCTGCCAAGTCCCCCACTGTAGACAGGGTCGAAGAGCCCACTGTCCCACCTAACCAGACTCACAGCTGGTCTGAGCTACACGGGGCCTGGGGTCCAACCCAAGCCCCACCATACAGATGAGGAAACTAGGGCTTGGGGAGGGTGGAGGTGAGGAGAAGGGAGAGGGTCCTCGGAAGTGGGACCTGATTTACACAGATGACCCCACTGTTGCGTAAAGGCACCCCTGCCACATTCCCAGTCATCCTAAAACAGTCCAGCGTGGGCTCCCGGTCGGGGGAGTCCCACGGGCTGCCCGCGTCACACTCGTCCCACAGATCCTGCACGACACGCTCTCCGAGGCCTGCCTGCGCATCTCTGCGGAGGAGAGGCTCCAGATGAAAGCCCTGTTTGGTACCGTGGGGGGCCAGGGGGAGGGAAAGATGTCGATGGGGCAGCCAGCTAGACCCTGCCCCGCCAACCCTCCTCGCTCTGCTCCTGGCCTCTCCCACGGCCCGGCCGCAGGTCTGGGTTGGGCTCTGCCTGACCGGCTGTGGCCTCGGCTGTCCCTGTCTGTCTGTGGACATCAGTTTCCCAGTATGGACACTGGGAACACAACAGACTGACACCTCCTTGCTGAGGGTCAGCCTCCCCCCATGCCATGTGGGTCAGTCCTGACCCGACCTGTGTCCCTTAGCCCAGAAGCAGCTGGACACACAAAGGCCCTTGGTGACAGAGAGTGTGAAGCGGGCCGTGGTCAGCATTGCACGCGACAGCTGGGAGGTCTATTTCTCCCGCCTCTTCCCTGCCACGGTGCGAGCCCCCTGCCCGCCCCCTGCCCGCCCTGGGGCTCCAGGGATGAGGCCGGAAGAGCCTCACGTGCCACTTGTCCCCACCTCAGGGCAGCGTGGGCACCGGCGTGCAGATCCTAGCTGTGTCCCACACGGGCATCAAACTCCTGCGCGTGGTCAAGGGCAGCCACGAGGCTGGTGGGCCGCTTCGGGTCCTGCGCACATACAGGTGACTGGCAGGCGGGCGGGAATGGGGCTGGCCGGATGCTGGACATGGGCTGGCACCAGCGCTTCCTCACCGGCTTGCTTCACAGCCAGTGACTGAGTACGGTTGGCCCTCCATATCCGCAGGCTTCACATCCACAGATTCAACCAACCGCGGATGGAAAATATTCAGAAAAGAAATTTCAGAAAGTTCCAAAAAAGCAAAGCTTGAATTTGCCACTCACCAGCAATTATTCACATAACGTCTACTTTGCTTTTATGACTATCTACACAGCATTTACATTGAATTAGGTGTTGGGAGTAATCTGAAAAGAAAAAAAAAAAGTAATCTGGAGGTGGTTTAAAGTACACGGGATGTGCATAGGTTATATGAAAATATCAGACCATTTTACAGGAGAGACTTGAGCATCCGTGGGTTTTGGTGCCCTCGAAGGGCCCTGGAACCAGTTCCCCTCGGATACCGAGGGGCGACTGTGCCTACGATATGCATGGCTCTGTGCCAAAGCCCTTCAATCAGGGAAACAGGCTCATAGAGAGGTGTTGCTTGTCTCGGGTCCCACAGCCAAGAAGTGGGGAGCTGGGAGCCACTGCCCCATCCCCATCTCCGTCCACGCCGCAGCCTGGCCCTCACAGAGCTCGCTGTGCAGCGGGGGCGACCGTGTGAACAGCCAGATGCAGACGCAGCTTGGAAGGGAAAGGGTGCTTCGGCGTGAGACCTTCCTGAATCCTCGGACTCCTCCCTCCTAGCAGCCCGCTTGTCCTTTATACCAGGGAACGGGGGAGCCTCACTCACTGGTTAGATGCAGGCTCCTTGCTTCAGGAGCTGGAGAGTTTGCTCAAGGAGTGAAAGAGATAGATCTGTGTGGGCAAAATCTGGGAGGTGGGATCATGAGGCAAAAAAATAAAAGGCACGATGTGGGGAGGGCTGGAAGGTTGTGGATTCACAGGGTGTGGGCAGCACAGTAGAGCTGCGGACAGGAGGGGAGGGGAGGCCGGCAGGGGCAGAAGGAGCAGGACGGGGGGTGGAGGGCATCCCTCTAGCTGCGGGCTCCTACCCTCATGCCACCTTCCCATCCTCCAGCTTTGCAGATATCCTGTTTGTGACCATCCCCTCCCAGAACATGCTGGAGTTCAACTTGGCCAGCGAGAAGGTCATTCTCTTCTCAGCCCGAGCTCACCAGGTCAAGACCCTGGTGGACGACTTCATCCTGGAGCTGAAGAAGGTCAGGGACCTCCTACAGGTGCCCCCAGCAGGGCTGAGGGCCCAGACCAGGGCTCGTGCCTGGGAAGCATGGACGCATGTGTGCGTCAGCAACTGTGTCCGTAGGCTCTTGTACGGGCTGTGCCTTCCAGCCGGGATGCCCGTTCCCCTCTTCCCGCTCCTTCAAAGTCCTTTACTAATGCCTCTGGGCTCCATGGCAGCTGCATTGCTCATCCTCCTGCAAGGACTGCATTGCTCGCCGCTGCCCACTGCAGTGGGAGCATCCGCCCACATGCTCCCTCCAGACCGGGCAGCCCCCAGGCCCGGCAGCTGGCCTCAGTGGGGAGGCTTCGGGAGGGGTGGAGGGGGTGAGGCCTGGGCCACTGCGGTGACATCCTGTGTGAGGGGCAGGGGAGTGGCCCCTGGCCTCCGGGAGGAGGGGGATGAGACTGCAGCCCTCACCCAGCCCCTGGCTGACCCAGGACTCGGACTACGTGGTTGCTGTGAGGAACTTCCTGCCTGAGGACCCAGCGCTGCTGGCCTTCCACAAGGGCGACATCATCCACCTGCAGCCCCTGGAGCCACCTCGAATGGGTCAGCGCCACGGGGAGGGGTGGGCACGGCGGGGGAGGCAGGGGTGGGTGGGCACGGCTGACGTAGGTCCGGCCCTCAGGCTACAGTGCTGGCTGTGTGGTCGGCAAGAAGGTCGTGTACCTGGAGGAGCTGCGGCGTCGAGGTCCTGACTTCGGTAGGTACCCTGGGACCCTCGTTCAGCTGCCAAAGCTGCTAGACCTAGAAACCCCAAACAGAGCGGATGCACGATTCTGGGTTCTGGGGTCCCAAAGGGTCTGGCCTGGCTGCAGCGCCTAAGGCGGCCATGCAGCCCAGGCCTCTGCCCGCATATCTGGCTGAAGGGTCTCCTGGACATTAGCGTTTCCATGTATGTGGCCCGAGGGTCCACAAGTGCTGCATTCTGCTCTCTGCAGCTCCTGCGGAGGGAATGCCTTCCCTTCCCAGAGCCTGCGTCCTCCTCTGTGAATGGCCCCGTGACATACCTCCCGCACGAGCTCTGTATCCCTGGGCCCCCCCTGCTCCCCAGATGAGACCCTCCCTCTGCTCAGAGCCCTTCCCGCCCCCTAGGTTGGCGATTTGGGACCATCCATGGGCGTGTGGGCCGCTTCCCTTCTGAGCTGGTGCAGCCTGCGGCTGCCCCCGACTTTCTGCAGCTGCCTGCAGAGCCGGGCCGGGGCCGCGCTGCCGCCGTGGCCGCTGCCGTGGCCTCCACTGCCGCTGCCCGGGAGGTGGGCCGCAGGAGGGAGGTGAGAGCTGCCCGGGGCTGGGCCGAAGGGCGGACACAGCAAGGGGGTCAGCCTGACTGTGGAGGTTGAGGGGAGGGGCTCAGCCAAGAGCAGGCCATCCTGGGGCCCGGCAGCCTGGTTGAGCTATAGCCAGACATATGACCTGTTGGGATGTGACCCCCCCGCAACGTGACCAGAGATGGCTGGAGGCGTGGCCAGTGGGGTAGGGTGGGTGGGGGTCAGCAGAAGAGTTGTGACCAGGCCACTGGGGCAGGACCAGCCTGAGCCGGCCAGCAGGCGAAGTCCACCTGGGCCGGGGTGGGGCCAGGTGAGGGGGGCAGGCCCAGTCCCGTGGCACAGAGCTTGCCAGGGTGGGGAGAGAGAAAGCAGTGAGGGGCAAGGGTCAGCCGGACCAGGCAACTGGGGAGGCAGTGGGCCCACAAGAGAGGGTCTGGGCACAGTCAGCCGGGGGTGGCATTGGGCCCACTCTGACAGGGCGGGGTGCGGCGGCCGGCTCTCTTGCAGGGTCCCCCAGTCAGGGCTGGCTCCGCCGACTGTGGGGAGGACGGCCTGGCTCTCCCACCGTACACAATGCTCGAGTTTGCCCAGAAGTATTTCCGAGACCCTCAGAGGAGACCCCAGTGAGTGGTGGCCCCACGCTGCATCCCCACCCTGGGGAGGGTCCCTCTGGGACTTCTTGCAGCCGCCCAAGCGGGAGGCCCCAGTTCTGGGCGGGGATGAGAAACCTTGAGGGGTGAGGCCCACCTGCAGCCTCCACTTCGGGAGCTTTGCTGCCCGGTGGGCTGACACGGAGTCAAGCACACTCCAGGTGGGAAGGGGGTGTAGCCAAAGCTCGGAGGCAAGACTGGTCAGTAGTGTCCGCTTCCTGTTGCAGGGACGGCCTCAGGCCGAAATCCAAGGAGGGTCGGGAGTCCAGAACCTTGGAGGACATGCTTTGCTTCACCAAGGTGTCTAGCCCCAGGCACCCTCTGTAAAATGGTGGTACAAGAGCCCCCTCCCAGGCCCGTGGGCCAAACAGCCTTGTCCCCAGTGGGACCCAAGCACTCAGCACCCCGAGGGCCCGCGTTCCTCCCAGGGGCGGTGTCTTCCCTAGTGGCGTCCCCGCTGCCTTTTGGTGGTGTGGACCCTCCTGTTGTAAGAGGAGGCACCACGTGGCCCTCCCCTCCTCCCCCTCCTGACCCAGTCCTCCCATCACAGACCCCGCCCCCATGACAGCCCTTCCCATTAAGACCCCGCCCCCTCCCGACCTAGCCCCTCCCATCAAGACCCCGGCCCCTGGTGACCCAGCACCTCTCCCCACAGACCCCGCTCCAGGACTCCCTCATTGAGCTCAGCGACAGCAGCCTCAACAAGATGGCCACAGACATGTTTCTAGGTGTGGGGGTGGGACTGCAGCCAGGGCTCTGGGCCAGGTGGGACCCCGCACTGTGACCCCTGCTCACCACCACCCCTTCTCTCAACTCAGATGTGGGGCCCCTGCAGAGAGGAGGAGCCTCCCCCTCCTCCTCTGGCCACAGCCTCCCGGGGAGGCGTCCAACCCCAGGGTCCCCAAGGTGGGCAGGCAGCTGGGGGTCTGGTGGCCCGAGTGGGACAGGTGTTTCCTCCAGCTGTGATGCGGTTCATGGGGGATGCCTCGCTGAAGGGCCAGAGTGAACTGGACGTGCTTTGCACCCTCCTGAAGGTCAGTCCAGCCGACTGCTGGTGCTCCCCTGCCTGCCCAGTGGCTCAGTTTCCCCACTTATCAACCAGAGTAGCAGGACTTTGGGGTGGGAAGCTCTCATGTGGCCCAAAGAGGAATGCATCCCACTGGTGGGGAGGGGTCTGGGGAAGGGGCACCAGGCCCATCTCCACGTGCCCACCCTGTTCCTATGTGCTGGGCGTGTGACCTGTGACCTGGCCCGCCCTCCTACAGCTGTGCAGGGACCATGAGGTCATGCGGGACGAGTGTTACTGCCAAGTTGTGAAGCAGATCACAGACAACACCAGCACCAAGCCGTGAGTGTCTTCCCCTCCCCCAGTGCATCCATGCTTCAGGAGGGGCCAGGTCAGCTTCCGAAGTCTCTCCCCCCGTCTCTCCCTCACTTCATAGACAGAGCATGCTTGGTCTGGGACAAGCCCTTTCTTGTCTCTAAGCTTCAGTTTCCTTATCTGGAAAATGTGATGATAATGTGTGAGTCCAGGTTCTTGGTTGCAAGTGACAGAAACCCAATTAAATCTAGTTTAAGCAAAAGAGGGTTCAGGTAACTGAAAAGTCTTACATAGGACTTCAGGCACAGCTGGATCCAAGTGTCATCAGGAAGCAGTCCTTCTCTATGTCTTGGCCCTGCTTTCCTCTGTGTTGATCTCATTCCCAAGCAACATATCCCACAGATTGGAGAGAAACATTTCCCAGCTCAGCAATCCCAGGGAAAGCAAGACTGACCCAATATTTGCAGCAAAAATTCCCAAATCCGGTCTTATTGGTCCCATACCCATCCCTGAGCCAACCACAACGGTTGGACGATACAGAGCTCTGATTGGCTAGACCTGGGTCATGTGCCTGTCCCCAAACCAATCACCATAGCCAGAGGGAGGCTGAACTCTTAATTGGCCAGATCTGGCTCCCACACCCATCCCTTAACCAGTCACCGTGGCCGGGGGCTGCAGTGTTCTAGTTGGCCGGTCCTGGCTCTGATATCCATCTCCAAACCACAGGGACTGGGGAGGGGTGGGTGGTTTCCCAAAGGAAGCCCAAGTTCTGTCCCTAGACGCCGGAGGTCCCCACAATGAAACCCTCACACCAGGGCAGCACAAAGGTGAGCTTCTGTGTCCTGCATACGACCAGCACACAGTGGGGACCCAAAGCGTGTGCCACCACCCTCCTGTCCACTTGCTCGCATCCCCCAGGAATTTCAGAGCCACTCAGCACGTCCTCCTGCCCCTCCCGCCCAGCCTTACCCGCCACCAGCTCTGCACAGGGTCCCCCGGCCCTCTTTCAGAGACCGTCACCCAGAGAGATGCCCCCGGGGAAGGCTTGTCTTTGGCCGGGGGTGGGAGGGGCTTGTCCTTTGCCTTCCCTACCTCCCACCTGGATTCTCAATAGAACACAGCTTCTGCATGGCTCTGGGCCCGCAGGCCCTGCTCTCAATGGGCAGGGAGGAGGAGCCTTCTCAGAAGATGAGCCGCCTGAGAGCGGGAGAGACTCCTGGCGTGGCACCGAAGTGCGGTGGCCACCTGCAACGTAGCCCCATGTGTGTCCTCGCAGGGACAGCTGCCAGCGAGGCTGGAGGCTGCTGTACATCGTGGCTGCCTACCGCAGCTGCTCCGAAGTCCTCCAGCCACACCTCGTTCGCTTCCTCCAAGACGTGGGCCGGACCCCGGGCCTGCCCTTCCAGGGTGAGGGGCCAGCGGGCGGGGAATCAGGGCCAAGGGCTTGTCTGCATGAGGACCAGCCGGGCAGCTGGCCGAAGGGCCTGGCCCTTCACAGGTGCCCGGGCAATGTTTACTAACGTCAGTCTATCCCCAGACGTTTGTGGAGGTCCCACAGGGGCGGATGCGATGGGTTGTCTGATGTAATGGGGGGGAGGATGGCGTATCAGGGAAGGCTTCCCAGAGGAAGTGTTGCTCTGGGTCGTGAGCACGTGGGAGGGACTTCTGGGTAGGCTGAGTAGCAGGGATGAAGGCCCGGAGAGGAGGACGTGTGGCATGTGGCATGTGGGAGTGGAGGCGGAGGAGGCAGCAAGGCCCTGTTTCTCTGGTCTTTGGGAATCAACAAGGGTCTTGAGAGGGTTCAGGCAGGGGCGCCAAGGCTGGTGGCAGGGTCTTGGCCTTTTCCCCTTGGATTTTGGAGGAAAGGGGCTGCTCCTCAGCCTTAGCCCCAGCCTAGCTCCCAGAGCAACCCCTGGGTCCCCCTAAGAGAGAGGCCAGGGCCCCTGTGGTTACCCCGGCGGCCGTGAAGGAGACGGGGACCTCACTCTCTTTGCTTCTGAAGCTGCCTCTTTGACTCAGACAGCAGACTTCCCTGGACTCAGAGGTGAAGAGACTCAGCTCCAGGGAAGGTGGCAGAGTGTGCCCAGTCCTCTTGACCCCTCCCCAGAGCAGGGCGAGGGCACTGCTTAGCCCAGAGAGGTGGGGAAACAGAGGGTGGGGGCTTCTGCACTGGGATGCTGCACACAGCCGCGTCATCTTAGCCACACACGGCCTGCAGGGGACAAGCCCCGAGTCACCAGCTGTCTGCGGGGCTCATGGATAATAAGCAAGGCGTGCGGGCCTCCGCTGCATGGGGTGGGGTTCAGATCCAGCTCTTACACTCTGGCTCTTGACCTTGGGTAAATCACTGCCCTCTGAACTGTCTCCTCAGCCGCTGAAGGGAGAGCAGACACACGGCCCCACCCTTCTACCCCCCGCCCCATGGACTCAGGGCTGGGGCCGGAGGAGCCCCTTTCTCCCCTGCCCACCCTGGGCCAGGCCCTGACTCCCGTTTCTGCAGGGATTGCCAAGGCCTGTGAGCAGAACCTGCAGAGAACGCTGCGCTTCGGTGGCCGTCTGGAGCTCCCCGGCAGCATGGAGCTTCGGGCCATGTTGGTGAGCGTTGCGGGGGTTGGGGTGAGTGAGACAGCCCGGCCCAGAGACCCCGTCACACGCACTCGCCGGCCCTGCCTGGTCCCTGTCGGGGACCCCCACGGAGGGGACAGCAGCTGGCCCAGAACCCCGGCCCGGCCTCTCCCACCTCCCCAATCTCCTCACCCCAGGCCGGCCGCAGTTCCAAGAGGCAGCTCTTTCTTCTCCCTGGAGGCCTCGAGCGCCATCTCAAGATCAAAACGTGCACCGTAAGTGACGGGATGTCTCCGTCGGACAGGGACCCCAGCCTCCAGGGTGGGCCCCCAAGGGTGCTGAGCCCCCCAGGCTCCCCCACTAGGCAGGATTTATCTCTCAAGAGGAGCAGCCTGAGCCTGGGGGAGGTGGGACCTCCAGCTCAGGATCAAACTGCAAATAAGAGACAGGCCAACTCGGAACCCGAGTCTCTCAGGCTCCAAAAGCTGTGCCCTTTCCTGCATGAGGCTGGCTCCCAGGGACCTCGGGGATCCTCGCCTCTGCGCAGGGGGTGTGGGTGGGCTTGGGGGCAGAGGTCGCCAGGCCAGTGCAGCCTCACGCTTCCCTCGCCGCAGGTGGCTCTGGACGTGGTGGAGGAGATCTGTGCTGAGATGGCTCTGACCCGCCCCGAGGCCTTTGATGAGTATGTCATCTTTGTTGTCACCAACCGAGGTGAGTGGCCAGAGGGTGCGGCATGCTGGGCCCACGCCCACCACCGTCACTGTAAGGCCCAGGTCAGATGCCACTTCCTCCAGGAAGCCCCTAGGCCCAGGTAGAGGGACCTCTCTGCCCTGAGCCCCCCCAGCCCCGTGTCTGTCCCTCTCTGCTTTGTTCTGTGTGACCTTGCCTGGCCCGACCTTGCCTGGCCCGTCAGATCACGAGTTCCTGGAAGACAGGGCTCCCCTGATGCCTCCCTCTGCCCCTCGGGCCACTCAGTGGGCCCTGCCCTCAAGGAGGATGAGACTTGATAGGACGCGACTCCTGGACCCACAAGTGCAAGTACTTTTTCCTGTCTCTTAACGCCTTAATAGTGGCCGTAAGGGCCCCCACCCTTGGTCTCACCTGGCCCTTCTCCGTTCAGCCGAACCCCTTCCCCCTGCAGCCCACCTGCTGTAGGCTGTGGCCTTGCTTCCTGCCACCAGCCTGTCAGTTCCATCCACCTCCAACCAGCTCTCCCGCTGCTGCCTCGGCTCCGAACCATGTATCCTCAGCCCTGCTTGCCCAGAGTCCAGCCAAGACACAGGGGGAGGGGAAGGTAGTAACAAAATGATCCCAATAACTGAATTTATGGAGCAGAGGCTATGTCCCAGGCACTGCTGAGAGCATGTCATCCTATAACCTGCTTTAATCCCCACCACAACCATATGAAATGAGACAGTTATTGTTCCCATTTACAGATGGGAAAACTGAGGCCCAGAGAGACTGTATTAGTCTCCTGTTGCCGCCATAACAAATCAGCACATACTCATTGGATTAAAACAACACACATTTATTATCATATGGTTTGAAGGTCAGAAGTCCTGAAACCAGAGTGTCCTCAGGGCTAACTCCTTCTGGAGACTCTGGGAAAGAGCCTTTTTCCCGGCCTTTTCCGCTTCTAGAGGCGCCCACATTCCTTGGCTCACGGCCCCTTCCTTCATCTTCAAAGCCAGCAGCGTAGCATCTTCCAATCTCTCCTTCTTTAAGGACCCTTGAGACTACACTGGGTCCACTTGGGTACCCACGATAAACTCCCCATCTCAAGATCCTTAATCACATTTCAAAGTCCCCTTTGCCATGAAGGTACATATTCACAGGTGGTGGGGAATAGGACGGGGACATCTTTGGGGTCAGGCTGCTATTCAGCCTGCCGCAGAGATTAAAGGACTTACCCAGGGTCACACAGTTGGGATTTGAACCCAGACTGTCTGGCCTCGAGAGTCTGGACTTTATCATCGTGCCACCCCCCCTCTCTTTGGTAAAATTTTACCGAAGGTGTGGGATGGGAAGCAGAAATGTCAGTTCAGGAAATGAAAACTTAAGCCTCTTGTACAGGCTGAGACCCGCTCAGTGCCAGACCCCACCGTCCTCCCCACCTGCCCCAGGAGACCAGAAGGGGGTTCTCCCCTGAAGGAGCTCTGCAGAAAGGCACCCACTGACCCTCCTGACCTGAGGCCTCATGTGCCCCTCCTTGTCTCCAGCCCTCCTCTGGAAAGGGGCTAGGCTTTCTCTGAGCACCATGCAGGGCACTTCCCTAGACCTAGACGGGCTATAGCTTGCGTTTACAACTTCCACAAACACAGACACCCTGTCCCATAAACGTGCTCTCCTTTACTGAGGATGCTGTGTCCCAGAGCGGGGAGGGGGCTTGCCACTCGTACCCCAGCCAGCTGCCCCTGGCTCCCCACAGGCCAGCACGTGTGCCCGCTCAGCCGCCGCGCCTACATCCTGGATGTGGCCTCAGAGATGGAGCAGGTGGATGGTGGCTACACGCTGTGGTTCCGGCGTGTGCTCTGGGATCAGCCGCTCAAGTTCGAGAATGAGCTCTACGTGACCATGCACTACAACCAGGTCAGCGCGCGGGCCCCTCTGAGGCTCTGGAACTTTCTGGGCTCCCCCGGGCCTTGGCGTTTGAGGCCTTCGTGATTCGGGCCCCGAGGTGTCTGCTCCCTGCATGGGCTCTGCTCTTCTGAGTCTTCCGGCGAGGCTGCCCAGATGGCACCCCTTCAGGAGGCTGCTCCGTCCTCCTTCCTCTGGCTCTCCTCCCGCGCTGAGCACTTGGCCTGTCCCTCGCTGAAAGGCTTTGCCTGGCCTTGTCATTTTCGTGGTGCTGCCCCTCCCCTTTGAGACTTGGTCGTCTGAGTCAGGGTCGTGGGGTTAACAAAGCCTGGTTCTTCCTCTTGTGCCGACACTTGTGGATGTGCTTGGACAGAGAGCGTGTGCTTCTCTGGAGCTGGTGCCGAAGCTGCGGCCGTTCCGAGTCCAAATCCGGCCACTGGGCTCTTGTGCCTGCGGGTCAGCCAGCGGCAGCCTGAGGACTTGTGGAAATGGGACCCCGGGTCCTGCATGCTGCAGGCGGGTGCCAGTGCTTCCCAGGGTCCTGTGGCTTCCCGGCTACAGCCCTCTCAGCTCACCATCATGTGTCACTCCTCCCAGAAGCCCAGGGAAGTGACAGGCCACCCTCCCCCGGAAGTGAGTGGGGCTGGAACCACTCAGTGTCTGTATCTGCGCCTCCCCGGTTGCCTGCCCAGTGCCTGGCCGCCCGCGGACCCTCACCTGCATCACCCCGTCCCCCACAGGTGCTGCCCGATTACCTGAAGGGCCTGTTCAGCAGCATGCCGGCCGGCCAGCCCAGCGAGCAGCAGCTGCAGCAGGTGTCCAAGCTGGCCGCGCTGCAGCACCGAGCCAAGGACCACTTCTACCTGCCCAGCACGTGAGCACCCACCCAGCCTAGCCCGTCCAGCTGGGACCCCACCTCCAGGCACGACAGGTCGCTTCCAGCTGGTAGTAATAGCTCAGAGCAAACTGAGTGATAAAAAGCTTTCAGGACGCACACCCTGTGGTCCAGGAAATACACATGGCCCCGCAGAAAGATTTGGCCATGGAAACGTTCACTGTGGTGTCGCCTACAATCTCCGACGACAGGGAATTCCTTTAAAAAATAGTGGGGGGACTTCCCTGGTGGTGTAGTGGTTAAGAATCCTCCTGCCACTGCAGGGGTCACGGGTTCAAGCCCTGGTCCGGGAAGATCCCACATGCCGCGGAGCAACTAAGCCCGTGCGTCACAACTGCTGAGCCTGCACTCTAGAGCCCGCGAGCCACAACTACTGAGCCTGTGTGCCACAACTACTGAAACCCATGCACCTAGAGGCCCTGCTCCGCAACAAGAGAAGCCACCGCAATGAGAAGCCCGCGCACCGCAGCCAAGAGTAGCCTCCGCTCGCTGCAACCAGAGAAAGCCCGTGCGCAGTAACGAAGACCCAACACAGCCAAAACTAAATAAATTAATTAAAAAAATAAAATTAAAAAAAATAAATAAAAGATCCCTCGTGGCACAACTAAGACCCACTGCAGCCTAAATAATAAATAAATATAAAAAAACAAATTGCGGGGCGTCAGGCAGCCTTTAAACTGATGTTTTTGAAGAGGCAAGACATCAGTCATCCAGGCTTTCCATCTTTGGGCCTCTGTACTCTTTTTTTTTTTTTTTTTAAACAAATTTATTTATTTATGGCTGCATTGGGTCTTTTTTTTTTTTTAATCTGGCTCCTGAATTTATTTATTTATTTATTTATTTTTGGCTGTGTTGGGTCTTAGTTTCTGTGTGAGGGCTTTCTCTAGTTGTGGCAAGTGGGGGCCACTCTTCATCATGGTGCGTGGGCCTCTCACTATCGCGGCCTTTCCCGTTGCAGAGCACAGGCTCCAGACGCGCAGGCTCAGTAGTTGTGGCTCACGGGCCTAGTTGCTCCACAGCATGTGGGATCTTCCCAGACCAGGGCTCGAACCCATGTCCCCTGCATTAGCAGGCAGATTCTCAACCACTGCGCCACCAGGGAACCCTTATTGGGTCTCTTGTTGCTGCGCACGGGCTTTCTCTAGTTGCGGCGAGCAGGGGCTACTCTTCATTGCAGTGCCTGGGCTTCTCATTTGCGGTGGCTTCTCTTATTGCAGAGCGCGGGCTCTAGGCGCACAGGCTCAGTAGTTGTGGCACACGGGCTTAGTTGCTCCGCGGCATGTGGGATCTTCCCGGACCAGGGCTTGAACCTGTGTCCCCTGCGTTGGCAGGCGGATTCTTAACCACTGCACCACCAGGGAAGTCCCCTACTCTCTTAAAAATAAGACCACAAAGGGCTTTTGTTTCTGTGCGTTGTATCTATTGATATATTTACACTATTCAAAATTAAAACTGAGGTACTTCCCTGGCCATCCAGTGGTTAAGACTCCATGCTTCCACTGCTGGGGACCCAGGTTTGATCCTTGGTTGGGGACTAAGATCAAACAAACAAACAAAAATAAAAACTGAGAAACGATTTAAAATATTGACTTAGTAAGTAATTAAAAAGAAGGACACCCCGTGTTAATATAAAGGCGTATATGTGATAATTGTAATACAAATAGTGTTAGGTAACTTACACATTAATATAAATAAGTTAATGAAAACACAAGTGTATTTTCCCAAAAACTCCAGTGAGAAGAGCGGCACTGTTTGACATTCTGCAAATCTCTGTACCATTTGGCGTGACAGACGGCAGCTGGATGCCTGCCTCTGCCTCTCTGTCAGTCTGTTGTGATCTCACTTGTCACGTAGCCTCTGGCAGACTCCACCGTGCACTTGTGAGGGAACGAGAGGGGAGAACAGATGACCGCTCATGTTCTTAAGGAAGTGGCGTTGCCCTCCCAGACCCTCGGCCACACTATGAGAGCCCCTGGTGTGAACCAGCGTAGGGAAGGCAGTGGACTGTGGACAGAGGATGTCCCGGTGCCCAGCACACTGTAAGGGCTCAGCACCCAACTCTCTTTCTGTGCTGTCATTTTAAGGGGAAAGTGCAGGAAGCACAGAAAGGTATCATCCCAGCCCCGGAGAAAGACAGTTGTGGCATTCCTACTCTTTGCAAGGCACTCTGCACACACTGTCTCAGCTAATCTCCCCAACCGCACTTTTTAATTTTTAAAATTTATTTATTTATTTATTTATTTCATTTTTGGTTGCATTGGGTCTTTGTTGCTGCGCGTGGGCTTTCTCTGGTTGCGGCGAGCGGGGGCTACTCTTGGTTGCGGTGCGTGGCCTTCTCATTGAGGTGGCTTCTCTTGTTGCGGAGCACGGACTCTACGCGCACGCGCTTCAGTAGTTGTAGCACGCAGGCTCAGTAGTTGTGGTGCACGGGCTTAGTTGCTCCGCGGCATATGGGATCTTCCTGGAGCAGGGCTCGAACCCGTGTCCCTTGCATTGGCAGGCGTATTCTTAACCACTGCGCCACCAGGCAAGTCCCCACGCGCACTTTCTTTACCCCTTTTACAGATGAGGAAACCGAGGCCCAGAGAGGGGATATGGCTTCCCCAGCTAATAGGTGGTAGGACCAGGATCCAGACCTGGGAAGACTGGGTCAGATGCCAGGCTCTTACCCAGCAGAGCAGAGAGGAAAGATATTGCCTGGAGGGTCTTTTGGGGGGTTCCCCTGACATTCCCCCTTCCCCAGTGTGCAGCCCATGGCAGCCGGGACCGGTATTTGTTGGTATTTTTCAGATGTCCTGAGACACAGGGCTGCCCCAGGGCAGCCAGCATGTGTCAGGGGGAGGCCTGGCCTGGTGGGCCCAGTGCTCTGTGCCCTCCGGCTCTGACCAGCCACTGGTGGTTGCTTTGCTGCCCTGATATTTCCCTCAGCGTGTGCTTCTCACCCCTTTGGCCTGGGCTTCTCCCTGGGGCGGGGGCTACAAAGGACGAACCCACCTTGGGTTCAAGCCTCGGCCCGGCCCGGTCACTGTGTGACCTTGGACTGGCTAGTAAACTTCTCAGAGTCTCTGTTCCCTCCTCTGCAAACGGGGAGCCTAGTGGTACTGGCCAGCGGTTATTGAGCACCTCCTGTGTGCCCAGGCACTGAGTCATCCTCACTCCCCAGCGAGTAGGGGTCCAGGAGGTTTAGCATAAAGCCTAGCGGCACTCAGTGCGGCTTTTCCTTGCATGCCAGGCGCGAGGCCCAGGAGTACATCCCGGCCCAGCTCTACCGCACTGTGGCCGGCTCGGCGTGGCTCAGCCTGCTTGGCCAGCACCGGCAGCAGATGCAGGCGCTCAGCCCCCACCAGGCTCGCGCCCAGTTTCTGGGTGAGAAGAAGTCCGGGCTGGGGAGGGAACCGTGGGGGCCTGGTCGAGGAGGGTGGGGTGGAGGCACCTTTGCCTTTGTACAGAGGCATTTTTGGTGCCAGCTTTCTAAAGTCCTCACCGGGGCCCCACCTAGGCTGGGGGCCCCAGCAGGGAAGGAGGGGGGCCTGAGGCCGTTAGCTGGACCAGCGGGGGGGGCCGCCTGAGCAGGTGGGGGGCGGCACTGAGGCGCCGGCTTCACCTGCCCGCCCCTCCCCCGCCCCAGGCCTCCTCAGCGCCTCGCCCATGTTCGGCTCCTCCTTCTTCTTCGTCCAGAGCTGCAGCAACGGCGCGGTGCCCGCCCCCTGCATCCTTGCGGTCAACCAGAATGGCCTCAACTTCCTCAGCACCGAGACCCACGTGAGTGGCCTCAGCCCAGCCCCGCCCCTCCCCCCAGGAGATGGGAAGTCCAGCTCCACTGCTTACACCTGCGTGACCTTGGGCGACGCTTCTTCCCCGTCCGAGCCTCACTGCCTCACCTGGGATGCAGGGCTGTTGTCAAGGTGAAAGGAGGTGAAACACAGGCCAAAGCTCAAAGCCTGTGTTAGTCTGCTGGGGCTGATGGGGCGGGGCTTCAGCAACAGAAATTGTTTTCCTGGTGGTTCTGGATGGTGGACATCTAAGATCAAGGTGCCCGCAGGGTTGGTTTCCTCTGAGGCCTCTCTCCTTGCTTGTAGATGGCCGTCCTGCCCGTTTCCTAACATGGCCGTTTCTCTGTGCACATCCCTGGGGTCTGTGTGTCCCAATTTCGTCTTCTCATAAGCACAGTGGTCCCGTGGGATTGGAGCCCACCCTAACCTTCCCTCTTCAAAGGTCTGTCTCCAGATTCTGAGGTGCTGGATCAGGGCTTCAGCATATGGATTTGAGGGACACAATTCAGTCCAGGACAAAAAGGATCTGCTACCCCTATTCTTAGTTCTTCCCCCGGGAGTGGGCCCTGAGATGAGGGCTCCAGGGCAAGTGGCTCACGTGGAAACACTGGAGTGAGGAAGTGAGACCAGGAGGAGGGTCGTACCCTGGGGGATACACCTGGGGAGGGGCGTGTTAACAAGCAGGTTCCTGCTGTGGGGACTGGCGCTCGGTCCAGCGGGGAACAGGGCCCTCAGAGGATGCCCCCCATCGTGCAGGTCGGGGAGCTGGGTTGTCTGTCCGCTGTGTCCTGTTGTTTGTGATGGGGTGCTGACTCTCATCACTCTGGCTTCCCCTGTGTGGGGAAGCTCTGCTTTTGCTCCTGGGGCTGGAAAGAAAGCTCCAGATCTAGAGGGGCGGGTGTGAAGAAGCAGCCTTGATGTGAAGGTCAGGGCACCACTGGCATTTCCTGCATCCCTAGATCTCAAGCATTCAGAGCAGTGCCTGGCATGCCGCACGTGCGTGCATCAGTATTTGTTGAAATAATTTCACGTGAGAAACTGAGGTCCAGAGAGGTAAAGTAGCTTGCTCCGGGTCACACAGCAAGTCACTGGGGAACTAATACTCGAACTGAGCTGAGCTGTCACGCCACCTGCGGATCTGACCTCCAGGGGTGGGGTAAGGCTGGGTGAGACTGTCGCACCCCCAAGCCTGTCTGCCCCCATTTCCCCCAGGAGCTGATGGTGAAGTTCTCCCTGAAGGAGATCCAGTCGACGAGGACCCAGCGGCCCACGGCCAGCTCCAGCTACCCATACGTCGAGATCGCACTGGGGGATGTGGCGGCCCAGCGCACCATGCAGCTGCAGCTGGAGCAGGTGGGCCCCGCCTGGCAGCCGGGCTTGTCACCTGGCCCCCCACTCCCTCATTCCGCTCGCCAGGCTTTTCTCTGGGTCTGGCTCCAAGATGGGTCAGGTCCTGGCCGTGTCCCAGGGAGCATCCAGCCCAGTGCAGGGGACAGAGCTAACCCAACACCTCACAGAACTGTGGGTCATGAGGGTGGTCTACCAGAGAAGCATCTTGATGGTGGGGTCATGGGAAAGGGCAGCCCCAGGTCGTTTGCAGAATAGTGAGGAGTTTGATGGGGAATTGGGGAGATAGCCAGGGAAGGGCAGGTCTTAAGGGTCCTTGAATATAAAGCTAAGAATCTGGGGCTTCCTCCTGAGGGCACTTGGGAGCCATAGAAGGTTGGTGGGAGGGCAGGACCCAGGCAGTTTGAGGACGTTCACCTGGGCTGAGGCTCGGAGGATGGATTGTTGAGGTTGAGGGGTGGAGAGTGGGGTTCCCATGTGACAGGGAGGCCAAGGCCCAGCTGCCCTGGACCTTCTGCTATTTGCAGCAACTGTGGCTGCTCCTTAAAAGCTGTGGCTGAAAAAAAAAAAAAAAAAAAAAAAAAAAAAAGCTGTGGCTGGGGCTTCCCTGGTGGCGCAGTGGTTGAGAGTCCGCCGGCTGATGCAGGGGACACAGGTTCGTGCCCCAGTCCGGGAGGATCCCACATGCTGCGGAGCGGCTGGGCCCGTGAGCCATGGCCGCTGAGCCTGCGTGTCCGGAGCCTGTGCTCTGCAACGGGAGAGGCCACAACAGAGAGAGGCCTGCGTACTGCAAAAAAAAAAAAAAAAAAGCTGTGGCTGACCTCTAGGTCAGTCAAGTCCAAGTCTCGCAGTGCCCGGGGATGGGGCAGGACCAGAGTTCTCAGCCCACTGAAGAGAGGGGACCGAGGTCCAGAGAAGGGGCAGAATCGGGGCTGGGCCCACACGTCTGGGGCCACCGCACCCACTCAAGATGTGGGCCCAGGACCACTTCTCACGGCACGGCCTGCCTTGGTGGGGCTGCTATCCCAGGGCACGAGACGGGTTCCCACTGCCCCAGCCCTGCCTCTAAGGGAGGAGCCCCCCGCCCCGGGCTCCTGGGGAGCCTTTGACTGGGGATCAGTGTGCTTCCCACTGCTCCCCAGTCCTGCTCCTGCTGAGGTCACCCCCACCCTGGCCTTATCTGGGGCTCAGCCTGCTTCCCAGAACCCCCAGTCTGAGCTCCCACCACAGCAAACCCACCTCCTCAGACCTGCCCGTCCGTTGCTCCTTGGGCCCCTTTTCTGGAGAGCCCTCTGCTGGACGACCTCTAACTGGTGCTGAGTCCGGTCCCCCCGCCCCACCCCCGGCACCCCTCTGACCCTGAGGCTTCCAAAGCCAGCTCTGCTGAGACAGCCCCTTATTTCTCTCTCCTGCCCTGACCCCCTCAGCATTGCCCTTGGAGACCAACAGGCTTCTGCCCTCACCTCTCACCCTTGCAGGCCCTTGGGCCCCCAACCCAGCAGCCCTTCCCGTCCCCACCCCCTCCTCTGATTACCTCCGTGGCCTCCGCTCTCATCCCTCCTCTCTGCTTACCTGCCCCCCTCCCCGCCCCAGACCCCCTGCACTCACTGTCCTGTCTACCTGGGACGCGCTTCCCTGCATCACAGGGCTCCCTCCCTCCCATTGTTCCGGTTTCAGCACAAACATCACCTCCTTCTAGAAGCCTACCCTGACCCTCCTCCCCGATAGTTCACTCTGTCCGCCTCAGTAGCCCTCATATGGCTTGGAAATCACTTAGTTATTTGTTCCCAGATTGTTTGTCTCCCCTCTAGAATGTCAGCCCCGAGAGGGCGGGGCAGGGCAGGGCTGTGTCCAGCTTGTCCCCACGGTGTCCCTAGCACAGCCCGGCTGTAGCGGCTGCTCAGGAAGTGAGTGGGTGGAGGAGGAGGCCTCTCCGGCTTCTCCACTTGCTCCCAGCACCCTCCCCACCCGCGACCTCTTTGTGTTGCCACCTCTGCTCTGCCTCTGTCATGCATGTATAGAGGACACGTTTATTAATTAATCATTCATTCTTTCAATGTATAACCAGTGAGCATCTCTATGCAGCAGGTTCTGCACTTAGCTGCAGAGATACTGAGGAGACCCTCCAGCCCTGGCCCCCACAGAGCCCCAGGTCTCAGGGGTGTGACAGACATCAAAGACTCTCTAATAAACCGTGATCAGTGCGGGGAGGGTGTACCCGTGCTATCCAGGAGGTAATCAGCGAAGGCTTCCAGGAGCAGGTGATGTCTGAGTGCAGCAGTGATCCCGCCTACCTCTGACAGGCTGTGTGAGGGCATCTGGAAGCAACCCAGCTTCTTTTTTTTTTTTTTTTTTTTTTTTTTTTTTTTTTTTTTTGCGGTATGTGGGCCTCTCACTGTTGTGGCCTCTCCCGTTGCGGAGCACAGGCTCCGGACACGCAGGCTCAATGGCCATGGCTCATGGGCCAAGCCGCTCCGCGGCATGTGGGATCCTCCCAGACCGGGGCACGAACCCGTGTCCCCTGCATCGGCAGGCGGACTCTCAACCACTGCGCCACCAAGGAAGCCCAACCCAGCTTCTTATTGAGCCCCAGTTTCCACACCTGCCAAGTGGGGCAGCATTCCCAGTGAGGCCTGGAGTGCTGCAGCATGTAGGTGGGAGGATGGTGGGGAGGAGCCCGCTCTGATCTCATTAGCTGAGGTGGGGGGGCCCCAGGGTGTGGCCTTGGGTTCAAGTCCCACCATCCCCAGCTGTGAGGTCTGGGGCAAGTGGCTTCAGGGCTCTGGCCTCAGTTTCCTCACCTGTGGAATGGGCTCTAAGAATGTCTGACTCATAGGGACACTGCAGGGACTGGGAGGGGTGGGACATGGGTGGCTCTTGGGACAGTGCCTGGCCCTCAGTCGCCACCCAGTAAGTGCTGTCCTCCTTATTTTTACCCTCCTTATTTCCCAGCCCCCAGGAAGCGCCTGGGGAGATTCCGGCACTGGCTGTGGTCTGAGAGACCAATTTTCCACAGTCCCCGCTGCCTGTCCCGCCCCCAGCAGGTGGGAGGGAGCCCTGAGGCTGGGTCACAGCTCATTCTAGGCTGCGGGCGCCAGGTGGTAACCATGGCAGCACTTGGTTAGAAACCATTTATTGACGGGGCTAATAGGTTTCAAGTCTAGAGGATTCACATGTAGTAAAATCTCATAACATCCTCCCCACGGCTCTGTGAGGCAGGCCCTGGTAAACGGAGCCCCCAGGGTTGAGACCACTGAGGCTCAGAGAGGTGCAGTAACTGGCTCCAGGTCACACAGGCCACATGCAGCAGAGCTGGCAGATGCGCTGGTCTCCTCCAGGCTCACCCCTTCCCACCTGCAGCCTGGCGTTCCTCCTCCTAGCTGCTCATGCTCCTCCCAGGGCCCTGGGGAGGTGGGGACGAGGGTGAGGCTGGCCTCCATCTTTCTCCCCTCTCCTGGCCACGTCTCACCCCAGGTGAGAGCTGGGAAGTGTTGGGCCTCTCACCGTCTCTCCTGCAGGGCCTGGAGCTGTGTCGCGTGGTGGCCGTGCACGTGGAGAACCTGCTCAGTGCCCGTGAGAAGCGGCTCACACTGCCCCCCAGCGAGATCACGCTGCTCTGACCCAGCCCCCAGCCCCCAGCTGCCCTGTGCCAGGAGGCTTGCTGTGTGGTCCCAGGGGAGTTACTGGGCCAGAACCTTAGGGGAGACCAAGAGGCAGTAGGTGTCGTGGCGCAAGCCCCCAGGAACCTGAGAAGACTGATCCAGAGTTGGAATGGAGTTGCAGTGTGCAAACTTGGGTCCCATGGCAGGAGGGACTTCCAAAGACTGACCAGTGGGGCCTCCTGCCACCTACCACTGTGGCCCTGCCCCGACTCTCCCTGCGGCAGGAAAGCCCCACACCAGTAGCCTAGACAAACTGAACCTGCCTTTGCTTTCCTTGGGGTCTGATGTTCAAATCTGCTCCATCTCCCTGTCCTGGTCCCTCACATGTCCCCCCCCTCAGGTGCCCCTGCACTGCTACTGAGCTTGGATTCCTGGCTCTTGGTCATTTCTGTGCAAATAAAAGGTATGCCTGGCAGCCTGTTCTCCATATGGTTGTTGAGTGACTAGAAAATGAGCCTGAGGGAGGAGCCAGGAGGTGGAGGCCCAGGTTCCCCTGAACAGAGCTTCCAGCAGAGATATCTGTCCTTACCTCTCCCTGCGGGCCCCTGCCCCTTTACCCTGCACTCCTTGGGTAGCCCTAACCCCAGGACCCCATCACTGGATGGGCCACACAATATTTGAGAATGGTATAGTAGAGGGAGAGAAATGTTTCATGTCAGCGGCTGGGGAGGGAGAAGGCTGGGAAAGGGCTTCCCAGGGAATGGGATGTTTGGGTTGGGTTTTGAACCATGAGTAGGAGTTTGCTATAGGAATAGATGGAGGGAAGGGGAATGAACATTCTAAACAGAGAAAACAGTGTTCCCTACTCTTTTCCCCCAAAGCTTAACGTTAGGACAATGCCTAACGCAGAGTAGGTGCTTAAAAAATACTTGTCACATGAATGAAAGAATAAATGAATGAATGTTGATTGGAAGTGCTAGTGCTTTGGGGAACTTGTGCGGGAGGGGAGGCTTGGAGGAGGAGGGCTGGATAGGTGTGTGGGGGCATAATTGGCTGGAGCCACGGTGTCAGAGGAGGGGTTTATTTACTTATTCAGTACCTATTAAGCACCTACTGTGTACTAGGCAAATGCCAGGCACCGGGAGTTGCTCCCAGTTAGAAGAGGCTCTGCCCAGGTGAGAGGACTTTTGGGTTGCAGAATGCAAGTGGGCCATGTGAGTGAGGCCCCAGCTGAAGCACCTGGAACTGGGAGGAATCTCCCGGCCCAACCCTGGCCACGATGCAGACTCCTGAGCTGGATGGTGTCTGAGGTCTGAGTTTTGGGAGGTTTGCTACACAGCATTGGGTAACTGAACAGCAGGACTTCAGGATTTCAGGACCTGGGCCTTAAGGCACAGGCTCATGTTTTAACAGCTGTTCTGGTGCCTCAGTGGTGGCACCAGCAGGTCGAGCCCTCGTCAGAGGTAACAATCCCCAGGAGGCAGAATGGGAAGACTCGGGTAGCAGGAGAATCAGACCTTGCTGTGGCCCCCAGACCCAGAAAGACAGGAACTCCAGGTGGACGTGGGGAGAGCCAGAGCAGAGGGAACCAAGCCCCAGGGTGCGCAGCCTGGCATGGGGTAACACAGGAGACACATCTGGGAGGCATGGTAGCCTGAGACAGTCACGTCCTGTCTTCGTGGGGAAACAGGCCCAGAGGTGAAGCAAGTAACCACTAACTGGCCTGGCCGAGTCAAAGGCAGGCAGGCTGGCTCCAGAGTCGAGCTGCCTCCCCCTGAGGCTCGGATGGGAGAGTGGAGGGCCCTGGCTGCAGAGCATGGGGAAGCCTCCGAGGGGGTGTCTGGGGGCCCTGGAGAGGTGACTCCCATGTTTGCCTGGTGAGCGGAGCACAGGGGTCTCTGGCAGGACTTTCTGATCAATGAGGTAGTGAGCTCCCTGCCACCAGGTGTGCGTGCAGAGTCCGATGCCCCCGGTTGGTGGGCCGTTGAGAGGTGGGCGCTGGGCTTCTGAAGGGCCTGAGCTCTCGCAGCCAAACTGCCAATATGCAGGCAACGGGGCCCTGCCCGGGCATTCACATAGAATGGCCCAGGCAGGACTGGGGCCCAAGCCTAGTCGCCTGACCTTGGCTTGCCCACTGGCCACCTTCTCACCACCTGCAGCTGCCTTCCTGCCGCCACCACCAGCGGTGCCCACCAGGCTGGGTCAGGAAAGGGCAGGAGCCGATTCCCTACGGGTTTCACGCCTGCCCCGTTGCTGCTTGGAAGGGAGGGTCAGGGCCAGGGTCCCGGGTGTCCAGGCTTCCCCATCCCACAGGCCCTGCTGGCCTGGACTTTCTGTGGCCCCATGACAGACCCCACCTCCCACCAGGGACCGGTAGGCCCCTAGTTCAGGACGTGGAAACAGGCCCACACTCGAGGCCAGTGGTCCTCTCTGCTTAATGTACAGGATGCAGGACTTTATCTCATCTTCACACCCACCGCACATGGGCACTGATTTCATTCCCATTTCTTGTCCGGGGTCCTACAGCCCGTCAGGAGGTCAAAGTCCAAACCCACGTCTGTTGGGTAGCAGGGTCTGGAGCTCAAGCCCCGACCAGCCGGGGGCGGTGGGTGGAGAGGGCGCAGGGGCTGGGGGCACAACGGCCAGGGTGGCGAGGCCACGAAACCCAAGATGCATTTCATCCCAGTGAGAATCTGGGGAGGCTGCTAGAGGGGTGAGCCGAGCCTCCAAAAACCACAGTTAAGGAACGGGTGGGAGGGACAGGGACCAAGGAGCGTGACCACGCGTGCAGGCCCCGCCATCAGGGGCCGGGAGGGTCTGAACAAAGGCTTGGGCGCCCGGGAGAGCAGTGACTCCGGGGACCGCGGCCCGGGCTGCCGTCCCCAGCTCCCCGTCGTCCCGGGGGCGCCCGGCCCAGGAGGGCCGCGCACGCGCCGCCGCCGGGACGTGACTAGGGCAACGTCCACTCCGGGCGGCGGCGAGGGGGCGGTGTCTGTGGCAGCAGCCGTCGGGCCAGGGGCTGGGCCGGGGCTCTTGGCGCCGCAATCGGAGCATATCCTTGCGCGCTGAGCACTTCCCTGCGGTCGGGTCTCCAATCAGGCACTCCCTTAGCCACCCGGTCACCCTTCAGGGGTCCTCGCGGCCCGCCCGCCGCTAATTAGGGGACGGACGCAGTAGCCAAGGCGACCGCCGGATTGACAGGCATGCGCGCCAACCGGCTTCCGGAAGCTGCCGTCTGGGCTTGCCCGGCGCGTGGCCGGTGGCCCAGTGACAAAAGTGGAAGCGCCAAGGGGGCGGTGACCGGGCAGGCTGGGTTGTGGCGGTTCCCTGGTGATTGCGCGCTGGGGGCTGAGGCGATTTCGGGCGTTCGGACGATGCCGTGACGTAGCGTGGCGACAGCATTGACGGCGTGAGCGCACCCCCGTGGAGGGAGCCCTACGGCCGCGGGGGAGGCGCGGACAGGAGGCAGGCTACAGTTTGGGGCGTTAGCGGAGCCCTTCAGTGGGTGGGGGAGGGGCGGTGGACGGCCCCCGTGTGCGCGTGCGCCGGCCCCTCTGCTGACCCGGCCGCAGGCGCGCGCATGCTCGCTGCACGCGGAGCCGCCGTGGCCGGTCTTACTGCGCGTGCGCCTGGAGCCGCCCGCTGAGGAGCGGCGCTGGCGGACGTCGGGCGGGCGGCCGTGACGTCGTGAGGAGCGCTTTAAAGTGCGGGCCGAGCCGGGCGTCCGAGGGTCCGGCCAGGAGTCGGGCCGAGCCTCCGCGGCCGCCCTGCGCGGCATGAGGCCCTGCCGGCGCCCCTGCCCCCCGGGACGCGGAGAAGGCGGAGGAGGAGGGAGCCTCGTCGCCGTCGCCGCCGTCGCCGCCGCATGACCCGCCGCCCCTGAGGCCGCCCCGCCGCCCCTCGACGCCCCTGCTGGGCGGCGCGGCCTCGCTCGCGGGCCTGGCGCTGAGGGCCTCTGCGGCCCGGGGCCCGGGCGCGTCCCCCAGAGCCATGCCCGGCCGCCCCGCCCGCCGCGGAGGGCCCTAGAGCAGCGGCGTGGACCATGGCGGCCGCCAGCGGCTACACGGACCTGCGGGAGAAGCTCAAGTCCATGACGTCCCGGGACAACTACAAGGCGGGCAGTCGGGAGGCCGCGGCCGCCGCCGCCGCCGCCGTGGCCGCCGCCGCCGCCGCCGCCGCCGCGGCCGAGCCCTACGCGGCGCCCGGGGCCAAGCGCAAGTACCCAGAGGACTCGGACCCCGAGCGCAGCGACTTCGAGGAGCAGCAGCTGCAGAAGGAGGAGGAAGCGCGCAAGGTGAAGAGCGGTATCCGCCAGATGCGCCTGTTCAGCCAGGACGAGTGCGCCAAGATCGAGGCCCGCATCGACGAGGTGGTGTCCCGCGCCGAGAAGGGCCTGTACAACGAGCACACGGTGGACCGGGCCCCGCTGCGCAACAAGTACTTCTTCGGCGAGGGCTACACGTACGGCGCCCAGCTGCAGAAGCGCGGGCCCGGCCAGGAGCGCCTCTACCCGCCGGGCGACGTGGACGAGATCCCCGAGTGGGTGCACCAGCTGGTGATCCAGAAGCTGGTGGAGCACCGCGTCATCCCCGAGGGCTTCGTCAACAGCGCCGTCATCAACGACTACCAGCCCGGCGGCTGCATCGTGTCTCACGTGGACCCCATCCACATCTTCGAGCGCCCCATCGTGTCCGTGTCCTTCTTCAGCGACTCCGCGCTCTGCTTCGGCTGCAAGTTCCAGTTCAAGCCTATCCGGGTGTCGGAGCCCGTGCTTTCCCTGCCGGTGCGCAGGGGGAGCGTGACTGTGCTCAGGTAAACGCCTGGGAGGTGGGAGCGGCCCCCAGGAGCCCGCGCTTTCCGCTTCTGACCCAGGCTTCTGTTTGCGGGGCGGGGGTGGGGGGCGGGGAAAGGGGTCTGCGTTTAAAACACAGGCAGTAAGAAAGCAGGGAGCTGAGCTAGAATTTTCTATCCCGTGGGCAGATACGACGAGATCGCAGACTTGACCCGGAACTAATCTAAAGGCATCTTTCTAGAAGGGTGGTTTTCGGAGTCTCTTTACCTTCGTGATTTGAGCAAGTCACTTCCATTTTGGGCCTCCATTTCCAAGTCTGAGTTTTTAAAAAAATTAGTTGGGATTACCGTCTAAAAGTCTTTCCAACTTTGCCATTCTTGGTCTTTTTAACAGAGAACATGTTCGTGGATTCGTTTAAGAGAGGACATCCTCACAGAGGAAGGTCCCTGAGCGTATTTAATTGATACACGTTCTCCATTCCCAGGAGGGGGAGTGGCTTCCCTGGTTTTGAACAGATCAGGGGTTGGACCAGGAATAGAGTGCAGCAAACTTAAAATTCAGTCCCTCTTGGCTGCAGAAGAGCCCATTGGTCCTTTGTAAGATGAGTTACCTGTAATCAGGACCCTATGAAACAAAATAAAGCTTGTCTTTTTCCTGGTATTAGGCTTTGTAGCTGTTCAGCAGATCTTAGGCTCTTGGCCTATTTTCAGTCCCAGAACCTGCTGAGAGTTAGCTCAGCGCCCTGGCCCTCAGAGAAGATTGCCTGCTGCAACACCTTTGCTGTTTATATGAAGCAGAAAATTTACTTGGAAGCTCCCTGCTTCCGGCCCTGGAACAAGTAAATGGAACGATGTACTTCAGTAATCCCCAAAACCTCTTAGGAGATCTAGACTGCAGCTTGGCTGACCACCACATTCTAGTACAGGATCGGCAGGCACTGCAGTTGTGTTGTGAGCAGCTTAACCTCTCAATTTCGGTCAGTGCCGTGGGCCACGGTCATGGGGAGAAGCGGGGTCCCCGGAGCCCTCTCAGTGCCCTGAGGCAAGTGTTCTGTCTCATTTGAGGGGAACAGCTGAGGCTGCTTCCACATCTGGGAATGCCAGCAGAGCCGTGTGGTACCCACCACGTCTCCTGAGGGGAAAGTTTGTGAAGTCAGTGGCAGCAGGGGCAGTATTCCGGCTTCCTCATGCGTTGGAAGCTAGAGGGCCACTTACCTCTCAGGTACCCCCTTGTCATGTGGGCTCCCAGCTTCTCCTCAGATCTGCGTGGTGCTCCACATGGATGTCTTGGCAGAGGCCTTTAAGATGGCATTTCCAGGGCACACTCTCCCAAGTGGCCTGACTCCATTGAAGGGCTCTCCGTGCTTAAAAGCGTCTCTCACACGAGGGCCATTTGCTCTCTTAACGGGATACTGCTTTCCCACATCATCACAGGTCCTCAGGGTTGTCAGCAGGAGGCCTGGCAGTGGTCCGGTGTGTAAAGGGGGGGCCACAAGAGGCAGTTTGTGACTTGCAGAGCCCCCCTCCCTCCCACACACTCACACCCTGTATTGAAGAGAGTTTTCAGGTTCTTAAAGCGCAGGTCTGTTAGCGCTTAGCAGCGGGATCGCATCACCAGGAAAACCCTTTTCAGCTTTGCCGTAGAAGAGGGAAGTCCCGAGGCTTTCCCAGTCCCTTCCGCCTGGGTTCTGACTTGGCTGAGGGGTCAGTGTGGGAGGCTCGGCCATGTCCTGAAAAGTGCTGCCCCAGGCTTTGAACCCAGCTCTCCTCTCATTTGCTTTGGGACCTTGTGGGCGTTCTCTGAGCCGGCCTTTCCATCTGTAAATAGGGTGATGGCAACTTGCACAGCCTATCAGAGCTAAAGGTGGTGATTCAGTGTCTAGCAGAGGGCCTGGCACAGGCTCGACCCTTACGTGGGTGCTTTCATACACAGCCATTTCGTGCTCCCCTGCTCTCTTGTCGGGGAAGGGGCTGGGGATTTGGTGGAGCCTTAAACATGGCTCTTCCCTTCACGGAGTTCACGGCCCGGTGGAGGCCACAGACAGTTAGTTACAGCCCAGGAAGGTAACCGCAGGAGTACACTGGGGGGAAGTCTTACTCCACTGTGGAGTTCGGAGGTTTTCAGGAACTTGAAGGGGGACTAGGAGGTGACTGGGAGTTAGCCGCCGAGCAGAGGTGCGGCGGAGGGGAGCGCAAGAGGGGCTAGCTGAGGGCTAGGTGCCGACTAGAGGCAGCTGGAGCGCATTACCAGTCCTCAGAGCCAGCCTGGACCTGAGGTAGAGGTTCTGGTGTGGCGTGCCTCGGTGAGGCTCTAGAGCAGAGCTTCTCCGCCGCAGTCCTGTTGACGTGTGGGGGCTGTCCTGTGCCTTGTGGAACGTTTAGCCGGATCCCTGGCTTCTGTCCACTATGCCAGAAGCACCTTCCGTGATGACCAGAAATGTCTCTAGACATTGCCACGTGTCTCCCGGGGGGTGAAACGTCCCCAGGGGAGAGCTACTGCTCTCAGGTTCCGGACACCCCTGCTAATTTAAATCCTCCAGCACCTGCTCACTTAGCTCTCTGAGCTTACTTGCTGTGCAGGTGGGTGAACACCTGCCTGTTAGTGCTGCCTCTGTGCAAGTCCTGCTTGGGCTCTTCCCTGAGCTGGTAAGAGGGGATGCTTGCTTTCACTTCCTGGTAAGTATCCCAGCGCAGAGGTGATGAGCTGTAAAGCTGCCAGTGGAAGGGGCTGATGAAGACAGTGTTTCTTTACAGATAGGGACGGGTTCTAGTAATTCTCATCTGACTCAGACTTGTGTTGTTGATGGCAGTGGTGTCTGTACCCGTCCAAGGCAATATGGCAGAAATACAGTTTTATATTTAATAGTTGTCAGCGTGGATTTTAGTGTGTGGCAAACATTGACTCAGCAGTGTCCAGACGTGGGCATTTAGAGCAATTCCAGAACAGACCCTTCTGGAAGTGCTTCAAACTTCTTTCCAAACCCAGCTGGCAGTTGTTTTTTTGTAACCTTTCCATGCTGGGCCTGAGTGGGTCCTGTCTTAATGCTGTTCTCTAGAGAAATATTTTTTATCTTTTCTTATATCAGTTCATCTTGTATTCCTTTTCCTGTTTTCTGTATGGTAAATGGTAGATTAAAACAGATTTCAGATGGATTAATTGGAATAATTACCTCAAGGCTAATTGCATACTTGCTGCTATTTTTAATCACTGCTGAGTGGTCTGTGGTTGCGGTGGCCACATGCCCAAAGACCCAGGCCTTAGCCACCTGTCTGGAAATTACTGTATCACCCGGCCGTGAGACACGCAGTGGTGGGCTCAGCCTGTGACTTCCAGATAACAGTTGATGCTGGGTGGGGCGGGCACCCCTTCAGTCCTGGGCAGAGGACGGATGGTGTTCAGCTGGTTGACAGCAGAATTGAGCTTTCTGGCTTAAAATAGCTGGGAATGTAGGGCACATAGGTCTGGGCCACATCTCTTGTGTGGAATCTCCTGATTCCGTGAGAGGGGGAGGAACTTTAGGATGAAGTCAGGGCTGTTTATTCTCAGGAGGAGCTCTGGGCTGCGGGGTGTTGGCTGGCCTTGGTTCTGCCAGGCGTGAGAAGAAGGCAGAGGGCAGCAAAGGAGAGGAAGCTAGCCGGCTAGTGACGGTCTTAGTCATGAAGGTCAGAGAAAGCAGAAAATAAATAGGCCATAAAAGTTTCAGGGCTGGCTGGCCATTTTTGGCTGGGCCGTTGGTGTGCCGCCGTTACTGGGTTATGATGCTAACTCGCTGCAGGCGTGGGCTCATCTTTGCGGACTCTCTCCCTGGAGATGGTTGGACTACCTGTACCCTTTGCTGCGGTCAGTGAGGCCCCCACTACAGATTGGACCTTGTCACTGGGAAACACAGATGGGCTTTTTCTTCCTACCCCTTGTTACCTGCCTCTCCCCACCGCCACTCCCATCAAAAAACAAAAACCAGTGTAGCATAGACACTGAAACCGAGAGTTTGATTAGAGTTCCAGTGCCACCACTGTAGCTGTTTGACTTGGGGCAAGTTAGTTAACCCCTCTGGGCCTTAGTTTGCCTCTGCAAAATGGGGCTATTAAAGTCCTAGAGTTGTTAGCGAAGATTGATTCTCTTTCACATGACCAAAGGCTTGAGGTTTTGGTGAAGTGTCTGGAAACAAGCTGCCTCTGTGCTCAGCTGCTTTCTATTTATACCTTGATGTGTACAGAATTGGGACTTGGAGCAGGTTGGCCTTCTTCCTTCTGGGTTCAGAAAGCCCCAGGACTGCTTCCTCGTGTTAGGCCATGTGTCTTCTAGGAGGTTCAGGTGTGATTATAAGTTGAGTCTGAGCTCACAGTTCTGCCCCTGTGCCCAGGTGGCTGGCCTGCTGCCCCCCAAATCCTAAGTGAGGTCCTGTAGGCCTCTCAGTGGCAGCCCCCGCTAGAGGGAGGTGTCGCCAGGCAGTCCTGGTGATCTCGGCCAGTCCCTCCATCTCTGGCTCTGTCTGCCCTGGGCAGGGCACAGAGTAGATGGGGAATGGCGGCCACCTTGGAACTGTGCCTTAATAATTCCGTCTCCAAGGCTGTGCCCTAGAGGAGAGGTGTGTGGTCCTGCACAGCCCCTTATGAAGAGTCTTCCAGACTCCTCCTTTGACCTGCACCGGATCCTCCGAGGAAGGACTTGCTGCAGTCTGTGTTTCGCAGATGTAGAAACTGAGTCTTCACAGCAGTAGGAACGTTGGGCCTCGACACACACACACGTCATCTAGCGTCTGCTGTATGCAGAGATGAGTAAGGCCTTTGCAGAGCTTTGTCTTGTAGGGAAGGCGATTGCCACAAGGCCGAACTGCAGTAGCAGAGACGGGTTGGGTGGGCGGTGTGGGGGAACCCAGCCTGGGGAGGTGAGCAAAGCTTTCCAAGAGAGGGGAGACTTTCCAAGAGTCACTCTAAGGCATAGTGTGGTGTGTGACAGCCAGGCTCTTGCTCTGGGTGCTTGCGGCACACTAGTCACTGCTGCATGGGGTGGGGGTGGTGCTTGGGCTCAGTGCAGGGCAGTACCAGCCTCAGGTATTTCCCCTCTCTCTTCCCTGTGAGAACAAAAGAGGAGGCGGCACTGGAACTTTTCTTCATGCCAAGGTTAGGCCTGGACCCAGGGTATATTAAGTTTCAAGCTGGCAGACTGGCACTTTCAAACAGTTTCTCTTGTAGCAAGTAAGTTCCTTAGCAGTAAATAACCCTCTGTGGTCTCTCTTGGGCACTTTCTGCTGAAGTTTGGACAGAAGAGCTTCCTCTGATCAGGACTTGGAGCCCCCCACTCCCAGCAGAGCTTGATACTGAGGACGGGGTCAGTAGGCTGTGTCGTAGCTGCCAGGAAGTTCTAGAAGACCAGTGCCAGTGAGCTGTTCAGGTGGGGGTCAGTGAGCGCCATGGTCATTTCTGTGGGCCCGTGCGGTCTTGGTTCTGCACCAGTTCTTCTGAGGCCTGGGCTGGGGGACAGGAACCTGGCATGACTTGCTCTTTGTTCTAGAGCACTTTGGGAGGTGGGGGCACTTAAAATTTGACCAGCGTCTGGATCTGCTGCTTCTGTGTTACAGGATGCAGTTCCTTGCTGAAGATGGGAAGTCAGGGCCCTTGGCAGGTCCTATAGCCAAGTCAAACAGATTAGTAACACTCGTTAACAGTAAGGAAGGTAGCCTGCAACCGGTACTGCAGGTCTAGGCCTTAGAAATATGCCTTGGATTGCCTTTGGGGAACTGGACTTCACTCTTTGGGAAAGTCCCGTGTTAATATGGGAGGGTCTTGGAGCCCAGATCTGCACTCCCCTAATGTGGAGTGACAAGAGAGAGCGTAGGATGAGACCTAGAGCTCCTAGCCCTGGGAGGGGGCCCAGGAGGCCTCTGCTGCAGGGAGCCTGGGTGAAGGTTGTCCAGGACGCCTGGCTTGTGTCAGGTGCTCAGTAAATGGGGGTGCCAGGCACCCTGCATTATCTCACTGAATTCTCACGGTAGCCCTGCAGGTGGGCCTCCCACTGCTCTTCTCCAGGGGTGCTAACCAGGAAGACATATAACTGTAGTTCTGTCTAGAAGACAGGAGGCACTGACCCTTTTAACAATCTCATCGTTAGTCACCACAAAGGAATGTCGTAAGTGACAGAGCACAGAGCACCACCACATGAACACCCAAGAATCTACTGCTGTCCCTGCAGTTGCAGGAGCTGAGGTTTTGGCCCAGCATGTGACTCAGCTAAGGTGACAGAGCTCAGGTTCTAACCCAGGTCTCTTCAACTCCTCGATCCTTGTATGGCATTTCTCTCTGGGCCTCCAGATATATATATATTTTTTTTTCGCGGTACACGGGCCTCTCACTGTTGTGGCCTCTCCCGTTGCAGAGCACAGGCTCTGGACGCGTAGGTTCAGCGGCCATGGCTCACGGGCCCAGCCGCTCCATGGCATGTGGGATCCTCCCAGACCGGGGCATGAACCCGTGTCCCCTGCATCGGCAGGCGGACTCTCAACCACTGCACCACCAGGGAAGCTCCAGATATTTTCTTAAAGATTTTTTTTTTAAATGTGGACCATTTTTTAAAGTCAGTATTGCATTTGTTACAATATTGTTTATGTTTTATGTTTTGGTGTTTTGGCCACGAGGCATGTGGGATCTTAGCTCCCTGACCAGGGATCGAACCCACACCCCCTGCATTGGAAGGCGAAGTCTTAACCACTGGACCACCAGGGAAGTCCCTAAATTTTTTTTTTTTGTATTTTGGCCATGCCACGGGGCATGTGGGATTGTTCCCCTACCAGCGAGCAAACCCAGGCTTCTGTAGTGAAAGCACTGAATCCTAACCACTAGGCCACCAGGGAACTCCCGCCTGCAGATGTTAATAGGTGTTGTTTGAGAGAAGGTTCCTTGGTCAGTGCTCAGTTAAACTCAGCTGTAGTAACTCTCAGGTCCTTTAACATACCGATACTTTATTAAACTCATCAATATTTCCAGATTGATTTGACTGTGGACGTTTGTCCGTAGTTATCTCACGGGACTGTTATTTACAGAGAAAATTGAAAACTTCTGGTCCAGGAGCAGCTCAAAGGGGAAAATCCCTAAAATAAGAGCTCTTTTCTCTGCCCTCCACATGGCTCCAAATCAGATTTCTGAATCAGCGGTACTTCTCTCTAGGACTTTTTATTTTTTATTCGCTCTTGCTTCTAGTTCTTGCCCACGTTGGGGCAGCCTGGCCATTTTGAGGAGTCCTTCCCAGGCCTGTGGTGTTTCTGACCATTGCTCCACCCATGTCTTCACAGCTACCCTTGAGAAGGAGCTGATTAGCAGCTGAATAGAGGAAGATTGGTGGTCCTGGCGGCAGCCAGGGAACCCTGAGCAGGGGGAGGAGGCCTGTGGCTGCGGAGCTGCCTTGGCTCAGTGGGGGGCTTAGTGCGGAACTCAGGGTGGGAGTGCCTCATGGCTGCCAGGTTCCCAGTGAGGGCCTGTACTCAGGGAGCTGAGTTTGCTTCCAGAGTTTCAAATCGGACAGACATTAGTTGTGAAGAGGACAGCCATCTACCCACATTCATTGGTCTGAGCAGTTTTCAAAATCATGTAACTTGATGAAGAAAATAAATAGATACTTGAGTGTGATGGGAATTCTTAAAATATTCCAAACACAGCTGTCTTCAAGATTTTGGATCCCCCAAAATGAAGGTTTTTGAAAGCATTTTTTTCTAAGTAGACAAATTCTCTTTTTGAACCTTGCAGCCTTAGTTCTCTCTGGTGACTCAGTGCTGTCAGTGTCTGCCTTGGCCGCCTCTGCCAGCCCAAGGGTGGGGGAGGGGGAGATGCGGTTCTTATCTTCTCCCCAGGGTCTGGCCTGAGTCACTCCATCGGCCTCCAAAGCCACTAACAGTGTGCCCTCTTGGGGACCCTTTGAAAGAAGGGCTCCTGGCCTGTGCAAGGAGATTCCTGCTTCGGCTTCTGCTTTAAGACCTGCTTTTACCTCATCCCAGGTTTTCCCTTCAGTGGTTTCTGGGCAAAAGCATCCTGGAACTTAACACGTATTTCCTCCCACGTAGATCCTTGAACCTGTCATGTAATGGGGTGGAGGATGGCCATTAAGACCAGGACCCTATTTCTGTCTCCGTAACCCTGGGGATCTTTGGTTGTCCATCCACTCTCCATGCTCACGTGCTCTGTGTTTCTTTTTAGTGGATATGCTGCTGATGAAATCACTCACTGCATCCGGCCTCAGGACATCAAGGAGCGCAGAGCAGTCATCATCCTCAGGAAGTAAGTGTCCTGGTGTCTGGCTCCTGCAGACCTGACTGCAGGTGGAGGTCTGGGTTCCTCTGTCAGTAGCCCTCAGCATGAGGGCTGAGCAAAAGCACACGCTCCCAGTGTTTGTGGGCTGGGTCTTGAGACAGGATTTGGGGGACATTCTTCCAGACCCTGCCTCCCCCCACCTCTTCCTTTTCCTTCCTCCTTGGTTCTGATTTGTCACGTGTGCTTCTCACTGAGTATTTTTAGATTGTGCCTCAGCAGCTTGCTTTAAAAATGCCTGGGTTTTCACTTCTGGGAGGAGTAGGGAGTGAGGACAGGGGACGTAGGTGGGTGGCTGGCTGCGTGTTGAGCAGGCGCATGGCTTGTGGCTGTCCCTCTTCTTTGGCTAGGGGGTCAGGGACGTACTGACCAACATTGCCAATCCTGGCATCTCCAGCACTTCTTTTTTTTCTGCTCACGAGGTGAATGGACTGACTACGTAAATGCTGGGTCAAGACATTCCTGCCTTGAGGCAGGGGTCCTGAGAAGGCTGGCTGATTGCCCAGGCTCGTGTAGTCGTCAGTGAGCAGGACAGTGCCTAGACCCAGGCTGGAGCAGGATGTCCTATAGCTTGCCTTATTTGTGTTTTTTTTAAATTTAAGTAAACTTTATTTGTTAGAACAGGTTTAGGTTTACAGAAAGTTGGGAAGATAGCAGAGAGCTCTCCGTTCCCCTTCCTGGTAATGTCTCACATCAGTGTGGTATGTTCATCACAGTCACGAAACCAATTCTGATCCAGGACGGTTAACTGGAGTCCATCCTTTACTCACATTTCCCTCGTTTCTCCTCACGTCCTTTTCTGTCCCAGACCCCACAGGACGCGCAGTTGTCATGTCACCTTAGCTCCTCTCCGCTGCGACACTTTCTCAGACTTGCCTTATTCGTGGTAACACTGACCGCCAGGTGTGTGGTGGAAGGTCCCTCAGTTGTGGTGTGTCTGGTGTTGCCTCTTGGTTACACCGGGGTTGTGGGTCTGGGGAGGAGACTGCAGAGGGGCAGCGCTGTTCTCCTCACATCACGTCCAGGGCGCAGGACCTTCCACTGTCGACGCTGACCCTGAGCGCCCGGCTGAGGCTGTGTTTGTCACTGTTGCCCCCTGTTCATACTGTCCTCTTAGGAGGGACGTCACTGTGAGCGGTCCACACATAAGGAGTGGGGGGTGAGCGCCACCTCTTTGAGGGCAGAGTCGCCACACAGATTCCTGGAATCCTTCTGCACAGGAGATTTTGTGTCTTCTCCCCCACTTGTTTATTGCTTCATTCACTCATTCCTGACAGCAGTGTGGACTCGTGGTGTCTATTCTGTGCTCAGCTTGTCCCACCTTTGGCCATTGGGAGCTCTTTCTTTTTTTAAGTACATCCTTACTCTCTGGCTTGTCATCTTTTTTTTTTTTTTGCGCGGTATGCGGGCCTCTCACTGCTGTGGCTTCTCCCGTTGTGGAGCACAGGCTCCGGACGCGCAGGCTCAGCAGCCATGGCTCACGGGCCCAGCTGCTCCGCGGCACGTGGGATCTTCCCAGACCGGGGCACGAACCCGCGTCACCTGCATCGGCAGGCGGACTCTCAACCACTGCGCCACCAGGGAAGCCCTGGCTTATCACTTCAGTTTATCACTTCTGCATCTTGGCCCTTTGGGTCCGGAGCTCCAGTACATTGTGGTGGTGATGTCTCTTTGGCACAGCCCTGCTACTTTGCCAAGTCAGAACATTGAGTCTGTTTTATCATCTGTAGAATAGAGATGACCCAGACCTGTGGGACAGTCCTGCGGTGCGGGCAGGGCACTGGGCACCTAGGGGAACTCCAGACAGTGATCAGCCTGGCAGCGTTTCACCTCTAGCCTAAGAATATTCCCGGAATCCGTCAGAAGAAGGGTTTTTATCTGCTTTTCCGCTTGCTTTTCCTGTGGTTCCCAGCACAGTCCAAAACCCAGGACCCGGAAGTGAGGCAGGCCAATGTGTTGCTCCCTTCTGGCCTTTCCTCCCCAGTCATTTCTTGTCAGGTGTGCCTGGTACCTCCAGTGGCAGCCAGAGACCAGGTGGCCCACCCGGGGCAGGAATGAGGGTTGGGGGGGAGTAGAACCAGAGCAGCGCCTCCTAGGTGTTCCTTCCCAGCTCCTCACAATAGCTCATCCCAGGGAAAGCTTCACTGGAGGTGCAGGAGGAAGTGGCCAGAGCTGGAGTGTTGGGTCATTCTTCTGGCTGTTTCCTCCCTCGAGCGGTGGCTCCTGTACCTGGCTGCCCAAGCCAGATGCTCCTTGGTGGAGCTAGGATTCTGCACTGTTGTTGTTTTTTGTTTTTTGTTTGTTTATTTATTTGTTTATGGCTGCATTGGGTCTTTGTTGTTGCTGCGCGTGGGCTTTCTCTAGTTGCGGCGAGCGGGGGCTACTCTTTGTTGAGGCAAGTTGGCTTAGCTGCTCCGCGGCATGTGGGATCTTCCTGGACCAGGGCTCAAACCCATGTCCCCTGCACTGGCAGGCGGATTCTTAACCACTGCGCCACCAGGACTCTGCACTGTTAACCAGCTCACCCCGGAAGCTCTTTGGCCACCTGAGCCCCTGTAGCGTTCTGACCGAGGAGAATGGCTGTTGTGGGTGACTGGGCTTTTTGACTTTCTGCCCTGAGTGGGTCCAGGAGCCAGCCAGGGACTGGGCTGGAAAGGAGTGGATGGGTGCCCCCACCTCCGCAGCTTCCCTAGGCTGCTGAGCTGGTGAAGTGCCCAGCTGTAGGCAGCCCACCCAGGGGACCAGAGGAGAGGCAAGGGCAGCTCTCTTGCCTGCAGAGTAAAATGCAAGGTCTCTGTTGGACTTCGCCTGTCCATCCAGCCTCCCTCGATGTTCTCCCTGTTATCTCCTTCCCACTTACGTTAAATCACCTGCAGCTCCTAGTGTGGCCCACGCACTGATGTCCCAGACTCTCGCAGCAGTGTGGCCTCTGTTGGGAATGCTTTCCCTTCTGACCCACCCCCACCCCCCAGGTGACCCACATATACGCACCGAAAGTTGGTTAACCTAGCCGTCCTTCAAGGCTCAAGGGTCAACCATTTTGACACGCAGGAAGCATCATATACATGTAGCTCTCTCAGCCCATCCCCTGCCCCCTACTGTCACAGCCTGTACACTTGCCATTGTGAGTTTCCAAAGATGTGTTCTGTGGGGGGGCAGGGAGAGCCTTGTTCATCTGAGTCCCAGCACTGAGGCCAGTCCAGAGGAGGACAGCTCCCCGGTCGATGAGCAGCACCAGGTACAAAAGGACAAGCTGGTGACCTGATGAAAAGGGGTGCATCCTGGCTCAGGCGCTGCCCAGGGGTCAAGGATGTGGCCTTGGTGGGTGCCTGGCTGACTCTGTGTCCTTGGGTGAGGCCACATCCCGACAGGTGGGACCTGGGCACTGAGCCCGGCCCTGCTCCTTGTAGGCAAGTAGGTAGGGTGGAGGCAGCTCTGCCTTCTCTTAGGTTCGGATAAAGATCGCACAGGCTGCAGAGGGAGGGCCTGGGTCCTCTGTCACCACTTCAGGCTGGTCAGCACTGCGGTAGTCTTTCTAAGGGCCTCATGGGGGGAAACGGGTGGGCGGCGGTCAAGTGCTTCCTGGTTCAGCAGAACACGGCTCCTTTGCACGTGGATGATGCTGAGTCTTCACGTAGGAGGTGGTGCCATAGTTTCTCGCTGGGAGTGACCCTCGGAGAGCCTCCCCGGGAATGCAGTCCCTAGGCTGCAGCTTAGTGTCATCTGTTTGGGGTCACAACCAGTAAATGGCTGAGTGCGGCCTTGAACCTCGGTCTCCTGTTGCTGGGTCTTGTGGCCCTTGGTGGTTTGCACAGTGGAACACCCCGAGCCCTGCCCCAGGGTGGATGCTGTGAGTTGAAGAACCCAGAGCCTCACATACAGAAGGGCTTTCTTGCCTCTGCTGTGCCAGTAGAGAGCTGGTGGCTGAGAGTATTTTAAGCGGTAGGGGGCTACCCTCCAGGGTGTGTGGGGTGAGGCTGCAGCTGCAGGTTGGTCAGCTCTTGAATGCGCCCAACTTCTGGAATGTCGCTGTTTCCCAGCCCACCCAGAGCAAGCTGCCCAACATGCATCTTTGCCAATCGTTGGTTCCCCTGGCAGGGAAGCTGGACCTACTTTTTTTGGAAGTGTGGTTTAAGTTTTAAATGACTGGTTAGAGAACCAGGAGGCTGGCCAACTTCCGAGGTGTGGCAGTCATTGGGGTGGGGGAGTATTTGGTTTTTCCCACAGTTCCCTGACGTGCGACCTTCTAAGGGCCTTGTGTGCTGTCCTCTGCCAAGCATCCAGCTCCTAGGTGCCGGGCGCCGGGTAGAGTGCTTCCCACACATTAACCCTGAGAGTGGAGGGTGTGAACTCTGTTTGGACAGGGGTTCAAGCAGGCAGTGAGCTGCCTCGGCTTCTCTAGCCAGTTTGGAGTGATCTCTGAGCAGGGATTCCCGACTTGGGAACATGAAGCATCTTGTGTGCACAAGGCATCCAAGGTGGGCATGTAGGAGACTCAGCGCTCCCTTGGGGCTGGATCTGTGATAGGTGGGCACTTTGCATGCTCAGACAGCACAAGCAGAGTGAGCATTGTCCTAGGAGCACGGAGCGTGTCCACTGGGGCCCAGCAAAAACAAACAGAAAGATGACCTGCAGCTTCGGGGGCTTGTTGTGGGACAGGCTTGGTAGCTCTGGCTCCTGAGCTGGAAACTGCTGGCCAGGCAGAATTGGTGAGCTTGAAGGCAGGTAGTATAGAGGGCCTCTGTAAGGGAGGAGCAGTGAGGGGAAGGAGGCAGTGGATCCAAACTTCAGCATCAGGCGATGGCTTGTGGCCCTCAGGGCCTTCTGGTTGGTGGCCAGGGCACCCAATCTCTTGGTGTTCAGGAGGCCCCCAGGCCTGCATCGGGTTGGCCTACGAGACTTGTGTTCCTGCATGATTAACCAGAGGAAACGGCTCAAGGCGGTGTAAATAGCCTGTTCCTTTGCTGCTGGTCAAGTGGAGCTGAAGTTTGGAAAAGCAGCTGGAGAGTCACTTGTCCAATGTTAATCAAAGCTGGTGTGTGCTAGGCTCTGTGCTGGTGCTGGGAAAGTGGTGAGTGTGGTCTCTTCTCATTCACTTTACCTTTTGGGGAAGGTAAAGGTTTAGCGCCTCACCGGGGGCTGGTCAGGGAATGCTTTCCAGAGAGGTGCCGCCTGAAGGCAGTCAGGGGTGGTGTGTGGGCCTCAGGCAGGCTTCGGAGAGGCTCAGGGGCCAGGACAGGTCAGGCAGAGGCACCGTTCCTCACAGAGCCTCCGAGTGGGGAACACAGTGGAGACGGGCGGGGCGGGACCCCGTCGGAGCTCGGCAGAGCGCTCGCTGCTGTGTGAGAGGTGTGGAGGGCCCTGGGGAGCACCGAGGCCTGGGAGCAGCAGGTGGGGGCTTGTTTAGGAGAGACTGCCTGTGGGAGGCTGGGCTAAACGGCCTCCTGGGTCATTCGGTCCAGGGGTCCCTGGGGTCAGAGGGAGGCCCTCCCAGAAAGCAGAGCAGCCGAATGCAAGGCTCTGTGCGTGGATGAGCAGAGGGTGTGCTCTGGGCTTTGTCCCTCAGCTCTTGGTTTCCCTGATCCGGGTCAGGCCTGAGACATGGCCCCCACTGGGACACCTGTCTGCCACTGCTTGTGTCTCCATGATTTTTGTCCTGGTACCAAGGACTACCCGCCTTTGTTCCCCGGGAGTCCAGGGATTGGGTGTATCCACAACCTGCCTGAGGAATAAGGAGGCGATGAGGCCGCCAGGGATGTGACTGGCTTGGGCTCGTGGCCTGGCTCTGTCCCTTCTTCACTGAATACAAGTTGGTTACCTGAGCCCTGTGTTCTTACCTGAAAATTGGGGCCATTGCGATGCTGGAGATGGTTAAACTTGAGACTGCTGTGTGTGCTTCTCGGCCCTTCCTCACCGTTGCCCCCTGTAATCTCGATGGGGCGGGGATAGGAATAAGGACGGCTGTGCTGGGTCAGGTGCAGTGTGAGGAGAGGGGGGCCTGGAGCCGTGGTGGTCAGCAGCCCCGGTGTCAGGTCTCCTGGTGTCCTGGAGGACAGTGAGCCCTTACCAGGGCCCGAACTGGGGGGTCCCTGAGCACCCTGATCCTGGCCCTGTGGTCTGGCTGGCGTCTGTGGAGGCCCTGGGTTACGTGCATGTGGCGTGGATGGCGTGGTGGTAACCAGGCTGGGCGATTTGGAGAGGCTCCCCTTGGAGACTGGGTGTTCTGTTGGCCTGGGTCGGGGGAGGTCTGCTGGGAGCCCAGGACCATATACGTGCTTGGGATGCCCTTTCTTTGGGTGATACACTCGGGTGTCCTTCAGGCTCCTCTGACCGTAGCAGGCTGCTGCACCTGTGTCAGCACTGCCATGCGGGGAGAGCAGGGCAGGAGTTGGAGAGAAGCGTGTGGTGTTGGTGGGGGCTGGGAGGCGGGACTGTTGCAGGAGGGATGGGTGGGGGTCTGGGCTGTGCGGGAGTCTGATACTTAGAGGGGCAGGAGAGTAGACCTTGGGGCCCAGGGCACTTGTAGGCGAGGAGTACTCCGACAGGCCTGCCTCACCGCGCCCTGCCTGCTCGCTCCGTTGGGAAAGCCAGGCTTTGTAGCACAAGGGTGCTTGGGGAGGGCAGAACCAGCAGTTGTGGGTGGTTGGCAGCAGGGCCTGAAGTGCAAACTGGTTCCCCGTCTCCCAGAAACGGTGGCCTGCCTCTGCCGGGACAGCTCTCTGCTCTGCCGCGGTGAAGAGAGCCTGCCTGGGCTTCAGGGGCATCCTGGGGTGGCAGCTGTGTGGCTGAGGCCAGTGACTGGGCCTCTGATTTCGCACTCTCCCCCTCCCCCGCCCCGCCCCGCCCCACCCCAGCAGCTTCTCCGCAGGAGTCCATGATGGATAAAGGAACGTGAGGGCAGCGCCTAGACAGTCAGTCTCCTCCCTTCCTCTCCGGTCACATGTTAATGTTACCTTAATGCTTGGCCATCCTCCCTTGGTTCCGGCTTCCCGGTACCTAGGCCCAGTCCACGCTTTGTCCTGGGGGCTGTCCTGACATACCTGGGGTGCCTGGCCGCGACCCCTGGATGTTGGCTCAGATCTGTCAGGAAGGTCTTGGCTCCTGTTACCACCCGAGGAGGCGCAGGCCCAGACCTTACTGCTAGAACCGGGCCTCCTGCCCCCAGACCTGTGGCTCTGTCTGCTGAACCCTGGCCTGCTCCCTGGGAGTTGGCTGCCCTTTAAGAGGAGAGGGGTGTGCTCTGAAGGCGCACTGCTGGTGGCTCTAGCCCGGCTTCTTGCAGCTTGGTGGCTTTTTGAAAGTAGAGCTTCTCCAGCCATTCTGAGATGTACTTATAACAGCCCCAGGGAATGTGTCGGGAGCCGTTTTGGGCCCCAGAGCTCCTACTGCCCCCAAAGTCGGTGTGGGAGGCTGAGTTTTTGGTGGGGCTGCTTCTGATCACCCCTTCCCTGAGGGCCGGCCCTGACGGTAGCAGAGCTGTTGTGCGGGCAGCTGCGCCTTCCGTCTCTTCTTCTCTTAGGCAGCTGGAGGGACGCAGAGCCTGTCCGTGTGCCTGGCTTCTGTCCACTCTCAGCTGGTCCCACCTGTCTCCCCAGCAGTCCCCGACCCACAGCGAGGGGCCCCCACCACTGCCCCCGGCTGCCCGGCCAGCCGCCCTAGTCGCGAGCAGCTCAGGAAGGGCGGGCCCCACCAGGGCTCAGCGTGTGTGCCAGCCGTGCCTGCGTGGCAGGACGTGCCTTCCAGCCCCGGAGGCGTGGGGGCCAGGCTCGCCTCGTGGCGGCGCTGCTCTTCTCTGGCCCGCCTCACTCCCCGAGGAAACCCCTTCGCGGTCTTGGGCCGCGGGTCCTGCCCACACGGGCTTTTCTGCCCGGGGTGTGTGCTCCCAGCACCCGCGGGGTCTTCGGGTCAGCTCGGCTCGGCAGTGCTGGAGGGGCGCTTTCCTTCCCGAGGCTTCAGACCCTGGAGTCCTCTGAGCCGAGCTTTTTGGCTCATGTCACATTTGGTGTGAGCTCTCAGCACAGGGATCTGAGGCCTAGCCTGGTCAACGAGAGCTCTCGGGGCTTCGGTGATTCTGGTTCCCACCCTCAGGTCTGGGTGTGCCCAGCACCGCCTCTTCCCAGTGCCCCTAGAAAGGATCCTAGCCTTGAAGGAGGCGACTTGTCTTTGGTCTCTAGACCCTCAGAACTGAAAGAGGCCTTTGCTCAGATGGGGAGACAGGCCCCGAAAGGGATGGTGACTAGCCCATACTCTGAGTGGCAGCCTCAGGGCTGGATCTTCCTGTTGCTCCTAGGTCCTGTCTCCTGTAGCCCGGGGTCCCCAGAGTGGAGGCTGAGACTGGTGGGCCAGTAAGTGCAGCTGGGCCCCTCTGGCTTCCCTGTCTTAAGAGGCCTGGAGTCTCACCTGGACTAGACTTTTCTCCCAGGACTTCCCGGCACACGTGACTTCCCTCCTAACTGACCTAGTCTTCCCTTCTGTTATGAGGACCGGACGCAGTCATTCCCAAGAACCCAGGGCAGCTCTTGGGTTCCCCTTCTGCTCTCTTCCCCCAGCAGTCTTGTGAGGATGTCCTTTGAGGGGCCATAGCACCTTCTTCCTCAGAGCCCAGTTGTTCCTTTGTGGCCAGCAGCCCATGGGAAAGATACCTTCAGGGCCTTCTGCCAGCTGTGCCCCCATCACTCCCCGCCCCAGGCCTCTCTCTTGCCCCTTGCTGCCAGCGGCCTGACTTGCTGGCCTCTGTATCACACAAGAGGCCTTGGGGCTTCTTTGAGGCTTCCCAGGCCAGCTTCCTCCTGGCCTGACTTCCTAAAGGACTCGGATCGCTGCCCTGGGCTACCCCCACCCAGTTTCTCCATCCCTTCTTTCCCCTCCATACTTGCACGCTTTTCCTTGACTGAGTGGTGTTCCAGTGCTAGGTGGGGGCTTTGCCTTCAGAAGCCCTCTGGCCTTGGCTTGGTCAGTGTCCCGGAACCAGCAGAAGCTGCCAGGTGACTGTGGTGGGACCAGAGCCAAGCGTGAATGTGGGATTGGGTCTGGGCCCTCCTCCTGGCTCTACCATAGCCTTGGTGTCCCCGTGTAAGGGTAGGGAAGCTCTTACTCTGTTCCCCTCCAGTCCTTCCACAGGCCTGGACCAGGGGAACCTTCCTGTCTGGTGTTTCAGGCAGGGGTGGATGTGTCTGTTGGAGTGTGTTGGTGCCCACCAGTGGGGCCCTCAGTCCTCTGGCAGGCACAGTAGCTGTCCCTTGAGAATCTATGGGCTGGAGGAGGGTGAGGTGGGGCTGCCTCGTCCAGCTGAGAGAGCCCTGGGATCCTTCCCCTGGGGCAGCAGGTCATTGGAAGTCTCCAAACAGAAGTGTTCCCGTCCCTGGCTCCTAAGCCTGAACTTGGGAAGGACGGTCTTTGCAAGTCAGCTGGACCAATTCCTAGTTGAACCATGAGGAGACTGAACCTCAGAGCAGAGACTGCTGGCCTCCACCTAACCCGGCCAGAGAAAGAATTGGTCTCATGGGGCCACACCCTCCCCAGAGGCCCGCTGGTGACCCCACGTGCTTTTCCTCTGCAGGACGAGATTGGATGCGCCCCGGTTGGAAACAAAGTCCCTGAGCAGCTCCGTGTTACCACCCAGCTATGCCTCAGATCGTCTGTCGGGAAGCAACAGGGACCCCGCTCTGAAACCCAAGCGGTCCCACCGCAAGGCAGACCCTGATGCTGCCCACAGGTACTCGGCTGCAGTCCCTCAACACAGGCCGGCAAAGCAGCGCCACGGCCTGGCTGCAGGGCGAGATGGGTGGGAAGCCTGGGGTAGATGGTTAGGAGCCGGGCATTGTCCACCTTTCCAGTGCCTTCTGTCTGGTTCCCTGGGCTTGGTGGCATTCTCAACTAAGCCCTGGCCATCCGCCTGTGGAACATGGTGTGCCTTCCCACGCCTTCCCTGGTTCTGCTCCCTGACACACGCTCCGGGGGGCTACATGGGACGTTAGGAGGGAAGTGCAGGCCTCGGAAGGCCGCAGAGCAGGGGCCCGTTTCAGAAGGGTTTCTGAGGAAGCTGTTGAAGCTGAGACTGGAAGGATGGGGAAGATGTATGGGAGGGGCAGTCTGGGCCAGGGGTACCGTATGGGCTGAGACCCTGAGACAGCAAGAGCTTTGTAGTTTCAGGGCTAGTGGGGTTGGTGAGCAGAGAGGGAGAGTGGGAGTTGGGGGAGGATTGAGGAGCCGAGGGGGATGGCAGAACCAGGCAGGGTCTCGAGGCTGTGATAGGAAAGCCGCCTTCTGCCTGGCAGCCTTGGCTGTGTCCTAGGGCACCAAACTCAGAGCCCAGCAGACCCCACAGGGTAACCGGGGAATGTCTCAAAGACGAGCGGTGACCGTTGGCACCTGCTGGGCAAAGACACGGTGCCAGTGCTTCTGCTACTGCCACACTTCCCCCCTCTGTAGAGACCCGGTGAGCTGGGGTGGCCCTGGGCCAGTCTCTGGGTAACGCCTCCCCCACCCCTTCCCTCACAGGCCTCGGATCCTGGAGATGGACAAGGAGGAGAACCGGCGCTCGGTGCTGCTGCCCACACACCGGCGGAGGGGCAGCTTCAGCTCGGAGAACTACTGGCGCAAGTCCTACGAGCCCGGGGAGGACTGCTCGGAGGCGGCGGGCAGCCCCGCCCGCAAGGTGAAGATGCGGCGGCACTGAGGCCTGAGCCTCCGGGACTCGGCTTGATCCTCACTAGCTGCCCCTCCTTTTGTTTTCGTTTTGAGGGTTTTTTTTCCTTTTCTTTTCTTTTTTTGGTTCTTATATTTTTTTTCCTTGGTTTGTTGCCTGTTAAGGCTGAAGAACAGAATTGGCCAGGACCTGGTTCTCATGTTCTTGGTTTTCCTCCTGGATGGAAAGGCTGTTGGCATCTGTAGGCACAGAAGCTCACGCTGGAGTGGCCAGTGGAGGCGTGGGGGGCAGCTGTCCTCAGGTGGGGCTGTGTCAGGCTGGGTTTATTTAAAAGCAACAAAATGTTTTGGTTTAGAAAAATTCTTGTTTTGCTTTAAATGTAAATCTTAGTGTTGTAAATGAAGTTCAATCTCCTCCCCCTCCCTCCACTGCTGTCTGCCATGGGTTGAGGTCTTGCCTTGCCGGCTCTGCAGGGGACCTGCTGCCCTCCCACCCCTCACCTGCTCTCCAGGCCCCAGCAGCTCACGCAGATACCCCCTCCTCCTGCAGCAATTGTTAGGGATGACCGGGCAGAGGCCTAGGTAGTGCCAGCCCCTGTTGCCCCAGAGCTGTTCAGTTGGCTGAGACCCCGGGCTTCCTGCATGCCCTCTGGCCTGCTCTGCCCACGGGTCCCTGGTCTGCCCAGGGGCCAGCTGCAGTGGTCCCGACCTCTTGCCAGGAGCCCGCCTCTTTGCTGGGTTGCTCCTTTTAAGCATACACGTGTGATTGTGTGGAACAGTTAGACTTGCCGTGTTGGGGCAGTTTTAGGAGTTGTTTCTAGCTGGAGGGACTGGTGTCCTTCTGCGTCTAGCGTTTGGGCTGGAAAATTGTTGTGTGTGTGGTAGGGTTTTTGTTTTCTTTGGTTCGGAATTTTCATTTTTTCCTTTGGTCTCCTGGCTTTTTCCTTTTCCTTTCTCTTTCTTCTCCATCGGCCCTCCTTGGGCCTTCTCCCTATGTCAGTCCCCATAGGAAGCTGCCCGTCCCCTCTGTCCGCCTGCAGCATGCATCCAAGGCCAGAGCTCAGGCCTGCAGACTGGGTTGGTGCCTCCTCCGCCTCAGGGGCATGAGAGCTGGGGAAGGAAGGGTCCTTTAAAAAATAATAATGAAAGGGAAAAAATAAGTGAAGTCTTTGGCAGTTTCCACCCGCTCAGATCCTTGAAGGCTGCAAGGTTTTGCTGATCTGGGTTCGTTAGGAATGTCCTCTTGACAGCCAGGGCCAAGACCCAGGCCTGCTGAGAGCAGAGGCCCTCTCAGTCCCCAGGCTGCTACCATCCCAGGGGGCTAGTCTTACAGAAGAGGCTGCAGAAAGCTGAGGGGCAGCCACCATCAAGAAGCCCCTCTCAGGGGCCAGAACTCCTCTGCCAGTGTGGATTCCTCAAGTCGGGACTGCGTAACTAAAGCAGTTGCAGTTTTATTTTTTTTTTACAGCTTTTTTCCCAAAAATGATTTGTAGTTGTGTGTGCAGCACTTTGCCCTGATATGTGTGCTCTACAATAAAAACCAAATCTAATATATTTTGAAACAGTTGTCTGATGCTGTCGTAAGAGAGGACTTGCCTTTGGTTCTTCCTTAATCTCTTTGTTTTGCCCTGAAACTCTGAAGGGGGTGGGGGGGGCAGAGTTCATTGCCCACCGAGGCCACAGAGGAGAGGAGCAGTTGCTGACGCAGGGCTGAGGACGGGCTCGCCCACTGTCTTTTCTCCAACTGCAAGGAGGATGGACTTTGTAAACCGTATGTCCAGGTGCCCAGGGCACCGTGGGCCCACAGGAGCCAGGATCCTACTGTGCTGAGTTCTGGAAGCCCGTCTTCCTTGGGGTGATCAGAGAGGCTGCGGGCCAGTGGAGGAGGAACAGCATGAGCAAAGGCAGGAGAGGGGCCTCGCCTTTGTAGAAAATACGTAGGTGGTTTTGCTCATTAAACCAATTCTTGAGTTCCTACTATATGCTGGCCAAGCCCTTACTGTGGCCCCATAGTGAGCAAAACCCTTCCAGCCCCTGCTCTCAAGATGAGTATGGTAGAGCTGTGGATGCAGATCCAGGCTTGAGGCAGAGGGGTTTGGGTAGAGTAGGGGTGGGGTCCAGGGGGTTTTAGTCCCTCCAGATCCTGGACCTGGCTCCCAGGTTCTTCTGGTCAAGGGGTTTGGTCTAGAGTCTCCCTCATTCACTTCCAGTGCCCAGAGCCAGTCTACTTGGCCAAATTCTTGCTGTGAAAACCTGGCAAGCCACTTAACTCCCCATTTAACAGGAAGGGGAGAGTCCAGAGGGAGCAAATGAGTGGCCAGGGCTCAGGCCTGCAAATCAGTGACAGGATGTGAAGTGAGGGTGGGGTGGGCAGAGCCTCCTTGGGGTCTGTGGCCAGTTGGGCCTGCAGGGGTAGCCACTGGGCTGGGCGGATAGCACCCTGGATGCCCCGGAGAGGAGACATTGGAGCTGAGGGAAAGGTCACCCACACTGTGCCTGGGCCCCTGACTCGGGTCACGGGATGGGGACTCGTGCGGAGGGCTGGGGAGCTGCGAGGGATTCTCCACTGCAGCTGTGACAGAGCCAGACCTGGGTTCTTCCTAGTCCCTGAGTGAAGGAGGCCCTTTGCCTTGAGGACTGAGGGATGAGGCCAGAGGAACGGGGTCTGGCCAGAGGAACGGGGTCCGGCCAGAGGAACGGGGTCCAGCCCTCGGAGGTCCTGCTGTGTTTCTGGCGCTGGTTTCTGTCCCTGTATAGCGGTTCCATGGCACCCCGTGTCTGGGACTGTGAGAATCCTCTGAGTAGTTCCCAAGCAGATGCGGGGGCCATATCTGAGTCCCTGAATCTGACTGTTCCCGGCCCTCTGCTGGGGCACTAGCTAGCTGTTTGGGCCATGTGCCAAGTCCCATCTCTGCTCCCAGCCCAGGCTTGTATACAGTAGGTGCTCTAACAACATCTGGCTCCAGCCCTTCCCAGCTGGGGAGCCCATCCCATTCCTATAATCCTGTTGTGTGGTGGGGGAAACTGAGGCCCAAAGTCACATTCATTCATTCAAAAAATACGAGTGTCCGACTCTGCTGAGCTCTGCTGAGGGTACAAGACAACCTGGTGTGTGTCACACACACACACACACACACACAAGTTTATTGTAGATTGTACTGATAGATGTGTAGCACATAAATTACCAGTAATAAAACATAGTACTCTTTAAGCTCTGTTTAGCCAATTGTTTCTCACAGAATGCTTTTATTGATTTTTTGTTGTTGTTGAGTTCTTGTATTTGTAGCTCACCTGTGGTGGTAATTCAGCCACAATATGGTAAACGGAGCTGCATCCCATCTGCCTGTATTAGTTTCCTGTGGCTGCTGAAACAGATCGCAACACATCCGGGGGCTTAAAACAACAGACGTTTATTTTCTCACAGTTTGGAGGTCAGAAATCCAGAATCATCACCACTGGGCTGGAATCAGTGTGGCAGGCCCGTGCTCGCGTCTGACAGCTCCCGGCCGCTGTTGACATTCCTTGACTTGTGGCCACATAACTCTCGTCTCTGCCTCCGTGGCCACACGGCCTCCTCTTCTGTGTCCCAGATCTCCTCTGCCTCTCCCTCATTACAGCCTCCCTGGATAACCAAAAATAATCTCCCCATGTAAAGATCTTTTTTTTTTTTTTTTTTTTTTTTTTTTTTTTTTTTTTTTTGTGGTACGCGGGCCTCTCACTGTTGTGGCCTCTCCCGTTGCGGAGCACAGGCTCCGGATGCGCAGGCTCAGCAGCCATGGCTCACGGGCCCAGCCGCTCCGCGGCATATGGGATCCTCCCAGACCGGGGCACGAACCCGTATCCCCTGCATCGGCAGGCGGACTCTCAACCACTGCGCCACCAGGGAGGCCCAAAGATCTTTAATCACATCGGCAAAGTTAAAAAATGTTTAAAAAATTTACATTCCAGGGATTGAGACCTGATGCCTTCGGGGGCCACTGTTAGCCTATACTACTACCCTGCTCTCTTCCCAATAAGTTTGTCATTAAATTTGATACATGACCTACCGATTACTCACTGATGAACAGATTGTTAGTGGGATTGAAATGTTTCAGCCTCAGTATTACTTTTAAATTTAATCTGCATCGTTAATACTTTCTCCACCCATTTAAGTCTAGACCTGTGCTGTCCAGTACATTAGCCACTGGAAGCTCGGCTGTTGAGCACCTGGAAAAACGTGGCTGGTTTGAATTGAGTTGTGCTTTAAGTGTAAAATACACGCCAGAATTTGAAGAGTTAGTACAAAAAAAGAGTGTAAAAAATAACATTAGTTGCTTTATATTGATTACATGGAAATGATAATATTTTGGACATAACTGGGTTAAATAAAGTATGCTATTTAATTTTACCTGTTTGCTGTTACTGTTTAAGTCTGGCTACTAGGGAGTTTGAAATTACACGTGTGGCTTGCACTGTGTCTCTGTTGGAGGCACTGGTCTAGAACATGAGTGGTAAACCCAGCCTGATTTGTGGCCGTGGAAACATTCCCTTCTGGCTGGTTCCAAGCACAGCTGCGAGCGCCGTTATCACAGTGTCTCCACCACACAGATTCAGCCAGTGTGATGCAGAAGGACAGACAGGAGGGGAACGAAGTAAACCAGGAAGTGCTTAGTTCTGAACTTGACCTCTGTTTTCAGTGTAAGTTAGTTTTTAAACAATGGCTGTGTTTAACAGCCGGCTCACAAAGATTCTTAAACCGTGACATCTGGCAGTTGCAAGCGGCTCCCCACGGAGGGTTTTGCGGAGAGGAGAATGTGGTCAGACTTAGTTAGGGTCCCGCAGGCTGCTGTGTCGAGAGCAGAGAAGGAGCGTGGCAGGCAGGGCACCTGTAGAGATTACGGGGCTCCAAACGGAGGGCTGGGGTCCTCCAGCTGGGTGTCGGGCGTTCCCTGGCGCATTCCCTCCGGTGCCCACAGGGCGGCAGCAGAGTCCCAGCGATGGTGCCTCGGAGTGGGCGGGGCACAGCCCTCCCTTGGTTTAGATGGGGAACTGAGGCCCCAGGGGCGAGAACTTGGGTTCCCCACTGCTGCCACCCTGCTCAGCCAGGGCCCCCGGGTGAGCGGCTGTGCAGGGCGGTCCAATTCGCCGGGCATTGTTCCCCGAGCCTTTGCGCTGCCAGTGCCCTCTGCCTTAGGCGGCTCCTGCTGGAAGCCACCTTGTGGGACAGGGCTGCCCTGGGCTCCGTGGACCGCTGGCTTCCCTCAGCACAGCCCAGGGAGTTCTGTGTGGCCCAGGGCTGCCACTCCAGGCTGGGAGACCAGGACCTAACTCCCTAACTCCCACCCTCTCTGGACTCATTGTGAGTGAGGCCCTTTACGATCTGTCTCATTTAATTCTCACCACAACCTCTAATACCTCGCTTGGGGCCCGGGCTCAAATCCTGACTCTGGGGCTTCCCTGGTGGCTCAGTGGTTAAGAATCCGCCTGCCAATGCAGGGGACACGGGTTCGAGCCCTGGTCTGGGAAGATCCCACATGCCGCGGAGCAACAGGGCCCGTGAGCCACAGCTACTGAACCTGCACGTCTGGAGCCTGTGCTCGGCAACAAGAGAGGCCGCAACAGTGAGAGGCCCGCACACCGCGATGAAGAGTGGCCCCCGCTTGCCGCAACTAGAGAAAGCCCTCGCACAGAAATGAAGACCCAACACAGCAAAAATAAATAAATTAATTAATTAAAAAAAAAAATCCTGACTCTGCCATGTACGAGCTATGTGACTCTGGGCAGGTTACTTAAATCTCTCTGATCTTGGTTTCTTCCTCTGTAAGATAGGCATAGAATAAAAGGAATGACTGGTGCCTGGTACAGATCAACTGCTCAGTGTTAATAAATGGTAGCAATTACTATTCACCCCCATCTTGCAGATGAATAAACTGAGGCCCAGAAAGATGAAATGGCAGAGCAGGATTAGAACTTGCAGCCACAGAGACGAATGAAGCACAGAACCCCACCTTCCAATAGGCCTCTGAGAATCTCCTGGAGTCTCAAACCTGATACCCCTGCAGGGGGCCGGTGCATCCAAATCCCCAGGTCCTGTGACCCAGTGTGAGCTGAGAAAAGCACAGTTCAGACCTAGGCTCGGGGCAAGTGTCAGGCCTGGCAGCCCTGCATCTGGAGAGGGAGCCCTGGGCTGGAGGTCCAAAGACCCCTGTGTGGTCCCCCACGTGACCCTGGGCAGGTCACTTCTCTCTGAGCCTCAAGTTCCTCCCTTGTAAAACGAGGACAGGCTGGGTCTGCCCCAGCCTCCCGCTGCCTGGCCCCTTCCCTGAGGCCCAACACACTGCTCACCCTCTGTGGGCCCGAGAGCCCCTGCCCCTCCCCTATCTGGGCCCTCAAAGCCACCATGCAGGATGAGCACTCTGGTGCTCTCCCAGGCAGCCCCCACCCTGCTGGACCCCTCATCTCCTCCCACCCAGGCCCCGCCCGCCCTGCCCCCAGCCCAGATTCCACTCCAGGAATCGCGGGGCCTGCCAGGCCCCCCGGAGCCGAGCCGCCAGGAAGAAGCTGCTTGTGTGGTTTGGGCAGCAGAGGAGGGTCGTGGCCTCAGCCAGGATCTGGGCCAGCTCCTGGAAGGCGGGGCCGTCTCCCTGGCCCAGGCTGTCCCGCCTTCCCTCCCACTCCCTGGCTGCCCCTACTCGGGACTCGGCCTCCCTGCGGGGCTTTCGCCACCCCTTCTTCCCTCCTTCTCTCCACAGGTGGCCTTGGGCCTTAGCTTCCGTCTCCTGTTTATGAAGTGGGCTGTCCTTGTACCTACCTCCAATGTCACCACAAGGTCCAGGCAGATAAAGCACAGATACGGCATCTATGGGGGCACCTGCCTCTGAGGATGCCAGCCTGGCTCGGGGACACCCCTACTCTGCACCTGCCTCGCCACAAGCTTCAACCACCATTTCCTATGACCTCTGACTCACAAACAGTGTGGACTGTTATTATTTGCGTTTTGTTTTTTTTTTTGCGGTACACGGGCCTCTCACTGTTGTGGCCTCTCGCGTTGCGGAGCACAGGCTCTGGATGTGCAGGCTCAGTGGCCATGGCCCACGGGCCCAGCCGCTCCGCAGCACGTGGGATCTTCCCAGACCGGGGCACGAACCCATGTTCCCTGCATTGGCAGGCGGACTCTCAACCACTGCACCACCAGGGAAGCCCCCTGCGTTTTGTATTTTTAATGCAATATTTCAAACACACTGAAAAATACTTAAGAGAAGCCACACTACCACCCACACGTGTTAACAGTTTGTTACATTTGCTTCTGACCTTTTAAAATTCATTCGTACATTATTTTTTAAATGTGTTGAGTACCTACCGTGTGCCAGGCACTGTTCTAGGCACTGGGGACACAGCAGTGAACAGCAGCATTAAAAACTGAGCCCTTGGGGAGCACATTCTCAAGCTGGAAGACAAGTAATATACACAGAAGTCAGGTGCACGGTGGGTGAGAAGAGGCAGGCGAGAGGGACAAGGCAAGGGAGGCATCAGGAATCGAGAGGCCGGGGGGGCTTCCTTGAGCAAGTGTCATCAGGTCAAGACCAAAAGGAGGGGAGGGATTTGGTTAAGTGAAAACCTGGGGACAAAGCATCCCAGGCAAGGAAATAGCAAGTGCAGGGGTCCCAGGGCAGAGCCTGTCTGGTAGGTTTGAAGAATGGTGAGGCGGCTAGCTATGAGCCAGAGTCTAGGAATGGCTGGCTCACTAGGTACAGAGCCTGCCAGGCCCTGGGCTCCACTCCTGTTTGGAATCCTCTCATTTAGTCCTTACTGCATTTTACAGATGGGGAAACTGAGGCCCAAGGTGGACAGGTGGCTTACCTGAGGTTACCCAGCTAGCAAGGGGATGTCTTGGGATTTGAAGCCAGACCTGGGTCCCACCTCAGAGCTGGGCGAGGGCCCTGGGGTGGCCAAGGAGAAGGAGGAGGAGGAGGAGGGTGTGGGGAGAGGCCACCCCACCCAGGAAATGCCAAGAAGGTAGCAGCCCATCCCTGGCCTGAGGCTGACCTGAGGCTGGGAGGCTGCAAGAGGGACAGGCTTTCCCTTCGAGAGCGCTGCCTCAGGCGCCCTCCTGCCCCCATCATCCCCCCAACCTCCAGGACAGGTGCGGGGCCGCCTGAGGTCACTGAAGACTTTGTGTCCATGCCCTTGCCCGGGCTCCCCAGAGCCTGTTTCCGGCTTTGAGCAATGAGCAGGCGTGGCCCTGTTGCCCTGTGACCATGGTAATCATACGCCTGGGCCCGGGCTCACGGGGGAAGGGAAGCACAAGCAGTCCTTGGTGTCCCACACTCACCCCGTGCCATTCCTAACCCTGCCCCACGTGTGGATGGGCTGGGCCTATCTGCTCACGTCTCAGTTTACCCATTTAACCCCTTGAACCTGATCAGATGGGGCCAAGCTGGGGCCTTAGAGTCACCTGGGAAAGGACTGGTTTAAAATCCAGGCTCTGGGGCCCTACTCCATGGGCATTCGCACAGGTGTGGGGAGAGTTCTGACACTGAGAACCCCTGCTAGCCTGGGCCCCCACCCCCACCCCCTGCCCGCTCTACCGTTGAACTGCTCACCCATTACAGCCCAGCTTGAACTGCCCCCCTCCCTCCAGGGGCACCTACCCTGCGTCAGATGCCTCTTCTGGGCTCCCACCGCCCCCTGGTGTCCCCATCACAGCACAGCGAACTCCGGGTGTCTGTGGTCTCCACTGGGTTCTGTGCTCCCCTAGACTGTGAGCTGTGGGTGTGCGGTGGGGCAGGCATGGCTGCTTACTGCCTGCTGACTCGGTCCCCTTTCAAAGACAGAAGTGGAGACTGAGGAAGGGCAGGGACTTGCCCAGGGTGACAGAGGGGCAGAGCTCAAACAGCAATTAGCAAGAACTCTAACGACAGCTGAGTCTGCCTGGCGCCGTCTGGTCTAAGGGCTTTACAAGTGCTAATTCATCTCATCTTCGTAATGACCCTCTGAAGCAGGTACTAGGATTACCCACGTTTTTACAGGTGAGGAAACCGAGACACAGCTTAAGCATCTTGCTCCAGGCTGCACAGTTTCTAAAGGCAACGGACATAGGGATGTGAATTAACACCTTCCTAATGCTTCCCCGTGGCTTCCCCGAAGGCCCCGAGGCCTTCGTTCTGCAGAAGAGGCCACTGAGGCTCAGGCTGTGAAAGTCAGCCATGGGTGGCAGGGCAGGGACCAGAACCCAGGCTTCAGACCTGCTTGAGCTGCCTGTGCTGGGCATGGCGTGGGCAGAGGCTGGAGGTGCCTGACCCTTCTCAGTGCAGCCAGCTCAGCCCCCTTGCCTGCACCCACCTGTCTTAGCTTCCTCATCAAGAACCTCGGGGCTTTCCTCCCTCACAGAACTGTTGAGAGCACTTAATCAGCTGAAACCAGGAAAGGGATATGATTGGTGCCTGCCACACCTGTAGACACTCATAAGCCTTGTTCTTATCTTCCTTCCTCTCACCTCCCTGCCCCCCTGCTCGGCCCTCTTCCAGATCCAGCCCCAACGCCAGGTAAGGGCTAAGCAGGGCTGACGGGGGACAGTGGTGGTGGTGGTCAGGCCTGTGGCTTGGCAACTGCCTGGGGTCACAAGTCAGGCGCCTCCCTTGACACAGCTGGTGGGGTCTGGGCCAGGCCTACCTGCCCCACCTAAGCTTCTGGGACGCTGAGCCCAGGGCAGCCTATTCTCGGTCTTGGAAGGAAAGGTTCAGCCTCCAGGCCACTGTCCAGATGAGAAAAGGAGGCCTGGGATGTGGAGGCGGTGCAGCTTTGTTTATACACCATTCCCTGCATAGGGAGGCCCTCCCCCCATGTCAGAGAAGCCCGGATCCAATCTCAGGACCAAATGCCAGCTCCCAGCTCCTCAGGAACGGCCTCTTCTCCCCACTGGGTCTCTGTCCCTCTTTTTTTTTTTTTTTTTTTTTTTTTTTTTTTTTTTTTTTTTTTTTTTTTTGCGTACGCGGGCCTCTCACTGTTGTGGCCTCTCCCGTTGCGGAGCACAGGCTCCGGACGCGCAGGCCCAGCGGCCATGGCTCACGGGCCCAGCCGCTCTGCGGCATGTGGGATCTTCTTCCCGGACCGGGGCATGAACCCGTGTCCCCTGCATCGGGAGGCGGACTCCCAACCACTGCGCCACCAGGGAAGCCCCACGGTCCCTCTCTTTAGCTGATGGTGCTCCTAAGAATCCCCCGTGCTGCCACCAGAGCTTTTTATGTCGGATCCTGAAGGATGTATAGGAGTTCCCCAGGGGGCTGTGGGCGGAGGAGGGCAATCCTGACTGACCACCCAGAGGGACCAGGAGCGTGGCGTGGACGGTGCTCTGGCGCGCTGGGGGATGGTCCAAGTGGTGTCCCGTAAAACTGGTCAAACATAATACAACTCGTCAATCACCGGGCCAATGGCGCATATGGGGAAACTGAGGCCGGGGACCAGGGAGTCGCCCCGGTCAGAATTCTCCTGCCTTTCGGCACGGGACTGCCTCATTACCTGAGTGTGGGCGTCGCTCGCTCATTGCAAGAAGGGAAAAGGCTCCTCCGAATGGGGGAACGCGCGCCGCCCCTCAAAAACTCGTCCCCAGTAGCCCACGCCAGAGCTCTGCTCGTGGACTACAAATTCCGGAAGGCCCCGCGCCGTGGCGCACGCGCAGCGGGCGCCCACTGAGGCGGCAGGGGCGGGGCGGGCGGCGTGCGGGCCGCCCATTGGCCAGGAGGCACGTCCGTTGGGCGGGCCCGCCCTTGCAGGACCCGCCCCGCCGCGCCCGCGCCTGGCGCCCGCGCCTCAGGACCTGCGGGGCCGCGCGGCGCATCCTGCGGGCGGCGGCGGCGGGCGGCCGGGCGCAAGATGATGAAGTTTCGGTTCCGCAGACAGGGCGCCGACCCGCAGCGCGAGAAGCTCAAGCAGGAGCTCTTCGCCTTCCACAAGGTGCGGCGGCGGGCCGGGGGCGGCTGGCCGGGGGCGGGGACCGGGCCGGAGCCACGTCGGGCCGGGGGAGGGGGCGCACGCTGGGCTCGGCCGCCCCGCTCTGCTCTGCCCGAGGCGCGCGCCAGCTTCGCTCCATTTCTGCCCTCCGCTCCCCTGCTCCTGTCTCCGCGCCTGGACTCCGCCGGCCTCTCCTTGCGGGCCTCTCCGCCTCCGTGGGTCTCCGGGCGGCTCTCAACTCTCGCTCCGGCTCCCACTCTCTGTCTCTTTATCTCTTTCTCGGGGACCCCTCGGCGCCCCTGCGCAGCCCTTGGGCCCGGTTTGTTTTGCTTTCGCACCCAGGCCGGTGGGGAGGGGTGCGGAGTGGAGGCAGATGTTGGGGGGTGGGGCTGGGAAATCCCTTCCCGGTTCCTCTCCTCCCTTCCCCCACCGCCCGGGGCTCCGGCTTGCGCTCTGCCCGGCACCGCCGGGGGCTCCATCGGGGGATGCCTGACCGTGTACTCAACTGCACTTCGAATCGCGGGGCCTCAGTTTCCCTTGCTATGGAATAGGGCCACTGTCCTTGCTGTGCGCTCTGTCACAGGGGCAGCCGACCCACCGCCTCTCCTGGAGCCAAGGCGGAGGTGGGGGCGGAGGGCTGCTCCTTCCTTTCTTTCCTGGGTAGGGCCAGAGGGGCCACGGGAAAGGGGCTGCCTTCAGCCCCGCCTCCCCTGCGCTGGTGTGTGGTTGAGAGAGGCCCCAGCCTGCCCCTTGCTAACTCTCCCCAGGGGTGTCACTTCTGGCCTCAATTTTACACCCAAGCCCTTTGGTCGCAGGGCCCCTTGCTGCTCTTGGGGCTTAGGGTCATTATGCTCACACACCGGTAAGAAAATTGAGGTTCAGGGCTGACCACGTGCCCAAAGTCAGAGTGAGCTGGGGTACTTGGTCTTTGGGTCCCCTTGTCAGTGAGATTTGACTTTAGCCTTGAGGGCCAGGGGCTTCGGGAGGGGTGCTGTGGTCCCCAGCTGGCTGCCAGGAGACTCTGGTCCAGGAGGAAGCTCTGGGGTGACCGGTCCTGCAGTGACCGAGGCCGGGTCATCTCTCAGGGTAGGCGGGGTTTTCCAGGTGGCGTAGGGGCTGCCAGGACCCTCAGACTTGGTGGCCAAGGGGCCCAGAGAGGAGGCTGGTGCCCAGGGGCTCTGAGGTGTCCCCCTTCCTGTGTTGAGTGGCCGAGGGTGAGCCCCCTCGAGATGAGAAGACAATGATGGTAGGGCAGGCGTAGCGCTCAGGTGTCACTTCCTCAGCCACGGAGTCAGGGTGTGAAGTGGGGACCTGAGACAGGTGGAGGGGAGGCTTGCTCCCCCTGGCTGGCACCTGGTGGCAGAAGCTGGTCTCCCTGCCAAGGAGGGTGAGGCCCCGTTCTGAGTGGGCGGCAGTGGTGGGCGGGGGTGGTCTTGGGCAGAGGGTTACTAGAGGGGCTGGTAGGTGATCACTAGAAAATAGGCCCAGATTCCTGAGTGGTGGGGCGTGGGCAGGGGGGTGTGGTCCAGGGTGAGCCTGGACTTTGGACTCGGTCTTGGGTCCAAATCCCAGCCCTGCCCACAAGTTGCCTGTGGCATGTCCACTCTATGTCAGTTTAACGAATACGGCCTCGGGGGAGCTGACGTACTAGTTGGGGAGATACTGAGAAGCCGAAAGAAGAGAGGGAAGTGTGTGGCCTGCAGTGGTTTGGATGGTGGTCAGTGCCATGGGTGAAATCAGGCAGGTGAGGGTGTGGAGCGATGGCTGCTGGGCCAGCTTGGGGCCTCTGAGCAATTGTCTCCTGAGCCGTGGGAAGGAGCCCCCCGTGGAGAGTGCTGGGTGAAGGACGTTCCAGGTAGGTGGACCGTAGATGCGAAGGTCTTAGTAGACTGGAGGAGGGCGGAGGGCCTCAAGTGAGCCGGGGGCCGGTGGGAGGAGCCAGATGGAGGGGACTTGGCTTTGACTCGGAGGGAGCCGGGAGCCCCGGAGGGTCCTGAGCAGAGGAGTGGGCCTCCAGACTCGGTCAGGTCCAGCGTGGGCACGGCGGTGCTGGTGCTCCCCACCCCACCCCGGTCAAGTGGGCCACACTGTCCTCAGGTGGGCTCACCAGTGCCCAGATGGGAAGCCGAGGTTTGGCCAGTGCTGTGACTCACCCAAGGCCAAGCCAGCTGCTCAGAGGGCTCAGTCCCTGCCCGGATGGGATGAGGCTGGAGGCAGGCTGGGGCCACAGGCCTGGGGACCAGGGTTCCTTATAAAACTTGTGTCTTGCTGATGCAGTGGTCAGGGGGTACCGGCACCCACATGGGGTGTCCCACCTTGGTGTTGAGGGCAGGGGGCTGGGGGCCCAGGGGTGCAGGCTTCCCAGGGAGGGCCCCCAGCCAGGCCTCGGGGTTGAGTAGGGGCTCCTTGGGTAGGTGGTGGGGGCGGGGAGCCAGGGCTGGTCTGCACTGGGGCTGGCCCTGCCGGGAGCTGGGGACCTGGTGGGAGCCGTTGCATTGACACCTCCAGTGCACAAGCCCCCTGCCCACCGTCCCAATCAGGGATGGGAAGGGAGTCACGTCTCCCAGTTTCCAGGTGGGAACCCAAGTCTGGCAGGTGTGTGACACCTTCAGGGCCTGGGCAGGAAGCTCCTTCTCTCTGGCCACCAGTCTCCTTGTCTCTGGGGCTGGAGGTGGGGAGCAGCCCCGGGTTGGGGCGGCACTCGAGAGCCTCTGCCTAGCTGGCCTTGGGTGCTGGCCTCTGACCACCCCCCAGAGCCTGTGTTGGGGGTTGCCTGGGACCACTTCAGTCTGCCTGGAGGAGTGGGGTGCGGAGCCCTGCTCCGTGGGGCAGCCGGGGTTCACTTCTGTGCCTGCACCTCCTCTTGAGCCCCGTTCTGTTTGTTTTCAGAGCCCTGTGCACGGTGGGTTGGACCCGAGTGTAGAGAGGGACGGGGCCTCTACCAGGGGGGCCTCTGTGGCGGGGCCAGGGACTCAGGCCCTTCCTCACCGGAGGTGTGATTACCCATTTCGCAGCTGAGGGCACTGAGGCCCGGAGCATGGGTGCGAAGCAGTGGCAGAGCCTGGCGGCTGCCTTGGAGTGGGTGGGCCATGCCTGTGCCAATGCCTTCACCTCCTTGCAGACTGTGGAGCATGGCTTCCCCAACCAGCCCAGCGCCCTGGCCTTCGACCCTGAGCTTCGCATCATGGCCATCGGCACGCGGTCTGGGGCTGTCAAGATGTATCCTTTGAGGGCCGCGGCCTTCGGGGCCCGTCAGAATGTCCTGGTTGCAGCTCCCCGTGTGCCGGGCCCCTGGGGCAGGACCCCGGCTGGGAGGACATGGGAGCTGCCCAGACCCTGGTGGAGGCTGGTGCAGCTGCTGCCCTGAGACGCCTCCTCACAGAGACGATGGGACTCAGCTTGCGGTGGCCTCGGCTGCCCCGCGCTGCCTTTCAGCCAGCCAGTTACCTGGCAGTTACCATCCCAGCAGCTGTGACTGGGGAGGTGGGCCGGGGCTGGTTGCACACGGTCCCCAGCAAGGGTGGTGGGTGGGCCAGGGTCACGGCGGGCCTTGCCCTGGTGCCCGGGCGCACACACGTGTGCCAGTGTGAAGACGTGTGTCCAGCCGAGGCGCTGGGGGCAGTACCAGGCTCGGCATGGTGGGCGCAGCGCGGTCCGCACCTGGATGCTGGCGCCACACAATGGGCCTGTGAGCCGCACAAAGGGGCATTTTCCTGTGAGTGCAGGGCGGGTGCAGGGGGAGGCTGGCAGCTGGACGCCTCCCTCCTGCCGTGGGGGATCCCAGCCCCGCTGCACGGGGTGAGCCCCTCAGGTGGGGCCCCAGGGGCAGGGTCTGGCCGGCCACTGCATGGTGGCACGGGGTCTCCCCACCCAGGGACTGGGGGCACTGGCCGGGAAGTTGTGAGTTTGCCGACTCCAGGGAGAGAGGCTGGACCTGGGTGCCCCCTCCTCCCGTGGGCCCCTGAGGCATTTGTGGGTACGCAGGGGCTGGTGCCCCGGCCGCCTGCCGAGGGGTCCCACTTCCTGGCCTGCTGCTTCTGCGTCTTACGGTGCTGTCCTGCCCCGCGTGTGCTGTGGGCCTGGAGCCCCTTCCTCTGTGTCCTGGCGGAGTCTCTGCTGGTGGCACGTCCTTTCTCGTGCTCACAAAGGACGGGCAGGCAGACAGCCTCAGAGGGGGACGAGGCCCCCCACCCCTCCCAGATCATTCCGGCCTGAGTCCTGGGCTGGGAAACTGAGGCTGGCCACAGGGGCCGCAGCCCACCCCCATCCCCCACCTCCCGGGTCTGGCCCCATCTCCTTGGCGACCCTGGTTCCCTCCCAGTGCTCCTGCCCTGTTTTTTGTCCCCTTGTCTGTGTCCTCCCGGCTCCTGCAGGGAATCCCGACTCCAGCTCCAGGCAACGGCTCCTGCCTTGTCTCCAGGCAACGTCCCTGACCCCTGCCCGGTCCTCCCTCCTGGGGCCCCTCGGCCTGCCCGTCCACTGTGAAGCCTGGGGTTGCTGGGACTCTGGCGCTCACACTGGGCACTTGAAGCAGGTCACCCAAGCTCTCCAAGCCTCTGTGGCCTCTCTCCTTGCGGTGGGGGCTGCCTGCCCCAGAAGGAGGTGGGGTTCATGGCCTGCAGCTGGCGTCGGCCTGTGGCTGAGCCTCCCGGGCCTGGCTTGGCATCTCCGCCTGTGTGATGTTGACGTGCGGGGCCAGCTCCTGTGCACACAGCCCGGAGAGGCTGATGCAGAGCCGTGAGCCGGGCCTGGGCTGTGTGTGCGGGGGGTGCTTTTATTCTCACGTGCCCTGTGTCAGCCCCACGAGGTGGGAGTGTAAGTCGCCAGCCCCTTTTACAGATGAGGAAGTGAAGGTCGTGCAGCAGCACCGACTTGCAGGACCGAGTGAGCCTGCATGTCGAGTGGCGGTGCAAGATGGTGCTCCTTGCGGCGGGGAGGCCCCTGGACAGGCAGGCCCATTGGATAGGGCCCGTCAGAGTGGTCCTGGGAGCAGGAGGTGTGGTTTCCCGGCCTGTGCCTGCTTTCCGCCCTTGACCCGTCACCCTCAGTTACGGTGCCCCTGGCGTGGAGTTCACGGGCCTGCATCGAGACGCGGCCACCGTCACGCAGATGCACTTCCTGCCCGGCCAGGTGAGCCTCGGCCCTGCCACTGGCTCCTGTGAACCCCATTTCCGCCCCACCCCCTGCCCCAGGCCGGCTCAGTCTTGGTCTCACTCACCTGCCAGGGCCGCCTCCTGACCCTGCTGGACGACAGCAGCCTCCATCTTTGGGAGGTCGTCCACCACAACGGCTGCGCCCACCTGGAGGAAGCCCTCCACCACCAGCCACCCAGTCGCCCGAGCTTTGATGGTGCCAGGTACTGGGGGACTCGGCCAGGGATGGCCGCTGGATGTGGGGCGAGCCTGTGGAGGGGCAGGGGGACAGGAAGCTGCCCCGGGGCTGGGGTTCAGGGGGCACGTCTGGTGGCCTGGCAGGCGTCAGGTGGGGGTCCCGGTAGAGTCTGAGGTGAGCAGGGACAGTCTGTGCTCCAGGACCGGTGCGGGTCCCGGTAGAGTCTGAGGTGAGCAGGGACAGTCTGTGCTCCAGGACCACTGGGGCCCCAGGAGACACGGGATGGGAGAGTGTGTCCAGAGCCCGGGGAAGGGTGTCAGGGGCAAGAACTGACATCACAGGTCCCCTGGGCCCTCAACTGGGGGCGGGGCGATGGACCACAGTGTGCCTGGGTGAAAGGGCGGGTCGGGGCAAGGAGGGTCCCGCTGGGCTGTGAGGTGCTGGCAGGGTGCCCCAGGGGGGCGACAGCATGGGCTTGGACCCCTGGGGAGAGAGTAAGGGGCCTCTTGGTTCCTGGCCCGGCAGCCCTTGTTGAAATGACCAGAGCGGGTGAGTCCTTCAGGTTGCAAGGTGCCTGTCCAGCTCCGCGGGAGGCTTGTCCTGCTTGGGCTTGAACTGGGGCTAGGTGACCCCCCTCCCCCCCACCCCCGTGTCCAACCCTAACCCAGGATGGATCCCTGGGGTCTCCCAGCCTCTGCAGGGGAGCGATCCAGGGCCCTCCTGCAAGTCAGGGAGACATCCATGGGCTGGGGGCGGGACTTCCTGAGTGGGGCTCAGGGGGCCGTGCGTCCTGAAGGTTCTGATCCTGGCCCAGGTGGGGCCTGGTTCCTGCCTTCCCCTCTTGGTGGGTGGGAGGAGCCCAGGGGCCCTCCTCCAAGACCTGGGGACCTATTTTTATCCCTCTCCCCGCCGACATCCTGGTGAATAACTGAGCGAGCTAATTACGACGTCCGCAGCCACCACTGTGGCCTTCCTGGGGCTGCCGCGAGTGCAGAGGAGCTGCGGCGAGCTGACGGTAGCGGCTCAGCCCCTTCCACGCCCTCCTCAGCAGGCGGATGGGCTCCCGACCTCACCCCCCTCCCCTTGGCCCCCACAGTGGCCTGCCCAGCCTCGCCCGCATCACCGTGGTCCTGCTGGTGGCTGCCGGTGACCTGGCAGCCCTGGGCACTGAGGGCGGAAGCGTCTTCTTCCTGGATGTTCCCACACTGACGCTGCTCGAGGGGCAGACCCTTGGTCCGGATGAGGTTCTGCGAAGGTGAGAGGCCACCCGGCTTCCCTGCACCCCGTCTGCCGGGTGCCCCGTCCGCCGGCTCACCCCCCACGCACCCTTCCCGTCCACCCCCGCAGCGTGCCTGATGACTACCGGTGCGGGAAGGCCCTGGGCCCCGTGGAGTCACTCCAGGGACACCTGCGGGACCCCACCAAGATCCTCATCGGCTACAGCCGAGGCCTGCTGGTCATCTGGAACCGGGCCGCGCGGTGTGCTGACCGCGTCTTCCTGGGGAACCAGGTGTGTGGCAGAGGGCGGAGGCCGGCGGCTGCGCTGGGGCCTCAGCTCACAGCCGCCGTGCTCACGCCCATCCACCCTGCCCCACAGCAGCTGGAGAGCGTGTGCTGGGAGCGCAGCGGCCGCACGCTGGTCAGCTCGCACAGCGATGGCAGCTACGCCGTCTGGGCCACGGACGCCGGCGACTCCCCGACGACACAGCCCACCGTGGCCACCACACCCTACGGTGAGTGCCGGGGAGGCCTGTGCGAGGTCGGCAGTGACCCCGAGCTCAGACTGGCCTTGGTGGGGGGCTTTGGGAGGACTTGTAGAAGGCGGTGGGGCTGAGCCCAGCCGCAAAGATGAGACCCCCCCCGGGGCTGTCGGGCAGCGTGTCTTCCCCTCGGAAGGTGGGGGTGATGGAGGCAGGAGGAGAATGGAGAAGTGGCGAGAAATGCAGCCTGGGGCTCGGTGGGTCTGACGCTGTCCTACCCCTCCAGGCCCCTTCCCCTGCAAAGCCATCAGCAAGATCCTGTGGCGAAACTGTGCGTCTGGGTAGGTGGGGCGCCGGGGCCAAGCCTGGCTGCGGGAGTGCAGGTCGGGGGTGGGGGAGGCTCTCCTGGTCCCCATGGGGCCCCTCTGGTGGCTCACGTGGCTCCCCCGCCCCGAGCAGCGAGCACTTCGTCGTCTTCAGCGGTGGCATGCCCCGCGCCAGCTATGGTGACCGCCACTGCGTGAGTGTGCTCCAGGCTGAGACCCTGGTGACGCTGGACTTCACCTCCCGCGTCATCGACTTCTTCACGGTGCACAGCACGCGGCCCGAGGACGGTGCGTACCTGCCCTCCCACCCCGTGCCTGTGTGTCTGCGGCCGCGCTCACCCGCCCCGTCCCGCAGAGTTCGACGAGCCCCAGGCCCTGGCCGTGCTGCTCGAAGAGGAGCTGGTGGTGCTGGACCTGCAGACGCCCGGCTGGCCGGCCGTGCCCGCCCCATACCTGGCCCCGCTGCACTCGTCCGCCATCACCTGCTCGGCCCACGTCGCCAACGTCCCCGCCAAGCTGTGGGCCCGCATCGTGAGCGCTGGCGAGCAGCAGAACCCCCAGCCGGCCTCCGGTGCCTCGGTGTGTGCCCGGGGGAAGGGTGCTGCCTGGGCATGCGCCTGAGATGGGGATGTGGCAGGTGTATGTGGGAACTCGGAGGGACTTTGTGCTCTGGATGCCACTCCTGGGGTGAGAGGAGGAAGGCGCTTGTCCTGACCTTCTGCTTCCGTCTCTGTCTCCGTCTCTCAGAGCTGGCCTATCACCGGGGGCCGGAACCTGGCTCAGGAGCCGTCCCAGCGAGGGCTGCTGCTGACCGGGTAGGCGAATGCGTATCCCCGGCTCAGCCCAGTTGTGACGGGTGTTGTGAGTGTGTGTGTGTGTGTGGGCGAGCAGGGCCTGGCGCAGCCCTTGCGGGTGTGGGAGGGCCCATCCTGGGCCTGGCGGGAGCTGACCTGCTCACTGACTCAGGCCCGGCCCCTGGTGGGACCAGGTCATCCCCATTCCCGCAGGGTGCACTGGGGTGAAGCCTCCCTAGACTCTGGTTTAGGGCTTAGCTCTCTTTTAGCCCGAAACTGGGCTCCACCCACTCAGCCTGCCCTGGGACTGGAAAATCTGGGCTGGCCCATGCCGAGCTGCACAGGGCAGGTGCCCGAGAGCCCAGCCTGGGCCTGGCGGGCACTGACGTGCCCGGTGACTCGGGCCCCGACTTCCTGCCCAGCCCCTGCCATCCGCCTGTGCTGGGACCCTCGGGCCTCTGACTCCAGCGCCCCCTCCCCAGTGAGAACTCCTCACCGTGGCTTTCAGGGCCTCTGGAGCCGTCCCAACCGGTCCCACGGCCTCACTCACCTTCTCACGCCCTGGCTCTGGGCTCCCCCTACCGCCCAGGCGCCTGTGACCTGGACTCTGCAGCTGTGTCCTGAGGCTGCACCCCAGTTTGGTCTGCTCCTCCCCCCTTTCCCTCTCTGCTTCCTCCCGGCCTCCCCAGGCTTCCTGTTCCTGCCCCCGCCCCAGCCAACCCCTCCACTCTGTGACTGCATCTCTGGTCACCTTCTCTGGAGGCTCCCCTGGGGGCAGAACCCCCGTAGTCCTCTGTTCCCTGTGTCGCCCGCTCCTCACCTCCTGGTCATTATTTCTGGTGATTATTCCCGCCTTCTCACTCTCTTTGCAGGGAGGGGCCCAGCACCTAATGTATGTGGCCTGGCATACAGTCAGTGCTCAGTATGTGCCCTGTGCGGTTGGTACTTACTGTTTGCTGTATGCAGCAGGAGTCTAGTCAGTGTTTGGCTGAGGCACTTAGTGCCTAGCGTATGGTCGCTGGATGACTGGAGGGGGCGGGGGGCTGGAGGACCTGGAACCTGACCTCACCTCCCCTGCAGGCACGAGGATGGTACCGTGCGGTTCTGGGACGCCTCCGGCGTGGCCCTGCGGCCACTCTACAAGCTGAGCACCGCCGGCCTCTTTCAGACGGACTGCGAGCACGCCGACAGCCTGGCCCAGGCCGCCGAGGACGACTGGCCACCCTTCCGCAAGGTGGGCCCCTCCCCTGGCTCCGGGGAGCCTGGTCCGGGCTCCGCCCTGTGTCACCAGTCCTTCCACCCTGCAGGTGGGCTGCTTCGACCCCTACAGTGACGATCCACGGCTTGGCGTGCAGAAGGTGGCGCTCTGCAAGTACACCGCCCAGATGGTGGTGGCCGGCACCGCGGGCCAGGTAGGGCCAAGGCGTCCCCAGGTCTGCCTTGGGGGGCTTTCTGGAGGGTCGGGTGGGGTGGTAGAGGGACCAGAGCAGCAAAAGCCCAGAGGTGGGAACGGGGCTCCAGGTGGGCCAGCCAGGGCTGTGGGGACCCACAGAGGCTTGGGGCCGGGGTGGGAGCACAGGTGTTAGATGAGCCCCGGGAGGGCAGGGCTGGCAGGTCCTGGTCGCCACCATGTTGCTCAGTGAGGGCCCTGGTATACAGTGGGCGTCCAGTAAGTGTTTCTTCAGAGGACACACTGGAGACAGTCCTGGGACCACCCTGGCAGAGGCATCGGAGGCTCAGGCGGGGCGCGGGTGGCCCCCTCTTTGTACTGACCGGCCCCTGCCCGCCCCTGGCCCTCAGGTGCTGGTGCTGGAGTTAAGTGATGAGCCGTCGGATCAGGCGGTGGGCGTGGCCAGCGTGGACCTCCTCCAGGACCGTGAGGGCTTCACGTGGAAGGGTCACGAGCGGCTGAGCCCACGCACAGGGCCGCTGCCCTGGCCGGCCGGCTTCCAGCCCCGCGCACTGGTCCAGTGCCTGCCGCCGGCTGCCGTCACTGCCGTCACGCTCCACGCCGAGTGGGGCCTTGTGGCCTTCGGCACCAGCCACGGCTTCGGCCTCTTCGACTATCTGCGCAGGAGCCCCGTGCTGGCCAGGTGCGTGCGGGCCCCTCCCGAGGTTTGCTGGGGCGCAGGTGGGGGGTGTTTTCGAGCCTCGCGGGAAGCGCTGCTGGTGCAAGTTAGGCCCCCCGGTGGCTGGGCTCGAGGGCGGGCTTGGGGCTCGGGCTTCCCTGATGCCCGGCACCTGCGCCCCCAGGTGCACCCTGCACCCCAACGACTCCCTGGCCATGGAGGGGCCGCTGTCCCGTGTGAAGTCGCTCAAGAAGTCGCTGCGCCAGTCCTTCCGGCGCATCCGCAAAAGCCGCGTCTCGGGCAAGAAGCGCTTGACTGCCGCGGGCAGCAAGGTGGGCTGGGTGGCCGGGTGGCCGGGCGGGGCAGCAGGGGCGGGAAGACCGGGCTCCCGAGCCTCGTGTCCTTCAAGTTGCAGGAGGCCAACACGCAGCTGGCGGAGCAGGCCGGCCCCCACGACGTGGAGGTGACACCCGTGCAGCGCCGCATTGAGCCCCGCTCGGCTGACGACTCCCTCTCAGGCGTTGTGCGCTGCCTCTACTTCGCCGACACCTTCCTTCGAGACGGTGAGGCCGGGAGGGGTGTGCTGGTGAGGTGGCCCTAGGTGGCGTCGCCCGGGTTCCGGTCAACTGCTTGGGAAACGGGCATGGAGTGGCGCCTCCCGGAAGGTTGGAAAGTGTTGCCTGCTGAGTGCCGGGCTGCGCTGGCAACAGGGTGCCCCGGCCCACAGCCGTCCCCGGGACAGCCCGACGGTGGGGTTAGTGAACAGAGACCTGAGTGGAGACGGGAGCCCGGGGCCTGGCGGGGAGTGTGGGCCGCAGCACCGAGGCCGAGGTGGGCATGTGTCAGGAGACCCCGGGCAGCGTGGCTGGAGCAGAGGACAGGCCCGGGAGGTGTGGGTTCCGGCTGCCTAGCTGAGGAGCTGGCTTTATAGTAAGGTTTTTTGGTTTTTTTTTAAATATAAATTTATTTATTTATTTTTGGTTGCATTGGGTCTTCGTTGCTGTGCGTGGGCTTTCTCTAGTCGCGGTGAGCGGGGGCTACTCTTCGTTGCGGTGCGTGGGCTTCTCATTGTGGTGGTTTCTCTTGTTGTGGAGCACGGGCTCTAGAGCACAGGCTTCAGTAGTTGTGGCGCACGGGCCTGGTTGCTCCGCGGCATGGGATCTTCCCGGACCAGGGCTCGAACCCGTGTCCCCTGCATTGGCAGGCAGATTCTTAACCACTGCACCACCAGGGAAGCCCGAGGAGCTGGCTTTGACCCCGAGCGGTTGGAGCCCCTGAGGGTCCTGCAGAGGGCAGTGATGCAGTCGGGTTTACGGACGGAGTTGCTGATTGGTTTAACTTGATGATGGGGCACGTCCTGTTCAACCGCACCCCCGCTGCCTGCCCCTGCTCTCCGTCGTGTCTCGGGGATTTTAAGTGAAAGCCCCTGTGTGAGCAGCTCAGTGTGCGTCTGGTGGACGTAACCTACAGCTAGGGTGCCCGAGTCACACGCCGTAGCATGGACGCTGATGCTGGAGTTTTCCTGTCACACTCGGCCCACAGGCGATTCTGTTCATCTCAGAAACGCCTTTTTGGGGTTGGGTCAGCGTCCAGCTGGTCTGCACGTGGCGCCATCATTGATGCATCTTTCTGTCTCCATCTGGGAGGGGAGCCCCCACTCCTGGTGGTGTTTGTGGAGCGTCCCTCTGTCCGGTGGATCTTCCCACTGTCTGGATGCGGCAGCCCCGGGGTTTTGGTTGGCCTGCCTCCAGTGTCCCTGAGAAGCCAGCTGGGCTTTGGCAAGCATGGCTTAGATTGCTCGCTAATTTTTTGCTCCGGTCTTCTCCCCCCGCTCCCATGGTTGCTGCTGAGGTCACCAGTTCATCAAGGGTGCACAGTGGTGACTGCCTGGTCCATCCACGCCTGCCCGTTTTTAGCTGATTTTCCACTTCTTCCTGAGGGGGGTCAGCTTGCACGGGATGGCAGGCTGGGTGTCTGCGGCAGGACCAGTGATGGACGTAGGGGAGTTGGGGCTTTGCGATGGGGTCGCATCCCTGGGATGCTGGGGGCGGTGTCTGTGAGGTCAGGGTCCAGTTTGACATCCCCACGGAGGTGCCCTAGAGGTCACTCCTGTGCCTGCAGGAAGACTGGCTGAGGGCACCAGGGAGGTGTGGGCTGGAGAGAACCAGTCCAGGGTCCCAGGGCATCGGGAGTGGTGGGGAGGGGAGGCACATGCCTGCCTCACCAGTCCATCGTCCCCCAGCGGCCCACCATGGCCCCACCATGTGGGCGGGCACCAACTCGGGCTCCGTGTTTGCCTACGCGCTGGAGGTGCCGGCGGCAGCAGCGAACAGCGACAGGCGGCCCGAGCGGGCAGTGGAGGCCGTGCTGGGCAAGGAGGTACAGCTGATGCACCGCGCACCCGTGGTGGCCGTGGCTGTGCTGGATGGACGCGGCCGCCCGCTGCCGGAGCCCTACGAGGCCTCAAGGGACCTGGCACAGGCGCCCGACATGCAGGGCGGCCATGCTGTGCTTATCGCATCTGAGGAGCAGTTCAAGGTGAGCTGACACAGAGACCCCTGGGGCTTCCGCCTCCTGGACACTGCCAGACCCTCGACGACGTTTGCCCGCCTACGCCCGCTTGCTGAGACCTCCCGAGAGCCCCCAGCCGGCAGAGACGCCCTAGGGAACCCCGGGGGCCCCCAGGGCCTCAACCACCCCCCCAGAGCTCCAGGTGTGGGGGGTCCTGGCCCCCGGCCCTTCCAACCAGCGGGACCGGCTCCACCACAGCGGGAGGGGCCTGGCAGGTTTCTGGGTAGAGAAGCGGGTGGGGCTGGAGGGCCGGGCTGGGTGGCGGCACGGGGGCGAGGACGGGCCGGGCTCTGCTCAGCGGCCATCCCCTGCCCGCCTCCAGGTGTTCACGCTGCCCAAAGTGAGCGCCAAGACCAAGTTCAAGCTGACGGCCCATGAGGGCTGCCGCGTGCGCAAGGTGGCCCTGGCCACCTTTGCCAGCGTGGCCTGTGAGGACTACGCCGAGACCTGCCTGGCCTGCCTCACCAACCTGGGCGACGTGCACGTGTTCTCGGTGCCCAGCCTGCGGCCCCAGGTGCACTACGCCTGTATCCGCAAGGAGGACATCAGCGGCATCGCCTCCTGCGTCTTCACACGACACGGCCAGGGTGAGGGCCCCGGATGGCAGGGGAGGGGCCGCTCACAGGGCTTCCGGAGGGGGGCAGGCCCTTCACTACGCTCTCTGCTCCCCTCACACCCACCCCCAGGGTTCTACCTGATTTCCCCGTCGGAGTTTGAGCGCTTCTCCCTGAGCGCCCGGAACATCACGGAGCCGCTCTGCTCTCTGGACGTCAGTTGGCCCTGTGATGCCATGCGTGCCAGGTGCGTGGAAGGGGTGGGGCCTGGAGGAAGGAGCAGGGTCCCCACCCCTGGTGTCACCCCCCTCTTGTCCCGGGACTCAGGAGTGGGAGTGTGGGAACCTGGCCCTCGAGCCAGGAGGCACCTGCCCCTGGTCCCCAGCACAGACCCATCTCTGCAGTTACAGGCCCCGAGAGTCCCCCAAGCTGAGCCAGGCTAACGGGACCCCTGGCGTCGTCCTGGGCCCACAGAGCCGCGGCGGAAGCCCCGATCCCACCTGCAGCGAGGGAGCTGGTGAGGAGGGCGGGCGTGAAGTGTGGCAGCTCAGCCTCAGGGCGGGCCTCTGCAGGATGCGGCCACTGAGGGCGCCGGGGGAAAGGCGTGCTGGGCACGAGAGGGTGGGGGTCCGTGTGCTGGTGCCGTGGTCCACTGTGCGCTGGACTCAGGACCAGGGCCCCAGGTGTGGAGTCCGCCCCTGGGAAGGGCCTGATCACTTCCTCTCTGCAGACACCCCGGATCCGCCTGAGGCCACGCTTTCACCCATGTCCGTGGACTCGGCTACCAGTGCCGACACGACGCTGGACACGACGGGGGACGTGACGGTGGAGGACGTGAAGGACTTCCTGGGGTGAGGAGGTGGATGGGTCCACAGGAGGGGGTTGGTCGGCTCCCAGGCTCCCTCCCTCCACCCTTCAGCCAGCCTCATCCCAGCTGGGCACAGAGGGCCGAGGAGGGCCTGACCCCAGACCCGCTGACCGCTGCTCCTCCCCCCAGCTCTTCGGAGGAATCTGAGAAGAACCTGCGGAACCTGTCAGAGGACGAGGCCCAAGCCTGCCCCATCCTGATCGGATGAGGCCCTCAGGTGTGGGGCCCTGGGTCTCCCTGGTCCCCTTGGCACGGCCTCACCGCCCCCCGCACCGGTCTTGCACCTGAAACCCTGGCAGGCCCGGGGAGGCGTTTCCCCAGCCTGCCCCCTCCCGGGACTGTCCCGGCAGGGGCCTCCACAGCCCATGCAGATGTGCTTCTCGTAGTTTGCTGTTAGAAATCAGGGCCAGCCCGTCAGCCCCCAGATAACACGGCTGGTGTCTGGAACGAGACCAGGCCAAACCACCTAGGGGAACGGCAGCTTGGGGCTCAGATGGCTTTGGCCAGCCTGTTAATCAGGTGAGATCACCCAGGTGTGCGAGATTGGGTGCTGCCCGAGGCTGACTGGTCCCCGCGCTGGTCTCGGTATGGCCCAGGCCCGAATCTGAGGCCGTAGGTCTGCCCCCGCCCCCTGCCTCTCCCTGCACAGACGCTGCGGCTCCCTCTTTGTTGCTGGGGTCACCACTGCCCCCTCCAGGGCCACGCTTTGGCCTCAGGGGCCCAGATGTGGTCAGGGCTAAGGCTGTCACTACAGGGCCCTTGCCCTCGTCTTGGACAGGAGACTGAGCGGTGGCACGTGTGGCCGGGCCGCCTGCCCCCTTGGACCTCCCTGGCCTTTTGCTGATCCCTTTTTCCTTCATCCACCAGGAAGGCCAGAACTGCCAGGCCTGCCCTGTTCAGAGCTGGGACCCAGGACTCCGGCCCTTCACGTAGACCTGCATCTGCTAATCTCAGGCTCCAGCAGGACCTGCCCAGCCTGGCCCCAGAGGCCACCAGGGAGGTCAGGTGCCACAGGGGAGGGCAGCTGGGGCTCACGGCCCGTCACCTCCCAGGTGACAACACCGTCCTTTCCCTCTCCTTTTGCAAAGAGTATTTTTCTAACGCCTGTGCCAGGCACCACAGTCATTTCTAAAACTATTTTGGTACGTGCTCCTGGGCCAGCACCCCAACCACCCCCCCCCAGGCTGTGCACGAGTGTGTGTGTGTGTGTTTCTGACTGAGCTCCACTGGGCAACCAGGACTGGGGCGCGCGTGCGCGCGCGTGTGTGTGTGTGGAGCGGGGATCAGGATGGGTTTCCTCGTAGATTGTACCTTGGGGTTTTTTTTTTCCTGTCATTTTGTTAAAATTAGCAGTTTTAATATTAAAAATACTGATTTTTAATATTGAAAATAAAAGCATTTAATATCTCTTAAAGGGCAACCACACCTGCTTTATCCCTGGCAGGCGAGGGGGCATCACACGTGAGCTCACAGTGGTGGAGATCCACTTGCCCAGGCCCCTCGGGGCACTGGTCGGGGTTACTCCCGTTGCTGCTGCTGGGGACTTTGGCACTGAGGGCAGGTGGTGGACAGACAGGCCCTTTCCCTCCCTCCACAGAGCCTGTGATGGCCAACAGGGCACGCAGGCAGCTGCCCTAGGTCAGGGCTGGGCGGAAGGTGCTCCAGGCGTGGAAGCAGCGGGTGAAGGCGTGCTGCTCGTTGCCCTTGCGCACCAGGCGCAGGCGGCGGGGACGCTCGTGCTCCTTGGAGCGCAGGTGCTGGATGTACACCTGGTGGGTGGGATGGGTGAGTGCGTACCTGCAGCCTCAGCCCCTCCCCCCCAGGCCCAGCCTCGGCCCCCTCCCCCACTCACCTGGCAGGCCTTCAGACTCAGCTTGATCTCCACCTGGCTTGTCTGAGTCCCCACCCACATGTAGACCTGTGGGGACAGCGGGGGAGGTGGTCGCCCGGCCTCAGAATTCCCATCCAGGGACGGCAGGGCTCCCCGAACGGGCAGGGTTGGTGGTGGGCTCTCACCTCTTGGCCGTTGTCCAAGAGCATGATGTCATCATCTGCCAAGTCGTCTTGGCAAAAGTCAGAGCACTTCTCGGTCACTGCAAAGTAGCCCTTCTCGTTGGAGCACCTGGGGGTCAAGGGTCATGGAGAGGCTGAGGGTCACAGCAGCAGGGCCAGGACTGAGGGGGACACTGGGGGCTGGGGCGGGGCCGTCCTCACCGGAAGAGCCGCGTGTGCTTCATGTACTCGGCGTCGTCATCGTAGGGCTTCTGTGCCCCGATGCCCACCCAGAAGAAGTTCTCAGGCTCCCCGCCCTCATTGATAACCTGAGGGAAAGGTCGGTCAGCTCGGGGCCGAAGGCCCTCCCCCAGCCACCCACCGTGCGCCACCCACCCTGCTCACCTGCTTGCTGTAGGAGGCCTCAAACATGCTATTCAGGATGTCCTCCGCCAGCTTGGCCTCGTCGGGGTCCGACGCCCGGCCCACCCACGCGTACACGATGCCCTGGTTGTCCTCGCTCTCAAAGGGAACCTGGGTGTGCGAGGGCCCTGGTCACGTCCTGCCCGCAGCCCCGCCCTGCCCCGCTTCCTGCCGCGCCAGGCCCCACCTTGAGGATGAAGCAGAACTCGGAGTTAAGGAGGCCAGAGTCGGTGCTGATCTGGATGCACCTGGGGGAGGGAGAGGTCAGCAGGGAGCCCAGGCGGGACACAGCCCACTGGCCTCCCACGCCTGCGCCCCGCAGCCAGGCACCGGGTGCAGAGGGCGCTGCCATTGGTGCGGATCTGGTACAGGCTTGGTTGCAGGGCTCCCTGGGCCGCCTTCCTCTTGCCCCGGTGGATGATAAACTTTCTCTTGAAATGGGACAGAAACTTGGGGTTCTCCTGCTGCTGTGTCATGCGCACCACCTGGGAGCACGGAAGCCGTCAGGGGCAGCTCCCTGGTGGGGCAAGGCTCCCCTGGGTGAGTCCCAGGGACACCCCCTCCCCGGGTTCTGGGGGTGTGGTCGGCACACCTCCAGTTTGCCAGGGAAGAGGCTCTCAAACTTCTTCTGCAGGCTGAAGGTGAAGGTCAGCCAGCCCATGTTGGAAGCCTCGCGGCCCTGCCAGAAGTACACTATGCACTGGAAGTCCTCCTCGGGCTGCTTCTCCTCTGCCTCAGCCGCCGCCACCTCTCCCTCCTTGTCCTCAGCCCCCGCCTTCTTCTCCTCCTCTTCCTCATACTCCACGGGGACCCAGTACCTGCGGGGCCAGAGGGCGGTGGGCAGGGCTGAGCCCCCAGCACCAGGGGCGGGTGGGGGGCGCCAGGGGCACGCGGGGGAGGCACCTGCAGAGGAAGACGTAGCAGTCCTGCGTGTAGAAGTGGCCAAACTCCTCCTCGGGCAGCCGTGCGAACTTCTTCCCCTCGAGCACGAAGCCCTCCATGCCGTCCAGGTCCTCGTTCCACTCCTCCATCAGCTGCTCCGCCTGCGTGCGACCCCACCCGTCACGGCGGGACAGCCCAGCCCACCCGCCCGCCCTGCGCCCCAGCCCCGTGCCCACCTCCGCCAGAGGCATGCGCGGCTGCCGCGGCAGGAAGAGCGAGGTAAGGTCGGCCTTCATCTGATCTTTCTTCTCGGCGTCACGCTTCACCTTCCCCGCGAGCCCCGGGCCCTGCAGCACGGCCTCTGCATTGCGCGTGTAGTCCACGGTCAACACATCGTCCCAGTTCTTGAACTTGGCCTTGAACACCTGAGAAGGCACAGCTGGAGTAGGAGGCGGAAGAGGTGGGGCCTGGAGAAGCAGGGCGGGGCCTAGGAATTGGAAGAGGTGTGGCCTAGCAACCTAGGGGGCCTAGGAGTGGGGGAGTGGGGGAGTGGGGCAGTGGGGGAGTGGAGCAGTGGGGGAGTGGGGGAGTGGGGCCCGGGCGTGGGGTCCGGGAAGCTGTGGAGCTTGGTAACCAACTGGTCCACAGAGGATCAGGGCAAGAACGCGCCCGCGGGATCTGGGGGAGGAGACCTCCGGGGGCGCCGCATCGCACACCTGCGCCTCTGTGCCCTCCAGGCTACGGCTGACCGCGGCGTGGCGCGGCCGGTGCAGCATCCCGCACAGCTCCTGGCCCAGCTTGAGGGCGGCAGCGCGTACCAGGCGCGGGGACTTGCGGCCGAGCCAGATGAACACGTCGGACCAACAGTCCAGAATGTACACGCAGCGCGTGTCCAGCAGGCTCTGCAGCTGTGAGGCCCCGGAGGCTGGAGGTCAAGACCAGGGCCACCAGCAAGAAGGGATCCAGCCCCCACGCCCTCCTCCCTGTGCATCTCACCAGCCGCATCCCAGGCATCAGTTCCACCTTGGGCCGCGTCTTATGTTCCACAGAGAGCTTGTAGTTGATCTGCGGCAGCTCCAGGTAGCCCAGGCCCAGGCCCACCTGGCAGGAGCAAGAGGTGGGCTTAACCAGGCTGGGTCTGGGGAACACGAGCCCCGGCCACAACAGCCCCTGCACCCAGGCCCACAGCCTGCTCCTCTCCGGGCCGGCTTCCTCCCTCCACCCCAAGATGCTTTCTAGAAAATCCTATCGGTGGAAGAAGGGCTGGCAGACGGTGGGTAGACCCACCCTCTCCAGGACCCACCCTCTCCAGGTCCTTATGGGTTTCTCTAACCTGTCCTCTTCCCGCCCACAACACGCCCGCCTTCCTGTCACCTACAGCACGAAGGCCAGGTCCCCAGGTCTGGCACCCATGTGCTTCTTGGCCTCCCTCTCCAGCCCCGCCTTCCCGGAAGCACAGAGCCCAACACCAGTGCCCCCGGCCCCACTCAGAGCCAGCCTCAGACCCGTGCTGAGCTACTCCTTGCCCAGAAGGTGGCACCCTCTCCCCACCGAGGTCCCGAAGGAGACCGCAGCCGCCGCCTGACCGCCAGTGAAGTCAGGCCAGCCCCGCACCCCCGGCTCACCTTATACAGCTTGGGCTGCGGTGGCCAGAAGTCATCGGGCACGTGCTTCTTGATCTCGGAGGGCTCCCCGCCCAGCACCTCCCAGAACTCTGGGGGCTCCTGGCCTTGTACCAGCAGCAAAATCTCTGCCTTCCCTTTTCTTTCATTCTTGTTAATTTTCTCTGCAAAGAGCCTGAGGGCGAGTGCAAAGCCTTAGTGATGAAGCCCACACCTCCTCCTTGGGTGACAGTTTTCCTTTGCACGGTACACCCCAGCACGTCTGGGCAGGTCACAGTCCTCTTACCTGGCCTTAGTGGTACTGCTCAGCGTGGCCTGGGCCCCCCGCCACACGTAGATGTCCAGCCCTTGGTCCAGCAGGAAAACAAACCTGGACAGGAGGGGTGGGAGGGGCTGCCAGTGGCCACGGGCAATTGCTGCCCCCATGCCTGACCCCACCCCAAATCCCTCCTTGCTGGACCTTCTGCCAAGCGCTGCAGGACAAGGGCTGGAAGGCCTCTCTGGCTAGAGCCAAGCCCTGCCCCCCACTGGTGGGGAGAAGGTTCAGGGTGAAGCACCCCACCTCACGTCATGGGGCTCACCTTGGGTCCAGGGAGGCCCCCTTAAGAGGCACGGGCTCCAACTTGAGGTTCTTTTTTCCATACACACGGTACATCCTGGGGGCCAGAGCAACAGTGGCTTGGCGGGGGCACAAGGGGCAGATTTACCCCAATACCTTCCCCCCATCCTTCCCAGCTGAGTCCAGGTCAGTGCCGCCCACACCCCCCTCACCTGGTTACGTAGTGCGTGTCCTCCACAGTGTAGAAGCCACTGGCTGTTCCACCCTCGATGTAGGAGATGTCGTTGTCAAATACCTGCGTGTGGGGCGTGTCGACTTTCACCGAGCTGTCCCCCCACCCCCGCCCAACACTACCTGTCAGGAGGGCGGACTTGCGTGCAACCAAGTCAGACGCTGCGAATCCACGATGATGTTAAAAATACAAGATCTGTGTCTACAGACGTAAACACACACGGGGTGGTACAATGTACGTAACTGTGAACGCGTCTGCTCGTGTCCGGACACGGCAAGCTTAGATACACGCGTATCAGAGAACAGGACAAGGCGGGTTTATGGAAGAAGGCAAACTTAGGTGGAAGTGCCCAAAATCTCGTCTCGTGTAGGTACCTACGTGTAACCAGCGGGCGGGTAGGCCGGCACCTCTCACTAACCCAGCTCACTGGATTCTGGCCCTGCCCCTGGCCCCGCCTCCTTCATGGCCGGCCGGTGGGCCACCCTCTAGCAGCTTGTGGTCCCAGCTCCCCATCTCTCCTGGTCTCCTACACAGCCACCAACCCAGTTCCCAGCTCCCAAACTAGCCTGGTCTCCTTATCCTCACCTGAGCCAGGACTCGCCTCCACTGACCCAGGCTCCCAACCGGTGGCCTCACCTCACTTCCCTGACCTCGGCTCATCCGTCCCTGCTGTCTGCCATCGCGGGGCTCAGCACCTGATACATTTCAGTCGGCCCCACCCCCCGCACCTGCAGGAACTCGTCGCTCTCGTCGCCCATCTCCTCGCGCACGGTGCGGCACTCAGCGCCCAGGTAGTTGCGCAGGTTGACGGCGTGGATGGCAGAGCACGCCTTCTTGTCGAGCGTGGCCTCCCCGCCGATCCAGTAGTAGATCTCCCAGTTCAGAGACCCGCTGTCATCCAGAAAGGTCTGGAGGCCAGGGCAGTGGCCGGGTCAGCCCCCCCAAGGCTTCTGCTGGGCAGCCTCCCGGGCAGAGCCCTCGCCGCCCACCCTCCCCCAGAACACGGCTAGGAGCGGGCGGTTCTGAGCCGTCCAGGTCGGGCCTCGTAGCCCCTGGCCCCGCACCTTGAGCACAATGTAGCAGTCAGCCTCGTAGAACCTGCCGTGGAGAGCTTCCCCCACCAGCACGGGCACGAAGTTCTCCATCTGCCAGATGGTCAGGCCAGGCAGCTGGCCCACGTCCTCCGTGAAGAACTCGGAGTAGTCGAGGCGCGGCTTCTCCAGGCCCTGGTCCCAGCGCCGCACCTTGCCCCCAGGCGCTCCAGAGTCCATGCTCTCCTGGGATCGGGATCGCAGGTATAATAGTGGCTTGACCCTGTGCAGCCACTCGCGCTGGTCCACTCAGGGCCCCCCCTCCTGCTGGGCCCGGGTTGCACTGCTGAGCAGAGGCTAAGCCCCGGCCCGCCTTACCTCCTGCTTCTTGTTCTTCTCCTGGGCCACGTCCGACATGCCCTTCAGCACCTGCTTGGCCTGGTCATCCTGGGCCGAGTCCTTGCGCCTCCGCAGCCGCATCTTGCGAGCCAGGGGGTCCTTGGGCCCACTCCCTGCTGAGGGGAGGGGTACACAGCTGACCTGACTGCCCCCTACCCTGCCTGGGGCGTCCAGCCAATCAGGGGTCAACCCCACGCCCCGCATCCAGAGAGCGCATCCCACCCAATTTACAGATGGGTAAGCTGAGGCCCAGGGAAGAGCCCCCACTGCCAGGCCAGACCTTCCCCTGCTCACCAGCCGCTGCCGCGGCCACCGTGGCAGGGGAGGCTCCCGCCAGCCTCAGCTGGTTCTGCAGCGAGAAGTCAATGTTGTACCACTCGGCGGTGCGGTCAACGGGCTTGGGGGGCATGACCAGGCTGGGGTTCTCCCGCACGTCCAGGACCTGCCTCGTGGGGCAAGCAGAGCCCGCGCTGAGCCCGAGGTCTACCTCACGGCCACCCCAAACCCCTGCTCTTTGCAACCTCCGGGGCCAAAGGGCCCAGGTTCTCATCCTGCAGCCACCCTCGTGGGCTTGGGCTTTCCCGTCTGTGAAGTGTGACCTCGCAGACTGGCTGGTTATGAGGCTGAAGCGATGCTGTCGAGCGTGATGTGGACACAGGACGTGGGTCACCCGCTCCTCACCCTGGCACCAGCCACCCCTCCAGGAGCCCTGTGCTCGGTCTTCTCTGGGGTCTGTCCGCACCCTTCCCATCCCTCCCTCTCCCCAGTACCAGCTGCCTGCCCAACCTCGATCTCTGTCAGGAAGTGGACAGCCTCCGGGAGGGTCACCAGGCGATTCTTGTTCAGGACCAGCTTCCTCAGCTTCGTGCACCTGTGACAACATAGCTGGGCCTCAGGGGGGGTGACAGACGGGGAGCCGGGGGCATTCCAGTCCTGGGTTGGGGAGGCAAGTAGGGCCAGAGAGACTAAGCAGTCCCGCTAGTTAGGAAACCAGCCAATTTGAAGGTGCCAGCAAAGACGGGAGCAGCCGGGGTCTCCTCACAGCTGAGTGACCGGGAGGGTCTTTCTGCGGCTTCTACAGGGCAGCACCTTCCAAGAACTAAAGGCCCCTGGGTGCGAACAAGAGGGCATCAAAAAACACGTTCTGCCCTCAAATTAACCCAGAAGCTGCCGAGGGTCCCTCCGTCCTCAGTGCCGGGGACCATGCTGGTGACGCTTTTTTCTAGGAAGGGACAGAAGCAGCACTGTGTCCCAAATGCAGGTGGCAGTGGAGTCCTTCTGGCCTCGTCCCTACTGGCATGCCCCCAGAGACTGCTCTGGGGACTGCACCGCAAAGCCAACTCAAGCCCTCCCGTTTCCTATGATGCACGAAGACCACGGAGGCAGGTGGAAGGGTGGGGCTGGGATTCTGGGGCTTTCTGCGCCATGCTCCCCGCCCAGCCTTGGCCCGGCACCTGCAGAGGCTCTCAGGGATCAGTTCCAGGTTGTTGTTGGCAGCCATGAACTCTTCCAGGCTGGACAGCTTGCCAATACCCGAGGGCAGCCCATCGAAGTCCAGCTTGTTGGAGTTCAGGTACAGCCTCTTGAGCTTGGTCAGCTTGCAGATGGCTGACTAGAGGTGGCAGGGGCGGGTCAGGGGCAGGCACAGGGCGGCCTGCAGCCTCCCCGCCCTCCCTGGGCCCCAACGCACGGGCAGTGAGGTCAGCTGGTTGCGGGACAGGTTCAGGGTCTCCACGTGCACCCACTGGTCGATGCAGAGGGACAGCTCCGCGATCTGGTTGCTGCTGAGATTGAGGCGCCGCAGGCTGGGGAGGGTGTACAGGCACTCAGGCACCCGCGTCAGGTCGTTGCAGGACAGGTCCACATCTGGGCGTGGGGTAGGCACGTCAGCCGGGGCCCCTGCGGTGGGCTCCAGGGGCGGCGGGCCTGTGTAAACCCCGGCTCCCCCTCCTGGCTCTGTAGCCTCAGGTACAAGATTTCACCTCCTGGTTTCTCAGAGCAGGGTGTCTAAGCACAAAGCCTACTCGTAACTTGGTGTTACTCCCAGTCGTCACGGTGACAACGGGAGGAAACGTGACAGAACCGCAACCCCTTCCCCCTAGAGGTGCTCACTGAAGCAAGGTACCATCCCCTCCTCTGTGAGGAAGCGAGGGGCTGAGGGGTCCCCAGGGACTGCCAACCTGCGAGGTGGCTCAGGCCCTCCAGGCTGGTGGGCAGGTTGCCCTGGGTGCGCTGCGTGTTCCTCAGGTGCAAGGTCTGCAGGGCCGTCATGGCCGGGAGCTGCCTGCGGGGAGACGCAGCGTTCAGGCCGGGGGCCGGGGCCCGGGGCTGAGTGGGCCCACAGCACGAGGCCGACGGCGGCCGAGACGCGACCCCCAGCAAGGCCGGGGCCCCGGCAGGGAGGGCCAGGTGGGCGCCCACCGGAGCTGGGCATGCAGCAGCGGGTTCCCGTTGAGCACCAGAGTCTGCAGGTGCACAAGGCGGCGCATCTGGGGGGGCAGGCTCTCCAGGCGGTTCTCGCTGAGGTCCAGGAACAGCAGGTCAGTGAGGCTGATGAAGAGCTGGCTGGGGACGGCGTCGATGCTGCGGGCGGAGGGCTGCCGGGTCAGGGCCACGCTCCCACCTCCGGGACTGGGCCCCCGACCGCCCAGCCCGCCCTCCAGGCACCTGTTGTGGCTGAGGTTCAGCACCAGCACGTTCTTGGCGCTCTCCAGCTCCCGAGGGCACTCCGTCAGCTGGTTGTAGCTCAGGTCCTGGGTGGAGGGGCGAGGCCGAGTCAGGGGCGTCAGGGCTGGTCCCACCCCGCCAGGCCTCCGCCGGGCTCGAGGGCCAGGAGAGGTACTGAGAGGGGAGCAGAGGAAGGGGCTTCAGGGCAGAGAGAGACAGTGGGACCCCGGGAGGAAGGGGGCCTAGGTTAGGGATCTGACTCCATCAGCGACCTCGGACAAGGCACCACCCCCTGTAAGTCTCAGGTGCCTGCGTCTGTAGAACGGGATCACCACGGCCCCAGGGTCCAGCACAGTGGGTGGGCACTGGACCGTGGGGCTGGCACAGGGCCAGGTGGCAGGGAACCACTGACCAGAACCGAGAGATCATCCAGCTTGAAGATGTCATCGGGGACTCCGGAATTCTTCAGGCTGTTGGCTCGAGCCACGATGGCCTGGGGATACACGAGAGTCTGTGACTCCTAGCTTCCGCCCCCCAGGAGAAACAGGGATCAGGGGGACACCACCTCTGGAAGTCCACCAAGGCCAGGCCTGAGTGCTCTCCCACTCTGGCTTTTACTCGTAATCTCTCTACTTGGCAAGCCTTTTCTAGACTACCAATGAGCTCCTATTTATACCTCAAAGCCCAACTCAAATGTGCCCCAGAGCCCAGCACACGGAATCTCCGGGAACCTTTCCTGATGGAATAATCCCTCTTCCTCTCAACCCCAAAGGGCAAGACAGGGATAGAGCTGAGTCAGAGCTTCTAGTACAGAAGAAGGTTGAACCAAAGACAGGTCAGAGCGCAGACTCAAAGCAAGTCTGTTTTCTCTCCCCTTAGGGCTGAAACTTGCTCACGCTTCCAAAGTGCAGGAAGTTAGTGCAGGATGGCTGAGGGGGAGGGGACAGGCCAGGTGATGGCACCATGACTGCAAGAGACAAAAACACTAACAAGAGCCACCGCTGCTGCTCCCTCAGCCCCAGCGTCTGTGTGGTGCCACCATGTTGCTTCACGGCGGTCACTGCTAGACCATCTCAGAAAGTGGAAGGAACTCGTCCAAGGTCATGCGGCCAGGAAGTGGCAGAGCTCAGATTTAAACTCGAGTCCAGAGGCTGTGCCCTTAACATCTCAGGGCTCCGACCTTGGATGGAATAACCCTCGCCGAGGCCTGAGGGTCTGGGGCGGGGGCTCCATGGAGAGCAGAGGCCCAAGTGAACTGCCCCGCCCACCTGCCCGACCCCGCCCTATCCCAGCTCTACCACTGCCAGCTATGCGACCTGCACAGCCTCCGTGGCCAAGTGTCCTCACCTGTGAACCTGGAGGAGATGAAGATCACATAAAAAGCGCTCGTGAAACAGCTGGAACGGCACTCAGCTGTTAATAGTTGCTAGAGTACTTATTGTTCAAACTGGGTGGGATTTAGAGTTTTTCAGCGCTTCCCCCACGGTTACTCAACACAGGGCATTACTGCATGCTCTCCCCCCCCAGTTTGCGGGTGCAGAGAGGTGCTGGCCCGGCCCTCAGGCCCCGGCCCGAGGTCTGCAGCCTCGGGCGGCACTCACCCGCAGCGACGGCAGGCTGGACAGCTCCCCGTGGAGCGTGGTCAGGTTGTTGTGGCTCACCGACAGGTGCTCCTGGGCAGGGACAGGGAGAGGGGCTCAGCTGGGCGGTGGGGCATCCACGGAGCCCCCATCTGCCACCACAACGCTGCCCCATCCAGGGGGCCCTCAGCCACACAGGCCCAGTCCATTTCTGCACCTTCCCTCCCTCACAGACCCAGACTCTTCTTGCACACCTCCCGGGATGGGGTACTCATTCCCTCTCCACCAGTTCTGCTGTGGTCAACATCCTCCTCTGTGACGTCTGTGCTCTGCGCAGGTTCTCCCCACCTGGCCAGCCCCATCCACGGGGACCCTCCCTGCCTGCCCAGAGCCTCTTACCAGCTTCTGCAGGGCGGCCAACTCCTCCGGCAGGTAGCAGAGGCCGGTGCGGTTTAGCTTCAGCCATCGGAGACTAGTCATGGCCTTGACATTCTCAGGGAAGTAGCCACCCTGAGGAGTATGTCGTGGTAAGGCTAGTCTGGGACAGGGTACCCTTGCTCTACCGCCCAGTGGCCCCCACTGCCCACGGAAGCCTTTGAGAGCAGCAGTCACCTCTCACTAGCTGTGTGACCCTAGACAAGTCACTCTGCCACTCTGTGCCTCAATTTCCTCCCCCATAGAATAGAACTAATAAAACCCCCTGATGACAAAAGCGTCGTAAAGAACAACTAATGGTCAGGATGGCTGCTGACCTAGACTCTGTCTCTCTTGCTGTGTCCTCGGCCCCAAAAAAGCTTATTCCAGGTGACACCCGCACACCTACCTGTGTGGTTACATCAGCTCAATGCCTCTGCCTGGCGTCCAGGCCCTGCCTGTGCTCCCACCCTGCCATCAGCATATGGCCGCTAGTGGCAAGGTTGACTCCCCGTGTGAGGCCCCAGCGCCCCATCCTGCACAGGCACAGCCTTATTCGTTAGTTCATTCAACCCTTCACTCCCCATATTCAAACGCCCACCTCGGGACCCCCAGCCCTTGTGGCAGTGAACCTGGGGCAGCGTGTGCCTTCAGCGCCCCTGGCTGGTATCCCCTTCCCCCTCCGGGCACATTCCCAGCAGGTGACTCAGACTCTCCCAGTCTGGAGAAGACACACGGGGACCCCAGGTGAGCATGGTGGGGATGGGGGCAGAGAAAAGTGGCCACCTGTGCCTGGGGTCAAGTGTGCACACGTGGGTTAAATGCAGGAAGGCGGCCTGTCTCCTCGGCCCTGGCCCAACCCCCGACCCCAGCTACAGCCGGGGCCGCCGGACGCTGACGACCCAAGCTCATGCTACACTGCGCCCAGCCTGAGCCTGCTCACACCCCACCCTGCAGCCGGGATCAACCTCCAGGAGCCAGGCCAACAACTTTCAGGGCCTCGTCTCTGGTCACCAGCCCAAACCCTGCCAGTCTCATTCTCGGGCCTCCAGAACCACTGTGCCCCCCCGTCCCCCCACTGGCTGGAGGGCTGCGCTCGGGTTCCTGGTGGCCCGGGTCAATCAGTGCTGCAGCTGCTCAGACAACTGCCACCCAGGCCCTCGCCCAGCTGCTCGACACCACCATCTCCACAGCAACTAACCCCTGCCTCCAGAGGGCTAGTTTTAAGCCCCTTCACCAGACGAGAAAGCGAAGCTCGAGGAAGGAAAGTGACGTGCCCAAGCCCACACAAGATGGGGGAGGCAGGCGGGGGCAGGGCAGAGCCGGCGGCGCGGCCGTGAGTCAGGGCCCGGTTTGGGAGTGTGACGTCACAGGGGAGGGAGGGAGGGCTGGGGAGGCGGGAGCAAGAGCTCCGAACCGGGCCACCGGCCGGCCGGGCGGGGCCAGGCGCCAGGAAGGGGCCCGGTGGGGGTTCCCCACGCACCCCGACGCGGCTCCGAGACCCCGCGTGCGCCCGCCCAGCCCGCCCTAGGTCTCCTTCGCGGGCGCCAGGCGGAGACCTGGGGGGGTCGGTTCGGGGCGGGGCCCGGGCGAGCCCGTCCGCGGTACCGGGCGCGCAGGAAGCGGATGGGCGGGTTGGGGGGCCCGTCCGCCGTCCCGAGGCTCACCTTGAAGTCGTTGCCGCTGAGATCTATGCCGCGCACGAACGGCAACACCCCGGTGGCCTCCATGGCGGCGCTCGGCTGCTGGGAGCGGGGAGCTGGCTGCCGGCGGGGTGGGGCGGGGCGCACAGGGTGGGGAGCGTGGAGCCGGCGGGGCGGGGAGCGCGCCGGCCCCACCCCTCAGCCCGCGCCTGCCCAGCCCTCAGTTCCCGACGCGCCCGGGGCCGGCCCGTGGGGCGCGGGGCCTCGAAGAGCACGGCGCGCCTGTGCCCTGCAGGGCCTTCTCGGCCCGCGGCTCTGTCCCCTTAGCTGGCCGGCGCCCAGGACCCCGGTGGTTCGGGCCCAGGCTCGGGCGCGTGGGGGAAGCGGCAACAGGATGCCCGGGTCTTCGTTCCGAGCCTCGGGCCTCCTTCCGGGAGACGCTCGCTTGGGGGCAGCGCCCGCGCTCCTCGGCGTCCCCGCTCGGAGGCGACCCCCGGGTGCGCGGTTACGTGCCCGCTCGCCCCCCGAAGGAGGCGTCCCAGGGCCGGCACATGGCGGCCCCAGTAGGTGACAGGGCCGGTGTTCCCTTCACGGGAGAGGCGGCTGCAGACCACAGTGACCAAGAGCCCCGCTGGGTGCGTGCCTGGCCCGGAAAAGGCTCGCGTCTCCAATGGCCGCGGCGGGGAGCGCTGCCCTGCTTCTTTAGGACGGAGCGCGCCGGGGAGCCCCGCCCCGAGAAGCGCGCGTCCGCCATTGGCCGAGACGGCCTCAGGGTGGCACGTGGGCGCGGGCCTCGAGCGCTCCGATTGGAGCCGAGGCCTGCCCGTCTGCGAGCGCCGGGCTCTCGGCCGACCCCGGCCTCGGCGTTCGGCTCCTGGGTCCTCCACGTTCCATTCCCAGGCGGCCCAGTGGCGCGGCCCCAGCGGCCCCCTGCGTCCCCCGGCCGGGGCGCCGAAGCAGCGACGCAGGTACGGCTGGAGCACGGGGCGTGGCCTCCGCCAGCCGCGCGGTCCCTGCCAGGAAAGGGGGCACCGGGGAAGAGCCGGGGCCGGGCAGAGGTCGGGTCGCGTCCTGGGTCCGTCCCGGGTCCATCCCGGCGTTCCCAGGGCCTCGGTGACCCTCGCGGCCGGGGCTTGGAGGAGGGGAGGCCCGGCCTCGCCCTCTCCCTCTCCCCTTCCTGGTTGCGGTCTGCGCGACCCAGCTCAGGCAGGCAGGGTCTTTGAGCACTTTACAGCTTGAAGGCGGGTGGCAATACTGATCCCCCACGAGGAAGCCGCCGCGGGGCCACGCTGGGTCACCCCCCGGCCTTCTTGCCTATTTTTAGCTTGGGAGCGGGGGTGGGGGTGGGGGTGCGGGGCTGCCGGCCCCACCTGGCAACGAGCCCGGGCACCCGCCGCGAGCAGGGCGGCAGAAGTCCTTGGGGTTGAGTTGGTTCTGAGCTCAGGGTCATCTGTTCGGGCGTCCTCAGCGAGACAGTCCTTCCTGGCCATCTGACTGGTCCCCTGGGCTTGTCCCCTGGTCACACCTTCTCAGTGCTCGGGACCTGAGGGCAGGTCCCCCTGTAAGAATCTGGAGCTGGGGCTTAGCGCACTGGCCTGGCAGGGACACCTGCCTTCCCAGCCCCACACTGGGGCTCCTCACGTTGGAACTTTCCTCACCGCACCTGCTCCATCTCACAGATGAGCGAACCTCATCTGGGGCCTTCCGGCCCTCAGCTTACCTTCTGTTGCCTGGGCTCCCAGTAGCTGAGGTCGGCTTCCCATCCACCACTGTCCCAAGCCTGAGAGGCGAGAGGCCCCTGTCCAGGACACTGGACTAGCCCTGTTTGTGGTCTTTAGAGTTACCTTGCTGCAGCGGGGCCTTCAACATTGTCTGGCGTGTACCTGTTGACAGGAAGCTTCTGCCCCCAGGGCAGCCTGGGCCGTCTCACTTGTCCTGTTCTCTGACCTGGTAGCCTTGTCTCTGGGGGCTGCCTTGCTGAGATTTGGGGGGCAACTGGCCCCCTGAGCTTCACTGAGGTCCCCCCAAAGGCCTGAGTGGCTGTCTGGGGCAGGCTGCCTGGGACCTCAAGCCGTGGTCTTCTCTGGGCCTTGGTTTCCTCCTGCAGTGCCAGCCCTGGTTAGGAACCAAGATGAGGCCGCTCTTAGGACCTGGCCATAGGGGTGGGCAAGAGTCCAGAGGTTTTGCAGTTGTGGGTCTGAGTCCCCAGCATTTGCTGTGTGGGCCAGCAGCCCATTTCCTTGTAGAACAGGGGTGGTGTCGATAAGATCCACCTCATGGTCTTTGGCGACGTCAGGGGGCCTGGAGGGTGGGATGGGGGAGATCGTCCCCTTTCTCTGACCTGCAGTGGGCCTTGGGGCCTTTCTCCGTGAGCTCCCGTCTGGCGGGGGGGCGGGGGTTGTTTGCAGCTGCCATTCTCCTCCTAAGAAACTCTGTAAGTGGCCCCTTTCTCCTCAGAAATTCTCAGGAAGCCCCCTCATGGGTTCACCTCAGTGATCCCAGCGTGATGGCAGCCAGAGCCCCTGCCCTGCTGCCAGGCTGGCCCCCTCGCTGAGCGGTCCCTACACCCTGTCTCCCTCACAGGCAGACTGACCATGGCGGAGTTCTCCCAGAATCGGGGCAAGCGGCGAGACAGCGAGGTGCTGGGCGGTGCTGTGGACTTCCTTCTGGCCAACGCCCGCCTGGTGCTGGGGGTGGGCGGAGCTGCCGTGCTGGGCATTGCCACCCTGGCTGTGAAGCGGGTAAGGCCGGGCTGGACCGGTGACCCCAGGGCTCCCAGAGCGGGGCGGCGATGGTGGGACTGCCCGAGGCCGCACCTGCCTCTCCCCCACCAGCCTGGCTTTGCCCTCGGCTCTGCCGTTCCTGCCCGGGCTTCAGCTGTCTCCTCTGTCACTCTGCCTGCAGCTCATCGACAGGGCCACCAGCCCTCGGGATGAGGATGACGCCAAGCTGGACTGCACGTGCCTGGAGGACGGCTGGCAGGAGCTGAGCCTGCTCAAGGCCGCACCACGCCTCCAGCCCCGGCCCCCGCCCGCAGCCCTCAGCCAGCCCGTGCCGCCCCCGGCCCCATCACCCTCAGCCCCAGGTGAGTGGCACCCCTTCCTCTCTGACCTGGGTGGGTCCCCTTTTGGTGGTCAGGTTCAGGAGATGCAGCCAGGCCCTGCCCGACTGACCGTGTGACCCATCTGGGTCCCTCTTCCCCCAGGGCCGTGGGCTCCCTGAGTGTTTAATGATGCATTTGTCTGTCCTTCCCCCTCCTGGGTGGTGCTGAGGCTCCAGCCACCAGAACACGTGGACCGTGGCGGGTGGCACTGGAGCAAGGTGGCAGCATTAGGACGGCGGGGCCCTCAGATGGGGGCTAGTTTCCCACCCTGCATGAAGTCGTCTCAGCCTCAGGGCGTTGGATGGGAATCTGTCATCAAGCGCTCGCTGTGCATGAGGACCTGAGCTTGGTGCTTTCTCAGGTGGTCACGTTACAGTCCCTCTGACACGGCCCCCCACCCCTTCACTCTACAGCGGGGCCCGCAGACGCAGATCCCCCGACGTCGCCTCAGCTCTGCTCCCCAGCGCCATCGGTGTGCCTGACGTTCCAGGAGAAGCTGCTGGCGTTCGAGCGGGACCACGTGACCATGCCAGTGGCCCAGGTGGCTCTGGCCAAGCAGCTGGCCAGCGACATTGCCCTGGAGCTCCAGGCCTACCTGCGGAACAAGTTCCCAGAACTGCCCTTCGGGGCGCTTGTGCCTGGCGGGCCGCTCTACGACGGGCTGCAGGCGGGGGCCGCCGACCCCGTGCGTCTCCTGGTGCCCCTGGTGCTGGAGCCTGGCCTGTGGAGCCTGGTGCCTGGTGTGGACACCGTAGCCCGGGACCCTCGCTGCTGGGCCGTGCGCAGGACTCAGCTGGAGTTCCACCCCCGCGGAAGCAGCCCCTGGGACCGCTTCCTGGTGGGTGGGTACCTCTCCCCCCGGGTCCTGCTGGAGCTGCTCCGCAAGGCCCTGACCGCCTCTGTCAACTGGCCAGTCATCGGCAGCCTCCTCGGGTGCCTGATCCGGCCGCGCGTGGCCTCGGAGGAACTACTGCTCGAGGTGCACCACGAGTGTCTGGAGCTCCCTGTGGCTGTGCTCCTGGCCACTGCTGGCGCCCAGGCCGGAGACCTCCTGCTGGCCTGGCCCCTGGAGGGGCTGGCTGGCAACCTCTGGCTGCAGGACTGGTACCCAGCAGAGGCCGCCCAGCTGCGGGCCCTGGATGAGCGCGACGCTGGGACCCGCCGGCGGCTGCTGCTGTTGCTCTGTGGCGTCTGCCGTGGCCACCCGGCGCTGGGGCGGCTGGGCCGCAGCCCCCTGACCCAGGTGGTCCTGCACCTGGGCGAGCAGGAAGCGGACTGGGGTGAGGAGGCCTTGGGGGAGCACTTCCTGCAGGCCCTGGAGTTGCTCGTTGGCAGCCTGGAGCGGGCCAGCCTGCCCTGCCACTTCAGCCGTGGCGTGAATCTCCTGGACGGCCTGCGGGAAGAGGACATCGACGACATGGGCTATGTGCTGTACTGGGGCCTGCAGGCCCCTGAGGGGCTGCTCTAGAGGCGCGGGCCCAGGCAGACGCCTCCCTCCAGGGCATCGGGAGCACCTTGCCCTTGCTTTTACCCAGAATGGGCCAGCGCGAGCTTGGGCGGCCCGCACTCCCACTCACCCCTCAGCCTCAGGGCCGATCCCAGGGCCTCGGCCCGCGGTAGCCGCAGTGAGTCCTGGGCAGGGGTAAGGTTGCCTCTGTTTTTCTGTCCCAAGGGTGAGTCATGCTTCCCTCAGGTGCACGCACCTCCAGGCTGCTGGTGCTGGGCGGTGGACACGGCGTTTGGTCCCCCAGGAGCCGGAGTCACCTGGAACCCTCGGGACGCAGCTCTCGGCTGACTGACAGGCTGGCGTTTTCCATGCTGCGTGTGTGGTTTGCTCTCTAACGTGGGCCAGCGGGGACTCACCTGGGAGAAGGCCCTTCCCCTCCAGCTGGGGGCACTTTCTCTTCCGGCAGCAGGGGCCCTGGGAGAGTCCCTTCCTCACTGGGGGAGCTGAGGTTCTGTGTGCTGCCCACCTGGCCTGGAGCTGAGGGTGTCCCCTGGCTGCTGCTGGGCCCAGCCCCGCGGTGCTGGCACCAGCTGCAGTAGCTGACCCTGCACTCTCCCTGAAGCTGGCTGGTGGGGGGGCGTTGTCTGCCTCCCCTCCCAGGTGTCTCTCCTCTCTCTGGTATCCTTTCTGCTGAAGCAAAGCTATGCCTCAAGAACTGTGAACTAGAATAAAAAGGAAAAATTCAAACGTCCACGGGACTCATGTTGGGCTCTTACATGCAGCCACTTGAGGCTCTGTAAAGTCAACCAGAGGAGCTTGGGATCAGCCTGGAGGCGGTGGATCGAATGAGAAAAGTTGGTTTCATGGAGGGAGGACGTTACAAGATTCCTGGAGCGATGTCTTGCTTTAGTAACGGAACCAGGTGGCTAGGGTTTTGTTTCTTCCCCAAAGCCTGCCCCGTAGAGCCCCCTGTGCTTTCCGGGACGGGCGGGGCTGCCACACAGCCCTTCGGCCAACACTGTCAGTGTGCAGAGAAACGTGGCCCCAGAAGCGGAGGGCAGGACCCCGCGTCGTACAGACTGGGAAGCAAGCGCGTCTCAGTGTCCCCATAGGAGCCGTGGCCGTGGCTAACTTCCCGTCACCACACATGGCAGACGAGGCCGGAGAGGGCTTGGGGCCACGTGCGCCGGTGGTGGGGCCACCGCAGCTGTGCCAGGCCTGTGCTGCTTCTCCTTCCCATCCCGTGTGTGTCCCCCTTCCAACTGGGACTAGGGACAAGAAGTGGGGACAGGCTCAGAGGCCTCCCTTGGTCGAGAGCCAGCACAAGGGCCAGAGGAGGTGCTAGTGTGTACCTCTGGGTGCAGGGCCACGGGTGGCCTCTGCCTCGTGGGTGTTGACATAGGCTCGGTCTCCGCAGAGGGCCAGGGGGCAGGAGACTGGCTTCCCCGAGAGCCGTTAGGTCACCTGATTCAGGAGCTTCCTGGCCTGAGTGCTCTCGGCGGTGAGCAGCCGTGATGGCAGCGGAGGGACAGCAAGGGGGCAGGCTGGAGGCAGGGGCGGCCTTGGCCCCCTACCCTATAAAACAGGGGTCCCAGAATACCTGCTTCACAGGCAGCAGCGGGAGCGTTAACCCAGCACAAAGCGAGGCACCCCCGACCCAGAGGTCTCGGACACAAGGTCCAGCATCACCGAGCCCGAGCGCGCCAGAACTCTGCTGCAGGCCTGTGTCCAACCAAGGTTGGGGGTCTTGGGCACCAGTGAGTGAAGGGCTGGCCAGGTGTGGCTTGGGAGCAGTCGGGACGCGAGCGGGTCAAGGCCCCTCTCAGACGACCCGACCCCACTCGCGGGCCCTCTGGCGGCCTCCTGCTTCAGGTAGGTCTCGGTTTCCCCTCATACCGTGATTTCAGTAAGAAAAAGCCAGAATTAACTAAGGAGAAACGAGGTGCTCGGGGCGACGTCCCCCGGCCAAGGCCAGCATCTGCTGCGCGGTCGTGCTGGGGCCTCCACGGCGGCCGCTGCCCAGCTTCGCTCTCACCCCTTTAATGAGAGTGGTTCTGACTTGGGAGTTGCAGACCCTTCGGCTGAACTGGGCAGTCCTCGTCCCTGGCTTTACCAAGTGACCCGAAGCCAGGAGCACGGCGGTGATTCCACCTGCCAGGGTGAACAGACGGCCGGGGCAGGTGGGAAGAGTAGCACAGAAGGGCAAATAGACACTCACTGACCTACAGCTTCACCATCTCCTCCACCCATTACAAGGCATAGGACCCCAAATCTGCGGTCCTGGAGGGAAAGGTGGCTGATCCACCCTGAGGACAGTGGGTCTTCCACCCAGTGTCCTGAGAGGCCTGAGTGGAAGACCCCCTCACAGCTTCCGTCACTGTAACCAGGACGATGGCAACCCTCACCCCCAGAGAGGCCACCAGGCTCAGCAAAGACACAGCCAAGGGAGCACAGCAAGGGGTGGCCAGCAGGACCTCAGTCCCATCTGGCAGTTCTGGTCCTGGTGTGCACAGGAGCACCCTGCGGAGAGACTAAAATCCACAGATGCGTTTAGCATCGTTCAACTCAACAACAAAAGCACGAACACTGAAAAATGGGCAAAGGACTTGAAAAGGCATTTCTGCAAAGATATGTGGAAGGCCACATGAGCACTCAAAGGATGCTCGACTTCAGTGGTCATTAGGAAGATGCAAGTCAGAACCATGAGACACCACCTCAGGCCGAGGATGGCCACAATTAAAAAAAAAAGGGGGCTTCCCTGGTGGCGCAGTGGTTAAGAATCTGCCTGCTAACGCAGGGGACACAGGTTCGAGCCCTGGTCTGGGAAGATCCCACATGCCGCGGAGCAACTAAGCCCGTGTGCCACAACTACTGAGCCTGTGCTCTAGAGCCCGCGAGTTACAACTACTGAAACCCGTGCACCTAGAGTCCGTGATCCTCAACAAGAGAAGCCACCACGATGAGAAGCCCATGCACCGCAACAAAGAGTAGCCCCCGCTCGCCACAGCTAGAAAAAGCCCGCGCACAGCAACAAAGACCCAGCACAGCCAAAAATAAACAAATTTATAAAAAAAGCAGGGGGGAATAAGTACTAGCAAGGATGTGGAGAAATAGGAACCCTCGTACATTGCTGGTGAGAATGTAAAATGGTGTAGCTGTTGTGGTTCTTCAAAAAATTAAACATAGAATTTCATGACCCAGCAACTCCACTCCTAGGTGTAGATCTGAAAGAATATAGAACAGGCGTTCAAATACTTGTACGTGAAGGTTTACAGCCACACTGCTCAAAACGGGGCCCATGCACACAGCGGACTAGTTCAGCCATGTAAAGGCACAAAGCACTGACACGCAACCACAGGGGTGACCCTGGAAGACACACCAGAGAAAAGCAGACACAGGGCCCACGTGCCGCATGGTTCCATTTATATGAAATGTCCGGTACACGTAAAACCACAAAGTAGACTGGGCTGCGGGGCCGGCCCACACCCACTGTCCGGATGCTCCAGGGGCAATTCCGGGCATCCCACCATCCAGCCAGGGCACAAGGACTGGTCTGAGTGAAGGGATTGGGGCTGGGAGTCCCAAGACCTAAGGACACTTCAGTTCTTCACTAGCAGTGTGACTCTGGCAGCCGGTCCTCCAGCTTGCTGTCTAAACCACGGAACTAAGCCAACCTGCTTCTGCTCGGCTCCCAAGGATCTCAGGAGGCGGGCAAGGCACACGGCGACCTCTGCAGGGTGTGGAGATGGGAAGCGTCGGAATCTTGTACCAGCGGCTCTTCTCTGCCCCAGAGGACAGCAGTACGGCCGGGGGAGGCCACGGAGGCCAGAGGACCCAGGCACTGCCCGGGGTCCTGCAAGTACCTGTCACGCCTGCCAACTCTAACCAGACGCTACACCATCACCCGCCAGGGTCAAGGGGTAGAATCCTTTATTGAGGCACACGAGCTGTGGGGTGTCCTGGCCACAGCAGCTTCGAGATAAAGAGGGATAAACCTTCTGTAGACACAACTTCTGAACAGAGAACTCCCTGCCATCCTACCGTTTCTCAGGACGTCTGTGGAGGGAGGCCCCTCAAGGGCCGGGCTGATTCCCGCTAGGGCGCTGACGGCACAGCCCCTGTGGATCGCAGAGCTGACCCAGCCAGTAGTATCAGGCCGTGCTACTACTAAGCAGAAAAAGCCCTGACGAAAGTCTGCGCAGTCTGAGAAGCCCTCCATGGCTTCTCAGCTGTGGCCATGGCTGTTCCTGAGCCCCAGGCACAGGGCCACTGTCCACCAGGCGTGGCCTTCTGGAGAGAGCGGTCCGGACCCGGACTCCTTAGAACACAGGCCACACTCTAAGAGCAGCCACTTTCCTCAAAGCCGCCCTGGCAGCGCAGGGCCACCTGGCCCTGGAGAAACAGCTCGTTTCCCGAGACAAAAGCAGCAGGTGGAGGCAGTGGCCCCCTTGGCCCTACCCTGCCCTCATCTGTTCTGAGGACAGAAGGGACGGGTGTGTCCAGGCTGGTGGCAAAGGCTGCACTTCCGGGGTTTCTTGGCCGTGGACCCTGCGTCCGAGGAACCAGCCCGGGCCCTTTTGTTTCTGGCCTCCGGCCCCTGGCTTCCTCCTCTGGCTCCTGCCCAGTGGGGGCCTCCAAAGGTCCCTGCAGAGAGAGCGAGGGGAGGAATGAGTGTGGATGGCAGAGCCCCAGCCCTGGTGAGGGGGCCTGTGTCACCTCACACGCAGAAGCAGGGACCAAGCAAGCAGCCCCCTGAGCGCGTGCAGAGCCTGAGCTCTGGACCCTTCCAGTCCTTCAAGAACTGGCCGCCCCATTACCCAGGACAAATGACCAGGCGGCCAGAGATCAGACACCACCTCCGCCCACCGGGAGCCCTTGTGCGTCTGCCGTGTGCACCGAAGGACAACGTCCCGCACGGCACTAGCGTCTCCAGCCTCCACCTGCCCCAAGCCTCTGGGTTCTCCGTGTGTGTGCAGACCTGCCGCACGTGTGCTAGAGTCACAGCTTCAGGCTAACAGAGACCCTAGAAAGGTAGGCAGGTGCTCATCTTACGGAGGAAACAGGCTGAGAAGCCGCACCAAATGGTTCAAGGTTACACAGGTGGGCCCCAAGAGAAAGCTCCTGCCAGGCTCCCTTAGACACGTGACCAGGCTTCTGTGTGTCCTGGAGGGGCCAGGTGCTTTCAGGTGCGTCATCTACCTTGACCCAGCGTCCGGCGGCGGTCCTCCCCACACCCATCCGTGGGGCGCCAACCCAAGCTGTGTAACCAGGGCAGGAACTAGACATCAGGGCCAGGGCCTCCGTCTTACAGGATGAGGCTCCGATACAGAGCCCGCCAGGTTTACAAAGGCGGGAGGAGCGCAGGGCTACAGGAGCAGGCGGACCCACGACCCAGGCCTGGGCTGTGTCGCCGTGTGACCCCGACAGGTCCCGCCACCCGTCTGGGCCTCGCCCTCCTCTCCTGTGAGTCGCGATCACAACCGCCACCCGATGAAAGTGAGAGAAGACACAGACACAACGGCGCGGCGCTGGGCACACAGCAAGCTGTCCGTGACCTTGCAGGTGTGACTGAGTGGGGAGGGGGAGCAAGGCAACCCGTACCCCCACCCCACCGGCCCTGCCCCCCTCAGGCAGGCCCCGCGTGCCCCCTCACCTGGGGCCACGTTCTCGTCCACCCACTGGAAGAAGCCACACTGCTGCTCCCGGGGCTTGGCACACGTGTGGAACTGGCGCCCCTTGTTGGGCCCGTCCTTCTGCACAGTGCGCGTGACAGCGGGCTGGCTGCACAGGCAGCACGTGCCACCGCCACCATCGCCAGGGTTTCCGGGCCCGCCCAGGGGCTTCCCTGAGCCCGGCGGGCGTCCCAGTGAGCCGCCTGGGGGTCTGGGCACCTCGGAGGGAGGCCCCCCTGCTTCCGGGTGGCCGCTGTCGGCCCAGAGGAAGAAGCTGCAGCCGCCGCCGCTGCACCTGTAGAACTGGCGGCCCTGGTTGGGCCCCTCCTTCCGGACGGTGAGCAGCAGGGCCTCCCGGCCACAGTTGCAGGTCACGGAATTGCCTTCACCCTCGGCGGCGGGCAGGGGCAGAGTCCTGGCCAGAGCCTTCGAGGGCCTGGTGGCAGGAGGCTGGGGGTGGCCGTGCTGGCTGCTGCCCATTCTGTCCAGTGACTGCCTGGCCTGCAGGTGGCCGGAGGGCTGGCTGACTGGCTGGCCAGCTCGGGTGGGCCCCCGTGAAAACCTGAGGTCCAAGATCTCCCTCAGGGTCTCGTCACATCCACCAACGCAGCCGACAAATTCCAGTGGCATGGTTGGGGGAAGGCTGCCTCGCTTAAACTTGAACTTCAACCTAGTAAGGCAGAAGATGAGAAAACACGTTAACTACTGGGTGCCAGAGTCTTCTTGGTCCACACAGGGCTGTGCCTACCCCACCTAGGAAAGCCACGCAAGGCACAGCCAGCCCGGCCCCTGCGGTCGCACAAGCACGCAAAGCAGGAGGGAGATGAGCTCTAAGACCCGTCACCCGCCCAAACCCAGGAGCCTCTGGAAGGTGCACCTCCCCGTGCCCCGGTTCAGCGTGGCCCAGGGCCTCTCAGCGTGAGGGCACGCTACTTGGTAGCGGCACGAGGACGCACGCGGGCTTGGCTCTCCTTCTCCTGTGTGCATGCGTCAGGGTTTTCCAGAAGCTCCGAAACACACAGTAAACTCAGCAGACTGACTGGAGATGGAGAGCCGAGAACCCTACCATCTCCTATTAAGCCAGACCGTTAAACTGGCAAAAATGGAAAACAATGATCTTCCTCTCGTTTTTTTTGCTTTGAAAATAAGTACATTTTATCCTAAAAACATGTTCACTTATGTTAGTATGCAATGCATGTTACAAACACGTTAATAAACATTTTAAACGATGCCTCCTCCACTTTAATTGAAAATGTGGTAGAATCTTTATAAACATTAACTCACACCGGAAGCTCTCTGGGTTCCTCCGCGATTTCTGAGAGTGTAAGGGGTCCCATGACCAAAGGTCTGAGGACCAGCCCTAGGCACGGGCCTGGGGCTTTCTGGAGGAGACCGCCCCTCTCAGCGTCCCCGTCAGCCCACAGTGGGAGAGGCGGGGAGAGGCCGGGCTCCTCCAGGAGGTGCCAAGGAACGCAGGCCCCCAGGGATGCCACCCTGTGCCCATCCTGCAGGTGCCTCGGCCCCCAGCTCACCTGTAAACGGGGTGTGGCTGACACACCGGACACACGCTCCCGTCCCTGCTGGCCTCCAGCACACTGTCCGGGAACCACACGGCCGAGCGACATTCCGGGAACCCCGTGCAGCTGAGGTAGAACCTGGGGAGTGAGGGCCGGGGTCACGCAAGAGATGCCGGAGACAGCTCCAGCTGATGACGTGGGACACTCGTGGTCCTGGAAGACACGGTGGTCACTGACACTGCGTGACAGGAAAACCAGCCTGCGTTTATGTCCCTGACATCCCCACAGTCACACTGCTGTCGCCTCTTTCTGCTTAAAAACAACCAAGCCGCTGCCAGCGCCCAGACCACGGCAGGGCCCCGCCGGCCCCTGGATGCTCCCTGAGTCCGCCTAGGCCTCCGGCAGCCTGGACACCTGCCCAGGCTGCACATGCTGCAGAGAATCCGATCCTCACCCTCCCCGCAGCTTTGTGAGAAGGAAAACGGGCTCAGTGGGTCAGCAACCAGTGGGGTCTGCATCGCTGTGCACACACAGGGTGAGCACCATCCATCCCCAGGGGACAAGCCCCGCCCTCACCAGCCACCCCCCCCCGCCCATTCCCACAGGGCCTCACACCCCCAGGGCCACCATTCCAGCCCCGACGCCCCGTCCAGGGGCTGGTGAAGCAGGCCTGCATCTAAATAGCAACGTGGGAACAAAAGGATAGGCCCTGCACAGCGTCCGGTGCTGGGCTGCAGGGGTGGGGTGGGGGTGGGGGGTGGGGCGGGGCAGGGAGGGGAAGGCACAGCTGGGCACTGACCCGCCGTTCTTCCTGGTCTTCAGGACCATGTCCTTGCCGCACTGTGGGCACTTCCTGACGGGCTCTGGAACAGCTGGGAAGATGGCTTCTTGCTGGGCCAGCTCCGCCCCTGCCCCGAAGTACTGGGCCAAGGCCTCGTCCAACCTGAAGAACCAGCAGAGTATTGAACCAGCAGAGTATTTACCGCGTTCTTGCGTGCTCACCGCATGCATGACCCGGGGAGCCGGCCAGTCAGCCACAGGCCTGACGCGGAACACCAGGCACAGGGTGCCGTGCTGGCCAAGCGGCCGGCTCCTCTGACCCGCGGCTCCCGGGAGGGATCCAGCCGCAGGCAGGCGCTTCCACCTCGCCACTGGCCCCACAGCAAGCAAACAAGACGGCCCGGCCACGCACACACCCCTGAATGTGGGTCTGGAGTCAAGTTTAAACTAGCGCATGCTTTTCAAAATTGGTACGGGGTTAGGAAACGTGTTACTTCTAACAGAATACACACACGCTACTTATTACAGCCACCTCCCAGTGCCCTAGAGAACAGCGGGGTGCACACCAGCACCCGGTGAACCCACCCACGAGGCTGTGCTGCCTGCTAACTCAGGACAGGATGGAAAGGGCGTTTCCAAAGCCAACAGCCCAGAGAAACTGGACCAGGTTTTTCTGGTTACGGTCTCCAGACTGGCAAGGCTCTGCATCAGGAACCAGCCAAACCCGGGAGGAAAGCCTGGAGGGGCCGCGGCCACCGGCGAGGGTGAGCTGCCTGGCGGGAACAGCGGCATCTGGGGCGTGCCGTCACCGGGGCTGAGCGGGCTTGCACGGGACAGCAGGCCCGTACTCACCTCTGGGCTTTGGCCATGGCTTCGATGAAGACCTGCTTGTACTTCTGCACCTGCTGCTGCAGGACCACGAGTTTGTCCTTCTTCCCCTCACAGATGAGCTTCAGGTCAGCCTCCAGCTCGGCCCGCAGGTCAGGCTTGGACATCTCGTAGCCCATGGAGTCATAGCCTGTGAACAAGGGCAGCATCATGTGGCTCGGACACACCCGCGGGGCTTCAGTGACACCCCGCCCTCCGTCCAACCTCGAGCCCCTGGCTCCTCACCTTCCACAAGCCCCATGCCCAGGTGCCCGGGGAGAAAGCGCTTGTCTGGCGTGAGCCCGACGTACATCCGGGCCTTGATGGTCTCAATATGCTCCGCGTGCGTCGCGTCGGTACCTGCAGACCATGCTTGTCACTCAGGCTAAGCTACACCCCACCCCCACGCAGCCTCCCTCCTCTGCCTGGACTTCCTGTTGCAGGTGGCACACCTCCACTCAGAGCCGGCCACGTGGAAACCACAACAGCAACCTCCTCTCCCTCACGTCCACTCACTCAAGCTGTCAAGTCCAGCTTGGAAATCCCTCTGTAAGCCCCCCTCCCCCCGCCATGTGTCAGAGCCCACATCACTTGTCCACATCATTACAACGTCCCCTGTCTCCTGGCTGCTGGTCTCTTCCTTCACCCAACCCACTCTCTATGCCACAACCAAGGGGATCTTCTGAAATGTAGCTCTGCCACCAATGAAATGCAAATCAAAACCACAAAGAAATACCACTTCACTCTCACTGGGACAGGTACAACCCAAAACACAGATAGTGGCAAATGTTGGTGAAACCCCTGACCCTTGCATGGATTGTAAGATGGTGCAGCCACTGTGGAAAACAGTCTGGAGGATCCTCAAAGTGTTAAACACAGAGTCACCATATGACCCAGCAATTCTGCAACAGGGATGTACCCAAGAGAACTGAAACGTGTCCACACAAGAACCTCTACACAAATATTCACAGCAGCAGTATTCACAGTAACCAAAAACTAGAAACAACCCAAACGTCCGTAAGCTGATGAATGGATAAACGAAATGTGGTCCATCCACACGACAGAAGAGGTTTGGTGGTGAAAAGGAATGAAGCACTGAGACACACTACGTGGACGAGCCCGCAGAGCAGGCAACATGGGATGCCAGGTACAGAAGGCCACACACTATGTTGTTCATTGATAAGAAATGTCTAGGACAGGCACATCCGCTGCGGCAGAAAGACGAGGGCGGGGGCTGCAGGGGAGGGGGACAGCTAACGGGCATGGGGCTTCTGAGGTGATGAAAATGCTCTGAAATGGACCGTGGCCACGGCTGCACAATTCCATGAATCTACTGAACATGGGACTGTGCCTCTGAGCTCAGTGGAACGGGAACGGTGTGTGAATTTGGTGTGTGAATGTCTCAATAATGCTGTTACCAGTTTCAATGTAGGTCTGTGAGCTCCCTTCTTAGAAATCTCAGGCGGCTCTCTGCTGACCTCAGGCACATCCGAGCCCCTGAGCCCGGTGTCCAGGCCCCGCAGAGTCGGGCTTAAATCATCTTTCCGGCCTTGCCTTCCAGAACCTCCCCCTGCAGCATGTGCCTGCTGGTCCCCGCGTCCTTCCTCAGGCCCTGCCTTCATTCAGCACGAGTTCTCACCACGAGGTTCTGAGGTCCCTGCAGAACCCCTCCCGATGCATCTAATGTTTTGGTTGGGTTTATTTCTCCTGCTGCATGAGCCCTTGAAGGGAAGGACCAGGCCTCATTACTGTGTCCCCAGGGTCTAGGCCAAGGTCAGCTCTTGTGGGCCAAAGTTTTTATAAACAAATTATGGTGGGTGAACTACCTCTACTTGTACCTAAACCCACAAGCTTTCTGGGTAGCACAGTGATGGCCAGTGGGCTCCAGGTAGGGGCACAAAACTCACTCTGCAGTGAGGCGGCTGTGCCTGGGGGCCGCCCCTCCACATGCTCCCCCCTGCCCTATGGTGCTGGCCCTTCTGGACTTAGCTGCCAGAGGTAATCCTTGAGATTGCAGAGCAGTGGTGAAAACTGAGGGGGGAAGCAGATCAGTCACAAGGGACCCATCTGCAAAGCTTGGGCCACAGGACTTATTGGGAAAAACAATTCTGGCCCAGTTTTTTTTTTTTTTAAATCCAACTTCTGATTCTTAAACAATTATGGGAAATGCTTTAACAGAAGCTAAGCAAACGGCCACCCATGGCAAAGGGCGGGTGGCAGACTCAGACTCTGAAGGGCCCAGCACTTGCCAACCAGGTGAGCGAAGCCAAGCGTGAGCGACAGAAAACAGCCACCACTCAAGGCTGCCAGACCTCCCGATGCTTCCAAAGAGTGTTTACGTGAATCCTGGCAGTTTTAAATGTTAGTGCCTTGTTAAGAATACAACAAAAACAACAAATTCCTGTGTTGGCCAAAAATACCAGTCAGCGTGTCCCAGGTGAGACTCCCGAGTGATGGGAAACACCTGTGTCCCTACGTGGATGGCGCAGGGTGCTGACTGTAGAGTTATCTGGACCCAGGTGTTCACAGCTCACACACTTTGTGACCTGAGGCAAGCTCTTAACTGCTCTTAAGCTTCCCTTTAGCTACAAAGTGGGGAGGAGAACACAGCCCCCTCGTTAGACCTGTGGTGAAGATCAGAGAATTGGGCCCCGCAGCCATGAGAGGGCAAGAGCCGCTGGTTACCATGACGACAAGCTACTTACCGATGCCGTGCTTCTCCATGAGGGCAATAAGGTCGGCCTCAGTGAGCAGCTGGGGTGGACTGGTCTCCCCGTCCACCATCTCCACGGTGCTGGGCTGAAAGCAGGAGCCTCGACTGTAGACAGGGAGGGTCTACAGAGGGCAGCAGATGTGGTGGTCAGACCCCTGCCCCGCGCCCAGGCACAAACCGCACTCTGTCACATGGTGTGGGGGCCGGGAACACGACGGTCTCCCCTCCCCACTGTGTCACCTTGTCACTCCAGCGATCGTAGGGGTACACGTCCAGATAGTTTCGGGCCAGGATCATGAGGCCGTGGGCCACGAAGCGCTCCTGTGCGATGTCAATCTCCACGGTGGTCTCCTGGCCCTGGGCATCCTGGGAGCAGCAGGCCAGGAAGTGGCGGACTATGAGCTCGTACAGTCGCTGCTCGTCCCCCTGTGGGGAGAAGAGGAGTCTTAGTCCCTCTAGACGCTGCCGGCAGTTCAGTCTGGCTGGTGCTACCTTCCAGCCCAAAGCTCCACACACAACAGAGCGCAGCTCCTGCAGCCCCGTGCCCACGTGCAGTGTAGGCAAATCCCTCGCTGCTTGTGGGTTTAGGCCGATAAACTTCATAAGTGGAGTCCCTTTGCCATCAAGACTGGAAAGCAACTCCTCTGATGTAAACCCAGTAAGAGCAGAAACCAAAGCGAAAGCATCCAGTTTCCAAGAGGCCCAGTGTATGTAGGACACACAGACTAAAGATGTGCCGGCAGCCTCAGACCTATGAGCACAGGGCTGATGGTGATCCTCCACCCTTTCGGTAACCAAGGACATAGTGAAGCCCCCTCTATCAGAAGCCTGTAAGACGTTCATACTCATATCCCAAAATTCTCCTTCTAAGAATGTCTTCAAAGGAAATGTGACATCCACGTAAATATCTATTGTACAAATGTTAACTGCAGTAGGTTATCCTTTAAAAACAGATCTAGCAAAATACAGTACCTCTATGCAATCATTATATATCATACGTTAAAATATTTTAGCCTAGGGGCTTCCCTGGTGGCGCAGTGGTTGAGAGTCCACCTGCTGATGCAGGGGACGCGGGTTCGTGCCCCGGTCCGGGAGGATCCCACATGCCGCGGAGCGGCTGGGCCCATGGGTCATGTCCGCTGAGCCTGCGTGTCCAGAGCCTGTGCTCCGCGACGGGAAAGGCCACAACAGTGAGAAGCCCGCGTACCGCAAAAAAAAAAAAAAAAAATTCAGCCTATGGGGAAATGCTCGCAATATAAAATGGAAAATATTAGTTTACAAAGCTATTTAAGGTTATAATTTAATTGTAAGAATTATATACACACAGAGGAAAAAAACGTGGTTCTCAGGAAGTGGTGAGATTACAGGCAATTTTTTACTTCCTTATAATCTTTTTCATTTTGTGAACTGTCTAAAATAAACATGTATGGCTTTCAGAATCAGAAAGAACGTGTGTTATTAAAGGAAGAACAAAACAATAAGCCTGCAGCCACCAAACAGGCCTAAGCAGCCGTGGCCCCTGGAGCGTGTGCCTGGCTGAGAGCACGGCTGGCCCGTGTTACAGGCTCTAGGCGCTGGGTGAGAAAGCCCCCAGCCCGGAGTGCGGCCGGAGGGTGGCGGTGAAGTTTCGGGAAGGTGACGGAAACCTGCCCAGTCTTGGGAGAAGGGTGGGGGCCGAGCACGGGCTCAGGGAAGAGGCCACCTGGTTTGTGGTCAGGGTCAGGGCAGCAGCAGAGGGAGGGGACAGAGTGCGGGGGCGGGGGCTGGATGGAGCAGAGCGCCCATGGGGGTCTCTCGGGAAGCCAGGCACAGACTGTGAGAGGAGGATGTTGACACGACCTCTCTGCTGAGATGGAAATTTCGAAACCACTTAGCTCCTAAAGGCAGAGCCTGCAGACTGGATTCAAAGCCCAGCCCTGACCCCTGACCTCCTTGCGGGTTCTGGCGGCAGCACAGCCAGGGAAACCAACCTGCAGGCTGTCCGTGTACTTGGTGGGGTGGATGGGAGGGTGAGCTTGGTCAGACTTGTTCCCGTTGCGTGGAGTGGGGCCGCCCCGCTCTAGAATGCTCCGGGCGAAGGGCCCCCAGCGTGGATCCAGGGTCTGCTCCTCCACCAGCGCTGTCAGGTCTAAGTCTTTGGGGAAAATGTTTGTTTCAGTTCGGGGATAGCTGATGTACCTAAACAAAGCCAAACAAACACAACAAGAAATTGCTAAATTGGTCTATAAACGACTAAATTAGCTTGAGAACACGGGTGACACCTGCAACAGCCTGTCTGATCCAGGCAACTACGTTACCCACGCTGGGGAAAGCCCTGAGATGTGACCCCCTCCCGTGGGTAAGGAGAAACAGGCGCCCTGTTGGGTCACTCCCGGCAGTCGGGGACACATGCAAGGGCACACCTGCTCCAGCCCAGCCCTCCTGCCCCCGGGGGGCTTGGGGCACTTCCCCACCTCCCCAGCACGGGTGGACAGAACGACCCCAGGACAAGCCCTGCGGTCCTGACCCGAGCGGCCCACACTCTGTGGCTTGTCTTAAAGAAGAGAAAGAACGATGCTGCCCCTGAACTACAAGGTGGACCCTGTGTGTAGTTTTAAACATTCCATTAGCCACTTAAACATTACTGGGACAATTTACATCCTTTTCTCACACAAGCCTTCGAAACGCATTATGTTTACACTCTCAGCACATCCCAGTTTGGACAACCCAAATTTCACGTGCTCGACAGCCACTTACGGCGAGTGGCTGCCACACGGGTCAGCGTGGACCACACTGTCCCTGGATGGTGCTGGGTGCTCACGACCCCCAAGGCAGGGTGGTTTACAGCAGGCGCACAAGTCCTAAAGGTGCTACCCGGCCCTGCCGGGGCCCCGGCGCCCCGCCTGCTGAGAGGTCGAGAGTGGGATCTGAGTTTACTCTGTGGAGTGTTATTTTAGGATTTAAGTGACTTTGAAATGTCTTTTCCATCAGAGAAGAGAAGTCAATGTCAAAATTCCTCTACTTGGGCCTCCCTGGTGGCGCAGTGGTTGAGAGTCCGCCTGCCGATGCAGGGGATACGGGTTCGTGCCCCGGTCTGGGAGGATCCCATATGCCGCGGAGCGGCTGGGCCCGTGAGCCATGGCTGCTGAGCCTGCGCATCCGGAGCCTGTGCTCCGCAACGGGAGAGGCCACAACAGTGAGAGGCCCGCGTACCACAAAAAAAAAAAAAAAAAAAAAATTCCTCTACTTGAGAGCCGGGTGATATCTAGACAGTCTGGTTTCCTCATAAGCTCTATTTCTAAAATATTTCACCCTGATAAAGATGCATCAAATTCTCTTCCCCAATGTGGACTAATATTTACCCGTGAGTGTAGAGCTTTTCCGCAATCCTCATGGTTTCTTTAGCATTTATCCTCAACTTTCGAGAAGCCAGCTTCTCAAGCTCCTGTAAGATGTGTGCACAGGCACAGTGCATGGGTCACAGGCCCCAACCCGCCCACACGCCTCCTCTTCAGAACTTCCTGGCGTCCCTCCAGCTGCCCTCACACATCTGTGTGAAAGGCTGTGCTGCGGAAAGGTTTCTGGGCCTGCTGGGCAGAGCCAGGCCCCAGCCCAGGGGTTCCCAGACTCCAATGTGCAGAAGCCAGAATCACCTGGAATACGAGCAGATTCCTGGGCCCAAGCACTAGGGATTCTGAGAGAGGAGGGCCAGCACAGAGGCTGGAAATCTGTGCTTTTAACAAGCATCTAAAGTATTGATTCTAATGCCAGCAGTCTGAGACCCGCACTTTGGGGACACCATCTGAACCCCGGGGACATCCCCTGGGTGATGAACGCCATTCTTCCAAGCCTCGCGGGGGATCACCAGCTGCCCCTTCCCCTTGGTGACCCTCCAACAATGCTGCTGGCTACACGTCAAAGCGTATTAACCAGTGAGGGATGAAACACTTACGCCTACTGTACACAATCAATCCGTAACCCCGTCCCATCATCCCTCACCACGCGTGTGCACACGCACACACACGCAGATACACACACACACACACCCCGTGATAAAGGATGCCCTGCCCCCCCGTCTCTGCATGTTCTGCATGTTCAGCCTTCAGAGGCAACCCTGACAGTAATTACACCCTGAATTTTCCTACAGAGTGCTGACTGGGAAGGGACACCCTAATGTGGTTTATTCAGACTTGTGTCCCGTTGGGTGGTTCTTCTTGGGATCAAAAAAATCTCAGAAGCCCTGTTCTAGGGTAGGCTAATAAAGTAGATATTTAAAATGATGTTTACATACATTATGCAAAAACGTTAAAGAAAATGCTTGGGTGCAAAACACTAGCTATTCCAGTAATGCTGTAAAAAATAAGGACACCGAAAAGAGGAAGACACCAAAATTACATCAGCAATTACCTAAAGATGGAGAGGTGATGGGTGATTTCTCTTCCTTCGTTTCCAAAACCCCACACAGAGCAGTTATATTGCGTTTATTAGCTGATGTAAGAGGTCAGGCAGGCCTGCGCTCTGGGGCTTCTGCTTCTCCTAAGAGCGTTCCAGTGCAGCACTGGGAAGAGGTGCTTCCTGCCACTGGGCCCCACCCTCCGCAGCAGAAGCCCCGCCCCAGCCGCAGAAGTCAGAGCTCCTCAGGGCTGGCACAGACCCCAAGAACATACCACAGTGTCCAAAGCTTGAGGCCTCCACTTGCTTTTTGCCTTGGACCTCACCTCCACCACGGTCGCCCTGGGATCCTAGAAAGCCAGGAAAAGCAGAGGCCACTTAAACCTGCTGGAGCATCCTCCCAGCTTTCCTTGGCCACCCCCGGCACTGCCCACAGCGGCCCTGCTCCCCCTCCTCAAGACGTCAGCTTGCAGCCCACAGTGTGCTGGACACCAGCGCCTGCTTCTCACTCAAAGTAAGGCTCTGAGGGGCAAGTTCACAAGCCCCAAGGCACCCTCTCCAGAGCCTCAGCATCTCCTTAGTTTCCTGTCTACGCATGCACAGTGTTACTGTTTTGTTTTGTTATTTTAAATTCACGACAATACAGAGCTGGAAATAGGAGAAGTTACATAATACAAACTGGAGAACTCTAATCTTAAGACCAACCTAACATTTTTAAGGGAATGCAAAAGGATAAAGAACTCAACTTAAGTGATTTGTTCATGAGGATGTTTACAAATCAAAATCCAAATTTCTCTCTGCAAATAGACTGGGGACCAGGTGCTCTTGGACAAGGAGCTCCAAGCATCCCACCTGCCGTGTTTCCCTGCACCACATCCTGATAAGGCAGAAAACGGGCAAGTCTTTTTATTCAACAGATAAATGTGCAGACCGTGTAACCTTGAGGGCCGAAGGGGAGAACAGTGGATGGGTGAGGCGACCCGGAGGCAGCGCCGTCTGCAGGAGCTGTCCGAGCTCGGGCCCCACTAGCTCGAGTGTGTCTGCACAGTTACTCAACTTTCTCCAGCTTCCCCACCTGTCACATGGGTCGGCATTACCACCCCCAGAGGCACCACCAGGACCGAATAAATAACACATAACATACAGCGCGTCTGACTTGTAGCAGGTGCGCAAGTTATTACTCTCCAATACCAAGTCAGTAATAAACCTGCCGGGGGCCAGAGCCAAGAAGCATCCCTGACTCACTGAACCTAGAGGCCTCTGAGCTTTATTCAGGTACTACCGTGTGCAGCCCCTGGGTTAAAACCGGCCATCACGTGCTGAGCGACGGGAAGCAGCACCGCAGAGCGGACGTCTGCGGGTGGACCAGACGCTGACTGGCCTGAGGCCTGAGCAGGTCTCGATCCTCCCGTGGCCATCAGTGCTGACCACTCCCGCCTTCACTCAGCAGTCACCCCGGGATGCCCTTCTAGAGCCCCAGCCCTAGAGCAGTCCCTCCCTGCCCCTGGCCCTTCTCCGTTCCTTTACCCTACTTTCCTGTCCTGTCGTTATCACTGTATGACATTCACCAGTTCACTCATTTGTGCCTTTCACGTCTCTGCATTTCAGCATCTGACCAGTGGAAGGAGCTGGGCCAGACGCCATCTAAGCTCCATCCAGCTCTAGGATTCTCGGGTTTGGACTGGTCCAGCTGGTCCTTATCAATCTCTGGTGTCAGTGTACTGCTTCACGAGGGATCTTAACTATGTGTTTCTTAGCATTTCCAGTTTCACCTAAAAGTTCTACAGGTCTTTCCCTCCACATTTCTAGTGCTATTTTCATGGGGTTCTAGTCTTACTGGCACCCAGAAAGTTATGTCCTGGATGCAAACTGAAAGCTACAGTCTGGTGGGAAATGGGGCAGAGAGGGAGAGGCTTGGGAAATCACAGGATGGTTTTCCTAGATCATCACCTTCAGAGCCCTTCTCACCTCCATGCACAGCTGATAGAGGACAAGACAAGCCGTGTGGTTGAAGAGCCGATGCCTTTTCCAGCTGAACTCCACTGCGCCATCCCTATGGTCGTGAGTCACTGTGGGGGGCACACAGGAAGGCCGTTACCCGCAGAGGAAAAGGTCCATCACGGTGAAAGCCAAGAGCCATGAGACAGAGGAGACCACCTCGGACACTTGAGGTGGGTCCTGAACACAGTGACGAGGGGGTCAAGGGCAGAGAGACGCAAACCACACCCTTAGTGCCCAGGATGCCCCACGTGCCCTCAGCTTCTGCACCCTGAGCGGCCTCACCTTTGATTTTGTGGAAGGTTTCTGGCACAAACGCCTGAATGGCTTTGAACCTCTCCACCACGAACCCCAGGGTGGGGAACTGGCAGCTGCCATAACTGATCAGCTGCTCAGCCAACACCTCAGGAAAGATCTTCTGCAGCCGCAGGGTCTGGAACCTGGTGAAGGCAGCCCCTGAGGAGAGAGGACGGAGAGGCCGTGCAATGCAAGGTCACAGCCAGCGGCGCTGTCTGAGCCCGAGCCCCGCCCCCCACCCGGGCCCCGCCCCTCACCTATCCGCAGGTCCAGCTCCTGCCTCACGTCCACTGCGTCGCTCACTCTGCGGTCGGGCTCCATCAGGTTTTCACAGGCCGCCTGGACAGCACGGGCGGTGATCTCGGAGAAACGGGCTCGCAGCACCTGCAGGCTGGGCTTCACTGCGGAACAGACAAGGGCACCGGGGCAAGTCCCCCGTGAACGGAGGGTAAACCAGTTCATGAAGCTGCGAGGCAGCCAGTTTGACTGGTTCAGTTAAATCAGAGACATGTTGTCTAAGAGGGAAGCCTCACTGTAACCAGGCTGAGAGGTGTCAGAAACAGAAGCAAGTGCATCTCAGCCATTAGCTAAACCCTCTCCATGAGCCTTTCAAGGTGTCAATCTCGTGCTCTCCTGGGCCTTTAGGGAAAAGGGAGATGTTAATTAAAAGGTCCTGGGGGAAGTTCATGTCCTGTTATGGATATAACACAGGTCATGCACACTATCCCTGAGAGTGAATACTGAATATATATATATATATATATATATATATATATATATATACACACACACACACACACACACACATATATATATATATGTTTTTTTAGCGGTACGCGGGCCTCTCACTGCTGTGGCCTCTCCCGTTGCGGAGCACAGGCTCCGGACGCGCAGGCTCAGCGGCCACGGCTCACGGGCCCAGCTGCTCCGCAGCATGTGGGATCCTCCCGGACCGGGGCACGAACCCGTGTCCCCTGCATTGGCAGGCAGACTCTCAACCACTGCGCCAACAGGGAAGCCCAATACTGGATATATTTAATCCTAGGAGTTGGGATAGTTTGAAACACAAGAGCATTTAGGGAGAAGAGCAGCCCCCCACTCTCTGAAGCCCGAGAATGGCCTGTATGTCACTTCCTCTAAGTTACTTGAAATCATTAAGCTCACTTCAACAGTTATTAATGTTTAGGCATCGTACAAGGAATATAGACAATTAAAAAACAAAACCAGAAAAAACATTCTAGAACTATTCTTTGTACTTTACATATGGTGTATACATTCTTTGTAATATTTAATTTTTTAATTAATTAATTAATTTTGGCTCTGTTGGGTCTTTGTTGCTGCGCACGGCTTTCTCTAGTTCTGGCAAGCAGGGGCTACTCTTCATTGTGGTGCACGAGCTTCTCATTACGGTGGCTTCTCTTGTTGTGGAGCACAGGCTCTAGGCACGTGGGCTTCAGTAGTTGTGGCACACGGGCTCAGTAGTTGTGGCGCACGGGCTTAGTTGCTCCACGGCATGTGGGATCTTCCCGGACCAGGGCTCGAACCCATCTCCCCTGCGTTGGCAGGCGGATCCTTAACTACTGTGCCACCAGGGAAGCCCGTGAATATTTAATTTTTAAAAACAGAATATCAAGTCTCTGCTCTCAAGGATCTGGCAATCAACTTGGACCAAACACACAACAAGCCCTGGGCTGCAGCCGGTGAGCCTGGCAGAGGGACTCAGGACAGAGTGCCGCCCGTGCCGTGGCCCCAGAGCAGACACTCACCAGCCTTGCACACGTGGATGATCTCAAACCCGATGTTTTCACCTTCTCTGTCACAGTCGGTCCAGATCACCAGGACCTGGCACTGCCGAGCCTCTTGCTCCAGAGTTTTCTGAAGTGCCCAGTGGGGAAAGAGTGGTGAGAGCATGATCTGCAGAGCATCGCACAACAGCTCTGCACCGGATCTGCCCCAGCATTAATGAGGTTCTTGGAGAACGCCAGCTTGGTGAGGAGACACGGAGAAAACTGTCCCCGCCGTGCGTGGTAAGGATGGCAAGGTCACTAGTACCGCCCCCCATCTTAGACCCACCTGCCCACCCATGAGCTTCTAGAAGACAGGGGTTTATTACGACGACACCATCTTGACGAGCCCTGAAACTCGGCTCTAACACACCTACAGCTCTAGGGGTTCTGATCATGTCCTCAATTAAAAAAAAAAAAAAAATCAACCCGTAATTGAGCTTCATCCCAAAAAAGCGCTGCTAGTCAGCAGTGAACCAAGGACAGGTGCGCTGACTGCCTGAGAAACCAGCCTCAGCGTCAGATGGCCACCTGCAGATCGTAGTCTCTTCCCTCCAACAGGGGGGCGGGAGGGGAGCTGACACTGATGACGTAACCACACTTACTCCCAGGGTTTAGTCAAGCGGCCGCTCTTCATAAAAAGGCTCACTCAGTCCCTCAGCCAGTTAGCTGAAATGGCCTCATTCATATAACGGGTGGGAATAATTTTTTTAAATCGTGGTACTTAGTTTAGTGGAAAACCTATCCTTCAATTCTAGTACAGTCAAAATACAGAAACCACTTGGTTTCATTAGGTGGTGGTTGTTCAATATGTCTTCCAAAAGATCCTACCTTGATGTCTAAAAAATTCTCTGGGCAGTACTTTTCAATTTCTGCTTCAAAGAGGACAAGAGGATTGCAGCTCTGCCTGGAAAAGAAATGAAAACACACAAAATCCTAGCTCAGCAAACGATGGGAGAAGATTGCCCCAGTGCCCTCATGGGTGCATCCCCACCAGACAGAGTCCCCTGTGAAATGCCAGAGGATTACAAGCAATGCACTCCCCGTGACGATTAACAGGAGTCACTAAGAAGAAATTCTGGAGCTCTTTTGTACGTATCTGCAATAGGGTAACTGCAATCCAATGACTGCATGAAAAGGGTCTGGGTAGAGAGTTCCCGGGCGGTCCAGTGGTTAGCACTCGGTGCTTTCACTGCGGCGCCTGGATTCAATCCTTGGCTGGTCGGGGAACTAAGATCCCCCAAGCCATACAGCACAGCCAAAAAAAAAAAAAAAAAAGGTCTGGGTGTTTTGGGGGAACGCACCTGAAAGTGGCTGTTTATTCTAAGCATATGGTAAAAATTCACAGCGAACCAGTTAATCCTAGGTCACTGCTATGGTATCTATGGTTTGTGTTCCCTGCAAATTCACATGCTGGAATCCCAACACCAATGTGATGGTGTCAGAAGGTGGGGCCTTTGGCCAGTGATTAGGTCGTTGAGCGTGGGCCTTCATGAAGGGGACTCGCGGTCTTATAAGAGACCCAGGCCAGCTCCCTAGACCCTCCACTATGTGAGGACACAGTGAGAGGTCAGCAGGCCACAGCCTGGAAAAGGCCCTCGAGGGACCATGCGGGCACTCCGACCTCCTTCCTCCATAACTGGAAGAAACACATTTCTGTCCTTCATAAGCCACCCAGTGTATTTCGTTACAGCAGCCCAATGGATTCAGTCATCTTACTGCTGTAAGTAACAAAGTAACACCAACATGCCTCACACTTCCTGTGATATTTTACAACTTACTGTCATAATCAGAAAGCTCCCCCCGCCCCCCAGGAATCGTACTGACCACTTGCGAAACTGCATCTGGAAATCATGAGCCAGCAAGTGTCCTGAGACTGAAGTCATTATCATGGTGACATTCTGAATGATAACAAAATTCAAGTTAGTCTTTTAGCAATTAGATTTTGCCAAATCATTCAAATAGAAGAGGGGACCTTCTATCAAAGGGAAAAAAAAGTGGTCATCAGGGGGTGGGGGGAAGGGAGGATGAACAGGCAGAGCACAGAGGATTTTTAGGGCAGTGAAAATACTCTGTATGATATTATAATAATAGGTACACGTCATCCAAACCCACAGAATGCACATGATCGGAGTGAACCCCAATGTCAAATATGGGCTTTGGGTGACAATGGTGTCGTGTAGGCCCATCAGTTGTAATGAATGCACCGTCTGGTGGGGGCTGCTGATGATGTGTAGCTGTGCATGTGTCGGGGCAGGGGGTATGAGGGAGATCTCTGTGCCCTCCTCTCAATTCTGCTGTGAAGCTACAACTGCTCTAAAAAGAAGTCTATTAAAACACACACACACACACACACACATACACACACACCCCAAAACCAGGCGATTGGGAAGAAACAAACAAACATACCTCTTCAAAGCCAAAACTATAGCGATACAATCACCATTCTAATTCTGGTATCATGATGCCTTTTAAATTTAAACTATTGTATAATTAGCTTCTTTTTTGTTATAAAGGGTTAAGATTGGGACCCTATTTTATAAAAAAGAGGCTTCCTTATGAATTATAAAATGCTCACCTGTCACCAGTGATCTTTAGGTCATAACAATAGTTTTTCTTAAAAGACAGTGACATATTCTACAATGGCCAGGCTAATTCTCCTTGATTAAATAATTCTAAAATACAAGCAATTCAGAGAGGGCTTGTCGTAAACAGCTGCTCTTTTTAGCCATAATTAAAAACCCAAGGAATGTACACCAGAATGGCGCATGGATCTGAAAGCATCCTTCAGCCACAGGATAGAAGTACTACAGCACCTACCTGGCCACGCAGACGATAATCAAATTCATAGATCTTATTGAATCTGGAAAGTCCTTCTCTCTACAAAACAAAACAAAAAGAAAATCTATAAATTACAAAAAAGACAAATGATTCCTCACATAAAGATCAAGCAAATCCCTGATAAGTGGGAATATTAAAAATGCAACAGTACCTCCTATAGATTAAAACAAGGTGAAATCACTAAAGCCATTTGTGAAGTGGCCCCTCCGAACTCAGTTACAAGCATGTACATGCTCAAGTCCACAGAGCTTTTAGGCTGCAAGGTGACCTGAGATCAGCTAACACCACGTAACATCTTTCTAGAGCTGAGAATGGACTTGTCCAAGATCACATGACAATTACTCCAGAGAGAGGATTAGGACACGCGTCTCTTGACGGTTTTGTCCGTTCTCCACACACACCTCTCTACTTCCTGGCCATACAACTGCACCAATAAACTGGTGACCACAGGCAAGTTTTCACCTTTCTGAACCTCAATTTATTCTGAGTAAAGTTACCTGTAAGGTCCCTCTGGCTCTGAAATCCAGTAACGCTATGAGCCCCAGTCAGGCCTGGGAACCAGCCTACAAAGCTCCTCCTCAGCTGCACTTACGTGTGAACGAAACCCTCTCAGAGAAGATCCCACCTTCTACAAAGGTGTAAAAAGTAGCTATGCATGTGAGTTTCACACCAACGCTGCACAGAAGACAAGACACAGGCCAAGTGGGACTGGGGGAACCTCCAAGTGCCAAGAAGGATCGTGTCGAGAACATCCTCACACAATTTTTCTGTGTCAAACACTGAATGAGGCTCTTTTCGAGGCACAATGGCAAATTTAAAGACGGAATTTATCTTAAGAGCTCACTCATCTAGTGTTGCCAAGAAAGGAAACTCCCCTCTACAAACTCCAGTTGCTAGTTAAGCCCTTTTAGTACCAGAGAAAAGAAATCGTTGCATCACTGGGGTTTCTACCTCTTTTTAAGAAAGCACTGAAGCTTCCCAGACAAGCTTTTCCATGGACCCTGATATGTAACACGGTCCAAGCACTCTGGCTGCAATAAGGCTGAGCTCTGCTAACAGCCTATCCCCAGTCCGGCCCCAGGTGGCTCCCGAGGTGCACGTCCGTGGTCTCCTGGGTCTCCCGGGAACAGTCTGGAAACCACTGTTCTAATCCTCTCCTAGTGGATGACCTGTCTAACAGCATGTGTGCGACCCGGGGCCAGGGCTCTCCCAGGCAGCCTCCTCCACCAATGGATGGTCCTGAGGAAGTGAAATGTTTTTCCTGGCATTTCAAACCTGCCTCCCCGCAGTTCCCAGCTGAGGACAGTACTCAATTATGTATGATTCCACCACTTGGGTGAGGTGCTCAGGGGAATGGGTTGCTCCCAAATTACAGCAGAGTTTTGGAGCCTAGCGAAAGAAGAAAATCTAGTAGACAGACCAAGAATGTAGCTTCTGTGATCTCTTTCCAGTGCCATCCACACCATTAAAACTAAAGAAAACAAAAAAACAAACTCCCCCAAACCCCAGAGCAGCCCCATCTTCTCTAAGTCCTCTGTAGGGACTGATCACATTGCTGCCACTGAATCTACTGGATCTTTTTTAAGCTTTCTCCTCCTGAATATAAAGCCCTCAAAGATCTATAAGTTACTAACAGTGGTCACTGTGGACAGTGGGGCTGGTTTACTTGATACACATTTGTATCCTCTCAACTATCTGAAGAAGTTACTAGCGTTTGAGCACTACTCTTAAAGAAAAAAGAGAGACATTCTATCTTGTGTCAATATTTTGGTGAATTTCTCTCAAATGTATACATATTTGTATATATGTTTGAAAGTCCTTTCCATAACAGGTGTCTAACTATCATAAGAAAGTACAATTTATTTGCTATCCACTGCCATGACTAGTCCTTGTTACTTCCATTCTTTGCTATTACAAAGCTGCAATGACTATCACTTGATTCTGAGCTCTGCGTGTGGATGTCTTAGCTCCTCCACAGAATTTAAGTCCCTTAAAGGTAGGGATTGCTTCATTCGAGGCAAGCCCTGTGTGAGGGATACATAAATGAGCAGACCCATCACTGTCTTAGGGAGCGACACACCACGGGAGAGAGGGATGAGCAGCTAGAGAACTCGACCCGTGATGGCGGCCAGCGTCGAGAGTGATGAGAGCGCATCCGGAAACAGAGAAGGAAATGGATGGAGAGGACACTGAGGAAAGAGTTCACAAAATAGGTTCATTTAAGTTGTCCTTTATTTTTTCTTTTAAAAGGTAAAGAGTTCATCAGGAAAAAAGAGGGAAAATGTCATTTCAGGAAGAAGGACCAAAACGTGTGAAAGCACGGTGAACTTTCACCTTTTACAACCTGACTGCTTTCACCATTCCCTTCCTCTCTGTTCCCTCTGCTCCCACCCAGTGCTCCTGGGTCCCTAGGGTTCAGGCCTCTTGCCCCCCACATGGAGAACCCCAACAGCTGCCTCCCGGACTCTAGTCTTTCATTCTTCAAGTCCTCTGTGGCCACAATGACTTTATAAAACACAAATATGATCCACTTAAAACCTACACTGCTCATCTCAACTGATGCAGAAAAAGCATTTGATTAAAATTCAACAGGTTTCACCATAAAGCGAAGTGTGGCATTTACAAAAAACCACAGCTAACATCACACTCAATGCTGAAAGACTGAAAGCTTTTCCGCTAAAATCAGGAACAAAACAGAATGTCCGTTTCGTCATTGCTATCCAAGATTACTACAAGTTCTAACCAGAGCAATTGGGCAAGGAAAAGAAACAAAAGACATCCAAGTCGGAAAGGAAGAAGTAGAACTGTCTATTCACAGTCAACATAATCTTATAGATAAAATCCTAAAGAAGCCACAATGAAACTATTAGTGCTAATAAACAAAGTCAGCAAAGTCGCAGGATACAAGATCAACACACAAAAACCAACAGTAATGAACAACCTGAACAGCAAATTAAAACAATTCCATTTATAACAGCATCCAAAAGCACAATGAAAACTGTAACACATTGTTGAAAGAAATTAAAGAAGATATACTCAGCCATAAAAAGAATGAAACCATGCCATTTGCAGCTACACAGATGGACCTACAGGTTATCATACTAAGCAAAGTAAGTCAGAAAGAGAAAGACAAATACCATATGATATCATTTATATGTGGAACCTAAAATATGACACAAATGAACTTATCTATGAAACAGAAACAGACTCACAGACACAGAGAACAGACTTGTGGTTGCCAAGGGGGATGGGGATGGGGGAGGGATGGACTGGGAGTTTGGGGTTAGGAGATGCAAACTATTATATACAGGATGGATAAACAACAAGGTCTTACTGTATAGCACAGGGAACTATATTCAATATCTTGTGATAAACCATAACGGAAAAGAATATGAAAGAGAATGTACATACATCTATAACTGGGTCACTCTGCTGTACAATATAAATTAACACACATTGTAAATCAACTATACTTCAATAAAATACGTTAAAAAATTAAAGACATAAATAAATGGAAAGACAATCTGTGTTCACAGATTGGAAGACTTAATATTAAGACAGCAAATTCATATGGAACTGCAAGGGGCCCCAAGTAGCCAAAAAATTTTGAAAGAGAAGAACAAAGTAGGAGGACTCACACTGCTCAATTTCACAACTTACTACCAAGCTACAGAAAATCTAAACAGTGTAGTACTGGCATAAGTAAAGACATACAGAAGAATGGGACAGAACTGACAGTCCAGAAATAAACCCAAATATCTATGGTCAACTGTTTTTTGACAAGGATACCAAGGCCATTCTATGGGAAAAGGACAGTCTTTTCAACAAACAGAGCTGAGAAAAACTGGCTATTCATATGTAAAAGGATGAAGCTGGATTTTTACTTTATACCACATAGAAAAATTAACTCAAAATGGATCAATGACCCAAATATAACAGTTTAAACTCTTAGAAGAAAACATAGGGGCAAATCTTCATGACCTTCAGTTTGGCAATGGCTTCTTAGATATGACAGCGAAAGTATAATCAACAAAAGAAGGAAAAACAGATAAACTGGACTTCATCAACATTAAAAACTTCGGTGCATCTAAGAACACTATCAAGAAAGTGAGAAGACAATCCACAGGATGAGAACATCTGCAAATCATATATCTAACAAGGACCTAGTATCCTGAATATATAAAGAACTCTCACAGCTCACCTATAAAAAGACAATTCAAAAATGGGCAAAAGACATGAACAGACATTTCTCCAAAGGAGACACAATGGCCAAAAAGCACATGAAAAGGTGCTCAGCATCATCGGTCATTTGGGAAACGCAAACTGAAACCACAACAAGATATTTCACACCCACCAGGATGGTGATAATTTTTTTTTTTTTTTTTTTTTTCGGTACGCGGGCCTCTCAGTGTTTTGGCTTCTCCCGTTGTGGAGCACAGGCTCCGGATGTGCAGGCTCAGCGGCCATGGCTCACAGGCCTAGCCGCTCCACAGCATGTGGGATCTTCCCGGACCGGGGCACGAACCCGTTTCCCCTGCATCGGCAGGCGGACTCTCAACCACTGCGCCATCAGGGAAGCCCCAGGATGGTGATAATTAAAAAAAGAAAAGAAAAAGAACAAGTGTTGACAGAATGTGGAGAAACTGGAACACTGATGGTAAGAATGTAAAACGTTTCAGCCACTGTGGAAAATAGTTTGGCATTTCCTCAAAAAGTTAAACATAGTTAACTTATGACCCAGCAATTCCACTCCTAGGCATTTACCCCAAAGAACAGGTATTCAAGTAAAAACTTGTACATGAATGTCTATAGCAGCTCTATTCACAAGACCCAAAAGGTGGAACCAGTCCAAATGCTCACCAACTGAAGAAAAGATAAACCAAACGTGATCTATCTATACGATGGGATATTATTTAGCCGTAAAAAGGAATGCAGTACTAACATACTACAACATGAACGGATCTCAAAAATGCTAAGTGAAAGAAGCCTGACACAAAAGGCCACGTATTGTATTAATCTTTTTGTGTGAAATATCCAGAACAGACACAAATCTTTGAGGACACAAAGCAGCTTAGTGACTGCCAGTGGCTTGGAGAAGTGGGGAATGAGGAGTGACTACTTCATGGCTACCGGGTTTCCTCCTGGTGTGATAAAACCTGGAACTAAACAGAGGTGACGGATGCACAACATTGGGAACGTATTAACGCTGCCGAACTGTATACTTCAAAACAGTTGAGGGGCTTCCCTGGTGGCGCAGTGGTTGAGAATCTGCCTGCTAATGCAGAGGACACGGGTTCGAGCCCTGGTCTGGGAGGATCCCACATGTCGCGGAGCAACTAGTCCCGTGTGCCACAACTACTGAGCCTGCGCGTCTGGAGCCTGTGTTCTGCAACAAGAGAGGCCGCGATAGTGAGAGGCCCGCGCACCACGATGAAGAGTGGCCCCCGCTTGCCACAACTAGAGAAAGCCCTGGCACAGAAACCAAGACCCAACACAGCAAAAATAAATAAATTAATTAATAAACTCCTACCCCCAACATCTTCAAAAAAAAAAAAAGTTGACACTCACGTGTAAAACACGTGGCTCTCTACTCCTCTCACAATGTGCCTTCAACTGCCATGCTTGCCATGCCCACTGGCTCCTTCCCCTACCGTGCCCACTCCCAACTCCCAGCTTTTGAACTTGCCAAGCTGTTTCAAGCCACTGGGTTGTTCTTTGAACATGGCGTTTCCAGTGCCTGGTAAAACTTTCAAGACTGAGCTCAAATGTTCATCCAACAAATATGGATTGAGGGCCTCCTGTATTCCAGACACGTGTTAGGTACCAGGGATACAGCAATGACCCAAATAGCCATAGCCCTTTCCCTCGGAGCTTCGCGTCCACGGAGGGGTGGCGGGGACTGAGATGAGTAATTCAACAGCACATTGTCGAACTGTAACTGGGAGGTGCCTTCCAAGTAGAACAGGGTGAGCTTATCACAGAGCGCCCTGACCCAGCTGGGGGAGAGGGATGTGAGGAAAAGTTTCCCTGAAAAAGAGATACTCAAACAGAGCCCGAAGGATACACAAGTTAGCTCTGTGTAGACGGGCCCGTCTCAAGGAACCTGGAGCCCTAGAAATGGGCACAGCCTGGGGCTGGTCACCAGGTGACTCAGCGCCGGAAAAGAGGTGACGCTGTCAGCCAGCACCCGCACAACCTCGGCTCCTGTTCCTACCATCCACCGCGGTAAGCAGAGGCCTGAGGACCCTGCGATGTGAAAGAAAAAAGAGCAGGGAACGTCCACCCATGCTCTGGGAAATCTCCAGAAAACCGTTTCAGGATCCACTTTTGTAATTGAGAGTGTCCTGACAGCTCTTGAGGCCTCGTGTCACCTCCTTCCCAAACCCTTTCTCACCGTTCCTCTCCTTTGGGCCTTCCGCGTGTCCAGAACACACCTGATCCCCAACTCGCCTGACTCGCGGAATTCGTTAGTTGCGACGGAACAGGGGCTCGGGCGGGTCGCCCTGTCGGATGCACCTAGACTGTAGGGCCGGGCGTGCGGGGGGGGGGGGGACCCCGCAGGCTCGAGAGCAAGTCGGGGGAGTGTGGCCTGCGGTTCCGAGTCTCAGGCCCGCTTGGCATCCGCCGCCGTGCAAGGCGGACCCAAGGTCTCCAAGCAAACGAGAAACACGTTAACTCCGTTTCTAAACGCCCGTCGGTCGCAAGAGGCGCCCGGAGGCCCCGGCCCAACGGCTGGGACCCCCGGTGGGAGCAGCGGCCGCTCGTCCCCGTCCCGCCCGCCCAGGGGCCTCCTCACCCGCCGCATGCGGCCGCCGGACAGCAGGTCGGCGATGCCCTTGGCCGCGTCGTTCTTCTCGGCCACGCAGAGGATCTTCCGCACGCCTCGCAGGGCCACCTCCATGTCGGCGAGGGTCAGCGCCCGGCTCCCAGGCCGCGGCAGCCAGCGGAGCGCACGGCGGGCGGCAGGGAAGAGCATGCCCGGGCGCCTCGCATCTGCGGCGCCAGCCCAGGGACCCGGAGCCTCGCGCTAACCCGCAGTCCCTCGCGCAGCCCGCTTCCGCCCGCCTTCCCGCCGCTTCCGTCGGCGCGAGGGGCACAGCCCCGCGAACTACAACTCCCAGGCTGCCCGGCGCGGCCACCTCACTTCCCTCCCTTCCCGCTCCGCCCTCGGGAGACGCCGCTCTCCGGATCGGAAGTTGACGCGAACGCTTCCGGGTCTCGCGGCATGATGTCTCGAGTCATGTGATACTAAGATGGCCGCGCCGCCGTAGCTCGCTCCGGTTTGTGGCGTCGGGGGAGTCGCGACGGTTTCTGCTCTCGGGCCGTGGGGGCCGCCACGCCTGGATGGTCCGTGCGGCGGCCCGTACCCCTGCATTGGGCACCTGTTCAGGGCTGAGGCTGTTGCCGTGGCGGTGGGTTCTGGGGAGTGCCGGTGACCTCTCTGCGGGTGCCCTGCGCCGGCTGTGGTCGCCCGAGGAGTAGAAGGGCAGCCGGCCTCCCGGGTCTTCCCGACTCGCGGAGTTCCTCAGGCCTCCGAGAGTTCTGGAGGAGCCACAGCTCTGAGGGGCTGCGGGAGTTCGAGCCCGCGGTTGTGTGACCGGCTGCCTCGTACCCCTGAGGGCGCAAAGAAGCCCGCAAGAACTTTGCTTCCTCCTCCAGAGGCCTGGCTCCCTCGCGTTGGCTACCCCCGCATTCTTTCTCACTTCCTCTCAATGTTCTCACCATATACCTGGAAATATGATCAGCGCCCCTGACGTGGTGGCCTTCACCAAAGAGGACGAGTACGAGGAGGAGCCTTACAATGAGCCGGCCCTGCCCGAGGAGTACTCGGTGCCGCTCTTCCCCTTCGCCAGCCAAGGAGCCAGTCCATGGTCCAAACTGTCCGGGGCCAAGTTCTCTCGGGACTTCATCCTTATTTCCGAGTTCTCTGAACAGGTGGGACCCCAGCCCTTACTGACCATCCCGAATGACACCAAAGTTTTCGGTACTTTTGATCTCAATTATTTCTCTTTGCGGATCATGTCTGTGGATTACCAGGCCTCCTTCGTGGGCCACCCCCCTGGTTCTGCCTACCCCAAGCTGAACTTCGTGGAGGATTCCAAGGTCGTGCTGGGAGACTCCAAGGAGGGGGCCTTTGCCTACGTGCACCACCTCACCCTGTACGACCTGGAGGCCCGTGGCTTCGTGAGGCCCTTTTGTATGGCTTATATCTCAGCAGACCAGCACAAAATCATGCAGCAGTTCCAGGAGCTCTCAGCTGAATTTTCCAAAGCTTCAGAGTGCTTGAAAACGGGCAACAGGAAGGCATTTGCTGGGGAACTTGAAAAAAAACTGAAAGACTTGGATTACACCAGGACAGTGCTGCACACCGAGACGGAGATCCAGAAGAAAGCCAATGACAAAGGCTTTTACTCATCTCAGGCCATCGAGAAGGCCAATGAGCTGGCCAGTGTGGAGAAGTCCATCATCGAACATCAAGACCTGCTGAGGCAGATCCGCTCGTACCCTCATCGGAAGTTGAGGGGGTCCGATTTGTGTCCTGGGGAGACGGAGCACACCCAGGATCTGCCCAGCCAGGCAGCCACTACCTCTGACCCCGAAGAGTCTGCTGACACAGACCATTACACCTGCAGACCCGCCTACACCCCAAAACTCATCAAAGCAAAGTCCACCAAGTGTTTTGACAAGAAGCTGAAGACCTTGGAAGAGCTCTGCGACACTGAGTACTTCACCCAGACCCTGGCCCAGCTCAGCCACATTGAGCACATTTTCAGAGGAGACCTGTGCTACCTCCTGACCAGCCAGATCGACAGAGCACTCCTGAAGCAACAGCATATCACAAACTTCCTCTTTGAAGACCTGGTAGAGGTCGATGACAGGGGGGAAGAGAAACAGGAGAGCGTACCCGCTAAGCCCAGTCACGACAGGCCGCCTTCCAGGTCTGTAGAAGAATGTCCAGTTCCTCAAGTGTTAATTAGCGTGGGCTCCTACAAGTCCAGTGTGGAGTCCGTGCTAATAAAGATGGAGCAGGAACTTGGGGAGGAGGGGTCCAGGGAAGTGGAGGTGACAGAGTCAAGCAGTTTTGACCCCCAGGAGAACTTGGACTACCTGGATATGGACATGAAAGGGAGCATCAGCAGTGGAGAGAGCATTGAGGTTCTCGGCACGGAGAAGTCCACCTCTGTGCTGTCTAAGTCCGACAGCCAGGCCAGCCTCACGGTGCCCTTGAGCCCCCAGGTGGTCCGGAGCAAGGCTGTCAGCCACAGGACGATCAGTGGGGACAGTATTGAAGTCCTCAGCACCTGCCCCTCCGAGGCCCTCATCCCGGACGACTTCAAGGCCAGTTACCCAAGTGCCATTAATGAAGAAGAGTCCTACGCAGATGACGGTGGGGGAGCCATCCACTTCCAGGCAGGCCTCAGCCCGCCGGAGCTGGGGGAGGCCGAGGAGGGCGGCTCGGGAGTCACCCCGTCACAGACAGACTCCTGCTGCATTGGGAGGGAGGGTGGCACTCTGCCGGTGCTGCTCTCCACCCCGGGCCACACGCTCTCTGACGAGGACGGGGTAGTGAGCGTCCCCCCGCAGCGCTACCGGCAGAAGGACCAGGAGTTCCACGTGGACTTCTCAGTGGAAAACGCCAACGCCTCTTCCCGAGACAGCGGTTCCGAAGGCTTCCCTGCTTATGAGCTGGACCCGAGCCGCCTGCTGGCCAGCCGGGACAGCAGTAAGACCAGCCTGGATGACCACTCCGACGCCACCAGCTACGGGAGCAGCGTCACCTCCGCCAGCTCCGACCGGACTCCCTCCTTTGCTCCTCCCGCTGGCCCCTCTTCCGAGAGGCATAAGAAGAGGGCGGGCCAGAACGCCTTGAAATTCATCCGCCAGTACCCTTTCGCCCACCCAGCCATCTACTCCCTGCTCAGCGGGAGGACGCTCGTGATCCTAGGGGAGGAGGAGGCCGTAGTCAGGAAGCTTGTGACCGCGCTGTCCATCTTTGTCCCCAACTACAGCCTCCATGCCAAACCCGTGAAGCACTGGGTGTCCTCTCCTTTGCATATCACGGATTTTCAGAAGTGGAAGCTTATTGGTCTGCAGAGGTAATTGGTTACAGGTGGTGGGGATGGGCCCTGGCTGGTCAGAGGTGAGGCTTCAGGTGGCCGCCCCTCTGGGTGAGGTTCACGAGTCGGTGTGGTGGCCCCAGAACCAGGAGGCCTGGCTTCCAGATTGGCCCCAGCACCAACTCGCTGTGTTGCTTTCGGCAAATCGTCTCCCTTTTCTGACGTGTTGCCTTGTCTGTCACATGAGGGGTTGCAGTTCCTAAGTGGTTCCCAACCTGGTGTGCACCCTGCTGTGTCAGAATGGTTTGGGAGGATTTTCTAGAATGCCGCAGGGTTGCGATTGGGTTGGCCTGGGGTACGACGTGGAGTTCGCCCGGTGTGCAGCGAGGTTTGGGACCAACTGGACTGCTGGGTCTCAGGTCCCTGCTGAGTCTCTAACTCGCACTATGGGGTAAATGACTGAGGCGGGGTCTGCATCTGAGGAGGGCAGGGGTGCTGGGAGAGGCAGCCGCCCCGGCTCTCCCTCCCCTGTCCCCTCTGCCCCAGGAGCCCATCCCCCCCGCCCCCCGGAAGCTTTCTCCTTTTTCCCCACGTCACCGGCTTGTGCTGTAGCAGGTTCTTTTGGGTTTTTCCACGTTCTGCTTGTTTGGCTCGGGGGACTCCTGCCCTGGCGTGCGCACTGGGCTCACTTCTCTCCCCGCACCTGCCTTTGCTCACCTGAGACTCATGCACGTCGAGCTGGGTGATGGTGGGAGTCCACTCTCTGGACTACAGAAAGGGCAGGAGGCCTTTCCTCCCCGCGGCAGTCAGCCGCCGTTCTGTTTCCCTTTACGCGGGTCCCTGGCGTCCGTGAGGTCACCGTCCCGAGCCTCCTCGTGTTCGCCCCGCTCACAGCCACCTGACTTGCTCGATCCCTGGCTGCCCCGCGGGGGCATGGTGGTGGGATTCAAGCCCGCGGCGCTTCCACGTCCACTTCACTCTCGGGCCGTGCTGGCGGGGCTGGGGTACGAGCTGGAGGTCTTGGGCAGGGGCCCTGCTCTGGGAGAATTCGTGCTCCGGAGGCCAGAGCCCGGCGGCCCAGGGAGGCGAGAGCTCTGACGGGGGCACCTCACATGGGAGGCATGGGACGGGTGCCCGCAGGAGGTCTGGGGTCTCTGGCTTGAGCAGCAGGGAGGCTGGGGTCGTAGTGGGGGAACGGTGAGGACGGGCCTGCCACACCGGGGTAAGCCCAGCCCATGGGCATCATGGGAGCGTGGACGCAGGGCCGAGGCTCAGTGGGTGCCCGGGCCCCCGCGCCCCTGCCGGCGCCAAGTTTGAGCTGGCGTCGGGGTGGGGGGTGGGGGGAGGCCTTTAAGGGACTGCGTTTGGCTGCTGTTCTCGGTGGGGTGACGGGCAGGCGGCCCCTACACACACACCTTCACTTCTCCAACTCTCTCCTCTCACCCCAACCCCTGACCTTTGATTTTTTTTGTCTCAAAAGGTGGAGAATCTAAAACACACGTCAGTTTATTGACATCACCTGGTTTATCCAGTACCAAGTTTGGGATGGCCTTGCCCTTTCCAGAGGCTTCCCCTGAGCTTCCTTCTTTAGAACGCGCCGGCAGGCAATTGAGGTGCATCCTTCACATCAGCTCCACTCTCCTGGGCACCCAGCTGCAGTGCTGTGTTGAGGATTCTGCGGCCCGGCGTGGCTGCACTGGGGAGCCAGCTGTGATCAATCACGGTGTCTCTGGGGTGCAGGCGGGGGTAGCGGCAGGTGGCAGTGTCCCTGGAAGGGGGCTGTGAGCTGTTCCTCTGCAGTGGGCACCTGGGCAGCGCCTTCCTCCCTGCTGGGAAAATAGTGGTCATTTGCCGATACTTACTGAGAGCCATTACGGGCCAGCCGCTGTGCCCGGAGCCGGGATACAGGCGCGTCAGCAGTGGGGCGTCACGTGACAGGGCCGCCCTCGCTCCTGTCCCAGCATCACCACCCCGTGGGCTGGCGCTCCCCCAGGCTGTTTTCATCTGCACGAGGAAGACCTGCCTCGTGCTGGCGAGTGTCGGGGGCCCATCGTGTCTGACCCGCGCCTGCTCCGTGCAGGCGCTGCTCTGACGTCCTGGAGGGCAGTGGAGGGGGGCGCCGATCGCCGTGTGGAAGGCAGGCCAGGTGGCCGGGGTGGAGACGGGCCCTCGCCTCCGGACTTGGAGCCGTGGAGGGTCCCTCCAGGAAAGCGGGAGGCCCGTCGGCAGTGACAGCTGAGACCTTTCTAGGGAATGTCTGGTGACTCATCCCACAAAGCCCTCCCTCCCACACCCCCTGAGCGCGCACAGGTGCTGGGAATCGGGAGATCTGCCCCCGGAGGGCCCTGCTCCGGCGGGCACCACGGTCAACGGGTCAGGGGCCTTGCCCCCCAGGGCATGTGTCACTGGAGGGTCGGCCGAGGGGCCAGGAGGAGGGAGGGGACTGGATTCGCTGCGGCTCACCTGAAGGCATCCCGGGCAGTGAGCAGCGGACCCGGTGGGGCGGCGCCATGAGGGGACGAGCCGTGGCGCCAGCTGTCGGGTGCGGAGGCTCCTGTCGCTACCCCGTGGAGCAGAGAAGGGCTGCCCCCGGGATGCACGCGGAGCCCTGGCCCCGGGGGTGCGCAGAGCTGCGGGTGGCTGGTGAGACGGCCCCGCAGGCAGATCCGGCACTGAGACGGAGAGGCAGGTGGAGGCCCACCTGAGGGTCAGCATTTAAGGGTGTGAGCAGAGGGGTGCCTTTGTGTGTCCACAGGGCTCGGTCCCGGGTGCTGGGGTCAGTCTGGGATCCGAGAGCTGTGGCCTAGGACAGTCCCTTCCCCCCCCAGGCACTTGGACTGTGTGTAGGACTCTTCCTCAGGACTCTCACCCCAGAACCACCAGTGGCATTGGCCCTGGATTTTTTTTTTTCCCACTGAAGTAGGCCCTCTGCCTGGAAATGCTTGTCAGTCAGATCAGACATTTGTGGGTGTAAGAGACGGATAAACAATCAGGTTGGTTTCCCGCGATTATAAATCAAAACCAGCGATAATCGGGTTGCTTACTAAGCAGCAGTGAGAAGGCCTGGACTGTTTGGAAGACAGCTCCGTTCTGGTGGGGGAGGTGCTGGTGTTGTGTCAGAGGCCCTGGGTCGAATCCCAGCTCAGCCGCCTTCTACGTGGGTGACCTAGGACGAGCCACGGTCCCTCTGTGGGCCTCAGTGTCCTCATCTGTGCAGAGTCCCCCCGCCACCCTGGCTTCACATGGGCCGTAATGAAGTTCAAGATGGGGGTGGGTGGGGGTGCTGCCCGAGGGACAGAGGCCCGGCCGCACCTCCTCCCGTGTCATCTGGCTTCCGGAAGAGCTTTGGGGGGAACCAACGAAGGAAGAGTTTGGAGGCACAAAAGAGGTGGTGCCGTGGTGGGCGGGCGTAGGCCGGGGCGCCAGAGCCTGGGGAGAGGCTGGCCTGAGGCGGATGGTAGCCGAGTGCAGGGCAGGAAGGTGAAGTGAGGCATTTAGCTCGTGGCCCAGCCCTCTCGGGGGGAGGTAAGGGTGACCCAGGAGCGGGCAGGGAGCTGCCCGCAAGTCTGACTCCTCGTGGCCTGTGGTGGGGGGCCTGGCCCCGCACGTATGGCCCCGCTTGCTCCTGCCGTGCTCTGCAGTCCCCAGAGCCCACCTCTCTCAGGACTCCGAGGTCCCTCCTCCAGCGCCTTCCCAGCCCACGGCCGCTGCTGTGGATACGGAGGCCACGCCTGCCCTCGCTGGGCCGGCTCGTGTGCATGTCCTTTCTTCCCGGCCAGGCCAGGCCCCAGGTCACTGCCTGGAATACGCTAGGCGCACAGTAAACGAGTGTCAACTCTACAAGAAGAGAGCACGCGTGAAGGGAAAATATGATTAGGTGATCTCAGTCCCAAGAGACCGTCAGTCCTTTTACAGCTACTTCCCAAGCCCCAACTTCCAGAGGAGCGTCAGTGTGTGAAGCAGCTGGTCAGCCAGCCATTTGCTGGACTCTGCAGGGTAATCCCAGCTCCTCTGGGAGACCTGGTCTAGACGGGGTGGTCAGGGGCTGCTTACTGAGGCCGACACTCCGGCCTCCTTCCCTCGCTCAGTGAACCCGGCCTGCCTGCCTCTGATGTGCCGGGCACGGCATGGGGTACGGTCCTGGGTCTGCAGGAGCTCCTGGCGCCACACCGGTCAGTGCCAGGCCGGTGGCGAGGGCCAGGCGCTGTCCTGAGCTCCACAGCCTGTGCCTCCGCTGTGACCCCAGAGGCAGGACCATCGTCCCTGCCTTACAGACGAGGCTCGGAAGTTAAGGACCTCGACCAAGGTCACAGAGCAAGAACGAGAGGAGCAAACAGGTCAGGGAAGGCTGGGTGTTCCGGGCAGAGCAGAAGGGTCCCCACGGAAAGCCTGGCGAGGCTGCAGGGGAGTCCCTGGGGAGTGACAGGTGGGGCGTCAGGGGCAGCAGGAAGCACGTCGTCAGGGCCTCGTGGGCCACGCTAGGCACTTGACCTTGGTCGTGAGAGGGGTGAGGAACCTTGAAGGTCGTGGTGGCCAGACCTGCCTTCCAGAGAGCGCTGGCGAGTGGGGCCGGGTGGGGGCTGGCCTCGCGGCAGGGGCCCACCCAGCTTCTGCCTCCTGACCTCGGCCTGTGTGTTTCAGGGTGGCGTCCCCTGCCAGTGCTGGCACCCTCCACGCCCTGAGCCGCTACAGCCGCTACACGAGCATCCTGGACCTGGACCGGAAGACCTTGCGCTGCCCCCTCTACAGAGGCACCCTGGTGCCCCGGCTGGCAGACCACCGCACGCACATCAAGCGGGGCAGCACTTACTTCCTGCATGTGCAGAGTGTGCTCACGCAGCTCTGCGCCAAGGCCTTCCTCTACGCCTTCTGCCGCCACCTGCACCTGCCCGCCCGCGGCACGGAAGCCGAGGGGCTGGCCGCCAGCCGCCGGGCCAGCTTCTTGCAGCTGAACCTGGGGCTGGTGAACGAAGACGTCAAGGTGGTCCAGTACCTGGCAGAGCTGCTGAAGCTACACTACACGCGGGAGCCTTCCGCGGCTGGCCAACCCGTGCTCAGGTTCGACTACGTCCCCAGTTTCCTATACAAGATCTGAGGTCAGGCCCGTCCACTGTGACCAAGACCTGTGACTCGGTACGGGGAGGGCGTTGGCATGACTGGGGGGGTCTTCTGAGCTGTTTAGATTTCTGGTGTCGTTGGCGGGAAGGAAACCGAGGTGGCAGCCGTGGTTCCCAGGTGGCTCTGGGCAAGGGCGGTGGGGGCACTGGCCCCCTGGCGGCATCTGGAAGGACGGTAACAGCTCGCAGCCCCTTGGAGAGTGGCCTGGGTTCGGGACTGGGGGCCAGGGCAGAAGAAAGCTTCGGCAGTGTGATGAGGGCCAGGGAGGCGGAGCCTGCAGGGAGGACCACGCCGGCCCTCTTGCACAGCAATGTCAAGAGGAGCAGCCGTTAACTGGACGATTTGGTCGAAAGCAGGATGGACGGAACGTCCATTGCCTCGTGCAGACCCTAGCCGGGCCTTTTGCGTGGCCTCGCGGAGCCGCCCTCCCAGGGGAGGCCCCTGGATGCTCCCTGCCCTGTCCTCACGTCCTCGCCAGGCACGGAGGGGCCTGCCGCTGGGCTCCCAGGCTCAGCGGAGTGACCAGTCACTGGCCCCTGGTCATCAGAACCGCTGTCGTGGGGGGCTGGGCACAGGCTTCCCGCTGTGCGGGCGAGGAGCTACTAGCTCTCCTGGAGGCGCCGACACTGTCCTCTCGGGGAGGGTCTGCAGGTGGGCTGGCGCTCGCCCGGCAGAGGTCACCGCAGACCTTCGCTACCACTTCGCTACCTCACGGGGTGTCGCGGGCGCGGGGCAGCCGGCGGGCTGGGATCTCCTCCGGGAAGGCTCCGGCCTGGAGCACACGCACTCACAGCAGTTCATTCCGCCCCAGCTGAGTCCCAGCCCCACTTCCTGTTCACCCACCAGGACCCTCCTGACACAGTTACCGCTGGTGTGTGTAGGTGGATGGTTTTTTGCAATCTTGAAAATGTCATACTTCTCTTCTTTAAGTTGTTTGTCCCTAAGCAGGGAGAACTCTTGGTATTACTGCTTTTTAATTTTTTCCCCTAAGTTGTGGTAAAAGACACCTGAACCAGCCACAGTGGTTGCTCCTGAGCACGCATGTGTGTCTGCCGGGGCCGTGTTCTGTGTCGTCAGAGTCCTGCTGTTGAGACCTGGTCTGCCACCAGCTTTGCAGCACACCACAGCGGTCAGGACCTCCTGGTGACCAAGGAGGCTTTGTATCATCTCTCTCCCATGGCCCTCCCTGCCTAGGCTTCTGGTCAGGGTCCCCATTCCTGCCAGAGTGTGATTCTGCTCCGGAGGCCGTGACCAAGGCCCACTGTGACAGGGCTGCCACCGCATCTCCTTGGGTCTTTGTACCTGTGTTGTCACCTGTGTCCCCCAGAGAGGCGTCTCCAGGGACCACACGGCAGCTTCCGAACGTGCAGTGTGGGTGCTGGTGGGAAGGCTGCCCTCCTGTTACCACTGCCCCCCTTGTGTTCAGATGCTGCTTTGTTTTCTAGGTAGGTGGCTAATTGCATCTACTTGGGCCTCCTGGGACACGAGCTTGTGACACCTTATCTCCGAGGGAAGAGTAGTCCGTGGGGCCCAAATGACCATATGGGAAGCGATCACGGGCCCACCTGTTTTGTTCCCGGGCCACCAACATGGCCTCTGCGGTTCACACCTCACACCTGGGAAGGCAGAAGGGGCAGCAGGTCAGTCACACTGGCCTCCTAGAAGCGAAAGTCCACTCTGGAGGGTGTTTGTGCAGAAGCTCCACCTCAGGCGAGCCCTGCCGGTGCGAGAAGGCCTGGCCGTGGGGCAGCCGCAGAGAGGGCACCCAGAGCCCCTCTCCTGAGCTGTTTCTTCAGTGAGGAGTAGAGCTGTACTCGCTGACGAGGGGCTGAACTCCAGCATTTACATTTTGGTTAAAATCCAACTTTGCAGTGTGGCAGTTTCACAGAATTGCTTGATGCCAAGTATGTTTCTCTTCAAAGGGGAACCAGGCCCTCCCGGTCCTGCCACGCTGGGGACTGGAACCTGCCAGGAGTCTCAGATGCACCTGAGCCTGAGTGGTGGGGGCCTGTGCAACGAACTCATCTCGTCAGGAATCTTAAGAGGTGTTCCCTGGTAATAGGTCAGCAAGCGTCCAAATGCTGAGAAACGCTTCAAAAATCAGAGGGTGTCAGTGCCCTTAGTACTTCTTCAATCCTAAGTATCGCCTCGAAGGCCCAGGCACCAAAACCTTGAGGTTTGTTTCAACTTCACTTCCAGTCCATTACCTGCCCCCCACCCTGCCTTTTTAAAGCAGTCCAAGTTAAGAACCTGCCCAGGCTGGCATTTATGCAGTAGTGATTTCCAGAAGCTCCACGGTAGACATCAGCTGAACACTTTTATAGCACCTGTGGCCCTGGGGACCCTACTCCTTTAGTAGAATCTGGAAATGGGCTGTGATAGCCCAGCTGCCATTTCCCATCTAGCTCTGAACTTCTTGCTTCAGATCAGTTACTGTGTGCAAAGTATCGTAGACTTCATCCCCAAACAAGTAACAAATACCATGTCAAAATCCCAGGATGGCCGATAGATTCTCCCCCGAGTGTCAGGGCTGCTGCAGCTCGTGACACGTCCCCGGAGGCCCAGTGGCCTGGAAGATCTCGCACGCAGCTCGCCACCCACTCCACCAGTGCTGGGCGCGTGGCCCCCCGCTCCCCAGCCTGACGGCGCCTGGCCGGTCAGCTTTTCCACATAGCCCACGTCATCTTTGCACAGGCAGGAGCCCTCCTGGGCTGGTGCGGTCCCTCAGTCCATGTGGCCAGCCTTCGGAGGCACCAGCCCCCCAAGCCAGCATCAGATCTTACCTCCCATCTCCCTAGAGGCTCAAGAAAGTGCCTTGGCTCGTGCTTTGAAGCAAACCAGCTAGCTTTCTGGCTTTTTCCCAATATTGGGATAGAAACTGATAAAACTGGAATTTTTGAGAGAGAGATGGTATTAACGTTGCAAAAAGGAAAAGTATCATCTCTACTTCCGGCTGGAAGGAAAACCAGCCTCAGCTAAGGCTGGAGCACAGCCAGCTCTTCTGAGCCCGTCCTGCTTTGCGGTTTGGTTTCAGCTGTGGGGAGGAGGGAGCACTTGGCCATGAATCAAGTGCTGGTCTGGGCCCTAGCCTCCCGGGAGTGCTTGTGTGGTGGCCTTTGTCTCCTGCGGGGGGAAGAGTCAAGCTCCTGGGTGTAAGGCTGTTTCCACAGCTGCGGAGGTGGCAGCTGCCCTGCCCGCTGCGCTGGAGCCCCAGGGCGTCAACTGCAGCTGTGTTAAGGCCACGGAGAGAAGCATAGTGTGTGAGGACGTCGTATTTGTCCTTTTTTGGAAAGCTGTATTATTACTGCATGCTCCTTGTCGTGTGTGAGCGTGAGTCCCACCGGGTGAGCCGTGGCCACTGCAGCCAGAGTGAGAGCGTGCTGCACACACCACACACATGTCCGCAGCTCCCGGTGTGGCTGCACCAGAGTTCAACCAGTCATGCCAAACGAATAGTATGAGAAGTGTACTTTTTAAGAAATTAATTTATTTGAGTTGAGATATTTTTGAGATATAAAAATTGGTTGTATTTTTTAAAGCTATAATTCTTGTAGATATTCTGTGGTTAAAAATTTGTGCTTATTAAAAATGGTCATCTATGTTTTGCACTTGAGATTTGTGAAAAATAAAGTTTCTGTGGGAAGGTGACCTCTGGTTTCCTGATCACGGGAGGGAGGTGGTTGTCTGCTCAGCGGCTTGGGACTAGGTTCCCTGGCCTGCCTTCCCTGGGCTGGGGGAAGGGGACCACATCCCCCTCCTGCCCAGGTGCTGTAAGCGGGACTCCCACGGAGCTGGATGGCACCTGAACAGACCCGTCTAACTTGTGATTCTGATTGAAAGCACAGCAGAAGGGCCAGGACGCTCCCTCCTCGTTTGCGACGGTTATAACTGAGTCCTCCTTTGGTGCCCACCAGGGAACAGATAGCAACGGGCAGCTCTTCCAAGCTCGAACTTTGGTGCTTCTGGCTGCCGCAGCAAGTCAGGGAAGCCCAGTAACCCTGCCCTCCACCAGTCTGGATAATTAAGGCTGAATGGCTAAATTGTATTTCATTTTTCCAGAATAACTATACGTAGCTGTGAGAAAGTGAGGTTCATATTTAAACTCCTTAATAACTTGTCCCAGAATGACTAACACTGAGCCTTAAACAAATTTTGGTTTGTGAACAAGGTAAAAAAAGCAAAGTCCGAAAAGGGGCCCGTGTGGGGCCTCCAGGGCACTGGGTCCCTGGGCGGGCGGGCACTCCTCTAGAAGTCGGGCAGGCCGGGCAGAGGGAAGAGGGCGGCGAAGCTCTCCACCTCCGCCCTGAGTGCTGCCACAGCCCGCTGGTGATCCTCGGCCCCTGCCAGCTTCTCCGTGAATTCCTTCAGGGTGGCCTTCACCCCCACGGTGTCCTGGATCTGCAGGGTCAGCTCTATCCCTGCGCCAATGAGAGACGCCACTGCCCACGTGCCCCCGGCGGCCGGGCCCGACTGCTCTGCTGTCCACGCGCCCGCCACCCTCTCAGCCCACACCGTCTGCTGGGCGATGCTGTTTCCCGGCCCTGCTCAAGCCTTGACGCAGAGCTGTCCTTCATCCCGACCGCACAGCCCCGCGCGGCCAGTGTCCACGCCTCTCCTCACCTCTGTGAACAAAATGGGCAACTTTTTGGAAATCTTCTTCCAAGAGTCCTCGGGATGTCAGCGCCGGGGTCCCCAGGCGCAGTCCGCTGGGCCGCAGAGCGCTTTTGTCACCTTCAATAGAAACAGGCTCTGTCCCTGGGCTGCACCCATCTCCCCACTGACCATCGGGCACTGGGAAGGGGCTCGTGGGCAAAAGGAATAGGCCCATGGATGCTGGCTCACACCTCGGCTGCGCTACTTGAAATATCAGGAGAGCCGCCTTTTGCGACGTGGTCCTTGCTCCTGACACCAGGGCAGCATCTGTCTGGGTTTGAGGGGCGTCGCCCACATCTTATTCACGACCCGCTGAGAAATGCAGCCGGTTTTCCAGAGGCCCCAGCCTCCCTCTCCCTCTCCGTCCCCAGCGGAGTCAGCGCCGCGTCAGAGGGGGCGGGCAGGGGGGCACGGCCTGGCTCCTGTCCAACGCTGCACATCTTGTCCCCAGAGCCAAGTCACCATCGGCCTTGAGAGGTGCACACAGGAGAGGGCTGAGGACGCTTACCTGGGCAGGTGTTCTTGTTGCAGGCGATGGAACAGGCTTCCAGCACCTTCTCAGCCCGGCCGCCGTCCGTGCCTTTGGAGCGGAGGTCCACGAGGATCAAGTGGTTGTCAGAACCACCTGGAAACCAGGTTAGACACATGGAAGCCGACCCCGTGCTGAGCCAAGGGATCTTTCTCTTCCAAAGAAATGGGGGGTGTGTGACCCCCACCACGTGTCCTGCGGGGATTTCATCACCTGCTAAAGACCACATACCCCAGGGCCTCAGAGTTTGAGAAGAAGCACAGAGTAGTTTAAAAAGGGAACCTGAGGATGCAGAGGGGGCTGAGGGCAAACGGCCAGCCCAGACGGCCCACTGCCACGTCCCAACCTGTCAGGTGCCGGGGCAGCGCCTGGAAGCCTGTTGGGGTGATGACGTCATCTGGGAATGTCCCCCTTCTAAGTCCACCCTCAAGGCTCCCTCTAAGGGGGACTCAGAGTAGCGGGCAGTGGGCGATCTAGGTGACAGGGTGATGGGCACGTCAGGTGCAGACACTGACAGCCCACTGTGTGCTTCAACCCCAATCCTACGAGGATGATAGTATTTTCAAAGTGGTGCAGAAGAGATATGGAAGAACTTTCTGTAACGGCCCAAGGAATCTTCCAAGCACCTGATCTTCACTTTGAACTCTGGTTAATCCCCGGGTTAACTAGATCCCCATCGCTGACTTAGGCGATGACCACGGCTTCAAAGACGCATGTGGCCTAAGCGGATGCACGGCTCTGGACCCACAGCCCCCTTGCTTGCGGCGTGGCTTTAGGAACCTCAGACGCCCATTTGTAAAATAAGACCAGTGATTCCCAAGGCTGTCTCGAGGTTTGAACGAGGTCGTGTATACAGAGCTGAGGGGATCCCGAGTCACCCCAAGGCTGCGGCCACCGTGCCCAGGCCACGACCCTATAGCCACACCCTGACAGGGCCAGGACGAGACTCGAGCAGCCCCGAGGAGCAAGGACACCCTCGGGGCTCGGTTCCTGTCGTACCTGTGACCACTTTGTAGCCCAGCCCCATCAAGGCCTCGGCCAGAGCCCTGCAGTTGGCCAGCACCTGGCGCTGGTAGACTCTGAACTCCGGAGTCATGGCCTGCTTCAGAGCCACCGCCACCCCTGGCAGGAGATGAAGACAGACCGTGAGTCAAAGAAACACCCGTCTCCACTTGGGCTTCCCAGCTTCTCAGTGTCACCCAGGGCGGTGGGTTACATCTCCTCCCAAAATGATCCCTTTTAACCCTGCAATTACCCGGCTAAGCCTCAGACCTCTCTCTGAGCAAGTGCTTTTGAGGCGGATTCTCTCCAGCATGAAATTTCAGGCTAAGGAAATCACCAGGGGAGAGCTGTTCCCAGCAAGATGGATTTTATGTCCTTTTTAAGCTCGACGTATGTGAATGGATCACTTAGCTGCTGATGCTTTGATGCCAAATTATGCACCTTTCAGAGCAGAGCCCAGATGAGAGGTACAGGCCTGATCTACCTGCACACCCAGACTCCTCTGGGACCTTGTTCGATCCCCAGGGTTGCTTAAAGGGGCGCAGAAGATGGAGGAGGATGCAAACCATGTGCCCACGTCCTGGCACAGGAGCCCCCAGTCCGTGTGTGGAAAACGGCCTGGAGAGGCTGGAGGGCTGGCCTCCCACCACTGGAGGGCGCTAAGTGGGTGGGTATAAGGGGAGCCGCCCCTGCCCACTCGAGCCTAAAACTCCCCCTTCACTGCTCCCTGCACACCCCTTGCACACACCGGTACTTCTGACGGTCTCCCAATGGGGACGGGACACCTTTGTCCTGGCTCCTCCACCAACTGCTTTGCTCCAAAGACGGAGTAAAAGCTCTGAGGTCATCAGATTTTCTAAGGCTCGGGTACAACCAGAGAAGGAGTATGTCTATGACAGCTGCTGGGCCATCATGGAATAGGATCTAGGAGGTACCAGCGTGGCCCCAAAGACAAGGCCGAGGGTCAGACACAGGTGTCGCCGTCCCCTCCCCTGGAGGCCAGGAGACCAGGAGAGGGCCACCCGCCCGCTCACGTGCTCCTTCAGCTGTGCAGTCTTCCATTGTCAGGTCCCCTCCCCGTGGTTTCTCAGGGGCTCAGGTGGGGCCTGCCCGACTCAGTGGAGCGGCCATCACCTCTGTCCCTGGTGACATATGCACTGCTCCCCTTCCCTGCCTCGTTAGCACCTCTTAGACAGTGCACACGCTCTGGGGGACGGGCTGTGGGGGAACCGCCCGAGGTGTGTGGCTGCGGGGCCTGGGCAGGGTGGGTCTGCGTTACCAGCAATGGCGTGGTTGTGGGGCCCCCCCTGCAGGCCTGGGAACACGGCAGAGTTGATGAGTGACTCCAGGTTGTAGCGAGTCTCTTTGCCCGTCTTCGGGTCCACGCTGCGCACTCCTGGACAAAAGACAACACGGGACATGGGACAGGCGATTCCGTTTTCTCCCCTCCTGGACAGAGACCCGGCCCCACTCCTGGAGGCGATGCTGCAGGCCAGGGAGGGTGCTTGCTCCCAGGGGGGGCTGGGTGGGGGAACCACCTTTCAAAGGTCAAAGGAAGGGGCTTCCCTGGTGGTGCAGTGGTTAAGAATCCGCCTGCCAGTGCAGGGGACATGGGTTTGAGCCCTGGTCTGGGAAGATCCCACATGCCACGGAGCAACTAAGCTCGTGTGCCACAACTACTGAGCCTGCACTCTAGAGCCTGCAAGCCACAACTACTGAGCCCACGTGCCTAGAGCCCGTGCTTGGCAGCAATGAGAAGCCCATGCACCGTAACTAGAGAAAACCCGCGTGCAGCAACAAAGACCCAATGCAGCCACACACACACACACACACACACACAAGAGGTGAAAGGAAGGATGAAAATGTTCCTCCACTGATAGTAACAAAGAATATGCCTCGGGCATATTTCCTCAAAGAACTGTCCAAGAGAGCAGTCTTCCAAGATGACTCCTTTGGGGGAGACGTGACTCATTTGGCCAGAAACGGAGAAGCTTCCTTTCTGAGAAAAGTTAAGGACCAATAATAAGAGCTGCCAGTGTCTCCATGGAGCTTCTTGTGAGCCAGCAACGGCTCTGAGCAGTTTCCCTAAATTCATTCATTCGATCCTCACGACAGCAGTCCCCAGGGACAGGCACTATTATTATGATCCCTACTCTGGAGGTGAGGAATTGAGGCACAGAGAGGCTGCACAACTAGCCGAAGATCACACAGCACATCCATGGCACAGCCAGGACGTGCTCCGCCGGGAGGGTCAATCGAATGTCACCAACATACACTGGGGAAAACAAACGTCTCCCCAGCGGGTGGGAAAGGCCGCCTGCCTCAGAAACCTCAACACAACTGAGGAGGGGCCTCTGAGGGGCACAGAGGCAGCAGGGCCCAGAGAAGCCCAGTGGGCACATGGTGTATCGAGTCCTGGCCAGCGGCTGGGCAAGGGGGTCCCACAGGGGGTCAAGAGAGATGCGGTCACCAGAGGGGGGTTCTCTCTGCTGACGTGAGGTTAGTGCACCGGGACTGAAGACTATGGGACCCTAATCCTGCTTCTCAGGAATGGGAATCCCAAATAAGGGGACACATACACGTAGGCTCCATTATGGGAAGGAGAAATCCCTCACTCAAGCGAGGAATTCCTCACTCAAACTACAGTTTACACATCAGTGTCTTATGGTTTGATTACTGAGTCCTTCTCTGGGAGAAACATGCTACAGTAAGTTCACCAAAATAACGCTGCACCGCGAGGTCTCCTGGAGCCCCGCCAGCCACGCACACCCTCCTGTCACCCCAACATCTTCCACCCAACAGGATAAGTTGAGCCACAGGACGCTGGCCCCCAGGACACCCTTCCCCTTCCCCCGGACCTGGACAGCTGTGCTCAGGGCTTCCTGCTCTTTACAGCATCTGGCTCAGTCTTCCCGGCTCCCTAAACTGACTATGGACCCCAAGGAGAAAGGCAGCCCCGGCCCCCCAGGAGCGCACCCTTCCTGTAGAAGATCATGCCGGCGCGGCAGCCCCGCAGGGTCTTGTGGGTGGTGGTGGACACCACGTGGCAGTGCTCGAAGGGGGAGGGCACCACGCCGGCTGCCACCAGCCCGCTGATGTGGGCCATGTCGGCCATGAGATATGCCCCGTTGTCGTCAGCGATCTCACGCAGCCGGGCATAGTCCAGGTTCCGGGAGTAGCAGCTGGTCCCTGAGACGGCAAGGGTGACACAGTCAGCTTGAGGGCAGAGCCGCCTCGGTTGGGCACAGTGTCTGGAAGCCGGCCTTGCCCCCTCTAAGGCCTGAGGATGGAAACGAGGGACGCCTGCAAATCCCGCCTGTGCCAAAGGCGACCCCCTGCTCTCTGCCCGTGTTGCGTGGCTGGGGCGGCCCCTGGCCATTACCAGCCCAACTAGGCAGGGGCCAACATGTCCAGATGCTTCTAGGGAACAGCGCAGGACTAACGGTCCTGAGAGAAAAGGAAATAGACCCAAGCAGCTCAGCTGCGTGGCAGAAACCAGCAGCGAGTGAGGACAGGGTGGGAACAGCACACAAGCTTGTTTGACAGGGGCTGGGGCCCCGTCGGGCTCCTCACCTGCAATGATGAGCTTCGGGTGGAAGAGGCGGGCATTCTCCTCCAGCTGGTCATAGTTGATGTAGCCGGTGTCGGGGTTCACCTGTGGACAGCACGGAGACGGGGGCTTGGGCCACTTCCTCCTGCCCGGCTGTCGAGGGTAAGAGGACTCCCTCCACCTGCCCAGAGCTCTTTGCTGCCCTCGCGGCCAACCAGGGTTTGAGGGCGAGACGGGGCACAAGCGCTTAGGCAACCAGGCATCATGGCTCTCGGACAGGATGCCCTGGGGGTCCTGGGGGAAGAGCAAGCCCTGCTCCTGACTCGCCGCAGAAGGAACCAGAGGGACAAACACGCAGCACGTGTGCAGGTGCAAAGGCCCCGCTGCCTCACCCCATGTCCGTCTAGTCCAGACACATGAGGCGAAAAGAAGAGAGAAAGGCTCGGGGACCCAAAGGCCACCCAGGCCGACACTACTCGGGCACTTCGATTGTGCACCACGAGGGCCTGGGCACCAAAGGTGAGCCCCTTAGAACCAGTAATGGATCAGCAAGGCCCCCGGATAGAGAGCTGAAAAACAAAGGTCAATTATATTTGTGTGTATATATATATAAGCAGGAAAAAATAGAAAACGAAATTTTAATGTCATTACATTAGTTTCGAAAAACTGTAAAATATTTAACAAAAGATGAACAAGACCTCTGCACAAAGCACTATTGAGAAAAACTTAAAAACACCTAAAAAGAGTAATTAAGGCAGCGTGTGCTTGCAGGATGATCTGACGGACAGAACTGAGCCCAGAAGCAGAATCCCTTGTGCTGGAAGGCCACCCGCATGGTGAGGACGGGGGGCCCTGCAGGAAGGAGGCCTTCCGGTCACAGCACTAGGCCAGGTGGGTGCCCACCTGTCACCTGGGCGCCGACCTCACCCCATACACAGAAATCCCTTCCCAGCAGACCAGGGATCCATATGCAGCATGTAAAACACAAAACTTTTTTTTCTCGGAGTGGCGGGGGGGAACACATTTCTTAGTAATTTCAGTTTATTAAAGTTGTGTTAAAGCACTTGTGCTGGGGAGTGGGTATAACCACAGAGGGGTCGCTGTAGGGAGACTTTAGGGGCAAGGGAGCCCCTGGGGATGAGGTGGTTGGAAGCCCCTGCCCTCAGTGGGGGTAGGATTCAGGTTGGGTGGGTGCCCTTTCCAAATGAAAAAGGTGCCTACAGCTTAGCACAGTTACAGAGCTCACGTGAGACGGCGCTGGGAGCAGCTGAAGGATGCTCTGGGGCTTTGTTTCAAGGGCGTGAACCGGTTCCTCCCCAGTCACCTGCACTCGGTGAAAACTGTTGTCTTTTTTTTTTTTTGCGGTATGCGGGCCTCTCGCCGTTGCAGCCTCTCCCATTGCAGAGCACAGGCTCCGGACGTGCAGGCTCAGCGGCCATGGCTCACGGGCCTAGCCACTCCACGGCATGTGGGATCTTCCCGGACCGGGGCACGAACCCGTGTCCCCTGCATGGGCAGGTGGACTCTCAACCACTGCGCCACCAGGGAAGCCCTTGAGTGTCATTTTGATTTTTTTATTTTATTTTATTTTTTGCAGTACCCGGGCCTGTCACTGTTGTGGCCTCTCCCGTTGCGGAGCACAGGCTCCGGACGCGCAGGCTCAGCGGCCATGGCTCACGGGCCCAGCCGCTCCACGGCCTGTGGGATCTTCCCGGACTGGGGCACGAACCCGTGTCCCCTGCATCGGCAGGCGGACTCTCAACCACTGCGCCACCAGGGAAGCCCGAAACTGTTGTCTTAATAAAAAATCAACAGCTGACCCACAGTAAAAAATTGGACATAATTCTAAAAAAGTTTTAAAAGAGATTGATTACCAAAAAAAAAAAAAAAATCTGTTGCTACTCTCTCCCTCCACATTTTGCTTTTTAAATTTGTGGGATTTTTTAAAAAGGTTTTTTGTATCTTTTTAAATCTTGAAAATTCAACAATACAACAGCTCCTGGAGGGATTCACAGGCATTCGTCACAAACTACAGAGGGGCCAGAGCAGCAACAGGGAGTGGAGAGATTCCTGCTGCTGTTCCTCTCTCTGCCCGTGTGGGGCGACTGCCGGGAGGTGACAGTCCTGCTGTTCCTCTCTCTGCCCGTGTGGGGCGACTGCCGGGAGGTGACAGTCCCGCAGAGAGGGCAGGGGCTGGGGAGGGACCTGGCAGGGAGGCAGCCCGGTGGGCAGACGAGGGAACCCGCTGGCTGGATTTTTCGAAGAGCAAAGTTAGCTCAGCGAGCGTAGTGCTGCGCGGCTGCCGTGGCTCGGTCGGGGGCGGGGGCCACGTGGAAATGACCAGGAACGGCCATTCGACAAGAAACACCAGAGACGGGTCCGGACACAAGGAAGCAGCACCCTGTGCACAACCGCACCACAAGCCACGATGCAGGTTACCTGCTGTCCACCCCACTCTGGTCATCCCTGTTGATAAGCCGCCACGCCTCTGCGAGCCCACCAACCTTACACGTGGTTTTTGACCACACTGTTTGTGATGACGAGGGCCGGTCCCATGCTGGGCACAGGTGGGTATTGGGTGCAGCTGGGTGAAGTCAGGTCTGGCGGGGGCGGGGGTGTAGACAGAGGCTACTCTCACCATGCCAGGCGTGGGTGGCCGCACAGCCCCGGCTCTAGCTCCCCAGCTGCAGGGACTCGGCCGGCGTGGAGGGCTGTGTGCTGGGGCCACCCCTGGGGGGTCTGTTTGTCACCCCCTCTCCCCGGTTCTGGACCAGCCAGCACCCCGACTGCGGCTGAAAGCCCTGGGCAGTCGCCTCCCCGCCCGTCTCCCTGCGCCTCAGCTCAGCCCCTAGCACTCCGTCCCCTGCAAGCCCTGAGCGCCCGAGGGTCCCCAGGGCAGGGAAAGGACAGTGGCACGGGTACTTCCGGAGGTGCCCGGGAACGAAGCTCCATATTCCCATGGGCGCACCCAGTGCTGGAGGCTTTGAGAACAGGCTGTGGAGCTGCGGAGAGACGCACTTGTACCTTGTAGGGCATAGATTCGAAAAAGATGGACGTAGCAGAGACCTTCTTCTTGTTGGTCATGAACCCATGGGTCAGGTGGCCCCCATCGGGCAGGTCCAGGCCCATGATGCGGCCATGGGGCTCCACCAGGGCTGTGTACACCGCGAAGTTTGCTGGGGAGCCTGGAGCGGGCAGACCAGGGAGGTGTGATTACTCCTGCCCACAAGGCCGTCGACCAGGGTGGCCAGAACAGGCCTGGCCACGATGCACTCCTCTGGCCCCAGGTGCCCCTGGTGGGGACATTCAGAGATGGGGGCTGCCCGGGAGGCGCTCATGCAGCTAGCAGCCGAGGGCGATAGGGGAAGACCCCAAGCCCAGCGGGATCCCCAGGAGGCTGGCAGGAAGGGGTCTGCCCAGGCCTGTCTGGACGTGGTGACTACCTGAGTAGGGTTGGACATTGACTCCCCAGCCCTGGGGGTCCAGGCCATAGACCTGCAGCGCTCGCTTCTGACAGAGGACCTCCAGCTCGTCGATGAATTCCGTCCCGCCGTAGTACCTGCGGGGAAGGCAGGGGACGTGAGCCCACGCAGCCCACGTCTGCACTGAGGACGGAGGAGCAAGGGTGAGAATGCACACCCTGAACCCACACGACAGCTTCCGCCAGCGCCCAGGGGGCTGTGTCTGCCCATCTGTAAGGAGGGGCGGATGGACCTTAGGGACACTGGCATGGCTGTGTGATCACCTATGTAAGGTGCCTACAGGAGTCAATTCACAGGGGCGGGGTGGGGAAAAGTGGTTGCATTCTAATAAAATTTTACTTTTGGTTGAGTAATTCCATATCAAAATTTATCATGCATTTGTATTTTTTATTATTTGTATACTAATACTTGTACTAACTCAATCCAGAAGAAAATTTTAACACTTAGGCCTTGTGGTCACAAACAGCTTTAAAAATTTTAAACTAAACGTATATACATTTTTTGAGTATAGTGAAAACCACGTAACATAAAATTTGCTGTCTTAACCATTTTCAAGCATTCAGTTCAGTAGTGTTACATTGACAGTACGTTCACGTTGCTGTGGAACAGATCTCCAGGACACTTTCATCTTGCAAACCTGAAACTCTGTACCCACTGAATAGCAGCTCCCCACCCCCTCCTGCCCCTGGAATCCACAGTTTTACTTTGTTCTGACAATTCCAGGAACTTCATCTACGTGGAATCATATAGTATTTGTCTTTTTGTGACTGGTTTATTTCATTGAGCATAACGTCCTCAAGGTTTATCCATGTTGAAACAAGTGTCAGGGTTTCCTTCTTTTTTGAGGCTGAAGGACATTCCAGTGTATGGATGGACCAGTTTGTGTATCCACTCATCCATCAGTGGACACTCAGGTTGCTTCCACCTTTTGGTGCTTGTGAATAATACTGCAATGAACATGGGTGTACAAATATCTATTTGAAGTCCTGCTTTCAACTCTATTGGCTAAACACCCAGGAGTGGGATTGCTCGGTCATATGATAGTTCTATTTTTAGTTATTTTTAGGACCCTCCATACTGTTTTCCATAGTGGCAGCACCGTTTCACATTCCCACCAACAGTGCACGAGGCTTCCAGTTTCTCCACATCCTTGCCAACAATTGTCATTTTGTTTTTTTGATGGTAGCCATCCTAGGGGGTGTGAGGTGGTATATCACTGTGTTTTTTGTTTGTTGTTTTTTTGCGGTACGCGGGGCTCTCACTGCTATGGTCTCTCCCGTTGCCGAGCACAGGCTCCAGACGCGCAGGCTCAGCGGCCATGGCTCATGGGCCCAGCCGCTCCACGGCATGTGGGATCTTCCCAGACCGGGGCATGAACCCGTGTCCCCTGCAGGCAGACTCTCAACCACTGTACCACCAGGGAGGCCCTCACCATGGTTTTCATTGGCATTTTCCCGATGGTTAGCGATGCTAAACATCTTGCGTATGCCTGTTGGCCAGAGTTACTGTTTCATGGGTACAGAGCTTTGCTTCCACAAGATGAAAAAGTTCTGGAGATGGATGGTCACCATATCGAGAGTGTACTTAATGTCACTGAAGTTTTCACTTAAAAATGGTAACTTTTACGGTATGCGTCCTCACAACACTTCAGACACCAAACGTGTGGGGTTTTTTTCCCTCACACCGACCAGCTCTGACAACCCTGTTGCCCTACAGTTCAGTTCTGGCCTAGCTGCCCCGAGTTAGCGCCAGACCTACAGGACCTGCAAGGTTCGGGCCCCCCCATTCCGTGTGATGAGCCTGGGGTTCCTGTAACACCCCCTTAGGTCCAGCAATTGCTAGAAGGACTCACAGAACTCAGGGCGGCACTTTACTTACTGTTCCCGGTTAATTATAAAGGACACAACTTGGGCTTCCCTGGTGGCACAGTGGTTAAGAATCCGCTTGCCAATGCAGGGGACAAGGGTTAAAGCCCTGGTCCGGGAAGATCCCACATGCCGCGGAGCAACTAAGCCCGTGCACCACAGCTACTGAGACTGCACTCTAGAGCCCGCGCACCACAACTACTAAGCCCGTGTGCCACAACTACTGAAGCCCGTGCGCTTAGAGCCCGTGCTCCTCAACAAGAGAAGCCACCGCAATGAGAAGTCCGCGCACCGCAACAAAGAGTAGCCCCTGCTATCCGGAACTAGAGAAAGCCCGCACACAGCAATGAAGACCCAATGCAGCCAAAAATAAATAAATAAAATAAATTTTAAAAATAAATAAATAAATAAAATAAAGGACACAACTCAGGACAAATGAAGAGATGCATGGGCAGGGTATGGGGAAGGGGCTTGGAGCTTCCACGCTGCCCCCCAGGCGCCACCCTCCCAGCACCTTGATGTGTCCGCCAGGCAGCACGGTCCCCAAGCCCCGCTGCTCAGGGTACTATGACGTCTGACTGGTGAGATCGGCTGCCACGACTGACTGGGTCTCCAGCTCTCCAGTCAGGCCACCAGCCCCCATCCCGAAGCGCTCGAGGGGCCACCAAGTGCCACCCCCTTAACCCACACTAGGTTCGGTGGGGAGGGCTCATCGTGAGTAACAAAAGCTGCTCAAGGGATCTGGGAGCTGTGTCGGGAATGGCACAAAGCCCCGATACCCTTCTACCATACTCTTGGGGTCCACAGAATTGAACACTTTACCTGAGGGAGACTGAACGGCACACATATTACATCTCAATAAAACTGTGATAGAAAATAAAAACCAGAACTTTGTTTTTCAACTTGTATCAGGCAGCTGTTAATGCTAGATCAATATTATTTTCAAATATTAACTCTGATCACTAATAATGTTCCAAAAGGTTAACTGACGTTACTAACAAAACATGAAAATGAAAATGGTTAATAATCACCTCTTAAAAGAGTATTTTACCATGAATAAATGAGTTAACTATCTACACACCTATTTAAGTTTTTTTTTTTTTTTTTTTTTTTTTTTTTTTTTTTTTGCGGTACACGGGCCTCTCACCGTTGTGGCCTCACCCGTTGCGGACCACAGGCTCCGGACGCACAGGCTCAGCGGCCATGGCTCACGGGCCCAGCCGCTCCGCGGCATGTGGGATCTTCCCGGACCGGGGCACGAACCCGTGTCCCCTGCATCAGCAGGCGGACTCTCAACCACTGCGCCACCGGGGAAGCCCCCTATTTAAGTTTTTAACAACAGTCTTATTTGGTTCAGGGAAGGAAGTGAGAACCACAGAACTAATCTTACAGCTGAAAGAGGCTTCGCGGACTGATCTGGAGGGTCCCTTCTGCCTCACACTCCCTGCTCTGTGACCCAAAGGGCCTGGTCTCCCACAGCTTGCGGGAGAGCAGCCCACGCCAGGGACAGAGCTGTGGACTGGAAGGATGTCAGGCTGCACCATTTTCCAGGGGAGCAAAGACAGGACGGGATCTGAGGTCACTGCAAGTCTCCCACAGAGGCAGCTGGGAGGGGAGCTGTGGCAGGAGCCACGTGGCAACAGGGCCCATAGGACTGAAGCAGCCTCCTTCACATATTCTCCAATTCCTTATCTGAAAAGGGGTGAGCATGCTTACTTTGTGGTCGGGCTGTGGATACCTAAAAATGAGGGCATGTGACCACGCTTCACACTGCTAAAATGTGAGAAAATGAGGCTCGGGGGTGAAGAAAGTCAGAGAGTGCTCAGGGAGAGGCAACGCGGTCCCGGCTGCTGTCCCTCCCCACCCCGACTTTCCCCTCCATCCCCTCCTCCCCCCTGCCCCCACCTGCCCTGGCGCCCCATTCTGTTCTGAGCTAGGGATTCGGTTTTGGCCTGGGATCCAAGCCACGATCTTCAAGTCGACTTGACCCTCCAGAGCGGATGCCCCTCACTCATGTCGCCATGGGAACAGGGCTGGGGGGGTACTGCTGTGGCCATGGCACCCTCAGCCCCAGCAGGAAGCAGCAAGGCTTCTGTACCACACCTCTCTGCAGAGGCACCTAAGCATCTTCTACAAGGTCAGCTGTAAATGCCGGAACCCCCGGGGCAGCCTGGGGTTTGGAGTGTGTGTGGTTTTCCAACATCAACGGCCAATTCTCGGACACCAACTAGGTGCCCAGTGATTCCACTCGGTTCCAACACTGATCACCCAGAGTCAGCACGGACCCACAGGCTGAGGGCTCAGGCCCACAAGTCTACCCCCAACTTCAGACATCAGGAGAAAGTCCCCGGTCACCAGGCCACCCGCACTGCTGCCCAAGGTGGCTACAAATTCTGGGGTGCTCACAACCCCCTCAGGTTGGGTAATTCACTGGAGCAACTCGGGACTCAGGAAAGTGCTTTACTTATGATCACTGGTCTATCACGAAGGACTCACCTTGGGAACAGCTGAATGAAGGAGATGCGTGCGACAAGGTAAGGGAGGTGTGTGAGCCACAACCACTGCCCTCTGGCTGCCCCGCCCTGCCCCTCCCAGGGGGTTGGGTGTCGGAGGGCCAAAAGTGCTGACCCTCTAATCAGTGTAGAATGGCATCTCCACTCCAAGGTGACCCTCCCTTTTCCGTGTCCTTTGGGACACAAGTGTACAAATTTGCAAAAACCTCGTGTTAAATTCTGGAAACACCATCTTTGCCTGATGATGACTGTAATAAAAACCAAAAATGAATATGACTTCTTGTGGTTCTCAGGGTGAAGGAGTTGACTGAAATCACTGGGTAGGTAAATCCAGCATTGAAAATGCAGAAACGCTTTCTAGTATGAGAGGTTATCTTCATTTCGGGGTCCCCTTCCTGCTACGGATGCAATTCCCCACACAACCTTCCACTAAGCACTGACATTCCTCTGGAGGTTCAGCCACAGCCGGCAGCTGCACCTTCGGGCCTGGCTGTTATTCCAGAAAGGCCCCAGGGGGATGGTTCCAACGGACCCCGACTATCCTGCCCTGACAGCATTGGTGCTGCCACCCTCTGGGAATTTTAAGAGAGGAAACAGAAGGCCCCACTGTTGAGAACCTGGCTGTTTGCTGAAATTTCCACAGTTTTAGACTCCATCCTGATTTCACTGCCTCGGAGGCAGGCCTGGATGACACTCACGTACCTTTGGCCCGGGTACCCCTCGGAGTACTTGTTGGTTAAGCAAGAACCCAGGGCCTCCAGAACAGCCCGGCTGGCAAAGTTCTCTGAGGCGATCAGCTCCAGTCCGACCCTCTGCCGGTTACTCTCCTTCTTAATGATGCTGTACACCTGACGAGAAGAAAACAGGCGCTGAACACTGGGACGTTTCAGTTGAACGTTTTGCTCTGATCAAAGCTATAACCAAGTAAAGAGAAGAGACACTATTACACACTCATACTCTGCCCTCAGAAGCCGAGCATAACCGGACTAAGGTGATTCCCACAGCACCTAAGGAACAGAGGAAATCTTCCTCAAAGCTTTTACCACCTGGCAAGGAATTAATAGGAAATGAATTAAGGAAAACAAAATGATGGAAGAGAAGATGATCCTTAAAACACATATCCCACAGAATTTTAAATTCTATAACATCTTGTTCTTTTTTTTTTTTTTGCGGTATGTGGGCCTCTCACTGTTGTGGCCTCTCCTGTTGCGGAGCACAGGCTCCGGACGCGCAGGCTCAACGGCCATGGCTCACGGGCCCAGCCGCTCCATGGCATGCGGGATCCTCCCGGACCGGGGCACGAACCCGTGTCCTCTGCATCGGCAGGCGGACTCCCAACCACTGCACCACTAGGGAAGCCCCCATCTTGTTCTTTTCATCCCTACAGTTCGCCAAGTTTTCCCTCCTGAACCTTGTTCCTTGCTCCCCTTCCTTAAAATAAAAGATGTTTAGATAAATCCACAGAGACAGAAAATAGACCAGTGGTTGCCTAGGGCTGGGAATTTGGGGGTGGATGGGGTGACTGCTAATGGGTTTGAGGTTTCTTTTTGAAGGGATTAAAAGGTTCTAAAAGTGATCGTGAATACTCTAAAAACCACTGAATTGTGTACTTTAAATGGGTGACTCGTATGGTAAGTGCATTCACTCATCTCACATATAAAGCTGTTGTAAAAATACGTAAATAAAAGATGCTTCTAGAAATACTCCTCTGGGGCTTCCCTGGTGGTGCAGTGGTTGAGAGTCCGCCTGCCGATGCAGGAGGGGACACGGGTTCATGCCCTGGGCCGGGAAGATCCCACATGCCGCGGAGCGGCTGGGCCCGTGAGCCATGGCCGCTGAGCCTGCGCGTCCGGAGCCTGTGCTCCGCAATGGGAGAGGCCACAACAGTGAGAGGCCCGTGTACCGCAAAAAAATAAAAAATAAAAATAAATAAATAAAACTGAAATACTCCTCTGAATGTAAGGAAAAACGTAAGGTCAAATCTCAATGACCGGCCGGTCCCCCTTCCCTCGGGAGCAGCCAGCACAGTGCTCTGCACCTCGCAGAAACTCAAATATTTAAATTTACCCTCAAAGGACTTTTAGCCACTTTGCAGCCACTGCCTATAAATCCGCCCTCTTACCCGAACCACAAGGCTGTCCCAAACACGGTTTATTTCTAGTGAGAACTAGAGGTCTGAACAAGGGCCTCCAACATCAGAACACCCGAGAGGACCCGCAGCCTCACCTCCATGTCGCAGTCTTTCAGGGGCTGCGCCAGCATCTTCTCATGCGAGGACCACAAGTTGGCATCCATGGGGGCTCCATTGACGGGAGTCGCCATCGCGCTGGTTCAGAGTCGCCTAAAAATGGGAAAACTTCCAACATTAAACTCAGTCACAGCTTGGGGCTTCCCTGGTGGTTCAGTGCTTAAGAATCCGCCTGCCAATGCAGGGGACACGGGTCGAGCCCTGGTCCGGGAGGATCCCACATGCCGCGGAGCAACTAAGCCCGTGCACCACAAGTACTGAGCCCGCGTGCCACAACTACTGAAGCGCGCGCGCCTAGAGCCTCTGCTCTGCAACAAGAGAAGCCACTGCAATGAGAAGCCCGTGCACGGCAACAAAGAGTAGCCCCTGCTCGCCGCAACTAGAGAAAGCCTGTATGCAGCAACGAAGACCCAACGCAGCCAAAAATAAATAAGTAAAAAACCCTCAGTCACAGCTCAGTACCACCTGTCAGTTCCCAAGTCGCCAAAGTACTGACACACCTGGAGACCACAAGGACTCTGCTGCAGAACCACCACGGGGGCTCCCTGCTGGTCACGGGTTCATCAGGAGACCCGCCCTCCTTGCCTCGAGGCCGAACCAGCCTCAGGGAGCCCGACATCCCCTGTTCACAGCTGAACTTATCCTAGTTGTGGCTTAGCTCTAAGCCAGCTTCCTTGAAGGCAAGGACTGAGGGTTACTTTTTAAAAATCTCCCACAGTACCAGGCACAGCCATACAGGAGTAATATTTGCCAAATGAGCAAGTGAATTGCTGGCTTATGTATTATTCCTTCCATTTTTCAAGTACTGAAAATGAGACTCAGAAAAGTACCTTAGCCAAGGGCTGCAGAGCCCACTGGCCACGGAGGATGGACTCAAACCCCAGCTCACACTCCACGCACCCAGTGTCCCGCCGCCGGGGCTGCAGGTAAAGCGCGCGCTGGCTGGAACCAGGCCTCCCGTAAGGACCATGGTCAGAGGCACACGCCTGGATTCGGCATCACTGCAGTACAGCCAACTGGACAGGTGTGTGTCTTAACATACGTTCCCACAAAGAATGAGCATTTGAGCTCAGTGGTATTTCTGCTCAAGTGAGAGCTTAAATATTTACAGGAACTTACCTCCTTTAATCAATAGTTGGCAGCTTTTCAGTGCTCTCCATGAATTAGGTTAAGTTTTCATTTCAAATTCTTTCCCTCAACAATTACTTGATGGAGGGCTGCAGCAGCCATGGCATTGGGATTGGGAACACAGTGGGAACCAAACGGGCCAAACCTTCATGGCGCTTACCGGGGGAGGCGAGCAGGAAACAGAGCAAGCGCACTAAATGCAGGTGGATAACCGAGCCACAAGGACTAGAGCTGGGGGCAGGCTCAGTCTGGACAGTGGCTGTTGGAGGAGAGGACACCAGACGGAGCACTGGGTGTGTATATATAATATATATAATATATATATAGGTCTCTGCTCCTAAAACCCCTGCAATTCCCTGGGTGATGGGAGTATCTTTTGTCCTGATAAGGCGACTCCAGGCGGGCTCCTGGATGGGGACTGGCCACCAGAAAGACCAGGCCATGATGAGAAGCTTCGCAGCACCCGCATGGCCAGCCCCAACTCCTCCAGAGAGGGGAGGGGGCTGGAAATGGGGTTAATGATCCATCGGGCCTCCAGGAAGAAGCCCCCATAACATCCCAGTAGCACGGGGTTTGGGGAGCGAACCAGGTGGGTGAACATTCCACACCGAGTGGGTGATGCACCCCAACTCCACGGGGACCCTCCCCGGCCTTGCCCCGTGCCTCTCTCTCTCCATCTGGCTGCTCATCTGTGTCCTCTGTCACATCCTTTAATAAACCAGCGAACGTAAGTGTCTCCCTGAGTTCTGTGAGCTGCTCTAGCAAATGCTCCAGTCCAGGGGGTTCCTGGGAGCCTCGGATTTGTAGACAAGCCGGACAGAAGCTGTGGGTCACCTGGGGACCCAATACTCGCAACGGCACCTGAAGTGGGTTGGGGGAGGCTGTCTGCTGGGACGGAACACTTGACCTGTGTGGTCTGTGCTAACTCTGGTTAGTGTCAGAACTGAGTTCAATTGTTAAGACACCAGCTGGTGTGGCAGGAGTGCTGGGTAAGGAAGTGTCTGGTGTCAGAAGTGCTGTGACTGGTAGTGGGGAGAGTAAAGGGGAGACACAGCAGAAAGAGCAGGTTTTCCTACACAAGTACAGACAGTATAATTTGCTAGACAAATATACCCAGTAAATAAATAGGCTAATAGTTCCCCAGTCACAGGGGTCCTCCTTAATCTCTGGGACAGCTACTGAAAAGACACCATCAGTAAACTTTAACCAGGAAATCCCTAACTGGGGCTTTTGAAGCAGCCGTTATTTTAACACACGAGCACAGCGTGATTAGAAATACGGCCGCTCCCACAAACCCAACAGTGAGTGCGGGGACTTAAATGCCACGAATGCTTCAGCAGCAGAAGCAGCACAGGCCACCGTGCCGGGGCCTCATCCACGTTGTGCCAGACGTGGAGAGACGTGGGTGCTCTGGGCACCCTGCCCACGGCTCCTCCTAACTCAAGCCCGGATTCCCACGTGCCCTCAGCAGGTGGCAAACCCACAGAAAAAGCACAAGAGACAAAACAGGCCCTCTGGTCCTAGAATCTCAAAGAAAAGCTTCTTTTAAATACTGACTACTCAAGGTTAAAGAGGATTCAAAGGTGGCAAGCAACACAGAGCAGGTATTTCTCAACCACCAAGTAACTGAAGTCAGTTTGGAGCCCCATCTCCCCACCCTCCCCCCGGGGACAGTCAGATCTACAACCGTCCCTGAGAGGCACTCAGACCGGCTCTGCTCAGGAAGAAACTGCTCTCTGCTCTCCAGCTGTGGTCTCGCTCGTCTCACTCGGAGTCACCACCTGTGGCCCTCTGCCCTCTCTGCAATCCCTTCTCTTACCCAAGTTGCAAACTCGGAGTCCCAGGTCCCTCTCGACCCCGAGGAGGGTTCTCTGTGCGGCCGGCACCCCCTCCTAGGCGGGCAGTGCCCCCCTGCTCTCACTGAAACCCCGTGGGGGAGTTTTCCACCATGTATCCTGTTCCCACTCAGGTCAAGTCATCCCCCAAATGGAGTACTCAGTCCACACCCAACTTGAGTTCTAATTAAGCTTTTTTTTAAAACCACGAAGAAGCCTGAATTCTTTATTCAAACGATAACTTCAAAGTTCTTTGACTCATTTCAATTAAATCAATACTATCTATTACAGATATAATCTATTATATGCTGGAGCATTCTAAACTACAGTAAGAAAAGCAAAGATCCTGAATGTGATGGTTAGTTCATGTGCCAGCCTGTCAGGGCTGAGGGACACCCAGATAGCTGGCAAACAAGTGAGACAAAGATCCTGAGACTGCTTTTTTAGATCAGAGGGAAGATCATTTTTAACTGATACTATATTTAGGGAAGACATACCTACCATCTATTCTTTGAGTCTGGAGGTTGGCTGGAAAACAGTACACCTTGAACTTCTATCATCTTTTTTGAACTGTGATATAAGTGCACAGTTCAGTGGCATTAAATACACTCACACTGTCGTGCAGCCATCCCCATTGTCATCTCCAGGACGCTTCCATCTTCCCAAACTGAAACTCTGTCCCCATTAAACATACTCTGTTCCCTTCTCCTCCAGCCTGGGGTAAAAACTATTCTAGTTTCTATCTCTATGAATTTGACTATTTCAGGTACGTCATGTAAATGAAATCACACAATATGTCTCCTTTGTGTTTGGCTTAGTTCACATAGCATAACGTCATCAAAGTTCACGCATGTTGGAGCATGTGTCAGAATTTCCTTCCTTTTAAAGGCTGGGTAATAGTCCATCGTATGGATAGACTATGTTTTGTTTATCCATCGATCCATTGCTGATACCTGGGCTGCTCCCACCTCTTGGCTATCGTGAGTTAACACTGCTATGAACACGGGTGTACAAATATCAAGTCCCTGATTTCAATTCTTTTGGGTATAGGCCCAGAAGTGAAATTGCTGGATCATATAGTAATTCTATGTTTAATTCAAAATAAGCTTTTGGTATTTAGGAGCTTTACTTCACTACTATTAGCCTACAATGGATTCATTCATTCCTTCAACAAATATTTATTGAGTGACTCCTATATCCCAGGCACTGAGCTAGGCGCTAAGAATACTAGGGTCAGCAAGACAGAGGCCCTGCTTTTATGAAAAGCAGGCTCTAAAAAAGTAAACAAGAAATACAGGGGATGACTTCAGGGGGTGATGACTGACTGTTATGAGGGCAATAAATGGGTGGCGGGCTTCTGTAGACCGGCCGTGGAAGGTGTCTGAGCTAAGATCTGAACGGCAGAAAGGAGCCAAGCTTATGAGATGGGGGGAAAGAGCCATCACCAAGAGCAAAGGCCCTACAATGGGAAGAGGTTTCACTTGCTGAGGGGCAGAAATCAGGAACAAAACAGAGACACAGGAGATGAGATCTGAGGGCCCAAAGGCCAGAGCTGGGATGGGAGAACAGAGTCTCACCTTGACAGTACAGAGCTGACAAGTTATTTCCCAGTGCACCTGTTTGAGAAATAACTGTCTGAAACTAACAACTAGCGAAACCCAACTGGAGAGGATCCAGGTTCCTTATGGAAGAGCAGGTGGACATCTCACGGGCTGGACCCCTCCCATTCTCCATTTCCCAACGGTGAAGACCACACCCGGGGGAGCTGTGCTGAACTCACTGCAGAGGCAGCCTGTGGGGTTCAAGCCCCGCCCCCAGTTCCTAATGTGCAGCCCCAGGTGCTGACACCTGTTTGTCGGTCCCCTCATATATGACTCAGGGACGACAGTTCTGAGTTAATAGGGAGTTAAATGAGGTACCAGACACAGAGCACTCAGACAGGGCCAGGCAGAGTAACTACTCAAAAATCAGCAGCTACTATTGTTATGAAAGACACCTGGGGATCTTAGAGCCATGTTACTACCACTCAGTAACCCCAGCCGAGCACCCCAGGAAAACACAACTCACTGCAGCGGTTACTATGTTACACTGTTGGTGCTTCCACTGGAGAAATGTCACTCACCTCTGGCAAGATCCTCACCTCAACCCCAGGGAAACAGTGCCGGAGTCCAACTCCAGCGAGTCCAGGGATACCTGAGGGATGGATAGCGTCGGCGAAGGAAATAAATCTATTACACTTCTTAAAGTATCAGCATTGCATGTTTCTCTCTCTCATCCTCTCCTTTATTGTTTACAATCACAGGTTTATATATTACAGTTGATTACATTACCAGGTACGTGGCCAAACAATCTTAGCACAATCAAATCTCAAAATATTCTAAAGATTTTTTAAAAAAATATCCCCTAGTTTCTAGATGTCCTATTAAAATATTTCCCCAAGTTCCCATTAATCACAGGTTATTTCTTAGTAACCAAGCCAAGCAGTTATATGATTATTTTAATTGTAAAAGTTGGAGCTACTTGTTCCTATTTCTCTTCTTGCATGGGCAAACTTTTACAATGGTTCCACGAAAATATTTACAATATACCCTGCATGCTCTTTCTCGTTGTTTCCTTCAACTGAGACAGTGTTTTTCTTCCTATCCTAGCAACCAATTCTGCTCTAGTCATCTGCTTTTTTATAATTAATCTTCCTTTATAATAGAACCATAAATTTCCTATGTCATCAGGAACTCCGGCCCATGGCCATAACTCCATACTAGAGGGTGTTTTTCATAAAAACATCCCCTTAGTTCCAGGCTCTTAATTCTTTACCTATTTCCCCGGGGCTTTAGTGGGTACTTCCCATTCTGTGGTAGTTTCAGGAGGGGGAGTCCTAGAGGAATTTTTCTTTCACGTGGAGCAACATCCCCCCAAAATTGCCCCATATGTAAATTTATTATCATAAAACATAACAACAGAGCTGTAGTCCACCTTCCTGGCATGGCGCTGCCTTGCAGTTTCGCCTTCCGTTGCTTCATGACTTTGTCATGGTGCAATGGCTCCAGGATGGCTTCCAACAAAACAGTCCAAGTACGTGAATTCACTTGCCAAGGTTACCAGCCTCTCCATGCCCCCAGATCTTCCCTGGGCCTTTGTCACACAAGTGGGACCAGCCAGGAGTCTCCTGAGGGAACAACCATCTGTCCGTGTTCCCTACTTTATAAAGGAGGAAACAGGTTCAGAAGCTAAGTGGCTTATAATAGTGAGAGTCAGAATCAACTCTTTTCCGTGACACTGCACTAAATAAAAGCACAATCGCCCACGTCCACTGCATGTTCCTTTAAGTAAAAAAATTATGAGTCCATAAGAACCTGAACTGGTGTTTCCAGTCCGCCAACTCTGCCCGACTGAAGCGCATGTTTGTGCCAGCCTAAGCTGACCAAGGGTCGCTTAACTTCCTGGACCTCGACGCGCAGGGCCCCGGGCCAAGAACCCCACAGGGCAGCGCTTGTCTCCTAGGCCGGGATGAGGAATGGGGAAGCCAGGCGCAGGCCCGCCCCGTAAGGCGACCGCACGTGCAGCGGCACCGCGCGGGCTACGCCATTGTGCAGGCTGCAGGACGGCTCCCAGGCCCGCCGCCCTCTCCGAGCCTCCCCTTCCCCGCCTGTGAAATGGGCTACAGGACAGCACTCGGCTGCAGCCCCGCCGTGAGGATACTGTGGCGAGGTGACGCGCTGCACTGAAACCTAAACTGCTCCACGAGCAACGCGGCCGCCAGCACGGGAAGCGAGCCTTCGCAGCTGCGGCCGAGGCCACCGCCCCACCCCCCCCCCCACGCACGGGTCTCGACCCGGGGCCGCGCGCGCGCACTGCCGCCGGGCCTCTCACTCCAGGCACCAGCAAGGCGCTCCGCACTCACCCGACCCCGCTTCTCGGAGCCGCGGTTAAGTGCAGCCTGGGACACCGCGCCCCTCGCTGCGGCTGGCGACACTGGAGTCCAGACCCACAGTCCCGCGCCCGCCGCCACGTGATCCGCGCGTTAGGCAGGCACCAGAACCTGGCGCGCACCGCCCCGGCCCGGCCCCGCCCCAGGAACGCCCAATCAGAGCGCGCATCCCGGCGAGCCCTGCCCCCGAGGCGTCCAGTCAGAGCGCGAAACCGGGCGAGCCCCGCCCCCGGAGGCGCCCGCGCTATTGGCTGCAGCGGGCTGGGCCCCGCCCAGCACGGTGGCGAGGTGCCCCTGCTCACCTGGGCCAGGGGACATGGTGCCATCCGCCCGGGCTGCGGGCTAGGGGCGGGGGATTTCCGAGAAGACGGAGGATTAGGGGTGAATTCTGTTGCTATACTTAACTTCTGCATTGTCCTACTTACAGGTTAGCACAGTGGTCATTTAAATAGGACAAACTTGGGTTCCAACTCCGACACTATTACTCTGCACATACAGAATCCTAGACCAGTCACTTCACTTATTGAGTTTCATACTTCTCATCTTTTAATTGGAGATAATTATATCTGCCTGGCAGGGCTGTGGGGCGGACTCATAATAGACATATCTAAAACACTTGACATTGTGCCTGACACACAGTAAGGGCTCAATAATATAAACCATTGTTAAGAATTAAAAAACCGAGGGCCTGCACGATATAGGGAAAGAGCTGACAAAAGTTCTCTCCCTGACAGAAGCCTGACTTTTGGACTTTCCTGTTTGTCTCTGTGTTGTCGGATTTAATTAAGCAAGAATCCTGCTAAGTCAGTTTAGACAGAACCCTACCCCCCACCCCAATCTCCCTATCTGATTGGATCCTCATCCTCTACGATCCTCGGTGATGTCTGATCACCCAGGCCTGGTCAGTTTAGCCAGAAACATCAAGTTTCTGACATCACATCAGAAACTTGATGTGATGTCAGAAACCCTGACCACCCCCCTGATGTTTCCTCTTAGTAATTTTCCATCCACCAACCTCACCATGTTCCTTGGCTATAAATTTCCACTGCTCCTGCTGTGTTCAGAGTTGAGCCCAATCTCTATCCCCAACTGCAAGATGCCATGGCAGTGGTCCCTACACCTACTGAAATATCCCTGCCCCCTTGAATAAAATCTGCCTTACTGTGTCATTGAATATTTTTTTCTTTAGCAGCTCCTGATCTTTCAGTTCTCAACGTACCTACAACACTTTACCTCTTATAATGTCAAGCAACTTCCAAAATGTTGCAACAAATGTCGCTGATGTCACAGTGAAAGGATTCAAAGCTGATTCGGAAAAGTCCAGGGAAAGACAATGAGAGAGTAGGGATCCATAACAATTCAGAGAGGAGGCACTGTTATTTCCAGGAGTCATGCACTGCAATGCATATAAAGTTAATCCTTGAACAACTTGGGGATTGGGGGCCCCCATGCCTGCAAAGTCAAAAATCCACTTACAACTTTAAGATCAGCCCTCTGTGTCCGTGGTTCCACATCCAAGGATTCAACCAACAATTGATCATGTAGTACTGTAGTAAGTATTTATAGAGAAAAAAAAAAAAACTCTCGTACCAGTCGACCCGCACAGTTCAAACTCATCCTCCTCGAGGATCAACTGTAGCGAGAATGATTTTGTTAAATGCTTTTTTGCCTAGTGACTCCCTTCCTTCCCCTAGTTCCCCTGCCCTCCACTCTCCCCCCTTCCCCCATGGATTTTTGGAATTTAGAGCATCAAGCAGGAAGTAGATTGTAAAGATAAATACAAATTTAAAATAAAAGGCTTAATTTCCTCAGGTTAAATAAGAGATTTCCCTCCCCTCCATTTTCTTTGAGCATTTACTTTAGAAAACTTGTAAGTGCTTTCTCTTCTTTGAAACAAAGCAGGACCCTGCAGGACCTTCAACGGGACAGACACCCCACCCCCACCCCCGTGTCCCCTGCTTCTTGTTTGTAGAAAGGCTTTAGCCTCCTAAGCTTTCCCAAGTTCCAAAAAGCAAATTTAATCAGAGAAGTGAGAAAATGCAGAAACAAAGGAAAGCAGTCAAGCAAGATAAAATAATAATAGTTTATCCATAAACAAATTAAGAACCTTTAGTTCCTCCTCAAGGGCTACAGATAACATCCTGAGCAGTATCCTTGAGCTGTTTTGCAGAAACTAAAACCCCCACCAGGTGGAAGAAGTTAGCTGCATGCTGCCCACCAGCACGTAGACCCCAGACCAGTTAGAGCCAAAAAATTGATAATTGAGATTCCCAAAACACTACCCTGTTACCTCACCACCAACCAATCAGAAGAATGGTCATGAGCTGATCACACACCCTTGAACCCTCACCCCTAATACTGTCTTTGAAAACCATTGGGGAGTTTGGGTCTTTTGAGCATGAGCTGCCATTCTCCTTACTTGGCCCTGCGGTAAATGCTATACTTTATTTCACCACAACCCTGTGTCAGTAGGTTGGCTTTGCTGTGCATCAGGTGAGCAGATGCAAGTTCAGTTTGGTAACATCTCTTTGAAATGTATATAAATCCTTTTGAAGACTAGATAGGTCTTTTGTCAAATTTATGACCCAGGAATGTCGTTCTCAAGAACCTGGGAGCCATCTCTTTGAAACGGAAACGTGAAGGATCCAGCACAGCTATTTCCAAGTGACTGTGGGTGGGTAGGAGCCTCCTTCTAAGTTGCAAAACTACCTCCTGTCATAAAGATAGGAGAAGTTTGTTGTTCCTCCTGAAACAGGAATGAAGGAGCAGAGCAAAACCATCAAAAGAATGACACAGCCTTTGAGGATACAATAAAAACTGGTTAGAACCAATGAGGCCCAAGATAGTGGAAGATTCAACTTCCAGTAGACCGTGAGCCTCATTATATGCTCACTGTAATGCATTAGCATCTAAATGACACACCACAGGCACCAAGACAGTTCGAAGGCTGACCATAAAAGACCAAAAAGTGGGCAGTGGCCCCATTCCTGGAAATCCCTGCCCCTTCTCCAAAATACTTGGGATAATCCTCCTACTTGTTAGCCTATGATATTACCCAGCCCAGAAAAAGTAAAACTCCACACCCCAGTGCTGCTCTCACCTGAAAGGGACTGCATTCTGCCTGAGGAATGTGTGCATATCTCTCTAAACAAACTCACTTCTACTTTACTATGGCTCGCCCTTAAATTCTTTCCTGTGTGAAGCCAAGGACCCTCACTTGCTGGTCTGTCCCGTCCCAGGAACTCGCTGCGAGACCTGAGACATGACTATCCTCTCACTCCCCCATTCTCCTGCAACATCTTTTGTGGCGACCACAAAAGGGACGACAAAGGGCATAGTCTTGATCCGCCTACTGAGCTATGGCTCCCCTCTGCGGAGGGTGGCCGGGACTTGTCCCTTAGGCGGCGGCTGACGCTGCCTGCGAGATTGGGCAGAGAGCAGCTCTCTGGCCCTGAAGGAGCCTGCCAGGCCCAGGGCTTTTCTCCCCTCAGTCTCTCTCATTCTCCCCATCACTCTATCTCTTTGGACCCGAGATGATCCACAGGGACCACCACTTGGACTTCCAAATTAAGACCGTGGCGAGCCATTGGCAACTTGATTGGGTGAGTTTCCCGTCCGCAGCTCTTCAAGCCCGATTCCGCCTCCTGACTCGTTCTTAGTCTCAGCCTGGTTCCAGAATGCCAGAACTGCATCAGGGGGCCCAAATGGGGCACTACAGGAGCCTCCAGCTAGATGTGTGGCTCGGCCCTCCCTGGGTGCCGCTCAGGGCTCACGGCCTCACTGCACCCCTGGTCACACATGGCGGTCTCGGACTTTATCAACTCCTGAGCAGAGGTAGTGGTGGAGCTCCTTTCTCAGTGGGCCGACGAGTCTCTGGCCTGGGAAGTGTCCTGGCTGTACACCTTCCCTCCTGTCCCAGATTTCTCTTATATCCTCCTTTTCTCATCCCCTCCTGATTTCTTAGACTGTCTACAGGTCCTGGAGCCTCCTTGCCAGGCTTTGCCAGCAGGTGGAGTGTTACCTCTGCTTTACTTCTGTGAAGAGGTGCCCCTCCTCAACAGCACAAAGACCATATCCTGAGGGGAGCTTTTGCCTTGCATTGTTATCACTACAGCTCCAGCCCTACCCTTCAGCTCTATTTGTTTCTCTTTTTCTTTCTCAGAAAGATTTCAGGTGCCCACAGGGACCTCACTGTTGTCTTTGCCAAACAGACCCTTTCTCATGGCCTGACAGCCACAAGCCCAGTTTCCCCTGCTTAATTAAACACCTCTTTTGCCGTGATCCCCTACCCTGGAGTTGGGGGCCATCATGGATCAAGTCAGTTATACTATCTCCTACACTGCCATCAGGATTTATCTCTGTGACACTCCCTTGAGGAGCTCCATCCACTAGAGTCTCTGGCAGCATACTCCCTTCTTACATTTTTGGGATATCAGGGCCAACAAGAAAAGGCACAGTTATTGGCTGCAGCCCTAGCCCCTGCACCACCTCAGGGTTACCCTCCCTTGAGAAAGCCCATGGCAGGCACAGGATCCAGGAAGTCTGGATCTGAGCCACGGCCCTGCCAAGAAGGGATCTGTTTGAAGTTCAGCCAGGAAGATGAATGTCACCCATGAGAAAGAGGGCCAGCAGTACCCTGTCCAAAATGTAAACACAAGGACCACTGGAAGTGGGGCTGCCCTCAGTCCTAAAGGCGACTCAGGGCTCCCACACCAACGAAGGCTGACAGGACCAAAGACTGATGGGGCCTGGGACCCTCAATGGCTCCCAAAGGACTCCTGGTCATGTCTCCGGAGGAGCTTCGGGCAGCCCTTGACGTGGCCAGTACGAGAGTTATTTTCTTATTAGATACGGGGGCTGCCCACTCTGTGCTGACCGATTTCCCTTGACCCTTGTACAATCCTGTATGATAACGGGGGTTTATGGATGGCCCAAACCAAGCGACTCAGTACACACACACCCCGCCCCCCCCCCCCAGCTGCTTGCTAGGAAATTTTACCCTTGCACATCAGTTTCTGCTCATGTCTGAGTGCCCCATCCCCTGCTGTGAAGGGACTTGCTCACTAAATTCCAGACAGTACTCCAAACTTGGAGACCCTCACAGAGAAGGCACCCAGGCATGGGAACCTGCCTCAGTCTCAAGCTAGAGGAGGTCTCCATTCCACCCCATATTGTATCTCAACTGAACCTCACTGTCTGGGACACTGAGGTCCTGGCAAAGCTACTAATGTGCCCCCAGTTCATATCTCGTTAAAACCCAATGCTGATTACCCGTGGAAGAGACAGGGTCCCTTGAGGCCCAAGGCTCAACAGGTATCCAACTTTTAATAACCAAGTTCTTAAAATATGGGCTGTTCCGACCCTGCTGATCTCTGTGTAATACCCCCATTCTGCCCATAAGAAACAGAGTGGAGAATACAGGTTTGTTCAAGCCCCGAGGGCAGTTAATGAGGCAGTGGTTCCAGTTCACCCTCACCCTATAGTCCTTAATCCATATACCATATTGACCCAAGTCCCAGAGACTGCAAACTGGTTCGCAGTGCTAGACCTAAAGGATGCTTTCTCTAGCATCCCCCTGCACCCAGACTCCCGATACCTCTTTGCCTTTGAGTGGACAAATCCAGACAACCACATAATGCCACAAATGCCTCCACTCTGTAGTAGAGGGTAACCATGGGATAAGTGGAATGGACTAAAAATAGTCAGGCTACCTTTAGAAGTGGGACCACGTGAGGCTGTAGGCCAGCCTCTTCAGATCAAAGGCCGAACTGAGGGCCATAATTAGAAAATTTCTTAAACCCAGGGTGGATGCTCAAAAGTGTTTGCAAATAGATTAACAAAATGGGAGGTCACCAGTCTGACTAAACTGACCATAGCTGATAGGAATTTTGGTGGGGAGGGCCTTCTCCCCTAAGGTAAATGAGGGAAAGTGAAACATTCCAACCTAGGTGTCAGTCTTTTGGTATCATTGAGGTGGCCACCAAATTCTTTGAGAGAAAACACAAAAAGCTGTCCTTATTTTACAAATCTAGTCTTTACAGGACCAGAGGTGTGGCTCCAAATAATCCGAAACCCACAAATCCTTTTACCACTCCCCAAACCTCCCCTACTTATCTTAAGAGGCTTGTAAGTATTGAGGGAAAAATTTTTTTCTGGCCTTAAGGGAACAAAATCATCCTAGGAGGAACATGCCTTTCTCTTCACACCTTTGAGATGCAAATGTTCTACCTGATCTTCTCCTGGAACCCTTATCTCTGCCTTATTTTTAAAATGCAAATTTCAGGAAAGGGGGTAGGTAATTCGGAGCTTGACTGTCAAGGACAAATAGAAGTCTTAAGTGTCTTTCATAAATATTAGTTAAAAGGGATTACCATCCAGACGGGTGACCTTGACTTGTTCCATCTACCAGAAACCCGATTTGAATTCTACCTCTTTTGCAACTGATGGATTTTACATTGTTGTACCTGATTCATGGCTAAAACTTTGGAATGGGAACTATGATGTCTCTGTTTGTTTGCATGTTTGTATGTATCTTACCAAAATTAATCTGTAAAAGAGCTCTGTTTAAATGGCTTTAAGGGGGCTTCCATGGTGGTCCAGTGGTAAAGAATCCGCCTTCCAATGCAGGGGACAAGGTTTGATCCCTGATCCCTGGTCTGGGAAGTAAGATCCCACATGCCACAGGGCAACTAATCCTGTGCGCCACAACTACTGAGCCCACAGGCCACAACTAGAGAAGAGAAAACCTGCATGCCACAACTAGAAATGTGCCCATGCGCTGCAACAAAGAGCCAGCGCACCACAACGAAAGATTCCGCGCGCCGCAACTAAGACCCAACACGGCCAAAAAATATAAATAAATAAATATATTTTTTAAGTGGCTTAAAGGAAATTAAGCGCTTATATAGATACTCAGAAATATAAAAGAAACTGGCCAGAATGAATTTCAGAATGAAACTGGGAAATACTCAATACTGAATCTATATCTGGTATTGAAGCTTGCTTAAGCTTGTTGGTTTGATTAATACAGATGTGTCCTTACAATGTTAAGTATACTATTTCTGCTGTACCTAGGCTTACTAGAGGTCAAATAAGACCTTATGCCTGTTGCAAATTTGCCAACAAGGAAAGTAACTCAATGTGAAGAAACTTTTAAGGAACTTGATTTTTTTTTTTTTTTTTTTTTTTGCCGCACTGCATGGGATGCAGGATCTTAGTTCCCCAACCAGGGATCAAACCCATGCCCCCTGCAGTGGAAGCCCGGAGTCTTTTTTTTTTTAATTAATTAATTTTATTTATTTATTTTTGGCTGCGTTAGGTCTTCATTGTTGCACACAGGCATTCTCTAGTTGTGGCGAGCAGGAGCTACTCTTCGTTGCGGTGCACAGGCTTCTCATTGCGGTGGCTTCTCTTGTTGCAGAGCACACGTGGGCTTCAGTAGTGGCATGCGAGCTCAGTAGTTGTGGCATATGAGCTTAGTTGCTCCGCAGCATGTGGGATTTTCACTAACCAGGGATCGAACCCATGTCCCCTGCATTGGCAGGTGAATTCTTAACCACTGTGCCACCAGGGAAGTCCCGGAAGCCCAGAGTCTTAACCACTGGACCACAAGGGAACTCCCAAGAAACTTTTAAGGAAAGTAAATGTAAATGAGATAAGAGTTTTTAGGTAAACTCTATAGGAATAATTATGTTTTGGGAATGTCTAATACGGTCTCTCCAGATTTTGGTAACTTGAAACTAAACCAAGTTAAATGAAGAGAACTCATTGACTATCTGGGTCATTTCAAATAGGATAAAATACTAGAACATTAATTGCTGGGCAGGTCTAAGTTTACCTATGCTTGCCTTCTTAGAAGAGGAAAACTAAAGCATATGTTTCCCAATCAGGAGAAGCTGGTATGAGAAACAGATCACAATTACTTGCTTCTTGATTTTCACTGGAGATTAAGCTTTTTAAGGGTTAAAATTATAATGTATGTAATTAAAGCTATTAAAATAATAAGGGGGGGGACTTCCCGAGTGGTCCAGTGGTTAAGAATCTGCCTTCCAATGCGGGGGATGCGGGTTCAACCCCTAGTCGGGGAACTAGGATCCCACTTGCCACGGGACAACTAAGCCTACATGCTCTAGAGCCCATGCGCCACAACTAGAGAGAAGCCCACGCGCCACAACTAGAGAGAAGCCCACATGTGCCGCAATGAAGAACCTGTGCGCCACAACAAAAGGTCCTGCAGACTGCAACGAAGATCCCATGTGCCGCAACTAAGACCCAATGCAGCCAAGTAAATAAATAAATATTTTTAAAAATAACAAGAAGGGAAACATTTCATTATATCCAGGAAAGTAAGATGTGTGCTTTCAGTAAAAGAAGGTGTGAGGAAATGCATTTTGTTAAAGAGAAAAAGGTTAGTTTTGTCCTAGAGCTGGTTGTTTCTGAATGGAAAAGAAAATAAGGGACAAAATAGTATGGATACAAAAAGTTGTAGAAGGCTCATGGAAAAGGAACCCTGAGAAAAGCTTTTGTACATGGTCAGGATTGGCTAAGATTGGATTAAATTTCATTAGGTAAATGGATTTTGTTATTAAGAGTAGGCTAGTACAAGACTGGAGTTTAGTTCTCTCTCTGTTAAGAGAACAAAGTTTTCTTGGAATCCTGTTTTAGATGACAGATTGTATGAGGTTCTTTGCATTTAAGTGATCTGTATTTGCTTTTGAAATATTCTGTCATTTTGGTTAAGTGAATAAGTGTTTCACAGTGACCCGTGATCCTATTTGACAAAGTGCTTTGAAAGCTTTTTGATATTTTTGACAAACTTCCCAAATATCAAATTCTAACTGAAGTTCATTGACCTTCAACTAACTGTGGGTGGATTCTTTACCACTGGACCACCAGGGAAGTCCCTCTGGTTATTATCTTAAAATGTTGTGTGTAACAGCAGTAATCGAGTTTCTTTGTCAATTACATTGTAATCAAGTGTTTAACTGTGGCTTTTTAAGTCTTTTGTCATCTATAGATAGTTACCGTTGTACTCTGATGCTGTTGCAAAAGTGCTTCATCAAGAAGATTTGTAGGGGGGCTTCCCTGGTGGCGCAGTGGTTGGGAGTCTACCTGCAGATGCAGGGGACATGGGTTCGTGCCCCGGTCCGGGAAGATCCCACATGCTGCGGAGCGGCTGGGCCTGTGAGCCATGGCCGCTGAGCCTGCGCATCCGGAGCCTGTGCTCCGCAACGGGAGAGGCCACAACAGTGAGAGGCCCGCGTACCACAAAAAAAAAAAAAAAAAAAGATTTGGAGGAAGGCTATGGAGCAGTTACAACAGTTCCTCATCAAGATGATGATTATGCCAGGATTCCAGCCCTTGCTGCCCTCTGACTCAAAACAAGGAGCTGTCCTGCCCCTGGGACCCCTGGATCAGGCATCCAGAGATATTTACTCCTTGACAGGCAGGGTCGACACCCCTACTCAGCCCTGAAACAAGCTACAGAAGATGGACTGTCACCCCTCTTCTTCCGATAAGAATATGGGAGTGAAATCTCTGAGAGAGGAATGAGACAGGAGGGAAGGGGGAAGGGTACAACCATTAGAAGAATGACACAGCCTTTGAGGATACAACAAAAACTGGTTAGAACAAATTAAGCCCAAGATGGCAGAAGATTCAACTTCCACTAGACTTTGAGCCTCATTATATGCTCACTGTAATGCATTAGCATCTAAATGACACACATACAGGCACCATGATAGTTCCGAGGCTGACCACAAAAGGCCCAAAAGTGGGCAATGATGGTCCAACTCCTGAAAATTCCTGCCCCTTCCCCCAAATAGTTGGAATAATCCTCCCACTTGTTAGCCTATGAAGTTACTCAGCCCATAAAAACTAACAACCCTGGGACTTCCCTGGTGGTACAGTGGTTAAGAATTCACCTGCCAGTGCAGGGGACGTGGGTTCGAGCCCTGGTCTAGGAAGATCCCACATGCCGCAAAGCAACTAAGCCCATGCACCACAACTACTGAGCCTGCGCTCTAGAGCCCACAAGCCACAACTACTGAGCCCACATGCCACAACTATTGAAGCCCGTGCACCTAGAGCCCATGCTCCACAACAAGAGAAGCCACCACAATGAGAAGCCCATGCACTGCAATGAAGAGTAGCTGCGTCTTGCTACAACTAGAGAAAGCCCATGCGTAGCAACGAAGACCCAACGCAGCCAAAAATAAAATTAAATAAATAAAACTAACAACCCCATACGCTGGGGCTGCTCTCACCTTCTTTCACTTTACTATGGCTCACCCTTGAATTCTTTCCTGCCTAAGACCCTCACTTGGAGACACAGTTAATCTCCCCAGTTACAAGGTAAAATTAGGATGAATTACATGTGATAGATGGTACAGTTGAGTTCCTCTTACTAGAGGGCTGGTTATTGTTTAGCTCAAGAACACATGTGCAATGGAGAGTGTGCTTGTCTGTGTAAGGAGTGGATTCCTTTCTGTCTTTGCAAACTCTTAACAGGTGGTCTGTGATGCTTATC